>NW_025422115.1:22140000-23340000 GCF_011764305.1 Mustela putorius furo | reverse complement strand
GCAGGAAAGGAAGCGTCGTAAAGGGGGTGGGAAGCCACACATTCCTCGGCAATGCAGCAGGTGGCGGAATCTGAACCAGGTGTTGGGGAAAAGGTCACACGGGGCAGTTGTGGGTACTTCCCCTAAGATCAACCCTGGCTTAATTCATTAAGTACAATGGTAGAAAATCTAGGAAAAAATGAAACTGGTTCAGAATTAAGATGAACTTTTTAAACTTAAAAAAGAAATATAAGTCATCAAGAACAAAAGAATGGGCAGTCCAACTTATAGAAGAATATTTTAAAACTTTGCATTTAAAATCCATATAAAACAAAGTCAGATGAGCTCTGGAATATATTCACAAGGAATAACAAAGGGTAAAATCTTTCCATATATAAAGACCTCTCTAAAATCAACAAGAAAAACAAAAGCTGCCCCTTGGAAAGTACACAGGAGACTTAAATAGTCTTTTGGGGGGAAAAAAAGTAAACAGTAAAAATATGAAAAGAAAACCCAGTTGTCCAAGTTATTCCAAAGGAACAAATAAAATATTGTTTCCGTTTTTACCAAATTGGTAGTTGAACCAAAAGCAACTTTTTAAAAATCAACTCATCAGAGTTGGCAAAGATTTGGAAAGGCAAGAATCTAGCACAGATGGGAGTATAAGTTAATGCCACTTTGGCAATGTGTGTCAAAGGCTTTCAAGTACTTTATACACCTTGGCCATAATTATATTTCTAAAGAAATAATCGGGAATATAGACACAGATTCATACATAAGTAAGTAAACTCAATGGTCCAGTAGCTGCATTTAAAACCAGGACACATAATTAGTTCCACGGTGTGGTGTCACTATTATATTTTGTGTGTGTACATTTGCATTAAAAAGGATGAATGGAATCCATGCAAATATTTGCCGCGATTAACTGGCTGGTATGACTGCAGGTGTTTTTCGTGTGATTTGTAAATATTCCACAATAAGCGCGTAACACTGCGATGCAGATGAGCACTGTTCTCTTTGTAGTCTTCCTGAAGGTGTGGCGCTTGACCTAGACCTCGAGGGCAGGGAAGAGCTTGCAGATCACGGGAAAGCTGTGTCGCAGGGAAGACATACGCAGGTTTGGGGGCTGAGGGGAGCCATGGTGACAGAGGGAGGAAGGGAGGGTGGGTGTGCAGACCCCAGAGGGACTTGGAAGCTGAGCGAAGCGCTGACGAGGGTGAAGCGGACGGGACCAGCGATAAGGGAGTCACTGATGGAGCCGCTGGTGAAACCCGCAGAGCGGAAGGTGCTGTTGCAAGGGGCCAGGTATTTCCAGGAGCCAGACGAGAACTGACAAAGAATAAAAAAGCCTAACTGGAGACTGGAGGAGTCCAGAGTGTGTGTCTGCCTAAAGGGGTAGCAGCAAACCCAGCTGCTACTGTGTCCACCATGCCCTGCGGAGGGCGCTTCGAGCCCTCACGTGACCCTACCACGGTCTCGCAAAGAACAAACCAAGCTCTGTAAGTCACCCTCGTCACGATCCAAGGAGGACCATTACCATCTGGTGTCTTACAGACTCATCCCTCCTGAGGTCCACTCAGACCGCAAGATCATCCAGCTTGGGTCCGAAAGTGGGAGAATGCAGTTCTTGGGTCTGAAAGTGGGGCCACTTCTCTCTTTGCCATTCCTGTCCACAATACCCAAACGATTATTATAAGATTCTCTGTGCTTGTTAGGATACATCTATTAACTCGAGTGGTAAACCATGGATGATTAAAAGAAATCTTTCCAGAAGCCAATCTGGAAAAGTAAAGGGAAAAATTATCACCGAATCAGAAAGATGCGATCATCAAACTAGACTCTACCAATTACCAGCACCTTCCCTGAAATGTCACTGATTCTCCTCCGAAATGGAGAAAACCCGAGCTCAGCAGGTTTTGCAAAGGACCAGACGATACTGTGTAGGTGGTAGGACCCCATAAAAGACCATACACAGCGACTACAAGTCACCCCGTAACCTGCACATCGGAGATGTCGAAGATGGTTTTACGTAATCACAGAGGCACTGGGACCCTGAGTCAAGGGACTTGAACATGAGTCAGCACGCATGAGTGTCCCACGCGCGAGCGTCCCACTCGCACCAAATCCCCCACCCCACCCAGAATTTCCACTGGCTTCTAAATGCTCCAGTGACAAAGGGGATACACACGGCATGAAACATCCAATTGCTTATTATGAAATGCTAAGGATTATTTTAAGTCTCAAGTAGACACTAACTCTCAGCTCAGAAGCCACCAAATTCCTCCCAAGATGAAGGCAATAATCCTCAACAATATAACCAATATCCATGGAAAACGCCCACCCAGAGAACGAGGTCCAGCAGCACTGAAACAGAATCCAGAAATTCAAAGGTCTGCAAGGTGGAGAGAAGCTCCCCCTGCTTCATTAGCACCGACAAGAAAACACAAACGCAAGAAAGCCTTGAGTGACAAAGGGTAGTTTGGACTCTTGTCTGCTGACCCACTTCTTGTTAAAATCCGGGATGGACTTACATGCTGTCTAGCAAATCCTTTCAAGGGACGAAACTGTTCGGCAAAGTGACAACGATTATGGCTCTTCTGTGGGCATCTGACAACATCAGATCACCCCAATTCCGTCTCACAGGGAGGGCACATCGCACAGACATCTCAGACAGAATGGAGGTGTGGCTGTTGGCTGGTGAGGCCAACCAGAGCCCCACAAATGAGCTCTGAGTGGCTTACCTTGCCCAGACTCTCAGCAGATGAGATAAAAGCAGGCAGGGTCTGTTGCATAACCGGTCCTTGGATTTGACCCTCCAGGCTGAGATACTGCTCAGGACCACTTTGTCTTCCAACATCTCTTGTCGCAACCCACCAAGAATATGAGACAAGAGGTCATCCTGAGGGGTGGAGCGGGCGGTGGGGGGCGGGGGGGAAGGCAGTGCGTTAAGAACTGTGCCCTGGGAGCTCATCCCAAGGACAAAACCAGGGTCTGACCAAGGAATTCCCTTCCCCCAGGGAGGGGAAAGTTTCAGACCTGAAACTTGGGAGCTGCGTGGGCCTCCCCTCTGTCCCCTTCCCGAGTGTTGATGGAAGCACAGGAAACCTTAGGTGCGAGCTGGGGGGCCGGTGACCTGTCTTAAGTCTCTGAGCCAACAAGAGCCCCATCTGAACACGATCTAAAACCACAACCTGTCCCCCAAAGGTGTGCTGGACAAGGAGCTATAGCGACTGGCTGGGACCCCGAGATCATCTCCCTGGGGGCAGGGGCAGGAAGTGAGGATTTGGGGACCAGCGGAGGAAGCTGGAGTACCTCTGTCATTGCTGACAGATGCTAGGTGTCTCCCTCAGGGGAGAACTACAACCCTGCTGGCCGCTCTGGGCCGATGCTTTACCAGCAACGTTTCCTGCCGCTGTGGCCACGAAGACACGTGCTGCGGGAGCCTCGCGATCAAGGCTGGACCCCGAGGACATGCGCAAGCAGCGCCCCTCCGCGGTGCCACTGAGGGCAGGTAGAATCCGAGGAACACACGCCACGGGTGTGAGTCCCTCAGACATTCGGGGAGTGACAGCAGCATGAGCCCAGCTCACCCTAATGCCCCCCCACCAGCCTCTGCGCCCCCTGGACCCCCCATGAGAATCAGCCCCAGGAGGTTTCATGCAACTGCTGATGTTAAGGTCTGTCTTCCCAAGCAAGGATCGCTGGACATGCAGAGCACGAGGCCAGGGCTCTCCAGAGCTGGTTGCTCCGTCCGGGCAGAGCCGGTGGGGAAGACACCAGACCGGGTGGGTGGGCAGAGCGGACCCGACCCAGAAGATTCCCACACCTCCAAGCCCCATCCCAATGCAGCTGCCCTGGCTGGCGTTTCTGGTTTCTCCTGACTCTGCCCAAGTCAGACCTGCCCCCGCCCTGGGACAGACAGACAGACTCTGCAGGCTTCTCGGAAGCCAAGCACAAGATGCAGAGGGAAACCCTGAGGAAAGGGTCGGACGACGTGGGGCGCTGAGCAGGGCAGGTGTTTGCAGCCCGGGAGAGAAAGCTGAGCGGCTCCCCGGCGAGCAAGCCCGGAACCTGGCCGCGGGGAGCCAGGCTGTGCACGGTCCCCCTCTGTCCTGTCCATCGGGCTTGGCTCTCAGACCCAAGGGCCCTTGGTTCTCCAGGCCTTGCACGCCTGCATGTGACGGTACGTGTTCGCCTTCTAAGCGACTCACAAGATTGGAACAAGCAAAGCAGAACAGACACTTCTTTTCCCACTTAACAGCTCGGGGGGACGCGGCTCCATTATCTCCGCCGGCCCAAGCGGACCGTCCATTAGCGCTAATGCGATCCAGGCAGGAGCCCAAGATCCTGGTCTCTGCTGAGAGGGATGAGGAGGAGCTTCCTGTGGGCCCCACCCCCTGGCCGGGGTCAATGTGCCCTTTGTCACTATGACCCACGTGTGCAAGAGCCTCAGGAAAGGCTCTCACTAAGGCCAGAAAGGCTCAGAGGAGAGCGTGTGGGAAACATGCCGTGGTTTGGGAAGCTCCCTTTGTCACGTCCTCGCGGGTTAATGAGAAGTCCCAGACCTCACGTGGCTTCCGAGGGGACTTGTCAGCATCACACGGGGTCTGCCCATGTCCTGGGACATAAACACAGTCGGAACTCCCAAGCGAGCAGCACTGTCCCCTGCCGGCATCCGAATGCTGCAGGCTGGCACTTCCCCCCGCCTGACCGTTGGGTGGGGGCCCAGACTCAGATCACAGGCAGCCTTGGCTGGCCTCCCAAATCCTCCCGGGGGACCCGGTTACTCCCCTGACACCTGCCAGCTAGAGGTGCAGAGCGCTCACTATCTACCCGGTCTCATCCGTGGAGCAGACCCAAGGGGCCCCGCCTCAAGAGAAAGGAAAGTGCCCTCATGGAAACAGGGACCAGGTAGATCGGCTTAGTGGGCACGTCCAGGAAGACTTCCTGAAGGAAGTGGCTCTGAATGAGGGGTGAGTGAGACGGGGAAGGAGAGAAGGGTCCTTACCCTGGCAGCGAGAGCCGTAAGAGAAGAGGTATGAGCAGGGAGATCTCACTGGGTCAGAACAGGAGTCCGTACGGGGACAGGGAGCACAGCACCCTGAAAAGGCAGGAGGGGTGACAGGATGGACCCAGCTGACGTTTAGTGGGCGGGACGCATGCCCTCCCTCCAGCACTGGCCCTGTGGGCGACTGGTGGGTCGTATCTATACCTGGAGGGCTGAGGCCAACCACTGGGAAAGCTATTTTAAACACGAAGAGTTTCTAAGGTAACTCGTTACAAAATGATCAGATCCAAACCACAATTTTTTTCCTAATTAGTCAGCAATAATGACCCAGATAATCTAATAGGGAATAATCCCATTTGTAATAACTGATACACAGCATTGAACACACAGACGCAAAACTCCTAAGACGCTGTTGGAACTCCTTGGCAACAAGTGAGAAAATTTAAACAGAATTATTTTTTCAAAGTCCCAAAGAGTGGAGAGATGTACCATGTTCGTGAACAGGATGATTCCATGTGGCAAAGTTGTGGATTCTCCAAAACTCCAAAACATAATGAGGTAGGTCTCCTGCTAAAACATACACTGAATACATTTTAATTAGTGTACAATTATGATTAATATATAAGTAGGTAATGAGAGAGGCTGGATATTAAAATATCCCACCTCATGCTAAACGCATTTTCTATGAGCTGAAGGTCAAATATAAAGAAGAGGAACCCCGAAAAGGATCAGAAGAGAATAATGGGTGTAGCCACTCATCTGACCTGGCAGTGGGAATGACCTTCTTAGGTATAAAGGAAACTAGGGAAGCCGTAAAGAAAAAACACTAGTAGATTTGACCTCATCATTCTCAAAGCTTCTGAACATGAAAACACATTGCTTAAAAAAAGAAAAACAACCATATCACCACCCCAGCAGAAGATGACTCCCTGGAACAAATGTTTTTAACATACACAGTAGGGATCCACCTGTCCCGTGAGGGTGCCCCGAAGCCACTAGACATGAGGCAGACCCCGAGAAGCCACTTCATGCTTCGCGGAGGAGAGTGAAGCTTGGCTCCTTCTGGAGAGTTACTTAGCAAAAACATATAAAATGCTTAAAATCCGTTCCCGCCCTTCAACCCAAGAACTCCGCTTCTGAAGATGGACCGCAAAAAATGAATGAAGGGGGTCTGGAGGGTCGCTGGAGGAAGGGGCTTCCAGCTGGTGTTCATACAATGAGAGGACATTCCACTATTAAACCTCATGTTTTCAAAGAGATCTTCATAAGGAACTGCTGGTATTTTAAGTGAAAAACAAGCCGGATACAAAACGAAATATAAAGTACTATCCAAATTTTGCTTTGAGAGATGTGACGCATATATACTTAACTTGATTTCATTCAGTAATTGGCCTTGAGCTTCTCCGGGGTAGACAGACACCTAGAGAACAACAAGACGGGTGAGGGGCTGCCTGCTTGGTATTTACTGTCCGATCCGCAAGGTCTCTCTCTCTCTCTCTCTCTCACACACACACACACACACACACACACACAGAATACACCCAAAAGTTAATGTTATCTGGTGCAACTTGGGTGACAATTTTCTCTCTTACACTTATTGAAAATCTTTCCGTCATGTGACATGTCATAATTTCATAATTAGAGATGAGACTTTGGGTGAGATTCCCACCACTTCCTACCTCGGACACCATCCTTCCCCCATAAAAAGACGCAGCACCTCGCAGGGTGTATTAAAGCTCTGTTCTCCCAGGGCTGCCTGAGCATCATCTCAATCTTCTTTCTCTGAAAATAATTTCCTTTGTTACAGTCAAGAATGGGTGAGGAGAAGAAACGTGAGACAATGATTTGCCTACTATATTTGAAAAATCTAAATGACCTTTCGAAAGACTTCGGCTTAAAAATAAATGCGTGACTCAGGAACAAGTGATCCCCAATGACTAAACGTCCTCACAAAAATACCTCCAAACCATCCCCAACTGTAGATAGTCCCCCCCAACCTCCCCCCCAAAAAAGGCCATTCATGCTCATAAGTACTGACAAGAAAATGGAAATTTTGACAGAAAGTCTCAGGACCCGTTCGAAATGCACGCATTCATGGCACCTGTCGGCACGCCGGGAACGAAGACAGGCAGAATCACCATAAAAATCCTTCCAAGGCCACATGGACGGAAAGGAAAAGGAGAGAAATCTCATTTTAAGAAGGACCACTTTGAAATTGATTCTCGCAACGTGTTTGTGTAGGATGATACACCACGGCGGGCTCCAGCCCTTCTGCTCTGGAGGGAGGGGGATGTGGACCAGACTCCAGCAGAAGCCGCATGAAAACTTGTCGCTGTCCCCCCGACAGCCACAGGACCCACACCGCTGGAGACAGGCTTGCAGATCCCCTCCTTCGTGGATGAACTCGACCAGCGTCGAGGTGACGCGACCAGCCTGAGCAGCATCAGAGCGGTCAGACCCATCACTGTCATTCACCCGTCCCACAGCTATCCTTCCAGCCTCCGCTCTGCACCCCAGCACCACCCTAGCGCTGGGACATGGGGACAGGGGGAGACACACGGGGCCCCTCCCTCTGCGGGGAGACAGGTAACAGAGAAAGCGAGCAGATGGGACCATTTCAGGGAGTGAAGAGTGTACTAAAGGAAATCAAAACAGGAGCCTGTGGGGGACCCCCCAGGCAGGGAACCTTCTTTTCAGAAGGGGTCCAGGAGGGCTTCTCAGAGGAGGTAGCATTTGAGCTGCACGGACCCAGCCAGGGAGAGAGCTGGCACAAGAGCCTTTAGGACAGAGGGAAGAAGCAGCGAAAGGTGCTGGTGTGGGACTCAGCGTGGTGCCGGGAAGTGTGGCCAGCTGCAGAGTAGAGGAAGGGCGGGGAGACACAGGAGGGGGTGAAGCCGGACAGGGCAGTGAGGGTGGCGGAGCCCAGGCCACTTGGGTTTCAGGTCGTGGGGAGCACCCGGGTGCTGTTCCAGGTGCAGTCTCATGGGTAAACTCTAACTCTTTTTTAAATTTAGTTTCAGAGGTAGAATTTAGTGATTCATCCATTGCACATGAAAACATTTCTTTTTTTTTTTTTAAGATTTTATTTATTTATTTGACAGAGAGAGATTGCAAGCAGGCAGAGAGGCAGGCAAAGGGAGAGGAGGAATAGGCTCCCCACCAAGCAGAGAGCCCGATGCGGGGCTCAATTCCAGGACCCCGAAACCATGACCTGAGCCAAAGGCAGCAGCTTAACCCACTGAGCCACCCAGATGCCTTGAAAACATTTCTTCAAAAAAGACTGGGCCAGGAGGAAGTGTACTGGAGCTGCCCCCAGCCTGGTAGAGAAACAGACAAACAGTGGCATCTCGAGACAACGGAATATCCAAGGATAAACAGAAAGGAGTTCTCAAGACCTGAGGGTTCACAAGCACCAAGAGCCAGTACGAGCAGTGTGCGCGCGGTACCACCCCACGGGGATGACCTCCTTCCTGCTCTGGCAAAGCTGTGGGGGGCTGAGAGAGGGAGGGAGCGAGGGGCAGGCGGAGCCCGGTCCATTTTCAGGGAGGTGAACTACTCCATCCGGTGACGTAAAGGTGGATACGTTGCACGTTACACATCACAGAATGCCCACCCCGAAGAGGGAGCCCCGAGGTGCTCTGTGGACTTCCGTTACTTAAAAACCGTAAAATCCATATTACGTTAAATCCATATTTAACGTATTTGAATAAATATTAAATAATATTTGTTATTAATAAATAAACATATATTATATATTTATATAAATTTATATTTATATATTTATTTATATATATAAAATTTTATATATAATATTTATATATAATTTCTATATATTTATATACAATATATAAAAATTTATATATAAATATATTTTTATAATTATATTTTATATAAATATAAATGTATATTTATGTATATTTATTTATAATAATAAATAAATATTTATAAATAAATAAATATTATAAATATTATAAATAATAATATTAAATAATGAATTTAAAAATTCCATATTTAAATCCATATTACGTTAAAAATCTATATCTGCCCATTACTTGTAACAAAAGTATCACACTACTGCAAAGGGGCAGTCATGGGAGAAATGTAAGGGAAATATATAGGAACTCAGCTTTGTCCAATTTTTCTCTAATCCTGAAACTGCTCTAAAAAATGAAATCTATTTAAACAGGAGACTTGCTGTTGTAATTGTTCCTATAACCCACCTGTGTCTGTCCTTTCTTTTCCATCCTCCTGGAACCGATCTACTAACTCGACCCTCAGAGTGACTGGTGCCCCAAGAGCCTGATGGACAGGTGGCATGCAGGGGTTGAGAAACGGAATCCCTGCTAATTTCTGTCTGATTATAAATTGGCATAATATATTTGCATGTCAATTTTTCCTATCTATCCAGATGAAATTGCCTGACTGAGCGGTTACAATCACCAGAACACACGTTACAGACAGACCAGAAGCCAAGAATGAAGATGAGTGTCCTCGCAGGTGAGCACAGGTGAGTGCTCTTGCTACAGCTGATTTCATTGACAAGCATTTGGAATCAACCTCAGTATCCTGGTGGGCAGGGCCCTGGAGGAGAATATTTTGCTATGCTTCTCCTTAGAACATCAGGCAGCACAGAGAAAGAATGTGGACTGATACAGGATGCTCTATAAGAAATACTGCCAAGTAAGAAAAGGTACCAAATGGCGTGCACAGAATGCCATCATGACTGTGAAAAGCAAGGACATGCACACATGTGTGCATGCATGCTACAGGGTGAGTACATCTTCAAGGAGTCAAACAAGAGGCCAGAAGAGGAGAGTCGGGCAGCCAGTGAAGAGGAGGAGGAGGGGCTCCCCTGTCTCATAACTGATGATGATGGTGATATTGGTGGTGATGATGGTGGTGGTGGTGATGATGGTGCTGATGTTGAAGATATTGGTGGTGATACTGATGATATCAGTAGTGATGTGGATGACGGTGATGGTGGTGATGATGATGATATTAGTGGTGATGGTGGTGATATTGGTAGTGATGATGATGGTGGTGAAGATGATATTGGCGGTGATGATGATGGTGGTGGTGAAGTTGTTGATGGTGGTAATGATGATACTGGTGGTAAAGATGATGGTGGTGATGGTATTGGTGGTGATGGTATCAGTAGTGATGTTGTGGATGATGGTGGTGATGGTGATGATGATGATGATATTGGTGGTGACGGTGATATTGATGGTGACAGTGATATTGGTGGTGATGGTGATATTGGTGGTGATGATGATGATGGGGGTGGTGATGTTGATCATGGTGGTGGTGACGGTGATATTGGTGGTGACGGTGATATTGGTGGTGATGGCGATATTGGTGGTGATGATGATAGTGGTGGTGGTGATAAGGCGGTGACAATGATGATGACAGTGTGCCCCTTCTCCTGCTGCTTCATTTTTTCTTAACAAACACGCAATTTTTCTATTCAAATATTTTTAAAATAAATGTAAGGGGGAACGAGAAAGAAAGAAAACCATTTTCCAGACCAGGCACAAGACCCAGAGCCCATGGTGATTTAAAAGGAGACATACACATAGGAGGCAGGAGGCAGGACAACTAATAGCATAAAGGAATCCCAGGGCTTCACAGGTCACAGGGGGACATGGAGGATCGCCATTTCCTTAGGAGTCAGCAGCTTCTGCTTTTGAAGCTGCTGTTTCAGGATATGTGTCCTGTAGCTCTTGGCCCTGAATCTAGAGGTTGCTACACTGGATGGAGCCCAGGATGTAACATAAGGATGTGCGGACGTCCCCCAGCAAACCACACCCCTGCCCCACGCCTGGTGGCAGATAAAGACAGAGGCTCAGGGTTTGGTGTGTCCATCCTTCCCTGGCTTGGTCTGTGATATTTCCCTGCTCTTGCTCTTGCTAAAAATAAGCAACATCACTTTCCAGTTATTAATCAAGCAATTTGCTGATGTTTTTATAGCTCAGACATGACCCCTGGACTGATTCTGGCCTTGCAAATTTGGGATCAGCAGGAACACAGGGACATCTGGAACAAACCATGTCTGAATGTAGGTCCCAGGCACTGCTGATCTGCTCTCCACATTCTGTGACTTATGTGACCCAGAGCGTGGCGATTTGATCAAATGGAGACAAAAAAATCACCCAAGATGAACTCGATTAGAGAATTTATTTCTGTGCCAAGTAGTTAAAGAACTAGGACCACAGACTATTCTGGACCCATTTACATGATAAGCAATTATTAAGTGTCTGCTGAAAACATTCTCTAGGAGAAAATGACCCTACAAAAGTAAGACCAATCAACCCTGAACTTAAAATATGAGTCTTCAGCCCTCCTCTCTAAACTCCTCCAGAAATAAATCTTGCTTTTAAAATTATTTCTTTAACATCTCCACATAGTAAAAAAAAAAAAAAAATTTTAAGCACAGAGAGGGCCGCCTGGGGGGCTCAGTTGGTTAAGCGTCTGACTCTTGATCTCAGCTCAGGTCTTGATCTCAGAGTCGTGAGTTCAAGCCCTGCATTGGGCTTCAAGCTGGGCGTGGAGCCTACTTAAAAATAAATTAAAAAATAAACAAAAATATGCAAAAGCAAAGAGTATAACATATTAAACACATAGAACTGGTAGTTGTCAGTGCCGTTCTTTGGGGCGTATCTGTGGTGACGTACACATACCATGTTCGCAGTGAGGATCCCTGGCAAAGGGATCCTTCCACTCCTTGAAGGAACAACGGGATGGATTTGGTTCGTGCCTTTCCAGGCCAAGACTGCCAGTGCTCGTGCACACTTGCCTACAGGTGTGTTTGCTCACACACACTCTCTCCTCTCTCCCAGCCACATTCCCACACAGTCTTATCTAGTATGATATTGTTTACATGGGGGGGTAGGTTTGCAAACAAGAGAGCACACTGTACATTTCTTGCACTTGAATTTGTCATAGGAATTTAGTCTGGTGCTTGTAACTACTGCCCAGCATCCCAGGTAAGAACATACCAGATCTGATCTAGCAGGCTCCTCCCATGAGGCTATCTGGGTTGTTTTCATGACTTATTACTACCCACAATGGCCTCATCAGAGGGATCCCCCTTGGCCTCCGTGCCATGTCTCCTTGCCTAGAAACAGACACGGGGAAGCACGTTACCAGTTTCCCTCGAGTCTGCCAAACCACCACTTCAAAATGACCACACCAACCTCTACCTGAGATGCCTGACAGCTGTTCCCACACACTTTGGCCAAACTTGACATTGTCAAAGATTTCCATGGCTTGGTCAATCCCTTGGGTGAAAAATGCCCCACTCTTCCTTTCTTCTCCCGTCTTCTCCGTTCCTTTCTTGGCCGGTGCACTACCTAAAACACCCTATGCTCAGTGACCGTTTCCTTGGTCCTCGTGGGTTACTAACCAATCGTTGCCGTCCGAGGCTGGGGAAGCGCCTGGGACTTGCTAACAGTCCCGTGGCTAGGAAACAGCAACCGTCTCCAGCCGAGGCGCCTGTGGACCCATGAACCCCTGCTTGGGATCTGCCAGGGCCTCTGTGCGCAACGACGGGCACGGAGAAGTGGGTCTGAGCCACCGTGACAGACACATACTCTCTCCCTCCTTCCGTGAAGTCATGACACGAATCTGTGACCCATCCGAATTCACTGCTCCTGCCGCCATCAGTAAAAGAGGAGGCTGTCCCACGCTGGGAAGAAAGCGGTAAGGAAGCCGCCCATGCCTGCCACCTCTGTGGAAGGCTCTAGAGAAGGCTCCCAGGCTCCTGTCCACCCTGGGCGTCTCACCTCAACCCTCTGAACCTCAGTTTCACAGCCTGTTATGTGGGACTATATGGCACCCCCAGGGCCTTGCTAAGAACCAAAGGGAACGGAACTCATGAGCGATCTTGGTCACATCACCAGCAAGCTGCCACCAGCGCTCTCCCCTCCCTGCCCAGATGTCTAGATGAAGCGCATCCCCCTCGGGTCCACTCGGAGACTCGTCTCTGGGCTACTGCTGAGACGGTCAGTGTCCATCCGCTTGTCCAGCCGGAGAGCTCGACACTTCCAGCGTCCCGGTGTTGACTCAGGCAAAGCAAGAGTGAGCTGGGAAGAAGCTCACCAGCCTGTGAGTCTCCCCAGAGCAGACCCGGGTATCCCGAGAGGCTGCCCTGGGTCCCGCCAAGATGAAGGGGCCCGCTGCTGGCCGGCTCCTCTTCAAGGCTGTCGGCATTCTTCGTGGGCAGCTGCCCAGACAGCCCGGCAGGGCTGACCCAGTCCGGGGGAACCTCCTTAGTATTCGCCAAGTTGCCCAGCTTCCTCGGCACAGCGGGCTGGTGTACGAATGCCCCCCACGAACGCACACACTCCACCGGGTGCGGGGAGCAACGCGCCCAAGTGGGGACGAGGACACGCTTGCCTGGGGCAGACCCGGCGCGCTCAGCCGCCGCGGACACTGTGCGGGTCCCACCGCGTCCGGAGGAGGCGGCCCAGGCCTGACTCCGATCCACTCCCATTCTTGGCCCCTGTCACAGACTCCTGCGAGCGCCCTCCGCGAGGCTGGCTCTCCCCGCCGGCCGCTGACGGATGCCCTGTGTGCAGCCATGCATCTGCGTCACCAGACCGCCCTTGTCACTGGCGGCCAGCCGCTGTCGTTCTGACACTCGGGGAACCCATAAGTGCTCTCCGCTTTGACCTCCATGTCATTTTACTTTGCACTAGCACCAAAGACCATAGAGCATGTCTCTTGGCATGTGACCTTCCAAATACAGGCTCCTCCCGCTATTGAAAATAGAACATTCCTATGAAACCTTTCATAAGCCAAAATAACATAAGCAAAGAAGGAACTGCCATGAATTTATATGGAAAATAAATTTTTTTAGCCATTCCAGTCCCCAAAAATAACCTCTCTTGGGTTTTTCTGATACCTGAGGCCACATCTCAATAACAGATGCGCAAAATACATTGAGATAAAGCCCAGAGGCCCCCAGGCATGGCTCAGACTCTGGGGGCTGGAGGCTGAGAGCCTGCGTGGGTCTCCTGGGGCAGGAGCTGGGGGCGCCGTCCTCACTGCCTGGGGCGGGGGTGGGGGCAGAGGGGGGAGGTGGGCTTTCCTCTGTGACAGCTCGTGGGCTCTCTGCCCCGCCCACGCTGAGTGCATTTATAAAAATCATCTTTGGATTTCTTCTGCTTAGGGCTTAGCAAAAACGGGTACTAACTAGGTGTTTTATAAAAGCAAAGTGACCTCAGGCGTCTGGGCGGCTCCATCGGTGAAGCTTCCACCTTTGGCTCAGGTCATGCTCTCGGGGTCCCAGGATGGAGCCTCACGTCGGGCTCGAGCCCACTTCTCCCTCTCCCTATGCGGCTCCCCTGCTTGTGTGTGCTCCCTCTCTCCCTCTCCCTTTCTCTCTCTCTCTGTCAAATAATTAAATAAATAATCTTTTAAAAAAGAGAGAGAAAAGAAAAGCAAAGTGGTCTAAGACCAGCTTCTGGAAGGCGGGGGATACCTGGAGCCTCATAACACTGTCTGTTGTAATCCCAAACTCATGGAACACACTGGAAAGTGTACAGCAGACAGCTACGGAGCTGGGCTGAGTGCTTTAGCTCATTTAGCCCTCCCGGGAGCAGAGCCAAATACCTCTGTGAGGTAGATACTGGTAGATACTGGTAAATCCCCATTAACTACATAGTCATGGAGTTTAAGGTGTAAAATGAAAACTGCCTGACCCCCAGACCCTCCCTCAATAAGATATTCATGTCACAAAAATAATGTGGGGTGAAAAACACAGACTATAGTAAAACTAATATAACACTGTATGCTAACTCTCCAGGAATTAAAATTTAAAAACTTAATTAAAAAAAAAAAGCACAGAATACAGCATAAACAGTATTTTGTGTATGAAATCCCCGTCTGCACACATGAATGGGGAAAACACTGTCACAAGCTCGACCAAGACACCAACGACGTTCACCCCCGGGGAGTGGGATTATGTCTCCTGCAGTTTGTATTTTCACATAAAAGAGACGAGGAGTTGTGGGCGGTGAGCAGCTATGCCATGCACTCTCTGGGACTCAGTTTCCTCATCTGTAATATGGGGATAAATAAAACACCTGCCTCCAAGGGGTGCTGGAAGGCTGAAGGGTTAACTGAGGGAGAGTGCAGAGAAGGGTATGAGACACGCTGCCCAAAACTATTAGTTGCCAACATCAGCAGAATCCATCATCGCCTAACTTCCTCCTCCTCGAGGTCACAGAGACCCACGACAGAATCCTGACCGAGCCAGCAGTGCAGGCCTCCGGCAAGGGACAGTCAAAATCATCACGGGCGGTTGGCCAGATGCTATTTATAGGCGGACGCTAGCTCAGAGCAAGCACAGGCAAGGGCACCCCGGAGCCGAGCCACGTGTGACCTTCTGGATCCTCACCCGCTTCTGTTTATTGTGATTCCGGTCCCGTGGTCCTGCTGGGGAAGCGCCTGCCAGGCCCGGTTTCACACGGCTCGCTCCTGTGCTTGGATACGTGGGACATTCTCCCCACAAGTTCTATGGAGCCAACCAACCCCTCTAACAGAACTGGCTTCTGACACTGAAACAAAGAAACGCATCGGCTACATTGTAGCTTCGCTCACAAGACCACCAGCAAAGTGGAGATCAAAGCTGACTTCCTTAGTTCTGTCCTCGCCTCCACCATCTACACAGCACAAGGCAGTGCTTTGCCCTAAAAGAGCAAATTTCAGTCAAAGACAGGATACTGGGTCACCTGCTGATGAAACTCCTCCTTGGCAGCAAACAAGACCAGCTTTGGTTCTTCACCAACACTCCCCCAGCATCATCTCGATAAAATCACTACGCTCCCTCTAGCAAAGAAGGACTACGTTGAAGGTTGCAAGCATTCCCCAGGTTCGAATCCACCTGTCCCCGTAGGTCTAAAATCCTCCTAATGTTATCGGAGACTCCAGAGACATAAGAGCAGATTGGCTAAAGTTTAAATGAAAAAGAGATATAAACAAGAAACCAGAAAAAAACTGAAAGAGAAATAAGGTATGAGAGGAACCACAGATTTCTCTCTTATGAACACATATATAATACAGGGATAATTAAAGCAATATGGTTTTGTTACAAGAATAGACAGGTGTCAATGAGACAAAATGAAAAGTCCAAACATAGACCTCAACTCACATGGGAATTTAAAATATCTCTAAAGAATTAAAAGGAAAGTCAGAGGAAGAGGGGATTACTTGGTACACGGAGTTACGGCAATCGGCGGTAAATGGGAATAAAAGTAGCTTGATTCTGTCCCTCACATTTTACACGAAAATAAATTCCAGCTTTATCAGAGCTTAAAATACACCAAAAAAAAAAAAATGAAAGCATAAGGAGAATAAAACATTTAAAAAATTATCTCAGGGTGGAGAAGGCCTTTCTAACTATGATATGAAACCCAGATGCCATAAATGAAAGAACATCTTGATAAATTCACCTACATAAAGATGAAAATGTGGGTATGACAAAAATCACTCTAAGCAGTCAAAACACTAGCATCAAACCGAAGAAAAATACTTGCAACTCGTGTCTCAGGCAAAGAGCTGAATTTCCCTAAGAGACGAGCCCTCAGAAATAGAAAAAGCAAACAAACAAGCGATAAAGAAGTGAGCAGAGCACGAGTCAACCCCACAGACAACCAGGGGACGGTGCCCACGGCAGGCGAGGCCACGGCCAGGACACGCAGGAAGCCACACAGCAGCGTGTGGCCGAGTCCTGCTTTTTTAACCATGACCTCCTGCCCCCAATTTGTTGTCACCTCCTGAACAGGGACCCCATAGTGGAAGGAGCCTGTCTCTTGACAGTATCTAACCCAGAGCAGGTCCTCACTTCCTGCATTCCTTCTAGAACCATCCAGCTCATGCCCCAAACCATACAAGCAGCCCCTCTCACGGGGAGGCTGCCAAGGCCGCGGGATGGTATGTCCTCCTGCGCCACAGCAGGTTCAATAAAACTGACTTCATTGGACTGCAGGAGTGCTGCTGGTGGCCTCCGACGACTCGTCTTTGGCAGTATGACTGACTGCAAGTAATTCGTTAAATACTGATTACTAGTAATAGCAGCATCTGCAGCAGAGACCCTTACAGGATACAAAAGGCAGGGGCTCTGCGGACAGTGAACTGAAGACGTTCCCTTTGCCTGAGGATTCCAAATCTGAAACCACCCCAACACGATGCCTCAGCAACCCAACAAGGAAGATTTCCGAGGAGGACAGTGAGGAGAGAGAAGACATTTCTTGCTGGATCTCAGACATATCTGTATGGCCCGTGGCCTCCCCACAACACTCGAGGTCCTGATCCATTCTGCATGTGCGACGGTACCCTGGACAGACAGGCACCTGCTAAAGACCGCCACATGGCAGCACGCAGAGCCAATGACCTGGCGGGTGAGAGAACCAGACAGATCCCCAGCTCAGACACTGAGAGTAGGTTCTGGGCGTCCCAAAGGACCAGAACACATGACGGACTGTGGTGAAGAAGTTGTTCTTGGACTAGGACGGGAAGGGGGAGCCGGACTCAGCCCGGCAACATCCCAGGTCTGCACATGTTGTGGTGCAGGTGGTGTATAGCATGGGTCAAGGTCCTGAGGCCAGAAGGACTGCCATGTTATCAGGAGGCCAGAAGAGCAGGAGGGGCCAGAGCAGGCATGGGGAGGAGTTTGGGTGTTTTTAATCTTACAAGGCATGGATAGCCCCTGAGAAATTCTGAGCAAGATGGGAACAGGAAAGAGGGAGCTGGAAATACTCCCATAATGAGATTTGAGGTTTAAAAAGATCACTCCCATTACCCAGCAGAAACCCAATTAGATGGGCCTATCAGAGGAAGCAGGGTTGGGTCAGGGTGCAGCTGCATCCCGCAGGACGAGAGATGACAAGGCTGGACCCTGGCGGTCGCTGGAGGCGCCAAGAAGCGTGTGGATTTGAGAGGCACTGGGGGGAATCTGCTGGCTGCAGGGCTGTTGGTGGTGATGTGGGGGGAGGAGGAAAACTGGTGAGGCAGGCTTCTGGCTTTAGCAGCTGGGTAGAGAGCAGGGTCCTCCCCTGGGAACACTGATAAAGGATGAGGGACTGAAGCTTGGGACCACTTCAGGGCCTCAGTTTCCCTTCGAGTCAAGTGGCCAGGCTGGAGCGCCTGTCGGGCTTTCTGTCCTGTTTCACCAGCCAGGTATGGGCTCCACCCGATGCACACAGCAAGCCGATCAGACGCCAGGGGACAGACGTCTCAGAGAGCCTGGGACGCCCCTCACTTAAGTGGACCTGAGGGGTGCCCTCACCAAACTCGGGAAGATCCGCGACAAGTGCGGGAAACAGTGCGGGTCTCAACAACTTGGCCAGCCCCGGCTGCCGCCACGCAACTCCGCTGCCTGAGTCTGTCTGACTGCTCTCCCGACGCTGCCCTTCCGGCCACGGGGCCTCCCGGCCCTTCCAGCAGCCGTAACCCTGGGGACCGAGCTCTGCCCTGCTCAAGGTTGGCAGCTCTCTGCCCAGAAGTTAACGTCTTTGCCCTCATCCCTTGCAAACCCACACGGCACGATAAGCCTGCACCCTGCAAAAAGCTGGCTCTCGAGACGTGCATTTAAAAATACCCACGGGATGGTGTGGGTATATATAGAGAGAATGAAGCCAGGCACCTCAGCCCACACACAATGCAAATGTGTGCCTTGAAGAAATCTATGTTGTATCTTAAATAGAGGCCCGAGATCTGAGCGCCGCGGGGTAACAGAAACTGGCGCTCGGAGCCATCATGACGGCGCCCGGCCCCAGCCTCTGAGAGCAAGGGCGCCCACCCTTCTCACTCTCCTGCTCCCCAGTCCCGATCGCCTTCGAGAACCTCCAACAACAGAGCTGCCCCCAATCCTGCAGCCGGAGAAAAGAGCGTCATTGTTCCTTATTTACTTATTCGTTCAGAGTTTACTCATTGCCCACATCATGTTTCAAAAAGGAGGCAGAGAGCTTACAAAAATACCTATGGCAGTCTAAAAAAAAAAAAAAAAGAAAGAAAAGAAAGGGGTAAAACATGTGAAAAAATACATGATTCCATGGTTGTTGCTTTTTTTTAATTTTAAAGTTTTGTTTATTTGACAGAGAGAGCGAGAGAGCATGAGTGAGGGGAACAGCAGAGGGAGAGGGAGAAGCCAGCTCTCTGCTAAGCAGGGACCATGATGTGGGGCTCGATCTCAGGACCCTGGGCTCATGACCTGAGCTGAAAGCAGATGCTTAACTGACTGAGCCACCCAGGGGTCCCCAGATTCCATGGTTACACAAACACATACTAAAGGATTCTGTGCAGAGACAAGAGATTTGAATTGAAGTTGGAGGACAGGCTTCCTAGCAACCCTCGTGAAGAAAGAAACAAGATCAGTTACAACATTCTCTGCATTGCCCCCAAATAAAGCAAACCATGCTGCCCTGGTACCAAGAGTAACGGCTCCCTTGCTTTCTCACAAATCAGGTGCTTGGGATGAAAAGAAGCGTGCCCCTGATGCTACCCCACCAGAGGGTGGGGGGAGAAGCTTACACAGCCTCAAATGACCCCCGAGCTTCCATCCTGTCCTTTCGCACTTCCCTTACCCTGCCTTCGACTGGAGTCCTCTGAAAACTTAGTAAGAATCTTTCTTGTACCAATTATATGAGATTTTTGTCAGATATGCACACTCAGCAACGTGATAATTCACTGTATGTTTTAAGTCAACTTGCCTTTGCACTTAAATAAATGTATCTATCAAGGAAATTTTACACCTCTGCCCCAATAAAGAAAATCAGAATCACTTTCCAGAATCGTTAAGTGGCCCCAAAACAAATACAGTGGACACAAGTCAGTACAGTCATATTCTGGCACCGGACCCTCCCAGGGCTGTTCTCCGCTTGTCGGAGAATGGAAATCAGCTAGCATTTGGGGTCAAAGACACACCAGCCACAAACTAAAAGTTTCTCCTTGATACTCACAACCAGAAGACTGGAAGAGCATTCAAAGGGGTCAGCCATCTGACCGTCCGATTCCGTGACATCAAAGCCCCATCTGAGTTACACAGAGAACAGTGGGGCTCAAAGGGCATCCGGACCACCACCCACCTGGACAGCAAGTGTAGCCATGGCAACCAGGTAAGGACCTGTCCCAGGTGCCAGTCCCCACCCCCGTCTTCCCTTAAGGCCGAAGAGTCACAGTGCTTCTCTTCGCGTTAAAGAAAGGACCACTCTGTAACACATCGGAAATTTTAAAACAGGTCCCACTTCACAGAGGGTGTGAGATGTGCAGCTAGAAAATCTCTGATACCTGCGGGGGCCACGTCCACATCCTAGGAAACAGGGATCCTGCCGTTAGCCCCAAGAAAGTTCAGTTGCAGTAAAGTTCGTGAGTCTGAATTCATCTGATAACCGCAGACAGGCTTATTCCCTCCCTGGCGAGCACCTGCTGTGTCCTTGCTCTCTCATTAGCTCTGGGGTCCTTTGTTGAAATCTGCTCTGTTCCACATTCTGAAATCTATTACAAAACAACGTCATCACCATCACCACCTGCCCCATCACCGCCATCATATCATCACCACCACTATCATCACCATCACCACCGCCATCACCACCGCCATCACCACCACTATATCACCATCATCATCGTCATCATCACCATCACCGTCATCACCACCACCACCACCAGTGTCACAGCAGCTCCCACTGACATAGCAATTACCACCTGCCCAACACTGACCCTGTGTGCAGACCTCTCAGTATCACCATTTAATCCTCCCAAGCAACCCTCGGGACAAGTACTATTGTTGCTTCCACTTTGCAGGATGAGGAGACGGAGGTAATCGGGGAGAACAGAGTTGGCCGATGAGTGGCAGGAATCAGCATCACACGGGAGCAGTTAGGGAGCACCGGAGCAGTTAGGCTCCCAGTCCTCTTCTGCCTGATCCCTAGCACTGAGCTGTCTCGGGGAACCAGACACCTGGCAGGTGTCTGTCACATAGTGTGATGTATTCCTGCCGTGGAGGCCAGCGCCGGACGAAGGCAGAGGAGCAACTCTCATAGAGGAAGAGGCAGGGACAGGGGCTGCCCAGGCGCCTCGCACCACGCTTCCTGTCTGCATTCCCGCCTTCCTTCATGCTTCACGCCTCCCCTCAGAGTGACCGGGGCGCTGCTGCTCTAGGCACCACAGCAGAGGAAAGCGCGAGCAAGGTCCTCACCCCTAGTGATGGACAAATTCTGGTCACTGCAGACACAACACAACAGCAAGCCAAGGCAATATGGATTTTGATAGAGTGTGGGAGTGGGGGACCCCCTTTAAGTAGGGTGCCAAAGAGGGCTGCTCTAGGGAGGCGACATTTAACCTGAGACCCAAAGAATAATGTGCTGAGCAAATGACAAATCAGGGACAAATGGCCCTAATGAAGGAAGGCGGAAACGATCTGAACAAGTTCAAAGTCATGAGAAAAGGCCCCAGTGGCCAGAGAGCTACGTGCAGTGGGGGGACGCAGCGGACCCACAGGGCGACCACGCGCAGCTCGGCCGCGTCGACTGGCGCATCCTCAGAGCAAACTACACGGCAGCCAGTGTTGCTGTCGCTGTCACAGGTGAGGGAAAGGAGGAACCAGGCCACAAAGCAAGCACAGCGGGAGCCAGGCTTCAAACCCACATGGTCCGGGGCTGGGTCCATGTCCCCAACCCGTGGCCACATGGCCACCACTCCACAGGGATAGAAGGTGACACCCGCAAGGAAGCCTGGATTTTTATCCAAGGACAACAGGGACGGATGACTCTGATCTACACGTTGAGAGCCTCCCCCACTCGGGGCAGAAGGTGGTCCACAGAGGCCAAGAGTGGGGGCAGGGAGCCCACCGGAAGGCTGCGCCGTTGCCCAGGAGCCAAGCGTCAGTGTGTGGAGAACAGCAGCGGAGAAACCAGAAGGCTCACCGTGACCTGGGGACAGAGGTGCAGGTGGTGAGTCAAGATGTCATAAAGCAGCAGGACCTGGACACACGGCAGGATTCAGGGAACTAGGGAAGCTCCCTAGGGAAGGGCCTTGGGACCACGCTGGGCTCCGGGGTCTGTAGTCAAGCAGTTTGCCTCGGGGGCAGAATCCTTCCTCCTCCCGTTCATTCCACATTTAAATGTGTCCCCCAAAGGTATGAGCAGGGCAGGGTGTGATGTGACCGCCACCAGCAGCTCCTAGCCACCAGGAGCCCCCAGCCCAGAGAAGGTGTCAGAAGCCTTGGGATTCCTACAGAAGACGTCACAGGGACAAAACAGGGAGCACCTCAGAGACCCCAAACCTTTCCATCACCGAGGGGGGCTGATTTACATAGTTCTTACGACAGTGAGCTCCCCTCTCATCACCAGTCATCGGTGGGGAGTTCCCAGCTCCAGGCACAGCATAGAGGGCCACCATTCCTGTCCCCAGGCCACCCACCAAATGGGGCTGGCAGGACCCACACACAGACCGGCGCCCCAAAGCTGACCCACTACTGAAACACGTGCAACAAGCACGCTCGGGTCCCTGCCGCTTTGTTCTCAAGCAGGAAAGGTCAGCCGTGGCTCACCAGGCAACTGAGGAAAGCCTGTCCCATGAAACAGAGACCGCAATAAACAGACGGGAGAGAGAAACTCCCCAGAAGAAAGAGATGAGTCAGGAGGCAGATTATTTAATTTAAAAATACAAACTCTGAGAATTCTGAGAGAGGAAGCGTGTGCTCAGAGGGAATGGAAAGCCGGCTGTCTCCTCCCCACAGGTCCCGGTGCTGCCTTCTCAAATCACGCGGGACAAACTCCCTCCCTTTCCTTCCAAGGCAGCCATCCCCCACGTCTGTTCTAGAATAAACAGCCGCAGCCCCCGCAGCGTTCTTGCAAACTCCAGTTTGCCGACGTATTTCAGAAAACACAGGATCCTAAAGTGAACCCAACTCTGGCTGAGGGTCAGGCTGGACCCCAAGCTCCCTTATTCTGCACACAGTCCAGCACCTCCCCCAGGCTCTGGCATAGACCTGAGGGTAATGAAGTGATTTCAAGGGGTTCATGGGCCCAGTTTAGAGCATGGTGGGTGACAGGATTCTGATGCCCGCCGACATTTGTAGATCTTGGTGTTTGGACCTCGGCAGGAGGTCGTGTCTAGTTTAAACTAAATGTTTTATGGTCACTGTTTCACAGTTACAAAAGCGATATCAGCATTCTGCTTAGTCTTAACAAAACATTTCCTTTTAAAATAAGTTTAAGTAAAAATAAATAGACTTGAATTAGAAGACAATAGTCACCAAATTAAGCTAAGAGTGGCAGAGAAACGACAAAGGCTGGCAAGGACGCGCGGGTGCGTGTTCAGTCCCTGCCTCCGCGGCGCCCCTGGTGCACAGCGCCAGCCCAGACAGGGGCACCCAGACCCCACTCTCCCCACAAGCCCGTCTCCATCCACCATGCCGGGAGCTCCACCCTCCTGGCAGGAAGGGCAAATCCCGAGGGGCAGCCTCGGCCCCCCCCCCATCCCTCCCTGTCCTGTCCACCAGGGAGGCCAGTCCCACCACATGCACCTGCTGCCACCTCCTTCCCTGGGACCAGTCACAGGCCCCCACCTGGATGCAGCAGAGACCTCTAACTAGTCAGCCCCTTGCTTCTGCACTTGCCTGCTGTCATGCGGAGGCCCGGGTCCCTTAATCCTGAGTTCGAATTTGAGGTCTCTAAGCTTCAAGCCCTCCCACAGCCCCCAGCACACTGGGAGCAAAGACCACAGTTGTGGTAGCATCCACCGTCCTCCCCCACCCCTGGCTCTCTCCTGCCACCACAGCTCCTAGCTACTCCCAGACCCTCTGGCAGGCTCCCACTTGGGTCTTCGCGCTGGCAGGTCCTTTCCCAAAGCCCTTCCACCCATAGCCACATGGCTCCTTCTCCACTGCTTCCAAACCTTGCTCAAACGTCACCTCTGCTGGGATGGCTACCCTGACACTCCATTTGACCCTCCCTGAACTTGGGATTCCCGTGCCTGCCCTTCCTCTCCTGTGCATGTCCCACAGCACTTACCCCTGGCAAGCAGGATGACTCCCTACTGGTCATGGGGACTAGTTATCGTGTGTCTTCCCTCCACCCAACAAGGCAGGCCCTGGGAGGCTGGCAATTGTCTGCTGTGCTCATCGTGTCCCAGCTGGCAGGACAACGCTCGCACACTCTAGGGACCCAAACACGTGGATTCAGCTCAGTGAAGAGGCTGATTCCGCCCAAATCCACTCTTTGCCAGGCCTGGCAGGGAGCTTCATGAATCTAGGCTGGGCACTTGAAGCCCACCAGCACTGACCTCCTCCCGGCTGGCTCGGCTGCCCAAGCCGTCTGTCAAAATACGTATCTGACTCTTGAGTATGTTGGCCGGACTGTGAATGCATTCATCGATTTCTATCATCTAGCCCATTGATTAACCTGTCAAGTTGTTAAGGCAAATGTTGATGGTTCAGGACCTAGAACAGCATTCCTCTAGAGATCCTGGCATGGTCAAACTACCATCATCCTAATGTTTTATGAAATTTCAAACTTACAGAAAGGCAGGGAAACAAAGTACAATGAACAATCGTATATATAACACCCGGACTCTTCCGTCAACATCTTGCATTTCCTTTGTGGTGTGTTTGTGAGTGTGTGTGTGTGTGTGTGTGTGTGTGTAAATTCCACCAAGAAAGGCATTTTCCTATAGGAAAATACTGGGGTCAGCACTCTTTTCTCTGCAACAATCCAGTCATAAAATATACATCACAGGGATGGTTGCATTCCAATAAAACTTTATTGACAAAACCCGGCAGCAGCCCACAGCCCAGGGAAAAACAACATTTGCCCAGGATGAAACTTTCTCTGAGCAGATCCAGCCATACCCCACATGCATCCTGGAGAGAAGCTGGAACACAGACAGCCTGTGGGATGCGGGACGTGACAGCTGTGAGCTGAGCCATGCATCTGGAGCTCACACTAACTTCTCACTGGGCAGCAGAAGTCTGGAGGTCTGTCTCCACCTTCCGAGGCTGAACTCCACCTGGACAGGGTGAGTAGCCAAGGCCCAGCACAGAGGCAGAGCCCAGAACAGACTGGAAGACTCCCGTCCTGTCCCGTCTCCTCACCACAGCAGGGGGAAGAAAGTGGGTTTATTGGGCTCAGAATGGAGGTTACGAGCAAGTTCCTTAAACCCCTAAGCTTCAGTTTGCCCATCTGTAAGATGGTAGCAATGACAGGACCTGCCTCCCAAGCCCAGGGGAGGACAGGGGGGAAGCGCATGGACTGCTGAGAAGGAGTGGGTGAAATGTTTTATTTCCAAGGATGAAGTTTAACACCAAGCTTCTATTGTGCCATTTGCTTGTAACAGAAGCCATGTGGAAAAAAGAAGTAAGGAGAGGAGGCAGGAGGCAGAAAGGCACGAGAGCTTCTCTCTGAGTGGCCAGGTGGCAATGACTCCCACCCCAGCACCAGCCCGATCTCCACATGCCCAGAAGTGTTTTCCTGTGAGCCCCCAGCTCCGGGCTATGCCTCCCTTCCAGAGGCTGAACTGTCTAGCTGGTACTAACTCCATGCACGTCTTTGTCCCTAGGCAGGTTCTGGAAGGGGCCTCAGCCCTGTGTTTAGGGAATTCTTTTGTTAACAGCTGGGGGCTTAGTTCACAGGGAAACAAGTGAAGTCGGGAGCTTGCACGTCGGGTAGGAACCGGCACGCCGTCAACGCCATCAACCCTAGCTCCAGGAGAGGACGCTGCACCGGTATCAGTAAGACGTCGTGAACTGGGCGCATCACCGCAGCCCAAGGAGCAACTGGAAGCCACCAACTGTGTGTCAGAGTTTCGAGTACGCCACCCACATGCCCACCCCTCCCCAAGCAACTTCGCTCTGAACACACGCGTTGTCCTGACTTAGCCCCTTTACACACACACGGGAAAGCACAGCTGCGTCCTCAGCCCTGTGACCGTTCCTGGTGTGTTATAACATGGTTTTTGAACGTGCAGGGAAGAAGTAAGAACCGTGTAGTGAACAGCCCACGCTGAGCAATCGTTAGTACTTCGCTGCGTGAGCTTCCTGTGTCCGCACGCACGCACCTGCTACAGGCCCTGGCTGCCGCACGATGTCTTAGAGGACGCTGAAGTGTGGACACTCCGCCTCTAAGTGGCCCGTCCCCCTAGAGTAATAGGGTCATGTCTAATACCACTAAGAACACCCCCTCATACCCTGAATCCCAGCCCCTTTTAGTTAATAAAGTTTTCATCTAACCTTGATTTCTCTGTTGCGTTCCTCTTCAACCAATACAGGATACACAACCAATAAAAATCTCCAGCTCTGCCATCTGGATATTTCTTAAATTGGCTTGCCTTCCCCAGGCGGAGGGATCTCCCAGCCCTTAAATATTTACCGACCCTGCGCTGTGATCTGGATCCATGATTCTGAGCGCGGCCTGACCAGCAGTGTAGCCCTGGAACGCATTACAGCTGCAAATTCTCACACTCCCCCGACGAGGCCGGCAGAACCCTAAAACTCCGCAGGTGGGGCCTGCAGGCAGCGGTGCGACCAGCACCGTCCACCCCCACCTCCCCTACGGGAGACTCGGGACTCAGACCCTGAGAAGCACTGTCTCCTTCCTCTGGACTACCAGCTTGTAGAATGGTGGTCCCTCCAGTCAGTGCCAGAGCCGGGAGTGAGGGGTAGTGGAGGGCAGGGAAATTAGCATAAAATAAACCAAAGGGCGGGTTTTATTTTGTAGGTACCTTTTGAAGTTAGTTGGTAATTGGAATATCTGAACTTCCCACCTGCGTAATGACAGTGCAACACGCCCAGGCAAAGATGATGTCTGCCCCACGAAACCCAGACTGCAGAACACAGGAGCCTCTGCAGAAAGATGGGATTCAGCTGTGACATGTCAAATGATGTCAAGATGCAATGAAGAAAGGGAGCTAAAAATAGCACCACAAGGCTGAGCGCTAAGGGCTCCCGTCCCTCCACTCCAGGACCAGAAAGAAGCTGCCTCCAGCCACTCCTCAGGTCCCACAAGGCTCTAGGCAGGAGAGCTGCTCTGTCCCCGCTCCGTCCACATGTCAGCTGCCCACGACACCTCGGGTGCAGAGCTCGGGGCTCCCAGGGAGGCAGGAGTGAGCAGGTTGCTCCTGAGAAGGCTATTCTATGGTTTAAAAATAGAATGGTCTCGGCGTGCATGCATGATATCAGCAGTCACCGCACGTGCGAAGCTATTGCATTATGTAACAACGATGGGATTCAAAAAAAAAACCGCGGCGAGACACAGGTCGAGGGTCAATAATGCTGCTCCGCAACCACAGAGTTCCCAGGGAAGAACGATAGACACAATGTTTCTATCTCTTCCACCGCGACAGAGAGCTGGCAAGTGTCCTGCCACCACAGGGCGTGGCTCAGGAGGGGAGGTGACGGGTTCTCCAGAAACAGCGCATTTTCATACGGGCTTCTTGTTTTAGCTCTCGATAGCTTTCCCGATAAAAGCCGGGAAATGAAACAGCAGCCGGTGTGCAGAATGTCTCAGGGGCCGCGTCTGCTTCTGCTGAGGGATGGCCCCTAAGTGACAGCCGAGATGACTCTGCGACAGTGTCCCTGCTCCTCTCTTCCCTCCAGCAGGCTACCCCTGATGATTTCTGAATGAACTTGGAGCATGGTGGTTTGGAAGCGGCTACCATCATTATGCATGTGCATAATTCTGTAATTCATCCCGGCAGAATTACACGCCCGGGGCTCTGCACCGCACAACTGCTAAATTACCATCTTTCCTCCCGGTGCGCCCCACCCCCCCCCCCGCCCCTAGGAAGAAAGTGAACATTTCAGGGGAGGGGGCTGGGCACGCGGACCACAGCCCTCTCCCGACATCCTGGGAACTTCATTTCCCTCTGAGCATCATTTCCCTTGCAGCATCAGCAACACAGTGGGGGACCACCGGGAACCAGTTCTGCTTCCAGGAACTTCCCATGACCCATATTAACACTTGGAATCCGTTCCCTCATTTCCCTCTGTGGCCCCAACTCCAGAGAGCCAACCGCCCTTGCAAACTGTTCCTTTAGAAACCCAAACTCAGGAACGGTACTGAATGCAAAAATCACAGAAAAGCAAAATGCCTTCTCTTCCCCACCTCCACCCAGGGGCCAGCCCCCTGGAGCCCAAGGGACAGTGACTCTCAGGGCAGGGGGGGGGGGGGTTATTCCAGACACAAATGAAGGTTTCTATCTCCGCTGTTGGGAAACCTCCCCTCCTTTAGATTTTTACAAAGCCTGGCTTTCGCACAGAACCTTGTGCTGTCAAAATGCGCATCGAGGACAATCTATTATTTCCTGGAAATTTTCGTACAAGCTGGAGATGAAAAGGCATCCAGGTGGAATTTTTATTTTTAGCCCCGAAGTAATAGGGTCAAAATCACATTCACGTGGAAACAAAAGACCGGGGCTCTGTGGCAGATCCGGGGCTGCTGGCAAACGCTGGCTTGCTCACCAGAGGCTTGAAAAGGGCCCATCTGCAGGGAGAGGGGCAGCACCCATCCCTCCGCCCAGACTCCAGACTTGGACATTTGATTCAAGGGGGCAACAGCGCCCTTCCCCCCTGGCTAGCCCCGCTGCTGTGAACGTTTGCAAAGCCTCTGCCTTTAAGCGGCCTCCCCCCAGAATATGTCCACTTCTCTCCCTCCCCAGCGGTGTCTGGACGAATTCCACTTACCTTAGAGTCAAAGAAAGGTTCTGAATTACGGTCCTCATCCTCCCAGGAAACTCTGTCTCCCTGCGGGCTCCCGGATCCCCGCTCCCCAAACCTTCCTCGGAGGTAATGCTTGACAAAGAGCCCCCGCAGCCCTCAGGACTCGCTCACATCCCAAAGAACCCCCAACCCCCCAGCCCGGCACCACACTGCAATTGTCAGCAAGCTCCCGTCTGCCTTTTGGGGCTGAACACCATTATTATCCGTAAACATTTTTAAATATAGACGTTGCAGGAGTGCGGGTGTGGGGCGGGGGTAAGAAGGGCTGCTCAGGGCCAAGGGACTGGCTCAGGGGACCAAGCGGCATGCGCCAGCCCCCACCAAGCCCCTGCTCTGCTCAGTGCCACTGATTTGTCGCACAGTCAGGACGCTGCCCTGGCCGGAGCCGGGCAGAAATCGCCAAACTGAAGGCTTTAGTCTCCCATAAATAAACCCACTGTGCCAGCACCCCCTCCGGGCCTTAGGCAACCTCTCCCCTGAGTGTGGGGGTGCTCTCCCTCCCCCACTGCCCCAGCAGCGCACGCTGACCTTGGGGAGAATGCACCTCGGCCATCTGGAGCCGCAGCAGCCTCAGCCCGGGGAGGCTGCCTAGAGCCAAGCCCCGGGGACCACAGCAGAGAAAGGGACTCTGACCTGCGGCCTCGGGACAGAGACGCTGAAGGCAGACGCCTGATGAAGAGGGGGTCCGCTCAGTATGGCTGCCCGCTGAGGCCATACACTCCTCTGTTGCGGGCCCAGCCTGCGCACTGTCGTGGGATCTCTGGCGGCCCCCCTAGTCTCTCCCGGCTAGAAGCGAGAAGCCCCCCCCACCCCTGGCAGACAACCACAGTGTCTCCAGACATCCTGGAGGTCTCCTGGGGGCAGGGCTGCCCTACTGAGAACCGCTGTGCTGCAGAAAGGCAGGAGTGGGTCTGAATCAGGAACTGCATGACTGTGTGGACTTGGGATTCCACTCCTCTGAGCCTCAGTGTTCTCATCTGCGAAGTGGGTAGAACGGCCATGAAGAATGGAGCCCAGACCAGGGGCTGATTAATGGAGCTCTCACTCAGAGGGGCCCACACCCTTCCTGCTCAGGAGTGGGGCTGGGCTCTGCCTCCACACACTCCCCCACATGCCCTTCTGCTCACCCAACCGTGCAAGGGCACGGGCTCCCCAGTGCCATCATCACTCTACATACCTCAGCTCACTCAGGACCTGGGGAGGACAAGGAGAAGTAGGGAGAGGGGGACCAGCAGGGGACGGAGGGCATTCCCAAGGGCAGGGCTCCCAGGAGACCCAGGAGACTCAAAACCGGCCCTTGGGTAAGCACACTAACCCCAAACATTTTTCATGCTTTTTCCCATGTCTGGGGTCTCTCTGGAAACCTCTAATTCCAGCAGCCAATGATAGGTTGCTCCTGCCTTTTAGAAAAGAGGGCTTGTCCTGCTAATGACACCTCTACCGGCTCCTGCCTGGGAGCCGGTGTGCACTGGCACTGCGGCTGGTAGCCCTCTCTGCCCTTTCCGGGGAAGGACAGTGGAGGACTAGAAGCACAGCCGATGGTGAGGACGGGGCCCTAAACGGGTAACGTCTGCTCACCTCCCGCTCAAGGCGTTTCTAGAAGCCGCACTGGGCTTCCAGGCACCTGGAACGGCGGAGTTCCTCGGCCACGTGGCCACGGGCCATGCAGAGTCCTGCAGCCCCACCCGGCCTCCCCCTCACACGCGGCAGTCCCAAGGGCAGGCACTTCGACGCTCCCTCTGTCCAGTGGGGAAACTGAGGCTCAGAGAGGCAGAGTGAGCTGCCACTCATTAGGAGGCGGCAGGGGAGGGCAGCAGGAACTACCTCTGTCTGACTCTGGGCCAGGGTGTGACCCTTGGCCGCTCTGAGGCACCAGCACCCCACTCAGGGAGAGGACAGCCACTGAGTCACAGTCCTGACTCAGAGCAGTCCCAAGGGAGCTCCAAGCAAGTCCAGATCCTGGGAAGGAGAATTCCAGGGGTGCCTTTCCTCCCCAGGGGCCCCCAAGCCGACTGAGCCCATGGGGCAGCCATGCCGAGCCCAGAACCGGCTGTGAGCAGGTACAAGAGAAGCGAGAGCCTTCTTCCCCGGCCGGTCCCCGCCACACGAGGTCGACCGTGGAAACTCAGCTCAGCACAGCGCCAGGCGCCTGGGGCACATTCAGCACCCCTGGGGGTAGCTCTCATGAGGACGGTCCGTCAGCAGATTCCTCCCGTCTGCATGTCAAGAGCCCATCTCTCTGCCCGGGACTTGCAACACCAGGTCTTCTGCTCCTCACAGGAGGGGTTCTGTCCCCATTCTCCAGAGGGGGAGCCTGAGACCCGGCTCAGCCAGGCGCAGGCGGACAGCGTCCTGGACCCAGTCTTAGGACATCCCTGCCACTCTGACGCATAACTTGTGAGGACAAATGAAGTAGCGCAGTGCCAGAGAGACGCCCAGGAGCTCTGAGTTTATTGAACTCCATTTACCATATTGACTCGGATGTCGGGAGACAGGAGTCAAGTGCGTGCTCTCCCACCCCCAGGTACCCCACAATTCACTGCAACAGACACATCGATCTATTGGCAACTCTTCCCGGCGCCTCCCCCAGGATCTCCCATCACCTCCTCCCCAGCCCCACTGGTCACAGCCCAGACTAAGCCACGCTTAGCTGTCCCCGGGACAAACTTCCAGAATCCTCCTGGAGCGTGTGGGTCAGAGGACAGGCTTGGAGCAGGGCTGGTGGAAGAAGAGAGACAGTGGGTGGAGGGAAGGCCAGGAGCCCGATTCCAAATGGCGCGGGGTCCACGGGGAGGAGGGACCAGGCAGGCTGCTCACAAGCCGTCGCGCTCCAGGTGCCGGGTCCAGGCAAGGTCTACTCGATGCTCACATCCCAGAAGGGTGCCCTCTCCTCTCCCTGATGTCTAGGTGACCCAACGGGCTCAGTGAAGGCGAGCAGGTTGCCTGAGGTCACCATTAACACGCACGGAGTGTTGGGCGCCCCAGCCAAGGACCGATCCCTCCCAGAGAGGCCGAACTCCGCCCCCTGACCCTGGGTACAGGCTATCTCATTAGCATCCCGATGTTAGAGATGGGAAACTGAGGCAGAAGCTCGGCAGCACACAGCGATGAAACAGAGTGGGCACAGGAAGCCAGGGCACTGTGACCGCGGAGCACAGCGTCTCAGTCCCCGCACCACGGACACGGAAGCCACATGGTCTCAGCGATGGGGCTGTCCCACGCGCTACACATCACCCAGCAGTCACCAGGGGCTTCACCCGGCCACCGCCAACACAGCTTCCCTTCCGGCTATGACAACCAAAAATGCCTGCAGACATTGCCAAAGCCACTCCCCCCACCCCCGCTGTAGACGTCAGAACACTGGGGTGTTAGGGACAGGGTGGTCCTTGCCTCTAGCCGAGGTCTGAGACCTCTTGTCACTGGAAAATGAAAAACAAAAGGAGCATCACTGGCTCCTGAACACAGCATCCTTCTGTCCACGCATGTCCACTTACGCAGCGGGCATTCCCCGGCAGACGACAGCAAGTGACCTCCAGCTGATTCCCTCCAGAATGTGGGCACTCATGAGGGCTAGGCCCACTGCTGAGCCTCGAGGTTTGCTCCTGCAGGAGGTCTGGAAGCTTTAGAGCTGCTGTCTGGAGGACCACATTCAGACCCGGAGCCACACGGTTGTGCCCAGGAGCCCCGGCTGAGTACTCAGGTAAGGAAAGGTGACCCGGGGCGAGTTCCGCACACAGGGGGTAGGCACAGGGCTGGTGCGGGTCCTGCCAGGAGGACACAGTCCACACTCAGCTGTCTTTTTCTGTCTTTTACTGACCAGCGCCTCCAAGCAGGACTTTCAGGCAAAGAAAACCAAACAGTGAACAAATCAGACAGAAACCTTGTCATTTGTGAAAGGGACAGTGCGGCAGCCCAGCACAGCCAGAGCCCTGGGGTTTTCAGGCCGAGCCAGGAAAGCCAGATGTTTGTGTGAGATCCTTCAACTTTTTTTCTTTCTTTCCTTTCTTTCAATTTTAATTCCAGTTAGTTAACTTACAGAATTACGTCAGCTTTAGGTGCACAGTACAGAGACTGAGCCCTTCCATCCATCACCGGCGCTCATCGCGACAAGGGCGCCCTTCATCCCCAACCCCCATTCCCGCCTCCCTCCTGGTGACCAGCAGTGTGTTCTGTTTCCTCGCTCGCCTTTTATTCCGCCTTTGCTCATACGCTTTGCTTCTTGAATTCCGCACATGAGTGAGATCATACAGTGTTTTGTCTTTCTCTGACTTCACTTAGCGTGATGCCCTCTGGATCCATCCCTGTTGGTGCAAACGGCAAGCCTGTTTCTTTTTTATAGCTGCGTAATATTCCTTTTGTATATGGACCACATCTTCTTTATCTATCCTTTAATCAACGGACATTTGGGCTGCTGCCACATCTTGCCTATTCTAAAGAATGCTGAGATAAACATAGACGTGGATATATTGTCTCCAATTAGTTGTTTTCGTATTCTTTGGGTAAACACCCAGTAGTGGAAATACTGGGCCATAGGGCAATTCTACTTTGGAATTTTTGAGGCACCCCACGCTGTCTTCCCCAGTGGCTGCACCAGCCTGCATTCCCACCAACGGTGCACCAGGGTTCTCCTTTCTCCACACCCTCACCAAAACCTGCTGTTGTTTGCATTGTAAATTTTTGCCATTCTGACGGGTGGGAGGCGATAGCTCATTGTGGTCTTAATTTGCATTTCCCTGATGATGAGTGAGGAAGCCGTCTCTTTGTGCATCTACGGGCCATCTGGATGTCTTCTCTGGAGAAATGTCTGTTCATGTCTTCCACCCATTTCTAATTGGAGTATTTGGGGTCTCCCGGTTGTGTTTTTAAGTTCTTTATGTACTTTGGATGCTAACCCTTTATCAGATATGGCATTTGCCAACGTCTTCTCCCATTCAGGAGGTTGCCTTTTAGTTTTGTTGATGACTTCCTTCACCGTGCAGAGGTTTTTTATTGACGGAGTCCCAATAGTTTATTTCTACTTTTGTTTCCCTCGCCCCTGGGGACGTGTCTAGAAAGATGCCTTCTATGGCTGATGTCAGACAGATGGCTGCGGGGCCCTCTTCTCAGACTCGTATGGATGTGTGGTTTCAGGTCGCACATTCAGGTGCTTAATCCATTTTGAATTTATGTTGGTGTGCGGTGTAACAAACTAGTTGTTTCATTCTTCCGCCTGCAGCCGCCCAGTTTTCCCAACACAGCTTGCTGAAGACACTGTCTTCTTCCCATTGCATATTCTTGCCTCCTTTGTTGAAGATTACCTGAGCCCATAATCATGGGTTCATTTCCGGGCTCTGTCTTCTGTTCCATCAGCCTCTGTTTCTCTTTTTGTGCCGGTACCGTCCTGTTTTATTTACCGCAGCTTCATAGTATATCTTGAAATCTGGGATTGTGATACTTCTAGTTCTGTTCTTCTTTGTTAAGATCGCTTTGGCTATTCAGGGTCTTTGTGGTTCCACACAAATGTTGCTTTGGGTTGTATGGACGTTTTAACAACATTGGTCCCTCCAGCCCACGATCAGGGAATAGTCTTCCGCTTGTTTGTCTCATCTTCAATTTCTTTCACTGGTGTTTCACACTCTTCAGGGTCAGGTTTTCACCTCCTTGGTTAAGTGAACTCGTACATATTTTGTTATTTTTTATGTAACTGTAAATGGGAATTTTTAACATTAATTTCTCTTTCTGCTACTTCGTTATCAGTATATAGAGATGCAGTGGATTTCTGTATATTGGAAAGCCCTCAACTTTTAAGTGTTTATTCAGTTCCACAAATGCATGTGCCCAGGCGCGCACGCTATGCACACACACACACACACACACACTTCACCAAACCAAGCAAGTCTATAGGCTAACCTTGGCCCATGGGCTTCCTGTTTGGAATCTTAGATTTCTATCTTCCTTTCCACCAGATTTAGAGAAAAACAGCACTGAGTCACCTCCCTGGGCTGCTTCTAGACTTGGTGGCTTCTGACCCAGGCTTAAGAGAGAAAGGAGAAAGCATGATAGCTTCAGGGAAAGTGTGATTCTACGTTTGACTTTTCCTGGCCAGGAAAATGGAGGCTTGTCCAGCATGGAGCTATGTCCCGGCCCTTATCATGAAACATATGGATGGCCAAATCTCCCTCTCGCCTGGGCCAAGGAAGCCACTTAAGGAAGGCCAAATATTCTGGGAATCTCTTCCAGTTGGCTCCTGTGATTTTTCCATGCTGGGAAGTGAAGCTAAAAGCAAGAGAAAGCTCAGAGTAAGCAGAAGGAGAACCACGTGGCTCTCCCTGGACCAAATGTTCTCTCTCCTGGACCAAGGGAGGAGCTGATGGGGAGAGGGGCAGCCCCTCAAGGTCACTCAGAGAGCACACCATACACCTCCAGCCTCCGCTTTGGGAGCAAACGTGTGAGACTGGGAAGAAGCGGGAGGACCAGCAGGGAGGCTGCGGCACTTGTCCAGGTACAAGGAGCAGGTGAGTCGGGCCAGGGAGGTGCAGGGAAATGGGAACAGCTGGCCACCGTCGGGAGGTAGTTTAGAGACAGAACCCACAAGACCGTCCAGTACGATGGACCCATAAACAGCTGATCGCGGTGGAAGATGGCGTGAACTACGGGCTACGGACACCCCGTGCCCCGTGCTGTTGAAGGTCAGCATGGGGTCCTGACCGCCAGCTGTCCGGGACAGAGACACAGAAAGGGCCGGCTCCTGCAAGTGTCCACCCTCCCCTCCTCTCTCCTGAGAAGGCCAAATGCAGAGAACACGGAGGCGGGGGGGGGGGGGCTGAGTCTACGTGGATGCCCTTCACCCCTGCAGGTGTGGAGGACCCTCGGGGCTAGACCACATGGGAGGCTGATTCACAGGGAGTGAGAAGGATTTTGCCACAAAATTCTGTCCCGTCTCCAGCCCTGGGAAGGCTCATCCGCCCGTCTTTGAACCTGACCCAGACCAAGCACGGGCTCTGCCCACACCCCTCCCCGGAGGGGGCCTTCCCTGACAACCACGTTGGAAGCAGACCTGTCGCTCGCCTGGTCTCTGCCCAGCGTGGCTGATCCCGGCACTCCCCGCGCCGACCTATCACACAGCGGCTGTGCACTGGTCGCAGCCCATGCCCTCCCGCGTCAGCGAGCGGCTTGTCAAGTGCCCCGCAGAGCACTCAGAAGACAGAGGTGCTCCCTAAGTATTTGTTGAACAGATAAGGAGACGGACTAAGGAACCTTAAAGCAGAGACAAATACGCACGTGAGAATGCTGTGAAAGCCAGCAGAGGATGGAAAGCGAGTAGGAACGACTCAGACGTTTGTCGCTGACGAATGAATGAGCAAAATGCGGTCCATCCCTACCGAGGAACATTAGCTACAGAAAGGAATGAAACTCTGAACACACTACAATAGGGAAGACCCCAGAATCATTACGTGGAACAGGAGCCGGTGAGAATCACCACACACAGCGTGATCCCGTTCATACAGAACGTCCAGAGAAGGCAAATCTGCAGAAATAGAAAGCAGACTGGAGACTGTTGGGGGCTGGAAAAGGGGGCGTGGGAGTGATTCCTAATGGGCTCAGGGATTCCTTTTGGGGGGGCACGGTGTGTCCTAAACCTGATTATGGTGCTGGTTTCACAACTCTGTGAATTGGGAAAACCACTCAATAGTATGCTTTCAATGGGTCAATTTCATGGTATGCGGTGTAGACCATATTTCAATAAAGTTGCCACCAAAGAAAAAGGGAAGAAAGAAAAAAGAAAGAGAATGTTGGGGCGCACCTGGGTGGCGCCGTCAGTTGAGCCTCTCACTCTTGATTTCAGCTCGAGTCACGATCCCAGGGTCCTGACATCCCGCCCCACCGGACGGAGCCTGCTTGAGATTCTCTCTCTCGCTCTGCCCCTCCCCAGCCCACTCCCCAGCTTGGAGGACATGCAGGACATTAAAAAAAAAAAAAAAAAAAAAAAGAAAGAAAATTTCCAAGGCAGCTCATCTATGGGTCAGATGCTCCCAATCTGGAAGCCACATCCTGAGTATTAATAGGGCAATAAGGAAAGCATCCCTAATTACTTTGCATCCCCAGGTGATCGGTAATTAACCCCATCTTCAGCTGCTAAAAAGACAAAGTGTGTGAGACCCAGAATGCCGAGACATCTCACAGCCTCGCGTGCTGTCATCACTGGCTTTGACTGAACGCCCCTCCGGGCAAGGGTGCTCCGAGAGCGCTCCCCGCAGGCCTCGCGGCTGGAGCCTTCGTCCTCGGTTCACAGAGGCTCAGAGAGGTTGAGCGGCCAGGCTGAGCACGCAGACACCTCGGGAGCAGGTCCTTTTCATCCGCCTCTGCACGTGAGCCGCAGCCGACGGCCTTCTCCCCCTTGAAGGCCGTCCCTCCCTTCTCTCAGGCCGCGGTGTCGGAGCCACAGCGAACAGAATTCATCTTTGCGATTCTCGGCTTCCACCACCCCACATCCCCACTATTGTTGTCCAACATCCCCCCCCGCCCGAAGCTCAGGGCCTGCAGCTCTACCGGTCCCCATCTCTGTCCATCATCAGCTGCGCTGGCCATGCCCCAAGGTTCCGGGAGCCCAGCCACTGTCTTCTGTCTCCTCCCAGCCATCGCCCACGTGAGGACCAGTCCAGGCCCCAGCATCAGGAGTCCTTGCCGTTCCAACACCGGCGCCACCTCCAATCACCATGACCATGGCCAACACGGAGACGGCCTCCCCCAGATCTGCCCCTCAACTGAAAACATGAAGCCCCTTCGCCTCAGACCCCCGTCCTTCCATCCACAGAGCCCTTGGGCCACACGGGCTCTCTCTCCTGCCTTTAGCCCCTCAGCCAGCTCCTCCCAAGTGTTACTTCCATCCAGCTCAACCGGAGCCCCCCACAGTCAACCTGTCCGACCGGCACCCGAGGTTCAGTACCCCCGCGCCCTCCACCACAACCTCCCTGACCCACCATCTGCTTTTTCTCATTTCTGCCCCCAGGCACACCGCTTAAAAGCTGCTAGAGGAAAACCACAATGCCATGCTCCCCGAAAAACTCATTTTATTTGACTTCAGCTGGACATTGAGCACCTTCAGAGTTCTCCACCCTCCCCCAGGTGATTTCCCATCCCATTTTCCAGTCCTCTTGGGGCAGTGAAACCACACCCCTTTGTGCACTGCTGAGATTGCAGAAGTCAGTGTGGCCCCGCACAGAGGCAACCCTGCATTATTTTTCAAGAGGCATCAAACACTGAATTTCCTAGATTCATGTCTCACATTCTACCCTGGACACAAAAATCCTAAATACAGAGAACCCTCCCTGCAGGAAGATTTTACCATTTTATAAGCCGCCACACTGAAGACTCCGAAGCATTGAAAATATCCAGCAGGAGGAGGACCAGGTGAGTAAATTTCACTTCAGTGGGGACGCTGCTCGAACAGCCTATGCCAGCATTTTGGCAATGAAACTTCAACTTAGACTTCAAATAAATTCTTATTTGACAACCAAATAAAATAAGACAAAGCGAACCAGGTGCAAAATAAGTGGATTGTGGCCTCAGGGCAGAGGTTGAGAGCAAGCCTGAAATGCATGCATCAGGGCAGACAGCGTGAAAGTGGCTGGGGGCACCAGCTCCAGCCGGAATTGCGTACTTAGTGGGAGGACATTCGCTCTTGTCTCATGAACATAAGGGCAAAGGCTTCATGACAGGCTCAGAGGCTGGGAGCTGACTTGTGAAAGCTGCCATCCACACGGTTGGCCGAGAAGGTCTGGTACTTCCAGCGAGGGCCGGAGGTAAGACTCGAATCAAGATCTTAGCAATCCTGGGATGTACAAGAAGCTGGGCGAGCAGCCCTTTGGCCTTGGCTGGGGTTGAGGAATGGATAAACGCATGGTCATGTGACTTCTGCCACCAACAAGCAGCCAGCTCCCCGGGGCTGGAGGAAGGACATTCCGAAGTTGAGGATGGGAGCTGCGGGTCCAGGCTGACGCCGATGGACAGCGAGGCTGGGTCTGCTCCTGGGTCCCAGACTAGCTCGGTCAGGCAGCTGGGCCAGGAAAGGACTACAAGATGAGGAGGAGGAGGGTTGGGGGCAGGGTCATCGGGAGGTGGAGGGCAGGCAGGGCTGTAAAGGTGAGCTGGCTGCTTGAGTTTGACTCTGGAGGCAGAGGTCTTCTGTGTGATGCAAGGACCAAGGGTAGGGCCGTGTAGGCAGGCTGCGAAGGAAGCCAGCCAACCACTGGGCTTCTCAGATCCATCAGATTAAAGGTTCTTGGTCCCTGCTCCGTTTGTGGATTTTTCACTTCCTTGCCCTCTTTCCGTGGGAGAAGCTTATTGTTTTTCTTATATTTTGCTTCTTACTTCTCCATCAAGCACCCATTTCCCAGGCTGCTAAATAAAATATACCTTCATAAGTAAGACTCTGCAATTAAGTGGGATTCTTTTCTCCTACGTGTTCAGGAAACGAGGAAGAGTCACAAGAAACCCGGCGCTTGTCAATAATGGACATTGAGGAGTAACGCGGATGCATGAACCAGCATCACACAATCACGGACACCCTCCTATTCAGGTATTTGGTAAAAAATAAATAGAATCCTCTTTGGTTTAAAAAAAAAATCCTTTTTGGTAAAAAATTTAAAAATAGAATCCTTTTAGGTGGAAAAAAGAAATCCTCAGACATAATTCCTCCATTAAAGGTAAAAACAAAACAAAAACCAGGCCAGTCCTCTCGTCCAGCACTTCCTAGCATTATATGGTTCCTTCCATGGCCCTATCCCTACTTTTGTCCCCACTGCACAAAGGAAGCAACTTAAGCTCAGAGGAGCTCAGGTGCACACAGGTAGACAGAGGCAGAGCTGGTCGGTGCTGAGGGGTCAGCCGCTCCCCTGCCATGCACCAGGGGACTTGCACTGGGTGAGGTCTTGGTGGTCATCACACTATTTCAAGTGTATAATCTTCACTGCACTGAGCCTACGTCCACGCAGCAGTTTACAGAACAGCACACTAAATAAGGGAGAGCAGAAAGGGCTTCCGTGTAGAATCAACAAAACAAAAGGTCAACCCGAGGTGCACCGAGATGCTCACTTCACCTGGTCATTCACCCACAGCCACGTCAACGGTCCACGTGCATTCCTGGCTCAGCTACCCTGCCGTCTTCATGCTGGTGTCGGTCCATCCTCAGCCAGAAAGCCCTTCATGGCTCCTCCTCCAGTAGTCCCCCCAGTGTCATGTCTACTGGGAACCTCAGAACGAGACATCCTGCTCAGCCTACCACAGGTCCTTTGCATGTACAGTTCTCTTGCCTCAACGCCGTCCTGGTCCTGCTTTCATCTCCCGCCTGTCCCTCCTCATCTGGGGAATGTTGTTTCTCCTGGGCGGGGGGTGTCTCAGGGGAAAGGCTGTTTTCTGGGGAAACCACCTCTGTCCCCACTGCCACCCCGGGCTGGGCCACGTCTCCCTGCTAGCTGTCCCACCATATCCTGAGCTTCTTCACATATTCCCGTGTGTAACTGCTTGTTCACTGTCCATCTCTCTTCTAGAATGCAGGGCTCTTTAGGGTAGAACTGTCTTCTGTTTACCCCCATGACCCCACTGCCTTGCACGGAATCTAGTACCTAGTAGAGGTACAACAGATAGAAGCGGAGACAATGAATGCACAAACAAACGAACGAATGAACGAACAGCCACAAACGCACACAGAAAGACCCTGGAGCGCGGTGGTGTCCTCTGCGGCACCGAGCACAATATGCCTCCATGATTCCCTTTTGCAGGGGTCAAGAGAAGCGGACCCCACCTGAAGCGATCCAACCAGAAGACGAGGGTCCTGCAGCAAGCAAAAGGCCGCTTGTAGTCACCTTGTGGAAGAAGGAAGCCAGGGCAGATTTGTTCTGCACCATCTACCTGCTGAAGCCAGTCGTGCAAACAGGTCAGATTTCCATCTGATTAGACATCCTGAAAACTCCCACTGAGAGGCAGGGCTGTCACTCCACGGCCGGTCAGGGGAGCCAAGACCACCAGCACGTAGGAAATAACGTGTATGGGCCTCTTTGGCCATGGAACACCCTACGGATGGCCAAGCCAGACGCGTTTCCAACATAGCTAAGAAGGTCTGGCGAACACGTTCCCTGACACAGGATGCAGGCGTGGGGGCCAAAGAACCAAGTCCTGAAACAAGGATGCCAGCGATGACCCAGGGACTGTCACGGTGGGAATGGCGACTTGGGCTTGTCCTCACTATAGGGAATGACTTTGGAATCACACACCACACATAGCAACAAAAGAACAGCCCAGCTGGAAAAGACCGGTTTCTCTGGCTCAAACATCCTTAACTCTGAGCAAAGTCACAGTACCTGGGTGAGGTTGGCAGATTAGGCCCTCAGCCCTGAGCCCAATTTTCCCACACGACTGGGGAGTGAGAGGCTCTGGAAAACCTGGGCAATCCATTGTCCACTTGAAATGTCTGAGATCTGACATCAGGAAGACAAGAATCACAGTGTAAAGAGACGTCGTCAAACAGACCCTTAGGCTGCCACTTTCTCTTCCTTGTCCATCCGAATTTTGGAAGAGTAAAGGATGTCAGTAAGACAAATAAAAAATATCCTCCAGAGATGAAGTCATGATCCTCCAAATTCCCTCCTCTATAATTTTCTCGGACAAAGCAATGACTATTGTAGCATTTGTTTATTTTTAATTGACTAAGAGATGTTTCTTAAAACAACTCACTTTCTGGCTCTCCAAGAGACCGATGCCCTTACTGTGTATACACAGTGTTTACATATGACTAACATGAGTATGAAATTCAGAAAATGGAAATGAGTGATAGAAGATATTATTTAAGGAGTCTGGCAGCTGACGACTCTCAGCCCTGACAGCACAATGACAGAATAGGAGGAAGGAGAGACTCAATGATATTTTAGTGAATTTCTGATGGCCAGATAACAGAGCAGAATATGAAGAAGCCTGGCCACTGAGTGAGTTTTTACCCACTCCAACTCCTTCCCACAGATAAAGCAAGAAAACAAAAAGATTCCTGTAATGGGTGGAGCCTTCCCCATTGAAAGGCAGAAGTCCCCTGAAAGTGGGGGGCTGAGGAGGGAACTCCAGAGAAATACATCCCGGAAATTCCAATCTTGAGTTGTTGAAGCCTAAGGGTATGGGAATGTGTGTGACAGGGAACCCCATCAAGGCATCACGGGCCTTCATTAAGTGTAAGACCTTTGGAGTCTCCATACAATAATTCTGTGACCCCTACTTCTGCTAGCTAAGCTATGACAAGTCTCAGAAGGCTTGTAGCTCATAGGTAAAGCACTAGAAAACATAGTGCTCAGAGCTGAGTTAAGCATTTGCAGCTGGAAGTGAAACCAATCAAAATAAGGCTCCAAGAGAGTTAAATTACAAACAAGTTTGACTTGGGGCTCCAATTTTGATAGCCTGAAAGAAGAGGGATGTACTGTTATTGATACAAAATGTCTGATGTGTAGTAAAAAGTAAGGTGTGTGAAGAACCAAGAAAATTTGGTGCATGATCATTAGAGGAAACCAACAATAGAAGAAGAACCTAAAATAGTTCAGCTATTAAAATAATCAGATAGGGATTTTAAAATAACTATGAAAAAAATTCCAAAGACTACTGTGTGAAAAGTAGTAATATGCCTGAAGAGATGGAGAATTGAAACACACATAAACTAAGAGAAAAATCCAAATGGAAATGCCAAAATGAAAAATACAATATCAGAAATAAAGGCTTCATTAGATAGGCTTAATGGCAGACTAGGCAATGCAATGGAAATTTATCAGTGAATGTGAAGACAGGTATAAAAAGCCAGTAGCAACAAGATATACTGTAGATCAGATAGTTCATCAGAAAAAGAGCTAAGAAGAGCCATCTTAGCCAAAAATTGGCATCGAAAATAATTTTGCAAAGGGGGGGCTAAATTTAATTGGATCAGACTGTAGAGGAATATAACCCCCAGGGCCTTGACAAAAATAATAGAGTAATCATCTGGCAATAGTGGAGTCCAACAGTTTGAGGAGGCAAGCAGATTAAGAAAGAAATTAGGGGGTAGGCCAGCCACTGAAGAGAGACCTGCTAAAACCACTGTCATCTCAGGGTGCCTATGCACACCCTGAAGGCTGCATCCTTTGAGAAGAAACTCCAAGGGCTGTGGGGAGAAACAAACACCAAAAGAGCCTGTCAAAGTCACAAAACATAAACAAACAACAAACCCAAGGGAAAAGGAAACCAATATCCAGAGTCCCTAAGGTCTCATATCTAAAATATCTAATTAAAAAAATACCAGATGTATAAACAAACAGGAAAATAAGACCAATACATTGAAAAAGAGCAGAAATGGAAACAGCTTATGAAAGAGGCCAGATGTTAGACTTAGCTGATAAAGATTTCAAAACAGCTTTAAAAAGGTCCAAAGAACTAAAGGAAATTACTCTTAAAGAGGAAATGGGAGGTTTAATGTCAATGTCTTATTTTTTTAAAAGAGAATGTCAATAAAGAGAAATTATTTAAAAGAATCAAATGGAAACTCTGCAAGAGAAAGTTAAAATAATGAAAACAAAAAAATTACCAGAGGGGATCAACAGGTGCTTTGAAATTGCAGAAAAAAAAATTGTCAAACCTGAAAATGACATTATTCCATCTGAAGAACAGAAAAAAAAGAATAAAGAAAAAAAAAAAAAAAAGAAGCTCAAGCATTTGGAGTCAACAGGAAGTGCAACAAGATATGCAAAACAGGAGTACCAGAATCAGAGGACAGTGAAAGGGGGTCAGAAGAAATACTGGAAGAAAAAACGGCTGAAACTTCCCAAATTTGATTTTAAAAACTAATTTCTATATCTAGGACACTCAATAAACTCCAAGGAGGACAAATACACATATACCTACAACCAGATACTAGTGTTGAAAGATAGACAAAGAATACCTTCAAAGTAGCAAGGTAAAAATGACAAGGGCCGTATGAGACAACCCCATGAAGATTAACGGCTGACTTCTCATCAGAAATAATGGGGGCCTTGGGCCAGAAGGCACTGGGATGACAGTAGACTTTCCAACAGTGGAAGGAGACACCACTGTATACCACAAATCTTATATCCAACAAAACTACCTTTCAAACTTAAAGTGAATGAAAGACATTTCCAGATAAATAAACTAGAGGATTCACTGCTAGCAGACCTGCCTTATAAGAAATGCTATGAAAGATTTTCAGGCTGAAAGTGACACTAGACAGTGATTCAAATCTACATACCAAAAACAAACAAACAAAAAACCACAGTAAATATGATTATGTAATCCTAAGAGACAGCATGAATGCATATTTCTTCTGCTTTCTTCTGTTAACTGGTTTTAAAGAGCAATCACATAAAACAGCACACACACACTCACACACACGTACACGTACACACATGAATTATTGGGTCCACAACTACTAGAAATGTAATGTGTTTTACAATAATGATACAAAGGAAGTATGTGGGACAAAGCTGAATGAGGGTAAGGAAATCACACCAGATGGTGACTTGAGTCCACAGGAACAAATGAAGAGAACTAGAAATAGTAAACAGAAAGATTAATATAAAAAACAATACTCTCTTAGCTTCTTTAAAAGACATAATTTCATATGAAGTAATTATTGTAACATTATAGGAGTTGGAACATGTAACATGTAATATGTATAGTAATTACAACATAAAAAGAGAGAAGGGAATAGAGTTATATAAGAGTAATGTTTCTATATCTGACTGAAATTAAATCAGTATAAATCATCTGAAATGTTAGCATGCATATAGTAAGCCCTAGAGCAAACACTAAGAAAGTAAGTTTAAAAAGCCACTAAGAGAACTACTACACTAAAAAGTTTTCACTAATGCAAAATAAAGCAGTAAATGGGGATATGAAAACAAAAAAGATAGGAGATATAGAAAACAGAGATGCAAATCCACTGTGTCGATAACATTAAATCCATTATATGGATTAGACAGTTCAACAAAAGGCAGAGACTGTCAGACAACAAGAAATCAGATCTGGTATACACTGTCTACAAGAACATATTTTTTTTCAATTTATGGGAAAGAGATTGGAAGAGGCAGAGCAGAGGGAGAGGGAGAAGCAGACACCATGCTGAGTGTGGAACCTGACCCTGAGATCATGACCTGAGCAGAAACCAAGAGTTGGACACTTCACCGACTGAACTATCCATGAACCCCTACAAGAACATACTTGAGATTCAAAGATATAACAGGTTAAACACAAAAGAATGGGAAAAGAAATATCTTGCAAAGAGCAACCATTAAAAAGCTGGAGAATGTTACTAATATCAGACAAAATAACAATGTTACTGGAGACAGAGAGACATTTTATAAAGATATAATAGTCAATCCTCAGGACTGCATAACAATTACAGACATATGTACCTAACAACAGAGCTCCAGAGCACACAAAACAAAAATTAATAGAGTAAAAGGGGAAACATATAACTTTATACCAATAGTTGGAGATGTCAAGAGCCCACTTTCAGTCATGAACAGGACATCCAGGCAGCAGCTCAAGAAGGGACAGAAGAACCAAACAGCACCATAGACCAACTGTAGCATCTACAATATGACCAGCACCTACAGATCACTCCACCCAGCAACCCCAGAATAGACATCCTTCTCAAGTGCACTCAGAGCATTCTCTAGGGCAGGCCATGTGTTAAATCATAAACCAAACCTCAATAAATTTAAAAGGATGTAAATCATAAAAAGTGTGACTTCTGATCACATGGAATGAAATTAGAAATCCTTAATAGAAATTTGAAGAATTCATAAAAATGTGGAAATTAAACTATATGCTCCTAAATAACCCATGAGTCAAAGAAGAAACCACAGAAAAATCAGAAAGTACATCAAAATGAATAAAAGTGAGGAAAGAGCAAGCCAAAATGTATGGGACACAGCTAAAGAAATGCATAAAGGGAAGGTTATAGCAACAAAGTGCTTATTTTAGAAGAAAAATCTCAAAACAATAACCTAAGGCTCCAGCTGAAGACAGCAGAAAAAGAAGCATAAACTGAACCTAATGCAAACAAAAGGAAGGAACAGAGGAAGATTCATGCACAAACCAATGAAATAAAGAAGAGAAAAGAACAGAGAAAATCAGCAAAACCAAGATGTGGTTCTTGGACAGACCAAAGAAGATTTACAAATCCTTAGCTGGACTGCTGAAGAAAAAAAAGAGAGAAGACTCAAATTTCTAAAAGAAGGAATCTAAGAGTAGACTTCACTACCAGCCCTGCAGAAATAAAAAGAATGAGGATGGAATACTAAGAATTATTGCACATCAATAAATCAGACAATTCAGGAGAGAGGGTCAAATTTCTTGGAAGTCACAAATGACCAACCATATGATGATATGAAAAACCATTAACATATACACTTTAAATGTGTGGATGTATGATATGCGAAACTCAATAAAGCTGTTTTGTAAAAATTAAACTAAAAAAAAAATCATAACGAGTGCCAATTCCTATTCACCTGAATGACAGAATTAAAATGATAGACAATACCCAGTTCTGCAAAGAGTGTGAAGCCACTGGAATTCATACCACTTAGAACTACTTAACTTCCTTGTAACATTACTCATATACCTACTCTACATTATAGCAATTTCACGTCTTGTAAATTTATCCAAGAGTTATAAAAACATACATCCACAAAAAGAATTGTACAAGAATGTTCACAAGCAGCTTTATGTACATCAGCCAAAAACTGGAAACCACACAAATGTCCATCAACAGAAGAATAGACAAATTATGGGATATTTATATAAGGAAGTACTACTCAACAATAAAAAAGGGAACAAACCAATTATATATATAAACACACACACACAATATGGAAGAATTTCTAAAACATTATGTTTAGTGGAAGAAGCCAGACACATGCACAGATGCATCCTGTAGGACTCAACGCCATTTGTGTGATAATCTATGGTGAGATCTACAGAAAATCACTGCTTCTGTGAGTAAAGATGGAATTGAAGGGAGGAAAAAACTAGGAAAATTTCTGGAGTGATGGATTTCTTCCACATCTTGTTCCAGAAGGTGATTAACTTCTTAACGTGTTCCTTTCGCCCCAATTTTTCCTGCAAGCTGGTAGTAAGGTCTAGAAGCTTGATCATATTCAGGGTTGAATTTTTTAGGCAAGAATCCATTCCAGACGGTGATGTGTGTTTCCAGTTGTGTATTGGGAGGACTAGCAGGTGCGGTTGTCCTACTCTGAGAGGGGTGAAAAAGATCAGTTGATCCAAGTTATATCTGCAAGATTCATCCATTATACAATTCCCCATAGATGGATACCAACAATGTTAAGACCCAGGGATGACACCCGCCTAGATTTGTTATTTCACCATGATTGTCAAATGGTAATTTCCAAGGTGTATCTTTCCTTCTGCATTGATTGATTAGAAATTATCTCTAAAGGAAAACATTCCAGCACCAACTACTTGGTTACCCCAAAATATAAGTCAAACAGGAAGACAGAAATGAGTGACTCTCCCTCCTTATCTAGGAGCTGGCAGAATAAGGAGCTGGTGCCCTGGCAGCATAGAGTGGTGACCAATTGCTTTTTGAAGTATCATTCTGGAAGGCATAGATTTTTATAATTTTGAAATGTTTCAATCAATTCTGGTTCACTATTTTGTTTGACATGCAAGTATGTCAACTTAACCAGTAGAAAACCATTCCACTATATCCTGCTACCTTTCTACGGGAAATGGTATTTAGCAACCAAACTGTGGGCCGGAAGGAGTGTTCACTGCCATGGGGTTACTACTGCTTCTAACCCTCTTTGGCATGCAGGGTATGACGGAGATAGTTGGAAGAGCAAAGAATGCAATGGAGGCATCTGGATGTTTCCAATTCAAAGTTAAGAGGATAGGACTTCAGGTAAAAATACTCTTCCTCACCTCTGTTCTATCATGCTAAGAACCTTGATTCCTAACATTAACACATCACTTATTTGCTTTCTCTAAAATTATTCCTATAATAATTTCAAAGTAACAACATCAACATCATAGCTAATGAGACTAATGAATGCTATTCATGATCTTCGTGTTTCTATATACATATGTATCTTTATACCTCACGACAGATGGACAATTAAAACACTGGGTTTTAAAGTCACTTGAAGGCATTACTTTCTCTGAGGCGAAGCCACCGCCTGGGTACAGAGCTAGGTTCAATGATTATATATCTTTCTGTTTTTTCCCCTTTTTTAACATAATGTTTTCAACATGGAAAGTATTGGCATGTTTCAAATCTCCAAGTTCAACCACCAAGTGCACTCACGGATGCCTTGCTTCTGCACCTCTGCCCTTCGCCCTGTAGGTTTCCTCTCCTACATGCAGTCCTGTTTCTTCAGTTTTGCTTTATACTTTTGGGGTTCCTTTTGGACAATCTAAGCATACAAACACACATGTGCATGCACACACACACGCATGCACACATATGTGGACATCCACATGCACACATCTCCTCCCTTTTAACACAAAATATAGTATACTCGAAACACTGCTCTATACCCTGATTCTTCTCCCACTCAAGCACATACCCGAGCATCACTCCCCACTGGCATAAAGGGCACCCTCCCTTCTCTGGAGAGCCACCCAACACTCCACCGTGGGGATATACATTGTTTAGCCAACCAGTCCACTATTTGGTAATATGTGGGTTGTTTCCAACATCTTGCTATAACAAATAATGACAAAATGAATAGTCTTGCATATGTGCTATTTTATATTTTGCCAAGATATTCTGGGATAGATTCCTAGAAGTGGGATTAATGGCTCAAAGGGTAACTGTATATGTCATTCTGCTAAACATAGCCAAATTTCCTTCCATAAGGTTGACAGGGCTGGTTTGTGATGGTATCTAACATAGTTTAGTTTTTCTAACTCATATATTTTTATATATTTTTATTAATTAACACACACTGGCAGGATATTCTGACAACCAACAACAGTTCATAATTTTCTACATACTTCAGTGACATGACTGATTCTAGTTGCCAATATAAAGGATTCTACTACTTTAAAAAATGCACTCTGAATGTGCTAATTGCTTTTGAATAATACACAGGTAACAGAAAATAAACACAGGGGCATCCAGTAGCCAGAAATAGCAAATATTAACATCTTGACATAATTGCTTAAAATGGGTTTTCTTTGGGGGCACCTGGGTGTCTCAGTCAGTTAAACATCTGCCTTTGGCTCAGGTCATGATCTCAGAGTCCTGGGAGCGAGCCCCGTGTTGGGTTCACTTCTCCATGGCGAATCTCCTTCTCCCTCTGCCTCTTGACCTCACTTGTGCTCACTGTCTCTCTCTCAAATATATGGATGGAATTTTTTTTTTAAGTGGGTGCTTTTTTTCATTTTTGTTTTTTGTTTTTTTAGGAGAAACAGGTATTTCAGGTGGCGTTGAAGCCCCTGGGGTAAGCGTGGGAGTCCAAAGTATCACCTGATCCTGCCACCGCCAGGCAGTGACCGTCACGGTGGGCGTGTGGATCCTCACTGCCGTGATTTCTCATTCCTCTGTTGTGGTCCCTCCCGTTTTTTCCTCTACTGAGTCCATGCTGGGATGAACAGCCTTGGATATCTCTTCTGCTACTCAGGGACGCGATCTTCTCCAGGGTCATTGCTGGGGTGGTATTTTGAACTCAAGGAGACAGGTTGTAATGCTCTTCAAAGTGTTCAGACCCATGTATGCTAACATCCACAGGCCTTAAAGTTCCCGTTTCTCCAAATTCGCCAACACTTCCCATTGTTACATGCTTTTATTTTTGCCAGTAGGACGAGTGTAAATAGCATCTCGTTTTCATTTGCATTGAATGAGATAACATTTTAAAACAACAGTATCTTTCTTTAATGGGAAAGCTTACTTTCAGTTGGCTTTTTAAAATTAATTTTTATCCCCACAGGCACGATCAGCATAATGCAAAAGACAGAAAACAGCTTCATATACATTATTTCTCTTCACTAAGAACTTAGAGTCTTTATATCGGCAACCCTTTATGTAAACCTTAGATATGTGTAGATACAAAAGGCATATACTTTATTAATTTTAGAGGAAACCCAAGCATAAGCAAATGCATTTGGAATCTCCCCTGATTTGCATTTTATTTGATGGTTCTCCTGATGTTTAACTATTTCTTTGTTTTGTTTCACAGCAGAAACAGATTTCTAAGAACCTGTCTTAGAAAATATGAATAAAAAACTCTCTACATTTTATATTATGAACAGTATACTGTACCCAAAGCCTGGTATTACATTCTTTATAGTTTGATTTGTTTTATGCTCACTTGCCAAAAGGAAATTCTTCCTAGGTCCCTTTCTATCTGGTTGTCTACCCATAAAAATTAAACGTGTGCACATCTATAAATTATTCATCTATATTCTGACAGAGGTAGCAAATTTACCTTTTGACCTGCAGGGAAATAATACGTAGGAATGTACCACTTGACTTTTCACACTGAAAATATTGGAAACCTACCAGTTATTAAGTGTGCAATAAGACCTCTAAAATAACTCAAATAAGTCAGACAAAAGCTAATCTATAAAAGCATATCCCCACTGCAAACGAAGAGAAGGTGGAAAACCACATTGTAAGGTTTTTGCTTCTTATTTCTAACATGTGAAGGTCAATGATAATCGGGTACTTAAAGGACAATTTGTATCTAATACAGAAGGCACCCCGATCTATCAATGATACCTTACACTATAGGCATGACATCACCAAATACTACTGCACCATGAACCAGTTAAGAAAAGCCTTCAAAGAGTCAATCTGTACTGACATCTGAGTTCTTCATGGGAGGAAGCATTTTTGAGATTCTAACAGGATGACTCTTTTAACAGGCTGGGGTACAGAGAAGTTCTTTAAGCCCAAATAAAAATAGACATCAGGTCCCCAAATATCCATTATATTCCCACAAAATCCAACTTGAATGACGACTTACTTACAATGTGAACTACATCCTGTGTTTAAAGAAAGAAGTCATGAGGTGGGGAAATGGGTGAAATGGGTGAAGGGGATTAAGAGGCTCAAACTTCTAGTGATAAAATAAGTAAGTCATGGGGGTAAGAAGTACTGCCTAGGAAATATCATCAGGAATATGGTCATCATTTTGTACAGCGACAGACGGTGACTATGGTGCGAGCGGTCTATAATGCCAGTTATTGTTGAATCGATCACTATGTCGTACGCCTGAAGCCAATATAATATCATATGTCAACGGCACTTCTGTAATGACAAAAAAACGAACAAAACAGAAAGGAAAGCAAGCACACACGGGGCTGCTGCGCGCAGGCCACGCTGTTCAACCTGGACCATGAATACACGTGCCTGTGCAGGATAAAAAGCACATTAAAACATGTGCCTTGAAAAATCTCTTAAGAAAGAACACATTTCTGTATCTTGGTTGGAATCTCTATAACCACCAAGCATTAAATAGAGTTGTTTTGTTCTAACCATTACCCTAATAACTTTTCTTATAACAATTTCATAGATGGGTTATTCGCTACTTGCTTTTCAATATAGTTACCATAAAATTTCACTTCATTAGCCTTTTTTTTTTTTTTTTAAATGTGAGGCCAAGTCGTAGAAAGAAAACTCAGAAATTGACTAAACTAAGCAAACAATTACCCAGCACATGACCTCTGGGGTGAAAAAGCCTTTGGTTCTTTATCATCCTCCTGAGTCGACGCCCCTGAGCTGGACAAAGCAAGGGGAGGACAGTTTCTGCGCCTGCCCTTCATGGCCCATCACTTCCGTGCAGGTGTCCCCAGACAGAGGAGTGTGAGGGGTCCCTAATTCAAGCAGGTCTCCTGGAGAAGGTGGTAGCCAGATTACCCCAACCCCCCCCCCCCGGTGTCGTGGGCTCTCTGCACGACTCAGGGTGGGGCTTCCTCTAAGACCGAGCTCCTCTCTCTCACTCTCCCCTACCCTGACTCACAACCACCCAATCTATCATTCTACTAATCCAATGTGTCCTCTTGAATTAGTGCCAAAAGGACATGACAGTGATGGATGCTGGTGAGCGGAGGGAAGGACCGAGCCCACGTTAAGCAACAAGGTCAGAACAAGTCTGTTATTGGGAAGCAGAGCAAGGGGTGTCACCCATCCCCAGAGGTCAGGACGTCCAGCTTCTTAACCCCCAGCCCCACGCCCACCCTGCTCTGCAGGATAAGGATTCAAGCCATCCTCTCATTGGTTAAGCAATCATGGGGAAATTTTAGAGGAGATATTAGAGGGACTTCTCCCTCTCTACACCCTTTTCTGGTGGCAGTCCCTGGACATCCCCTAGGGCCCCCATTCCTTAGCCACTCGGTCCATAGGATTTCAGAGATGCTGACCATCCCTAGGCCAAGAAGACAATTTCCTAGAGTTTGCTTTTCAGCTAGCAGAGAGGGGAATTCCCTTCTTTCCCAGAGTTGGCTGGAACCTGGAGCCTACAAGGGCCCCCAGAGGAGGAAGAAGAGCCTAGCAACAGGTGAACACAGAGAATCTGGCCACGAGACAGAGAAGGAGCCAATGTTGGGGCTTGAAGGAAACCAGCTGCATCCAAGGACCTGAAGTCAAACTCCCCCCAGACTAATCCAATCTGTAGGTCAATAAATATATTTTATGGGGAAGCCAGTGTGGTTGGTTGGGTTTCTCAAGGGCAAGTAAACCACAGACAACTCAAAAAATCTTCCCTGATAAGACGAAAAACCTTCTGGAGGGAAAGCACCTCGCCTGCGTCATCCACCAATTAATCCCAAGACGTGTTCTGATGCCAGCAGTAGACACAAAATAGAAGCCCACAGAGTGTTTCAAAGCTGGAAAGGAAGGGAGAAATGGAATACTGCAAATCCCAGATGGCACATGTGAGGAAAGCGAGCTGAGAAAGGCCACCGAGGGCACAAGCAAGTCTGCGGTGGGGCTGCAGCCTGGATTCAGGGACCCGAAGTCTCACTGCATTCAGGAAACCAGGTTAGGAATGCAGACGCTACAGGAGAGGACACACTACAGGGCACACATGTCCACACAGGGGTGCACACACTCCCAACACTCCTTTCCTTTTGAAACTACGGAGCCTGTTTGTCAAAGAGGTTCAGGGACCAGTGGGGGAGGGGAAGAAGGGGAGATAAAGAGATCGAAAGGACTTGGGCCTGACACTGTCTTTGGGTCAGGGTTTCTGCTGGAAATACGCCATGGGGTCGTCTCGGGAAATTCAGGGGCTTTAAGATCCTGGAATTGCCGGGGTGCCTGGGTGGCTCAGTGGGTTAAGCCGCTGCTTTCGGCTCAGGTCATGATCTCAGGATCCTGGGATCGAGTCCCGCAGCGGGCTCTCTGCTCGGCAGGGAGCCTGCTTCCCTCTCTCTCTCTCTCTCTGCCTGCCTCTCCATCTACTTGTGATTTCTCTCTGTCAAATAAATAAATAAAATCTTAAAAAAAAAAAAAAAAGATCCTGGAATTGCCATGGGACTCGGAAGGAGCTTCCCACTGCCATCGGGTCTCACGATCCGGACTGTGGGTCCCCCTCGGTGAGCCCGAGCACCAGAGGCGACTGGCCATGGCTCGGCTCAACAGCCTCATGAAAAATACAACAAAGTGAATTAAATCATTCATTCATTCATTCATTCGAGTTATAATTTAGCCTTCAACATGCTAGGTGCCGAGTGCCAGAAAAGACTGTCTTCATTTCAAATTCTGTTCTGGTAGTGTAGACAGGTGGCCATGTACATGTGACTATCTATTGTCTGTATACATGTTTGTATCTTATATATAATTAATATAAGCAGTAGTCAGTTGTGCATAAATAATAGATTTCTGGATGGCGTTACGTGTGCTCAGGAGAAAATACAGTGAGATGAGTAATGGGAGTGACAGTGGGGGTGAGGGAGGGGACAGCATCTCACAACAGTGGCCAGAGAGGGTCCCCAGGAGCTGAGACGGATGTCATGAGGGCACCAGTGGTGCTAAGAAAGAGGGCGGGTTATTCCAGGAGGGAAGGCCTTTCCCTACCCTGTGCTTACTCCGGTCCTCCTCCCGCTTTCCCTCTTGAATCTACAACAGGACGTGTGTTGGTTCTAAAAATACTGAGCTCCTGCAATCGGCACATAAGGAGGCTGGCCCAGCCCTGGTCAAATGACCGCCAGCGCAGCAGGCCCGGCCGGCAGGGGTGCAGAGGCCGTGCAAGGCACGGAGAGGTTGGGAGGCTCAGGAGAGCCTCCTGAGGGGGCAGCCTGGGCAGTGGTCAGCTCCGGGGACACTGGGCTAAAGGGGCCTCTGCCCAAAGCCCATCTCCAGGTGCTCAGGCCATACCGCGGCACGAGACAAGCCGTGTCTGCTGGAATCAGTAGGGACACCGGTCCTTCCCACACACAAGACGCCACTCAGTGCCAGCCCTGTGCTAGACTCTGGAGTCCCGGCTGGAAACAGAGTAGACGCGGTCCCCACCTCCTGGGCTTTACGATTCCGCGGACGTGCGGCGGGGCCAGAGACCGGGCAAAGCGAGCGCGCGTGGACACTGGACAATAAAACCACAGCCGCTATTCTGTGTTATCCACTCCATTCACTCTCGCGACGGGTAGAAGTGAATTCAAAACATTTCACCTCAAAACACAGCACACACGTGTCTGTCCGGACCCACGCACACTCGGCTCCCTTTGCCCCGACCGGCTGTCTGGGGATCCTGGTGAGCGTCTGCCCCGCCCTCCGGCGCCAGCTCTGCTCAGGAAGGTGGATGTCATGTCCCTTTCGCTCATCAGGGGTCGCAGCCCCCATGTCTGCCTGAACACAGTAGGTGTCTGATGAACCTTAACTTATTAAAGGAGCCCTTCCCCTTGACGAGACATGTAGTCAGTGTTCGCAGGGGGATGGGGGGACTGCTGTGGAATATTCTGGGTCAACTGATGTCATTGAAACAAAAGCTGTGCATGCCCTGGGGTGTCTGATCTGCCTCCTTCCTCAAGTATAGCCAGGAGTGCTCTCTGACAAGCTGCAGAACAACACTGGGTGGGACTTAGTACGCCCTAAGGGCCACCCTCGCACATCGGACGATGGAGGATAGCACTGGAGGGCTGCCCACCGCTCCTTCGCTTCATTTGGAAGTATTTTTAGACAGAGTGAAGGGACTAAGTCAGCAGCACCTGTGCATCTGTCCCCGTGCTCCCCGAGGTCAGGGAGCACCACTCACTCCCACTCACTCCTCCCGGCTGCACGGGCATCACCGGAGCTCGCCCGCAGGGCCGCCAAAGACTAGTTCTCCCGCTGGGATTTTACTTAGATGCATTTTAACATGCACTGTTTCCCTTCTAATTTTAGAGTCTAATTATCCTGTGAAGATCAAGGCAGATGTCTACTTTCCTCTTGGAGTAAGGACACGGTTTCATGCAGAAATACTCAAAAAGTAGGCAAAAGTTAGCAAAATTGGGAGGATCACATTAAATCATGATGCCTAAAATAATGATAAAAAGAGATCACTGTGTGTGTGTGTGTGTGTGTGTGAGAGAGAGAGAGAGAGAGAGAGAGAGAATTTCCCCAGCGCTTTGCAGATAAGGTCAATTTAAAGAGAGGAGGAAATCAGTTATAAACTTAATTCTAAGAGACGGGAAAAATCACCATAAATGAAGAAACGAATCACATTCATTTAAGGTACACCATGTGCTGGGGGCTGTGACAGCTTTCTCATGTACTCATCCCCAACTTTCAGGGGTCGAATTACATTTCTTGATGCTGTTTGGTTCAGCCCATAGCCCACTCTCTCCACAAACACCTCGCCTTCAGCAGGAAGGCACCCGAAGGCCTCCAACCTTCCTCCCTTTGATTCAGAAACCCTGCTGCTAGGTAGTTAACCTAAAGCAATCACCAAAGATGTGCACAAAAAGATATGCAGCCTGAAGTCCATCACAGACTTACTAGAGCAAGAAACAAAAAGCAAATAAAAGCATCAAGCCAGACTAAGTTTCCAATAAAGGAGAACGGGCAAAAAATAAACAAGTAAATTTTGGCAAATTCGTATTGTGGAGCACCATGAAAGACTGCAGGTTCAAGCAGGGGAGAGAACAGAAGTGCTTATGACACGCCGACTTAGTGAAGAATATACACAGTAACCCCAATACAGAAAAAACAAAAACCAAAAACAAACAAACAAGAAACAGCTGCATAGAAAACAGGCTGGAAGGAAATGAATCCAGTAGTTACATCTGGGTGGGGGTGGGGGGCTCGTGAGCGGTGTTTATTTCCTTCTCAGTATTTTTCTGTGTCTTCTGAATTTTCAGCAATGCATATATTTGTCACTGTGATTGGGAAAAAAAAAAAAGTCTAAAAGAAAGATAAGAAAAGACATTAGAGGGGCACCTGGGTGGCTCAGTCGGTTAAACATCTGCCCTCGGCTCAGGTCATGGTCTTGGGGTCCCGGGATTGAGCCCCACAGAGTGGTTCCTGCTCAGTGGGGTGTCTGCTTTTCCCTCTCCCTCTGCCCCTCCCCCTGCTTGTGCGCTCTCTCTCTCTCTCTCTGTCAAATAAGTAAAGACAGAGCAACAAGCCAGTAACTAAATACTGAAATAACCCAACACCCCCCAAAATCCAGGATGCCAGAGAAAGGAGAGTCTGGGCAGGGCACCCGCCCATGCCTCAGTCCCTTTGACCCAGACCTCTTCTTTCCAGAGGCCGGCTCTCCACAGACAGCCCGTCCAGCCGGACACCGGCAGCCCCACGCCCTCTGCCAATCCCATGACAAGAAAACCACCAGAGATGCAGAGGGGTTGTTCCCCAGGGACATGGTTACACGCGAACAGACATCGGTCGTCTGCTTGGGTTTCCTAAGTGACAGGGACCTGATGTTCACAGGAGGAGGTGGGACTCCATGAAGTTTAATTGACTTTAAACAGACTAACAGGAGAGTAATTAATAAGATGGACGAGGACATCAATGCTGCCTAATTTATTCGTCTGTAAAGAGATACTGGAAACCACCGGGTCAGAGGTCATCGCTCGCTCCAGGCTGTGAGGCCTCGTGGACAAGATAACTATGTATCATAAACCTATGTACCCACGTATCTACAGACATCCACATACAGGCACGCTTCTTTCTGTCTATCCATCCCCTGAAAGAGAGACAAAGACAGAAACAGAGGGAGGGAAGCGGGGAGAGGGGGAAAGAGAGACAGAAGAGGTAAGAGTAGAGCCAGACACTTGATCATGTGTCCCTGCCCTGCTGGTCCCTTTTTGGCCCATTTTTATGACTTCGAAGTCAAGTTGTTGACTCCCAAAGATGCATTCATGGCCCTTCTGCCACGACAGGTGCCCCATCCATGTTCCCCGTAAAGCCCGTCGCATTGACAAGGCCCCGCGTCTAAGGTCAAGAAATATGTGTATCACTTTATTTATTTCTTTTTTTTAAGAATTGAAAGCAAACATTTTTTTTAAATTTTATTTATTTATTTGACAGAGAGAAATCACAAGTAGATGGAGAGGCAGGCAGAGAGAGAGAGAGAGAGAGGGAAGCAGGCTCCCCGCTGAGCAGAGAGCCCGATGCGGACTCGATCCCAGGACCCTGAGATCATGACCTGAGCCGAAGGCAGCGGCTTAACCCACTGAGCCACCCAGGCGCCCCGAAAGCAAACATTTTTAAAGAGTCAAGAGATTGCATATGAAAATCTCGACTTTCAAATTCTCTTAAAAGCCGTGAGTCCAGCAACCTTGAGCTCAGACTCCCACATAATCACAACCAGCTGCTTCCTGGCCGCATTCTCGTCATACAGGGCAAGGGTGCCCTGGGACTCCCAGGGTCTCCCCGCCCTGAGCTGGAGGCAGTGGCTGCGAATCCCCAGGCCCGGAGAGGGGCGCAGCTAGCCCCAGGGCATCAAGCATCCTCTGTGCTCTGAGCCCAGCCCAGATCCAAGCAGGCTCCCTGGGGAAGTGCTCAGGCTGAAGTGTTCTTACACTCGCTGTGCTGGGTCCTACTCATGCACCCAGGCCGCTGCTGCAGGAGGTTAGAGCCTGTCCCGAAGTCACTCAGCGGGTGAATGGCTGACTCAGGCAAGGTATCAACCCACCTGGCACGCTCCACTTCCCTACAGTCCACACCATGGGCTCAAGCCCGTGTGCATAGGACCAAGGACACCTGCTTTGCCCTGTTCCACAGGAGGCCCTCTCCCGGGGCCAGGGCTGGAACCAAGGTCTCTGCCAGCTCCCAGGGGGCACAGCGGCAGGGCTGTCCAGTCCTGTGTGAGTGTGTGTGTGTGTGTGCGCGTGCACGCGCGCTCTGATGGACACTATGGGGGACAGGCAGGAAGGAGAGCGCGCGCTGGCAGGAGCACTGGGCGTTAGGCGAGACGGACGACTCGCTCAACTCTGCCTCTGACACTAATAATGCACTACGTGTTAACTAATTGAATTTAAATAAAATTAAATTTTAAAAAAACCAATGAATAATACGGAGGACAGAGAGAATAAATCTTAGAGAGTAAATCCCAGCGCAGCACGTCTTCCAGGAGTTTTTGTTAAAAAGGAAACACAGAGAGTGAAACGGGGAGCCCATACAGGCGATGAGCGCGGGCCACACACCCCTATTTGGCTGCAGTTTCTCCAGGTGCACAGAAGCCCCCCCCCGACCCACGCTGGCCTGCCGGGCCGCGCACTGGTCCTAAACCACACGGCCGGTAAGCGCTGGGGCTGGTGCTCGAGCGCGTCTTTCCAGGCCCGGTGCTCTGTGCGGCTGCCCCGAAGACTCTTCGAAGTCACCACAGTGAACATTCTCGTGTCTGCTGGCCCAGAAGAGGCCCAAGATGGAGGGTGGAGGGTGAGGGTCGGGCTGAGAGACTCAAGTCAGCTGGAGGCCCGAGATGGGCCTGTTCTCTCCTTACAGCTTTGTGTGGTCAGGAGAACCTTCTCCTGAGTGTGACCAGACATTGCTGTGAGGGTGTCTCAGCCAAAAGGAAAGAAAAGACATACATGCAAGCTCTTCCTCCAGGGGCCTCTTTCTCCAGAAGCTGAGGGCAACAAAATGGGGGACCATGACGGAAGCCCTCCAGCCCACAGTATGTCTGCTTCTGCCGCCATCTGTGCCTGCAGCGGCTCACCCTTCCCTCCTGCTCCTCGTCCACCCAACCATCCACCTGCCAACCCACCCACCCGCCCAACCACCCGGCATGCACCCATCCATCCGTGTGTCGATCCATCCCTCTGTCCATCCATCCAGCTGTCACTGAGGCCTGCCGTGCGTGCAGCACTGTGAAGGCACTGGGAGAGAGACCAGCGGACACTCTTCCTGTGCTCACAGGTCTACGGCTCGCCCTACATAACAGACTTCCAACTACCAAGCTGGCGAACAACAGTCAGAGCACAGTTTCGGTGAATGCCACAAAGCCACCTTGCAGATGCCAACAGGGCTAATACTAGAGGACCTCACCTGGTTGGGGTGGGTGGGAGGGGTGTCCAGGAACCCAGGCACATCTAGTGTAGACCTTGGGGTCGGAGGCAAGATGGCCTCCACGGTCTGTGGCGGTGCTGCTCTGAGGGCGCCCAGCCTCAGTTCTTGGTCTCAGTTCTTCTCTTGTGGTCCAAATAAGAAGAGTAATAGGGAATCTCTGGGGGCCGTCCTGAGACTTTAGGGAGGTGAGTGAGTAAAAAGCTAAGTGTGGTGCCTGACAGAAAGCAGGCCATCAATAAAGATGTTAGCTGCCACCACAGACCCATCACTGACCCTACCTTTTAGCAACTTCTCCAGGAGAAGAAATGCACCCAAACCAACCACAAGGAGGACATCTCTGCCAAAAGAATGAGTCAGCATTGTCTAGGCACTGGGAGACACAGAGCTGCCGAAAGAATGACTTTTCCCTGCTGTTTGATAGGCTTTTTTTTTTCCCCACCGTGGTATGTCGGTTGGTTTTAAGGCTCCTTTCCGATCAGTTCAAGGTGGACACCATGGTTTGGAATGAGGACAGGGACAGTCAAGAGTCAATGATACGGTTGTTACCTTTAAGAAGGTGTCTTTCCCAAGAGAGATGCACTCGTCACAGACACAAATTTCCATGGAGAGTTTAATCCCAGGAATTTTTACTCCCAGTAAACTTGGGCCAAGAGGAAGCTAAGATGTCATGGCCTGGCCAACTCCATAAACCCAGGAGAAGGTGGAAGGCCCCACAGGGCTGGGAAGGAGGGTCACTCCCGGACAAGCCCACAGACCAGGCCTCCGTCCCACAGTGAGAGGTCTCCCACCTACCGTGCAAAGGCCAGAGCTGTCCCCGGACACAACCAGCCGGGCACCACAGGCCAAATCGAGAAGCCCCAGGCACCAGTTCCAGCAGCCCCAAGTCCCACCTCTGACATGGAACAGGAGTCTCATCTTTAGGTCCCACACACGAAACATATCCACCAGCTTGCAAAGGTGTGACAAACCAGGTGTGACGGTGACAGCCACCCGGGCGGCAGTAAAGCAGGCTGCCTGTGAAGCCCGGTGATATTCTTGCCTAAACTGATGAAAATACTACTGGCTGCATGGACCGGTTCCTGGCCAATGTAGCCGGGAGGTCTGCATTTGTGAGACCATCGAGGGCCCATGAGGAGCTCTTGGCAGTGACCTTGGGCTGGCAAAGTTTGCATAGTGCTATGCTACAGAATGCAGAAATAGACATTGCAACATAGTAATGAAATAATGACAACTAGTACCCAGGTAGCTAGATGTTCTAGACACTTTCTATCCATCATCTTCACCCCATGTGTTTCATCATTGTACTAATAATTTTTGCTGATAATACAAATAATAGCCACCATTTATCATTGGTGGGGTATAAGGAAAGATGCCGGGCTCTTATACACTTCTCTTGAGACAAAATCATCCTTAAAACAACCCCACAAGGTAAACATCCCGGAATCCCTCTGGGAGCTATGAGCTCTGAGGGGCCGTCTAACTTGGTCCAGCCAGAAAGCCCTAAGTGAGCCCTATTTCAGCCAGGTCCGCTGTGCCCCACCTCCCACGCCTGCCCCTGCACTGTGCGGCCCACTGGGGGCTTGAGCAGTGGGAGCGCTGGCGGCAATCTGTTTAACTCCAGACTCTGTCACTCAGTGACCTAGGACTGGAGAGCGCTCTGTCTCCAATAAATGGAGATAACAGTGCCTGGGTCATCAGGAATGGAGGAGCGAAAACCAGCAAAATGCGTAGTAAAGCTCTCATAAAATATGAGCTCCTATTAAAGGCTGCTTTCTGCAGACCCAACCCGCACCCCACCAGACTGCCCAAAGATTCAGGAACTGGTTCCTAACCAGTAGCCCAACCCAGAAATGACAAAGAGCAAGAGAAATGATCAGAGATACTTCCCGGCAGTGACTCCTGGGGACACATCTTATTCAAAGTCAAAGTGATACAAACACGGAGGAGTCATTTCTCATTGTCGGACTGACGAAGGTCAGGAAGACGAGCAGGACTGAGCATCCACAGTGTGGGAGGGATCCACAGTGTGGGAGGGATCCACAGTGTGGGAGGGATCCACAGTGTGGGAGGGAGCAGAAACTTCTAACACCTCTTGCAGGAACATCAACTGATAAAAGTCTCTTAGGAGGGTGCGTGGGACTCTGTATGAACATGAAAAACAAAACCGCAAAGACACGTAGAGCAAGGACGACCATCCTTGGACTGCTTACGAAGTCCCTGGCTGTGACTGGCCCCGGGACCAACCCAAGAGGCTGCCGCATCACCAAGACTCTTAAAGACGTGGACCTCGATTCCACAAGGCTAAATTTAGGCGTGCGCCTGACCTGTGGGCAAAGTAGGGTGGCACCCCCACTTTCAACCCCTCTCCCGCAGCACACAAGTATACGAAAGTGACACCAAACGTGCAGACCGGTCTACGGCCGCAGCACCCTGAACGCACCGCATCCCATCTGATCTCGCCAACGTACAACCAAAATATTTACACAGCTCCCTCTCAGAACCATGAGATCAGGTATCTTCATTTCTTCCTTCATGCTTTTCTACCTTTAGCAAATATCTCACCAAAAGTTTGATGCTCATGACTCACAATGTTTTTAATAACCAAAAACAAAAGAAAAAAACAAAGTAGGCAGCCTTCCACCCCCCCCCTCCTCTTAGCCCAAACCCCCTCCAGCCAGGACTCCCACAGGGACCACACAAGATGCCACCTGACGGACACTCTGGCCCGGGAGAAATGCCACTTGATGGACCCTCTGGCCCGGGAGAAATGCCACCTGACAGACACTCTGGCCCGGGAGAAATGCCACCTGACGGACACTCTGGCCCGGGAGAAATGCCACCTGACGGACACTCTGGCCCGGGAGAAATGCCACCTGACAGACACTCTGGCCCGGGAGAAAAAGCACGTCCTTGTGCGCCCAGAGTGCAAACGTGACCAAAGGTGGCTACTGTACATTCCATTTTAATTAACTGTAACTAAATAAGATGTAATAAAGACGTCTCTGGGTAGCTAGTCTATTCTGCCACTGTAGTGTGAAAATAGCCACGGAAAGAACATAAATGAATGAGTGCAGCTGTGTCCCAATAAAACTTTATTTACAAACACAGGAGGTGGGCTCCCAGGGCCAGGTTTGCTGACCTTCGCTCTAGTGAATACAGTGTTGCCATCATCCCCATGTGGGGTCCTGCCGTAATGGCTACTCTGCAACCCACACAGGTTAACACCACTAGGATCCCCATTGCACAACAAAGGAAACTGAGTCAGAGGTGTGACGTGGCCGGCCCACGCGCAGCGGCTGGGACGCACACTCAGGCCACCCTGCCTGAGGCTCACTGGTCGCCACTCCACACCAGCCCTCGAGAGAATGAGACAGAACCTCGTGATCACATTTGCAGCACTAGAGTGTTAAAATACCACTTTGTGTGGCAAACCCTTCCAAAGGCTTCCTAACGCCTGGATGTACGGTCCGTGTTTCACAGACAGTAACGTGAAAGCTGGAAGCTCTGGTGTGATAAGAACAACACCAGTCAAACCTCGCAGAGAAATCATAGAAAAATTAGATGTCCCCCAAGAACTTCATCTAGTTGGGTGATTTTAGAGAAAATAGTCTTTGGAAAATTCAAAATAATAATTAAGTGAGGAACCTATTAGTTAATGGGTCCCAAGGTCTTTGGTTTTATAAGAACCTCCCCCTCCGCATTCTAAATAATGCATCGTGTTGTCCACGAACCGCGGACTCTTCCGCCGCTCAGCCAGAATGGAAAGCCACGGGAGGGAGTAAGAGGTGAGCAGGGTGTCTCATTATGAAAATGAAATATGTCATTAGCAGTTCCTGAGCTCACCCTTTGCCATGACTTAGAGCGGCTGGAGGTGACGCGCAAGCCCACACAATGAGAGGGTCCGAGCAAACCCCACTTTAGTGAAGAAGCCTGAACCCCCAGCACCTGCTAAGACATCAGGAGTCATAAGGTCCTTCCAACAGCAGAGGCCACAGACAGACGCCTCCTGTCACAGCCCTGGGCACTGCCCCAGTCCTCCAGACATGCTTATGAAAAGCCCCAGGACCCTCCAGGAGGCAGACATGCTGAAGATCGATGGGCAAAACCGGTCATCTGCTGGAGGCTGCTGCGCCTGCGGAGGTGCTTCGAAGGACAAAGACCAGACCAGATCGTGGGGCGAGAGGCCAGGGGTGGGACTCCAGTCTGGGCACTCACACCCACCCCCGGATCTGGGCGAGGGCCCTTCCTTCCTCTCTGTGCTGAGATCCTCAGAGCTCTTAGCTGCGAGTGGAACCAGCTTAAGCATCAAAGGGAGTAAGTGCTGAATTGAGAATCCTGGGTCCACACTGCTTCCAGGCTGAAATGACGCCAGCAGAAAGTCACCCTCCCCTCCTGGACCCATTCCCCCGCAGGTCCTCCGGAACAGGCTGAGGAAAGCGGCCGCCAGCCCTCCAGGCTCCCATCCTAGGAGCTCAGGGACGCCTTCACAAAGAGAAAACACCTCCTTCCTCGTGAAGCTGCTCACCACGGGCAGCAGGGCACCGTGGAGGGCGCCAGCCGGTCCCACAAGGATGGAGACAGGAGGCACACTCCTTCCGAACTGGACGGTGAGGAGAAACAGGGCACTCCTGGGCCCTCTGGGGACACGGCCCCAACACCACCCAGGCTGTGTCTCAGGGAAACAGGCTGGTGAGGCCCGTGGTTCGCAGTGGGCTATGAGGGACACAGAGGAGAGACCACGAGGCAAATGCCCGGAGTAGGGGCAGCACTGGGGTAGTGACCTCAGGGGAGGGCAATGCAGACGGAGAGGGCCCCCCGGCTCACGGCCTCCCCCAACCCAGACATCACTCCCAGGAAAGGTCAGATCAGCCCCAGCCACGCCACACAAGGCCTCCCGGGGACGCTCCCATGGCTCTGAGGACCACAGAAATCCCCAATCTTACAGCTACAGCCCCGACCCCAGCCTGTCCATCCACGCCAGCCTGTGGTGACATTCCCCAAGACCCCCAAGCGAGGACAACGTTACAAAGTGCTCCTGAGGCAGGCTGTGCCTACTTTAAAACATGGCCCTCCGCCGGCGTGGTCAGCTTCCCTGCTTCTTTGGACTCTGACCCCCGTTTCTCTCGGGAAATACCTGTGGTCATCGTTGGAGGTTTCCTCTTATTCCTTCATTATTGTTCTTTTGTTTCAAAACACCCCTACTTGGCCAAAATTATAAAGTCTGGAACCTGTGCCCACCCTTCCCTCCAGGCTGAGCCTCGACTAACAAGGGACTGACCTTTACCACGGCGGCAGACTTGCCTCTCCCGCCCTCCCCGGGCTCGGGGCTCTGCGCGGCAAACCTCGTGTCCCTGGAACGAGGATGGCGACAAGCTTCCGTGGGGGCTGGGGGCCTGCTGGATGCTTGCTGGGAATGCAGAGTCCCGGGCCCTACCCCAGACCTGATGAGTCAGAATCCACATTGTAACAAAATCTCCATGGCATCTGTGGAGGTGCACACAGAAGTCCGGGAAGCGGGGGGGCCAGACTATCGGAGCGAGGACCTCTTCTTGCTAATGAGGCCACTAGAGGGCCCCCAAGCATGGGCATTTGCCCCATAAATTTTGGCCCAGGGCCATATTGCCCTTCAAATTGCTTCTCTTTGAGGCAGGGCTACACCACACTGCTCTAGCTCTTCTGTAAGCCCACATCATGCCTATCATTCAACGATGACGGCTACCCCATGATGGTCACCTGCACCCTGACGGTCACCTCCAGAATGTCCACAGACACATCTCCTGTCCTTCACAAAGCCTTTGCCAAACACCTCCACACCCCCCAGCTACACCAGGCATATAACCCTCTTCCCGGCACCCCCCTGGTACCAAGTTCCTTATCCAGGCGTAGCAAGTCCCCATCCCTGTCTCCTGTGCTATCCCTCCCCTCTTCCAGACTGCAAGCTCCTGGAGGGCGTGCAGCCCGGGCCCCCTCCTCCGCATCCCCTGAACCATCCTCAGCCCTTAGGCTGGACGAGGGGCCTCGGGACTCTGCACAACGCAACACCTCCCACATTTCACTAACTCAGCCACGACTCCCAAGGATTCTGCCCTAATAAAACCAGCTGGTCTGCAATTCGTAGACATAAAACATTCTCTTAAGTAAATGTAAAAGGAAATTTTGACATCTACTTTAATGGAAACATAATCTTATCCAAATAAAAAAATCAAACAAAGGTACACACTCCTTATGTGATCGTTCATCCTCTCCTAAAATCTCACGGAGACTGCCAGGAGATCAGTACCCTGCTGGGCTGGCCGGCAAGGGGCCGGCCTCACAGCGAATAAGCAGGCACATCCCTGCCGGGCACTCTTTGAGCCTACACGACCATCTCCTCCTTCCTTCGGCTGCAGGAACATCTGGGTCCGTAGCCACGCCCACACGTGCGATCCCCAAGGTCATCACCAGCCGGATGCTTTCTCAATGACTTTCTATGGATCAGGGTGTGAGCAAAGGTCAGGAGTGTGAATATAATCCCGAAAAGCTCCTTCCTTGTCACACCCTGGGATTATTCAGAAGACCGTAATGGGATTGAGAGCTGGTTTCTTTTCTTCTCACGTTTTGAAGTGCTCACACAGAATCACAAGAACGGGTCTCCAACGCCAGAGAAGGACGATGTTTATTCTGGTCCATTTCCTGACACAGGACAGAAGCCGCCTCCTGGGGGTGAATCCCGGCAGCCGGAAGCCCCAGAATGTGTTTGGGGCTGGCGTGCAGCCCACAGCCCGTGAGACCTTCCCTGGCAGAGAGCACAGAGCCGGACAGGGGCTCAGGAAGCAAACGCGGGAGCCCAGCACATCTGTCCCCCGAACGATGATACGCGTCTATGTGAGCAGGGGACCTGGCTGGCGGTGGCATCTTTAGGGATTAATGATAAAGCAGCAGGACCTGACCTAGAGTCGCAGAACCCCGATCCCAAACACTCTGCTCATTTCCCGACGGGTGTTTTCAACTGGCTTCTGAGCAGCTCGCTCCGGAGAAGCGACATTTGAGCTGCGGTCTGACGGCGACACACACCAGCAGTGTCAACACCTCACACCTCCACAAACGATCCAACCCAGACGCAGATGTAAGTGCTTGACTAACAAATGATTCCTGGAGGCTGGTGTCACTGCTACTCTCACTTCACAGGTGAGGAAACTGAGGCACACCGTGGCTGACCAACTCACTAGCTCATAATGGCGGAGCTGGGTGTGAGCCGGCGGAGGTCCCCACAATCTACCCACCGCGTCCCACCACCTCTCGCGGCCGTGCCAAAGCATTTCTAGGATAACGGGGCTGCTTTGCTCAGTCTTCAGAAGCGCAGAGCCCTACGTGCTCTACGTGGCTGTCCCATGAAGTGATCGCGGTGAGCCCGTGCAGTGAGGACCATTATCGGCGGGAAGAGCTAAAGACATGCCAGGCCAGGGAGGCTATGCAGCTTGTCCCAGGCAATGCCGCCGTCTGAGAACACACGAGTCCCTGGCCAGGTGCCGGCTGATGGCAGAGGGTGGGGGGAGGGACAATGCAGCCAGGATCTCTTCCTCCCTGGAGCTCTCGCTCAGCGTGGGGAAGAGGGAGAAGGAGATGGTAAACAAACGCCCCAAAATCACGTAAGAGTCACAGAGGCAGGAAGTCCAATGGAAGAAACAGAGCGGGATGTTGGGACAAAATGCTGAAGCCTTGGGAGAGGGAACAGAAGGCTTCCAGGAGTTGGGGTAGAGGGTCCACTCAGAACCCAAGGCAGAGACAGCTTATGGGGACAGAGGTAGCACATGGCATGAAAGTTGCATCTGCCACAGGTGAGGAGAACAGCCCAGAACAGTGGCTGGGCGCCCGTCTCGGGGGCTCGCCGCCCTATCCACTCAGTGGCCACTGCATCCCTACTCGTCCTGCGTCCTGTAATGGCCCATCCCGCCCCGTCTTAGTGCATGGGCTTTGGTGGAGCTGATCTACCTCCCGTGCTAAGGACAGGGATGTGACCGGAAGGAAACAACCTGGCTCACACCCTGATCTAGAATTTCTGGCCTCCAGAACCATAAGAGAGTTTGTTTCTCTTCCTTAGGCCATAAGTCTGTAGTGCTCTGTTCCAGGTGCCCCAGGAAACCACGAGGGGAGGGGGACACAGACAAGCTAAGGTCCTGCTCGTGCAGAAGGGGGCAGAGTCCTGAGCATCCTCGGTGGGTAAGGGGGACTCGTGGGGGTAGGGCCTGCCTCCCACTGCCCGGGACCAGCAGCGGCCCCGAGGGACCACAGTGGCCACTGGAGCCAAATGCTTTCAATCTAAAAGTAAAGTCTCAGCTCCTTGCGGTCAATCTGTCAATGTAACAAAATCTCACACAACTAACACCAAGAATTTGCAGGTCAAGCCTGCTGGCCTCGGCCCCGGCCTCTGGTCTGGCTAGAATATTCCTTCAAGGGTCGTCTCCTGCTGTCCATCAGCATAATGTGTGAGCTACGCCGTTACTACCTTTTGCAACTTCCACGTGAGTTTAACATGATTTCTAAATTAAAAAGTTAGAAAATGCAAAAAAAAAAAAAAATCTAAAAAGCAAGGTCTTGCCTCTTTGAAGCTGCTCACAGGCCGCCCCAGTTCCTTTGTCTGAGTCACAGGCCACTGGTCTTCCTCTCGAAGCCAGCCTCCTTTTGGCCCATCTGCAAATAAGTTGTAGGGAACCTTCCAGAACACTCATCCCCCTCTCCCCCCGCAAGCAGGTTTGGAGGCCCACTGGCAGCCAGGAGAAAATGAACCAATCATCTCACCACTTTGCATTTCTTTGTGGTTTTGTTCATTTTGTCAGCCAGAGCCCCAGGAGGGAACAGGGCGAGCTTTCTCCCTGGGACTGAGAAGCGGGGCTCAGCGGCGCAGTCGGAGAGCAAAGAGCTCATTCAGGCGCAGGCACGCGGGGGCTCGCCGCGGAGACCGGCGCAGGGCTTGCTTTCTGTGAAATGCCTAATTTTAGTTTCTAGCCATCATTTGCTGTTCCACAGCGTCCCCTGGCCTGCCTCAATGGCGGGCCTTGTCCGTGCGGAGCACAAAGCCGCCTTTGCCCGGGGAGCCAAGAGGAGGGAAGCTGCAGCTGAGGTGGGGGCGTCCCCCCACACTGACTGGCCCCATTCTTCCCCAGCGCGTCGAGGGCTGCCCCGCCAGGGGACGCACGGCTCTGAACTCCCAAGTGGCTCTCTCGTGGCAAGTGGAGAGCGTAAATAAATCTCGGGTGAGGAATGGGAGAGAAGCACAGCGTCCAGATGACACGGTGCTCAAGTGGGCCCAGGAGGCGGAAACTTCTAAGTAGAATCCCAAGGAAGTAGGGACTTGCCCGTCCCTGGGGGCATTCAAGCCAGGGCGAGGCTCCGTCTGGGCAGGAGTGCTAAGGAAGGGTTAAAAGGAAGCAAGTGATGGATGGATGGATGGGAGCTTGAGAGACAGACAGGTGATTTTTAGACCGATGACAGATACAGCTAGACAGATGCGAGGTAGCTGGGTAGATGGGCTTGATACACTGAAGGATGATAGATCAATCAGCAGCGAGGGAGACAGATGATGTGTACAGACGGGGATGACAGGTAGGTAAACAGCAGATCAAAGATACATGAGGGACACAGGTACCTTGATGACGGAACGGAGGAGGGGGGCGGAGGGAGCGCCGTGCTTCTCAGACAGGAGACAGAGCTGACTGTCAGAGGCCGGGGGCCCAGTCACTCGATGCTGTCTCCTCCCAGGCGTGTGGCTACACCTTTCCCAACTCAGCAACGTTTCCACCCAGGCCTCTGGGAAACCTCTGGTTCAGAAGCTGTTCAAACCTGCATGGCTCACCCGTGCACCCGGACTCCCAGACCCCCAGCCTGCTCATCCCCCTCCCCACCCCCACCCTCGTCGCTGTCCAGAACGACTTCCTTCTTCCAGGGGCTCAGGCCCAACCCTCAGGGTCCCCCTGAGTCCCCTCTCAGGCTCGGCAAATCCTGTGGACTCCCCCCTCGAAATACACCCAGACAGCGGCCCCATCTCACGGCCTCAGCCTCCAGAACCATCCTGGTTTGGCTTCCCTGGAAGCAGAGCCGGAGGTGGGCTTTGGAGAAACAGTCTGGAAGATGGCCCCAGGCAGCAGGGTTTGGGGAGCGGGGAAATACATGTGCATTCCCAAGGTCTCTGCCATGGGCAGCGGGGCGTTACCCTGCCCACCCGAAAGCAGGGAGGCCAGGACATTGGCCCCATCCCCTCGGCTGAGGATTAGTCCTCAGGCATGAGCTCCCTGATGTTCTGGCCATACTTCCACTTCAGGAGAGAAGGGCTGGGGCCCCCTGTGCTTGCCCGAGGCAGGGTCCTGGCCTTGGGAGCTGCTAAGTGTCTAACCAACACCTGGGAGGGATACAGGAGTAGGCACATAGCAGCTGCCAGTTTCCACGATATAAATACTTTCACTATGGCCAAGTTCAAGCTGCCAACGTGACAGCACCGGCAACCACGCCACTGTGGCACCTGGGCGCCAGTGCCAGCCTGGAGGGCTCAGGCACATCGCCTGTTGCCTACCTGCCGTGTGGGCAGAGCTGGAACCGCAGCTGAAGACAGAGACAGAGCAGGTCCTAGGGTCGGGATGTGGGTACCCAACAGAACAGCTACAGTGTGCTCTTGGCCACTACGATCTCTGACAACATGACCGGCCTTACTCCATATGGTCTGATGCCCCACTGCAGCTAGATCAATCCCCTTCCAAGAGCTGGTTCTGGAAACCAAGCCCAAGCCACCAGCAGGGTCATGGCACCTCCCCAGCATCCCAGCCCTGACTGCCAAGTCTCATGGGCTCTAACACCTCCAGCCCCCCACCACTCACTGTACTTAAGCCTCCTGGTCCCCTTGTTCATCAACACTCCAAGCACACATCTACCTCAGGACCTTTGCACCTGCCATTCCTTTGCCCAGAGAACTATTCTCCAAGGCATTTACATGACTAATCCCTTCACTTCTGCCTTGTCTCTCTCTGACCATACGACCTAATAATAGCCAGCCTCTCCTCCTGCCTGGCCTTGGGGCACTTATAACTCCCTGGTGTCACACCATACATCTTCATCTTTCCAATTCATTTCCCTTTATCCCAACAGAGGATTCGCTCTGTGAAGGCAGGGACATCATAGTCTTTATTGCTGTATCCCCGGGACAGGTATCCAATAAACAGTTGTTAATGATGGCTGCCAGTCACAAATTCCAGGGAGAAAGTTGAGGCTGATTTCATTTTTAAGCTCCCCACAAGGGATTGCAAAGAATGCTCCCAGCTCAGAACACCGGAGTTGAATGCCTTCAAAATCCAGCCCAGCCCCAGGGTCCTCTGATGGGCTGGCCTCTGCCCAGCACTCCACAGGCACTAAGATCTCCCTGCTACTGGCTCCTGGGGTAGAAACCTTCATTTCCATCAACACAGACCAGGTGAACCCTCCAAAGTCAAGGCAGACCCAGCACCAGCCAGAAGCAGAGAAACCGTATTGAAAGTCACCACCTGCCCAGCAGCGTGGGGCAAAGGACCAGAGTGTGACTCCTGGCGAGAAACAGGCCCCGGCACCGCGGAGTCCGTGTCCGTCAGCTCTCGGCGTGGAACAAAGCACCCCACATCTCAGTGGCCTATTTTAGGATGTAACTGTTCAGCTGCTGTGGGCCAGAAACACGGGCTCGTGTGCTCGACGTGGGGAGGGCTGGGCTCACTGGTCCTGCCGTATTCAGCTGGGAGCCTGGCCGGGGCTGGGGTCGTCCAGGACGGCTGCACTCACCGGCCCGGCAGCTCTCACGGGGTCACCTCAGCTCTACTCTGGCTGGATGGCCCACAAGAGGCAAGAGGGCCACAACAGAGGCCACGAGCTCTAACTTCTATGCCCATAAGTCATACTGTGTCCCTTCTGAGGCATCTGTTGGTCAAAGCAAGTGACGGGGACACAGGCAGGCAGGAGACAGCACCCTTCCTGATGGGGGACACAGCAAAAGGGTGGGTGGGGTCAGAGGTAATGATCGTGGCCACCTTTGGAAACAGCTTGAATCACATCGCTTTCCCCTTTTTACAGGTGAAAGAGAGCACAGAGACGGCACGTAACTCACTGAGGTCGACCTGACTGCGGACACGAAGCCGCACCATCCAACCCAGCGTCCCCCAGGACCCACCCCTGCCAGAGCTTAAATTCAGACCCAGACACAAGCCCCCTGTGTGGCCAGCACAGGTCACGAGGCCTAGCTCCGTGAGGACAGGGCACCTTTGGGCTGTCCCCAGCAGCCAGCACCGTGCCTCTATGTAGGTGGGCAGAGGCAGGCTGACTGGTCAGGGTCCCCACTGTAACCGAGACAGGGAAGAGTCTGGGGACATCATTCAAAGTCCCTCCCCGTGTCCCACAGCCCCTCTGTGAGGGAAGTACAGAGCCTCAAATGCGCCCGTTGGCGTGATGTTGTTCTCCAGCCGGCTCACGTGCCCGATACCTTCTTGGCAACCGTCCCAGACCGTCTCCTGAACTCAAGCTCTCCTTCCCAAAATCGCACTCCTCAGCCGTCCCCATCTGAAGGGGGTCTGGGGGCCACCCTTCCTCCCCTGCCCTGCCCCGCACACCCCGAGTCCCCCTCCACCTCAGTCTCCCCATGGCGGGCACCCGACACGCGGCACTGCTGAACACCGACCATAACCACCCGGGGGGTGGGGGCTGTGAGTGGGGAAACTGAGGCCCGGAGGGAAGAAACAGACAGCTGGCCGGAACACACCCCAGCCCAGGCCCGAGTGGGCCACGCCAGCTCACCGGCGCCTACTCCGCCGTCTCCCGCTGGCCCGGAGTTTTCCCGACGTGGGCATGTATTACTTCTCCAGTGTAAAACCTTTTTGTTTTTTATAAGAACTATTATCTACCACCTCCCAGGGAAAACATTGATTTCCCCTTTCCTGCTTATATTTCCAGGGTTGGGGGGGATATTATTTTCCAAGGCTCATGCCTTCTATGAAAACAAGCTTCTGAGTGTTTGCTGGAGATCTTTCTGATGGAAGCTAAGATGACACAAATTAGAACACGTGCTCCCCAGAATAAATGTAACAGTGGGATTGCATATTAGCTCGAGGGTTCTCCCCCAGCAAGTCGAGCTCAGGCTCCTCTAGACAGTGGCTCACGGCTTTCAGGAAGGACGCAGGCGTCCGGGACGGAGTAACAGCACCCAGCCCAGAGGACTCTGGATGTGTGTGCTTCCCTGCTAAGACCCATGCCCAGCTCAGCCCCCAGAAGCACTCTGACCCCTGCCTGTCCTGCAGCTGGAGGAGCGACAAAGACACCAGGCCTTCCCGTGCACAGCAAGACGGTGAGGGCTTCTGAGGCCAGGCCAGCAAACAGGGGGCACCGTCCCCCACAGTCAGAGCAGCTCCATCCCAGACTCGCCACCCCGGGGGAACAGGAGAAGGGCGTCATCTCACGGTGCCCACCTGCGAGTGTCAGCGGCAGGTCAGTTACAGCTGATCTGGGCCGAGCTCCCAGGCCTCATCGGAGGCCCACGACCTCCCCAGGAAGGCAGAGATGTCGTCTCTCCATGCACAAAGGAGAAAGGAGAACAGTAAGCAGCGCCCGACGCAGGCACCTGCCGAGGCCAGCCGGGGGCGGGGGGCGGGGGCTGGGGTTCGAGGCTGCCCGGAAGGCCCACTCCTAGGCACCCGGACACTGGCTCCAGCGGTCTGCGGGAAAGATGTGAGCTGACGCCTGACCCAGGTCCCTTCCCTCTGAGGCCTCGAAACCAGAGGGGAGGCAGGTGCCTGGGTGCCTTGGCTGACTGAACACCCAGCTCTCGGTTTCATCTCGGTCATGATCTCAGGGTCCTGGGATGGAGCCCCGCGTCCAGAATCTGCATTCCGGGCAGGGACTGCTTGACACTCTCTCCCTCTCCCACTGCCCCGCCCTCCAGCGTAGGCGCGCTCTCTGTCGAATAAATAAATGTTCCCCAAAAGATGAGAAGTTACAACAATAACCTCAACACACACACACACCGGCACCCATGCACACATACACACGTGTGCGAAGGCTGCCCCCACCCCCGCAGCGACTTCTGACAAAAGTCAGCACACGGAGCTGTGTAGCCCTTACGGCCTGCAGGAGCCTGACAAGCGGACCTTCACAGCTCCCGGCGAACCTCCGACCGTGCGCCCTCTCCCACTACTGCCTCTTCTTTTCAGGAAGGAGGGAGCCAGGAGCACGGGGAGGGGAACAGAGGAAGAGATGGAGAGACGGGGAAGAAAGAAGCCTGAAACCCCCAGTGATTCTGGGAAGGAGACCCTCGTCCCTCTGTCCTCTGGGCCTGCCCACCTCCTTCCCACGTCGCACACAGTACAGGTGCCCACCCGAGCCCCTGACCTCAGGGTACGGGGGCCCACGCTCAGCGTCCTGGGCCTGGGCACCACGAGAGAAACACACAGAGGGTTTCTGAACTGCCCACGGCAGGGAGATGGCCGGTGAACATGGGCTCACAGGCCCCTCACTGCAGGCAAGAGGGAGAAAGAGAGAGAGAACAGGTGCCCGACCACACTTCCAGCACTTCCAGCCCCGATGCTGGGATGGTCCCCAAGCTTCCCAAGGGTGACAGGGGCCACACAGCCGTGGCCCCACCAGTCTGTGGAGTGAGGCCCGATTCCAGGCTTCCCGGCGTGAGAGGACAGCAGAACCCCACTCACGAGAAACCGCAGGGAGTCGCGTCTGTGCACATTCTGTACAAAGAGCCGCACAGGGGTCTGCGAGCCCAAGGAAAACACAGGCTGGGAACCCGGAGCTCTTCACAGAACAGCCTCCCAGTCCCAAGAACAGCCTCCCAGTCCCCCTCTCCACGCACGCGGGCGCGCACACGCGCACACAACGTGCACACAACGTGCAGACATGGGGCCCCTCCCTCCAGGCTTCCTGCTGCCTCTGCAGGTGCACACAAGCCCCCCACCCCGCTCTGCCCAGGAGTCCCTGGAGAAGGCTCCCGGCCGCTCCGGGGCACCATCCGGCCACACGCCCCTCCTCCCACCCTCCGGCCACCACACGACTCTGGTCCCCGGAGCACCCCTCAAACTCCTTCCCACCTCTGCACGGACCATCTTCTCCCGCCAGAAAACCCTGTCCTTCCCACTCAGGCTGGTTCACTCCAACCCACATTTCGGCTCCCGACTCGAGGGACACCTTCTCTGAGCGCCCCCAGCCTGCAGGCCCCTCCCCCGCACCAGGGCAGCCTCCCTCTGATGGGACTCGCGTTTGCCTGTGGGAGAGCCCAGCCCTGGCCCACCCCCCCATGAGACTACCCCAGGGCAGTGGGGCAATGCCTCTGCTGTCCATGCTGTCCCCATGCCTACCGTCACACCTGGCCTGAGGCAGGCACTCAGTGTGCTGGTCAGGAGCGAGGGCGGGGGCGGGGAAGCAGGAAGTGGAGGGGAGCCCACACTTGCAAGAAGCCCCCTGGGGTCGTCACCCGTATGTTGTGTGTCTCTTCTTTTCCCAATCCAGGCTCTCGCAGTGGGGTGAGAAGTCATCTAACACCCTCTCTGCAACGAGCAATGTCACACCCCCTGAGATGTTTGGTAACTGGGCTCCTAGGTGCCATTCGAGGGGTGACCTGGGTCTCCTGGCCCAAGCGTCCACCGAGCGAGATGCGACATCCACTCGGCCCAGGGTCAGAAAAAGGAACCAGAGAAACAAGACGCGTGATCGGAGTTGGTATTTCCCTGAGGGCACAGCTGCTCCGGGCTAATGTCCTCCGGGAATAAACTGTCATTAGTTCATTTAAAAAACCACACAGAGACTAATTATTAACACATTTGTCGGCTGCTTTTTAGCAATGCGTATCAGTATCACCAAGAGTCGTGCTCCAAGTGCTGCCCTTCTCACGGCTCCAGCAACTCCCCAAAGGGCAAGACCACCTGCCCTGAAGCCCCGTGCCCTGCTGTCACTGCCCCTTGCTGGGGGACTTTTCCCCCCTGATTTTACTTTTCCCGACAGTCCCCTGCGTGTAGGAAGAAGGGGATATGGGGTGTCGTTACCATGTACTCGAGAAGAGCTAGCATCCACGCGGAGCAGGACTGTCCTGGAGCTGAGAACAGCCGCCAACAGCACAAATCCTTACGGAAAGAAGGTACCAATATAGTTCCCAGAAAGCGGGGCAGAGTTGGGAAACTACTAGAGGAAAGGTGTCACGTTAAGATGTCACCAATGTTCGCAGTGGCAGCGTTAAGGAAAGGCCAGCTCTACCAGAGTCCCGCAGGGGACTCAACAGAGAGACAGCCTCTGCCCCCTGCCCTCCTCAAGGGGCTGCCCAGACCAACAGAAGCATGAGGAGGGTTCGTAGTCCGTTCCATGTTCCTGTTATTAAACATCCCTGCTACTCACTCTCCCACTAGAACAGTGAGACAAACTAATGCCTTGTCCCTAAATCTTCTGTTGCTTCACATTAATGAAGAAGCAGCTACCCATGAGGGTAGCTGGCGGGGGGGGGGGGGGGGGGGGAGGGAATCACATGAGAGGAGCAGGAGGGCCCCGCTGTCCACGCACCCGCTCCTGAGCGCAAGGCTGACCTCAAGCACCAGTCCCGCACACTCGCAGCAGAACATCCCAGCTGGGGCTGTGACTCAGCCTTCAACCTTGTCCTTTGACCTGGGCCTGTTACCTCCTGGCTTTCCCAGTTCAGCTCCCCAATTAGGGAGATGGGCACAGCGCCTCCAGAGGAGTGTCCCTCCCATAGCAGCGACCCCGTGCACCAGCCCCAGGGCCAACCAGGCAAGGGTGGGAATGTGAGAAGGGATGCCTGGTTACCACCCGCAGTGGAGGGACACTCCCCCAGGAGGGACACTTCTGGCAGCATCGCGAGGGCACCCATGGGAGACATGGGTGTCAGAGCCTCCACACTGCCCCCACCGTCACTGGCCAAATGCTCAGCTTCTCCGTAGTGACAGGCACTGTGCTTAATGCTCTACAGAAACCACCCCACCCTGGTCCTCACCACCATCCTCCATGGTAGGCAGTGCGACGAGGAACCGTCCTGCTACCAATGGGGACACAGGCTCAGAGATGTTCAGGGGCTCTGTCAAAGTCATGCTAACCCAGGCAGTCTGACACCAAAGAGTCCACGTACCTGCCAGGCCCCCTCCGACCTCGCCTGTCGGCCTCCCAGTGGTGGCTCCGCCACGTGAGAGGAGCAGGAGACACCGAACATGAATCCCACCGAGCCCTCGCCTCTGAGAGCACAGCTGAGGGCACAGCTGCGTGTAGGAAGAAGGGGATATGGGGTGTCGTTACCATGTACTCGAGAAGAACTAGCATCCACGCGGAGCAGGACTGTCCTGGAGCTGAGAACAGCCTGCTGTGTGGGCTGCACCGTGGCCCCAGTTCTCCACCCCTCCTGTATCTACTATGACCTGCATTTCCACCACTGCCACGAGGCAAGGTGGCTGGGTCCGTGGAGGGTGAGGCCCACGTGGAAAAGAGGCACTCACGGAGCCCAGCCTGGGTCCTTGACCTGCCACCTGCTTGCGGACCACTGATCACTGGCAGAGAAGGAACGAGACCCAGCCCAGAAGGGGACCAATCTGAGAGGTCTGGTGCTTAGGACACAGGGATTCTGTCATTGTATTTGTGAACGTGGTATCGTCAGTGCAGCTCGCCAGACTGTGAGCTCTCAGAAGGGGCGACACAGCCCCCACACCAAGCACGTGGCCGTGCAGATAAATAAGAACCAAAGAGTCACAAGCCCAGGATGATAACATACAGCATCTCCCCAAGTCCCTGAAACTGACACCCCGGTTGTGACCTCCCCGACCTTTGCTGCCTCTGTGTCTTCTGTCTCAACGCATGACGGGGTTACTTTATTCACGTTTTAATGCATCTTCCCCCGGACGTAAACAGATTTGGTTTCAAGGAAGATCCTCTACGACCATCTCCATGGAACCCGTGTCCCCCAGCACATCTGGACTCTAAAAAGAAAATTAAAAGCGGGGGGCGGGGCCTGGCGACCCCAGCACCGCAGCAGGGTTCTGAGGCTCGGGAGGGCTCAGGAGCTTTGCACAAAGGACCCGGCTGACAAATGTGCCAAGGTCAGCAACAGCCTGACTCATGTGACTGCAGAAACACAGTCATCCCCGAATTAACATTGCCCGAGACGATGTTTTCCTGCCAAAGGGAAGCAAAAAGATCGTTTCTGGCACATCTCTCCGCCTTGATTCAAATCCCCTGAGCTGGTGATTACAACCAGGCAAAAATCTCTCTGCACACGGATACAAACTTCCGGGAAGGAGTGGGACCAAACTCGTAAAGCAGTAACGCAGCCCATCAGGAGGACTGAGACCGACGGCAATGTCAGCAAGTGCTACATTTAGGACAGCTGCAGGACAACGTGGAATACACGTATTTATTAGGCCACGGGGCCACAGTCCTCCGCTTGGGTCGTGGCAGATTCGTTCTGTGACTGGCCCCGGATCAGTGCCAGCCGCCTCCGGCCCTGCCTGTCGGATAAGGTACGCTGCCAAGTCAGCCGTCCAGTGACCTGCCCGAACAGACAGGGACACCGCCCCAGCCCATTCAAGGGGAAACCTTCAACGACTCTGCCGACGGCGGACTCTCTGCCATCCCCTAGCCTGATTCAATACATAGATCTCATCCTGGCGGCCATTCTGGTCCTACGAACTGGGAAATGGACCAGGATGTCTGCGCCTGTGCTGATGCGACCACGGATACACCTACGTCGGCCAGACGGACTGCCAGAGCCGGGGGAGGGACAGAGCACAAGCACCTGCTCCATCCAAGAGGCTGATGAGGCCCTGCAGGTAAGAGGGATGAAGGGGACGCAGAGAATGGGCGGGGCAGGCAGAGTGGGCGGGGCAGAGTGGGCGGGGCAGAGAGTGGTTGGGATGCGCGGTTAGTAGGGCAGGGACGGGGCGGGGCAAGCAGTGGGCGGGGCAAGCAGTGGTGTGGGCAGGTGGGTGGGCGGGGCATCAAGCTCCCTGGATTCAAGCTCCTCCCCCAGCCACTTCTTCCTCTAAGCTACCCATGGGCAGGACCCTTGGCCTCCTCAAGGCTTCAGAGGAAGATGAAACAGAAGGAAGCAAGATGCCCCCATGGAAGGCAGAGTCGGAACGTGCGTGTTTTCACTCCAGCTATCAATGATTTACCAGACTGTCCGCCCCGTGAAGGCCAGTGACCTTGTCAGTCTTGTACCCGGGATAAATATTCTCAAATAAAATTTGGATGGACATAATGTTCAGGCTTAGATCACACATTCTAGTCCAACCTTTAATTTCTTGGTAAAGAAATGCCATGGAACAAAATAACTGCTTCAGTCTTCCTGAGATTCCTTCTCCGTTTTCCTCGAAGGGCAGCCTGCGGGCCTCGTGCAGCCCCGATGCTTGGTTTGGGTTGGGGTTTTGTCCGGTTTCAGGCTGGCCTGGCAGGCGACAGCGGGCGATTACCTCCAAACACTTGGACCCTCTCCTTTTTCACCAGCTCTGGTGAGAGGAAGCCATGCACCAATCCTAAACAACCGTGAATCAGCCAAACAAAACCCCACATTTCCCAGCCCCACAGCACCTGCCAAGAAAGCATCAGTGGATGTCCCTGGGTAGGGCTCCCAGGAAAGCAGGGTCATGACTCCACAGGTGGATAGCCCTCAACCTGTCACCATCCCCTTCATCCTGCCCTGACCGTGTATCTGCTGTTAGAGTTGCAGCGACCATCTGCAACCAGAAGCTTGCAAGGAAGTCACAGAGCCTCTGATGCTGCAACGGGTTAGCAGCCGAGAAAACCCCAACCTCATTTCAGCCAGCGCGGTTTAGTTTTCCTATTTTCACGAAGCCAAACCAATCCCTAACCAATACACTTGACAAGCTCAAACAATCACATTTCACATTAAAAATCTGGATGTCCAGCCTCCGGATATAAATAGGGGATCTGGCAGCCCTGGGCCTGTGCTCCCACATGGCCCTAACAGGCGCCACGCCAGCTGTCCACTCCCCAACTCGCCTGCTGGCCAGGACGCAGCTCCCACCGGCCCTGCAGCTCAGGCCCCGTGTGGAACGACCATAGGGCAGGGAATCGCTCCCACCTCGCAAAATGCAAAACAGTAAGTCAAAAACCCTCTGATATCCACTGGTCATATTCACACTTTCCCCCTATGTCTCTCTCTCTCTGACAGTCTCTGTCCACCCCGTCAACGACAGCGTGGTTGAGGAGCCGGCAGGGGGTCTGGAACATTCCACCCGTCGCTGCAGCGGCGGCTGGTGTGACTGCTCCACGGCCCTAAGTGTCACAGTGACTCAGCCATGTCCTTCTAGAAGGTGTCCTTCCCCAAAAGGGCCCGCCAGGCAAACTCACAAAGGTGAAACCCCTCCCCCCAAATACACATTCAGATCTTATTTCAAGGCCACCAAAATGCTGCCCCAGAATTATAGCACCCGAGTCGGTGACTTGGAGGAGGTGAGGGGACTCTGTGGGGACTGCGGTCTGGGGAAGGGGCTGGTAGGCAGCTGGGGAGTGGCATCTGGGAAGGGGGAGCTGGAGCTGGACAGGGAGGCAGCCGTGGGGTCAGGCACGGCCCCAGAAGGACGGTGACTACGGGAAAGGGCAGGTGCGGGCTGGAGCCAACGGCTGGGGAGGGGGAGATGGTTTGACCCAGCCCGTCCACACAGCAGGCTGCCGCAGGGACACAGGGAGACCTGCACCCCAATCAGAACCACAGCCTCCTCCTCATCACCGTTTCCTGAGAACGGACCCTGACACCCTGCGGGGCCCCGCGTCCTAACGAGTCCCGCGGGGTCAGCACGGGCTCACCCACATTCATGCGTGGGGGAGAGCCTGAGAGCTTGGCCTTGACACAGACCCAGTTAGAGCAGGGGCTGCCAAGGGCCCAGGAGCTGTCCCTCCCACACCTCCCCAACCTGGTCCCCGGGTCCGCTGCCTCCTGACTTCATTCACAGAAGATGGGACAATCTCGAGGTGATCAGAGGACGTCTGAGGGGACGCCTGCCTTCTTGAAGCCGTGAAACCAATGACCAGTGTCTCAAAATTTACTCCTGGTTATGGACAATAGCTCAGGAAACCTCACCCGCCAGGAGTTAGGGACAGAAATTACCACTCTGTGACATAACGGAAATGGACATTTGGAGAAGTGAGGTGCCCTGCCCAAAGTCACCTAGCCTGTATGTGGCAGAGCCAGACTTGGACCACCCATCCCGCTGCAGACAACGTGTTTGGAGGTCATTGTTTTCTTAGTCAAAGAGAGCCGACCAGCAAGAACCAAATACAGGGTATTTTAGTTCCTCTGGGGAAACTCACTGGGGTGAAACAAATTAATGTTATGTGGATATGAGATAGTCTCTGCTTGGACACCCTCCTCTTCACAACATGAGAAGATCAGACTGAAGGAGGCTGAGGGTCTCTCTAGCAGGAGAGCTCTGGGCCAGGACGATCCCACTCTGGTGACCTCAGTCAACCAACAAACATTCACTGGGAAACAGCCACGTGTAGCATAACCAGGAGGACAATGGACAAGGCCCAGCTCTCAGGGGGTTTACAGTCTAGAGCAGTGCTGCCCAACACTACAGGGATGGAATGTTCTAGATCCGCACTATCTACGATGGCAGCCACCAGCCACCGGTGGCTATCGAGTCCTTAAAGTGTGGTCAGTGCAATGGGGGAAAGGAAGTATTCATTTTAATTTATTTACTCAGATTCAAATGGCTACAAGTCACCAGCTATGGCGCTAGACAGTGTCGTCTAGAGGGAGAGACATAATAAATTAGGTTGTCGAATAAATCAGTGAGATCATTTCCAAGAGTGAAAGAGAGAAGGCAACTGGCAACAGATCAAGAGGGGCACAGGGTGGCGAGGGGAAAAGCCGGGACCCTGAACCTGGTGTTTGACCTTCTCGTGCTGACAAAGCCCTCCCTGCGAGGGCCTTCTGGGTGGCATTTGGGTGAGAAGGGGGCAGGGCACAGAAATCTCAAAAGCATCCCATCTATTTCTGTGCGGTGCTTTTACTGTCAGGGGAAAAAAAAAAAAACTCTTAAGTTTTTAAACTCCCTATCTTTTTAAAGCGTCCAGCTTTTCTTTTTAATAAGCTCAGAGAAGCTGACAAGGTAATTACCGCGCGGCTCTGCTGCTGATTGAACCACGCAGACCCTCTGCCAGGGGCCACAGGGACAACCCCTGGACTCGGGACTTGAGCATCGGAGCCAGGAGCCGGGAAGAAGCCCAAGAGAAGTAAACGGGATGCATCTCCCTCACCACCCCCGGGCCGTGGCGCTGCGGCAAAGGAGACACCAGAGGGGGCTTACGTTTTGGAAAGCTCCCTGCCCTGCCTTGTGGGACCAGGCCAGGGGACAAGAAGACCTGGGACTCGGTCCTGAGGGTCCAGCCAGAAGGTGTGGTGGGGGCTCCCAGCGGCCACGGGCAGGGAAAAGGAAAGCAATGGGAGTGCCCCCCCGAGCGGAAGGTGGGTGCGTCTGGGTATCAGTCCGCAGCTCAGGGGGGCACAGGACGCTCTCACAGGCTTCTCCCTCTCCAGATGTGGCTCTGACCCTGCAGAAGCGTGCAGCTGCTGGCCCCTCAGCCACCCTTTGGCTGTGCCAGAGCTGCTTTTCCACGGGGGCCGGTGCAGCTGGCCAGCCCCAAGCCTCGTCAGCGAAGGCCCTGGTGTCTGGGACCCGTCCGCCTTTCATTGGGCAAATGCTCGCGGGCGCCTCCTGCATGTGAGGTCTGTGCTGGGCTCTGGGCCGAGAGGGGACTCACCCCACGGATGACAGACCCCGACATACCCGGCAGGATGAGCACACTGAGTGACTTGGAACTCAAGGGCAGTTCGGGGCTGGTTGGGGCAGGGTGTCTGATCTAACCTGGCGGACGAGGAGGGCATTCTGAGGAGGTGACGTCAGCCCGAGATCTGAGGGACGAGAGGGGGGCAGCAGAGGTGACAGCAGAGGGGACAGCAGAGGTGTGGGGCTCAGGACTCAGGAAGGGCAGGGCAGGGCTCCCCCCCACACGGAAGCTGTCAGCAGAGACACTGAGGCCGTGGCTGAGTTGTAAACTCACGGGTTCCCCACGTGAGCTCACCTGAGCCGTTTTACCCCCACGGGACACCTGGCGATGCCTGTAGACATTTTTGGGCATCATAATGAGGGGCGGAGGAGCCACCGTCGTCTAGTGGAGAGGCCGGGAATGCCGCTAACCATTTCCATACAGCGCGGAGGAGAGCCCTACTGCAGAAAGCGACCCGGCACAGATGTCCACAGGGCCAAGCCTGAGGAAGCCCACCCACAGAGGTCCCCCACCTGGCTGGTCCTCCAGAACAGAGCCTTTACAAAGGGAGATGACCAGGGTCCACAGAAGTGGTTTGTTTTTTTGGGTTTTTTTTAAGATTTATTTATTTATTTATTTGACAGACAGAGATCACAAGTAGACAGAGAGGCAGGCAGAGAGAGAGGAGGAAGCAGGCTCCCTGCTGAGCAGAGAGCCCGATGCGGGGCTCGATCCCAGGACGCTGGGACCACGACCTGAGCCTAAGGCAGAGGCTCTAACCCACCGAGCCACCCAGGCGCCCCCCCTACAGAAGTGTTTTAAAAGGCATTCCCAGCTAACTCTGAGCCCAGTCTCTGGTCCTGCACTGGGGAACCGGGGAGGCACCCGGAGGGGCAGGGCATAGAGAAAGACCCGCAGGGACCCCAAGTGTCATTCTGGGAAGAGGGGAGGAGCCGGGTAAACAGGGAGCCCCGAAGCAAAGGCAGCAGGGTCCAGGGGGAAGACAGCATCAGAAAGAGGGACAAGGGACGGGCAAGTCTGAGGGCAGAGCCAAAGTCCCCATGAGCAGGCACTCCTGGGAGGCGTGCTGCATTCCCTTGCTGAAAGCTCAGTTTGGGGAGAAGGCCTGCCCATGCCTGTGGGTAGAGAGCAGAGACTTACAGAAAGGAGCCTGGCAAAGACCAGAATCATTATAGCAGCGATGATGCGGAGCGAGCGGAAGGAAAGGCCCTCGGGGAGCACCCTCCATCCCTACCACGCAGGCCCTGGCCACAGACGTGGCCATGGAGAGATTTAATGCACGAATAAGGCTGCTCAAGCTCACCAGCAATCAAGGAGCCACAAATTAACACAATGAGCCACGAGTTGTCACTCTTTGTGCAGGGGGAAAAGGAGATTGATGATCTCAGCTGTTGGCAAGCCATCAGAAAAAGGGCGCTCTCAGAGAGCCTGGAAAGAATGTCAGTTGGTACATTTTCCAGGGTGCGCTATCATAAAAAGAAAACGTGGGTCCCCTGCGATCCAGACATCCCACAAGATGAGACACACCTTACAGGAAATGTACACAGGAGCCCAAGGAGGCTTTGCCCGGGGAGCCCCAGCCAGGGGGATTGTGATGGGTAAAAACTGGAAACAACACAAATACATAAACTGAAAAATATATTCTCTGGCCTGCTGTGCAGGTATTAAAGAGAGGGAGACGGAAATATACTATGTGACAAGACCTCCAAGACCCAGTATGGAGTAGGAACAAGTTGAAGAACCCTACACACAGTGTTTTCTCAAAGCTGTTCTTCTAAGAACATGTAGCTATAAATGAATAGGAAAGTTCCAGAGGATCTCCTCTAAACTCGTCATAATGGTAACCTCTGAAGAGAGAGAGGGAGAGTCTACCCTTCTGAGAACGTTCTGAGTCCTCACTAAGAGAATCCTGATGCATGAAAAATGTATTGGGGGGGGGGAGGGGCACCTGAGTGGCTCAGGAGGTTAAGCGTCTAACTCTCGATCTCAGCTCAGGTCTTGATCTCCGGGTCCTGAGTTCAAGCCCCACAGTGAGCTCCCTGCTGGGCATGGAGACTACTGAAAAAAAAAAAAAAAAAAGCCTTGGGGTCAAGGGTAAATGCAACCTTGGGCTGTTTTATAAAAATCTAGAATTCAGAGGAAAGAAGGCAACTCTTCTCCTTGACTTTGTACTGGGTTATTCCACAGCTGCCACACCAGCTTCACCTCCCAGGAGTAGATGTTTAGAGCAGCAGGAGGACAAACGACGAGGTCCTGAAGGGAGGGCAAGATGAGGGCTGCGACTTTGCAGCCCTAGTGAAAAAAAAGACGCAGATCCATATGATAACTGCCCTGAAATAACAGGCTTCCTGCAAACCCCAGTAACACACACCGTGAGATGATCCCGCCAGGACGGACGGGCTGCAGCCTCCAATGAACCATCTGAAGAATTTTTAAACAGGTCTGCCCCCAAAAAACAGGCACCACCTCATAAAGAAGTGAGCCTCCCGTCAAAAGAGGTATGCAAGCCTGCCAAGCCAACCAGGCAAGGCAGTTATAGAAGATGCTCCCCTAGTCCACCCTTCCTGCTTTAAGCTCCCGGGCTGCTTCCAACTTGAGGATTCTGACCCTCTTTCTGCCAGAACTCCTCTGCTTAACACAATCCATAAATACTTAATTGATATCTGTAGCAAGGCTCTACCACTCACAGAATTTTACACGCTCTAGACTTTTCACCTCAGACAGCTGCTCCCAGGGTCCCATTTTGACCCTCTGAGCCGGAGACTAACTCGGGCGTGTGCCCTCCTAGGGCATCATGTTATCACCCAAGCCCTTCCAGCTCTCCCTGGTGGACTGGCACCAGCCACCTGCCGAGCCCTCTGTTCCCACCCACGGAGGCATCAACTCACAGACAGCCAAAAAGCTAAATCCTCCATAATTTCCGTTTCAAGTTTGCTTCCTTTTACTGCCAGGGAGACAAAAGGAGCTCGGAAGGATTCTCTCGTGACGAACCACTCAACTTCCATAATTGGAACAATCATGGATGTGCATCTCCAACACAGAGAAAACCAATCCATCATGGAGTGCTGAAGGCTTAATCCCCGATTCTAATAAAAGGATTAATTAAACCCTTAAGGGTCACCTTATGGCCGGCTCCCTTGAAACTCCCAGGAAATTAACTTGCCCTCCCAGATGTGCAAAAGCCAGGGATTTCCTCGGCTGGTACCTTAGTTTGACCAAATGACACAGTGTCACTAGTCCTAACAAAGAAATCTTACAAGCCTTGCATGGGTTTATTGTTTAAAATTTCAAATTGGGCCCTGGTGCCCACAGAGCTGCCTTTAATAGGTCCCTCTTTGTAGTTAGAGAGTAAAGCTCCTGTGTGTTCCAGGGAGGTGAGGGAGTCTCCCCACAAAGCCTGCGTTCACCCCAGCCCCGGGGGGGGGGGGGGGGGGGGGGGGGTTCTAGATGTCCATGCCCACCATTTACCGTGAGCAGGTCCCCATCTGGGGCCGGTGCATCTGGAGAGAATAAATCTTCTAAGGAAGGTAGGGGCAACTTATTGTCAAAACATCATCCCTGAGAAAATTGTGCCTCTCAAAGAGTGGAAATCAAGTCCAGTGGCTTGATACCAAAACACCAGCTTTGATTCTTTTTTTGAACCCTACATTTCAGAAGCTCAGACTTCTCTCTGTGAAGTGAAAATTGCCTTCTGGTGGAGAAAGGTTTTAATGATCACTTTGCTTCCTGCGTCTCCATGGTGACAGGCCCCGCGCAGCCCACCCCCCTCCTGCTTTATTAGGCCTTTCTTCCTCTCTGGAAAGTAATCAATCAAGCCCTATAGACGCCTTTGTAACCGGATTTATCACCTAAACAATCGACGCTGCCGCGGGGGCGGGGGAGCGGACAAAGTCCGTGTAATTTAATGAAACGGGCTCGGCCCTGGCGCACGCCCTGCATCTCCCTGCCGGCGGCTCCGCCGGGCACACCTGTCCCGGGAGGCGGGCGGGCGCGCCCAGGTGCGCCAGGCCCCGCCGGAGCTGGGCGTCCAGCCGGAGCCCCCGTGCGCGGCGGCCCCGGGAGCGCTGCCCTGCCCGGGCGGGGACGCCCAAGCCGGGGCCGCCGGGGCTGGGGCCCCGGGGAGGGACGCAGAGCTCGGAGGCAGCCCGGGCGGAGGCGGCCACAGGTCTGACTCTCTTCCCCCAGCTGGTCAGCGCCCAAGGCAGGACAGCCCCTCGCAGCGGAACGGCGGAGCCCGCAAGCCCGCAAGGAGGGCCGATGCGGAGCGCCCCCGCTCTGCCCGCGAACTCGGTTCTTTCCCGGACAAAGGGCTCCGCGGCGCCCCGGCCGCGTTCCTGGGGACGCGAACTGCGGAGGCCGGGCGCCCGGGTCCTGGCGCGGCTCCCCGATTGCGGAGCGCGGCGCGGAGCAGCGCCGGGGACGAGCCCAGCGCCACCTGCCCCCGGCCTGCCCACCTGCCCGGCCGCCCTCGCCCGGCCCCGTTACCTGGGTTCTCGCCGGCGTCGGCGGAGGAGGCGGCCGAGGAGTCGGTGAGAACGCTGGGGTCACTCTGCGAGCGGCCCCGCGACACGAGGCAGCCGCTCCCGTCCTCGGACGCGGCCATGGGCCTGGCCAGAGCGGGGGCAAGTTGCTGGAATCAGAGCATCCGAGGCGGCCAAGGTCACAGGCGAGGGGGCTGGAGGGGGCGTTTTTTTAAAAAGGAAAATCAAAAAGGACCGGGAGAGGGAAGGAGCCGGGGGACAGCGCCAGGCTGGCTTCAGGGCGGTGAGACAATGGCCTCGCGGCTGCAGCCCCGCGCATCCCGGCGCGCGGCCTCGCTCTGCTATTTATTCGTGTTTATTCCCATTCTTCAGTTTATATTCCAGGAAAAAAAAAAAAAAAAAGTTGAACCAGGAAATAAAAACTTTTCTTGTCAGTGTTTATTGCGTGCTTGGGGCAGGGGGTGATGTCCAGGAATTTCTGGGGGCGCTCCCTCCCCCCACCCCACCCCCCACCCCCCCGGAAAAAAAAGGGAAGAAGGAAAATCTTTGCTCTTGCAATTGCTTTAATCTGAAAGCTGTTCTTGGAGCATCTGTTGGAAAACATTAGGATTCTCCCATCATGCCGCGCGAGAGGAGCATGACGTCACGAGAGAGGGAGTGAGAGCCAGCGTGGTGATGGGGAGGGGTCTCCAATACCTGGGCTGCCTGCCGCCTGCCCAAGGGAGGTGTGTGTGTGGGGGGGCATCCTGAGTTATGAACTGCCTACCCCCTGCCCAGCAGAGCTCTAGAAACAAGAAAGCTCCCGGTCCCACCTTCTCCCCTCCCCAGGGGGAGGGGAGGAGACCCTGAGGGTGCCTCCCTTGGAGGCAGGGCCTAATCTCCCCAGAGGCTTCAGGCAGCTAGCTGGTCTCCCCGCCCTCCCTCTCTCCGGGATATGGAGGCGAGTGGGTCCAGTGCTGCCCAGACTCCACCCTGGGCGGGGGGGGGGGGGTGCCCTCCAGAGCTTTATCCCTGCAACCTTAATCCCTTCTCCACTGCCCCCCCCCTTCCTCCAAGCCCTCAGCACCCTGCCTGGGGGGAGACGGGCAGGATGGGCCCCTCGTGCCTTCCAGGGAGGCTTCCCCAGACACCTAGATGGAAGTGGTGGGCCAGGCAGTGAAGGTGACACCCCCAGGGCTGCCACTTACAGAGGTACCTCCAAAGTGCTAATGAGCAAGTCTCACCATTCCAGATAGCGGCGTGGGGGGCAGGGGGCACACGGAGCTCCAGAGTCTCCAGCTAAGACCTGGGGGACGGGAAGGGTAATGAAAAGAGGAAATCCCAGTAAAGGCGCAGGTAAGGTTGGAGCGTGGCATGGAGCCAGGCCTCGGAAGGTGCCCAGAGGAGGGAGCATTTCACCAGATGCCCAGATGGCTGGGCCCCAGGGGCCCTGGGGGAGGCTGCTCCCCCCTAAGACTTGCCGTGTGCGGGGCCGGAGTACAGACGCTCCCACGCGCTGATGCCCTCTCAGCCCCTCACACAACTGCAGGGGGAAGGCCCGCTCAGAGGGGGAAACTGAGATCAGAGGAGGAGCTGGCCAGGGGTCCCACAGCTGGCGAGAGCAGCGCAGGGACTGGGACCTTCTGGGGGCTCTTCTTCCAGATGTGGGCAGCCCCTAAAGCTGGGTGTAGGGGTGTGTAGGGGTGTGTAGGGGGAGCACGTGGCACTGTTGGATGACCCCCAATGGAGGGCCAAGGACAGAACCAAGAAGGGGGGAAGTGCTGCGGATGCTCGCCCACGCACGGCGTTGGGCCGTCGGCTGCAGTCACCTCCAGTCACCCCTCATCCATCGGTTCATTCATTCCAATAACCCCCAGGAGTCTAGCGCACTGCGTGCCCCATCAGGCACCACAGATCCAACAGTGAACAAACACAGAAACAGCCCCCACAATGGGTCTTCCAGGACGAGAGGCGAGGGCAGAGCTCAGAATGGTCACCAAACAACCACCGGGTGTCCCCCAAAACAGTTACAGTTGACAACACCATGGAGAAGAGGAAACCTGGAGGACACTTTCCTGGATTCTTTTTATGCACATAGAGATGTGCCCGACGGTGGTGAGTCCAGCTCCGGGCTGAGCACTGCACTTGGGATGTCGTTTCTTCCTCCCGGTGCCTGAGGAAGAGCCCCCACCTCAGACGTGAGGTCACGTCAGAGCCGTGAGAGGCCTGTCCGGGCCTCCGGCCTGGGGTCTCTCCAGCCCCCAGCCTGGGAGCTCTTCAGGCAGCCCCCCGAAAGCCAAGCTGAGTCTTGGCCCCACAGGTGGGCTTTCGAGCCCCCTACCCAGCCCATCCTCAACACCTCCCCCACGGAGATGAGAAAGCCAGCAGCAGGCACAGAGATGGACTGGCCGGTGGGGGTGGGGGTGGCAGCCCAGGGGCGCGTCCCAGAGAAAAAAAGGCACCGGGGCGGGGGGGGGGGCGCCTTCAGCTGTCTGCCCAACGCCCACCACCTCCCACTGTTCCGATTTCCCTACTCGGAACCCACACTGCTTAAGATTTTCCTTTAAATCAGGGGCGCCTGGGTGGCTCAGATGGTTAAGCCTCTGCCTTTGGCTCAGGTCATGATCTCCGGGTCCTGGGATCCAGCCCTGCTTCAGGCCCCCTGCTCAGTGGGGAAGCTGCTTCTCCCCTTCTCTCTCTGGCTCTGCCTCTTCACGTGCTTGTGTTCTCTCTCTCTCTCTCTCTCTCTCAAATAAATAAATAAAATCTTCAAAAAAAAAAAAAGAGATCTTTTTTTAAATCAATTCTTAGTACTTACATGCACTTTAAAGGAAACCATTGTCCCAGCAACAGAGAAGGGGCCTCCCTGTCACCTACGGGAAGGACTACGGTGCTGACTGGGTCCTGCCGGCCAGATCCCCTGTGGGCTCCAGCTTCGCTGGAAAGGAAGCCGAGCAAGGGTAGAGAGGCGTTCAGACACTCGGGCCCCGAACAGACATGTTCTCAATGTGGCCAGAAGGACAAAGCACAGAAAGAATTTTTTTATGAGAGCCAACGTTCCTAAATGCCTGTCCGGGCACCAGCTAAAATAATGTCTAGTCTCTTTAGTTGGTCTCGCTGCAGTGCCATTCACCACCACCCCCAAACTGTAGGGGCAGGACTCAAAAGCCCATGATGGGACACCTGGGTGGCTCAGTCGGTTAAGTGTCTGCCTTCAGCTCAGGTCACGATCCCAGGGTCCTGGGTTCAAGTCCCGCATCAGGCTCCCTGCTCAGCAGAGCGCCTGCTTCTCCCTCTCCCTCTGCCTTTTCCCCTGCTTGCGCTCACTCTCTAATAAATAAATAAAATCTTTAATAACAAAAAAAATAATTAAAAAAAATAAAAGCACATGAAAGAAGACTTGGCATTCGCTCCAGGAGCGGAGAGACAGAAGACAAGAGTGACAACCAAGATTTAGTTTCTTAAAAAATATGCTTTAGCAAAATATTGTGATTTGTCAGAGCTGAGTAGACATACAGCTTGTCGTCGTAGTTTTCTCTGGCTTTGAAATGTTCCATGTTAAAAATAGCTTTAAATTTAAAAAAAAAAAAAAAGTGACCACTGCTACACCGGTCAGCAGCAACTAGTCTGCGGGGTAGGAGCCTTCAGGAGAGACTTGACCTTCCAAGTCATTCTGCCCCAGAGCAGGAGGGGCCGGAAGCCTGGGAGGATCTGGCCCACGGGCGGCAGAAGGCAGCTGTCCACAGGAGGTGTCCCAGCCTCCAGGACCCTCAAGGGGTCTCAGTGAACGTTACCAACAGTCCCACCTCAACCAGACTCCTGTAAGTGCCTGGCTAAAAACCCTACAGGCACCAGCTAGACCATAGAGCACCTCAACAAGCCCAATGTCCATCCTCTGATACGTGAATAACACCACGTGACTTGTCCAGCCCCAGAACATGATTCAGCCACAGAATGATGAGAATAGGGGCCCCGGCTCTAGTATGAATGGACCCTGAAGTGTTATTCCAAGTGGTAGAAGCCAGGCACAAGGGAGTACGTGTTGCATGATTTCCTCCACGTGACACGCCTCCAGAGACGAGCCGAGGAGTGCGTGCCTCGGGCCAGAATTTGGGGGAACGTACAAGCCCTGCTAATGAGTTCGGGGCTTCCTTTGGGGTGACAGAAATGTTCCGAGTGTTCTAAAATTAGACAATGGTGGGGACTTCGCAACTATAAATAAATTTAAAAACATTGAATGTTATACTTTGAACAGGTGAGCTTTATGGCATATACATTATTTCAATAAAGTTGTTTTAAACACACACATGCACAGCGTACACAAAGGTCCTTAGGCTGGGCTTAGGATCTGAAGGATGACTGGGTTTGCTTCTCACCTTTGCAGAGTGTAACCATACTTAAAACCTCTGCTGTCCCTGCCTGGGGCTTCAGATCAGGCTAAAGTCCTCTCTGGGGCCACCCTTCTGGTCTTTGATCAGAAAACCCAAAGCTATTTCTTGACTCCGGCTGCCATGATACCCCAGCACAGTGGCCTCAAAGAACTAGGAAGAGCCAAAGTCAGTAAAATCTGTCCCTTCAACAAACACTAAGGATGAAGGCAAAAGGAAGATCTTCCTCTGCCTGGGGCAGTCAGGGGGGGCATCATGGGGGAGGTGACGCTGGGCCTGGCAGAGAAGTACAGGAAGTGTAGGAAGTGTCCACTGTCCTGAGGAAGCAGGGGAGAGGCTTACAAGGACCCCAGTCCCACCCACACACATCTCCAGAGTTGGTTTTATTCTCATACAATGTGCAGGTTAACATCTGTTTTGTGCCAAAACACGAGATTTTCCAGGAATGTCACCATGAACAAAATGTGATTGGTCCTTGGCTTCGTGGAGTTCGTGACCTTGAGAAGACAGGGTTAAGGACTGAGCCCTAGGTCGGCGCCCTGAGGTCAGGGAGCGCAGAGCCGGGCTTGCCTGGGGAGGAAGGAGCCTGGGCCGAGGAACCGATGCTCTTCTTGAAGCTGACGTCTCCGTGGGGATTAACCCCACAATTAAGCCAGAGAGGAAGCGGGGCCAGCGTGGGGCTTGAAGTCCCAAAACAGAGGCAGAGTGAGGGGCGGAGGCACGAGCCAGGCTGGAGAGAGGGGCAGGAGGCGGCCCACACCGTGCCTTGTGCGGCTCCTTAGGAGTCTGGAGTTCGCTCCAAGGAAGGTGAAAAGCAGCGGATGGCAGACGTGAGTCTCCAGAAGATCCCTCTGGCTGTGGATGGAGAAGGGACCTCGGGTAGGGGGAGAGGGGTGAGGGGGCCGGCAATCCCCCAGGCGGGCACAGGGGAGCCGAGTGTGGGTTCAGTGTGCTGCAGAGGTGGTGCCAGCAACTTGGCGAGGGGGCGGCTGTGAAGGGACAGGACAGAGCAGGGAGCCACAGGTGACTCCGGATGGCTGACTTCGATGATTAATGGGGCTGGGGTGCAGGGGCGTCCAGGTGCGTCCTGATGATACGATACTGACGACGAGGTGGGCACAATGCTACTCCCGGGGTGGGGAGGGTCACGGAAGGGGCAGGGGGGGGCAGACAGACCAGAAGCCCCTTTTGGACCAACATCATTAGACACAACATTTTGAGCCTACGGCCCTAGGTCCACGCCCACTTGGCTCAAGACTCCTGGGTTCCACCTGTTGGTTGGCTGGGGACGGAAAGTGTGAAAGGACACGCTCTGGGTCCCCCAGATGCTCCAGTCCCAGACGCAGCCCCAGGGATGCCTCTCTGGGCCTCTAATTCCTTATCACAGAACGAGCATGGTCCCTCCTGCCCGGCCATCCCATGGTGGTCATTCCAGGGGTCCGGTGGCAAGCGCTGACCCCACCCTGCGGGGCCTCTCCCCGGAACCTCCTCCCAAGGCTTCGGCCCCATTGCCCAGCCACCAAATGCACGTGAAAGGCACCCAGAGGGCTCAGCAGTGGGACAGGGAGGCACAACCGGCCACCTACCCGAGGCTACGGTCAGCGCCCTCCAGGGGTTATGCCAGCGCCCGCTGACTGCTTCCCGGCCCCTCATGCTCCCAGGAGCCCCAGAATCTGGGCTGCTGGGGTCTCAGCACCCAGAAGACCTCAGGGTCTTTGTCAAGTCTGCTCACCCGAGAACGTGCCTGCCATTGCGCAGGCACCCGGGAAAGAGATGCGCTGGCTGAGCCGGTGCATGGGGCACGCGGCGGGACGGAGATCCCCACTCCGGGACACGGGGCTCCGCCTCCCCGCGGCCGTGGCCGCAGGGACAGAATCTTCCTTCTCCCACTGGCTTATCTCCATCAGCGCGTGATGCCCTCTGGGTCCTCGCATGTCATTGCAAACGGCAAGATTTCACTCCTCCGTCGAATTTAAGAAACAAAACAAATGAACGACCAAGAGAGAGCGAGAAACCAAGAGAGAGACTCTGACCTCTAGAGAACACAGTGATGTTCCCAGAGGGGAGGCGGGGTGGGAGGGCGGAGCAGGGAGCAGAACGGTGAAAACCTCACACACCCCACACGGCTGTGGCGCCGGGCACTGCCCACAGTGGGATCCAAATGAAAAAATTAAAAGAAACAGAATTAAACCAGCAAACTCGATCTCTTACACATCACGGCTCAAGCCGCCGTGTCTGTCCAAGCTCTTAAAGAACCAGCGGAAGAGGGACAAGGGGCCAACCCCAGGGTGGGGACTGGAGGCCAAGGGACCAGCGAGGGACCAGCCAGTCGCATCGCGCTGAGCCTGGCCTTGAGGAGGGGAGGCGCGCCCTCTGCTGGCCACTGGAGAAATGGCGCCCGATGCATCACGCAGGGGCCCTCCAGGACCTGGCTTGGGGACTCAACCTTGCCCTTGGATTCTTCCACACTTTGGCCACATTCTTGACGGGGTCTGCCCCTGCAGCCGCACCCACAAGGCTGGCCAGGGTGGTACTTCATACAATGCCAGATAGGGATCTTCTTAAAACATACGCAACCCTTTTAAAACAAAACCCTCCGTGTCACCCACCGTGCTCGCCGTACTGAAAGGCACCGGCAGCCAGAGCCGGCCTGGGAGACCCATGCCTTCCCAGTGATGCCTCCAGCCCCCCTCAGGGTACTGTCCCCTCGGACCATCTAGCGAAACCCTTCCGAGCTGGAGCGGAAGACCCGGGCTTGAGACAGGGTTCAGAGACTTCCTCTGGGTGGCCTCGGGCTTGTCCCCACTGCCCCTGGGCCAGGTGCGTGAGGGAGGGAAGGGACAGCCTCACTCTCCGGGTTTGGGCGATCCGCAGAGCGCCCGGCACGCCAGACACCTCCCTATGTGCTCGCTGCTCCCAGTACAACGTCTCCTCTGGGGCAAGACTTCTGATACTGTCTCACGTGCCCCATGCACTTGCACCTGGGGCAAGAAGCACAAGCAGGGGAGAGATCGAGCCCTCCTCTAGGAAAGACGGAGAACAGCGCAGCGGGCTCTGGCTAACGCAGGTCAGCACAAATCTGTGAAACTCGGGGGGGGGGTTCTCCATGCACCGTACATCCTATGTCTTTTCCCCGCTGCGTGTGCATGTTTGGGGGGGGGAACCCTGTCTCCCACTGATGAACAGAGAGGGGCCTGCTTCCGAGGCCTCCGGAAAACACTGCCGCAGACCAGAGGGCCACTTACAGAAAAGGCATTTGCCGTGATTGTTGCCAAGAGCTGGGCTCCAACTCCCTGTCTCGGAGGCTCCCGTGGGGTTCGCGGGGGCAGCACCACAGCTAGGAAGGGACGCCTGCTCCTGCAGACGGAGGCTCCGGCGGCCTCCCGCCCGGTCTCGTGTGTGGGGAGCGAACCTCCTGGGTTTTCAGCTACTTAACCTGTAAACCTGAGAATGTGCCAGGCATCGTTCTAAGCACTTTGTAATTACTAATGTGGCTACTGCCGAAAGTCACCAAATACGGTTAGGTCCTAGCACATTCCCATGTTGCAAGTGTGATGCAAAGCGCTTAGTACTTGCCTGTTTGGCAAACGCAGAACTTGAACCCAGGTCCTCAGCTCCCGAGCTCAGGCTGTAACCACGTCAAGCACAGCCTCCATGGCACAGGCAGGAACCTCCCACTTTTTGAGTCCTGCAAAGACCACCAACTTGGACGACGACGACAGAAGATTTGACAACTGGGGCGCCTGGCTGGCTCAGCGGGTTAAAGCCTCTGCCTTCGGCTCAGGTCATGATCTCAGGGTCCTGGGATCGAGTCCCGCATTGGGCTCTCTGCTCCGAGGGGAGCCTGCCTCCCGCCCCCGACCCCATCTACCTGCCTCTCTGCCTACTTGTGATCTCTGTTTGTCAAATAAATAAATAAAATATTTAAAAAAAAAAAAAAGAAGAAGAAGAAGAAGATGATGATGATTTAACACTGCGTTTCTGCAATCCTATGACTTACCAGGAGCCTGGCACGTGTGACTCACCATCCCAGAGGCTGGCGCCACGGTCCTCCTTTTCCAAACCAGGAAGGTGAGCCCCCGAGAGGCTGTGTGACTTAACAAAGGTCCCAGAGCTCCAAAGCGACAGGGACAGGACAGGACAGGACTCTCAGCCTCTTTCCACTGTGCCAGCTCATCCCTGAAGCCTCCTGTGCTGCCCACGACCCTCACTCACCATGACCCCAGCCACCCTGAAGCCATTAGCTCGGGCAAACACACTCAGAGCCGACTCCACTCCCGGCCCCGTTGGGTTTGCCGTCGGAACAGCTGATTGGGGAGCAAGAGGCCCCCTTGTCCTCTGCCAGGACAAAACGTACCCTGTCCCCTCCAGCCAGCATGGACATCTCCTGTCATCGACTCTGCAGGGACCCCTGTACACAGAAGTCACGACCAAGGCAGATAAAGAGAAAACAACCGAGTATCTCTCAAAGCCTAATGGCTGACCTTGGATACATACAAACTAAGGGATGTGATATAGTGGCTTTTTTTTTTTTTTTTTCCCAATGAAATGAATCCATCTATCATGACTTCCAGGGCAAGTGGTTACCTTGTATAACGCAATGATGCCAAATGCAAGAGTCACACCACAGGTGCTTGGACGTGGGGTTCTGGGCTGCCCTGTCCCCCGGCTGTCCACGTGGCTGCCTCCAGGAGCGGCTGCTCACCCGAACTCCCCACCAGAGGTGATTTCATTCGTGCTCAGAAAAGGAGATCGTGCAACATGTGCGTGATGATAACGTAAAAGATAAACGGAGGGAACACCTGCACCCCTGCTTGCCGCCTGAACTGTTAGGTCATTTCACTCTTTGCTTTTTAAGAAAAGGTAATTCATGTTTAAGGAATGGCCTTTCGTCACCCAAACACTTAATCCTTCCTCCAACAAAACATGCACATTCTAATACGTTCACCAGATTAATATTCTGGAGAGCCGTGTTTCTCTTCCCGTGGGAGATGGCAGAGCTGGGCTTATTGACTTAACCACAGAACGGATTGATCTGGCCAGCTCCCTCCTGCAGAAACGGCAGACCAAGCGCTTTGCACTGTAACAGTTCAAACACAGCACTGAGCCCGATCTATAAATTACAGAAAATCCATAACGCCAGGTTTATAGGTAGTACTTTAAAAATACATCGTAAGTCCCGTGGCTGGAGTGATAATCCCAGGAATCCACTTGTACAAACCCATAAATAATGCCGATAACGTCTGCACTTTCGTAGAAGCCGTGATCTCCTTCAGAGCCTGGCACGCATTAAAACCAACGCGAGCTCTAGAGCTGGTGGGCCGACCGGGACGTCGGGTGCAGGGGAACAGTCATTCGGGCAATCAGATTCCGGCATCCCCGCCAGTACCATGGATGTCTGCAGCCTTTGGGGGGGCAGCACTGATTTCTGTGTTTAGCAGGGGGCATTTCAGTGAGCCCCCGGGGTACAGATTATTCCTGGTGTCTCATGCTGCAGTCTGGGGGGTTTCAGACCCTTTCGGTTCTTTTCCAGGCTACTCAGGGGGACCCACGTGCCTACTCAAGCCATGGCATAGAAGGGAGCCTCAGAGTTTTGGGGCAGTGGGCCTGGGAGTCTGTCAGCAGGAAAGAACAAAGGTACAAGAATCTCGAGTGGAGTTGGCTCTGCCTCCCAGTAGAACCCACAGTACACAGTGAAGATGAGACGCTGGTCCTTCGTTTAGATCCAGGCAGGGGCCCAGAGACCACACAGATCCACCAGGCTTGGTCTGACAGAAGCACCCTTGAGATCACAAGGCCCTGTGTTGGGTCTGTTGACTGATGTGCTTCTGCAGCGATTGATGTCGCCTGCTCCTAGTATGTGCCAGGTGTTGTGTGGGGGAGGGGGGCGGGGACGGCGCTCCTGACAATAGCAGGTGCAAAGGCCCCGAGGTTGGGCAGTATGAGCAGCTGAGAAAGGGCAGGGTGGCAGGCAGTGGGTGGGCATAGAGACCCCAGAACTCAAAGGGCCTTACGATCCATGGAGTAAAGCATGGATTTTCTTCTGAGGGGAACAAAAAACCCAGCAGGGTCTCCAGATAGGACAGAGACAGGATTTACCTTCTCTCGGGAGGTTATGGGGCCACGGGGTGGAAGGTCAAGTGGAGGGAGGCAAGAAGGGGCCAGGAGACAAGGGACGCACGGGGACCGCACATCCAGCGTGGGGGATGGGGCTCGGGGCAGTGGCCAGAGCGAGATACGCTGCGTTCCGCCAATGCCTTATTCCAAGGTATCTTTTAGCTACTATTGTAATTAAAAAAAAAAAACAAAAACAAAACCCTAACCCTATGCACCATCACTATTAAAATACAGATAATTAACAACGAATTTATGCACTCTCTAAGTTAGAAGGTTTTTTTGTTTCAGTGTTAGGATTCCTTAAAGCAGGACTCAGCTGCCCAGCCCCACACACCCGTGCAGCTGGGACAAGGCGGTCCCATGTACTGGGGTCCCCTCACTCACCCCATCCATACTGAGCCGCTCCCTGTGGGCCTGACCGTGGGCTAATGCACTTCCCCACAGTGCGGACGGCAGAGCGCCAATCCCCCGGGATCCTGACCCCCAGTGACCCAATCAAACACTCCTCTAGGCACTGCTGCGAAGGCTTTTGTGGACAGATCGGGGCTACAGTCAGCAGCCCGGAAGACGGGGAGATCACCCCAGGTGACCGGGACAGCCCGGGGCCGTCGCAGGAGCCCCACTGCGCAGAGGAAGGCAGGAGAGGAAGAGAGACGGGGCGGAGGGGAGGGAAGAAGTACTTGAAGCGGAGAGAAGAGCTCGGCCCCCCACCGGCCTCGAGGACCCACACGCTGAGGAACACGGCAGCCTCCGGAGGCTGAGTGGTCCCTGCCAACAGCCAGCAGGAAAACGGGGAGCTGGATCCTACAGCCGGGAGCTGACCTCTGCCTGGTGCGTGAGCGGGAAGCGGACTCTGCCCCCGAGGGTCCAGGAAGGAGCGCGGACCAGCAGACACGGGACTTCCCCCTGCGGGACCCAGGGAGGGGCTCAGCCAAGCCCACTGGACTCACACCCACGGAAGACGGTGAAAGTAAACGGGTCCTCCTGTAGGCTGCTCAGGGCCATGTGTTTCAGCAGCCGCAGGAAACAAGCACACACATCCTCTCTCTCATCCTCCGGACTGGCTGAGGACACTGGCTCTGGGGTCGCCGTCTGCTGACAAGGACAGCCCGGCTCAGAGCGGGGAGGTCAGGCCCGCGAGGTCATGCGGGGAGGCAGGGCTGCAGCTGGAATGAGCCATTCACCTGACTCCAAGGGCCCTTCCCCCAGCTCTGCTCAACTCTCACCCCTCCACCCTGCCTAGAGGGTCTGCAGAAGACAGAGGCAGTCACATCCAAGGTCAGCTCAAGGCTTGAACCAAGGGAAGAGGCTGCAGAGCAGGACAGGTGTGGTGGACTCCCCTCTCCCCGCCCCGGCATCCCCCCTGCAGGGCACACAGTGTCCCCTTGTGGAGCAGGACCCTTTCCTGTCACCAGCTTCCTCGTTTCCAAAGCAGGCATCTCCAAGGTGCCGCCAGAACTGGGTCATGCATTAAGGGCTGCCAGGTTAGGTCCTAAGAACTAGTACTGCCTCCCAGAGCACAAGGGAGAGAACATAAATTTTGAGAGTCAGGACAGCAAACGGCTGGGAATCAAGGGTCGGCCAGAGGAGACTGTCCAGGTTAAAAGTTCTGTCCGCCAGCTGTGCGGCCTTGGGCAAGAGACCCGATCTCTGAGACTTGTTTCTCCTCATCTGTCAAATGGGGTCGTAGCTCCTCCCCACACGCCCGGACGGAGGAGCAGACGGAGCACAGCCCTCAGTCTGGAGTCGGCTCGGCCGCCGTGATGACCCCCGTCCCAAGGGGTGACTTCACGGTGGTTTCTCCCAGGTCCCCGCACTGCGGTGACCCCCAGGCAACCCAACGCAAATGAGAAGCATCAAGTACTTGGCACTGGGACCCATGGCCATAGTTCTCCGCGTTGGAGACCACTTTCATCCACAAAGAGGAGAGGTGTTTCTTTTTATCATCCCCATGCTTCCCCCGGAGGTAAAAATCTGCCATGAGTTTGTGTGGATTGCGGAAAGAAAGCACAGACGACAAAGCCACTAAAACACAAATAGAAATGAAAATTTGCCGCAAGCCTCTGCAGTCCGGCGTCCGCGTCCTCAGAGCGAGTGTGAATTGCACGAGTCGGAGGATTCGCAGCCATCGGATAAGGACCGGTGCCCCCAGCGCTCTGACCCTCGCAAGGGGGCAGATATGGCCCTTATCTCATGTTAGCAACCGCACTGAGTGCGGCCGATGTTCAGTTCCTGCTCTTTGGGGAAGCGGCAGGGAGCTCCCATCAGTATCTGTAGGACGCACTCCGCCGGCAGCGGGACGCCCGTCCACCTGCCAAGAGACCATGCTTGCGGCGGGAGGAATGGGGTAGGGTGGACAGGGGGCCGGGGGGGGGACAGGCAGGGACATCTGATTAGGGCTTAGGTAATGGTGTCTGCCAGGGGTCTCTTAGGGAACTCGTACACAGAACATCGGTCTGTATGGAGAATAGGGCCCCATAGCCTACATGGACCCAGTCACGATTTGTTGGAGAAATGGTACGTAGATCCTGCAATACAGTCTAAAAATACCATGTGCGTTCCGCAGAACGTGGGAGCCCCTCAGAGATGCCTACGAAGAGGCCGGCGGCCTGCCCCCAGCCCCGTGAAGGTAGGTGCTACCGAGTCTAGGATGGCTTTCTCCATGGGGCCAGGAGAGAGGAGGTGTCCCGCCACAGACGGCCACTCGTGCTCCGTAGGGCCACAGAATTTGTAGTGCACCTACTGTGTGCTACGCAGGCCGGGCACCGAGCTGTGGGCTAGACACGTCACTGCTGCGAGAGCTGGACATCTGGCAGGGAAGACGGGTCACTAACGGGGGAGCAAACACGTGACTCCTGGGCGAGGGCCCAGGTTTAGGGAGTCACCGGGGGGACTCCTGGGACTCAGCTAGGGTCAAATGCCCAGCCCCGAGTTATTACCGTGAAAGGACACTGAGCGCAACCAGCAAAGGGAAAAGGTGTGCAGGGTGAAGCCCCGGGAAAACCAGGCATGAGCTTCCAGAAGCCTCTCCCAGCGGAGGCCTGCTGACGGCACTCAGGTCCTCCAGCAACAAGTTCTGATGACACCTGTGAACGCCAGTTTCCCAGGGAAGCCCCTCAGAGACCAGCACCACAGCTGGCAACCCGGGGGCTGGTTCTGAAGAAATGCTCTGCCTGGCACAACCAGGAGGCCAGAGCCCCAGAGGGAAAGCAGGCTCCCGGCGTAGAGCCCACGGTCTGCACACAGCGGAGGAGCAGCGAGGCGCCCTGATCCGTCAGAGAACGGCGGGACCCGTCCCAAAGCCCAGCGGCGCAGGTGCCGGCGGAAGGCCAGCCTTGCAAGCAGGCCTTTCTAAGGAAAGCAGACGGGCTGGCTCCGTTAACCCTTTTTCACACGATCACACACCGTGGTGAGGGCTGCACGGGAATTCAGAAGAGAGTGTGCTAGGCTCGGTGCAGCGAGGCGGGGGTCTTTCAGACAGTGTGGTAGATGCTAATTTCCAACTACAGCCCCAGCATCCTCCACCTCCCACGTCCTCACCATGTGACCTTGGACCGCCCCCACCGAGGGGCGGGTGCCAGCCCTCACCCCTGCGTCTGGGTGACGTCCGGGGCCGGATCATCAAAGATAACAGAAGTTGAGCCTGTTTCTCTTAGGAGGCTCCGTCTTGGGACCTCCGGGCCCCTGTGCCGCCCATGTAGGAAGGATCTGAAACCCACAGTCCGGCTGGGCTCCCAGCAGCACCCATATGGTGCAGGTCTGGAATGAACCGTGTCCCTCAAAATTCATACACTTATGCCCTTGAATCTATCTGGAGACAGGGACTTAAAGACATAATTAAGACAAAATGAGGCCATTAGCGGGAGTCCTGCTCCAGTCTGACTATATGCTTAGAAGCAGCGTAAATGTGGACATGGAGAGACGACACACCAGGGGCGACACACAGAGAGGACAAAGGCCACATGAGGAGGCGGCTGTCTACAAGCCAAAGAGAGAGGCCTCCAGAGAAACCAGCTCTGCCCACACCTCGATCTTGGACATCGGCCTCCAGAACGGTGAGAAATCAAACTTTGGTTGTTTAAGGCCCCACGTCTGTGGTGTTGTGTTATGGGGACTCCAGCAAACTAACATACCAGCCGTACGACTCAGGGTCCCCAGAGAAACAGAAGTGACAGGAGATAAGTTGACGCAGACAGCCAGACTGATTACAGGCACTGGCCCACATGCATCACGGAGGCTAAGAAGTCCCACAGTCTGGCGCCCACCCTCTGGAGACCCGGGGACACCTGCGGCAGAGGTCCAGCCCACACCTGAAGACCGAGAGCCAACGTCCAAGGGCAGGAGAAGACGGGCGTCCCAATTCTGAGGACCGGGGATTGCTGGATTCCACTCGGAGCAAGGCCTTATGAAGACACATATATTCACCCACACCCAGTGACAGGTGGAACCCGTCACCTTCCCAGAAACATGCCAATCACACAAAATCAACCCCTTCCAGGTAACCCAGGCCACTAGCCTACAGAGGGCGCCACACCCGCATCACGCCCCTGCACCCCTCTCCACCCCCATTCTCCCTGCCCCAGGACTGCAGAGTCCGCAGAGTCCGCAGTGTGGTGCTCAGTCCGGCAGGAGCCTGCGGGGCCCCAGTGGTACCATCCCGGCCAGGCCACCAGGCTGGCTCGGAGAAGACCCATGCGAGGGACGTGCGTGGTTCCTGTTAACTGTCCTTAGAGCTGCATTTCTTAAAACTGAATTTTGGTACAAATCCCAAAGGCAGCAGTTGCCTCAATGAAGCTCAAACAACGGAGGAGTTGGGGGTACCCAGTGCCCTGGGTCGACCACGAGGAAGTCCTGAGAGCGCTTGTCTGGGCGGCACGTGGGGAGGGTCTCCTCCCGGGGGGCCCCGCCGTGGCAAGCAACTGAGGCAGTGAGGAGGCTCACCTCGACTTTTCTGAGCAGCGGGCCCCAGGAGCTGCCGCGTCACAGTCAAAGGAAGGAAGGAAGGATTGAAAGCACACTCACACGGGGATCGTGTCAGTAAGCCGCACACGTCACAGAGTCAGAAAACAAACTCTTGCCCAAAACTGGCTTCCATTTGTGGTTCAGAAGACGGGGTCTGCTTTGTGATCCCGGGCAAAGGAAACCACCCGAAGCCCCCACCGCCCTCCAGACCATCTCTCCTCCCTGGGCTGGCCCGGGGGGGGGGGACATTTCCCCCAGAATCCGCAGCTCCCCAGACTGAGCATTTTGACTCTGGGATTCCCTACTAAAAATCTGGATTCTACCACATTCTTTTCATGAAAATGAACTACAGCAGAGTAGAAACAGAAATGTAAAAAAATACCTGATTGGCCATTGATAGGAAACGTGACATATATGTTTATGACCCATCATCCTGGATTGCCCCGGGGACTGAGGACTTACAGGGACAAGGACTGACGGTGCTAAAACCAGGACCGTCCCAGGCAAACTCAGTGTCCGCTCTAAACTCGGAGCAGAAAAAGATTTCTTAAGAAACAAAAAGCAAAGACATCAAGGAGCAGCTTGATAGGTTTTGCTACATCAAGACTAAAACCTCGGGGATGTACTGAGGGGTCGGGGGCGGCGGCGGCAGGTACCAGCTCCGGGCCGCAGATCCGAAAGCAGCTAAGAGAGTAGATCTTAAAAGTTCTCGTCGCCAAGAAAACACTTGCCGCTACGCGTAGTGATGGACGTTCACTAGACTCACTGCTGGGATCTTGCAATGTACACGCTTTGGAATCGCTAGGCGGTACACCCGACCCTAATACAATGTTACGTGTCCATTATATCTGAAGAAGAAACCAACCTAAGAACTTCTCCTCCACCAAAGACACTATAGACAAAGCTAAAAGACAAGCCACAGAGACAGCACAAGTACCTTCAGCAAGTAGAGGGTTAGACTTGAGAACACAAAAATAGTTCCTACAAACTATCTAGAAGAGGACGAGCAACCCCACAAAAATACTGGCAACTGAGCGGCAACCCACAAAACTTAACCAAATGCACATTCACACACCTGCACACACATGCACAGACACACACACACACACACACACACAACCGTCCAGGAGCACGTGGATGGCTCAGTGGGTTGAGCATCTACCTTCAGCTCAGGTCATGACCTCAGGGTCCTGGGATCGAGTCCCGCATCAGGCTCCCTACTCAGCGGGGAGTCTGCTTCTCCCTCTGCCTCTGCCCTGGCGTGTGCTCTCTTGCTCACTCTCTCTCTCTCAAATAAATAAATAAAATCTTAGACAAACAGACAAAAAAAACCTCCAAAACAATCTACGGAATGGAAATTAAATCAAGGAAGTGACACTTGTTTTTGTAGAATTGAGGAAATGGGAGACTCTGAACAACTCAAGACAGCTGGAAGGCAGGCACTTCAGACACAGCCGTTGGAAGCAACGTTGTCTCTTCGGGAAACCATGCAGTTGAACCAAACATAATTTAAAATGTATGCATCTTCTACCCCAGAAATTCCGCTTCTGACAACGCGCCGTACAGAGGGGCACTTGCCAGGTGTCCCACAGATGCACACGGGACGCTCGCTGCAGCCCCGTCTGGGACGCGAAGACCCGAGAGCGACCTCCACGGCCGGCCGCAGCAGAAAAGCCAAAACGGCAGTGGAATACTCAAACACAGTTGGAAGGAATCTATTAACCCAGATTCATCTCCCAGACACGTTGGTGCGCAAAAACAATACGGTTCGGAACAAGATGTGCTGCCTTCAGATGCTATTTCTTGAAAACACTTACAGGAAACCATCCCGTAGAGCTTCTGAGCCCCGCACACGCGTCCAGACAGTCTGCCAGGAACCCCGGGAGACAGTAATAGAGGGGTCACCTCTGGGGAGCACGGGAGAAGCACAAGGAGCAGTGCTCACCTCATTCGTAACGTTTGCACTTCTCACTCGGACGAGGCAGTCCTGACACGCTGAAGTAATTAATAGTTTTCCCCAAAGAAGCCTGTTGCCTGCATCGAGCACACTACATACGCTTCAGCCAACAAATACTGACAAGCGCTGACCAGAGGCCAGACCCGCTCTAAAGCCTGAGGGTCACTCAGTGCCCGTGGAACAAAAGCAGGGTGATCGACGGTATCATTTGGCCATGCTCCTCGGCAGCCGGCGCTCCTAAGGTAACAGGATGGCCGATACCTGCGGACAAGGGACAAGCAGAGAGAATGCCAGGGCAGGGGACAGGAGAGGAGGGAAGTCTTAAGCTGGATCTCCCCGTGGCAGGCCCTCGGCTGCCTGATGATACTTGTCCCCAGAGAGAAGGCTGAGGTCCGCAGGGCAGGTCTGGACCCATGGTGGCTTCCGCCAGTCGGGTAAGCCCACGCCTGGTGTCCCCGCACTGCTGGGGGTGGGGGCAGCCGGAGACAGGCTGCTTGGTGTTTGCAGTGTTCATCGCCCACTCTCCCTCTTCTGCAGACACCCCCGATCTCTTCTGGGGCCTCAGGCCTGGCGACTGAGGGACGGGCGTCCACACCTGGCCTCTACCCCCCAGCCCCCCACCTCTCCCAGGCCACAGTGACAGGTGCAAGGGCAGGTGATGCGGCCCAGCCCGAGTCCTGCACAGACAATGGGACACTAGCTGGAGCCCCTGAGCCACGGGGCTCTGGACTTCCAGCCTCTTGACCTGGCAAGCACTCCTTTTGCTCCTGAGGTCTAGTCCCCTGCTAGCCTAAAAGCCAGCTGTGCACAGCTGACTGTCATTCCGATTTCAACAGAATTGGGCAACTGTGATCCTTCCCACATCTTCAGGGTCACTGCCTCCGGGAAGCCTGGCCCGGCCCTAACTCTGAGCCCTGAGCTGAGTCAGGGAAACAAGGCATTACATTTCCAGCTGCCTTGTGCGGCCCCTAAAGCCGCAACGTTTATGAGCATCAGCAGAGGCGTTTCATGATACCATCCAGCACTCCTTCCCCTTCAAACAAACAAACAAACATACAACCCCATTTGGTACAGAAATACCCCAATACGAGTCAGAGCTTCCAGATCAGATCCCGAAGTCTGGAAGAATGAGTGGCTCATTTGTTCCTAAATCAGAGCAGCGGCTCTGACCACAGAGCCCTCAGCCCTCTAAGGTGGGGACGTGGGATCAGCCCAGGGCAGACCCCCGGAGGCAGCCGCGCCCAAATCAGGGGGCCTGAGCTTCCAGCGGCCGCTGGACAACCCTCGGCGCCTCGTTTCCCAGGGTCTGGCCATCAGGACACACAGCTGGGGGCACACCGCCAGCTCTGCCCCGGCTCCCGGGACCCTTGCTCCAAACCGAGATATGGTATTTGGGCCGTCCTATCTGATTCCACACCGAAACCCAAAAACTCTGCCCCACTCTGCCTCAGGCCCCCTCCACCTCCTGGGTGACATCCTTTGGGTGAAGGCTCCGCCCGGATGAATCTCAGCCTGGAGGCTCCAGACTCAAATATGCCACTGCCCACACCACACGTCCTCCGGGATGTCCCACCGGCCTCTTCGCGCTAGAACGGCCTCCTCCTGCTGACCTTCTTCCCCACCAGCCTCTCTCCTTCGATGGCCATACACGGACCCACCGCCCCAGACATGGAGCCTGTGAGCTCTCCTGCATTGCAGGCCCCCAAGGCTGTCCACTTTGCCCACCTCTGTCCCCTGGGCAGCAGCATCTCCCCTCCCCACCGAGAGCCAGGACCGCCAGATGAGCTGCTCCCAGATATAGCAGGTCAGCCGATCCCTCTGCTTAAACACTGCCCGTGGCCTCAGACCTGTGCCGTCTGTGCCGTGAAAGCCCCGTGGCTCATCAGGGAGTCCCGGGTCTACCTGCTCGGCTTGCCAAGTGTAGCTCCCTCATCTCCCCCTGCACACAGGTCCGCGGCCTCAGTGACCCCCTGCTCCCTGTTTCCACCGAGCTCATTCCCATCTCGGGGCTGCTGCTGCGGCTTTCCCTCCGGCTAGACACGCTCGCACTCCTACCATACGTGGCTCCTGCTTCTCCCCCATTATCATACCTGCAGCCAAATCGCCCTCTTCCAGGAACCTTCCCTGGCCACCCCCACCCCCGCAACTGCCCCCATCCTCAATCAACCACTTCTTCCTCTGCCCGGGGATTATCCTATTTGTTTTCTTTGCTTCCACCACTATGATGGGTCTCCCTCCTACTAGAATAAAAGCTCCCTGAGGGCAGGAAGCTGACCTTGCCCTCAGGCCCAGCATCTAGGTCAGCTCCTGACCCATTTTCAGGGACGAATAAACACCTGCTGACCACCCCCCCCAAACCTGCGCCATTGGCTTTCTCCCTGGGAAAAGTGGGTTAGCAGAGGCTGAGCCCTGCCAGCCTTCAAGGCCTACACAGAAGCCACAGAACTATTTTAAAAATGCCCAACAATTGAAATGAACGTGTGCGGCCAGAGTTGCGTAACGTCCACGGGGCAGCCCATACACCTGGGAGGGCTCTCCATGCACCGCCGAGTGGTGGGAAGTCAGGACTCGGATTGTCCCTTCTCAAGGTCCAACCCCAAATGCACTGGCTGTAAACTCAGTACCCAACGGTGGGGGCGGGGGTGGGGGGGCTTTCCGGGAGGAGGCCAGCTCTGTGTGCACCTCCTGTGTGCAGGCAGGGGGCAACGGGGTGAGGGAACTTCTTTCCCCATTCGAGGGTGCGCACCCTGGGGTCAGGGAGCATCCCACTCTTGGTCAGCACTCTACCCCCAGAGCTCGGCACAAGGTCTAGGATTAGCGGGTCCTCGGTGCTCCGGAGGGATGGAGTCACAGCAGAAGGGCCGTTCATCCTCTATGCTGGGATTCCAGATGCTCCCTTAACCACAGGTTGGTCCCCCAAAGCTTCAGCCACGGGCTTCTCATACCCAGGGCACCACAGAGGGCCTGGTAAAGCTGGCTCTTGTGGGCTACCTGCTGATCCCCAAACCCCAGCATCAACCCCAGCATCACTGCCTCCTAGACCCCCTGACTCCGGGTGTCTCAGTTCCCCAACCTCGGCAGGGCTGGCATTGCGTACTAGATCATTCTCCTCTTTTCTTCCCTGGAGGGAAGGGGGGAGGCGGTCCTGGGCATCACAGGTGTTCTGAGGCACGCCTGGCTTCTCCCCACTAGATGCTACTAGTAAGTAGGGGAGATGTCGCAATCAAAATTGGGGGGCACAGAATCCCCCCACCTGAGAGCCACCAATAAGATGCTACTGAGGTTTCCAAGCCAGTTTCCAGACTGGCTTGATCCCAGAACCACTGGCACTGATTAAAAATATCGATTCCAGGTGAATCTGAGGGGCAGGCTGAGGGTGGTACCTCCTCCCCCCCAGGGGAAGCTGCTTGTAATAGGGATTCTCACCAGGAGGCCAGTCTGCAAACAGTGGTCCAAGTTTCCTCTGGCCCAACAGCATTCAGCCTTCTGGGCACCAAATGCACCAGTGGCCACTGGGGACCCTAAGCCCCCTCCCACTCCCAGCGCCTCTTCCCTGGGCAGGTGGCGCTCTCAACCTTTTTCAGTTTCCTCAGCCCCTCTCCTGAGATCCTGTCCCTTTAACTTCAGCTGAACCCTCTCCAGGACCAGGTGTCTGCCTGCAGGGGCCCTGGCCTCTCCTGCCTGACACAGGTGGTGGCCCGCTGTCCTCCTGGGGGGCAGGGGGACAATGGAACACGTGCGAAACTCTTACTGGGTTGGGGGCGCTGCCCACGTGATCCCACCTACTGCCCCAAGGCGCAAACACTGGACCGCCCCCATTTTACAGATGCCGCACGAAGGCAAGTGCTCTGCGCACAGCACACGCAGCTAGCAGAGGTGGGTCTCCAGCCGCGACGGCCCCAAGACCCCAAGGCCAGCGTCGGACCACTGCGCGCACCGCCCTCCTTTGGGGCAGAGTCGCCCGCCTTGGCTGCAGGACAGCCCGAGCCGGGAGGCGCCCACCTCTGTGCGGGGGGGTGGGGGGGCGCCGCGGGTGTCCTGGCCACCCCGCAGCGGCCGAGGGCAGGGCGCGGGCTCCCGGCGTGCTCGCTCCCCGGCCCCGAGCCCCCCGGCCCCTCCCCTCGGCGCGCGCTTACCTTGCGCGGGGCCTCGGGCGGCGGCGGCGACGTCCCGGGTCCCGAAGACGCGCAGCAGCGAGCGCACCGGCGCCGGCCAGCGGGCGCGACCCCCGCCCCGGCCGCGCATCGCGCCGGAGGGCCGCTCCGGGCCGCGTCCGCCGGGGGCCGCGGAGCGCCGCGCAGAGCCCGGGGGTGCGGAAGGCTGGGCGGGGGGTGCGGGCGGGGGCGGGGCTGCGGGGCCGGGCGCGGGCGGGGCACCACGCTGGCCCGCCCCTCGGCCGGGCGGGGGCGCCCAGGGGCGCCGCCTTGACCTTGATCTCCCCCGACCCGTCGGGCGCCCCAGCCGGGGTTGCGGGACCTCAGGGCCTGGGGCGCCCTGCCAGCGTTAACCGGAGCGCGGCCAGGAGGGGCAGCCGCAGTTCACAGCGTGGGGAGGCTGCCCAGGGAGAGCCGCTGCGGGACCCTCAGCGCCAGCGTCCGGGGCTGCGAAATGGACCCGGGGATGGGGAAACGAGAGGCGGGTGACTCTGGACTGTCACTCTCCAGGGTGGGAGACGCCTTGGCCGCCTTTAATTTACCTGCTAACGACGGAGAAGCCATTGTGGTGCTAATACACCGTGGCGTACGTTGTCGATCTTTGTGAAAAATAAAACTAAAACCATAACTATTTTTAATGCGTATTGTACGTGGGACACCCTCGTAGCCACCAACTGGCTCAAGGATTAGAACTGTGCCAACATTCCCCCGCCCCGTCCCGCTGAGAGCTCCCACCAGTCACCACCGCTCCCCCCAGCGAGGCTTCAAAGGGCTCCACCCGCCTCTGCTGACTTTGGGGGTTTTGCCTTGGAGGCAGAATCCCTGCCTGGCCTGGGCTCAGGACCCTCAGCATCATCAGGGTCATCTGGAGAGGTCCCTGTCACCAGCAGAGTGACTGGCTCAGTGTACCAGGCAAAGGTCCTCAGAGCCCCAGCGGGACAATAACCCCCCCATCCCCACCACCCAGCATCTTCCAGGTACAGCTCCGCCCAGGAAACCCCGGGTTCAAACCCTAGCAACTCCGCAACCAGGTGCAATCACGGTGTCCATTTCACAGATGCAGAAGGGCAGGCCGCATAGAGGAACGAATTGTCCCTGGCCACAGGGCTGCGGAGTGCAGCACTGGTCATGGATGCTACTGGACATCCTACCCACCTGCTTCTAGCATTTCCTGTCCTTATCACTCCTCATCTTTAGAACTTTGTAACAATGTAACAACTAGTAGCTAACACTACGTGCCATGCCTATACTCCTATAACCTTTAGGACAACTTCTTGAAGAAAGCAGAATTATCATCTCCACTGTATAGATGAGAACTTCATCCCCCGCTGCCTCCTATTTTCTCCTCCTTCAGCTCCTGTAGGGAGGTACTAGGATCACCTTGCTTTTTAGAGAAAGGGACTAAGCTTCAGAAAGAAGTAACGTGTCCTAGGAAGTTAGGATGGGAAAGAGGATTCAGACCCTAGTCGATGTCTCAGTGCCTTAGTTCTCTGCCCAGCCCACTGGGCATGTTCTGGTGAACTCCTACTCATCCTTCAGGACCCAGTGTAAGCACTGTGTCTTCTCTGAAGCCTTTCCTTCAGCCTCCCTTGCTTCTCCTCCCCATGCATTTGGTTTCTGCTTGTCAAGCCCCCTGCACTGTGTGCATATTCTGTTGGGCATGCACCACAGGACTCTTGGTGGGAAAGAGAGAGTAAGACACAGACGTGACAACACACTCACAAATCAAAGGTGTTAAATGGGCAACCCACAGAATTGGAGAGAATGTCTGCAAATTGTGCCTTTATCTGAAAAGCTAGAGAACTCCTCAAAACCAACAACAGAAGAACAAACAACCCAGTTCAAAAATGGGCAAAGGACTTGATCAGACATTTCTCCAAAGAAGATGAGCAAATGGCCCCATAGCCCATGAAAAGATGCTCAACACTGGTCATCCCTGGGAAATGTAAACCCAAGCCACAATGGGATACCACCTCGAAACCACTGTTTTTTAAACATACGGGAAAAAAAAACCACACAAAAAAATGAGAACCTTCGTGCACTGTTGGTGGGACTGTGTGATGTTTCAGGTACACACAGTAGAAAGGACAAAATGAGGCAGCTGCAGGAAACGGTATGGAGGGTCCTCAAAAAACTTAAAAATAAAATTACCCGGTGGTCCAAAAGCAATCCCACTTCTGGATTTGCAGAGAAAAGAAGTGACATCAGGGCCTCGAAGGTACCTGCCCACCTGTGTTCACAGCAGCGTGATTCACAAAAACTAAAATGTGGAAGCAACCCAAGTGTCCATCCACAGATGAGTGGAGAAGCAAAATGTGGTCTGTCCCTACAGTGGAACATTCCCCGTCTTAAAAAGGAAGGAAACTTTGAACTTGCGTGCCCATGGATGAACCTTGAGGCCATGGTACCAATACCACAGCCCAGGCAAAGACACCGGCTCTGAAAATATGGGATGATCCCATTTTTTAAAAAAAATTTTAAAGATTTATGTATTTATTTCAGAGAGGGGAGGGGCGGGGGGTAGAGAGAGAGACTCAAGCAGACTCCTGGCTGATCGTGAAGAACGATGCAGGGCTGGATCTCATGACCTTGAAATCATGACCTGAGATGAAACCAGGACTGAGCCACCCAGGACTCCCTGATTCCTTTCTAAATGAGGTCCCTGGAAGAGTCAGACTCATGGAGGCAGAAGCGGAAGGGAGGTCGCCAGGGGCTGGCAGAAGAGGAAGAGAGAGTTAGTGTTCCATGGGGGCAGTTGGAGTTTGGGAAGAGGAGACGTTCTGAAGGTTCTGTAAACAGAACAACATTATGAATGTATTTAATTCACAGAATTGCACATTTAATTCTGGTTAATTTTGGTTTTGCAACTATACTGAATTAGTTGATTAGATCTAACCATGTTGGGGGGAGTCTTAGGGTTTTCTACATATAAAATCATGTCATCTACAAATAGAGATAATTTTATTTCTTCCTTTCCAATTCTGATGCTTTTTTTCCTCTTGCTTCATTGCTCTGACGAAGGGTTCCAGCCCCATGTTAAGTAGGAGCCATGAGAATGGACGGCTAGACTTACTCCCAGTCTCAGAGAAGAGCTTTTGAGCTCTCAGCACTGAGTGTGATGAGAACAGCCTCATGATCCTGCAAATACTGGAACATATACCCCCATATATCTGCGGGAAATGAAATCACCATGTCAAGGAGATATGCATGCCCCCCTGTTCTCAGCTGCCTTCCCCACAAGAGTCAAAACATGGAAGAGACCTAAATATCCATCAACCAATGAGTGGATAAAGAAGATGTGGGCACAAAAGCAAGGGAATCAAGGGCAAAAATCTATTGGGACTACATCAAGATCAAAAGCTTTTGCACAGCAAAGGAAACAGTCAACAAAACCAAAAGACAACTGACAGAATGGGAGAAGATATTTGCAAATGACATATCAGATAAAGGGCTAGTATCCAAAATCTATAAAGAACTTATCAAACTCAACACCCAAAGAACAAATAATCCAATCAAGAAATGGTCAGAAGCCATGAAGCCATTTCTGCAAAGAAGACATCCAGATGGCCAACAGATACATGAAAAGTGCTCCACATCACTCGGCATCAGGGAAATACAAATCAAAACCACAATGAGATACCACCTCACATCAGTCAGAATGGCTAAAATTAACAAATCAGGAAATGACAGATGCTGGTGAGGACGTGGAGAAAGGGGAACCCTCCTACACTGTTGGTAGGAACGCAAGCTGGTGCAACCACTCTGGAAAACAGCATGGAGGATCCTCAAAAAGTTGAAAATAGAGCTACCCTATGACCCAGCAATCGTACTACTGGGTATTTACCCTAAAGATACAAACGTAGTGATCCAAAGGAGCGCGTGCACCCAAATGTTTATAGCAGCAATGTCCACAATAGCCAAACTATGGAAAGAACCTAGATGTCCATCAACAGATGAGTGGATAAAGAATATGTGGTCTATATATATAATGGAATACTATGCAGCCACTAAAAGAAATGAAATCTTGCCATTTGTGACAACGTGGTTGGAGGGTATTATGCTGATTGAAATAAGTCAATCGGAGAAAGACAACGATCATATGATCTCCCTGATATGAGGAAGTGGTGATGCAACGTGGGGGGTTTGGGGGGTAGGAGAAGAAGAAATGAAACAAGATGGAATCAGGAGGGAGACAAACCATAAGAGACTCTTAATCTCACAAAATAAACTGAGGGTGGCTGGGGGGAGTGGGGGAGGGAGAGGGTGGTCGGGTTATGGACACTGGGGAGGGTATGTGCTATGGTGAGTGCTGTGAAGTGTGTAAACCTGGCGATTCACAGACCTCTACCCCTGGGGCTAATAATACATTATATGTTAATAAATTAAAAAAAAAAAAGATGTTGGCGCTATGTAGGGGAATGTTCTGCAGCCACGAAGCAGAAGGAAATCCTGCCATTTGCGACAATGTGGACGTACCTTGAGAGCATCGTGCTAAGTGAGATACGCCAGACAGCAAAAGACGGACACCATGGGATCTCACTTCTGTGAGGAGCCTAAAAAACACAAACAAAAGCCAAACCCATAGAAATGGAGATCAGATCTGTGGGGACCAGCGGCGGGAGTGGGGAGTGGGGCAAAGGAATTGGAGGAAGGTGGCCCCAAGGTTTGAAGATCCAGCCCTAAGATAAGTCAGTCCTGGACGTGGGACACAACGTGAGAACTATGGCTACCTGCCGTGTGGCACATCCAAAGGTTGCAAGGAGAGAAGGTCCTGGCAATCGTCATCACAAGGAAAAAACATTTTCTTTCCTTCTTTCCTTCCTTCCCTCCCCTTCTTTCTTCCTTCTTTCTCTCTCTCTTTCTTTCATTCTTTCTTTGTATCTCTAGGAAATGATGGATGTTAATGAACTTTGTGTGATCATTTCACAATATATACACAGTATACACTTATACAGTGCTGTGTTGTATTTCAATAAAACTGGAAGAAAAAATGCAAAGGAATCTAGTGACAGTTGCTCTTTTAAGACAAACTTGGAATAAAGAATGTTCTAAAAAAATAGAAATAAACAAAATGATTACTTTTATATGACGTGGATTTTTTTTAGTTTTTTTTTTTAAGATTTTATTTACATCATTAGTTTTTGAAGTAATTTTTTTTTTTAGGCTACATTTTTTTTTTTTTTACTTTCAGCGTAACAGTATTCATTGTTTTTGCACCACACCCAGTGCTCCATGCAATCCGTGCCCTCCCCAATACCCACCACCTGGTACCCCGACCTCCCACCCCCCCGCCCCTTCAAACCCCTCAGATTGTTTTTCAGAGTCCACAGTCTCTCATGGTTCACCTCCCCTTCTGTGGATTTTTAACTTGATTTTTTTTTTTAAGAGAAAAGCAGCATTCCCTCAAAAAGTATCAGTGTCTTCGTGTGGCTCGGCGGAGGAAGAGGATGGACTCTGGAGAAGGTACACACAGCCACTGTGTGTGTGTTTGTGTGTTTCTCTCTTAGCCACCGGGAGTCTGTTTTATTTCCTGAAAGCAAAAGACAGAGATTCCTGGCGTCCAAACCCAAGTCAGAAGAAAATCAGTGTGTGCCCTGCAGTGGTCTGGGGCTGAAATGATTAGTTCTTTTAAGTGTCCTGTTTTATCCTAAAAATCCGTTCCCTGCACACACATAAAATCTCCGTCCAAATGGCCCAGGGGAGCCAAGGCTGAGGGAGCAGGTACTCTGCCCCGTGGCTGTCCTGGACCCGCACCGGAGGCACTGTGACCGACCTAGAGATGGCTTTCCCAAGAGCGGCCCCCTCCTCCCCCTCGGTCCTGTCCTGGCCCGTTTCACGCCCCTGCTCTCCACCCGTTCCTCCCTTCCTCTTTCCTTCCTTCCTTTCTTCGGGACGCTGGGTGTGGAGACCAACGCAAAGTTTGAATTCGTGACCCTGAGATCGAGACCTGAGCGGATATGAAGATTCTGATGTTTAGCAGACTGAGCCGCGCAGGTGCCCCTCTCTTTCCTCTGTCTTTGTGCAGTCTTGTCTCTCCAAGACCCAGCTCAGAGTCACTTCTCTTCTGGTGCGGAATTTTGTGAATGACTCTAAACTGCCCCAAACCCTTTTTGGGTCAAACGGAAATATACAGAGCAGTGGCTGTAGTTCTGGGGCACCTACTGTGGCTGTGTGCTGGGGACCCCTCACATCCTGCTTCTCAGCATCTTACAGAGGGGGACACGGGTTCAAGGTCGTTGGAGTGACCACAGAGAGGACGTTTCAAGGCTAGACTGCCTCCAGCCGTCAGATTCTCACCGGTCATCTCTTTTGTCCACATGCTGATTGAGGTCAAGAGTCTAAGCCTGCCACTGTCCCCTTGGGAAGTTTTGGGGGTGAGCACTAGGGGTCAGCATTGCAAAGCTGCGGCGCTGGAGAGAAAGAAACTCAGAAACCAAGTTGTTTCCAGGAATGTCAGGCTCGAGGGATGGGCGGCGCGCCCTCTAGTGGCCACTCGGATGGATGCAGCAGAGCTGGTCCAAGGTTCCCCAACCCCGGGGCCTGGATGGAGTTACCTGATGTTGGCCGGGTGGGGTGGGAATGGCCCACAAGGGCATCATGCAGGCAGCCGAGCTATGTTTTCTAAAATGCACCCAACCTGCCATTCTAGCCAACAATCAGCATTGCCGCCTTCCATTCTCCGCTGTGTTTTAGGAATGAGGGAAAAGCTCCTCAAAACCTTTGCAAAGCATTGCAGGGATATCGATCAATGGTGAAAAACAAATGCTCATAGTGCACAATGGTGCGCCACCTTGGAAAACAGTCCAGCAATTCCTCAGAAAGCTAAGCGTGGAGCTGCTGTGTGACCCAGCGCTCCCTAGCACTCACACCCTGGGCGCCGACCCAGGGGAGTTGGAAACACGTCTCACCGGAAAGCTTCGATTGGTCCCTCAGGGCAGCATGACAACTTGCAATAGCCAAAAAGTGGAAACAACTCAGATACACGTGGGCTGGTGATGGATAACTGAACTGAAATGCATCCACACAACGGGACCTTACTTGACAGCGAGGGGGAAGACGTGGGGACCCGTGATCACCGGACGAGCCTTGAGACCACAGTGCTCCGTGAAAGACACCAGACACAGAGCGACAGCAGGTGTGGGGTTCTCTTTAGGAAGAAATCCAGAGATCCAGGAGGCAAATTAGTGTTTGCCATGGGCTGGGGAGTGGGGAATGGGGAGCGGCCACTGATGGGTGCGAGGTTTCTTTATAGGGTGATAAGAAAGATCTGGAATTGGATGGCAGTGATGGCTGCGCAACCTTGTGAATACACTAACAACGGCTGATTTGTACACTTCCAAATCGTGACTTTAGGATATGTAAGCGACATCTCAATTAAAAATACCGTTCTCCACTCAGCCACCTGGTGAAGGGCGCACCACATGCCAGAGAGTTTAGAAGTAATCAGGTAATCCCACCCCACTCCGCACCCCTGGCAGCTGGGAAAACGAACCTATTTTATAGCAAGAACACGGAGTCAAGAAGGCTACTGTGTTGGGATTGGGACCAGGCTCCATTTCTTCCATTGGTGTGGGGAGGAGGCGGAGTGGGGGTCTTCCGGGAGCCGACTTTGAGAACAGCCAGAGCTGAAACAGCAGGAGGGAACTCGCTGGCATTCATCCACCCATGCATGCATCCGTCCGTCCATCTGTCCCCCTGCCCATTCATCCTTCTGTGTTCGTTCAACTTTTCTCTGACTCTCTGCCTTTTCCTTCCTGGCTACCTCCGGGTCTCCATCAGCTGTGGTCTCCTGGCTTGCCTCACTCTCTCGCCCTGTCTCAGTTCCAGCCTTTCCCCTGCCCCTCCCCCACCGCTCTCTCCAGTCTGCACGTCTCGTGCCCTGCAGCTGACGTGGTCTGCGGACTCCTTCTCCATGACCCCCCCGGTGCCCCCACAGTGGAAGGAGTCTCCCCCTGTCCCTCTCCTCTCCTCTGATTCCTCCTTCCTTACTTGTCACAGGAAGGTACCCCAGGCTGGGATTTAGGGGGAGCAGCAAACTGGGGGCACTCCTTCCAGTCTTCTCTCTAAACTAGGGATTCAGGAATGTCCACCCCAGGTCCCTGCACACACACACATCTGAGAGCCCCCAGCCCTCCCTAGAACCCGTTTCTCCTTTTCCCCTGAATGTCCCTTTTTTAGAAAGCCCTCCGCCACCTGTGTGAGCTTCTGTGTCCCTGTGTCCTCCTGGGAACTGAGCCCACTCTGTCTCTGCGGCTCAGCTGAGCATACTGTCCTCCCATTCCTAGCATCTAGAAGGCCCCTGTCTCCCCCCAACCCCAGGCTGAGCTGAGGGAGGCAGACCCAGAGCAGGAGCAAGGGAAACTGCAGGGAAGCCACCTGTTGCTGTGTCTCCCTAAGGCTGAATAAGGAGGGATAGCAGCTACTTATCCTATAAACTGGACCCTCACAAGAATGAAAGCACATGATATCTCAAGACAATAAGGCAGCAGGTGTCACTGGGACTGTCCCAGGCAATCAATGACACAGGGCCACCCTGTGTATAAGGGACACCCTCAGAACGGTCCCTCTGTGGGCAGAAAAAGAAAAGGACTTGCCACCACCTCTTATGTCCCCTTGGTCAAAGATTTGTGCAAGGAGCCCTGACTCCCTGAGACTCCCCTGCATCTGGGCTCAGAGCAGGGTCCCATAGCAATTTCCAGTGTCTGCAGGGTGGGGGGACCTGGGTAGCAGCAAGGCCCCTCCAGCTGCTGGGGCTCCGCGACATGCAGGTGCGCTCCAGGCAGGATCTCTGCCATACAGAGAGGAGAGGGTGCCCCAGAACCAGCCCCCCATGACCAAAAACATGCACAGTTTAGAGCATATGCTGTGTCCCCCCTGGCCAGCCCTGCAGGCCTCTGTGGTGGTCTGTCATAAGAGAGCACAGTAGAAGAGTAAGTCCTGGGTGAGGGAGACAATTGTCCCTCCTAGGCCAATAATGGTGACAAAGCTGTACTCACACTCATTATTGATGCTGCTGACATTAGAATTGGGAACTTTGGTCCTTCTCAACAACAATTTTCTTTGGAGCCCCAGGGTGGCTAAGTGGGTTGGTCGTCTGAACTCTAGGTGTCGGCGCAAGTCATGATCTCAGGGTCATGAGACTGAGCCCCAAGTTGGGTTCCACTCTTAGTGGGGAGTCTGCTTGGGATTCTCTCGCCCCCTCTGCTCCTCCCTCTACCCTTGTGTGCTCTCTGTCTCTCTCTCAGTAAATAAATAAATTTTTTTAGAAAACAAAAACAATTTGTTCCTTTTGATGAAGTACGTGAGTTGTGGCACCAATTGGGTGTCCCTTTAGTGGCTGCAGGAAGCTGGCCACAGAGTCCCACAATCTCTGGCAGAAATCCTCAACTCAGGAAGGAAAGGGGGCCATCCTTGAAGGAGAAGGGTCTGCAGCTGAAGCAACAGGAAGTGAGGACTTGTTTCAGCTCATAAAAGCTCATCAGTTTTGTACTCTGCCCTTTTGGGGTTAATATAAAACAACCAGGCATGCTGGGACTCTCCCTTGCTGAACATGTGTCCCAAGGATGGGTCATGTAGCATGGCCAGTGTGACCATGTGGGGTCCCCTGCCTCTCCTCTCCTCTCTGCTGCTAGAGCTGGCAGGTGTCTACACAATGGTCTTTGGGACAGGGGCAGTTGTCAGCTCTGTGACCATGCCTCCCGATGAACATGGGACTGCCCTTTCTATGCTTGTTGTCTTGGTATAATTATCAATAGCACTCCCTTTCACTCCCAAAAGTATCCCCATTTGGGTAATAGAAGTCTGCCTGGTGTGATGTTAATTTTATATGTCACCTTGACTGGGCCATGGGATGCTCAGATGGCTGGGAGGATATTATTTCTGAGTGATCACGACGGTATCTTGGGAAGAGAGGAGCATTTGACTCCGAAGACTCAGTAAAGAAGATCACCAGTGTGGGTGGGCATTGAACCATCTGTGGATGGCCTGGATAGAACAAAAGGTGGAAGGAGATGAGCTCCTTCTCTTATGCTTGAGCTGAGACATCCGTGTTCTCCTGCCCTTGAACATTGGTGACCTTGGTTCTTAGGGTTTTGGACACTAAAAGACACTAGAGAATCCCTTACTTTATAAATAAAAGAACTAAAATCTAGTGAGACCAAAATTAAAAATGCTATTACCAAGATGCAATTCCAAGTGGAGGCTACAAAAACAAGGATGAATGAAGCAGAGGACAGAATGAGGATATAGAAGATAAAATGGTGGAAAATAAGGAAGCTGAAAGGAAGAGGGAAAGAAAACTATTAGATCATGAAGGGAGACTTAGAGAACTCAGTGATTCCATAAAGCAAAATAATACAATATCTGTATAAATAGGAATTCCAGAAGATGAAGAAGGGGAGTGAAGGGCAGAAGGTTTATTTGAACAAATTATAGCTGAGAACTTCCCTAATCTGGGGAAGGAAACAGGCATTCAAGTATAGGAGGTACAGAGAAGCCCCCTAAAAATCGATAAAATAGGTCAAAAATTCAATATAGTAGAGGCAAAATTGCAGATTTCAAAGATAAAGAGAAAATCCCGAGAGCAGCTTGAGACAGGAGGTCCTCGACCCACAACAGGTAGACATATAAGGCTGGAAACAGACCAATCCACAGAGATCCGGCCAGAAAGGACTGGCATGATTGCTCAGGCTACTAAATGAGAAAAAAATGCAGCCGAGGATACTTTATCCAGCAAGGCTGTTGTTCTGAATGCAAAGAGAGATCAAGAGTTTCCAAGACAAACAGAAACTAAAAGAATTTATGATAACTAAAACAGCCCTGCAATAAACAGTAAAGGGGATCCTGTTAGCGAAAAGAGAGCCCCAAAACAGACACCAGAAAGGAACCTAGACAATAAAGTGACTTTGTGACAGGTACTATATTGGCACTAAATTCATATCTTTCAATAATTACTCTGAATGTAAATAGAATCAATGCTCCAATTAAAAGACATAGGGTGTCAGAATGACTTTTTTAAAAGACCCATCAATATCCTGCTTACAAGAGACTCATTTAGGACCCAAAGACACCTCCAAATTGAAAGCAAGGGGGTAGAGAACCATTTATCATGCTAATAGACATCAGAAGAAAGCTAGGGTAGCCATCCTTACATCAGACTTTAAACCATAGACTGTACTAAGGGGTGTAGAGGGACACTATATCATAATTAAAGGGTATAGCCAACAGGAAGATCTAACAATTGTAAATATTTATGCTCCTAACTTGGGAGCAGCTATTTATATAAGTCAATTAGCAAAAAAATTAGATAATAATACAATAAAAGTAAGGGACTTTAACACCCCCCTCACAGCAATGGACAGACCATCTAAGTAGAAGATCAACAAAGAAACAAGAACTTTGAATGACACACTAGACCAGATGGACTTCACACATATACACAGAGCCTCCCATCCTAAAGCAAAAGAATATATATTCTTCTCGAGTGTACATGGAACATTCTCCAGAATAGATCACATACTGCTTCACAAATCAGGTCAGAACTAGTACCAAGTGACTTAGATTATTCCCTGCATATTTTCAGACTACAGTGCTTTGAAATTTTAACTCAATCATAATAGGAAATCTGGAAGGAACTCTAATACTTGAAGGTTAATGAGCATCCTACTAACAAAGGTTGGGTCAACCAGGAAATTTTAAAAAGAATTTAAAAAATTCATGGAAACAAATGAAAATGAAAACACAACAGTTCGAAACCTTTGGGATGCAGCAAAGGTGGTCCCAGGTGGGAAGTACATAGCAACACAAGCCTTTCTCAAGAAACTAAAAACATCTCAAATACACATCCTAACCTTACTCCTAAAGGAGCTGGAAAAAGAACAGCATATAAATCCTAAACCAAGCAGGAGAGGAGAAATAATAAAGATTAGAGCAGAAGTCAATGAAATAGAAACCAAAAGAACAGTAGAACAGATCGAGTATAGAAGCTGGTTCTTTGGAAGAATTAATAAGATTGATAAACCTCTAGGCAGATTTATCAAGAAGAAAAGAGAAAGGACACAAATTAACAAAATCATGAATGTGGTGCCCCCTGAACTCCATGGAGACAAAAGGTCCTATGCTAGGGACCCTTTCAAATGCTGCCCTGGGTATCTCTTCCTCTGGCTGGTCATTTGTATCCTTTATCATATCCTTCCTAATAAATCAATAATACTGAAAAAGAATTAAATGAAATCATGAATTAAAGAGGAGGGATCATGACCAACATCAAGGAAATATGAACAATTTTAAGAACATCTTATAAGAAACTATATGCCAACAAGTTAGGTAATCTGGAAGAAACAGATGGATTCCTACAAACATATAAACTACCAAAACTGAAACTGAACCAGGAAGAAATGGAAACCTGAACAGACCCATAACCAGCAAAGAAATTGTATCAGTCATCAAAAATCTCTCAAAAAACAAGAGTCCAGGGCCAGATGGCTTCCCAGATAAATTCTATCAAACATTTAAAGAAGAATTAATGCCTGTTCTTCTGATACTGTGCCAAAAAATAGAAATGAAAGGAAAACATCCAAACTCATTCTATGAAACCAGCATGACCTTGATCCCTAAACCAAAGACCCCTTTAGGAAGGAGAATTATAGACCAATATCCCCGATGAATATGGATGTCAAAATTCTCACCAAGATACCAGCCAATAGGATCCAACAGTACATTAGGCAGATTACTCACCCTGACCATGTAGGACTTATTTCTGGGGTGTAAGTGTGGTTCAACATTTGCAAATCAATCGACATGATACACTACATTAATAAAAGGAAGGACAAGAACCACATGATCCTCTAAATAGATCCAGGAAAAGCATTTGACAAAATACAGCATCCTTTCTTGACAAAAATTCTCTTCAGTGTCGGGATAGAGGGAACCATACCTCAATATCATAAAAACCACATACAACAGACCCACAGTGAATGCTCATGGGGAGAAACTGAGAGCTTTCCACTAAGGTCAAGAACATGACAGTGATGTCCACTTTCACCACTGCTGTTCAACATAGTACCAGAAGTCCTAGCCACAGCAGTCAGACAACAAAAAGAAATAAAATGTATTCAAATGAGCAAAGAAGAAGTGAAATTTTCACTCTTCACGGATGACATGATACCCAAAGGACTTCACCCCAAAAGTGCTTTAGAACTGATATAGGAATTCAGAGTCACAGGATATAAAGTCAATGGCAGAAATCAGTGGCATTTCCATACACTAACAATGAGACAGAGAAAAAAGAAATTAAGGAAGCGACCCCATATACAATTGCACCAAAACCCATAAGATACCTAGGAATAAACCTAGCCAAAGAGGTAGGTAAAGGACCTGTACTCTGCAATCTATAGGACACTTATGAAAGAAGTTGAAAAAGACACAAAGAAATGGAAAAACATTCCACACTCATAGATTGGAATAACAAATATTGTTAAAGAATCTATGCTGCAATCTATGTAGAGCAATCTACATGTTCGGCACAATCCCTATCAAAATACCATCAGCATTTTTCATAAAGCTGGAACAAACAATCTTAAAATTTGTATGGAACCAGAAAAGACCCTTAATAGACAAAGTAATGTCAAAAACAGAAAACCAAAGCTGCAGCCATCACAATTCTGGACTTCAAGCTCTATTACAAGGCTGTGATCATCAAGAAAGCATGGTACTGGCACAAAAACAGATGTGTAGATCAATGGAACAGAATAAAGACCCCAGAAATGGACCTTCAACTGTATGGCCAACTAGTCTTTGACAAAGCAGGAACGCATATCCAGTGGGAAAAGGACAGTTTCTTCCACAAATGGTGCTGGGAAAATTGGACAGCCCCATGCAGAAGAATGAAGCTAGACCATTTTCTTATACCATACAGAAAAATAAACTCAAAATGGATGAAAGACCTAATGTAAGACAGGAATCCATCAAAACCCCAGAGAACCCAGGCAGCAACCGCTTCAACCTCGGGCACAACAACTTCTTGCTAGATACGTCGCCAAATGCAAGGGAAACAAAGGCAAAAATGAATGATTGGGACTTCCTCAAGGTAAAAAGCTTCTGCATGGCAAAGGAGACAGTCAACCAAACCAAAAGACAATTGACAGAATGGGAGAAGGTATTTGCAAATGTCTTATTAGATAAAGGGCTAGTATCAAAAATAGATAAAGAACTTACCAAACTCAACACCCGAAAACCAAAAAGTCCAGGCAAGAAATGGGCAGAAGATATAAACAGACATTTCTCCAAAGAGGACATACAAATGGCCAACAGATACATGAAGAGACGTTCGACATCACTCATCCTCATGGAAACACAAATAAAAACCACGGACAGATACCAACTCACACCCGTCAGAATGGCTAAAACTAACAAGTCAGGAAACAAGGAATATTCGTAAGGACACAGAGGAAGGGGAACCGTCCTACAGTGTTGGTGGGAATGCAAACTGGTGCAGCCACTCTGGAAAACAGTATGGAGGTTCCTCAAAGTGTTACAGATAGAGCTACCCTATGACCCAGCAATTGTAGTACTGGGTATTTACCCCAAAGATGCAAATGTATTGATCTGAAGGGGCACGTGCACCCCAGTGTTCATAGCACCAATGTCCACCATAGCCAATCTATGGAAAGAGCCGAGATGTCCACTGAAAGAAGGATGGATAAAGACAATGTAATATCTATCTATCCACCTACCTATCTGTAATGGAATATTACGCAGCCATCAAAAAGAATGAAATCTTGCCATTTGCAATGATACGATTGGAGCTAGAGTGTATTATGTTAAGTCAAACAAGTCAGTCAGAGAAAGATAAATACCATACAATTCCACTCATATGTGCAATTTAAGAAACAAAACAGATGAGGGGTGCCTGGGTGGATTAAAGCCTCTGCCTTCGGCTCAGGTCATGATCCCAGTGTCCTGGGATCGAGCCCAGCATCAGGCTCTCTGCTCAGCAGGGACCCTTCTACCCCTGCCCCCCCCCCACTGCCTGTCTCTCTGCCTACTTGTGATCTCTGTGTGTCAAACAAATAAAATCTAAAAAAAAGAAAAAATAAAAAGAAAAGAAACAAAACAGATGAACATAGGGAAAGGGAAGGAAAAATATGATAATAACAGAGAGGTAGACAGACCATAGGAGACTCTTAGCTCTAGGAAACAAACTGATGGTTACTGGAGGGGAGGTGGGTGGGGACGGGGTCACTGGGGGATGGGCATTCATGGGGGCGCGCGGTAGAATGAGCACTGGGTGTTGTCTGCAGCTGACGAATCACTAGATTCTACCCCAAAATGAATAATACGGTACATGTTAACTAAACTGAATTTGAATAAAGAATAAGACCCTTGGGTTGTTTTCCCTGGAGTAAAGAGCATGAAGTGACAGCGTGACATGTTTACAGACGCACAAAATGCAGACGATGGGTCCTTCGAGTCAACCCCTAGAAGCAGCAAGGAGCTCAGGGACTCCGTACGTGGTGCTTTTGAACATTCATACGAATGTACGGAAGAGCACGACGTCAGGCGGCTGCTGTAAACGCCACTGGACAAAGTGGTGGGAGAGGAGGAGGGACCCCTGCTGGAGCCCCCACCAAGCACCAGTTCCACAACCTGAGAGCTCCCGGGTGCGCCCAAAGGAGACCCCCACTTCCTGCAGCCTGGGGGCTGAAGTCGTGGCCATCCAAGTGCAATGGGCCGTGCCGCCTGGCAGGGTGTATGCTGGCCCCGTGACGGCAGAGGCTGCAAGGCACGGATCCTGCGAGTTGGGATGGGGACACCCAGGAGACCCAGAGGAAGCATATGGCTGGGCTCATTGTGGGTGTGGGGCAGCTGTGGGTGTGGGGCAGGCCTGTGCTGGCCCTTGTGTGAGAGACTGTGTGTCTCTACGGGTCTCTGGGTCTCTGTCTCTCCTTGCACGTCTGATTTTGCTTCTTGGTCCTCTGAATCTCCCTCCCACGGACGCTCTTTCTCTCTGATGATGTGTTTCATCACACAACCCCCGCCCCGTCCCCTGCCCAGGTTGGGGTACAGCAGGAAAGGCCCAGCCCTCCCTCTGCCGGGCTGTTTGGATTCGTCATCTGCAACTAGGTGGGAGTGGGGGGTCGAGGTTCAGAGCCGGGGGCTCCTGCAAGGGACGGAAGAGGGCCTCTTGTCACCTCTTGGTAGCAGGACCAAGGGCCTCTGTTCCCCCAGCCCATGGCAGTCTCCACAGGGCCCAGTCTAGCTCCGCAGCTTCCTGAGGTCACGGCAAAATGCTCACAGGAACACAAGGCTGTCCTGATCCAGACACCGACATCTGACTCCCTCCAGGGACCACACACGATTCATAACATTCAGTGTGCCATTTTTTTCACCAATTTTTTTTTTTTTTTAGGATTTTATTATTTGACAGAGCAAGAGAGGAAGAGGGAGAGCACAAGCAGGGGGAGAGGGAGAGGGAATCTCAAGCAGACTCCCCGCCCACGCGGGACTCGATCCCAGGACCCCGAGATCATGCTTAATCAATAGAACTACCAGGCTCAGGTCACGATCTCAGGGTCATGAGTTCAAGCCCTGCCTCCGGCTCGGTGCTCAGGGTGGGGTTGGCTGGGGCTTCTCTCTCTCCCTCTCCCTCTGGCCCTCCCCGCGCGCACACTTCCTCTAAACAGACAGACAGAGATAGAGGCTGACAGACCCCCATCCCCGGCGCCCCGCGCCCCGGGCTGAGCAGCACCGAGCTCCTGCTACTTTGCTCTCAGCCGTCTGAAAACTCCCGCGGACCTTCCGTCCACTCTTCACTCTACGCTTAGGGATTTTGCTGAGGTGTAATTCTTGCTGAAAGGTGAGCTCGTGACTTCCGTACACAAATATAAATAATCGTGCATCAGAGACGTGACTGTAGTCGCTCCGTGATGAGCGACCCGTGGGAGCTAAAAGCCAGCTCCAGGGAGAGTCCCAGGAACAGCCGCCGGGGGATCACCGTCGGCGAGCTCAGGGGAGATGCCTGCTGGCTTCTGGGACGGCCCGTGGCTCCGCCACCAACAGCCCCTGCGTATCTGCCGACCACGGAGAACTCACCTCCCATTGTTTTCTCCACCAGACAAAATAGCTCGAAAATAGCTCGAAGACAATGAGAGGCATAGAAACCCCGTAACCCAGACCACCCAGTGGGCGGGCCGGAGATGGAGGCTCTTCCACCAGGATCCCCGGGTGCCTGAGAAATGGGGTCCAGGGGGTTCTGGAAGGGCTGCAGGGGTGCGGCTGCTCATCTCTGGGAAGCTTCCACCATCCCCAAAAGCGACACGTGCTCAGCACCAGATGTCTGCAGGGACGCACCCTGCGGTTCTGCCCGCGGATAATCGAGAGCCAGGTGGTACCCATCCCCCCGGGGCTGGTGAGTTCAGTGACTCCTGGTGCGTGGCCAGGCTGCTATATTGGGGGCCGAGAGGGGGGCCGAGAAAGTTTGTCTGGGCCGGCAGACCCACACGTCTAAGTTCGCCTCCGCTCAGCACGACTGTCCTGCCTGCCCTGTGTTAGGGTGTCGTGGTGACCGGCACAACACAGCCTCCCCGGGAGAGGACACACCCGCTCCCCCCACGCCCCCACCTGCCCCACAAACCTCCAGGCCAGAGGAGCTGCTCCCACCTCCCTGGGGACCCCCTGCCCCTGCTGTTTCAGCTGACGCTTACCCAGGGAGGGAAGTCACATCCTGAACACGACCGACACCCTGCAAAGTCACCATCCTTGTTGAGTTCAGCGACATCATCGCGTCGGTGACGGAGGACAGCCCTGCCACCACCTGCTGCTCCATAACCAGAGAAAGCGATAACGACTTTCCAGTCTGAAGTCTGGACGGCCTGTGGCGGAGCTGATGACGGCGGGCACCGCGGGGTCCTTCAGCCCGGGATGCTTCCTTGTGGGTTTCTGTGGCCTGGGGGCCTTTTGGATCAGCCAGACCGAGCGGTCAACACCTGTCCGGGTTCATTACCCTCCAATCTGCAGCAGGTCCTGGCTTACCCCAGCAATGCTGCCCTCCCCCGGGCACCCCGTAACCACCTGTCGGGGCTCGGGTAATCGAGGTGGCTGGAAGGAGTGGACACAGCAGTGCCATGACTCCCGTTCTTAGCTGAGGGCGCACGGCCACCCCCGCACAGTGACGCTCTGTGCCGCAAGCCGCCAAAATGTCAGTGTCCCCCATGCACTCAGCTGTGGGAGCCACCAGCCCCCCCGCCACAGGTGTGTCAGTGTCCGTCTCTCACGGCTCATCACGTTTGTCCCAAGTCCCCTAGTGGCATCCACTTAACCCTACCCCAATGGAAATAGCGTCGTCACATGAGCACAGGACAGAGAGCCCCAGAGGAGTCCAAAGTCCCTGAGTTTTATCCTGACAGGGGTGAAGGACCGCGCGCCCCAGGTGGGGACCCAGAGGCCTCTGTCCATTCTCGAACTGTGCCATTGTGACCCAGAGGCATTTCGGTGTCCCTGTTCAGCCAACACACACACCACCCAGGCTGCATGGGACTTCCTGGCTTCTGTCCCTGTCTGACCTTAAGTGTGTAGGTTTCGTTCTTTGAGACGGGTCTCCTGTCCATAACTGTATTTGTAGCTACCCTGTCAGTGGTCTTGCGGAGAGTGAAAACAGATCTCTGCCTGAGGCCCCGCAGTTCCCTTGGACATCGTCTGTGACTCCTGGGACACCACAGGCATACCCCTGTGTCCAGAGAGCACGCCCTCAGCCCGTCCCTCCTGAGAGCAGGCACCCCCATCCTGGGCACTGGGGTTGAGGAGCCCCCCTATTTCGACTAAGCCTGGGAGAGCTCCATTTGTGATCTCACTTACAACACCAAACTGTCCGGATAGTGGCATCTGTTCCTGTCCCGTCACCAGAAGCAGAACTCGGAGGTCTTCTGCCCATGCATCTTGGTATTGAAGGGACCAGAAAACAGAACACAGTGAGGTGCTGGGCAGAATGAGCTTTCCCTGCACAGAGAAGAGGCAGAACGGATCAGCTGCAGAAGCGGGCATCACTTCCCCCAACCCACGAGTCCCTCCTGCTAGCAGACACGGGGCCATTGGTGGGTACGCACCCCTCTTGTGCCGCATCGGGACCATGTGCCTTTCCCACAGGAGACAGAGAGAGCAGGGCGTGGGCCCGGCCATGTGATGCACACGCTTAAGCAGAACACAGGAGCACAAGTGGAGTCGGCCCCAGGGGCAGCTGTTGCAAAGCAGGGGATGAGCCCGGCACAGGCTGCAAGGACCCTGCCTCCCAGGGAGGGGGTGCTCTGGGCCCCCGGCCCGTCCCCGTGTGGCTGAGTCATGCTCAAAAGTCCGAACATGAGACAGCCTCTCCCAACAATGCCCACGATCCAGAAACCCCACTTCTGGCAACAAAACCCAAAGACGTGAAAACAGGGTCTCGGAGAGATAGTCGCACGCGTGCGTTCCCAGCAGCATGACTCACGACAGACCAAAGACAGAAGCAATATGGACGTGCACTGACAGGTGTGGACAAAGGTGGTGTAGACATACAGTGAAATGTGACTCAGCCTAAGAAAGAAGGACGTCCGTATCCCTGTGGCCGAACCTTGAGGGCGTCCGGCGAAGCAAGCCCGTTCAAGAAAGGCAAATGCAGCGGGGCTCCTCTTCCAAGCGCGGGGAGAGCGCCCAACTCCCAGCCAGCAGGGCTGCGGCGGGGGGGGTGTGGGGGGGCGGGGGGGCGGGAGGGCTGTTCAAACGGGGACAGACTTTCAGTTTCTCGAGGTGAGACATTCTAGAGCTCTGCTGCACAACAGTGTGCATAGAGTTAACACTACCGTACCCCAAAAAAGGACTAGGATGGCAAATTTTACGTTAGGTGTTTTTATCACAAGTCATGAAAAGATTGTCCTAAAGCTGCTGGGTTCAGACCTCAGGGGTAACTTGTGACATCAACTTCCACTTCAACAGGGGTGACTCATGGACTGTGTCATGGAACCACAGCCTCCCAGAGGGGCCCAAGTCCTCTGAACCTGTGAGGGCAGTAGGTCAGGCGAGGGAAACTAAGGCTGTAGACGGAATTAAGGCAGTTCCTCAGCCAAGCTTTAAATGGGAGGATTGTCCTGGATGATCCCGGTTAGCCTGATGCAATCACAGTAGGAAGAAGGAAGCCAGAGAGATCAGAAGGACATGCCGTGAAGAGTCATCACCTGTGCTGTGGACAGAACTGTGTCTTCCCAAAATGCTCTCGCTGAAGCCTGAGCTCCCAGTGTGACTGTTACTGGATCTAGGGACTTCAGGACATAATGAACTCAGCCATCAGGGTGGGCCCCAAGCCCATGGGACTGTGACTCCCACTCTCTCCACCGCAAGGGGAAAGCAGCTGTCTCCAGCCAGGTGAGAGGACACACTAGAAATGAACCCGACAATGTCTTCATCTGGGACTTCCCACCTCCAGAGCTTTGGGGATGTACGTGCCTGTTGTCGAAGCCCCCAGTCTGTGGAGACAGAGCTGACCGGTGCCGGCTTCGAAGATGGAGGAAGGGACCAGGGGCTCGCAACGGGATAGAGCAAGGGCACATTCTCCCCGAGAGCCTCCAGAAGAAACACAGGCCAGCCGACACCCATGTCAGACCCCCACGCTCTCCAACCACAAGAGGATAGATTTGTATTGTTGTAAGGCACTGATTTGGTGGTAACTTGTGGCGGCAATTGAAGACTCACCCATATACACCAAGATTGAATGAAGAAGTCTGGAATTTCCCTAAGTCTAACATCTGTGGTTTTATAGATTTTCTCTTTACCTTTCTAGAACTTTGCAGACTGGCGAGTCCAGTTGTTTTTAAAGTTTATTATAATAGCCCCTAATCATTTTACATCTCTCCTCCCGAGACTTCCTTCTCTTCCTTGCCCACAGACACAGTGAGGGAAAGAACCCATCGAACTCAGGATTCAGTTGTGTGATGGCCTCTGATGAGGTCATAATGATTTTTGCTCTGTTTCCAAAATTGACGTCATCGTGGTGTTTATCCAGATGTGGTTAGCTGAGTTAGTTTAGTGACAGAAGATGAAGCCAACGTTTGTGGGAACAATATACAGTTGCTCTTCATTGCCTTTGTAATGGATTCCTCATAGTTACTGTGTATGCAGAGTGTGGGTTACGTATTCCCTCGGTGTGAAAATGTAACTGAGGCTCACCTGACATCTTTTCATTGGCTTACAGGGCATGGAGGAGTTTGCATGCATTTTACCACCTGGAGGAACTCTACATCATCTGTGAATTGGGATATTTACCAGCACTCTCCATTTAGATGCACTGTAATATAATTTCAAATAGACACCAGCCCTTCAACTTGACGCTGAATTATTTTTCATCCAAGCCCAAATCAATCAGTTCATGACTACGGAGTCATCTAGTCTAATCCAGTCCCATTTTAGGACAGAGCACTCCCCATTTAGCTCCTCACCAGGAACCCAACTCATCGCCACCAGTGGTCATGTGATAACAATCTCCCTGTGGAAACTTGAAGGAGCTTTTTGTTTTACGTATTTTGAATCTAAGTTATTAGGTGCGTATGCATTTATATTGTGACATCACTTCCTGGTGGTTTGACCCACTTGTCATAGTGAAATGACTCTCTTCATCTCCAGCAATGTGTCTTAACTTAAAGTCTACTTCATCTGACAGTATCAGGATAGATAAGCCACCTTTTTTCTGGTTAATATTTCCATATATCTTTTCCAACAGTCAACTTCATATTTTTTCTGCCTTTAGGTTTTGGTAGTGTACCTTGAAAGCAGTAACAAGTGTGTATGGTTTTCTTTTTATCCAGTCCAGCACTCTTTGTCTTTTAATTGGATTATTTAACCCATTTATGTTAAATAAAATTAATATCTTTAGATTCGCTTCTTATCATCTACTACTGGTTTTCCTTCTGCCCTACATTTATTAACTCCTTTAATTCTCTTCATTCTTATCTTTAAAAAAATGAAACAAGTATGTTATATGTTACATTTTGCCCCTCAAATAGCTTGATGGTTATAAATTATTTTACCATATTTCAAGCCAAAATAAGCAATCCTTGAAGAACAAAAATTAAACCCATTTTGGAGTCCAGAAAGCAGTCAGGCTAGGAAACACTGGTCTTTTTGATGGTGGAGTGAAGACAGGCAGTGGCAATTTTGATGAATTTTCTGGTTTGTAGTTTGAATGACTCTGGTGATAGCACTAGATGTTCTTATACCTGAAACCAAGTCCATCTGCCTGATACACAGAAAGGACCATCACTGAGACACTGGGTAATTAAGAAAAAGGTTATTTGAGAGGCAGCCAAATAAGAGGGAAGGGCAAGTCTCAAATCCACCTCCCCAAAGGTGGAGTGAACAAGTTTTTTTTTATAATCCTAAGAAGTAAGAGTATACACATACTCACGTAAAGGTCAGGGGAGACATGACTGTCCATGAGGAAGAGAGAGCATGCACACTGAGCAGACACATAGGTAACAGACATCCTATGTTCACTTTGGGGTGGATACTGAACCTCAGAATGAGACAAATTCAGCTCCTGATGCCAGGAGGCTACTTTAGGACAAGAAAAAGGGGCCATGGGCACGCTCCAGGAGTCTGTGTAACCTGGTTGGGGTCGTGGGCTCCTCGTCTTGGGTAAGGAATGCAGGGCCTTGCTTGTTTATAAGCTAAGATCTTATCAGCTGGCCTTGAGTCCAGGCTTTTGCAGAGACAGCTAGTGGGTTCCACAGTGGGGTATGAAAAGACACGGTAACCAGTGAGAGGGAAAGAGTTGTCTGAAAAACAAGCTTTAAACTTTCTGTAAGTTTCTGTAAAGTTTCTTTAAACTTTAAACCTTCTGTAAGTTTCATTAACCCCATGGGGCACAGTTTCACTCTCATGAACTTTCTAAGAGGCCCACACTGCAGTAGGCATGAAGGCTGCCCACATGCGGTCCATTGTACTGATTTCTCTAAAGTTTGTATTAAGTCATTCAGCTTCAGTTTGTAGAGCTTTGGAGAAAAGGAAATTTCAGATTTTAGTAATTTTACGTCAGAAGCATGGGAGAGAAATGGAAAATGTTAATTATTGACAAAATGGCAGCCACTAGGGAAAATGCTCAAAATTAGGGTACATGACACACTGTTCAATAACTCAAAGGTGTGCTATAACTTTTTTGTTGAAACACAATTCTTTCATCCCATTTTAATCAAAGATAAAGGATCAATTTGTTTGCAAAATAAGTCAAGTTTCATTAAACTTGGCCCAATTATTTACACAAGTTCAGTGAGAATAGTGTTTGACCATATAGACCCTTTTAATTTTGCTTTGCTAGAATTTTATAAGGAAATCCATTTTTAATTAAGACCTTAGATTTTTTAGAACAGTTTTAGGTTTACAGCAAAGATGAGAGGAAGGTCCTACTATTTCTTGTATGTGTTCTGTCTCCCATACAAGCAGTCTCCCCCATCATCAACATCCCCCACCAGAGGAACATCTAGCTCTGTCGGATCGATCTCTTACAATTGATGAACTTGTACCGACACACTATCATCACCCAAAGTCCATAATTTACATTATGGTTCACTCTTGGAGCTGTACACCGTATGGGTTTGCACAAATCATGACGTGTCTCCATCATTACGATATTGTACACAGTATGCTCACTGTCCTAAAAATCCCCTCTGCTCACCCTATTTATTCCTCCCTCTCTCCCCACCAGTCCCTGGCAACTACTGGTCTCTCTCCTTAGTTCTGCCTTTTCCAGAGAGTCATATATTTGGAACTAAATCGTATGTATCCTCTTCAAATTGGCTTCCCTCACTAGTGTTCATTTAGGTTTCCTCCTTCTCTTTCCATGGCTTGTTAGCCACTTCTCTTTAGCCCTGAGTAAGAGCCCATTGTCTGGATGGACCACACTTTATTTATATACTCAGCTACTGGAGGAATTTTGGGAATTATGAAGAAAGCTTCTACAAACATCCAGGTACAGGGTTTTTTGTGGTCAATCTGTCACATGTGGAGTGGTATCTCATTGTTGTTTAAATTTGCATTTCCCTGATGAATATGGTTGTCTGAATCTGTATATCTTTTTTTGGTGAGTTTGGGATGTGTGACTCATTCTTCAATCAGGTTGTGTTTCCTCATAGTTGAGTTTTAAGAGGTCTTTTTACACTTTGGTGACAGTCCTTCCTCAGAAGTGTCTTGCAAATATTTTTCTCACAGTCTGTGGCTCTTCTTCTCATTCATGGATACCCACTCAGGAAGACTGACCCAAGCAATAGCCAACAGCAGAGACCAAAGCTGAGTCCCCAGTATGGTACCATTCCCTGGGCACTTTGGGCTCCTCATGTCTCTGACTCAATAGACAAAGAAGGGAGCTATAGTATTGGCTGAGGTTGTTGATCCTGACCACCAAGGGGAATCTGGACGGCTGGTCCACGTGGAGGTGAGGGAGAACATGTCCAGGGATACAGGAGGTCCTCTCAGGGGTCTCTTAGTATCACAGTGCTGTGTTGATGAACTGTGGAGAACTAAACCCAATCCAGGAGGGCTACTGAGGCCTTGACCCTCTAGGAATGAAGGCTTGGGTCACCCTGCCAGGAGAGCACCATAATGGGCTGAGGTACTTGCTGAAGACCAAGGGAACACTGAACAGGTAAGTGTGAGAAGGTCATCCTGAGCACCAGCGATGGCCACGTGACCAGCTGCTGACATGAGAGCTGTAATTGGCATGAGCTTTTCCCCCTCATCTTGTCACAAATACCTTTGTGTGTATGCATACTGCTATCAGGCAAATATCCTTGCTTTCTTTCCTCTCTGATTTCCTTATCATGTAACATAAGCTTTATTTACTTTACAAACATGTTTAAGTATCATTAATCTTACATCGTAGTGTTTAAGTTATGAGCTATCAGGAGGAGAGTAAACATCACTCAAGGACCATCCCTCCTCTTCTGGGGAAGGGAATAGTGCATTTCCCGTGATGGTTATATCATGTGAGCTAAAATTGTGACCTCATTATTGTCTTCATTTGGAGATTAGATTTGGTTTAAGGGGACCCACGTGGGTGCCCAGGTGACAAGCAGGGCAATGGTGATTAATTTCACAGGTCACCTTGATGGGGCTAAGGGTTGCCCACAGGGTTGGTGAAACAGCATTTCTGGGTGAGTCTATGTGGGTGTTTGCAGTGGAGATTAGTATGGGCATCAGCAGACCTAATTAAGAAGACGCCCTCACCAGCACAGGTGGGCTTCTGGGTGACTTCCTGTTCCGATTTTCTGTCTTCTCGTGACGCGTCATAAACATCTGGCAAACTCCCTGTGGCTTTTCTCTGGAACTGGCCCTTCAGACCTCGCTGACTCGGCGTTCCTGAATTCTGGTTTTTGTCTTTCTGGGCCTATGTTATTCCCCAAAACTCAGGTGGGTGGCTTTGCTGCCTCTTTGCAAGGGACCTGGGGCTCTGAGGCTCACCCTTGCACTGGGAATCAGCAAATGCCTGAACGGAAGGAGGCAGCCAGATGTGGGCTCCTGTAGCTCTTCTCTCTTCTTTCGGATCTTAGCCCCTGAAGTGCCGGCCACCTGATGGCTCCCCGGCGTATGCCACACACTTTCCTCACTTTCTCCTGGCGCTCTCCGGTGGAGTGTTAGACCTGCCGAGCTGCTCCGTCAGAGCTAGAAACAGAAGCCTCCTGATCCTTTATTCTTAACCTCCTGCCACACCACCTCCAGACGATAAATACAGTGCAAAGTCAAAGTAGTTGTGGGGAGCCCGGGTGGCTCTGCCAATTAAGTGTCTGCCTTCCGCTCAGGTCATGATCCTGGAGTCCTGGGATCAAGCCCCATGTCTGGCTTCCTGCTCAGCAGGGAGGCTGCTTCTCTCTCCGCCTGCCACTCCCCCTGCTTATGTGCGTGCTCTCTCTCTAATAAATAAATAAGATCTTAAAAAGAAAGAAAAACATCTGCATAGTTGTCGGGCTTCTGACATTTGTTCTAGTCTTATTACACGACTCCTGGGGACTCTGAAGTTGAGGGGGTCTCGTGCGGGGTTTGCAGAGATCACAAGAGTTTTCCAGAATGTCTCAGAATCCTCAGAGGGTTTTTCAAATTTTTTCATTTCCAAAATAGTGTTTTCATTTCCAAAATAGTTTTTTAAAAATCTGTCATATTATATTTAAAAAAAAAAAAAAAGGAAAAAGTCTCTCTCAGCGTTGCTTGTGGTTGAGAACATATTCCTAAAAGATCTTGGATTTTTCTACCATAATTTCAGAGTCTGGGGCCATATGTACTGTGGGGGATGGAAGATACTTTTCAGGGTTGCGAGAGAATGTTTTTCCTTCAGAGGAAACCCCACACCGGGCATGTGGGCACGTGTGCCACAAACAGGCGTCTGTCCCTGAAGGCGGTGGTTCCTGGGTCCTTGACAGAGTCTGGCCTAGGACGTCTCTGACCTTTACACTGACATTCCCATGAAGAGAGATGACCCTGAAGAGGTTCTCTAAAGGGATGGAAAAGCAGGTAGCTCAGTACGACACGACACCGCGGCCGAGTATTTATAATGTAAGCAATCATACTCATGGGCTCCCTTGCCTGTTCTTGAAGAATATTTGAGTGTTGCCATCTGTGCAGTATCTTTGTTCTTGTTTTAGTATAAAAGCAATCATCCACACCCCTGACATCTCAAGACAGGTTTGGCTTTTATTTTGGGAGTGTGGCTATGGTTCCAGAGTGTCCCTGACCCTGGGGTGGCCTCACTCTGGTGGCTGCTGGGCTAGGTGATGGTTCCTGGCCTTCACAGATGGAGTCTCCCCACGTGGGGGCAGAGCTGGCTGCCATCTGAAACTCCCCTAATCTCACAGTCCCCCCACCCCACCCCCCCGCAGCTGGAACAAGGCACAGGCGTCTGGGAGAGGGCATGCGGCTCTTCCTGGCGGCACAGATGCCCTCATTCCTGTTTGACGTCCCAGCTGTGCTCCCTTCTCCCGTGCCCCCTGGCCACCCACCAAGTCCCAGGCCTTGTCACCTCGGACCCTGCTGAAGCTGCTGACCTCCCCCGTCTGGTGCTCAGCATCAGGCCTCTGGGGCTCTGCGCACTGTCTGTACAGGCTCTGGGCTACAGGCAAGGGCCTGCCGATGAGCAGCACAGACGCAGAGTGGGCATCCAGCAGAGCGGCCCACGGTGGTGACGGTGGGACCGCCCCGTGAGCGCAGTCAGCTCCATGGGCAGCTGGAGCACTAACTTTGGTGATCATTTTGGGCAGCACAGAGTTTTGTGATGGTCATGATAGAGAATTCGTGAAGACCAGCAAAAGCCTTGGCAATGGCCATCTCCATGCTCCTTAGCAAACCAGCCCCCACCTGTGGTCCAAGGACAGGAGCCCATCCCTGATGTTTGCACGCACTTCTGATGGGAGCAAGACAGGAGGCTGGAGGGGGCCCCGAGCACCAGCTGGAGCCCATCCGTGCACCCGCTGTGCCCCTGGGGTTCGGGGTGAGAGAGTGACCGCCATGTCAGCTCACAGCTGTCCAGCCAGTGTGATGATGATCAGAACGTCCATCCTGGCATCTGGCCCATGGTGGGAAGCCCTCAGCCGTGAGCGCGCTTTGCTTCTCATATGTTGCATGGTTTTATAGCCCACCTTACTCTAAGGATAGCTTCAAATGGGTCACATGGATCCAGAAAAGGCAACAGCAAAATCGGCTTTGGGAGCGGGGGGGTCAGAGAGACAGGACAAGGAGGCAGGGGACGGCCACACTGTCGATGGGACCAGGGCTCTGGTCACGGTCACCAGATCTCCTGCTCTACGTATCCCTTCAATGGCCCCAAGCTCATGCATTAGAGGGCCCCTTGGGTAGAAATCACACACTCTCCTGGGATATCTGTTTGACTCAGGGTTTTTGCCAGAGGAATCCATTGCTTCGATACTAACGCAAAAGCCGAGAACTGAGTAGAAGACAGAATTCAAATGATCTGTGCTATGTAAGGGTTTACGAGGCACATCATTAGCTGAGGGGCTTTCGTCATCAGTCCCTGGTGCCCTGCCCTCTCCTCCGTGCTGAGCCGTTCAGGGCACCTGTGCAGGGACCGCCGCCGCCTTCCGAAGCTGTGCATGTGGGAGGCCTGTGCACTTCAGCTGTCCGCCACTAGGGGGACCCGTGCCAGGACCGAGCCGCAGAAACCCCTGCCTGAGGCTCTGGGCGGCGGGACCCTGCAGGGGTCACACCTGGGTGTCCCCGGAGAGCTGGTCTGCAGCGCCAACATACTCTCGGGGGCTAGGTGCCAGATGACAAAGTTTCATTCCAGACTCCCCTTCAATCCGTTGCAGGGAATGCTGCAGACTGCGAGGTTTCCTGGAGCCAGAAGGGAGGTTCGAGGTTGCCTGTTGGCGTGTCCCCTGAAGGGGAGACGGCGCGGTGGCCCGGGCTCTTGCTCTGAGATACTGGGGGCCTCGGGCGGTTGAGCATCTGCCTCCGGCTTCCGGCTCGGGTCGTGATCTCAGGGTCCTGGGATCAAGCCCCGCGTTGAGCTCCCTGCTCAGCCCAGGAGTCTGCTTCTCTCTCTGCCCCTCCCCGCCACCTGGGTGCTCTCTCGCTCTCTGTATCTTTCTCAAATAAATAAATAAGATCTGTTTTTTAAAAAGATGCTTTAAGAAAACAGGAGTTTATAGTTGGGAGGGAGATAACAAAATTGGCCAAATGCCGGTCACTGCTGGGGCTCGGAGCAGGGCGTGGGGAGGCTCCTGTTCCTGCTCCCCTTACTTCCGAGAGGGCTGAGTGTTTCCAGGGAAAACAGGAATATTGATACTCCTCTGCTTTTTTCCTGGAGACCCTGCGAATTCTGGGTGAGTCTCGTTTCCCTCTGGCGGCTGTTGGAAATGCCGCAGCTGACATCCTGTGAGCTGGGTCAGAATCACAGGACTGGGTGGGTGACCCAAGCCTCGCCCAGGTCTGTTTCATGCCATGACCCTTGCACTGATTCCCTCTCCTCCCCAGAAGAAAGGAGCATGAACCAACACCTAAGAGTGGCCATGTGATTTTAAATTAGCTTCTATTTGTGGAGGACCCTATGTGTTGTGCCTACCCTTGCCATCAACGTCAGGTGCACAGAAGGGGGGACCCACACTGTCAGGGAGGTCACATGACTGCTCCGGATCCAGGCACAGGGTGCTCTGGGGTCCACCACCTAGGGATGGAGGGACAGTACATCCTCACCTCACCAGGTGCCCAGGGCTCCTCCTGGCCCCATGAAGTGGCTGTCTGCAGCTCTCGGCGGGGTCCCCAGGCCTCGGGGAGAACGGTCATGATCTGCTAGTGTTGCAAAGGCCAAAGGTGCTGACCAGAGCATCGGCACCACGCGGAAAAGAGGTCTTTCTCTAGAACAATCAGTTTCCTTCTACCTTAGCTTCTGGACGTGTCTCTCTCAAACGGGCATCTGCAGACCCCGTGGGCACAGGGAGTGCGTGTTTGGGGTGGGGAAAGCGTGGGGCACTTCCCAAGAAATTTTTCATATGCCAGAGTTTTGTTTGTTTGTTGGCAAGGAAAAAAAAGTAAAACAACAACAATAACAAAAATTGGCGTTAGTAGCCTCATGACAGCGCCCTCCCCCATTGCAGTGTGAATGCAGATCCTTAAATCTGCATTTTTGAACCTTACGGCCTCAGACGCGATGGGGGCGGGCCCCGCTGGTGAGAAAATTAATTTGTAGCGAACCTGCTCGCCTCACAGCGGAGAACTCAGCGGGAGGTAATCGCAGCGCCCTCTTGTGGCCGCTAGAAAAAAAGACATTCTGCTTCTCCCTTTTTCCCTGCAAATGCTTGGATCTTGTGTCTCCTTTCAGTCCTAAAAAGTGCTGAAGATCCCAAAGAGTTTTGGGTTTGTGCAGAGTAGACCGATAGGGAGACAGAGGATTTCCTGTGCTTGATATAAACATTTGCGGTTTAATAAAGATTTCTGTATTAATAATGATAATAATAATAAATCAATCCACTCCGTTGCTGGTGAGGATGTCAGCAGTGCAGCCACTTTGGGAGCTGGATGGCAGCCCCTCACGTGGCTCAGCACATATCAGTCATGGACCAAGCAATTCCCCTTCTGGGTATTTAGCCGAGAGAATTGAAGACACGTGTGCATACCTGAAATACAGGTCTGTACTCCTGTTCAGTGTTATTCACAGCAACCACATCTGCAGAACCCAAATCTCCAGGGCTTGGTGAACCCTGTGGCACACGCAAACGATAAAAATGAACAAAATACTAAAGCAGACACCCGTGCGGGCGGACCTCCAAGTTCCTATCTCCTTTCTTCTCTTGAGAAGAATTCAGGTAAAACTCAAAGCTTAAGAAACAAGCCAGAGATACAAAGAAGTCACAGCAAAATAAGCGCACATGGTCCTTCATCGAATGCAAAGGCTCACTGCCTCATTTATGAGAAATATAAATTCAAAGTGTGCTGAGATGTAATTGTCACTTAACAAACAGAAAAAAAAAAAATCCAGAAGTTCGCAGCATGCTGCTGCTGGGGCTAAACGTCCCCAGGGGAGGGACTCCGACAGCTCCATAGGACCCTACCCCCTGACCTGTCCATCTTCTAGGACCCTCCCTGAAGAAACCCGGGAAAACAGCAAAAGCAGCTTGCAAACAGGGCATGAAGGCACGTCCACACGCACTCCTACACGATCAAAAAGAAACGATGGAAATGCAAGCAGAAATGTCATCCACTCGGTGGTCTGCGGGGGAGGGGAGTGCTAGACTGGGACGGCCAGGGTAAGGCACACGTCCCCGCGTGTGATCTTCGTGGAGTTTTGCCTTTGGAACTGTGTAAATATTTTTGTATAATTTAAGGAAAAGATTAAGCTTAAAAAGAAAAAGAAAACAATCCTTATAATTTAAAACAAAAGGAAACACTTCAGCCCCAAATTCTATCAGACGGGCAGCATCACAATTCGGAGAAAATCATTATCGGTTCAACTGACTTTAAAACACACTTTGGATATCTATTCCTAATAGAATGTTCTAAGGACAAAAATGCCTGAAAGAAGTTTGAATCTGAGCTCCTTACTGGTATGGTTATTTTCAAAACTATTATAGGCATATTATAGGATAAAGCAAATTATTCCATTTAAAGTGGTTAGGAGCTATGATTTTTACCCTAAGAGGACATTTTGAAATCAAAGAAGTTAAGTAGCTCTCTGGAATCTTAATGTTGAATTGAAAATATCAGCATGGACTTACATATTTTCCTTGAAATAATTTCCTTTCTTCTTTAATAAAAATATTTAGAAAAATACGACCCAGTGATATTTAAAAAATGAGTGCCCCGCATATGCAGAGTGTACTTCCTAAATACCAACTCTATCTTGTTATCTTAAAAAATTGGTAAATAACAAGAAACAATAAAATATTTATCTTGATTATCCCTCGCAGAGGTGCCTGGGTGGCCCCGTGGATGAAACACCTGCCCTAGGATCCCAGGGTCCTGGGATGGAGTCCTGCATCGGGCTCCTTGCTCAGCAGGAAGTCTGCTTCTCCCTCTCCCTCTGCTGCTCCCCCTGCTTGTGCTCTCTCTCCATCTAATAAATAAGTGAAATCTTTGACTACCCCATATGGACTTGAGTCTAGAGTCACCAACTAGGTGCCAAGAGAAAGTCTTCTTTTGGCCAAAATGCCAGCTCATGAATTCAGGGGTAATGACAGAGTTTTAAAAATTATCCTTTCGGGCGCCTGGGTGGCTCAGTGGGTTAAGCCGCTGCCTTTGGCTCAGGTCATGATCTCAGGGTCCTGGGATCGAGTCCCACATCGGGCTCTCTGCTCAGCGGGAGCCTGCTTCCTCCTCTCTCTCTCTCTGCCTGCCTCTCTGCCTACTCGTGATCTCTCTCTGTCAAATAAATAAATAAAAATCTTTCAAATAAACAAATAAATAAATAAATAAAAATTATCCTTTGGATCCTCCAGCAATAGTGGATCTAAGCAATTGCTGTCCATGGGCGCTAAAAAGCTGAAGCTCCACGTCGTTGGGTACCATTACACTGGCCCAACCATCTGATGGTGTGCAAACCCACTGTTGTTCAAGTTCGCCATCATGGAAGCGAGACAAGGGGTCATACCACTCACGACACAGCGCCTGCCTGGGCAAGAGTCTTCCCTTAGACACTGAGTCCAGCGATCCCTCCACACTAGTTGTCTTTGTGTAGGAACTACGAAACACAGGAGACAATGTCGCTATCACCCAGAGGAGTCATCCACCAAACCCGGTGTGGGAGTCATCCCAGCCCCGCTGCGGCAGGGTCTGCTCTGGAGTGGGGTGCGATCTGGGCAGGGGGCCAGGAGCCGCAGGCAGCACAATGGAGTTAGGAAAAGTGCACCAAAACGCAAAGGCACAGGGCCCTAAATAAAGAAAAAAAATACAGCTTAACTTTGCTTAGAACAAAAGAAATGCTGATTACAGCTCCTTGGAATGGCGTCTCTCTTTGGCCAATTGGCCTGAGGACCAAAGGCGTGGATCCTTCTCTGTCGGTGAGTCTGTGAACGGGCATTCCCGGTCGCTGCTGATCGGAAGGAAGAACAGGACGACTCCCGTGAAGGGGAACGGGACATTGCTTCGCTTAGAAAAGCGATTTGTACGTTTCCCCTGGAGTCCGGCAATTCCACCTCCAGGAATAAATGGTAACGATTCGGGGGCGTAAAACACAGAGGCACGGGCATAAGGGCGACTCGGGCAGCTCTTTTAGCGAAGTGAAACATCTGTGCACCACGAGGGGACTGGTGGACTACGGTGGGGGACCACGGAGCATCCTCCTGCCGATGAAGGAATGAGCCGTGTCCTCCTGCGCTGCTCTGGGGCGCTTTGGGGATGGATCTTTCATCGAAAATACAAACGCGGAAAAGCGTGTACAGTCTGCCACTATTTCCCGAAGAGAGGGGGGCACGAATGTCCGTGCGTGTGTGGTTGTATACGCTAAAGACCAAGGAAATGTTAAAAATAGAAGTCTGCTCGGCTTCCAGAAAGAAGGAACCAGTGTGGAGGAGACTAGACTTGCCGTGATATGTCCTGATTGTCGATAGTTGGTCTTCTGGTCTCTTCTGGGCGCTGAGTCCTCCGGGAGCGCAGCCTGGGAGCACGGCGGCAGGAGCACTCCACTGCCCACCCGGGGCTGCTAAGGCAGACCCGGCAAACCCACAAGGAACTCAGCCACCGGGGTGGGCAGCAGGCACCGCGCTTCCTAGAGCTGCTTTTGTTTTGTTTTCAGATCTAAAGTGTTTCCCGTTTCCTCCCTGTTAGCGGCCGGCCAGCAGCTCCCAAACCCTTGTCTGCTGGCTCCCGTGTGCACCGTGCGGGCCGCTGGAGCCTCCGAAGGAAGAGGCGGCCTGAAACCGCCTCACCAGAGTGGTCTGACGGGACGCGAGCTCACGGCTCCGGCTGTCACCTGCCATGGGCACATGCTTCAACCTCAGGATCACCCGGAGCCTCTAACACGCTCGCCAGGTCCTCCCGCAGCCCCGGAGCCTGGAGGGGTCTTCCAGGGGGCTCGGCCACCCCAGGCGGCTTGCTTCCTCGGAAGGGAAACAGCGCCGGTGTTCCCGCACAGGCCGCAGGGTCTGCTCTCCCGAACAGTGCGACTGCATCTGTTTTAACAGTGAAAGTATGAATTTTCTAGAGATTTCGGTAAAGAGCAGGGTGGCCTGGCGAGGCCTAGCGTCTAAGCCTCTCCGCCTGTGTGGTGATTGGGGGCCCCTTCCCCACCCCAGGGCGCCGCCGTTCCCCACCCCCCCATCAAAGTCTTGTCACAAGCAGGACCCGACGGAAAGGGCCGTTTCGAAGACTTGAGAGGGAAAGTCAAGCAGGGGGACGCAGGGGAGCCCTGGGCCCAGCAGGAGGACCCCAGAAGCATCTGCTATGACTGTCATCCTCTGGGAGGTGGTCCACTTTCCCTCCCAGGACGTCGCGGCACCCCAGGAGCGCGAGGACCCCGGGCGGGGTGCGCTGTGAGTGGACGGAGGGGCAGGACTGGGCGGCGCGGCCGGCAGATCTGGGCGCACTCTCTCCACGTAGAGCGGAAGGAGAGCTCGCTCGGCCTTCTCGCCCCTTCCCACGTCGAAGCTCTTGCTCTATTTCCGGCCCCCGCAGACACCCTCACGATGCACGCTTGGGAGGAGGTGAGATAGAATCACAGCGGAAGGCTTGGGGGAGAGTGGACTCCCAGCATCGAGGGTCCCTCCCGTGCGCCAGGTCAGTACCCAGTGTCTGGGCTCCGGGCACATGCCTCCAGGGGCAGACGGGGCTGGCGGCACCATCCCCGTGTCACAGGCTCAGAAAGTCACACAGCCTACCCCGCTCGACACAGATCCTGAACGGCATTCCCGGGTCCGTTGGTCCGTGGGTCCGTCCACCCCTGCTCTCTGGGGGTGGCAGGAGGCCCAGACAGGCGGGGAAGGGGTCGGGGGCACAGCAGTGAGCGAGGCGGACCCAGTCCTGCCCTCCTGGGGCTCGTAGCCTGGCTGGGAGGATACCCAACCAGCCCCACAAATTTAGAGAAAGCAGAGAAAGAAATACCTTCCTGAGAGTACTCCGCAAAGCGGTCTGAGCTCAGGAAGCTTCTCGGACCACAGGAGCTGGAACCCAGACTGGGGGATGAGCGCAGACATCGCGGGTCACAGGGGTCCTGGGGTGCGCTAACGACCAAGCACATGCCGCTGCTCTCAGTTCGGAGCCTGTGTGTCCGCCCGCCGGGCGAGGGGTCGTGGGCAGGGGCTCAGGAGTGGGTGTCAGAGGTCAGCCATTTCCAGCGAGGGCGGCGATCCCCTGTGACTTTTGACAGCCCCAAAGAGGTCTCCTCACCGCTGGGTGTTTGTAAAGGCGGCCGGCAACCCGGAGAGACCAGCCAGGGCGGGACGTGGACCCCCGCAGCAGGTGGAAGCAGAGACACTGTTACCAGTGAAAACGGAAACAGGGACGGGTTTGCTGCTGGGACGGAGTTTCGGTCCTGCTCACAGTCTCCGGGCCCCGCAGGATGCCGCAGGGAGAGCTGCCCGCTGGCCCGGGGCCGTGACCCACCGTGGAGGGGCCCACCGTGGAGACAACTCAGGATGCCCCGCACGGGGCAGACATCGGATCAAGGGCCTTGGGGCATTGCCTCCGGGGTTCTGAATCATTCCGCTTCTTCTCGCAAGCTCTAGGGAGACGTCACCCGTTCACTTCCACAGCAGAGACACGTTTGTGTCGAGAGCATGATCCTGTTTCTCACTTTCTAACCGGCAGGTGGAGGGAGCCTGGGCGTGTCCCTGATGACATCTGGTCCCGGCACAGGGACAGGGCACCTCGGGCCCCTGAGAAGCCTGGGCACCCGCCCAACCTGCAGCGCCTGTGCCAGGCCAAGAGGCGGTTAGGGGGGCAGCGCCCCACCTGGTCCCTCCCGTGCCCCGACCCTCCCTGCTTTCTGTCCTGCCCTGCTGCACGTCACTCTCCGAGACCCCCGCAGACAAGAGGGCCCATGAAGAAGCGGCAACAGTGGCGATTTGATGAAGCCGGAGCTCCCGCAGACGAGGAGGCCGGTGCGTGGCCAGAGCCTGCGCGAGGCTGTCTTCCCACTCGCTCCCACTCCGTCCTGCAGGGGAGACGCCATCAGCACTTGACAGAGGACACGGTGGCCGTGTTTAGTTAAATCACAAGCGGTCCGGCAGCTGCCCCCACGTCACTCATCCAGCCCAGACCCGAGCCCGGCTCTCTCCACATCTGGGGCAGAGGTTTGAAGGGTGATTGTTCCCATCTCGTGCGCCAACCCCCCGCCCAGTCCTAGACCAGGAACTGAGTCACAGGCTGTCTGTCAGCCTCGTGCGGAGTGGTGACAGCCATGACCCCGGGCTCTTTGGCTGGAGGACAGGGACACAGGCTTAGGTGGCTTGTTCTAAAGGGTGACACACAGCCTGAGCCCTGTGGGGACTGTGGCCGGACGCCAGGATGTGCAGGACCTAACTACAAGTAACGATGCTACTAGAAACTTCCTGCGTGGGCGGACGGCATTTCTCTGAGAGCGCGCGTCCTTCGTTCCAGGGACAGAGCAAACCTGCCGCAGGACTGTGGATGTGGTAGTCTTCTGCTGAAGGTTGAATTCTGCTCCCCACCCCCCAAATTTGTAAGTCAAAATCCTAAAAAACCCCAGGGCCTCAGAGGGCGACCTGGTTTGGAAATAGGATCATCGCGGATGTCATTAGTGAGGATGAGGTCCTGCTGGAGGAGGGCGGGAATCATGTGCCTTACAACGGGGGACCCTGGAGGGAGACAGAGCACGGGATGTGACGATGAGGGAGAATGCCACACAGGGGGACGGCATCCACGCCCGAGTCCGCCAGAAGCCAGGAGGACGCCTGGAATGGGGCTGCCCCCGGAGGCCCAGCCTTCCCCTTGACCCGGACGTCGACTCTAGGCTGTGGACAGGACGTCTCCGTGGCCCTAAGCCACCTGCTAGCTACCACTTGGCTCCAGCAAGTGCCGGAGCGGACAACTGACCTAGAGGACAAATCGGGCTCCAGACCCAGGACGGCGCACCAAGGATCCCGGAAGGACACCCCCCCCACACACACCTCACATATAAAAGAGACTTCCTAGCAGTGATGGGTTTCAAGTTCTCTTTCCAAGTATAAAAACAAAATTACCCTGAAAAGTCCCGATGGGAAGACATTTTCACAATTTAATGGGTTAAATTCTCGAGGGGAGGTTTTTTAACATGGGGACTTCAGCTCTGTCCTGAGGGTTTTAGGGATTTTTTTCATTCGGAAGTGAAGCTTCACAGGCTTGCGGAATACAAGTGCCACTCCACAAGCCCCCCCCGGGGCCGGTGCTCGCTAAAAAGACCCGGGGCCCGAGGCCTGGCTTCCGGGGCCAGCTCCGTGGCCGAGCTGAACCTTCTCTGCCTGAACTTTCTCTGCCTGAACTTCCTCTGCCTCCGTTTTCCCATCTGCAAAATGGGGCTATTAATAGTTCATCTCATAGTATGTTTGTGTGGATTAAATCCGTTAACATATGTGTGGTTGGCCAAACAATGTCCCCTCCAAATAAGCCCACGTCCTCATCCCAGGGACCTGCGAATGCGGCCTTTGTAGAAACGGCATCTGCACCGACGCGGTGAGGTTCGGGATCTCGAGATAGTGGTTGTCCCGAACCGTCCAGGTGGGCCCTAATGCAGCCAAGCGTCCCGGCGAAGGGAGAAGCAGGCTGGACACACAGAGGGGAAGCTCCGTGGAGACAGAGTTCCCAGCCTCGAGGGCAGGAGGCATAGGCGGGGTCACAAGCCGGGCCAATCTGCGGCCACCAGGAACTGAGAGACCGCACAGTCCACTGACAGAAACATCCGCACCCTGAGCCTGGGGCCCGGGCAGAGGAGGCGCCCACAGGGGACGGCGTTTCTGAAGAGGAAGCTGACAGGGCATCACTCAGAAACACTGGAGCGAAGTTCGGGGCCGGGTCCCCAGTGAGGAGGGGGTCGGCGTGTGGCTGGAGGTGGCAGGAGGAAGCAGAGAGGGCGCACACCCAGGACCCTGCCCCCAGGCCTCAGATCTTGACCCCTGGGCTCCCGTCCGTGGACGACCACATCTGGATGGGTCACTGGGTCCTCTGGCGAGGTGGGACATGGAGGTCGGGTCCATCTCCGTGCACATGGCCCCAAGAATGGCTGGCTGCCAGGGGCACCGTGTGGTCGGCAAGGTGCTTCCTTCCAGGGGTGGGGGTGGGGGGCGATGCCGGCTGGCTGCTCCAGGTTGGAGGCGAAGGAACACTGGCAGCTCCCGCCTGCTTTGCTCTAGGGCCGTGCTTCAGAGGGACCTGACCTTGTGGACCAGTCCGTGCTCTGTCCCCCTCTGTCCACGTCAGTCGGGCTCTCTGGGCAACAACTCGGCAGGAGTATGTGCTCAGCCCCACCTCCAGGGAGGGTGACCCGCAGCCAGGCTGCAGGACGCTGGTAGGAAGGTGGCCCCTTCTGGGACACGGCGGATCACATGGCGTCCAAGGGAGGGAGGTGGCAAGCCTGGCCCCAAACTGACTTGGACACAACGAAGAGGGTAACAGCAACAACTCAGTGCCGGGAAACGTGGAGAACAGTCATGCGCCGCACCACGCCTGAGCTCTGCCCCCAGGAGCTCCGGGAGCCGGGGCGGGGCTGGCGACATGCGGGAGGGCTGCCACGTGGGTCGGGTAGAAGCGTCGCTGATTTTCCCATCAAAATCCTCCTGAGCAGAACAAATGGAACCCACCACCTCCCCCGCCGAGTTACGGGGTGCGGGCAGGAGAGCATTCAATTTTCTTTCATTTTCCCCTTGAGCTGGAAAATTAATGGGAATTTCATGTTTACTCCCTCATAGGGGCCTGTTTCTCTGGGTATGAAATAATGGCGTTTTTTAAAACTTGCAAGTTTCAGGTTCAAAGAGGTACCTAGAAGATGGGCTGCATGGTGCCGTACCTGAGACCAGGTGACCCAAGGGCAAGGGGACCATCGTCTGAAAAGCACAGGCTCGGGGCCCAGCACATGACCGTCTCCCTCCAGCGGGTCTGGACAGGACAGGGAGGGTCACCTGGGCCTCCCCCGCCCAGCGTCTGCCGCCCGCCTTCTTGGTCACCCTACCTCTCGCACTTACAGCAGGTTGGGGCTTCTGGACCGCTCTCAGAATGGAGAGAGAATGCAATCAAACACATTACAAGGCAGTTTGATTAAAACAGGAGCTGCCAGTGCTCTGCAAGGCTCCAGAAGGCCCCTCGGAGGTATGGACGGGACCTGACCCAGGGCCACGCACTCATGTATTTTTGTTGTTTCTCCAAACCACATCCAAAGTTGCTATTCCATGCACAACACAGCTCCGTGCATTTACATGGAAAATTTACTTTTTAAGAGACTTTATATAAAATACAGTCGTCCCTGAAACCAAGACAGAGTCCATGGGCATTAAGAGCACTGGCCCGGGAGATGCACATCGGGGTTTGAATCCCGTCTCTGCGTTCCACGTGTTCTACGTTGAATGCCCCGAGGAAGGACTTCATTTTGCCCCAGTCTCCCCACACCACCGGTATCGGAACGGTCACTCTCTCCAGCCCAAGGACTGTTGGATTTGAAGAGACGCGATCCGTATGATCCGAGGCTCTGTGTGTCCCTGTTCGTGACTCCTGGACCATGAGAAGATGCTCTAGGTGCTCTAGGTCACCCCCCAGCTTTTCCGGTCCTTGTCACCTGGCCCAGGGCTGCTTGCAGGACCCACCCCCGCCCGATGCGAATGACTTGAGAAATAAGTCAGCAGCCCCCCAAGAAGTGTGGATTCTCATTCCCGGCCGGCTTCAGTCAACGAGGCTCTCCACTTCTCCCGCCTTGGTATCATTTTTAACTTTCTTTACCGCTGGTGCCTAATTTTTGCTTTGTTCCTAGGTTTCCTATTTCTCTGGGACCCATCTTACTCCAGATTCAAACAGACCCTTCCCGAAGGTCTGTCTGGCATGGAGCTGGGTGGTCCCATTCACCGCTCTGGCGGGCGGACGAGAGTCTCGGGGAGAAATCGTGACCCGCGTTCCACAGCAGCGGTCAGCGTGCCCCCGGAAGCCCGTGTACTCTACCCTCAAACGTGTAACTACAACTCCCAGCGATGAAAAGTAGAGGGAGACACCACGGAGCCCTCAATGCCCATAAAAACAAAGCAATGGGGCAAGTGAGAGGGTAAAGCACCCGAGCACCCCAACGGCCAGTTTCGGGGACGAAAAGAGAATGCTTTGTCACAGACACTGCGCAGGCGAGAAGAAACAATGAAAACATTTGTGCCAAGAAGTTGAAAATTTTGACAATGGACCGTCTGTTTTAAGAGCCACATTATTAAAACCGACACAAAAAGAATGAAACCGGTCTGAACAGGCAGCCCAGGCCCTCCCCAGAGCGACGCAGTCAGGGTTTCTTCGTGCGTGGCCAGAGAACCAGGGTTTCCAGACTCTTCCCAGCGACTGGCAGGTGTAGGCAGGGGTGAGGACCCCGGGTCCAGAGGGCGGCCCTCACTCATGGACCAAATCACGGGCGTCACGCACCTTGCAGCTAGGACAACCCACCCTCTGGGTTTTAAGGCCCAAACTAGGAGGTCTTGTGCAGACCGGGACAGCTGGTCACCCCATTGACAGCACGGCGGACAGACTGCAGGGGCAGGGGCTCAGCAGGGCCCTGGGGGCCTGGCTCATGCCTACAAGCCTAGAACTTTCCTGACTTGAGTAGGGAGAGTCCAGTCCTAGGCAGCCTGGGTGATGGTCGTCCCGGCTGGCGCCCGAGCTGTGGGAGCACAGAGGGCAAACAGAACCGCAAACAGGACAAGCACAAGAACAAAGAGGGTCCTAAGATGGCACTTTCCTCTCTCCCACGGACGTCCTGGGATCTCCTCCAGGCAGCGCTTCCCAGCCCTGGCCTGGTGTTGGAATCACGAAAAGGAGGAGGAAGGGCTTTAACACCCAGTAGGCAGGATCTGCCCTGGGGCCCCCCAAGCCCAGCGTCCGGAGGTGTCTGGCAATCCTTGGTTCGCCGCCACCCCACCGGGGCTCTGTGGCCAGGTGGCCTCCTCCCCGTGCGCCTCCTCCTCCTCTTCTCAGGACAGCAGTCCCTGACCGCCACCATCTACTTCCTTCTCTCGGCACTCGAGGGCTCCATGGACCTCCCGCGGGTAGCATCACCTGGGCTTTGTGGCTGGCTGATTGCATCCGGCATAATGTCCACAAAGTTGCGTCTTTCAATATAAATAGACTTTTCACATCCAGATTCTTAATGAAAAGAGGGCCTGCAGCTTTACATCCCCCTCCAGCACGCTGACAGCGACCTCTGGGAGTTAGGGGCCCGGGAGGCGCAGGCCTGGAGCCCAGCATGGGGCCCCCCCCGGGGAGAGCCTGGGCACCCCCCCATGTCCCGTGCGCCAGCCCCGCCCAAGCCCACGCAGCATCCTGGCCCTGTGCTCACTCCCCCGGCAGCCCCTCTTCTCCACGCTCCAAACCACAGGCTCGGTCCTGCTGCTCTAATTTATGAGGCATTGTGAGCCCAAGGGGCCCTCCTTGAAATGAAAGGAGTGTGTGAATAAACCCCTGACAATGGGGATCTGATTAAAATGCTAGCTGCAGCCATCGAGGGCCCTTCAGATCCCTTGCGAGGGACGCCACACACCCTCTCCGGTTCCATCCCACACCGGCGGGAAGAGGAAGGTTTATTACTGTCTGTGGATAGAAGCTGTTATGGCCCCAAAGGTTAATTAATTTTCAGAAGGTCACACTGCTGGGCTGAGATGAATCATTCTGGCCGTGTCCGGGGCGGAAGGGCAGGGGCGTCACCCGGGTTTGGGTGGGTGAACTGACAGCCCCTGGGTCCAGGCTCACGGGAGAAAGACGTCCGCAATGGAACAATGGGGCTGGCCGAGGGCAAGGGAGGGGGATGGGCCGCTAACAGACGACCAGCCATACGGCGTGCCAAGACTGGGGGGTTGTGGGGGGCACTTGGGTGAATAAAGGCTCCCCAAGGTGTACACACCCTAATCCCTTGAATGTGGCCTTATAGAGCAGTAGGAGTTTGTAAAGGAGATCAGGTTAATGATCCTGAGGTGCGGACGATATCCCGGACTCTTCAGGTTGGCCCGATGGAAATACATTCCGTGAGAGCGAGGCAGGGGCTCGGAGTCAGAGATCGGAAATGCCACCGACTCTGAAGGTGGAGGAAGAGCCAGGAGCCGTGGATGAAGACAGGGAAATGACTTCCCCCCTAGAGCTTCCGGAAGGAACGCAGCCCTACCGACACCCTGGCTGTAGCCCAGGGAGACTGATTTGAGGACATCGGACCTCTAGAACTCTAAGAGAACGCATCAGGGCTGTCTTCAACCTCTAGGTCTGCACTTTGTTCAGGCAGCCAGAGGACGTCACGCGCTGGGATGTGGCAGCTTCTGCGCAAACAGCAGGAAGGTCTGGAGCCCAGGGGACCAGATGGGCACTCAGGACCCCAGGGGCCTTCCGTTAGTTGAGGCTGGTTTAGAAAGGCAGCTGCCGTCTCCGCAGGGACTCACGAGGGACGCCATGCCTGTGGCATGAAAGCGGGTCTCACGCTGGAAAGACAGTGACAATAACAAGGCTGAGAACGGTGTGGGCGACGTGAGCCTGCGGCTCGGTGGACCCCACACTGGTGTGGACCCCACACTGGTGTGGACCCCACACTAGTGTGGACCCCATGGGGAGACTTCTCTGGAGGGAATGTGCCACCAGAAATTGAATTGTCCCTTTCTTTGCTAGGGGAAACATTTTAAAAGAACTTAACAAGGGGTGCCTGGGTGGTTCCGTTGGTTAAGCATCTGCCTTCGGCTCTGGTAGTGATCCCGGAGTCCTGGGGTCGAGCCCCACCTCAGGCTCCCTGCTCAGTGGGGGAGCCTGCTTCTCCCTTTCACCCCTGTTCCTGCTCTCTCTCTCTTTCAAAAAAAAAAAAAGAAGAAGAAGAAGAACTTGACAAAACCCTCCCAATTAGAGGGTTAACGCACGACCGGACCACTTTTGTAGCTTATGCTTTTGAGTCATACATCAGTGTTCTCCAGCTGGAGTCTGGAGGTCTGACCCCCCTGGAGATGAAATGTCCTTCGGGAACGTGCTCAGGTTGGAGAAACAGGACGCTGCTCAGGCCTCCACTATAGAGCCCACGGTCTCGGAGCTATCTCTGCACCTCCTTGAGCCACCAGGAGGGGACAGCTGGCTGCCCGTGGGCTCTGGAGCACACAAGAGTGGTCACATGCCAGTAAACACCACATGACTGGCTTTCCAGAAAATAACACGCATATAGGCATATGCATATATATTTAGATTATAAAGTTGACCGACATGAAGGGTTTAGAGCAACAGCCTGGGAGTCACGAGTTCCAACGCTCTATTGTAAATTCCACATGAGGATAACTTCCGTGTACATTGTATTTCTTGAAACTCCATCGCCAGCTTTTAAAATTATACTGCCAACAATAGAGTCACATTAGCAGTCTGCAAATGAACACTTGATTGATATCTGATTCAGCACAGAATTCGGCTCACATCATTGACAAACAATTACAGTTCCCACCTGAATACTGGTTGATATTTTCATTTATGTTAGCTAGTAAGACAAAAGTAATATCACAAAGACATATGTCAAAACTTCACTCATTTGACAATGATGTGAGTAACTTCCTTGCTGAATTAGATAATGGTTTTCAAATACTAAAAGATTATTTCCTCAGTGTTTTTGTGCTCTTTACAATGTAAGAGCCACAGACGTGCCATGTTTAAGGTTAATTTGCATTATTAACACGCTTCTATGACTTTATTAAGTCTAGATAATCAAGAAAACAATCTAACAGGGACTGCCCTCCATGGAGTAAATATTCCCATCAGGGATGATCACCAGCTACTGATGTGATATTGCTGACTACCGTTTGGGAAGAAACACCAACTGACAAATAGAGTTTCTGTCCCACGGACACCCTAGACATAAATGACCCTAAGAACATAGATAATAGCAAAATATGGTTAAGACATTTGGAAGTGATGGCCTTTGAGTAATTATTTGCTTTGTTTTATTACATCATTTATTTAAGTTTAAAAGTTCTAACTTATAATAATGGTTGTGATTAACAAGCAGCTTATAAAACTCCTGAAAATTTAACTGTTGGCTCTGATGAGCCCTCGTCTGAGGTTAGAGGAAGAAGCCTAAAGTCATGGACTTAAGCCCCATTCTTTTTTGAGGTGCCTTGTATTCCCCTAAAATACCTTTCAATGATAAATCGTTGGTTTTAAAAGTTGTTTTTCCCAATCTTTGGTGAACTTGGACCTGTATAAAATGGAGTGGCGGAGTGGAATGGTTAAGCCTATCCTATGCTTTGGGGCGCCTGGGTGGCTCAGGGGGTTAAGCCTCTGCCTTCGGCTCAGGTCATGATCTCAGGGTCCTGGGATCGAGCCCCTCATCGGGCTGTCTGCTCAGCGGGGAGCCTGCTTCTTCCTCTCTCTCTGCCTGCCTCTCTGCCTACTTGTGATCTCTCTCTGTCAGATAAATAAATAAAATCTTTAAAAAAAAAAAAAAGACTATCCTATGCTTTCCCCTTAAGAAGCTATAAAAATCAGGGGCACCTCAGTGGTTGATGAAGCGGCTGCCTTCCGTTCAGGTCATGATCCCAGGGTCCTGGGGTCGAGCCCCTCCTCAGGCTCCTTCCTCACCAGGGAGCCTGCTTCTCCCCCTGCCTGCCTCTCTCCCTGCTTGTGCTCTCTCTCTCTCCCTCTCTCAGACAAATAAACAAATAAAATCTTCAAAAAAAGAAGCTATAAAAATTAAAATTAAATGAAACCCAGCACAATGAGACATCACTTCATACTCAGTAGGGTGACTATGATCAAAACAAACGAGCGAACAATAAGTGAGCGTTGGCGAGCATGTGGAGAAGCGGGAACCCTTGCTCAGTGTTGGTGGGAATACGTGGCGCAGCCACATGGAAAACAGTATTGTTGTTCCTCAGAACAGTGAATGTAGAATTACCATATGATCCCAAAATTCCACTTTGGGGCATATACCCAAAAGGGGTGAAAGCAGGGTCTCAAAGGGATGCTGACACACCCACGTTCACCAGCAGCGTTATTCAGAACAACCACAACGTGAACACAGCAGAAATGTCCGCGGACGGACGAACGGATACGCGAAATGTGGTCCGTCCAGACAAGGGAATATTATTTGACTTGAGCAAGGAAGGAGCTCCTGACACCTGCTACGACACGGGTGAGCCTTGGGGACATTATGCCAAGTAAAATAAGCCAGACACAAAAAGACAAATACTGTAGGTTCCACTTTCGAGGTTCCTGGAGTTGTCAACTTCGGAGACAGAAAATAGATGGTGGGTGCCATGGGCTGGGCAGGGGGCATGACGGGGGTGGGAGGTTGTGGTCAGGGGTGTAGAGTTCAGCTGGGGAAGACAGATGGTAGCGATGGGAGCACAGAGGGTGAATATATTTTTAAAAAGCTGAAATGGTCAATTTTCTGTTGTATACATTTTGCCACAATAAAAAAACAAAAATAAGTAGACCACATGTTGCAACTGAACTAATTTCAACTCAGGCCTTAGGGACAGCCCACTGACCAGGCACAGGGACGTTCACCCTGAAGCCGGACCGTCCCTCAAAGAGCACACGTTGCAGTGTCTGCCTCTCCAGCCCAGAGCCTGGGAGGCCTGAGGATTTGTTGAAAGTCCTTCAGGGCAAAAGTGCTGCATAGAGGCCAACAAGAAGAATAGAAAATAAGAAAAAAGAAAACCTCAAAACAACACAGGGACCTCAAGTAAGCCAAAAAATTTCTTTGAAAAGACCTATGAAGCTGGTAAACCTTTAACTAGACCCATCAAGAAGAAGAGAGACACAAATGACCGATGTCAGGAATGAAAGAAGAGAGAAAATGTGGCTTTGTGCACGTCAAGATGTATTAGGAAGGTAGATCTCATGTTAAGTGTTCTCATACAGGAACACACAGAGGGCCATGAGGACACTCAGGAAGGTAGTAGATGTGTCTATGACCTTGAGTGTGGCCATGACCTTGACTGTGGGGATGGCATCATGGGTATTTGCATATATGCAAACTCATCAAACTATACTAAGATATGTGCATTTTTTGTATATGAATTATAATTCAACAAAGGTATTAAAAAAGAGAGTACACCGTCGACGTTAAACAGCTTTATGCTGTTACACGGCATAAATTCGATGAAATGAATGAATTCTTTGAAAGAAAAAGTTCCACAATGACTTTAAAAGGAAGTAGGAAAACTAAGTGGCTCTCTATTAATTAAGAAATGGAATTCAAAATTAAAAATCATTCCGCAAAGAGAGTGTGATTATGTATGTTAGCAAATTCCAAGGAATCAAAAAAGACTCTATTTTTTAGAAGTTTCACATTAGTTATAGTAACTAATAAGTGACTTATTATATGTACTAATTTTTACAAAAAGAAGGTCTTCTGAAATCTGAGAGGGATTGCTTTGACTCAATATACAAAACCAATGTATTTCTGCATGCTAGCAAACAACCGGAAAAGGAAATTTTAAAATAACGTCAAAAAACGTGAAATACCTGGTGCCAAATTTAACCACACAGATTCAAGATCAATACCCTGAAAACTACAAAATCTTGCTGAGCTATTAAAAAGGTCCTCAGCCAACAGCTGTACTGCATTCATAGATCAAAAGACTTGATGTTTGCAGGTTCAGAGCCACCGTGATCCTAATCTTTTTTTTGTAAATTTAACAATCTGATTCTAAAACATATGCAGAAATACAAAGGACCTGGAACAGCCCCCATAACTTCGAAACAGAAAAACAAAGTTGGTGGACTGACACCGTCCGACCTACCACTGCTGCCAACGCAGTGACCAGACAGCACAGCATCTCGTTAAGACAGACAAACAGATCAATGGAAAAGAAGAGTGAGTTCGGAAATCGATCCTCACGTGGATGGTCCAACGCTTTTCAATAAGGCGCCAAGGAAATTCCACGAGAAGGATGGTGTTTTCTGGAAACTGGGGCTGGAAAAACTGAATGTCCGTCAGGGGGAGAAATCGTGATACTCTCAACATACAATACAGGCAAAAATGAGCTGAAATTTGATCAGAAATCTAAATAGAAAAGTCAATATTACCATGGGATAGCAAAAACAAACAACAACAACAACAAAAACAAGCAAACCAACCAACAAAAAACCAAAGGGCAGCCCCGGGGCTCAGTTGGTTGAAACTCTGACTCTTGATCGATTTGGGCTCAAGTCACGATCTCGAGGTTTCAGAATTGAGCCAGCGCCGGTGTCCACTGCCGAGTCTACCAGAGGGCTCTCCCCCCCCTTCCCCTCCCTCTGCTCATGCGCTCCCTTCGCTCTTTCTCGCTCTCAAATAAATACATCTTTTTTTTTTTTTAAAGAAAATAAAGGAGAAAAATCTTCACCATCTCAGCGTAAGTCTTAGATCTGATACAAAAGTCATGGGCCGTCAATAAAAGTTGATATATCTTTCATTTTAAAGATGAGGCTAATTGAAACATTCGCCTAAGCAAAACGAAAGCCAGGTCACCAGAAAGCGCGTGAGTGTTCACAGCAACTTTATACACAGTAGCCCAGACTGGAAACAACCCAAATGTCCCTCAACAGACGAAGATGCAGTTACGTGCCCTCGCGCTTGAACGCTTCTCAGCGATAACAAACAGAACCAATTACAGACACACTTAAAACATGAATGGATCTCAAAAACGCTTTGCGGGATGAAAGACGCCAGACGCGGAAATGGCTCCATGAGTCCTTTTATGTGGAAATGAAGAAAAGGCAGAATTATCGAGAGTGACACAAAGGGGCAGGAGTGAACACTTTGAAAGAGATGGAAGCGTGTGTTGTCTGTACGGTTGTGCTCACGCGCCTGTTTACCTTTGCTAAAAGTTGCCGAACTGTATCCTTTAAATGGATGATCTTCACTGTGTATACATTAATTGAAAAGGTGGAACTGAGAAGAGCTTCTATGTCGGGACGGGTGTAATCTGCGAGGTGTGTGTGTGAGGGCAGAGTGCCTACCTGGGAGCCTGGACAGGAAGCAGAGTCAGAAATGGCCCCATAAGGCACTTACAGGAAAAGGCAGGGACCCTTTCTGTGGGCGGGGAAGAGGTCTGCGAAGAGCTCTGGCTGTTGCAGGTGAAAATCTCGCTTTGCCCTCAACCTGGGTCTCAATCCTTCAAAGCCTGGAATTGCTTTGTCTGCCCGAAGACAAGGACACCTGAGGGTCATGCTCACTCGGGGGCCAGATCTAGACTTTGTGGGAGGGAGTGTCACCGGAGCCCAACATTTAGGCTGGGGGTGCGCTCAGGTGCTGCTCACAGAGACATCTGATGGGGGGGTCACCATCTGATACTGTATCCACGGACAGTGTGTTACTATCACGTACCAGGGTCTTGACATGGACCGACAGCCAGAAATGGCCCCCAAACTGGTCAAACCGAGGAAAGAAGAGGTAAGGGAAGTATTATTTGCAATAAGAAGTTAACAGGTGTGACCTACACCCGAGCAAAGGATTTACTTTTGTCTCTCGGGCGGTGGAAGGAAGCATGTGTTCTTCTAGTGGTTGCTGGAGAGACCGCAGCCCCGAGTCCAGATTCGCAGCACTGGGGGAGGGGGGTGCGTCCCCCAGGTGTCTACAGGGCTGGAGGTGCTTGCCACCGAGGGATGGGAGGCAGTGCCTCTACTAGTCTGCCTTCTTGTGCCATTAAATTCATGAGAATTTTATCTTTTGCTTTATCATACCCTGACATTTTTTAAAATATAAAAGTCATCGCATTGTTAATTTTCAAATATTTAGGTTAAAATATGTCCCAGGTTTATCCTGTAGCTTCACATTGACCCATGTGCTTGGCCGGGACCCCTGGATCTTAGAGCCCAGAGTGTGACCCATCCCACTGGACCGACTCCAGGGCCAGCTGGGAGCTCTCGTCCACCCTCCCCCCTGCTCCAGACGGCCCGCTGCTCTGGCACTGTGCCATCCTGAGCCCTCTGTGGAAGAAGGGGAGTGTGAGGACGTGCCCAACAATGGCTCTCTAACGAGCATTAGCTCCCATTTACAGAGAGCCATTATGAGCCAGGCACAGGCCAAAGTGCTCCCGCTCCCTCCTCCCAACACTGTCGGGGCTGTTTGTCACTCTGATTTCACAGGGGACACAGAGGCCCCAGGAGACGGTGGGTAAGACAGGGCTCCACGGCTGGTCGAGGGATTCTGCTCACTTCCTGGGGAGCCGGCGTCAGCGTCACAATGCTGGGGACAGACCCCCCCCTCCTTCGGCCACTGCTGCTGAGCACTTGTGGACCCCACCTCCCCAACACACACACACACAGTCCACAGCATTCCTTTCCCAAAGTGCATCTGCCTGGTGCTTTCCAAACCCCAGCGTGACCCTAACACCTGTCGGCCCAGGGACCAGCCTCTGACGCCCCCGCTCAGAACCCCTCTCCTTTCTAGCTCCCTAGTCTCCCTTCCTCTCTTTCTCTTTATTCTCTACTAGTCCTGGGTCTGGGAAGGGAGTGGATGGAGCTCAGAAGGGCTACAAATCAGTAAAGGAGGCCAAGCAGGGACCCACCCAGCCGCTGTGGCATGACGCCGTCATCAACAACCTCAGCGTCAGCCAAAACCAGGAGAAAGGAGAGATGCTCCTTTTGCTTTTTTTCTTTAGGGCCTTACAAATCTTGGACCTCACACTCTTGCCCTCTGGTGCCATCAGAAAGCACAGAGCTGGCGTTGCCCTGTCCCCCAAGGGCAGGGAGCAAATGCTAGAGGTTTCTAAAGAGCCTTGCCCAATGTTAAGAATGCAAGGGATTTTTCAGTCTCCTTCGAACTTTGTTTTGGTGTAAAAATAAAAATCATATTTAAGGCAATCCCATCAAAATACCTACCCACAGCTCTCTTCGCAGAAGTAGGACGAATAATCCTAAAAATGTGTATGGAACCACAAAAGACCCCACGTGGCTAAAACAATTCTGCAAAGGGAGAACAAAATTGAAGGCATAATCCCAGATTTCAAGCTAGACTGCAAAGCTGTGGTTGTCAAAGCGATATGGTAGCGGCGCAAAAGTCGACACAAAGATGTTAATGGAACGGAACAGGGAGCCCAGAAATAAACCCACAATTATATGGTCAATTAATCTTCAACAAAGGAGGCTTATCCAGTGGGAAAACAGTCAACAAATGCTATGGAGAAACTGGGCAGCTTCGTGCAGAAGAATGAAACAGGACCGCTTCTCACCACACGCAAAGACAAACTCAGAATGGATTACGGACCTACGCGTGAGACCTGAAACGATACAGACCCAAGAAGAGAGCATGGGCCGTCATCTCTCGGACAGCAGCCACCGCAGCGTTTTTCTGTATAGGTCTCCAGACGCAAGGGCAACAAAATCAAAAATGAACTTTGGGGACGACGTCAAAATAAACCTCTTCTGCCCGGCGAAAGATACAATCAACAAAACTCAAGGACAACCTGCTGAGTGGGAGAAGTTATTTGCAAATGACATCTCTGATAAAGGGCTAGTACCTAAAACATATGAAGAACTTCACATAACTCAACACCAGAAAGCCAAATCATCCAATTTTGAAAATGGCCAGAAGATAGGAACAGACATTTCTCCAGTGAAGACACCAGGCGGCCAACGGACACGTGAAAAACTGCTCAACATCCCTCGGCATCAGGGGATACACATCAAAACCACAATGAGATGCCACTTCCCACCTGTCCCAATGGCTAAAGTTAACAACACAAGAAACGACAGGTGTTGGCGAGAATGTAAAGAAAAAGAGACCCTCGTGCGCTCTTGGTGGGAACGCACACGGCACAGCCGCTCTGGAGAACAGGACGAGGGGTCCTGAAAATATGACAGATAGAACTCTCATATTATGCAGGAATTCTGCTACTGGATATTCACCCAAAGAACGTGAAAACACTAATTCTACAAGATACGCACCCCTCTGTTTAATGCAGCATTACTTACGGTAACCAAATTACGGAAGCAGCTTCATTGTCCGTGGGCAGACGAATGGACAAAGATGCGGTCTGTGTGTGTATACACAACGGAGTACTATTACTCTGCCATAAAAAAGAACGAAATCCTGCCGTTTGCAACAACAGGGGTGGATCTAGAGGGCATCATGCTAAGTAAAATAAGTCAGAGAAAGACAAATACTGCATGATTTCACTCATATGTGGAATTTAAGAAACAAACGAACAAAGAAAAAAAGATCCGAACAAAAACCCAGGCTCTTACCTATAGAGAACACAGATGGCCACCAGAGGGAGGCAGGTGGGCGAGATTCAGAGTCCACTTACCATGAGGAGCTGAGTCACGTACACGATGGTCGAACCACTGTATTGCATGCTCTATGTTAGTTACACTGGAATTTACATTAAAAAATAAAAATAAAATTTGTATATAAAAAGTCAGTCATTCAGGAGGTCGCACTCTACTCCAGCTGGCCTCACTGCTCTCCCTTTGTCCCAAACAAGCTTCCCTGGGTCCCAAGCCTGTAAGCGGACAGCGTGGGCTCTCTGCTCCCTGTCCACTTCGTGGGGGTATGTGGACTTGAGAGTGGGCATTCCCCTCACGGGGCTCATTCGTGAACCCACTGCAGGTCCCTACTGTTGGTTTCCTTCCCTGTTTTTAATTTCTCCTGTATTTTCAGTTTCGTTATGCTGCTGGGCTCATGATGATGATAGCCAGTGTTTACCGTGTACTTAGGACGAACGCACCCTCACCTTCGAGGGGGCGACTATTAATACCCTCTGCGAGGAGAGGAAACTGAGGCAGGAGAGTTGAGTGACAGCCCGAGGCCACCAGGGCCCAGCAACACAGAGACAAGACCGCCAGCCGTCAGACAACAGTCCGCAGTCCAGACCGTGGGACCAGTCGCTGCTCACCCACACGTACACGGCTCCGCTCGTGGGATGCGTGTCAGCGGAAGCCACCTCAGACTCTTTGTAACCCAGATGGCATGTCAGCCACATTCACAAGAGCCCCGAACCCCTAATGACCCCAGTGCCCGTCAGCGGCAGCCTGCGCAGACGAGAACATGATCGTGCAACGGAATATCCCATTAGAGCAACAACGAAATGAATGAATCTCACAGAGTAACGTTAGATGGCAGGAAACAGAGATGGAGAAATACACATTCTGTATCACGCCTCTCAAAAAGTTTCAGAAACAGAGACTGGGTACCTTTGGGGGCAGAAGAGTGGTGACGCAGGCCAGGGTGGCAGCTGCTTGCTGGGGCCCCAGAACGTTCTGCGAGCGGCTCTGGGTGGTGGCGGGTGCGCAGGTGCGGAGACAGACATCGCGAGGGGCTCTGCAAGTCTGAGGGCGGCAGAATGGTCCCGAAGACGGCCACGCCCTCGCCTCTGGCACCTGTGAATGTCACGTGATGTGGCAGAAGGGACTTTAGGTTACAGACCCTAAAACAGGGGAGTTATCCTGGGCCATCTGCCTGAGCCCCGTGTTCTCTCAGGAGCTCTAAGGAAACCACGCTTTGCCTGCAGAGGTTTGAAGCAGAGACTGATTTTTGATTGTTACTGTAGCAAATCGCCCCAAACTGAGCAGCTTCAAAGAACTCAACCTCACTGATTTACTGTTTCCGGAGGTGAGAAGTCCCGGTGGGCTCTGGGTTCTCAGCTTGGGGTCTCTCAAGGCTGAGATCAAGGTGGTGGCCAGATACTCTGTGCTGGAGGCTGGAGGGCAAGGTTGGTTCCCCTTTCCCAGTGCCTAGAACCCTCCCCTCCCCCCAAAGGTGCTTTCCAAACCCAAGGCTGCACCCCTCAAAGAAAGCTGGAAAGAAATGCATCTTTTCACAGGGCCAGAAACAGCCAGTACGGAGGGGTCCCTGAGAGTGCATGTCCCCTGTGTGTATCCTGGGGACCCACCCCACCCTGCTGGCTCCCGGGCCTGACGAGCAGACCCTGGTATTCCAGTGGGAGAATCAACCCCCTGGCCACACAGCATTGCTCCAAGGGCTTAACCAGATGAACAACTGCGCTCATTCAGTCCCTCCCTCCTGACTTCTGTCCCCAGCGGTGCGCCCGGTGCACGCAGAGTCACCTGCTTGGGCTGGGGTCCCTCTTCAGAGCAGGGTTCTGCACAGAACTGCCACATTTAACAAATAAATTCAGGGTGTAAAGACTCTGACAGAGAATTCTAGTGGACGCATGCTCCGTGCACTGTTGGGGGCATGCTTATGATACAAAGATGTTTGTGCTGTTAGTTGACATTCAAAGCCACCTGGGCACTCTGTAGGTTACCCTGAATGTTACCCGAGGCCTCTGCCCACCCCACCCCACAACCGTCGCCAGCTGGGAAAGTCACGCTTCCCTTAGTTACCCTGGTCACTGTGGGGCCTGGCCTGCCCCAGGGCGCCCCCTGCCAGGGACCGCTGACCGCACAGGACTAGCGTCTGCTCGGTGGGGCTCGGCCACCTGTGGGGTGGTCCTCCTGTGGTGCTGCCCAGCCTCGCTGCTAAGGCTGGTCTGGCCTCCGAAGTCCGGGATCTCCCGTGTGGCCACACAGTGAAATCATCCGGTTTGGGGACTTCCTGCCACCCCAGGGCCACCCCAGGGATTTGGACCGAACAGGTCTGGGAGCAGCCTCTGCATCAAAAACTCTCAAAGCTTCCGGAGGAACAGGAAGTGTAGTCAGTCCCGACTCAGGATGCTCGTCTGAGAACAAGCCTCAAATGAGAAGCAGGGTACCTGACTCTGGGTGGGGGGCTCCGGTCTTGCCTCTGTGTGGTTGTCTAGCTGGGCGGCCTCGGGCAGTAGCCTCCACTCTCTGAGCTCCGGTGCCCCCCTCTGTCCCTGTCTCGCGAGACTGTTGTGAAAGTCAGTCAAGACAGCAGTTCTCGGAGGTCCCTGGACCAGCCACATGAGCAGCACCTGGGACCCCGGGAGAGATGCAAATTCTTAGAAACCTGAGGGTGAGGCCTTCCAGGTGATTCAGATTCACGCCCACCGCAGACGTAAGATGACAAGCGTTAAGCGAGAGACACAGAAAGATGGATAACTGAGAAATAAGCTCCCAGCATTGACTCCTAAATCTGGGGGCTCCCTCTCGCCACTAGGAACCCCTGTGACGTTGCCCCCTTCCCCTGCTGCCCATAGAAGTTCAAGGCTGTTCGTTATGCAAGACCTTGCTGGTGGCCTCAAGATTCAGATGTCTTTGCTCCCTGGTCCAGGATGGCCCACCCATCCCCTCTGAGGGATCAAAGGTCTACCAGGCACCTGCCTCACTCCCTCTCTCTAGGCTGATAATTCCACAGCTGCGTGCAGAGCAGGGTTTCCCCTCCCCCCCACTGCCTCTCTCTTCCCCCAACCCTAGGGCAAGAACTTCCTGCCCCCTCTGTGCCTTGCAGCCACGGTGCTCCCCTAAAGTCTCTAGAATCTGGAGTTTGGGCACACTTCGAGGAGAAAGGTTCCCACTCACATCCCGAGTCTTTAAACCCCACAAGCCGCCTATTGATTGAAAATAAAAATGTAGAGTGATTGCTGATTGTGAGCTAGAACTGAAATAATACCAGTTTTCTTACTTCTGCTAAGTTAAAATAGCTTCCGTCTCGGCCCGGGGCTTCGGAATCACAGAAGCCCTGTGCTCAGCCCGGATGGGCTAGACCAGCTGACTTCCCAGAGCCCCAATATTCTCAGCTCAGATAACATTAATAATCGCTACTGCAGCGATCGGGGTACTAGCGGGGATTGTAAGGGTTTTATCCTCCCGGCCACGCCCCGAGGCAGCGCAGCCCTGGGCCGACTTGGCGTCTCCTTAGAATACCTGGGGGGATTTTAGACTCCAGACGCCCAGGGCCACACAGGGACCAAGAGAAGCATGGGTGGCCGTGCCATCTGCGTTTTCCATCTCCCCCCACGATTCCAAAGTGCAGCCACGTTGGGGAGGCCATGGCTTGGTAGACCGCCGGATTCCTGCCCACGGGGCCCACAGCGGGGACAGAGCCCCTGTTCTGCTTTGAGGCCCCTCCTCCAGAAGCACGCGCCTCTGGGGCTCACACAGGCCCGTCGGGGACCCAGCCCTCCAATGTGGGTTCTGTAAACTACTGAGAAGGGATTGAACCGAAGGCAACATATGGCGACTTAAAAAACGATTAACTTCATTTAAGGAAAAAAAAAGAAAAGATGACTTTTTGTTGAGTTGTTGTTTTTTATAAAAAAAGAGCAACACCAGAGCAAGCCTGTGTCATTAACTGGAAGCAGATGGCGGCCTCTGCGGAGGGCCCTCGCGCAAGCTCGCCAGCCTGCCCGCGCCGAGCGCTTCGTTCTTAACAAGCCCGGGCCCAGCCCGCCCTAGGTGCAGAGCTGTGGGCCCTGAGCCCCCCTGCCTTGACTTCCTGCAATCAGGAACATCTGCCGTGCTGAGCCTGCCCTGTGTCCCCAGGGCCTGGCAGGGCCATTAGTCATCGTCTCATCTGGCAATGTCGCAAACTCCCCCTCGCTCTCCCAGCTCCAGCTGGTCCAGGGGGCCCTCTGGGGGCCTGAGGGGGGGGGGCTGGCTCCAAGGCCCCCTCCTGCTTCTGCATCCCTGGAAGCCAGGACCCTGAGTGACAGCCCCCTGGCACAGGCCCAAGGCCATGGGCACGCACAAGGTTCTTCAGCGATGGAGGGGAGGTTATGGCTCTCGGATGGCTTTCCGAGTCTCTCCCTTCACACAAGATGGGCTCAGGCAGCCCCTTGGCCCGGAAGGCCAGGGTGGGATTCCTGGTGCATATGTTATTGTTCAAGCCCCTGTATTGATGAGGGCTTTTCTGTTGCAAAGCACACTGGCTTGAGCAAAAGGACTGATTGGCTCATTAACTGAGAAATTTGAAGATTCCTGGTTTCAGGCACAGCTGGATCTAGGGAGTCCAAATAGGTCATAATGAACGTGACACCTTCCATCTCTCAATGCTACATTCCTCTGTGCTTGCTTCTATATTTGCTACTAGCACCGTGTAGCAAATTGCCACAAAATGTATCTGCCTAAAACAATAAGCCTCTAATATCTCACACAATTTTTGTGGACCAGGAGTTCAGAAGTGGTGTCATGGTTTGAGGTCTCTCGTGAGGTTATAACCAAGATGTCAGCCTGGCTGCGTCATCTCATGGACTGAATGGGGCTGGAGGAGTGGCTTCCAAGACGGCACACCCCAAAGGCTGTGGGTAGGAGGCTGCAGTCTCTTGCTACGTGGCCTCTCTACATGGCTGCTTGCGTGTCCTCACGGCAGGACCATGGGAAGAATGTCTTTGCTGACCTAGAAGCCATGTTTCCTCCGTTCTGCCCTCTAGGTTGGTAATGCCGGTTGGCTTTACCAAGGTGAGCAGGGACTGCATACAGCAAGATACCAGAAGACAAGAGTCATCGGGGTCTGGGGGGGCGTCTGGAAGGCCGGTGACCACGGCTGGCTCCCACCCAGCAGCACACAGCTTTCCTGTGCCATGCCCATCACCAGCGAAATGATCATGACTCCACCTGTCCAGGCTGAGCCACAGGTTCATCACTCTGGTCAGGGAGGGAGGCGGGTGAGCCCCATCCAAGCCCCGTGGACCGAGAGTCTAAGCGGAGCTCCTCCCTGAGTGGAACTGAGCACGCTGCGTGCGGAGCAGACAAGAGAGCCACGGGGCACCCCACAGACGGAAATGCCCCTGTGTTTGGGGGAGGTGTTACTGGGGGCGTGGACAGGGGTGCTGAGGGACGAATGGTGCAGCGTAGGCAGCCGGAGAGAAGGAGAAGGCAGCAGGAATACCCTCGGGCTTTCCCTGAGCCCCTCACCGCCTGGGTCCCTGCCCAGAGGGCCGTGTGGCCCGCTTATCCCCTCTGTCAGAGCAGAGGTCAGTGAGGAGGAAGGAGCCCTCGGCAGCCCACACCCCGACCTGGAGGGAGCGTTCAGAACACATCTGTGGCCCAAGCAACTCCTACACGGAGGCCAGGATGTGGATGGTAGCGTTAATCCCAGGAACTGCTGGAGAATGATGGCCAAGTGCTGAAGCTTCTTGCTGGCAGCCTTGAACCCTGGCTTGGCTGTGCTCCTGCTGCCGGGCCTTGGCCAAGTCTCTCAACTCCTCTGGCCCTCGGTTCCCTCATCTGTGAGATGGGGACGATAATTGGACCGAGCCCCGAACAGCAGTGGGGACGGTGAATGATGCAAGGGAAGTGCCCCACCGCGTGCAGACGCGGAAGGAGCGTCCATGAGACGTCCGTACCCAGTTCGGGAGCCAGGGGTGTAAACCTGCCCCCCACAGAGGCAGGATGACCCGGCAGCTCAGTAAAAGATGAAAGGCCAGTCAAGCCTTTGGTTTGGAAACTGAGTCCATCACTTCTAGCTGGGCTGGCCCACCTGTACCTCAGTTTCTGTATCTATAAAATGGGCATCCTATAACCTGCCCCTTGTAGTGATCATTGGGAAAGAGAATGCAGATAAAACCCCTCCCACAGTCATTTAGGAACACAGTGAGCCACTTAACAAATGAAGCAGCGATCTTCCCAAAGCACGAGGTTCAGAATGGGCCCCGGAGCCCAGCTCGAGTCCTCACTGCCGTGTGAGTGCAATGACTTCCGAGCCTCTCCAAACCTCCGGTGCGAATACCCAGCACAGGGTCTGTGTATTTGTCCAAGTCTCCCCTTTCTCAGTCTCCCAGGGCCCCTGAGATGCGAGTCGGCCAGGAGAGCTGGGTGGCCTGTCCGGGGGCTCAGGGTGAGGCTGGGGAGGAGTCCCGGGACAGAGGGTATGGTGTGGGGGACCGGGGTCCTGGTACGAAAGATCAGGGGACACATGTCACCCCACTCTGCTGTCTCCTGAGGGGTGGGAGGAAGCTCCAAGGGGACAGAATTTTCCTCTCTCTTCAGGCATTATGCGGGGAGACTTGGACAAATAAACAGACCCCCCCCCCCAGGAGATCCTAGCTCCCTGGACTGCTCCAGAGCAAGCCACAGCCCAGTTTCCCCGGCTGGGGTGTCCTGGGGAGGTATCAAGGCAAGGCGGGCTCGGGTCAGCCCCCCGGGACTGCAACAGACCAGAGCAAAGCACACCTGGGTCGCATTAGGGAGGTTAGGGAGGGCTGCCCTGGGGGGGTGGGCTGAGGGGCCGGGGGAGGGGAGCCCTGGGGAGGGGCGCAGGCTTCTCGGGATTCGGGCCTTTCTGCCTACTCGCCCCCGTCATCCGCGGTCAGAAGGAGCAGCGGCGGGTGCTGGAGAGGAAAGGAACCGTTCCGGCCCTCAGACAGGACGGGGCACGCCAAGGCTGCCTCCCCTTCCCCGGCCACACACCTGCCGCACACCCTCTTACCCTGGGCACAGGTGCTTTGAAACCCCACGGAAAGTTCTAGAGGAAATACTGCTTTCTGACCAGAGGGGGTGCTGTTGCCTCACAAATGAGCTGCCTGCGTGGGCGGATGGAAAAAAATAAAAAATTCTCTCTGCGGTGCAAAGACTCTCAGAGAAGTTTCCATCTGCAGATAGCTTTGGAACAGAGCCCGAGTCCTGACAAATCCCGGCCTTTCTCCGGCTGGTGCCCTGGTTCCCGGGGCAGGGTCCCTCTGTACTCCCACAGGTTGCAGGAGAGGAAGAGACCATCAGAGGGAGGGGACCCTGGTATACACCTCGCCAGGTGCCCCCAACAATGGACCAGAGCCCACAGTTTGGGGGGGTGTCATATCGGAAAGAGCTATGCTGTGTCCCAATGTAGCAAAGCCTGGATACAATTGTCCCCAGCCTGCAGGGACAGCTCAGCTCTTGCCTGGACTCACAGGCCCCTTGTCAGGGAGCCGCCCGCGGCACCTGGGGTCTCCACGGCTCAGCACGAAGGCTCCTAACTGCCCTGTTCTTTGGGGGCTGGGGGGCAGTTGAGCCTAAAGGGCCAGAGTGACATTTCTCCTCCCCAACTACATGTCTTGTTCTGTCAAGAGGAGTATGTGGCTGATGGCCTGACCGTGGCCGCGGCCTGGGCCGCCATTCCTGGCTGCTCTGTCAGGGGCTCTCAGTGCCCAAGCTGCCCTGGAGGGCTCTGGCGTGTAGGAACCCCTGGAGATGTTTCCATTAAACCATCAGCTCGGGCCAGATGTTCTCAGTTTTTAAGCCACATTTTTTATGATCTAAGAGGGACACTTTCATTATTTTTTTTCTGGAAGAGAAGACCTTAAGTGAGAAATTTCAGCTCAGACCGGCTGGTGTATATGATGGTGCTGGAGGGGAGGCCAGGTCCGGGCCAGGTCCGGGCCCCCAGCTTCAGCTGAGCCAGCAAAAAGCCACGTTCGAGCCTGTGAGTCCGGCAGGGGAAGATATGTTTTCTTTTCACATTTACGCATTAAGGAGAGAGCGATGGAAAGTGGGCCAGGCGGCCATTAGCACGACTCCTCCCGCTCCCGGGTTCAGGGAAAAGCATATGTCAAGCCAATGTCCACAAAAACGGACGTTTTTCCACTGTGAACTGCTCTGCCAGCGAATCTGGTCCGTATGTCAGAGCCGCTCTCTGTTTCTGTAAATAAAACCAATGAGGACTACTCGGAAAAATGAGCATTCTTCAGGAAAACTTGCTAACTCGGTGCCAACTGGAATTAATTGGGCGTACTGACATCCTGGGGGCCTTAAGATGAGTCTCTGGATGGGCTTTCTAAATGACCTGCCACCTGTCCAGGGGTGCTCGCTGGACCCCAAGCAGGACAGGCAGTCAGAGACCCTGGGCCCACATCCTGGGTCCCAAGGGAGACGTTGGCCCCACGGCCTCGAGGGTCCCAGCAGGGCTCAGCAGACGCTGCTCCGCACACTCATTTCATTTCAAGGAAGTGTATACGGTACACACATCTGCTCGGCATCCTTTTCCTTATACTTCCTCGGCTTTTCTTGATGATTTTTCTTGCCATAGCCGTGAGCCAACCAGCATGGGGCCGTTGCGCTCCGTGTCCCCCGTCTCTGCTTCCTGCCAGTGGTTTTCCAAGTCCTCACCTCCAGACCCCACCTCGGTCGCCTGGGAGTTCTCTTCCCACGGACCTGCTGACTTCGAGGGAGGGGCTCTCTGGAGTCCAGACCAGGAAAGGTCTTCCCCCTTCTTCAGGGCCAATATGATGTCCCGTGGCGTCTATGCACCATAACCCAGGGGTTCGTAACTGGGTCCAAGTGTGCCCTCCAGGGGAAGGTTTGACAACATCCGGAGACATATTTTGTTGTTACGACTGGGGAGGGGGCTTCCTGGCATCAAGTACGCAGAGGCCAGAGGTGCTGCCTAACATCCGGTAAGACCCGGGACAGCCCTGCCATGGAGAATTAATTATCCATCCCAAATGTCAGTAGTGCTGAGGTTGAGAACCAGGCCACGATCTACTCAACCCACTCCCTAGCGACGGACATACTTAAGTTCCAAATTTTGCCGTTATAAACACTGTTGCAAAGACGTTACTCGGCCACGGGTCAGCGTCTCTCAGGGAGTACGGGGTGCGGCACACCTGAGCGCGGAGGGAAGGCAGCTCCATCCACCAGGAGCCCCCACGAGCTGACACAAGAGGGCGCTCCTGTGGGCCGAGAACGAAGGGAAGCGGCCACGTCCCGCTCCCGCTCTCCGAACCACCAGGTCCTTTTTGGTCCTTCCTGATCCGGGGAGGATGAGAAGAGCCAAAAGGGGAGCCGGGGGGCGACCGGGACGAGACCTCCTGCACCCCCAGGCCGGATGCGGCTCCTCGCTGCATCACTCTGCAGCTCGCGGTCCTGCTCAGACCCAGGAAACCTGGTCCGGCCCTGTGTGGCCGTCCCCAGCCACCTCCCTGCCCCATGGCTGCCCTCTGCCTCCCCTCGTGCTCTGGCTGGTTCCCTTCTGGACCCGAGCACCCCGCGCGGGCCGGCAGGCCTTGCCTCCTCCATCTGCGCACTCCTTCGCCCACGCCTACCTTGTCATTTTGTACCTTTCGTGGGAGTCTGCCGGCCATCCCTCCCCAGATGGCAGACTTCACAAGGGCGTTCCACGGGTGTTCTCTGCAGCGATGGGTCCAGACCCTGCACAGTACGTGGCACAGAGGAAGAGCCCTAATGCGCCTGGTGCCCCGTGGTGTCGGCTGGGCTGCTGCCCCCGGTGCGGCAGTCTGGACCCCTCCCCTCCCGGCCCAGGGCTCTCTAGATCACTCATTTGTGTTCTCTTTCTAGTACTCGAGGAAGACTGTAAACTTTCTCTCTCCTCTTCAGACCGGGAGCTGCCCTCAGGCAGGACTTCCCTGTCTTATTCACGGCTCTGTGCCATTGCCAACCTGGTCTGTGACAGGAGTTCATCCTCCATATAATCATGACTCCACATGCAAGTATATTAAGCCATTTTCCAAACGAAGAATCTGAGGCCTATGGGTGGCCTGTCATGCCCTCTGATTACCCAAGCCAGCAAACACTGGCCCCTTTCCCCACCCAAGGCCCTGGGTCTCCACATTCAGCTGCCTTTTGAAGGCTGTTTGAGAACCAGCAGGTGAGACCCACGCCGGCTTGAGAGGCCCAGTGCTGACTGCCTCTGTGCAAACGCATCACATCGCCTGTGAGGGAAAGTCATAAATTCACCCCTTCCCTCCCTAGCTGCGTGTTTACTCCAACTCAGTCTGAGCACAACTGTGTCCTCGGGAGAGAAAGGAGATCCACATGTCTCCCTGCCAAGAGCAAGCATCATTTCCTATGAAATTTGAAAAACGCTCAACTTCAAGAGTCACTCCATCCGCGGGCATTGTACGGCCCGGCACAGCCCGGCCCGCTCCCCTGGGCTCCCTCCCAGCTCCCACGGGCTGCCCTGGGGCTGGTGCCCGTGACCCGCGCCGCCTCAGCGCCTGCGGACGGTGACCGACGTGGGGCACTTTGTGACCAGCGGTCTGTTGCTGTGGCTGCTGTGGGAGCAGATTTTGTTTTATGTTTCGGATATTGTTGACACTTTAAATCTTAGCTATTCCAGAGTACGAATGGAGAGTATGTGTTTGGGCTTTGCTCGGTCAAAAAGAGGGGAGCAGCCCGGAGGGCGCGTGGGAGGGGCGAGGGTGAGAGAGACAGGATCAGACCGTGAGGCTGAGCAGGGGTTGCAGGCGATGTTTGGGGAGCGCGGAGAGCCGGGTCTGAGAGCCGCCGGTCGTCCCCCCCCCCCCACCCCCGGTGCGCAGGTGGAAGAGACCTTTACTTAGCGCTTCGTTTTAAGAACCTGGGTAATAAAACACTTGCGCCTGACAGCTGTGTTATCTACAGCCAACTTTTTAATTTCACTTTGCCAGGTTCCTCATTCTTGAAATGTGTGTTCTTTATACCCGGAGGGATACTTTCTATTTTCCAAACTTCAAGAAAGCTGTTTGAATAGAAAAACAGGGATCTTTGAGCCAGGCCATCAATAGCTTTTTAAATTAAAGCAGAAGCAGCAGCCAGAGGAATGGGGATAAGGGGGGTTTGCCAAGGCTACCTGTGGATCTCTGGGGCGCTTATGGCCGCCGTGGGGTTGCTGAAGACGCCCGCACAATCTTTCCCCACACCAGCCCCGGATTTTCAATAAGGCGCGTGGGTGATGGATTCACGCGGCGACTCTGCCAATTAATTTATTCGGCATGAACTGAAAAACGCAGTGTCCAGGGCAGACAAGCTATGCAGGGCGACAAGGTGACTTCCTGGCCCTGCGAGGGATGCCTCTTCGCCTGGCGTCGCATCCCAGGGAAATCACACCAGGGTCTCTTCGCCCGTCTTTTCATTTCCAGAAAGTCCCGAGGAGGGAAGGAAGGGGCCGCCGCCCTCGCTCGCTCCTCAGTCTCGGCTACACAAGGAAGCCTCGTCCTCCTCACCTCCACTTCGTGCCTTTTCCTCGGTTTTCCCAGCACCGCACGTCTCGGGACCACTGACGGTGAGGGAAGCCCCGTCCCCAAACTGCCCTTCTGCACCCTCTCATCCAAGAGTGCGGGGCAGCGTGCTGGTGATCGGGGGGCTTCCACGGGGTCAAGGGCCGCCTGCCCGATGGTCTCCTGCTGAACTTCTAACACCTGCTCAAGGCCTTATGCCTTGGTCTCACCCCCATCTGGTCCAACCCTCCTACCCCTGGAGTAAGCACTCCACAGCGGAGGTCAGCTCGCATCCCAACCCTGTTTGGCGCCTCCGTGGACCACCCCGTCTCCACGTGAAATTCAAAGTCCTTCGCAGGTTTTCAAGACTCTTCATGAGTTTGTCCGCTGTCTCCTACCTCTTCACGCACAGACATCGGTCGCTACCCACCCCGATATCCCCACACCTCCGCTCCTGGAACGCCCCACATGGCTGACGGCCTCTCCACCTCTCAGTTTTCCCCAGCGCACCGCCTCGGCACCCAAGAAACACATCACCCTTCCCTCGGGGCTCCCAGCCCTCGTGTTCCTCTCTGGACCCATAGTCACTCTCCCTTGCTAAGTTGTGAGCTCTGCAAAGATGCAGGGTCTGTCTCCCAGATGCCCCCATGTTCAGCAAGGACTTCCCACCCAGCAGGGGCTCGGCCGACGCTGATTCCCAGCGAATGAGCGAGAGCTCTCTGCCGGTCTCTCTGCTGCACGGGCCAGCGCCGACGGACTGCCCGGGAGCCCTCCCTGTGTTCACGATCGAAAACTCATTGGTTGCAGTTTTTGTGGGAGCTACGTGCTGTTTTTAAGATTACATAGTGGACGCCATTTTCCGCGGCCATGTTGTCCTCCGGGATTTTTATCAGGGGCCTCCCAGGAGGCTCTGCGGGTCCTGTGACTTGATGGACAGAAGTCGGGTCCCTCTCAGAGAGAAGAGGACAACCTCTTTTCCACTTTCCTTTTCAACAAAGCGTGCTTGCCGTGGTAATAGCTGTAATGAGAAAGGCTGCCCTGTGCCCTCCCCATCGGGGCGCTGGCTACCATGATCCTAGGAGACAGATGTCGCCGTGACCGCCATGTGGTACAAACAGGGACGTATCACGTGTGGGAGCAGGTACGAGGAAGAGCTGGGACACTGTTGACCCTTAGCCCTCTCCCCTTGACCCTTAACCCTCTGCTTTCCCATCTCCCCTGGCCTTGGAAGTCCTCGACGCCCCCGGGAAGCGGGCGGGACAGGGCCAATCATCCCCATCTGAGAGAGCTAAAGGCGCTGGGGAGACATACGGTGACTTTGGCCAGGACCGCACGGCTGGCCGGTGGCCACGTGAAACTCAAAGCCGGTCGTCCGGACACCCCACCGGCTGGCTCAGGGCCCGGAGCCTCGCCGTGGGGCACAGCGACGGGGCGGCGTGGGTGTGCACTCGTGTGCGGGACTTAAACCAGCACCTGGCGGGGGACGTTCCTCACCGGGGGGGGGGGGGGCGGGGGGGACGCGGCTCAGGATCTGCTGCGTGACGTTTCGGCAATCTCAGCGGCAGAATGTTGCTGGCCTTGGACTATTTTAAGCCGTTTTTAAAAGCCTCTAGGACGCCGTTCAACACGCATCAGGCTCCCATTCAGTAAAGTGCGGGTGCCCAGCCGGCTGGAAGGCATCAGAGGAGAACAGCTGGTGAATCACCGGCAGCACAGCCTCAAGAGTGCGTGAGAGCCTGACTCGGGCCGCAGCGTTCCGGGAAGCAGCACGTGCGAGCCCCGTGCTCTGCCCAGGGTTTCTTCTGCATCGCCCTTTAACGCAGGCTCTTCCTGGGACTTTTAAAACACATGCTTATGCACTGTTTGACTCCTGTTCATAATGTCTCTGAAGACGGACTTTCATTGAGTCTATGACTTTTATTATAGGTATCGGTGCTTTCCTGACCACGTGTTCTAGAAATAACAGCTCTGCACTGAGAGCCGTGCCCTGGAGCCCCCTTCATTTCCTTCTGGGTCAGAGTTTAGGATTCAGACGATGGGTCCTCAGGGAGTATTTCAGCCCGAGCAGAATGACATTTTTATGAAGACCAGGCAAAAAGCGAGTGATCACAGTCAGAGGGTAATTTGGGGTTTTTCAAGTCTACGTGACCAGTGCATGGTCCAGAGCCGGGCGTGTCTCCGTTTGAAGGGCCCACGGAGAAAGCCCTGAAGACCAAAGGGGGCATTTTTAAAATGTCTTCTCCTTTGAGTCATCTTCTCTCTAAGTGCGGGCTGTGATGGTCCTACACGCGGAAAGGGAGCTGGAGATGGAGCGAACGGGGCGAGCCGCTCCCCGAGCCTTCGGCGGACCTTCCTCTCCCCCGGCAGACACAGAGCTCAACGGGCTGCTATTTTTCCAGCACGAGGAGGGGCTTGGCGTTGCTACCTCAGGCTGAAACACAAGTGGGGAGCCCATAAGCCCCACATCCCGTTTTCTTGCATTTTATAGCTCCTGTCTCTTGGAAGCGAAGAGAGGAAGGACTTTCAGTAAAGCTCTTTGTCCTCCATTTGCTTCTGTGATCTCTGTTGATGGCATTCGCCTGCTGCAACTCCGGATTCTGTCGTTTTCAACATTTGGCAGAGACACAAAAAGCAAATAAATCAATATTGCCATGGAGACTATCATTTCTGAGCAAGACTTAATTATGAATTATTAAGAATGGTTCAGTTGAATTAAAAGAATTAGCAGGGCTCCTCTGTTTAATGCAGGGTCCAATGATGCGTGTTAAGTAGCAACTAGGTTCATTACCAAAAGTTAGATACATTAGGTTATATAATTTGCAAGTTTCTATTCTTAATTTCTCCTAGCCAATTCCAATTATTTTCTTGAAATAGCATAATTAGGGGCAGGGGGGAAAAAACACATTAACGTGACATGAAAATAACACATTTTTCTCTCCATTTGGTTACAAAAGTCCTTTGAATGTGTTTTTGGGTCCCGTATAATAGCACGTTTAGGTACACAGACTTAGACCGCAGAGGTGGGTGTCTCTTCATACGCATACACAAGGCTCACCCAGTTAACCTCAGGAAGTATGATCAGCAACAGGTGTTCTGGGTAAGTAATTTTATCTTGGCTTTTGGAAAAATCCAAGATTTGCATTTGCCTTTTGGTACCTAATTAAAATTTCCGCAGACTGTCATGGTGCCTTTTTTTTTTTTTTTCACCCGCTTTTCCTTTCATGAGACAGTAATTGAGGTTCCAAGTGAGCCTTGTGGGACTGACCTTTGCAAACACCTACATTTTGCATGTAGTGCCGGAAATTTTAAAGAGGGGGTGGCAGCTGGCGGCGGAGGGAAAGAATGCAGAACCTTTCGGAAATGATTTTAAATTAGATCCCTAATAGGCAATTTTATAACCTGTTTGTCTTCTAAATGCTTCTGTGGCTTTTGGTATTTCTTATTATCTTGCGTGAGTAAGCATTTAGCTCAGGTAAGACACCGCCGGTGACGAGGAAGAGAGAAAAACGGACAATTAGCCCGTGGATTTCAGCTCTGTAAACAGCCAAACTGGAATATTCCAGCTGAGAAACGGAGGAAAGACGGAAAAGGGCAGGAAGGGGTTGTTGGAGGGGGGGGAGTGAGGAGGGAAGTGGGGGGAGAAGGAGAAACCCATCGAGCGGATCCAGCCACTGCTCTGGACTCGGAGGAACAGTTGCAATCTTGTCTCTGTCGGACCTTCCCTTTATTTGGATCGGACGTATTCCGAAGGGCTTCCTTTCTATAGCTTTGCCCCTTCCAGACACGAACTCTGCATCATGGTGCTCAAGGGAGAACTTGAGGCCTGGGTCATGTTTATTTATCTGGGAGCCTTTTCATGCCCAAAGCATTATACGTCTGGACAGCTTTGCCTCTGCATCTGGGAATGGCCTCGCCATGGGGCGGAGGCGTACCCGTGAACACGCTCCCGGAACTCCAAGCTCGGATACTACCAAGGCTCCCCCCAGATGCAGGGAGTCACGTATCCACAGGAGGGAATCTGAAAAGCATGAGGTCCATTCCCGAGAAGGCAGGAATAAGGAATAAAGAGTGCTGAGGTGATCTTTCCCCTAAACCCACAGAGAAGAGAAAGTGCCTATTTCCTGTAAACTGTATCATTCTGATGTTATGCCTCTGTTAATTTCAGAATCCTCTAGAAACTTTCTAACTCCAGGAAAAGAGAAGGATCTGGTTGAAAAAATGGCACTATATAGTAACTAACTTGAACTTAATAAATTCAAAAAGGCCCCCTGTTCGGGGCCCCGGGATGGCTCCGTAGGCTGGGTGTCTGACTCCTGATTTCCACACGGGTCTTCGTGTCAGGGTCATGAGTTCAGGCTCCGTGTTGGGCTCTATGCTGAGGTTGGAGCCCTACTTAAACAAAAACAAAAACAAAAAAACAAAAACAAAAAAGACCCCCTTTCAGTGTTGTGTTCCCACATTTAGAAATTCGAAGGGCACCTCCTCTATTTCCAGCCAGGCTCTGGGTCAGCTTTCCATGACTCCATGTCTTGCTGGAGCCTCTGCTTAGTTCGTCCGTCACCCAACAGCTACAGAACCGCGCGCCTGGCTAAATCGGAAAGTTCACAATCAATCTTGTTCTCCAAATTAGAGCAGCCCTTGAAAATATTTCATTTACAATAAGAGACAAATGCTCGTTTTGCCACGTTTCGACAAGATAGCGGAGCTGGAGAGGCTCGTGGTTGGCTTTAACCGTTTGGTCCATTAGGTTGGTGCCTGGAAGTATTTTTTAATGGCCTATTCCTTCCTGCAAAAAGAATCAAATGGGTCAGCAAGATGGAAGTGTGGGGCACAGGGGCGGGCTTCTGGAGAGGGAAGAGAAGCTCTTTGTCCCCGCATTTATTGAGGCACAACTGGTGAGTAACATGGCACGGACTGAAGGGTACAAGGGCATGCTTTGCGTAGACGGACACACTGTGAGCCAATTTCTCCAACCGTGCTGGCTGGCCCATGCACCGCCTCACACATCCACCTGTTTAATTTGTCGTGCGGGGAGAACACTTAAGATCGAAGTGTGCCGTACACTGTTACTAACCACGGTTCTCCTGCCAAAGCTCTTCTACTGGCAGAAGAATGCCTTCTAGCGCCCAGAGTGGCACCCCAGGAGGCCGTCTCCCCCGTTTTGCTCTTTTGGGTATCCCACGCAGCCTCCGGGAGCCCCGGGGAACAGATTTGCGTGAATCCTGGGTGACCGGGACACACAGTGAGCATGTTTTCCTGCCTTCTTCTCTGTGCTTATTCTCTTCGTTTGCCAAAGAGCATGGTGAATCACGGACGTTTCATCCTAATTAAACCCATGCAAACATATGTGAGCTGAGAAACGAGGTAGAAACGGGTCCAAAGAGGAAAGAAACTGAACCCAAGGAAGAGAAAAGGCAAAGTTATTTTCAGCGTGGGAGCCCTCGTGGGCCCCTCTCTCGAGGAATTTTTTTTACATCCACGTACATCTTATCAGTGGGAGGATCAGAGTCCAAGAATTCTTAGCTCCGGGGTCACCCACTGACCTACACTCCTACATTCTTAACCTTTCTGCCTTCTGGGAAAGGTCATGGAAGCTCTTGGAACGGGTGTGCTGCTCTGAGCTGCTCAACTCCGGGGAGAGAGGCGCCTTTGTGCAGAAAGCTGGGCTGCCCCACCCCCCACTCTTAGCCAAAGCCTCCCAAGGAAGAGACACGACAACCCAGCTCCCAGGTGGGGTCTTTCCAGCCATAGCTCTGCAGAGGGCTCTGCTCCGGTTGAGACCAGAAGCTAAAACGTCAACACCTTCTGATGAGAAACTTCCAGAAAATGCATGTAAAATAAATTGCTCCCCAGGAAGAAAGACCCTCTTTCCAGGTCTTCGCTTTTGCACCCCACGCAGGAACCCCAGGCCAGGAATGTCACTGTGGTTAACCATGACACAGACCGACATGCAGGCAGGGCTCCCCCCGCACACCTGCTGTTCTCACAACACAACCATGAGTCTGGTATTATTCCCATTACAGTGGAGGACCCTGCGGCGGGTAGGTTAAGCACTGCTCACCTCGGGGACCACCACCCAAAGCCCCACAGCCTTTGGGATTTTGGATTTCAGGTGCATCTGCTCTCCCCCTGCCTTGACCTTCTATGCTGTTTCCAGCAGCATTTCCAATGGATCCGGGTCTCAGGCTTGAGAAACCAGGGCCAGCCGCCCCCTCCGGCGGCGTATGAGGCGGAGGCACGCGCTGTGACATTCCTAAGCACCCTCATACTTTCGTCATATTTAATTTGGCTGCTGCAAGACTGTTGGAGACATCTGAGGCCGGATGGACGGGAAAGCTGAAGCCAGAGGCTTCAGATGCGAAGACACAGACTTGAGTCTACTCAGACCATGAAAGACCGAGAGTCGGTCTTTCAAAACGTCGCCTTTCTTTCTAGTCTGGCAGGAAAATAATTTTTTCCAACCTCCCAGACTGCCTTGCCTTATTAGGAGGAACACCCGGACTAATTAGAAAAGTATTGCATGTACGGGGCAAGCGTTCCCTGTTAGAAAGTCGGTGAAGCTTGCATCAAGCCAAATGCTTTGCCTTTGTGGGCCTTTGTCTTTTAGGGACACGGAAATACCAAGGCTTTGCAAAGCACATTGGTGAACTGGGCAACTGAGTGTCTCTTTCCTGCTTCCAGATGGCCAAATGTTCTTGTGTTGAATGGAAATAGTTCTAATTAATGCAGCCCCCTTTGGGATCGATGGCTTCAGAACATTCAGGGCCTCACTCTGTTAATGAGGCGACTTTTCCACTCTGTCTGTGCTGCCTGAAACCTTTGAGCTGCCATTTATGACGGCAGGACTGACTCGACACAAAACCCAACGGCTTCATTTCTTCCTGGGGAAGACACAGCAGCAGCTGTCTCAAGGACCTCAGTATGTTCTAGAAGGGATCAAAAGACACCTTCACTTGAAGAAACCTCTGCAAACATACAGGGGATGCCTTCTCTTTCGTGGCCTGAGAATCATGGAAGCAAAGATAGTAGAACCCACCCATGTCCCCTCTTCCTGGCGGATGCACACATGTCCCAGCTGCTGGCGGCTCACACTCATGCCCCCCCAAAAGATCACCACCTGCCCTTGGGAACCCTGTCCCCAGAGGTTTTTGTGGGGTCATAACCCACAGTCTCCCTAGGGGCATCGACTACTGAACTACTGAATGTCTGAATGAACACAGTCCCTGAATGTCAGATGCGGGGACCAGACAGCCTTGGGCTCTCAACTCAGGGGGTCACGCGGTGAGGAGAAAACTTTGAGGAGTAACTCATCTCCAGAGCTCTCTGGGAGACCAGGTTGAGACTATGAACTCACCTCTTCGATGAGCTCCTCACCTATGCCTGACTCGCCAATAGGTGATGCGCGTCTGCGGAGAGCAGGGCTTCATTGCAAAAGTCCCCCGTGAAGGCTCCCTCCAGGGGCTCCGAGGACACACTCCTCCACGGCTCAGCCACCCACTTAGTCCACCTTGAGTTTGCTTGGGGAACTTGGCACCAGGTAGGAGTTTCACAAATGTTTCATGACGCTGCTCTGCCTGTCATGTTCGTCCTCGAGACTCACGCTCCCCTCGCACGGATGACAGCTGACAGAGCAAAGGAACAAGAGGGGATTCACAGGGTGCGCCACAGTGGCCCACTTCCCCATCGGCACGTGGGGAAGCAGAGGCACGGAAGGTTAAAGGCCCTGCTCAAGGCCCCACAGCAAGCTGGTGGCCAGGCCAGAATGAGAAGGCAAATGGGGAACAGGCAGGCCATCTTCAAAGTGAATCTTCTGGACTCACTGTCAGCTTTCCCTGTGAAGCAGGACACCCCATTTTTTAAAAGGATTTTATTTATTAGAGAGAGAGAGAGAGAGAGAGAGCATGCAAACAAGCAGGGGGAGCAGGAAAGAGAGAAGCAGGCTCCCCGCTGAGCAGAGAGCCTGACGCTGGACTTGATCCCAGGACCCTAGGATCATGACCTGAGCCCAAGGCAGACGCCCTATGGACTGAGCTACCCCGGTGTCCCAGGACACCCCATTTTTAAGACCAAAATCCAACCACAGAAAGGAACTGAGCCCGTGACCTGGAACCTGCTGGCGGGTGCAGTCCACTCAGACCCGCACTCTGCTCCACCTGCGCTTTGAGCCACGCCCAACGCTCCAGAACTTTCTCTAGCTCTAGTCATCAACCCACTCGCCTCCCCTTCATGGGTCCAGCAGGTAGTGACCTGGAAATGGACGCTTCACTCCTCTGGTTAAAGAAATCACGCGGGCAGCCTCGTCCTTCTGCTCGTGAACAATCACTAACGGAGTTTACCCCACTTCACAAGCCTTCTGTCCCTGGGCTGGGTCTAGATGAACACCTTGTGCCATCCCGGGGAACGTTCCACAGGGACGGAGGTGCTCCATGCCCTCACTGGCCTATGCGGGGGTCAGTGACCACGTGTGGCTATTGGCCACTTGATATATGACTGGTGTGACTGAAGAATGAAACTTTAAGTTCCACTGTAGCTAATCGAAATAGAAGTCGGCCCCCCTGGCTGGTGGCTGCGGTGGATGGTGGGCAGTTCTAGACGGCAGGGCACGGGGCCAGAGAGACTCGGGGCCCAAACCACCTGGGTTCCAACCCCCGTCTCGAAGGTGTGACCTTTCAGCTCCTTTGTGACTTAGTTTCCCCGCCCACTGCTTGGAGGTGACGTGGTCCCTTCCTTTATTGGGAGGGTCTAAGAAGGTGATCCCTGAGAGGCACTCTCTCCACTCAGAGTGAAGGAAGCACAGGAAGGCTGGCAGAGGGGCCGAGCTGCGGCCAGACCAGCGACCAGCGACCAGCGACCAGCGGGCCACCCAGCCCTGGGCCACAGCCGCTGCCCTCATACCCCCCAGGTCACACCAGCCTGAACTTCCAAATGCAAGCCCATGGGCGTCTCCCTCTCAATCTGTGCGCAGACCCAGCTCCGAAAACCGCCCTTTCCCTTCCTGAGGCCAGCGGCCTTCATCAGGACCGCTCTGGGCCCGGCGGCAGAGCACGGGTCAGAGACACGATCATCATCATCCCAAACTGGATTACAGAGATCAGATACAAAGAAAATCTACAAAGCCCCATTGCAACACTGTAGATCAAACAGCCTTCCTGCCCTTGACCCTCCCACTCAGTTTGCTCAAATAGTCTGAATTTTTCCATCCTGGGCATTTCCAATACTTCCCTTTGGAGCTCCCCCCCCAACCTCCAACCCCCACTTCCTGGGAAGCATGAATCTCCTTCCCAAAGGGGCCCCAGCCTAAAGCTGCCCCAGGTCTCCTGGTTTGGCATTTTCCAAATTTCATCTAATTATTTTCATTGTATATTTGATTTCCACTTTAGAAGTTCTGAAGAAAACAAGTCTGTGCATATGGTCTCTGGGATGACATTGTTGTGGTTGGCAAAATCTGGCTTCAATCAATATATTGGATAAACTGTGGCTCCAGAGGCTTTTTTTTTCCTTTTACAGCTTGAAACTTTCATTCTAAAGTGGCAAAGTCTACAGGATTGTCGTAACATTGCCCTTAGTCCTGAATTTACTTTTCTAGCATTTATTTGCCAGCAGAACTTTAATAAAAGTACAGTCTGCTGTTGAAAAGATTTAGTACCCAACTCTCTGTGCCTGTGCATCCTTAAAACTTCTCTTTTTTCCTATCACTAAACTTTAAGTGAAATGCTTGAAAAGAGAGGGATGAGGCTTTTCTTTTTCTTGTTTCTTTTTTCTCTAGAGTCTTCCCCTGAAATCAAGGCCACCTCCCCAACCCCCCAAGCCGGGTCAGTTCATAGGGAGATGGACGATGAGAACCTGGCTCCTTTTTTTTTTTTTTTTTTTTTTTTTTTAATTTTGTGGACAAGTTTCCAGGGGTGGTTGTGATGGGGTTGGTGAGGTCAGGGCTGAGCCAGGGGAAGGAGACCTGGAGACCAAGTGTGTCGTCGCTGGCACGTGCACATAAACATTTACTTTCTCGACGTTGGAACAGCGGAACTTCACACCTGCATCGAGAAGGCAATTAAAAGCCTATTGCAGAAGAGAAAGACGGGGCTTTCCCTTTGTACCCTTGGAACAGATGGAGAAGAGTACGTCTCTGCTGCAGGGTCCTGTGTGGGCATCTGAGTGGAGAGGAGAGGCAGGGGCAGCCCAGCTTCTCAGGGAATATGCAAATGAGTTGGTGCATACGGCTTTCAAACATGTTGGAGATGTGATGGAAGGAAGAATAATTCAGGATCATTTCTCTGGTAACCTTTTCTGCATGGGAAATAAGAGCCTCTCTCTTCCCTTTTATGTGCACTTGTGTCCCGCTTGCATTTCGCGGGGTAATTAATTCATTTCTAACATCCCTTGACTTGTAAATCTGGTTTGAAGGTTAGGCAAGGCAGAGTCCCTGGGGCTTTCGCAAAACTATTATTAAAGCTGGAGGAAAGGTAGATTGGCTGTGTTTGCATTTGAGAGGCGGAAGGTCTCTTGAAAGGCAAAGAAAATCACTCCTCCGGTCACCCTAAGAGGTCTGGGTTTCCACAGGACTAAAAAGTGGTGCCACGTACACGCACGCACACGTGGACCCGGACATACAAGGGATTTCCACCCGTGCGTGTGCACCTTTCTGGATGAGCGACAAAAACAATACTTGGAGATGCCTTGTTGAAAATGAAAATGTGTATTTTTAAAATTCATAGGGTGGTCAGCAGGATTCTCTCACCTCGGCGCAATCTGCCAGTCACACCAACCCAGCCGTCATCCTGCGCCAAGCTGAGAATTTATGAAGGTGGGAGCTGAGGCTTGTTCCTGCCGGTCGCGGGCACTGGCACAGGACCTGGGCAGTAGCGGCGTGGAGAGGTGGAGGGAGAGACAGGAAAGGGTGCCGATTCCTTCTGAGAGTCCATCTTTTGCATGTCTTCAGTGAGCAGCGGTGAAGGACAGCACTAAGTGTATGGTTCGAGCTGCCCTTCCATCGCAAGTTTGTCTGAGCAGACCCGTTTGTCTGACTGCTCGCGTCCACAGCCCAGGGGAGGACTGCAGCTCTCCCCGTGGGGGGGGATGTCCGGTACCAGAGGGTCAGCGCCCCTGGAATCAGTCCTCTCCCAGTCTCGGGCAGAACTCGTATCTTCCATCTCAGGAATGAAGACCTCATGGGCTGCCTGGTCTCCCAGAATTACTTTGGGGTCTACGGTTTACAGCAGGGGCACCTCGCCCGCCCACAGAGCGTGCAGGGTCCGCCTTCCTTTCCTGGTCTACCTCCGATACCCCGCCCCTGCCCCCAGCGTTTCCTGAGACCAGGTTCTGAATAAACCACTCCTGTGGACGCAGAGAAAGGGGAATGCTTGTGCACTGCTGAAGGGGACACACCCTGAGGCGGCCGTTCTGGAAAACAGCATGGAGGCTCCTCAAAAAGTTGCAAATAGAGCTACCCCACAACCCAGCAATCACACTGCTATGGGGTATTTATCCAAAGGACACAAAATACATTCAGAGGGGCACCGCTATGTTAATAGCAGCATTATCAGCAATAGCCAAATTATGGGAAAAACCCAAGTGGCCACTGACTGATGAACGGATAAAGAAGAAGTGATATTCGTGTGTGTGTGTGTGAGTGTGTAATATATGATATTACAGATGATGTCTGTATTATATGTGCTCTCTTGTACACACACAGTGGACTACTACTCAGCCACTGAGAAGAATGAAATCTAGGCATTTGCAACAATGTGGATGAACTAGAGGGCATTACGCCAAGTGAAATGTCATAGAAAGACAAAAACCATATGATTTCACTCATACGTGAAATTTAAGAAACAACACAGACGAGCGTACGGGAGCGGGCATAAGAGAGCGAGAGGGAAACAAACCACACAACACTCTTAATGACAGAGGACGAACCGAGGGTCGCTGGCGGGCCGCGTCGCGGGGGAGGCCTGGGTGGGCGACGGGGATCAAGGGCGGCACTTGTCCGGATCAGCCCCGGGTGTTGTACGTGGGTGACGAATCCCTGAAGTCTACTCCAGAAACCAAGACTGCGCTGTATGTGACCTAAGTTAAATTTAAATAAAAACTTGAAGAACAAGGCAAACAAATAAACCACTAGCATTCGGTTCCTAGCGTCGAGGACACTAGCTTCTGGCAGGACCCGGCGTGAGACCCAACCTCAGACGACACGGTCCAAGTGTCGCCTGCCCAGCCCCCCGTGCCGCTGGATGGGGGCGCACGATGGGTATCCGTCTGGGGCCCAAACTCCCCGGAGCGGCTGTGCCTCCTCATCCCCACCACCCTCTCCCCCCGCGAGCCAGAGGCTGAATGACGGCGCGGGCGCTGGAACTCGCGTGTACACGGCCCGGCGTGGGCACACACCGTCCCACTCGACAGCCCCCGGGGGGAGCCTCACCTGCGCGAGAAGCAAGCGTGTAGGGGTCCACGTCACTGCTTGGTGCTGGGTCTGAGCCGCAGGCTTCGTTCTCCAGAAGCAGGCGCTGGGTCGGGAGCTGAACAGGAGCCGTTGAGCAGCCGGGCGCCCTGCAAGGCCGAGGCGGCATTGAGCGGGGGAGAGCGAGGCCTGGGTCTCGGGCCTGAAGCTCTGGCTGGCTGCAGGGATGCGGGCGGGACTGGTGCGGTCGGGACGTTCCACGTCCATCCAGAAGGGCTGGGCCTCTGTGTCCTTGCCGGGCTGTTCCCCGGATGTTGCCCTGGGAAAGCAGCCGAGGGCGCCCCCGCCCCTGGGATGGACAGCCCGAGGCACCTGCGAACCGCCTTCAGAGCAGCTGGGAGCAAGGGCTTCCCGGAGGGGGCTCCTGCGGGATTCCCTTCCGCACGTGCCACCTCCTGGGGGCAGCTGGCTGGCACCCTCCGGTCCCTCCCGGGCTCCGTCCTGGGCCCTTTCCACTCAGCGGGAGCTGCTGTCGGGCCAGCCCATCCCCATGGCTTGGTAGGGAAAGGATGAAGCTCAGAGGGACGGTCGTGATCTCGGGGTCACGTGATGTCCCCTGGCCGGGGGTCCATCAGCCCCTGCTCTGGGCCCCCCTCGAGGCTCTCCGTGGTGTGCTGCCGCCATGCCCAGGTGCAGAATACGCTCCCTGCCAGACCCGCACACGCCCGCTTCACGGTCAGAGGTGCAAGACGCTGCACTGGGTCTTCTATCCGGAGGGAAGGTCTGGGCACGTCTCCAAACTGCCGGAGCCCCCGTCGGGGGAACGAGGCCCAGAATCGTCACAGGGTCTCTCTCAGCTCCCCCGAAGTGTGTGTCTGCTAAAGGCTGCCCGCAGCCTGCTGCCCCCTGCGCGTTGGCCTGGCACCACGATGTCATCGGTACAGGAGAACGGGCTGATGTCCTGCTGGTATCTGGGTGGCGCTGATTTCGTGATGATACTGGGTTGGACGGTGAGCTAGCCCCGGGCCAACCTGCCAGTGCACACAGCCTTCCGTCCCGATCGGTGCAAACCATGTCTAGGCTTCTTTTCTGATGGGACTGAAAAGAATGTGTTTGCCCCTGTGGTGGCTGCGTACCTTGGGCCTGGGACTGAGCTAGTTTGCTCTAGCGAAGGTAGTAGTACTCTAGCATCAAAACTGATGGGGCACTGCTGTACTACTGGGTGGGCTTCTGGTGGTCTACCAGGACCAGAGAGAAACATCACATGGAGATGCGATGGGACCCCCTATGGCTGGATCCTTCAGCTCTTGGAAAGCGGCCCTGATCACCACCCCCATCCCGGGATGTGGTACGTGGGCTGCAAGGCACAAAGTTTCAGAGTTCTCTCTTGACCTTCTCCACTGAGATTATCCGATGTGCCTCCCATGTCCGCCCTAAATGGGCATCTGGGAATCAGGGAGCCGCCCCCTGCATAGGTCCATAGGCCCAGTAGACCCATGATAGACCAGAGTCTGGCCGGGACTCCTCTTATGATCAGGGATGCCTATCCCCTCCCCGCCCTGAAGGAAACCATGCGGAGACGGCCACGGTCACCGAGCACCAACTCCAACGTCCACAAGACGGTATAACTCAAGTGTCGCCTGCAGCCCCGCGGGTGACGGGACACACAGGGCAGTCTGACAGAATTGTCAGCTGGTTGTGGGGCAGGTGCCTTTGCCAGGACTCCGTGGTCCCCGAGTGCTGAGCTGCACCAGGTTCTCCCAGCCGACGGGCCTCTCTGGACGTCTGCCGCCTGACCCTGGGCGGAGCTCCGTGTTGGTGGTCTGCAATTCAACCAGCAAGTTGGGAACAAGACATTAATGTGCTCATGGTTTGGAAAATTGGAGGCAAAGGTATTTTCCAACCTTGGAAGGAAAAAGGACCCTGGGAGCCAGTTGGGATCAGGACAGAGGCAGAGGCAGAAGAGGAGTCAAACACAGACTGAAAGGAAGTGGGGTGGGGGTGGCGCGGTGTCCCCACGAACGGGAGCAACTGGGACTCCGCGGGAGATCTGAACTCGGGGCCCCCCGCGCGGAGGAGGAGCCCAGGAAACCACAGGTCCTGCTCAGCCCTGTTAGACCCTGTGACCCTCTCCCTGCTCAAAAGACAAAGGAGATTTTTTTGGATGATTATCCCCGAGAGAGCAAGCCTGACCGGTGCAAGGGCCTTCGCCTTGGGCTCTAGCTACGGACCAGAGAGGCCCTCCCAAGGACCCTTCCGGGAAGTGGCGGAGCTTCAGGTGGGCCGATGGAGGACAGAGCAGGGCTGAGGGAGGAAGAGCGTCTCAGAACCACAGCTCACGCCCTCCCGAGACCTCAGACAAAGACCACAATTTAGATAAACCCAGATCTTTGCAGGGTCTGGAACCAAGCCCTCCCCCGCCCGGGGCAAAGTCCTCAAGGTTGCAAAATTCGCCAGGAGATAAGCATGCGGGAAAAGTGACAGCCCGAGGTGGTGGGCTGTTTTTTGTTCTGTTTTTTTTGCTTTCCTGGTTTTTTTGTTTTGTTTTGTTTTACCCTCTCTTAGTCCCCCACGGCGTTCCTTGGTTCTCCACCTTCCAGCACCGAACTCACACCGGGTGTTTTCCTAGAGCTTCCCAAGCTCTCTCCCCTTGGAAAGCGGAGACTCATTTCTTTTTCCAGGCAAGCTTCTCAGGAAACTTCACATCTGCCATACGGAAAGGAAATACACAGACGTTCCATTTTCATTTCTTTGTCTTGCAGTCTGGTTAAATGAAGCTCGAGCCTGCCCGTCAGTGGCCCCAGCGGTGGCCCCAGAGGTGGCCCCGGCCAACAAGAGCCGCCGCACCTGTGCTCGAGCCCCTCCGTCCACACCCGCCGTGCAGAGGCAGCTCAGGGCCGCTGCCTGGTGTCTCGGCCACTGAGCCACCCCTCCCGTGCCCCTTCGCACCGTCTGTAGGTCACCATATGTCAGGGGATATCACTGCGTGTGCCGTGGAGCTCCGCGGTTCCTTTTTAGTTTAATTATCAAGTTCTAATTACTGACCCTTTGTCTGTATTATTAAGATGTTGTTGCAGATAATGAACAATTTGAGAGAGGAGAAATTCCAATCTCCTGTCTAGCTGCCTTTGCATGAAGTCCTCTCCAGGATGGTAATGACTGACGCGACCAGTGTCTTGCCCCCCGTCCCGTCTGACCGAGGGGCTCAAACCCATCCTAGCAGCAGCCGCGACCTGGGGCTCGGGAGTGGGGGTAGCTGGTTCCGCCCCTCGTGAACTCCCCGGAGGGCGTTTTTCTGACTCGGGGTGTCCGCTCCCCGAGGGATCTCTGCCTCCGCGGGGAGGGTTACTTCCCAGCCACCCTGACCTTCCTCCGGAGCCCCGGACCCAGGGGAGGCACTCGGGGAGGCACATAGCAAATCTCATTCATGCTCCTAGACGTCTGCCCGCCAGGCTCGGACCCCATCTTCACGTAAATAAAGTTAGTGCAGGAAACACGATTACGAGAAGGAGAAAGGCAGATGTGCTTCGTGAGGGGAGTCCGGGCTGCTCCGTTTCCTCCAGGAACGATGGCGTCTTCCGCTGCATCTTCATATCGTTTACCGAAATGTGTTTATAGACACAGAAGGCAGGAGGCAGGCCTGACGGCTCAGATCTTGCCGGTGGAGAAACTGGGAACCTCGGTGCAGGGCTCTGGGGGAGCTCGCGCTGTCTTCCTGGTGCCGGCGTCTCTGGGGGCAGGTGGATGGTGGGGCGCAGAGGGAGGGAGAATGGATGAACCCGCCCGCTTCCGGGGTCCAAGGAAACTTCTACCCCATGTGATGTCAGAGAATTTCCTCCAGGGCACAGATTTAGCTGTTAGCGGGGTCCTGGGGGCTGCGGATCTCAGGCTGTGAGGAGAACTCGTGGAGCCCAGGCCCCTCCCCTCTTTCTCCTCAGCAGCCCCCAGCTCTGAGCCCCGTGCCTTGGCGCCTTACCTGCCTCCTTCCGACACCCCACCTTGTGGGTTGCCTGAAACTCTTGCCCGCCAGACCTCCTCCAGCCAGGGGTGACCCCGTGGTGGCTACTGGAGCAGCCGCTCGCTAAAAATCCATCAGATGGAACTCAACTGTTCGAGGAGGAAAGGTGAGCCTCCTCGGGCCTGGCGGCCAGCCTGTGGGCATCCAAGGCAGGAGGTGCTGGGACCCGCTCACCCGATCCATATTTCAATACAGTTTGCCTAAGGTTAGCATTTCAACTTCCATTAAACAAAAATAAATCGGTGGTTTGTTTGCCTAAAACAGAGCCAAAAGATACTAACTAATGAACCCTCAGTAGGAAAGATCTTCCCTTTCAGCAAAGAGGGTTGAAACTCAGACCCCAGTTTCACTGACCAGCAAACCTGTACTTTGAACACCAAATCTATACTCTCCGAACCAGCCCTCCTGCTCTGTTTCTAGGGCACTGCTTGGTTTATGGTGTTGTGCAAGGTGTGGCTGAGTGGGGAAGGGCCCTAGTGCCTTCGAGCAGCACTTCTCTGCCTTGAGCCAGACCACCCCCCCCCACGCTGGGGGCTCTCCGCACACTGTTCGGCAGCGTCTCTGGCCTCTGCCCACGATGCACCCCCAGCACCCCTTGCCCTAGCTGCGGCAACCCGACACGTCTCCAGATGTCGTCACTGGGCTGCGGGAGATGGCCAAACCGTGCCAGCCGGCTACCACTTGGCTACAAATGCCAAGGACTGAAGCCTTCAGATTAATTTGGACTATCCGCTTAGAGTGCATCAAGGTATGTAAATAGCCAAGTAAGTTCATTGTCCTTCCATCGTGTTTCTGTTCTCAGGACCAATGATCTATTAGACCTCGATCAGACTCTTTATAGGGTGACATCAAAGCTGCTGACACAAGATCAACCTGGGGGTGAGCTATGAGGCCTGGGACGCCCAGCCAGACTGAGGGGGGACACATACGCCCCTTGGAGCTGGTGTCGAACCCCTTGGGCATTCAGTGGGAGCTGAAGTCTCAGTGAGGACCCTCATATCTGAGCAAATCCATTCAAGCTCCGGGTCTATTTCAGGAGAAGAAGAGCGTCCCGCACTCAGCACACAACACGCGTCCAGGCAGCCCCCCTTCCCACCCGCACTTCAATTTCCTTGTCCCCCAGTGGAGATGTCACTACTCCTCGTCAGTCTGTCCCACCTGGTCACGGCCAGGCTCTCTGCATATTTACATGAAGGTACCTTGAATAGAGCACTAGGAGCAAATGAAAGGCATTTTATTATTCTTTGTCTGGGCCCCACTCTTCACAGACCCTGGATGGACACCAGACTCCGCAGATGGCATTTCCTGTTTAATCGGAGAGAACTCTGCTTCAGACAACTTAATGGTCTTGGAGTAAAGAAGGTGTCACATTGCAGAAGGGAGTTTATCATTGCCACTGCTGACATCTAACAGAAGAGTGACTTGAGAAACATTTCTGAATACAGATCTTCACAGCTGGATTTTAAAGCCGTTTCTCTGCATTGCACTTACTGGCGGGGTTTACAGAAAAGGAAATAGAGAGCTGAAGGCATTGCATTATTTAATATAATGCAATTGTTAGGAAAATATTTTCACTCTGAGTGCTTTGAAAGAAGGATGCCAAAACCAGTCAAGTTTGAATAAGTTGTATGTGAGGGAAAAGGTATTTCTTAACTGTGGGTGGGCCTGATTGCTTTAAAACGCAATGAAGCAGAGGTTCTCTAACTTGGGGGGATATCTTGGGGGGATTTTATCACGACCCCTGGAGGGTTCGTGAGCAGTCCCCTGGCAGGTCTCACTCCTAGACTTTCTAACTCAGCGTGTGTCAGATGGAGCCTGAGAATGGGCATTTCCGAGCATGTTTCCAGGTGGTGCTGATGTTGCTGGCCCGGCGACCACACTTGGAGGTCTGAGAACCGTGACAGTGGAGCACACACGAAAGAAAGATTCTCGTAGAGCAGCTGCTGAAAGATTCTCGTGGAGCAGCTGCTGTCGGTGGCCTGTCCGCATTCCCCTGGCATCACGTCAGTGCCCGCGGGTTGGTACAGTATCCCTGCGGCTTACCACTGCTGGACGTGACAGGTCCGCAGGGGAGGGACGCGGGGACAGAGAGCTAATTGCCCGGGTTACAGCCCTTAGCGACTGTAGGCGACCCGATGGTTCATAAACATGCTGGGGTCCCTGCTTCTTGGATGGGGTCATTCTGAGCGGTCCTGCTCTGGAGGTGGTCCTGGCCACAGGGCTGCCGGGGTCCCTGAGCGGCTTGATAGCTGTCTCTGATGGGCCAAGGACTGACACGCGAACATTTAGAAACTTCTACAGCAATGTCATACATTAATTTTATGGCTGCTGGAGCTAATAATTTTTTTAAATGGGGATTGTATTTTATATGTCGTTGTTGCCATTTTTTTTAAGAGTTTATTTATTTATTTGACAGAGAGAGATCACAGTAGGAGAGAGGAAGGGAAGAAAGAGATCACAGAGAGAGGAAGGGAAGCAGGCCCCCTGCTGAGCAGAGAGCCCGATGTGGGACTCAATCCCAGAACCCTGAGATCATGACCTGAGCCGAAGGCAGCGGCTTAACCCACTGAGCCACCCAGGCGCCCCTTTGTTGCCATTTTTATTGGGCTCTACAAATACACCAGTTGTTTGAGTCTTGGTAAGACAAAAGAATTGTGTGCCACAGAAAGTCTGAAGCCACAAGCAGCCATAAGGGAGCCCCCTCGGGGTGGGTCTTCCCAATTTTGCCACATCCTCCCCAATGCCCTACTGCTTTCCCGAGGCGGTGCTCCTTGCCCGTGAGCCCTCAAGGACAGGGTTTTTCGTCGCATTAGAGCAATAGTTCCTTTCATCCTAATTTCTGTCAAAATGAGAACAGATAAACCAGGAGAGCTGCATGATCTGAGTCAAAGATGATAGAAGACACATCTCTACCTAGACGGGAAGAGTCCGCCCACGGGTCCCACGAGAACCAAGGCTCGCCCCACCCAGCTCTGGCCTCTGAGGGACTTTGAGTTGGTTTCCTCGGGGCCTGGAGCTGAGACTTCACCTTCCGCCTCCAGGGATTATCAGGTCAGGTAGGCAGAAGGTCCTCTGAGGGATGCCATTGGGACTGAGCACAACCAAGATGGCGGGAAAGTCCTCGGGGAGGCCACGGGCTGTGTGGCTGGGACACCCGCCTCGTCTCACAGGACAGAACAGACCCGTCTGCCCGAGTCCCCTTTTGTCTGACGAGGGCCTCAGATCCGGGGACAAGCCTCCTTCTCTGAAGTCCGTTATGTAGCCTTGGACCGTCCGCGAGATCACCGGTGGCCGTCTTGGACCCACCTCCCACCCCGTCCCTTGGTGATAAGAACAATATCCTCATTGGCTGGTACTGAGCAAAGTGAACGAATTTACATGAAGATTTTTCTATGAACTTATGTCCAGATACCCCTGTCCCTTCCGTCACATTTGCCTTCAGGGGTTATCACACGTTCTAGAGACGGCGTCATTGGTCAACATGCTTCCCTCTCAGAATCGTGCCGCCAAGGGGGAGGCTGCTGTTTTCGTTGGCTTCCCTTCTTTGTCCCGTGCGTTTTTGCCATAAAGATGCAGTTTGAGGGGCGCCTGGGTGGCTCAGTGGGTCAAAGCCTCTGCCTTCGGCTCGGGTCATGATCTCAGGGTCCTGGGGTCGAGCCCCACATCGGGCTCTCTGCTCGGCAAGGAGCCTGCTTCCTCCTCTCTCTCTGCCTGCCTCTCTGCCTGCTTGTGATCTCTGTCAAATAAATAAATAAAATGAAAAAAAAAAAAAAGATGCAGTTTGAAGCCAAAACAAAGGGACACGTCCTTCCCTCAGAACCCCACAAGCCTGAACTAACAGCTATTTTCCCTCAAAGGTAGAGGCACCTACAATTTGGAGGTCTCGGGTTCTTTTTAAAAAATATTTATTTACTTAAGTAATCTCTACCCACAACGTGGGGCTCGAATCCATGACCCCGAGATCAACAGTCACCAGCTCCTGAGACTGGGCCAGCCAGGCGCCCCTCGGGGTCTCGGCTTCCTCCCACACTCCCTCTTCAGAGTGTCTGTGTGCTGGGGCCGTCCGTCCCTACGACGTCCGCGTGGGGGGCCTGGGCCCAGGAGGCCTCCAAGCTCTCGGGGGCATGGAGGTTATTTTCGACTTGGCCTGCTTGTTTATTTACCCAGCCGCTACTATAAACACGCCCGCGCAGACCCACATGCAGGCAGCACGGTTTTCCCTTCCTAGGTATGCTTCCCTTCAGATAAGGGACCCGGAGAAAGAGGACCCCCAGGATCAAAGGATGGGGGAGCTTTTGAAGGCTCCCGAGAAAATCAGCCTCAGGACTTTGGTGATTTGCCTCGTTGTCCAGAATTTAATCTCAGAACATCATCTCCCCGGGCTGATCACGAGCTCGTTTTAGCTTTAATGACTTGTTTCAAAATAGCCAGCCCTCTCTCAAAGAAGGTAAGTATGTTACTGCAAAGAAGACCGAAAAATTATGTCAAGGTTCTTGGCTCCCAAGAGGAAAGCTGGGCCCTGGGGGATGAGGCTCGGGCCCCTGGCAGCGGGCACTGGGGACGCACTTCCCAAAGAGCCCCCGTCCACCCTGGGAGCCCCCTTCTTGCCCACCCGTTCCGACTGCTCACACCTGTCGGTACCGCCGCAGCCACCTTCCCGCCACCAGGCGGGCTCTGGCATGAAGACGCCGTGCATAAAATCCTACTTCATTTTTGTTTTCATTTCCAGTAACACCAGGGGTCACCCCCAAATCAACATTAGGAAGACAGAAGACTCCAGAAACCCTAGTCTTTCTGCAGTAAAAGCCTGGAAATTACATTTTATACAATTAAGAAGATGGCATTTTAAATATAATTCTATCAGTTCAGCTAAATGCTCTTAAACTATAAGATCTGCTCCCTAAAACAAAGGACTACGTCTTTCTAATCAATATAATCACATTTTTAAATGAAATTTTTTGAGTACCCTTTCCAGGAGGCGTGTCAGTTGTTGCCAAATGCCTGACGAGGTTATTAACCTGCTTCCCTTCCTTAGCGATGTACTGCGAGAGGCTACTTTGTATCAAGTTCACATTAATGAACCAATTAAGATAATCTAAGGTAATACATCATTTCAAAAATATATGATTCCAGATCCCTGAAAGCATCTCGTAAAAAACCCAAGGATCTCATTGCAGAAATGGACTGTCCAAATAGAATTACGTCTCCCAGTATTTGAAGGACTCCAAGCTTCTTCCCGCTTGGGGTGTTTGTGCCATAGCCAGTATTATTTAAAATAGTTCTTTTATTTCTTCCTCCCCTATGATTTTCTGGGTTCCCATGGACCTGAATAATCTCCAAGAGAAGTGAGGAGGTTAAATAAGAAAATGTTTCTGGGATAGGATGCTGCTGTAAATGCAGCTCTGATACTTAGCGTCAGATGGCAGGTACCTGGGGAGTAACTGCGACGCTGGACCAAAGAACCTTCTGGGGGATGGGAACACTTAGCGCAGGACAAGGACTCATCCATACATCCAACAATCAATCAATCAATAAATCAGTGATTAAGATTTTCGAGCTTTGCTCTTTGCACATCATACATTCCTTTAAAAGGGCAGATAAATAATAAGAGAAAAACAGGAAACGCTGGCACAAAGTCCTTTGCCTGAGAAACTGGGATGAAGACATGGAGAGACGGGCGAGGTACAGCAGCCACATTCTATAATTAGGTCCAGCCATACAAATTGTGGGGCCTGGTGCCATGAAAAGATAGCCCTCTCGTTCGACAATTGTCAAAAATTTCAAGATGGCAACGGCCCCGAATTAAACTAAGTGTGTGTTCTTCTGAGCTCAGAGCCCTGTACCCCCAGTGAAGTCCTCACTGTCTGTCTTGGGTCCCCATGTCCAAGAAGGGACTGCTGGATCCTTCAGGTGTTCCTTTTTTTCTCCCCCATTTTAAAATTTCAGCCTGATATAATTGCTCGTTGCCATGGTTAAGTCATTGCTGCAATTTATGCCTCTATTAAATGCAAATTAACCTCCATACGGAGCCATCCCTTAGTTTTCAAGGACCTGCAGGGGTCTGTCTGTGCAGAGGCCAGAGAGGGGTGGGCAGGAGGGTGTCATCTAGCCCTGCCTTTCTAACTTTCGCTGCTGTCCTGGCTGCCGAGACCCTCCTGGCATCATAACACACAGCCATAACACGCTGGAGCTCCGGGCTTTGAGAAACAGGTCTCTCACATGCAGCTTTCCCTGAAGCATCTCCAGAATCTTCCTGGGAACCCCTGCTGACATTTCTTTGCCAGAGACTTGCTTTCACAGAGGGAAAGTCGGCAAGCACCTGTTAAGTACCTCCTTTTCTGACTGCTCAGCGAAGGGCAGCCCATGGGTCTGAACAAAGGGCAAGTCTGAACAGGATCCTTGGCATTGAGCAAGAGGTTCCGACCTCTGCTGAAGGCCCTATGACTCCATCTCTAGGCTGCAGTGGTTTAATCCCCTCAAGCCCCTGTGCCCTCCATGATCCTTGCAGATGAGTGGCCCAGGTGGCCATGTCCCTTGGAGCGCACTGGGTAGCAGAGCAGTATTTGCTCTTTTCCACGATGGTTGGACTCCACTAATTCACTATGCAGTGGCCTTCATGAGTGCTGACACGGGGCCACAACTGCCTTAGGTTCCTTCTGTCTGGAGCCTATCATGGTTCCCAGGGACAAACTCAGACTGTGCCAGAGATCCTCTGAGAAGGGCTTAATGAGCAACTACTACAGGTCCTGGTCCAGGCAGGAGGTGCTGCTCCCAGCCCCACCACGGCATGTACTGCTTCACAAAAGATTTCTGGCTGAAGAAATGTTTGGAAAGATTTTGCTAATGTGGCTTTTCCCATTATTTAGAATTTTACTGTATCCCCAAAAGTCATGCCTTATCTGCATGTGTCCTTACAAATTTTCTTGTGTTCTATTTTGTAGTGGAAGATGCATGGATTTTGCTCCTCTTGCTCGGGCGACTGTATGTAAGAGATTGGCAGCTGACACAATTTCACCTTTAGGTGCTAATTGCACATGCACTCATCTGTGTTTGCTGCACTGTCTTTACCTTTCAGAGGACTTTGAGAAAGGCAGGTAGCCTCAGGGACAGCCCTCAGGGTCTGAAGGATTAAAGCCACTCCAAGAAGGACCCAGCAGAAAAGGCACCTAGACTTGGCTCATGGAGTGCCTCCTGCCTGCCTTTAGGGGCCGGCTCCGGGACTGAAGACCCTTGATCCTGTTCCTGTGCCTCAGGAACCCTACCTGCATCCTTCTGGGCACCCAACTGCCATGACGGCCAACCCCGTCTTCCTACCCAGCCATCCAGCGCGCTGCCCGGAATCATATGGATGGAAACTAAAATGTCAGTTCGAAAAAGAAAAAACACTTCTGACTTTTTTCATCTGACCCTTCAGCCAAAGCCGCTAATAGGAATTATAAAACAATATAACGATTTAATAATTAGAACCAGGACACATATGGTCTTCATTATGACGATGATTACTTTTCAGTAATACGAGGAAAAAACATGAATCTTAAAGTAATTCTCAATAATTAAATTAAGGCCAACCTTCTCCCAAAGAGCTGTGGCTTTGTTTTAGGAGGGGGGGATTGTTTAGGAGAAATCCTGATAATATGGTAGTAGGTATTCAGCACAGCTCTGAAAGACCATGTACTTTTCAATAGGAATTGGGGTGGTGTGTTTCATTTTTGTTTTGTTTTGAGAAAGGGAAGAACAACAGAGTTCCCAAATGTATTAATTTTATTAAAACCCAGCTGTGGCCGTGCAGGTCAGACCCATAAGCATTTTTCATTAACCTCTCTGTGGGTGAGGCTTTGTGATTCTTCCACGTTCCTGCGGCAGTGGGGTCATCGGACCGACCATTAATTCCTAGGTTCCGTGAAGTTAAATTAGTTTAACTGAGCTGGAGCTTAAATTAGAAAACGTGCCCGGTTCTCTCCAATGAAGGGCAGCAGAAGTGGGGACTCTCCCACCCCACTGAGCCCCACGGTCTGCTCCCCCCCACTCCCGCCCTGCCCAGCGGTGGCCTGCAGCTTTTTCAAATGGAAAGGACATTCCCCCCAACTTTGGGCTGCGGCCCCTTAGGTCCCGGGTACTCAGGTCACATCCTCCCCTTCTTCATGGCAGACCACAGCTTGGTCCCAGGGGGCCCAAGTCTTTGCCGTTGGGCCTTTGCGCTCACCAATCTGCCGCCGCCTGCTGTGTGTCCTGTTCGCACAGCTGCCTGCCTCCGTCTAGTTGGCCAGTCACCTCCACTGACCTGCCCGCCGAAAGCAGCCCCTCACCAGACCCTCACATCACTCTCATCATGGCAAGGCAGGCCCTAATCATTGCCTGTGTTTTCTTTCTATTTTTTTCTGTCCCACCAACAGGGAGAAGTTCTTGCCTCCTCGGCCAAGTCCACTGCCCCAGCAAGAGGACCATGCCCCGTACAGAGAAGGTTCTCCGAGTGCTGGAGAAAGGAGCCGCTGCAGGGCATGGCAGCCCCACGGCACAAGAGGTGACATGCTTTGTGCATAGAAGGGACCATATTTGGGTTGGGGTCAGGATTCCTGGCATGAGGGATTATGGGTAGTGACCAGAGTTGAGGAAAAAGGCAAAGCTGCAAGAGAGGGCTGCTTTATGAGGAGGAAGATGGAGGGCTGTCTGGCGGAGGGGAGGCGGGGAACGGAACAATCCTCTGAGCTCCCCTTCAGAGTTCTGGTCCTGCTCTCCCTGAATCTTCCCCAAGACAGACCCTGTGATCGCTCCCATTTCCCAGATGAGCTTTGGAGACGTTGAGGACACTCCAAGGTTGCATCTCGAGCCGCGGCTCATGTCTGACCTGGGTCCATGCTCCTAAAACCTCCTGCGGGAAGGGGAACAGACCCAGGAGCTCCTGTGGGAGGCTGGGTCTGGGAGCCCACAGGCGGTTTACAACTAGGGATTGACACAAAAGACCGTGAAAAGAGAGGTCCAGGAGAGCAGGCACCCCGTTTGCAACCAGGACAGATGGCCATGCGACGATGGGACCATGTGTCTGCAGCAAGTCTGGGGAGAGGCCACACTCCCTGCCCCAGTCTCCAGGATGCTTGCTCCGCCTCTCTCTCTCTGGACCCTCTTTGCTCTCCGTCCAGGGCCTTACAGCAGCGAGCTGCCCATCCAGCTCACCACCATGCAGTGACCCTGTGATTTTCAGAAACTCTGGCCCTTCCCCAGATCCCCAGTGCCCCTGACCAGTGGATAGAGGACCTCAGAAGTGTCTGAGTCTGTGAAGGTCACCACATTCATGGCAGCACAGTGCGGCCAAGAGCAGAGATCTTCGTGGCCAGGAGCTCTCTGCCAAGTCACAAAGACTTTACTGTATATATTCCAGACAGAGTAGGAAGAAATTCAGGTTTTTCCACCCTGACAAAGTACTGTGAATTATTTGCAAGAAGTCTGGGAAATTCCAGAAGTCTGTTTTCAAAAGACGCCCATCTGGCCGCCTAGCATTTTGGGCAGAACCCCTCATTCAGGTATGGAAGGGGGCATGTTCTGAAATTGCCAGACCCCGTGCTCAGCTCCTTGGGTGCAAAGAGCCAGAGAGGGAGAGACTGCAGAGCCGAAAGCTGCCCGCTGCCCACCCATCATCCCTCACGTGGCCGCAGGCTCCCCTGGCCTGGTGCAGGACCCATGCAGCCCAAGTCACCTGCCCCAACCCAGCCCCTGGCTCAAGGGGGCACCTGGCGAAGTGCCCGTGTCTGTTTTATGTTCCTCTAATTCCTAACTTTGTCGGCTCCCCTCCCTTTCCACCCCTGTAATGTGCCTTGGCCCCTCCACGTAAACTCTGAGATCAAGTTGAAATTCCAATTCATGGACGTCAATTGTCCATGTGATTTGAGTAAAGTGGGACAAGGCCCCAGCTGGTTATTTTTCCTGGATTCTCCGACGGGGCTATTCACATGCTAGAAGCCGCTGGTTGCATAATTAGGCTGTTGCTCTTGGATGAGTCCACACGCTGCTCCCGTGTGGAAGGAAAATCACGCAGGAGCACAAGGCGGGGGCGAGGGGGGCCTGGATTAAGTGAATTTGTCGGTCGTACCTAGGAACTATTTATAAAGATAGAGTAGGGAACTTGTAAAATATACAAGTTAAAGAAAACCTGAAACTTAAATCCTTTCTTCCCAAATAGTGTGGATGAAAACCCTGCGTAATATTAAATATTTAAGAAGATGGCTATGGTAGATCATTGTAAACACGTAATTATAGTGTCACTCCGAGAGTTTTATAATGTAGGGGTAATTGTTCTATTCCTAAAACTTTATTTTGTTCTTTGATGACATCATTTTTATTTAAAACATTTTAAATACAGAAAAGCTCAAATACTAAAAAAACAAACACGCATGAACCGCAACTGGACTCTGACAGCTGTTGGCATTTATTGGTACTGCTCCGAATATATACTTTTTCAACTAGAGAGATGGCATTTTAGGATCAAGGACATCTTGCACCACTTAGTCCTGACACCTTGAATGCCCTCTCACAGACAACCTCGACCATGAACTTCAAAATCTTTCCAACCAAATACCCATGCATGAAATATAGATATGTGCATATCTCCCAAAATAATGTAGAGCAAGGGATGGCTAACGCTTCCTGTAAATGGCCAGCTAATAGAGATTTCCGGCTCGGTGCACCATATGGTCTCCGCAGTGGCTCCTCGGCTCTGCTGCTGCAGTGTGAAAGCAACCACAGGCCATCTGTAACAAACGGGCATGGATGTGTGCCAATAAAACTTTATTTACAAAAACAGGCAGTGGGCGGGCCCTTTGCCAGGTCCAGCTATACAGTATTGCGTTGTGTGTATATTTGAAGACACATTGACAGGGCTGCAGTTCACTCATTGTAACTACTGATTAGAATTCCGTCACACGCAGTGTCTCGTTTCGTTCAGCCAGGCTTCCACTGACCGGCGCCCGGTCTCTTAGAGGCTCTCTACGCCGTCAAACCGGCGGGCTGGCTCGGACTGTCCAGCTGGAGCTAAGCTCCTCGGACTCTGGTGGTGAGTTTGGGTTCCGGAGGGCGCGGTGCGGACAGGATTAGCTTGAGCTTCTGTGCACATCACAGCGTCGCACCCACAGGATTCTGGCACGAACAGAAACTTTGGCCTTTTAAGTATCGCTACAGTGTTTGTCCCTTATTCCATTTGCCTTGGGGACTTGGGAGAGAGCTCGCCCCAAATGGGGATGGGGAACAGGTATCACACTCTCAGACACGGAGGGAGGGCAGGCCAGAGACGTGGCCTGAGGCCAGACCCTAAACAAGGGACATGGGCTGGGGGTGCCCCGCCTGACTGCCAGCACCACAGGGGAACGGGGCCACAGCTGCCCGATCTCCCCACTCCTCGAGACAAGTTTGCATCCGGGTTGCAACGTAAAGGCTCCCACTTTTCAATGCAACCAGGTCAGCGGCACAAAGGGCGGGAGGGACCACTGCAGCGTGCCGTGGAAGGATCTGGTCCCTGCTTCCAGCCTCCAGAGGGGAGCAGGGACGAGGAATCCCCTCGTGGAAGCAGAGAAAAGCCTTCTTCTAGGGAGCTTGGAAGCTCTTGGCTCCGTCCCGGCTCCTGCCTCTCTACACCTGGGCACGCCCGCCAGCCTCATGGGTCGAACCTGGAGGTTCTGGTCTGGGGCCTTGGGGACTGAGGATCTGCCTGGTGCTGACCTATTTACGGAGCCGGGGTGCTTTGGGAGGAGCAGAAAGGAAGCTGTTATGATCGTTACCCTACAAAACCTCTGAAACGTAGCGTCAGAAGCAGCTCTTCCCTCCGACAAAGTCCCATTCTCTTCGTTTTCAGGCGTGTGCTCGTTAGCTCGGGCCACACCATCTGCTGATAGGATCCGGCTCCCCCTCGAATATCCCTGGAGCTTGCCGAGTGCACAATCCATTATGGGGCCAAGAAAGACTCTCCTTAGTTAGTTTTCTTGCGAGATGTTTATTAGAGCGAGTCCTGCCCTTTCCCCAACCTCCAGTCAATTATATTCTCTCTTCTGCCCGTCCCCCTCCTCAATTCGGAGAAAATACTTTTGCAATAATTTCCCATTGTTTCTCCTTCTTCATCTTTAATTTCATTAGGGTCCCGGCCAGCTGTGCAGCCCAGGCACCGTCCCAGCTCCTTCTGAGCACCCTTTCACATAATTCCTCTAAGATCCAAAGAAACAAAACAAAACAGAACTCCTCTCATAACGCGCCAGGCTCCCCAGCAGGCGGGAGGGGGTGTCTTCCTGTGGGCTCTCCGGCTGCTGAGCCTTCTTGAAGATCACGTGCGGGGAGAGCCTGGAACAGCTCCCTTCGCTCCGAGCTGACCAGAACAACTTCTCCCAAGGAGCCGGGACACTTGGTCCGAGCCGCGGGTCAGTCAGTCTTCAGGAAGATGCGGGACAATTACAACCGAACGCTAGGAAAATTGAAAGCTGACACAGGCCACAGCCTCCACAGGCTGACAAAACTCCTCTTCCCTTTGCTACCACCTCCTTCTAGAACACGCCCTGCCTCCCCACTGGCCTTCCACGGCTGCCCTTCTGGGTGCCCCCTGGGCCAACTGGACAGAGCAAGATGGAAAGCCAATGTACGGCCCAAACGACCGGGACTTCCATCCCAGGGTGTAAGCTCGCCCCGAGGTGGGACCTCCCCGAGACGGCCGGGCTCTGGCCCGGTGAGGCAGGCTGGCCTCGTGTGCTGACCCTCCTTCCTCTGACCTCTGCGGCTTTGTCTCCAGGGCCGGGGTAACTCATGGGGCAGGGCTTGGTTCCAAGTCTGAGAATGGAAGGGGGAACTTCCTCCATGTGCAGGGGTCCTGTGTCCCCACAAAGCAGAGTGGCCAGCACAGACCTCAGGACCGAGATGTCCTGGCTGGTGAGGGGCGCAGGGCCCCGGGACGGCGTGGTCCTGGGTGGGACTCGCCTGGACACTGGCTGGCTGGCTGGCCTTGGCTGAGGAACAAGCAGTCCCTCTTGAGTCTTGGGCTCCCAGCAGTGAACGGGAATCCTGGCCCCGTCCACCTGGTGGCTAGGGCGCTGCTGCCGACACAGCCACGGAAGAATGAAAGGATCGGGGAGACCATGCCACGGCCGGGTCGCACCCGCCCCGGGCAGAGCAGTGGCCATGGCTCCCCGAGTCCGCAGGGCAGACGGATCCCTAGGGCCCCCAGTTGCTGGACTCTGACCTGCATCCACAGACACCCCGAAGCACGGCTGCTGGAGCTTGGACGTCGGCAGAGCCCGTCCTGTGCCAGTCATAGGGCATCTCGGTGAGGGGCCCTTCTTGTTCTCAAGAAGCATGTGCCGAGTTGGGGAGAGGCAGTAAGCCCCGCCAGCCCCAGAAGGCCCTCGTGTTCCTGCCCCAGCCCCACCCCAGCCTCCGAGCCTCGCTGCTTGGCCCCAAGCCCCATCCCGGTGCTGCTGGATAAAGGAGAAAAATCACGAATGTTTGCAACTTGGCACCCGGCAGTCTGTCATTCTGTGCGGCAGCTGCGCGCCAGCCCTCTCATCCATGATAGCTCTTAGTATATTAGCACGACGACGATGTTAAGCATCTTGAAAATTCCACCATGATTTGCTGCTCTGTGAGTGTGTGTGATTCCCCCTCGGCTCCTGCCTCCCTGCGTCTCTTCTATTATTAATGTCCGTCTCTGCCTGCTGCCTAACCACTGTCCACCCTCATTAAGTTCTGGTCCCTTCCAAGCTGGGTCCAAGTTTTCAATTATCAGCCCCAAGAACAAGTCAAGTTTCCTATGGTGATAGAAGTCCGAATGGCGGGCAGGGATACTGCATGTGGAAGGAGCCCATGGGAGCCTTCCCGATCGTGGAAGCGGTCTTCGGGTCCGTCTGAGTCGCGGCAGCAGGCAGGATAATGCAGCCCCCCCCGCCCCCGCAAAGATGTCAACGTCCAAATCCTTGAAACCCACAGACTTGCTACCGTCATGGTAAAGGGGACTTTGCAGCCAGGATGGATCTTGAAGTGAGGGAGACTCTCCTAGATCACTGGGTGAGCCCAGGGTCATCTCACGCAGGCGAGGCGGTCACAGAAAAGAGGAGACAGAGGATGGGGCCGTGAGCCAAGGACCGTGGGTGCTCCTGGGAACAGGAAAAGGCAAGAAGGTGGGTTCTCTCCTAAAACCTCTGGCCTCCGGAACAGCAACGTAACACATGGGGCTTGTTTTAAGCTGCTAGTTGTGGTGAGTTTTACACTGATATTAGGAAAGTAATGCAGTGTGTCTGTCCGTGGAAGGTCGTGGCCATGTGCACTCAGGATTTGTCCGGTTTGCTATACGGTCAGCTCAGATCTCCACCTCCGCAAGGTGACGTGTGGGGGCAAGTTATTCTTTGTCACAGGAGGCTGTCCTGTGCACGGGTGTTGAGCCATTGTCCCCTGGGCCCCAATAGTGTCCTCTCATCCCAGACATTACGCCCAAAATGACCCCAGATGTGGCCAAGTGTCCCTACAGGGCAGAACCCCCCTTGGTTGGGAAGCGCTGAGTATGATTTCTCAACAGTTAAAAAAAAAAAAAAAATCACTCTACCTCCTGTAAAATAAAGTAAGCCTTGGTCTTGTGCTGACCCAAGCCACTGCAGGACCCCTCACTTGAGTCACGGCACAGACAAGACTTTCCCTTTAGAGGAAAGTTTCAACAGAGGTGATCAGAGCAGGCTCCCCAAGAGTTGGTTTTCTCATGGGTGGGGAAGGGTGGGGGGCAGTGGCACTGGGCGAGGACACACCCTACCAGCCTCAGGTGCCCAGGCTGAGCTGAGGAGGGACCGGTCATGGAGGTCCCCCCCTTTGGCCCCGAGTCCCCTCTGTCCTTTCTGATGCATTAAGAAACTCAGGACTCTCCTGAGTGAGACAGAAACCTGCCTTGGGGCTGCCGCATGGAGCCCTTCAGAGAGGGGCTGTTGAGGTCGGGTCTCCCATGTGAGGAGCATGGGGGGGTTGGGGCTCCCCAGTCGGCGGTGGAAGGGGAGAATGCTGGGTGGCTGATTAGTTGGAAGGAAAACAGGTCTGAGAAGGGACAGCTTTCATAAACAAGAAGTCTCTGCCTGGCAATTTCCCTCTAACCCCCAACCTTGAACTAATTTTCAGGAAATCTTTCTTCCCTGATTAACTGATTTCTGCTAAGTGACATTTGAAGAGCTCAAGGAGGCCCCAGGGCCGGGGGGCTGGCCCTGCCAGGGCCACCTCCTTGCTGGAGAGAGTGGCCGCCAGGTCCTGGGGGCAGGGAAGGGGGCTAGGCTCGTCCAGCACCTCCACAGGGCCACATTCCCACTTGACAGGGTCAGTGGGGTCACCTGAGAACTGGGGAAGCAGACACCGAGAGCCTGGAAAACAAGAGACAGACCCGAGCTTGAACGCTTGGGGAGGCAGCTCTTGTAAACAGGGACCAGCAGTTTCTAGATGTTTCGGCTGCTTCCTGAAAAGCATCTCAAGGTGGCACTAGATCTCTTTCTCAGGCTGCACTGACCAGTGCTGTGGGTGAGCCACGGCTCTCCCTGGTTGGGAGGGCACTGTTTTCCGGGGGTGTAGGTCTGAGCAGAGTGGGGAAGAGAGGGGGCTACACCCCCAGATCCTCCCTGAACTCAGGAGATCCCGCTCCCCCCTCTCTTTTGGTGGGGTGACCTCACACACCTCAGAAAGTCCGTAAAATGCTGCAAGAAAACTGTGATCCCCTTGACCGTGTTCTGGGGAGGGTGCTGCGGTCCTGAGCTCTAATAGTGGAATAAAATATTCCATCCTTCCAAAGGGGCTTCGAGAACAGGGAGCCCCGGGGAGGGGCGTGTGGGGTCAGACTCTCGCAGGGTATGTCGGCAGCAGCTGGCGGCTTGCTGGTGTTTACCAGTGAGGCCGTCTCTCTCTCCCCTTTCCGGGCTGAGATTAAATGTACAGAACAGCCCAGCTGTTCAGAAGGCTTTTTGCAAGGGTATCTAACAGACCATGGTCACTGCCCAGCTTAGCGGAATCAGGAGAAAACAAAACAGACCCTCGCACTTACAATGCCAACAGCACCCTTGGTAACCTGGCACAGAGTTTTGCGATCCATACCTCCTGCCCAGGCACCGGCTCGAGCCCCCGCGGGGCTCCTGGGCACCATTAGTTCCCACGGGAGCATCCCGGTGTGATCGCAGCAGCGCCGGCGCCCCGAGCCAGGGGCCTGGGTCCTCTCTGGGGGAAGGAGCGGGAAGAACTCTGTTCTAGCCTCATGTTTATTACTCAGACTTCTTGGATTATTAAATGCTAAAATATATGAAAACTCAGAGGCTGTTCTTTTGAGGATCCAAGAGGTTTTGGCAAGGAGCCTTCCTTGGGTTTGGCACCGGCTCCCGTGACGTTAGTCCTGCGCGGTGGGTTTTCTCTGCCCGCTGCCTTTCATGGTTTTCCCAAACCGCTCGATTCAGGAACCAAGAGGTCACACCGCCAGGTGCTGTGCCTTCAACTTTTTGGAACGAGGGCTCCCGAGTCGGCCACTCCAGCCCATGTGGAGACATGGGGGCGACTCCGGCAGACACGTGCACCTGCAGGCGGCGTGAACGGTGGTGTCTCCCTGCGGGAGGCTAGACGCGGCCGGCCTCACACTTGCGACACACACGCAGCTCATTTCTGCACTGTGTGTCCTGGAGCAGGTCACTGCCCCTCTCTGGGTGTTTTGTTTTCTCTCCTGCGAAGTGGGGTATTGATTCAACCCCCCTTAGGGGTCCTCAGCTTTGGCGCTAGAGTCCTTCGGGGTCGTTCTGAGTCGGGGGGCTGCCTGGGTCACTGTAGGGTATCGACCCCCCTGAGGCCGGGAGCATCCCCACCCCTGCTGTGACAACCAGACACGTGTCTAGACATTGCCAGATACTTCCGCGCAATCTTAAAGGGCCACGACAAGGATTTGGAAAGTTAACACGCACAGAGCCCTCGGAACAGCGCCGTAGGTGGGAAGTGCAGGCTTCAAACCTGCCCTTGGAGGTGGGCATGGAGGACACCCGGGACCTGACCGCACACCCCTCTGGTTCCCTGGGGCAAGCTCCTCCCGTTTCTGTGGCTGCCAAGGTGTCCTGCCCCGGCGGCCCTCTGGGCTGTGCATTGTGCTGTGTCCACCGTGTCTGGCGAGGACGGCGTCATGCCACAAGACCCTTGCCATTCTCCCTGGGTCCCCACCGCAGCGCCGTCTGTCCTAGGCAGAAACTGGGTTTTGAGTATGTGGTGGGGGCTCTGGGCTTAGGCTATCTTCTCTCCCTTTGCTCATTTACATTCAGGACACACAACGCTGGTTTGCCGGGTCCCCGTCGGCTTCCTGAGGGGAGCAAGTGACATTCTCCCGGACGGCGGGATGGCAGAAACCCCATCTCCTCGGCAAGCCTTCGCGGTCATGGTTACTCCGAACAAGGTTCTCCCGACTTGGAAGCATCAAAGCCTTTCCTGCAAAGCCTTCGGAAGTGGTGCCATTGGTGGCAACAGGCCCAGAGAGCTTCCTGACTGGAAGGATCCAAGATGGCAGGTAAAGATGGGCCCCAGGAGGGACGTGGGGGAGGCACGGCGGTGGGGGAGGGGAGTGGGAAGAAGATTCTGAGCGGGGCCAGTGGGTCCTCACGTGGGGCCACCAGGCACCATCCGTGTGTTTGGTAAATGCCGTAGGTAGGGAAAGGCTTTTGTGGGCCGTTCCGGGGGAGGGCAGTCACGTCGGGCACCCACTTGGCAACGCAACGTTGCCACCGAGCTGTGAGGCCCCGGATGGAGCCCACGGTGGGACACGTGTCCCTTCTTGCTCCCCGTGGCGGAGGGGCCGGGGAGGGGCGATGGCAGCTGCTGCGGCTCCGGCCCCAGGTCTGGGGCTCAGCCAGGGGCCCTCGATCCAGGCAACCGTGGATATGCACCTGATTTCTCCACAAACAAGGAGAAATCAGTCGTGACAAGACACACACTTTGAGGCGTCAATTCACCATCATAATTTCAAAGCGAATAAATGAACCAGGGGTAATACAGTGGCCCTGGGGAAGATGGCGGGTCCTTAATGAGTGAGCCCTGCCCGCTTACCTCAGCGGGCCTGCTGTGGTCACCAGAGCCCGAACATTGGGATGGATGTAAATAAACATTAATCAGCTTCTCCAGGGCCAGTTTATTTGCTGAGCCAACATGAATTCTCTTGGCAATTTTTTCCAGATCACTCTTGATGGAGACTCTCCTGGCCTCTGAAGCCACCGCCTTTAAATCGGCTTTCGAAGTTCTCTCGCTCTTGCTCTGCTGTCTGGAATAATCTCTTTAAAAGAATTTGAAAATAAAAGCCAAATGGTTGGCCACTTTTTTATAATAATGACTATATCTCAACGGTAAGAGACTGATTTTGTGGGGAGAAGAAAAGGAAACCCTTAAGCATTTCATGAAGACACCATTTGGGGCTTACAACCCCAGATGTCCTTCCTTCCTTCTTGGATTCATTCTGTAATCATCACCACTCAGACCTTCTCCTTCCTAACTCCAGGCACCGCTACCTGGCTTGTTTCTCACAAAGGAAAAAAAATAATGCACCCATTGACTGTTCCCCGCCCCCCACCCCGCCCAGGCCCCCTGAGGCCTCTCCACATACATGCGATCCCAAAAGACTCTGCCTGTTGCTTGCAAACCTTCCATGCTGACCAAACCCAGACTCTGTGCATCTGGGAAGTCAATGGGCCTGCCCTCCGGGAGGGAGCATGCCCCCTTGCGACAGCCACACCGACCAAAGGTAGAGGTAATTCACCCACCACGTACATCACTGGTCGTGTGCATGAATGGACGTCCCACACTACCACTGCTCAAGCCCATCACGGAGCACAAAACACATTACAGTTCAAGTTACAAACGTGTGTCAAGGAAACCCAGTCAGGATCTAGACTATGGGTGGTCGGGTGGGCTCCTCCGATGAATGCGATTCCATTTTCCTCTTCCGAGGCAGGGGGTGCTTCCATCTCTGTCCTGCTCTGTCTTAGCCTCCTCCCTTCCCAAGAAATAGTGCCCCAAGACCACAAAGGTCCTGAGACCCAGAAGCCCTCCCCCTGGAGTGTGGGCGCCTGATGGGCTCACTGGAGTCAGGGTCAAAGCGAAAAGCCAAACGCTCTGTTCCTCTTCCCCTTTTTCCAGCCCGCAGCCGGAATGCACCCACTCTCTGTTTCTTGTTGACAATGAAAAATCGTGACCTTTTTGGTTCTGTTCTTATTGACAGCAGAGGGATGGATCTGCCTAAACAGAAAATAAGACATCCCGAGACTATTTCATGCCGCTTGAGAGACGGGAAGCGAGAGAGACCTTTTGCAATCAGCAAAGCCTAGAGGCAGCGTCTGCCACCATCTATCACTCATTCATTGAGTAAACAGTCTGAGCGCCATAATGCATCTGAATTATACACCGAGCTCTATCCCCGGATCCCCGGAAAAAACCTACGTTTCTAGGTGGTTTTCTAAGCCTGCTGTTTAGGATTAGATTTGGGCCTCTCAAAATGTGTCCAGTGGAGCTTTCAGTCTTGTTCTGGGAGGCAGGATAAGTACACCCCTAAAGTTGAGGCCAAGAATCTTTCCCGGCAAGACTCCCATGTGCCAAAAAAGCCTATGAACGATGTGAGTGGAGAGAGAGGTTCGACGCGCTGCTCAACCGAGAGTTTGAAGAACACGTGGGCAAAAACTCAGCACAACATTCAATGAATAAAAACACGCTTGCATACGTGCTGTGGTCAAAATCAGACAGCAGAGCTGGGAAGGAAAAAGTGAGACGCCGAGCCGGGGCCAGGGCAGCCGAGGGGAGCTCAGGAGCAGGAGACAAGGAGAGTCGAACATAGGCGCGCAGAAGAGGGACGGCCCGGCCTGCCCCGCTCCCCGGGTGCGGTCTCTCCGGGAGACTGGGGACCCCTCGAGGACAGGGGCCACGTCTTGTTACTCCTTGCAACCTCAGGACACAGCATGATACCTAGTACCTAGCAGGCACCTGATAACTGCTTGGACGTCGGACAGGAGCCAGAGAGACTCAGACTCTCGTGGAAAAATCCTCCCTCATTTTCTGGCTTGGTTGTACTCAGCTCAGCTCAACTCTCCTGAATACAATGCTCGTCTCTCCTTGCTTTCCTTCTCCTGTTGGAGAGAAGATACAATTTTTTCAGGCCTTCTTGGAGTAGAGCAACTCAGGGAGCCATACTTCTGGGGAAATCCTACATCCAGGTAGGAGGTCCTGAGGGCCCAATGAACAGTCCGAAGTTTCATCAAGCTCTTCTCCTCCGTCCTCGCTTGATAGAAGGCTTTGGATTAGAAGGATGACTTGGTTTGCTCACACAAATGTGGGCTGGCACTGAGGCTCAGAAAGGGTAACACGCACTGTGAACCTCCCAGGGCCCCCCCTCCTTTTTTTATTATTACTATTTTTTAAACCAACTTGGTGTCCTCATCTGAAAAGTGAGAGATTTGGAGCAGGCATCCAGACTGTCCCTCTGTGGGCCTAGAACGTGGCCAAGGTCACATGGTTAGGGAGAGAGAAAGCCAAGTCTCAGATTTAGGACCTCTGCTTCATTAGCAGGCCTTCCCTCTCTCTTGGGGAGTCCTCACTGGTGAGGACCAGCCCCTGACTTTCACCAGATGGCTTTTCGGATCCCAATTTTTAATTTCTCAAAGGTCTTCAAAGAACTTGGGAGCCCTTCCTGCCCCAGAGCATGTCTTGCCTTCCAAGCTATCTTTGGGTCTTAGCAATCAGAAGGTGACTGCTCCTTCATTGCTCATAGCAAAGGTGGGATGAAAACCTCATTACTTGAGGTTCACATGGATTCATGGTGGAGAGCTAGAATAAGTACCTCTTATTCTAACTAAAGTGTAAAGGGTTAATATAATTCCATTTGCAGTACATGAACATTGCAGATGAGGGTTAACAACTGAGGCACATATGCTATGGGAGAATTTGTGACAAGGAAGTTAGTGTTCCCCCCAAAGTCTGTTATTGTTTCCATTTCACCTAATACTATCAGCTCTCCTCTTGGGGAGTTCCTGCCAAGTCAGACCTAGGTTCAAAGCACTTCTTGTTTGCAAATTATTATGGAAATGAAACTTCTAAAAAAAAAATCATCGGATTTATGGCAAATTGAAAAAGTCTCCTTCTTGAAAGTAATTCTCAAGTGAAATCAGTGAGAACAATTGTTCTGGACCAACCAGGAAATGTTGGAGTTGGCGGTTACTTGGAACCATAGTTTTTTCTTATGAACTCTGGAAGGTAGTAATTTGGGAATTATGCATTTTGATCGATGACTATTACAGAATACATTTTAGACTATCATTGTAAATGTCATGAGACAGGTTGAATATTTTGTTTCAAATTTGCTGCCAAGAGTCCACATTGTAGCTCAGCCCCTCCCTCAGACGCATCACAAGGAAATTATGAAGACCTTTAAGTCAACATATAGAAATATTGGGGAAACACCAGACCCACAAGGAAATGATTTCTCAGGGTTCAAGTCAGTCCTCAGAGGACCAGCAAGAGGGGTTCTGAAGGAAAAGCCAAAGCAAGAGGTCCTTGAAAGCCAACACCACTAAATGGAAGACAGTAGAAGGGAGAAATCAACTTGGAAAGGCTTTGGCCATCTGGTCAACCATTTGTGGCCCGGCAAAATTGTGCTTTCACCCATTCATCCAGCACATCTACCTTAATGTTAACTACAGGACATGCACATTCTAGACACCTATGTGAACAGCAGATGTCTCAGGAACTATTCATCAGAGCTGCTGTGGGAAGACCTTACAAGGGCTATGAGGAAGGCAAAAGGAAGCTGCTGGTCTGTCCTCGAGGAGCTGCTTGTTTTGGAAGGCAGCACAACATGAACCTAAGAAAAGCTCCTGCGAAATAAATATACATCTGATCCAAGGCATCGGCAGAGAAGATGGTAGACCAATGAGAGCTGAAAAGCATGGACCCTTCCCACAGTAAGAGGTGGGATTCCAGCCCAGCACCCCGCTCCGCGTCAGCCCAGCACCCTGCTCTGCGTCAGCCCAGCACCCCACTCTGCATCGTACTCCAGTCTGAACAGCTGCAAAATGGTAGAGCATTACTCAGTGACATATGCCACAGTCTTGACCTCCCAAATTGGACATTTTTCTAATCTCCAACACCTCCAAACATCATTTCCCACCTGAACCATGGCAAATGTCTTTGGATTGATCTCCATGTGCCTCCTTGCTCCCCAGTCCTCAGTTTTCCATGCAGCTCCAGAGAGACCTCACAACCATTAACCAAATTCTGCCCTTCCCTGCTTGAAATCCACTGGCTTCTCCAAACTTAGACTAAAAACCCAGTCCCTCACCTCATCTTTACACCCAGCACTTCCTTCCTGCTTCCTCAATCTCATCTGCTCATGCTCACCCCAGGGCCTTTGCATGTGCTATTCTGTCTCCCTAGAACACTCTTACTGCTATTCTGCACATGACCAGCCTCTTATTATTGAAAGAAGCCCTCCCCATACCCCTCCGCGGGCAGATTTTGAGGGCCAAGGGGGAGTAAGACACGGGGATGCTTCCGAGCTGCAGAGAGGCAAGTTGCTAGAGTAGAAAGATGATGCTGTGTGTGTTGCCAACAGCGGGGGCTGAGGAAGATGGTGGTTTTACCTCACCTCCCCCATGAGACTGAGAAGTTCCAGTGGACCTGGCCCAGAGTGGGTCCTTGAGTGACCCAAGGAGGATCTCGGTAGGATGACACATTTTATAGTCTATCTACATGGCTGAGCTAATCCTTGCTAAGAGGAGACAAGGGGATCATGAGGAGAGATCACCCTTGGCCTAGATCATCCTCCCCAGGACACCCTGAACACAAATTCGCTGACTTTCCACTCCCAGCAGAGCACAAACTCCCCACCTCCCAAGAGCTTCCCAGCTTGAATGGTGAGAAGCCTCCTCCCTGAGCCCCAGATTCCTCCGCTGGGAGCTGTGTTTGCTAAGTAACACCACCACCAGCACGGCGGTGCCGACTGCCGTATCTGTGCCCTCTGCCGGGCAGGTCTCCAGGCTTCATGCTTCCTGGGATCTTCCCAGCAACCACACGGGGCTGTGGGTCTACATCAAAGCCATTTACACATGGGAAAACTGAGGCTCAGAAAGGGAGCGGGTCTTACCCAGGTCCCCCGAGTTAGCAGGTGGCAGAGCAGGGACCTGAACTTGAATCTGTTTCCTTCTGGTGCAGAGGCATGGAGCAGCCACCTGCAATCTTGGTGTTTTTTGTTTTGTTTTGTTTTGTTTTGTTTTGTTTTGTTTTGAAGGGGGTCCTCTGGGGACAAATGCATGTTAAATCAGTGAGTAGAGAATACCTTAAGTCATCAAATTTGAGGAGGGGCGACAGGAGACAAGCCCCTCTTCCTGGGGTCCCAAGTCAGAGCCTCTTGGTTCCCCCCTCCCAAAAGGAAAGCCAGGTGGAGGTCTCTGGAAGCGACTCCCTCACAGTCCTGGCCTGAGCATGGGCGAGGAGAGCAGGGAACGTTGCAGGGAGCGACCCCCACGGTGCCTCCCCCCTCGCTGACCAGGAGCTGGGCCACTGGGCCAGCGGCCGCCTGCAGTTCCGCGCTCGGCCGCGTGGCTGCGCTCTTGGGCAGCGAGTGAGCGCGGCGCGTGGGGGCGGCGGCGGCCGCGGTCAGGGCTTCTGCGGGCTGAGCACCCCCACGGGTCCCGCGGGTCCTGGAGCCTGGAGCGGGGGCCGGGAGCGGGGGCCGGGAGCGCGGGCCGGGAGCGGGGGCCAGAGAGGGCAGAGCGGGCCAGAGGGTCCCGCGGGGTGGGGGGGGTGGCTCAGCCTGGGCCAGGCAGGGAGGGAGACCCCTCCCCAGAGCGCCTGCACCTGGGCCGGGGTCCCTGGGGGCTGGCGGGGGCTGGCTGGGGCTGGGAACGACGAGGAGAGAGGTGGGTGTGGGGGTCCCAGGCCCCCCGGGGAAGGGCGTCGGGGCGGGGGCAGAGGGGCGTCGGGGCCCCTGGAGCAGAGCGCGGGGCCGAGCCGCCTGCTGCAGAGAGGCCCCCGGGACCACCGGCCCAGGGGCACGAATGTCGGGGGAACAGCGAGGCCGGGGCCCAGGGACACGGACAGACCCAGAGACAGACAGACACCCTGCTGCTCTTCGTCAGCCTCAAGGTCACCGTCAGCAGGCCGCGTGCTGCGTGAATCCGGCCCTGGGCCTGGACCGGCACAAGCCCACTCTGCAGCCTGCAGAGAGTGTGTGTGTGTGTACGCATGTGTCAGACAGACAGACAGACAGCCCGACAGCAGAGAGGGGAGCAGGCTGGGACCTCCAGCTGCGGGAGAATGGACCAGAGCTTGGTTGGGGCCGGGAGAGGCAGGCTGGGGTTGGGGCTCCGCACGTGCGGTCTCCAGCCCCTGCAGGGGTTAGAGACGTTCCTGCCGCTGGTAAAGAGCAATAAACCAGGATTTTTCCACCAGAGGGAGAGACCGAGAGATTGATTTTCTGCCTCCGTGAGAAGCCGCGCTAGCACACACGCACACACACGCACACGCACGTGCACACGTGTGTTCTCCTGTGAGGGGGAGAGACAGCCACCGGGGTTTCCGGCTTACCCCCTGGAAGGTTCTGGAGAGGGAGTGTGTGCATGTGTTTTTCTAACACGGTGTGTTTCTTGGCTGCGGCAGAGGAGACATTTCCAGGAGGGAAGGAAAGAGGGAGAGAGAGGACATTTTCTGCCTACACACAGCCACAAACACTCATTATTTTCTGCAAACTGAGAAACCGTATCTGTTTCTCAGGGGCTGCACCCTTCATGACAGACGGGGGGCATGTTTGCCTCACGGGGGGCCTGATAGACACCTGCTGAGCCTGAGTGGGTGCGCATGAGAGACGCACAGACGGACAGACAGATGGAGAGACTGAGAGACACAGAGACAAAGATACCTCAGTTCAAAATACTTTAACTTAAAAATGCCCCCCCCGCCCCGCAAAGAAACGCAGAGAGAGACAGAATATGAGCGAGATAAAGACAGAGGAGAGGAAGTAGGAGAGTGACGGGCAGGATGAGAGAGGATTTTTCTTTTCCAGCTAGAAACACGGCACCAGCATTTTTCTGTTTGCAGAGAGACAAATCCACGGAGACAGACACTTTCGGCTTGTGACCACACACACGCGGCCACGCACACCTTCCTTCTTTCCCAACGTGTGTCTGTCCCATCTGCTGCGTGCTTTCTCGGGGAGAGGGGAGGGATGTTGCCCCGGGAGGAAAGGGAGAGACTTTTCAGAGAGGGAAATAGAACATTCTCTGCCCAGAGACACACGTTTCTGTGAACCAAGAATTGCAAAATGCTGGTGTTCCAGTGATGGCTACTTAGAAAACCAGACATTCTGCGTGTGTGTGTGTGTGTGTGAGAGAGAGAGAGAGAGAGAAGAGAGAGAGAGAGAGACCTTTTGTTACAAAGAAAGAGATGTATATATAGATACACACTGACTTTCCTGCCTGCTACAAGAGACATTCTAATAAATTGAGGGTTTGTCCCCTACACACACACACACACACACACACACACACCAGGTTTGCTGTGAAGAGGGTGAACGTGTGTGTTTTATCTGGTGTGGTCTTCATGGCAGACGGTGTACTTTTGCCCAGTGACTCTTAAAAAGTGACCTTTTTTTGAGTGAAAATACAGAATTTTGTTTTGCTTGGAGACAAGCCCACATATCATTTTCTGTAAGCCGAGAAGCATGTTTGTTTGTTTCTTGTTTTGTTCATTTCCCAGGTACACAGACAGGGAAGAGCCACGTCATGGGGCGGGGGGCAGTATTGTTCCTTTCTGGGAAAACGACGCATCTCTTTTTCTGTTTGCAGGGAGTCGGCTCAACCGAGACTTTTCTCTGCCGATAACCACACACGGACACGCAAATCTTTTCCCACTAAGTGTGTGCACGTGTGTTGATTAGTGCTGTGTGTTGTGTGTTGGCGGGGGTGTGTGTGTGGTCTTCTCCGCCCAGTGACAAAGAGCTCGGGGGAGACTTTTTTGAGAGACAAAGAGAACACATTCTGCCTGGAAACACACTCGTTTTTGTGTGTGCCGACAAGTGCGAAGGGCTGCCTTTCCAGACTGCACCTCGCTTTAGTGAAAAAAGGAGAGCACTCCTACTGGAGTGTGTGTGCGCGTGTGTGTGTGTGTGTGAGACAGACAGACAGACAGAAACTCAGTGAATATTTCTGCCTGGAAAAAGAGACATATTTTTTGGCTTACAAGAAGACAAACCAAAAACAGTGATTTTGCACACTGCACACACACGTGCACACACACACACACACACAGTTTTCAAATATGGCAAAGGAGTGGGACTAGGAGTGAGAGCCCTTACAGAAGGGGAAAGGGGGCATTCCTGTCCCAGGGGTAAATGCTTTGGAGAAAGACTTTTCAGGGGAAGAAATCATTTTCTGTTGGGACAAGTTTTCGTGAGCAGAGAACTAGCAGGGAAAGAGGCTGTTTCTCAGGGGCGCACACCCAGTCGGCGGGGGCATGTTTCTGCCTGGGGGTGTGTGGGGGTGTGTAGAAAGGGTGACAGGGGTGTGTGGAAGCACCCACACATTACTCCCTTCCACGAGCCTCTGGGTGCAGGAGTGTGAGTATGAGCACGTGTGTGCATGCGTGTGTCTGTGTGTGTGTGTGTGTGTGTGTGTGGAGGGGCAGCATCTCTGCCTGGTGACAGAGCGTGAGCTGTTTCTCAGCAAGCAAGAGTGTTTTCTCACTGGAGATACACGATTTCTTTGAGAGCCAGGAACTCGGAGACCTGCTGCTCTCTCCAGAGGCGCGAACCCATGCGGAGAAGCGCAGACATTTCTGCGTGCATGTGTGCAAGAGGGAGACGGGTGTTCCACTGGGGCAAAAGCACCTGCGTTTTCTGTCTGCGGGAAGAGACAGACACACAGACAGGTGTGTGCCACACCCACGGAAGGGGCGGGCTTCTCTCGGGTGTGAGGGACAGTGAGGCAGCCGCAGGGACCGGCACTTCGGAGCCGGTCCGTGGGCTCCTTCCACACGACACACGTGTTCTGTGAGCAGAAAAGTAGTGTTTCAGGCTGTGAGTGCTCAGGGAGAGGTGGAGAGGGAAGTGTGTGTGTGTGTGTGTGTGTGCACATGCACACGCATGTGTGACAGATGTGCAGACAGGGAACCCCATGGACAAGCAGAAACGCACGTGCAGACCAGTCCCTCCTTGTTCCACACGCGCGTGTGTGCACACCTGTGCACGTGTGTGTTTCTGGGGGGGCGTCTCTGGCTTGCAACAAGCCTTCAGCAGGAGCCCTTTCCGAGAGAGAACGCCTCGTGCCCGAAAGGCTTCGGCAATTTTCTGTGAACCAAGACGCAGAGCAGGGCACGGAGGGTGGTGCACACGCGGGCAGGCGGGGGCACACATCTGTCCCAGGCGCCACTCATGCGCGAACGTGTGTGTGTGTGTGTGTGTGTGTGTTTAGGAGAGAGGAGGAGAGTTGTTGTTCTCTCCGAGAGCAAACACGTCCCTCCGAGGCTGCAGGCAGCTGACCCAGACCAGACGTTTGTTCTCACTCTGCGCAAACACGATGTTCTCGGTCCACAAAGGGGGGGGACGTGAGCGCTGTTTCTCTCAGGCGTGCTGTTAAGGGGGGGTCACTTCGGTCCTGTTCCGGGGCCTTCACGGGGAGCCTCATCTCCGTGAGAGACAGCTCGGGGTCCAGAGGCTGCGTGGGGCCGGGCGGCCCGAGGAAAGGGCTGGCTCTCCGGGGCCGGGGCAGGGGCCCCAGCAGCTGAGTGTGCTGAGCGTGCGCGCGTGTGCGTGTGTGGGCGTGCGTGTGCGAGACTGTTTTCTCTGCCTGGAAAATGCACACTCGTCCCCCGCCGAGAGACGTTCAGGCAACAGACAAAGGTTTTCATTTGTTTCTGTTGTTTCCCCGCACACACCCGGACACACACGGCCTCCTGAGCGTGGGTCGGCTTCTCCCGGGCACTCGGGGTCTCCGAGGATGACCTTCCGAGCAGGACAGAATGTTTTCTCTGGGCCAGCAGGGGGACGGATACTGGGGAGGGAGCGCATGAGGGTGAGCACTGGGAATTGTGTAAAACTGATGAATCACGGACCTGTACCCCTGCAGCAAACAATACGTGTTCGTTAAAGAAAACAAAGAACACGTTCTCTCTGGAGACAGGCCGGCCAGCAGGTTGCCACAAGCCGAGAGGGGGCTAGCTTCCCGGGGACCCGTCTGGCCCGACCCCTGAGTGTGTGCGTGCACATGTGTGTGTGCACATCTGTGCCCGCATGTGCATGTGTGGACCAGTGTTTATGCAGGAGGAAAGGCATGTGTGGGTTTTGCTGCTGCAGGAGGAGCCGGCCGTGGGCACAGGGTCGCGGGGGCCGGGCCTCCCTGTGGGGCACCGGCCAGCAAGGGGGTCTCAGACACTCAGTCAAGGAGCTCAGGGAGGGAGGGGCTCTCGGCCGAGACCCGGGGCCAGACCACGTTGGCCAGTCGGGGGGCGCCCCGGTGTCGCTTGCCGGGGCCGTCCTCGTGAGAAGCGAGACACCCCCCGTCTCTCCCCTGCCGTGATGCAGCTCGGGAAGGAGCCCGAGCTCTGTGTGCGCGTGTGGACGAGGAACAACACTTGTGCTGCATTTGTGCTCTTCACAGACACACACCGGCCAAGACCGGGAGACACACACACGTGCGCGCGCACACGCGTGTGCGTGGTCCCTGAGCCTCCCCCGCCGCTGCGTGCTTTCTTGCTGTGTGTGGAGTGTGTGTGTGCACACTGGGCCCCATGAAGGAAAGCCTCAGAGAAAGACTCTCAGACACAGTCGGATCTCAGCCCGGCGGGCACACACAGTCGTCTGCGTTCTGGGGAATAAAGGGTTTGTTTTTCCAGGAACGCGCAATTCATGAGAGAAGAGTGAGTGCGTGTGTGTGTGTGTGTGTGTGTGTGTGGCGGATGCGTTTTTCTTTGTGACTAAAGAGCCCATGTATTTTTCTCTGCAGGGAGGGACAAGCAGACACAGGCGGTCACCCGGGCCCTGCACGTGCCCCTGCACACACGCACACGCTATTCTCTTCCTGTTTTCTTCTTGCACCGAAAATTTATGTGTGTGTTTTCCGCCCGGTGCGCACTCTGTCAAGGGAGGCAGCGTCTGTGCGGGCGAGGACGGGCTCGGAGACGGGCTTCCCGACGGACGGGGACTCGGGCCGCGCCGCACGCGCACACGCTCTCACCGCTCTCTGCACGCCGAGAAACAGTTTTTTCCGCAAATGCTACTTCCCTAAAGAAAGGAAGTCATTTCTGTCTCGCCTGAAACCCAGTAGAGAGCACTTTCTGCGAACGCGTGAGACAGAGACAGCCAGACATTGTTTTCTTCCCGGAAAAACCCCACAGATGCGTCCGTCAGCTTCCCGGGAAAAAGACCAACAGGCAGGAGCACTTTTCTGGGTGTTTCTGTCTCACACGTGCTTTCCTCAGGGGTCGGTTTTGTTCGAGCCTAGAGATAGAAACCTTCAGAGAAAGACAGGAAGGACAGAGACAGAGAGACAGAGAGAGACAGAGACAGAGAGAGACAGAGCGCGCGTCTTCAGCCGGCTTGCAGCCTGCAGGGAGACGCACGACCGTAACACAGCAGCTCGCGTGTCGGGGACGCAGGAGAAACCACCGAGGGGGCTCGGGACGGACGTGTCCCTGCTGGGCCGGCGTCTTCCTACCCGTGTGTGGGAGCGGGGCCGGGGCCGCGGCCCTTCCCTCCCCGGGGAAGACCCGCGGGTCGCTCTGTCCGCGCAGGGGCCTGGGGCACACGGGGACTCGCGTGGCTCACACCGCGGGGGGCTCCGTCCAGAGAGACACTCATGTGCGTGCCTGTGTGTTCACACACACAAAGTTCTCCCCATGCTGAGAAATGGAAAGTGTGCACGTGTGAGACACAGAGACAGAAACACAGAGCCCAAACCCAGAGAGTTACAGAGGTAGAAAGACAGAGACAAAGACACGCAGAGACAGAGACAGAAAGAGACAGAGATAAAGACAGAGATAGAGAAAGACAGACAGAAAGACAGAGACAGAAAGAGAAAGAGACTGAAAGAAAAAGAAATAGAGACAGAGAAAGACAGAGACAAAGAGACAAAGATAGAAATAAAAACAGAAAAATACAGAGAGGAAGAGAAAGAGACAAAGAGACAGAGATAGAAAAAGAGGCAGAAAGACAGAGAGACAGAGACTGAAAGAGAAAGACAGACACAGAAAAGAGACAGAGACAGAAAGAGACAGAGCTAGAGAGAAAACCAGAAAAGTACAGAGAGAAAGAGACAGAGACAAAGGCAGAGATAGAGAGACAGAGATATACAGAGACAGAGAGAAAGACTGACACAGAGAGAAAGAGAAAAAAAGACAGAGACTGAAAGAGACAGAGACAGAGAAAAAGAGAGAAAGACAGAGAGAAATACAGAGGGAAAGACAGAAAGAGAGAGAAACAGAAAGACAGAAAAAAAGAGATGGAGAGAGAGACAGAGACAGAGAAATACGGACAGAGACAGAGAGAGGAAGAGACAGAGATAAAAACAGAAAAATATGGAGAGAAAGAGAAAGAGAGACAGACTGAGACAGGTAGAGACAGACAGAGACAGAGAAAAAGGCAGAAAGAGAGAGACAGGGAGACAGAGACTGAAAGAGACAGAGAAAGAGAGACAGAGACAGAGAGACAGAGAAAGAGAGAAAGAGAGACAGAAACAGAGAGACAGAGAAAGAAAGAGACAGAGATAGAGACAAAACCAGAAAAATATGGAGAGAAAGACAAAGACAGAGAAAAAGAGAGAGAGATAGAGACAGAGACAGATAGAGACAGAGAAAGAGGCAGAGAGAAATACGCAGACCAAGAGACAGAGACTGAAAGAGACAGAGAAAAACATAGACTGAGAGAAAGAGAGACAGAGACAGAGAAATAGAGACAGAGACAAAGAGTAAAAGACAGAGAAAGAGACAGATAGAGACAAAAACAGAATAATCCGGAGAAAAACAGAGATAGAGACAGAGAGACAGAGACAGAAAGAGACAGAGACAGAAAGACAGAGACAAAAACAGAAAGTTACAGAGACAGAAAGACAGAGACAAAGACATTTTGAGACAGAGACAGACAGAGACAAAGAGACAGAGACAAAGAGAAAGACAGAGACTGAAAGAGACAGAGACAAAGAGAAAGAGACAAAGAAAGAAACAGAGACAAACAGAAAAATACAGAGAGAAAGAGATAGAGACAAAGACAGAGATAGCAACAGAGACAGGGAGACAGAAAGAAATAGAGATAGAGACAGAAACAGAAAAATACAGAAAGGCAGAGACAGAAAGAGACAGAGATAGAGACAGAGAAAGAAAGAGAATGAAAAAAGAGAGAGACAGAGACTGAGAGAAAGAGACAGAGACAGAGAAATAGAGACAAAGAGTAAAAGAGAAAGAAAGAGACAAATGGAGACAAAAACAGAAAAATCTGGAAAAACAGAAAAACAGAGATAGAGACAGAGACAGAAAGAGACAGAGACAGAAATACAGAGACAAAAACAGAAAGTTACAGAGATAGAAAGAGACAAAGACATTTTGAGACAGAGACAGAAAGAGACAAAGAGACAGAGACAAAGAGAAAGAGAAAGACAGAGACTGAAAGAGAGAAAAAGAGACAGAGACAGAGAGAGGCACAGGAAGACAAAGAAATAGAGATAGAGACAAAGAGACAGAGACAAAGAAAGAAACAGAGACAAACAGAAAAATACAGAGAGAAAGAGGTAGACAGAGACAAAGACAGAGATAGACAAAGACAGAAAAATACAGAAAGGCAGAGACAGAAAGAGACAAAGACAGAGACAGAGAAAGAAAGAGAATGAAAAGAGACAGAGACGCAGAGAAATAGAGACAGAAAGAAAGAGACAGGGATAGAGACAAAAACCAAAAATACAGAGAGAAAGAGACAAAGAGACAGAGATAGAGACAGACAGAGACAGACAAAAAAAGACAGAGACTAAAAGAGACAGAGAAAGATAGAGACAGAGAGACAACAAAAGAGAAAGACAAGGAGACAGAGATTGAGACAAAAACAGAAAAATACGGAGAGAAAGAGAAAGAGACAGATAGAGACAGACAGACAGACAGAGAAAGAGGCAAAATGACAGAGAGACAGACTGAAAGAGAAAGGCGGAGACAGAAAGAGACAGAAACAGAGAATATAGAGACAGAGAAAGAAAGGGGCAGAGACAGAGACAGAAACAGAATAATACAGAAAGAGACAGACAGAAAGAGACAGAAAGACAGAAGTAGAGACAGAGAGAAAGAGACAGAAAAAGAGAGAGAGAGACAAAAACAGAAATATACTGAGGGAAAGACAGAAAGAGACAGAGACAGAGATAGAGACAGAGACAGAGATAGAGACAGAGAGAGACATAGAGAAAGAAAAAAAGACAGAGACAGGGAGAAAGAGAAAGAAAGAGACAGAAACAAAAACAGAAAAATATGGAAAGACAAAGAGAAAAAGAGACAGAGATAGACAGAGACAGAAAGAGACAGAGACAGAGAAATAGAGACAGACAGCGATAGAGACAAAAACAGAAAAATACAGAAAGAGACCAAGACAGAGACAGGATAGAAAGACAGAAAGAAATAGAGACAGAGAGAGACAGAGACTGAGACAGAAAGAGATAAAAATAGAAAAATATGGAAGAAAAGCGAAGACAGAGAAAAAGACAAGAGACAGAGATAGAGCTAGACAGAGACAGAGAGACAAAAAGAGGCAGAGAAAGACAGAGACCAAGAGACAGAGACTGAAAGAGACAGAGAAATAGAGAAAGAGACAGAGGTAGAGACAAAAACAGAAAAATCTGGGAAGACAGACAGAGACAGAGACAGAAATACAGAGACAAAAATAGAAAGACAGAGACAGAAAGACAGAGACATTCAGAGACAGACAAAGACAGAAAGAGACAAAGAGAGAGAAAGAGACAGAGATAAAAACAGAAATAGAGAAAGACAGAAAGAAACAAAGACAGAGACAGAAAGACAAAAACTAGAGACAGAGACAGAAAGAAGGAGACAAAGAGAGAAACAAAAACAGAAATACAGAGAGACAGAGACAGAGAGAGACAAAGAAAGAGACAGAGATAAGACCAGAAAAATACAGAGAAAAAGAGACAGAAAGAGACAAGAGAGACAGAGAGACAGAGGTAGAGACAGACAGAAAGAGAGATAGAAAGAGACTGTAAGAGAGAAAGACAGAGACAGAGACAAAAACAAAAAAACATGGAGACAAAGAGAATGACAGAGACAAATACAGAGACAGAGATAGCCAGAGACACACAGAAAAAGAGATAGAGAAAGAGGCAGAAAGACAGAGAGACAGAGACTGAATGAGAGAGACAGAGGCAGAAAGAGAGACAGAGACAGAGAAACAGAGAAATGGAGACAGAGACGGACAGAAACACAAAAATACAGAAAGAGACAGAGACAGAGACAGAGATAGAGAAAGAGACAGAGAGACAGAGCCATGAAGACAGGCAGAGAGACAGAGACGAGATAGAAAGGCAGAGACAGACCGAGAGAGAAGGGGACAGAGTCAGCCAGAGAAGGGTCTGCCGCCCACAGACAGAAATAGACCTCAGACCCAGAGGTCTGCTGGGAGCAGGTGGAAGTCGGGCGGGGGCCCCACTGCTGAGCCCCTCCTGGCACAGGGCCTGGCTTGGTCTCGGCACCCAAGGGCTTTTTAAGCTTCCTTTTCATGGGTCGGAAGCAGGTCCGAGCACCACTGCGCGGCCCCTCCTTCCCATTTGCTCCACATCTGACCCGGGCGGACTGTCCCTCAGCTGCCCGATCTCCTTTGTGTGTGTGTGTGGGGGGGGTCACTCCCCGTGACCAAAGGGCCTGGACGTCCTTGAGGTCCGATGTCTGAAACCCTCCCCAGTCAACAGGTCCCAAACGCACGGAGCCTGAAGGGGACCCACAGGACCCACGGTCACCCGTCCCATCAAGTGCCCCTGGAGGGCAGGGAGAGGGCACCATCCGAGCTCTGGACATCGTTGCTTTGGCCTAGAATATTTGCGCCTCGCTTGCAGGGCGCGGGCGCCGGACAGAGCGCGCACCCCCGGCTCCCTCCCACCCCTGTGCGATGGCAGGGTCGGGTGGCTGGGGGGGGGGGCGGCTTAGAGCTCCTCCCAGCAGAGTGGAGCTGGGGCGCAGGGAACTCGGGAAGTGGGGTGGGAGCCCCCGTGGGCTGCGCGGTTGTCATCCCAGCAGGGGCTGACCGATGCGGCTCAGCCTGTGAACCCAGGGCTGAGCCCAGGGGCGCCCACCTGCTGCTCCCCCGCGGGGCAGAGGTTGGAAGGGGCAGGGAGGAACGAGCCGAACCCGGTGACCCGCTCACAGTGAGAACTCAGGGACCGGCGGCTCTCTTCGTCCGCATTACTTTTACAAGTTGCAGAAGGACTGACCATGCACCCAGCGCTCGTTTTTGTCCTTGTGAATAGAGCCCTGATTATGTGTGACAGTGCGCCCAGCTCCACAGAGAGCGCTGACTCATCGCAGCCACTGAAATCCTATTCTCCTTCATCTCAATTGGTGTAGGCGTGGGCACAGGACCCACTTTCAGACAATGAAATGCAAAATGAAAATCTCCTAAAGGGCTTCTGGAAGAGATGATCTACCCGCCCCCAGAATAAAGAGAAATTCATTAAAGAGAAAATTCTTTGGCTCGTACCCCCTTCTGTCCTGTTTGGAATGTCATTGTGTGAGAACATAATGCTTGGAGCTATGGCAACCCTATTGTGACCATGAGGATGGCACAGCAGAACGAGGGGCAGAATGTGACTTTCCGGTGACATCTCTGTGCTGCTGCCCATCTCCAGGCTGCTCATTAAACACAATTTATCACCTCCTGCTGTTTGAGCCCCTGCTTGTTCCTCCCATGCTTCTGTTCCACTCATTCCACAGCCTACGTGGCCTCCGTGCTAGCTGCTCCCTGTTTTGCAGATGGGAAATGTGGCTCAGAAAGGCAGAGTGACACACCCCAGGCCACCCCGTTCATAACAGGCAGAATCACGATCTGAACCCAGATTTGTCTGTGAGCTTGGGCTCAGGGTTCCCAGATTTAGCAGAAGAAAAAAAGACAAAAGAAAAAGAAAACCAGGACATCCAGTTCAATTAGAATTTCAGATAATGCTTTTAGTATAAGTATGTCCCGTGTAGTATCTAGCAGAGAGAAAGAGAACTAGAGAAACACTATACGATTATCACAGTTTTCCTGACATTCTCATGGAACTGGACATCCTGCATTCCGTCTCAGCCCCACTCATGGTTGACCTGCTCCTCTGCCAGAGCTTGGTGGTAACAAAGGTCCTTAACATGTTTATTTCTGTGAATTACAGCCGCAAATTTCTTCAAAGTATCTTTAATTCATCTCTGCCCTTTCTTTCTTTCACTGCAATCTCCTGCCTGTGTCTTTTCCCTGGACACAAGCAGAGGAGACCATTCTGTCTCCTCACACCTCCGGAATTCTCATGGGACCAGGGACGGGGCGGAGCTGGGTGTCCCCACAGGACGCTGTCCTGGCTCCTTGCTTCCCTGCTCCTTGGCAAGCCAATGGCACATGGCTCCCTTTGCAGTTTGCAGATTGCCCTTGAATTCCCGAGTATGCCGAAGTGGGAGACACACACGGAGGACACGGTGCATTGATGGGAACATCTATCAGGGACCCCTGAGAATGCAGAGTCACCCTGCAGACACCCCCAGCAGACAAGCATGCTGGACCCCGCGATGCCGCCCGCACAGGACAGCCTCCTCCCAGAAGTTCATGGGCATCCCCCACACATGCAGAAGAGGCCATGCGTTCCCCATTGCCTAGTCGCATCCAAGATGTGGCAGAGGCTGGAGGGACACGTGGACAGAGACGGCCTGGGCTGGTAGGAGAGGTAGGCTTCCCCTCTGGTCACTGGCCATTTGGACAAGGCTCTGCTCCTCTTGGCCTCAGTTTCTTCATCTGCAAAGTGAGGCAGTAGCTCTGGGTCAGGGCTGACAGTCACATGGGTGTGCGCGAGAGATGGCGAAGTGTGGGTGAGGACAGCTTCTATAGGTCTCGTGCATGTGTCCCTTCCTCTTCTCTCTCCTTTCCCCTCCCTGCAAACTGGTGGGTCCATGGATACCTGACAGTCTTTTCCCCAGCTCCTGTAGCCGGGGTCCAGGGCTCCTCTGCTTCCCATGGTCTCTCTGCCCCATCCTAGTATCTACCATATTGAGTTGGGATCCTACTGAGCTCCTTCCCTCCTAAAGCAGCCCCTGAGCTCCACAAGGGAGGAACTCTGTCTTAGCCCTCTTCACAAAACCCAGGTCCCTGACACATGGTGGGTGTCCTGCAAGTTTTTCTACTGAATGAATGAATGAGTGAGTGAATGACTCCGGCTTCCTGTTGTTGGGGGTGTCCAAGCTTCCCGAGCTTTTTAAGCATCACAGGCAGCCACCATAGTTGTGCCAGGTGTTGTGGGACAAAAGAAGATGTGTCCAAGATACTCCTTCCATGGAAGACCCTTAGGATCTAGAAGAGGAAGCAAGAGCAGCATGTATCAAATGAGAGGGCTGTCGAGGGCCGTGTGGTGGAGTCTCACCTATAGGAAGAGGTGAAACTGGGGGTTTGAAGGAGTGACACAGCAGTGTATGCTGAGTGGGCAAAGGCAGCCCCGTGGAAGAGAGGAGAAGACCTACAGCAAGGGACAAGGTTTGTGTTGCAGGAGAGGAGGACCCACCTTGCACAGTGTAGGTGCTCAATAAATAGGAGTTGGTTTGACCCAAAATCCCATGTGGTTCTGTGCCCAGGAAAATAGCTACTGGTATCCTGTTGCAGTGCATATTCATGGGATAGATGGATGCTTGGATGGGTAGACGGATGGACGGATGATTGGATGGATATATGGATGGATGGATGGACAGATGGATGGATGGACAGATGGATGGATGGACAGATGGATACGTGGATGGATAAATGATAGCCTGGGGGGAAGAGAGGACATTACAAGTTGGTTCCCCATGACAAGGAAGTCATAGGACAAGGCAGGGGTGGTGAGGGTCAGCAGCTGAAAGAACCTGGCTCTTCTTGGCCAGCCAAAAGGGAGGGGCCCCTTAACTCCCTCCACATACCTTGGCTCTGGTTGGATCGGTGGTGCTAGAGATTTATAGTTCCCTCCTTGATATACCAAGTCCAAAGATGACAATTATTGCCTCACTGAGGGTTTAGAACAACCTCCAGCCTGGAGTTCATTATCCACTGGACCCAGATCCATAGATTCTCTGAATTTGCCCCGTGCAAGCTCCATGGTGGAGGTGCAGGAAGGCAGCTGCTGGCGGGGTTTCACGAAGCCTCAGTGAGGCAGAGAAGCATTAATGGACTTCATCGCTTTGTCAAGAGCTTAAAATTGCAGTCATTTACACGACTTCGTTTTAATTGTAGCAATAAATAATTTTTGGTTAATTAGGATGCATAAACTTATATATCATTTATTAACAAAAATAATTTGCAGTAAAAATTGATGTGTTTTGCCTTTGGGCACACTCTGCAGTCTTTGGAAGCTCTAAAAAATAAACAGTCACACAAATACCAAAAGAAGACACCCGCAGACACAACTGAGCAGTATTCCTAGGGCTACTGTGTGTCTGGCGTGGAGGGACCACAAAGGGACGAGAGGAGATGACCAATGATAGCAAGAAGTCTGTCGGGAGCGGTGCAGAGAACCTTGTAGCTGTGCTGGAATCTTCTTAAAACTTATGAGCTGTGTGTCTTTGCCCAAGTTACTTAACCTCTCTGTACCTCTCTTCTTCACCTGAAAATTGGGTCCTAGTAGGACCCACCTCTTGAAGGTGCTGTTGGGATTTGCATGAAAAGGACCCCAGGGGACACATCATCTTCCTTCAAGTGACATTCTTCTTCCCGTAACCATCTCCTGATGTTCCTGGAGGATCTAATTCCCTCTTCTCAGCCCAGGTGTTTTGACTGGAGTTCACACCTGGGATCTTTAGGAAGGCCAACATCTCTACCCTAAATTAGTCAGCAAAATCCTGATCACTGTGAATGGCTGAGGGATGAGCATGTGACCCAGGCGGTCCCATCAGAGCTCATTCCCAGACTCACTGGGGGGACGAGGGCATGTTCTTTTCCGCTGGGAGCCTGGAAGTCTGGGACCCTGGGGGCCACCAGCAGCGGAGTCCTGACATCGGCGTAACCAGCAGATCCAAGAGAGCTTTCACCATCCTAGGATGATGATGGAGGTGCCAGGTCCAGCCTCGAATGTCATCAGAACGGTGCCTATCACCGCACAATGCCACTGTCCCCTCCAAGACCCTGTGCTCAGGTTTGCTCTTCTTGGGAAACCACAAGGGCCTCCAGAGCACCTGGCTTGGGTCCCTGCAGTGAGGGGCCAGAGAGAGAGGGCTTCTTTCACGCAAGGTTCCCCTGGGAGGGCAGAGATTGAGCCCTGGTGACCCGGGTTGGGACGTGCGTACTGGCTTCCCCTGTTTGCTGGGTCTTGTACCCATCCTGGTTGCAGCTGGTGCCATCAGGCCCACCCTGACCCTCCCCTCCCCAGGGAAATAAATCCCAAAGGAAAACTAAGGAAACTTTGTTGGAAGCAGGAACAGTAGACGTGGGCGCCAGAAACTGCCCAGCCCAGGGCTGAGTTCACGAGTTGGGGAGGACCCGGCTCTCTGTTGCCTGGGTGCTGCTTGGCCCAATGAAGAAGCAATAGCGAGTGACTGCTTTGTCCCCACAAAATGCTCCAAGGGAACCCCTCCTTGGGTTGAGGCCACTGTTTCCTGCGGCCCAGCAGTTGTCCCAGTGACGGCCAAGGTACTGGCTCAGGCCTGTCTCTTTAGCTCTGAAGCTCACATTCTCAACATCCGCGAGAGACCTGCTCTGCGCGACTGCGGGGGCCAGTGGGAGAGCCGAGCTGTGCGTTCTGTCACCTTGCTGAGCCGAGGCGGCCCTGACCCGGGAGCCTCTGGCTTCCCCTACTCGGTTCTGGGATCAGGGAAAACTACTCTTCTAGGGTCCGTGGGCTCTGCCCGGGGCTTTCTTCCGGCTCCAAGTCCTAAGGAGCTGTCACGCCCAGACACAGTTCTCAGCCGAGGGTGGTGGGAGTTGAAAGCTGAAGCCCTCGGTGTCCTTGTCCCTCTGTGGGGCAGCGCTGGGGGCCTGCTTCAACCACCTCCTGGAGATCAGCCTGCAGAAACTGAGCTTTGGTCGCTCATTGCCATGACCGGCATGTGTTCCTCCCCATTACTTGTCTGTCTGGCTTCCTCCCTCTCCTCGGGGGAATCTCCTGGGGGCCCCTCCCACACCCGCTGCTCAGCTCAAAGCCGTGTCTCTGGGTCTGCTGCTGGGAGGTCCCAGGGGGAAGCACCCGCTCCAGCTACGGCCGCTGTAGCGAGCCGAACGTGCCCCAAAGATAAGCCCACGTTCGAATCTCCAGAATCTGGGAACGTGACGTTGTTTGGGAAAAGGGATGTTGCCAATGTAATTAAACTAATTATCTTGACATGAGCTCATCCTAGATTGTCCAAGCGAACCTTAAACTCAGTGGCAAGTGTCCTCATTAGAGAGAGAGGCAGAGAAGAGAGAAGGGGACGTGCAGACGCCAGAGGGACACAGCTGCACGCGGGACGCCTGGAGCCCCCAGAAGCTGGAGGAGGTGGGGAGCTCCTCTGCTGTAGCCTTCAGAAGGAGTGGGGCCCTGGTGACAGCTTGACTTGTCTTCTGGTCCCCAGACTGTGAGAGAATGAGTACCTGTTGCTTCGAGCTCCTCAGCCTGGGGTCCTGTGGCAGCCGCCCCAGGAGACGAACCCACTAGCGTTGCAGGAGGGCCTTACGTCATCACCTTCGGGGATAAGGGTCCTGGGGTCACATCATACCGAGCAGGAGCCGGTGAGACGTTGAGAAATTTTTGGCCAAGGAGTGTTGCGGCCCATCTGGGCCTTGAAGGGGCCCCTGGTCACCGTGCGGGACATAGGCTGGGGCTGAGCTGGGGCCGGGCTCTCCAGCCAGGAGCATGGAAGGGTCTTGGGGGGCCCGGAGCCATTCCTGATGTCCCTTAGCCCCACAGGCACAGCCACAGCTCAGGAGGGCAGGCTCTGATGATGTGTGTCCCCTGACTGCCCCTATTCCAAGCCAACCAGAAGCAGGGAAGAAGCAGGTATCTGGGGGGTCAGCCCCCAAGGGCCCTGAGCAGTCCTAGAGGACTCCTGCCGTGGAGGTGACCTACCCCGGCACCTGCTTTGTGCAGAAGGGCCCCGGGGACAGAAAACCGGAAGCCGAAATGTAATGTCTTCCCTCCTCACCAAGGTGTCCTGCTTCCCGCAGATGGTATTTGAGAAATGATGCCCCGTCACCCCCATTCTTGTCCCCACACGTCAAAGCCTGGGGTCGGGCGCCCACGCACACGGTCGGGGAGCAGGAGGGCGCGTTTTTTCAATGCTGGCAAATGTCCTTTCCTGGAACGTAGGCCCTTCCAGGGACCACCAAGGCGGCATCCCCAACCCGCATTTATCCTTATACTATTTCAGCCAAGACTGGATTCTTTGTGGTCCTTTATCTCCCGGACGAAGCCCTTGGAGGTTTGGAAGCTGTACCTTCCACAGCCAACTTCTGTGTTTTTCACAAGAGAAAGAAAAGGAGGGGGCGCTCGTGCCCTTGCTTCCAGGGCATCAATCATTTGGGGTCATTTATCGAGGCCCCCAACCCTCCCCTTCCCACTTTCCCATCCCCTCATCAAAGACCCCTTCGGGCCACAAAGGCACCTATGTCTTTTCCCCACAGTGTCCCGGGGCTGGAAGGGTGGGGGGAGTGGCTCTAAACAGCGGGTGCTGGAGTGATCTTCAAGAAAGCATCCCCCCGGAACCGGAGCCCCGAACCCCCTTGCAGTCCCCCTGTGGTGACGAGCCTCCAGGCAACGGCCCTGGAACAGTCTACAAACAGGAGGACACTCGAACGAGGGAGAGAGAAAAGGAGCACTGTCCATGCAGCCAAGAAGCCAAACTAGATGACTTGTCGGGGTCGAGGAGGTTCGCCTTCCTGAGGGTGGCCACTCCCTCCGCACCCCGCTCAGCTCCGGCTTAAACCTCCCCTTTGGGTTTTCCGGAGGGATTTTGGAAGATGCATGTTTCTTTCCCGCTGACATCAGGTGTCCAGGGACAGGACCGCCGGGGGTTCTTCGGCAGACAAGAGAGACACCGTCAGGCAAAGGAAGAGCCTGGAGGGGGTTCTGGTGGGCTCCGAGGGGGCCTGCATGGGGTTGAGTTTGGGGCTCGATGCTCTTCTCTGACACCTGATCCCACTGAGGCTGGGTCCAGGGAAAAGAGAGAAATTGAGGCATGGGGGGTGGGGAATGAAGCAGAAAAGTGTGGACCCTCCCTCCCCCGGACCCAGGGCTTCTCCCTTTGCCATTTGATGCCTCAGTTTCCCCTCGGGACTTAAAGGGCTGCACTTGGTCTGAGTTTGCTAACATGTGCTGTTGTATCCAGAAATCACATAAGGAGAAGTTGTTTCCTGTCTAACTCTTGTCGTCTTGTGGATTACATCCAGAAAAATCTCCACCTAGTAAGTCTGTGGCCCCCGAGTCCTCCCAAACCTCCCTTTGAAACACAGCAGGCCTTGGGCTCAGAGCCTTTTCCGGGCCAGGCCTCTAGCCAGCTTTAATAATACTTTGTTTCCATTTTCCTTCTTTTCATGGTTACCGTCTATTTAATATGGCAAGGAGCAACAATTTTCCACTCCCACTCGTTGGTGAAGAGATCTATCCAGTTCCTTTTTAAAGGTGAATCGATTTCGAAGCAAATATCAGGAAATCATGTCCCTGGGAGTCCAAGGCGCAAGCCCTGGCGACCCGTCAGGCGGGCGTGGGGGGCGTGTCCCGAGCGCGGGGCCGGGGCCGGGCCTTCTCCTTCCTCCCTAGTGTCCGCTCCGGAAGTCAGTTCCAGGTGTGGGACAAGCATGTGACGTTGAATAATGGGTGAGAGTTTTAAAGCCCAAGCCCCACGCGTTTGAATGTGAGGGTGGGGCCAGCCAGTGTCAAGAAGGAGCATCACATGCGCGACAGGGACACGAGACAGGGAGTAAGTGACGGCACCAGCCTCAAAGAGGGACCTCAGGCGTGGGCTCCGGGCAGGCGAGGACAGGGCCGGTCACCTAGCAAGCGGCACTGCTTGCTGGTTCTTGGAAGAAAGCTGGGTTTGGTCTGTAGGTGCCCTAGGAACTTGCCCCCAGCCCTCTGCCCTCTGTCCGCACAAGTCTTTCTGGAAAGGGAGCCTGCCCTTGGTTCCAGACTGGCCACAGCCACTCCCGCTCCCCCTGTCCCCTCTCCTCACCGGCCCCACCCACCTTCCCAGGAGGAGCTCGGTCCAGAGCTAGGCCCAGAGGCCTAGAAGGAGGACCTCCTAATGGGGGCGACGGGGGAACAGCCTCAGGAAGGGAGTGGGCGTGGCACCAAGGGTGGGGTGGTCTTCAGATTGGAGACAAGATCCTGACTGAAGATGGCCACACTTCCAGCCTCAGAGAAGTCCCTTGTATCTTCTGATCTGCCCCTGCGTGTGGCAGGGACAGAGGGGCTGAAGAATCTCCCCCAGTGGCTGGGTCAGATTCTCAAACCCGCGTTGGTACAAATCCCAAGTCCACTGGGAGGGCGGATAGAGACAAATTGTCCACACTCAGACACACACACACACACCCCCCCAAGCCCTCGGCCCAGGCACAGCTGCCCTGAGCACATGCGATAAGCAGCAAGGTCAGCCCAGCGCCCCCACCACCCCCATCACCACGTTCTTTCCAGAAACTTAAACTGCTGACTTCTGCAACCCAGCTGTCTGGCCCATCAGCCAGTGCCCCGTGCATGCGCTCTGCTTCCAGAAAGGACCACTTCTGAGAAAGCCCTTGGTCATCAAACCCCCATCTCCTTCTGCCAGACTTTTTGGCGCGGAGGGCCGGTTCAGTGGATAGAACATTTAGCGATTAATCTTGTTCCCAAAACGTCGCTCAGTAAATCATGGAGAAGATGGTTTCCCAGAACAGTCTGCTGCTTGCCCAGGAGAAGGACCAGAGCAGAGCGGCCGGCCAAAGCAAGCATGGGGGGTTTGGAGGTCTGTGCTTTGCAGCTGTCCCAGACCACCCCCTATGTATAAGCGTGCGCACACACACACACACACAGGCACGGATTCCCCCCACCCCCCAAAAAGAACAAACCGTTTACAGCGGAAAAGCTTGCAAACCTAGGGTGTAATTGTGGGCTGCAGCGGAGCCGGCGGGCACCGGTCGGGGGCAGGGCGAGCAGCTCCATCACTCATCACTTGCCTCGATAACTGACTCTCTTATTGCACTTGGCCGCTGGCAGGCTCATTCTCCTTGGGAAGGTAATGCCTGAGCGGTCAGAACGAGGGCCGGAGCAGGGTCGGGGTGGGGATGACCCCGCCTGCCGAGCCCCCACCCTTGCACAGGATAGAGGAGGCTCCGGGAACAGAGGTGGGAGGCGGCCGTGTCTGCTCTCAAGTCCCAGTCCTGCTCCTGGCTCTGCCCGCAGGGGACCTTGTCCCGGGGCTCACCCCACAGCGAGCCTCTCCTTGGAGCCCTGGCCCGTCGCCTGTCCCTGGAATGTCTTTCTAGCCTCGGACACAGGCCAAACCCAAAGGGCCAGCGAAAAACTCAGCCATCTCCAGTTTCCAGGTCCTTGGCCAAGCAAAAGAGGGGCCCACAGGCCAGGAACCAGGAGGGGACAAGAGCAATGGGTGAAGAACGGACTCTTTCCTCGGGCCGGGTGGACACTGCCGTGTGCTCGGCTCAGAGTGTACCCTCTCCACTCCGCTTGGACCCGAGGCTGCCCCGGGAGCAGGCGGCAAACATGACCCCTGCCCCCATTTCACAGAGGGGCCAGAGACCACCTGGGTAGGGCTCAGCAAGCCTGGACACAAACCCAGGCCCCCGCCCAGAGCACGGGCTCCCAGCCTCCATGCAAGCTGCCTGCCGCTCCTCGTGCTTCCTGCGTCCTGCCCGTCTTCCCAGATGACAAGTGTGTCCCGCGGACCCCGTCTTGGCGACGCCAGCTGCCCAGGTTGGGTACACAGAGTTGGATGAAGGAAGTCCAGGGGGCCTGAGACACAAAGAAAGGACCAGCCATGACTTCTCAACAGAGCACTGGTACCGACCCCCAGGAAGGAAGGAAAAAAGCTCAGGGACACAGAACTCCCGGCTCTGGGCTCAGCCCGAAAGCTGGGCTGAAAAACAGCCTCTTCGGGCCGGTGCGCTCTGAGCCTGCCGGAGCCTGGGCACTGCCCACACCTGGCTGTCTGCGCGCCGCCTCCAGGACCCCGTCCTCGCCCTCCTGGGCGGCGGGTCACAGGGCCTGTTCCTGTAAAGCAGCTCCGGCTCCTTTCAGAAACGTAACCTGGTTCTGAGCAACACTGCCCGTGAAACCCAGCTTGGATGAGCGGAGTATTTTCTCGTACCTGCTAAGGTCAGGAAACCCACAGCCACAAAAATAAAAAAAATCTCCATGGAGTTACACTGGAAACCTCCCCCCAGGGATGGGCAGACCCAGGTGGGTGATACCTCTGAAGCCCTTGACCTGACCTTGGCCACAGTCAACACTTAACACAGGCAACTTTTCCCTGGGAGCGTCTCTCCATCCAGGAAACGTCTTTTCTGGAACTTTCTCTCACCTCTCCCATTAGACCATCACCACTAATTCCCACGGGAAGAGCAGTGCCCGGGGCCCAGGAGGGGCTTGGTAAAGAGCAGAGAGAAAGAGAGGTGGAGGGGGGAGGCCGAGAGGGAAGAGGAGACCCCCCAGTCCCCCCAAATCATACTAATGTTCTAGAATTCTGAAAAGTGCGAGGTCAGCCCTCTGCATTAATAACGGATGTGATGAGCGTGACCCCGAGTCATTAAGAAGAAGTGAGATGATGCGGATTGGGTTCTGTTAACCAGAGCGGGAGGCCCCGGCGAATCCCCTGCCGCGTCGTCCGTCAGGCCGCGGGGAGGGCATGGGTGTTCAAAGCGGTTTCTGCTGCCCTTAACTAGAAAGCGCCCTCACCCAAAACACTTTGCACCTTAAAAACGCCAGACACAGAGTGTTGAAGGCAGAGCTCCGGGACAGTGTCGCTGAGTTTTGACATTCTTTAACCGTGCTCCCTTGAACTATTGATTAAAACCAGCAGTACCCTCGTGGTTTGTTCTCTCAATAATGCTAATTTTAGTAATTCATTAAGTTAGGTCTGACAGCGTGTCTGCTTCTAACACGTGTAATGAACCAAATCGTGGAGTTAGGTAACGCATGAGCTCACGGCGAAACAGGTAATTGGCCAAGCATCGGCAGTCGACTTGGCACGCAGCGGTAGGGACGGTAGAGCCCCGTGCACCGGGACCTGCAAAGACCCCGCGTAGCTCCGAACTCCCATCTCAGAGCCAGGGAGAAACTTTTTGTATGAGGACAAGTGAGTCATCTTGTTTTTGAAGCTCTTTGTATTGGAAAGACATTCTGCCCTGACCGTCATCATTCATTTTGGAGTTTAATATCCTGAGACATCAGGAAGCTTTCCACAGTATCTAAATTAAATTCTTTCTTCTGAAGCTCAGATCCATTTCCTTCTGAGTAGATAGCAAACTGCCAGCCACAACTGTCTCTGATAAGCAGAGATTCATAGATTTTTCAGGACTATCTGATCCAGACCCCTCCTTCTGACGGGAACCGCACGTGTCGGTGGGCAAACGTCTCGTCTTATGTAAGACCACATACAGAGCTGGGTGCAATGCTGGTTTGGGGGTCCAAGACCCCTGCTCCCCCTCATGCGACCCGACCCTGGATCCACCCCCGTTGCCCACACAAGGAGACCTGAGGAGCAGGATAGGAGAAAGCCACAGCTGCGCCCTTCGAAGGACCGTACCAGCGAGGTCACAGGGAAGAATGTGACCGTTGGTGTTGAAAGTGTATGAAAAGTTGTCCAGCCTCACTCGTGGTCTGAACGAAGCAAACGAGGCATCCGTCAGGTCTGGTCACCGACTTTGACAACATCCCGCTCTGCCTGGCACCCTCAGAGGCCGCGACTTCTCAAGAGCCGCTGGCAGTGTGCGTGCAGATTCAACATGGACCCACCTTGTGGTCCGGCAACTCCCTTTCTAGGACTCCATCCCACAGACCTTGTCCCGCACCCGCCGAAGTGCTGAGGAGATCCCGGAGTCCGGATGGGCAGCTCACCCCCATGCAGCTGCGAGCCGTCCAGCGGTGGGTCCGTCCTCTCTGCTCAGACGTGGCACTGTCTCCCCAACACCAGCTACAGGAGGAAAGCGAAACACGGAAACCACGTGCGAGACTCGGCTCTTTGCATAGAAAGTGAAAAGAAGGTCATTACCCGTAAATACGTGCGGCGTCTGCAGGAGTCCAACATCCCCGCAAGGATACCCGGGGAAGTGTTACCTCCTGTTGTTTCGGAGGAGGTCGCTGGAGAGCCAGAGAGGACAGAGACTGATTTCCCTTCGCTCCGCTTTTGTTGTCTGGGCTGCGCTCCCGCGTGCGCCTTTCTCCCACACGCCGGCGGGCTCACGTGCCTGTCGATGCAGCCTGTTCCTGTCGACGCAGCCTAACCCAGCAAGGTCATCACAGCCTTAAACCAGCGGGCCTGGCTGCAGGGCCGGCTCCCCACTCCGCACTGTTAGGGCCCGAGACTTGGTTTCCTCATCTGCAGAATGGGGGCAACCCTGATCGCGAGAAGCCTGCCCAGACGGGGTCCAGGTCCGTAGGGAGCACATGGGAGGCATGGTGTTGGCAGCTGCCTTTGGAACAGCAAGGGGTGACCTTCTCTGCCCGCCCGCGAGCACTCCCAGGCAGCCCAGGTGTCCCGCGCGATCTCCCACATTCAGTCCCCCCTCGTGCACGACCCCGCCTGCACCCCAGGGGCCTCCCACTCCCCTCTGCCGCCCCCCCAAGCTCTTCAGGGACCTCCCATCCACACCCCTCCCTCGTCTGCCGTGTCCCAGTGTTCCTCCCTTTCTGTCTCACGACTGGCTCGACACTGGCAAGGATACGGAACACCCAGGAAGAAACCACTGACGGAGGCGGAAAATGGCACAGCACTTTGGAGATTCTGACAGCTCCTGGTAAAGTTTCACACACCGGGATCCCACGACACAGCAATTCCACTTCTGTGAATTTACCCGGGAGAGTCAAGACAAACGCACAACGGCGCTCCGAGTGGCTTCCTTCCTAACGGCCCCGCGCTGGAAGCAGCGCAAGTAGCTCCCGAGAGGAGAGAGGTGAGCAGACCGAGGGACCTCCAAACAACACGGGAATCCGTGCGAGGGAAAGAGAGCACGCTGCTGACAGTCGCAACAACACGGATGGCCCCGCAAGCATGATGCTTCGTGAAAGAAGCCGGATGCAAACGCGGACACCTGTGTCATCCCACGTACACGAAGTTCAAGAACGGGCAAAATCGCCGGCGGTACTAGAGACTAGAACACCCACTGCCTCTGGGTCGCCAGGGTTGAGATGGGGGAGGAAGGTTGAGATGCAACGAGAGAAAGGAACTTTCTAGGGCGAAGGAAACTCCCGACGGCGGGATAGGGAAGCTGGTTCGGTGGGTGCATACCCAGTAGGAGTCACAGAGCTGCACACTCAAAATCCGAACGTTTTCCTAAGTGTAAATCTACCTCAAATGAGCTCGAAACATGAGGCGTGGCGGGGGAGGGGGGTGGTGGGGAGACACGACTGCACATTTCCCAAGGCCAGACCTAGCCGGCTTCTCCATCAGTGCCTCTTAAACCTTAGGAGAACACTGAGAATGACTCACAGCCACTTGGCCGATGTGGCCGATGTGCATGGAACCATTCTGCTCCATTCTTGTGGGTGTTGCACTGCCTAATAAGGTGAAAGTCGCGTGCCGCTTCTTGGCCTTAGAATTCCTGTAGGAGCGACACATCACGGCCAAGGGAGGTCTGTGTTATCAGAGGAGGAACTTTCTTTGCGGAGAGAGAGGTAGCCCAGAGCGCGCCTGGTAGTCTCAGGTTGGGAGCAGCCCTTGGGCGACGGCTGACACTGCCTGGCTCACGCAGCCCCTGTGCTGGGGCTGGGCCTCCAGATGCAGACATCCCTGCGGAGCTGTTGCGTTGGGTCCCCACCTGGCCACTCGTTTCGGCTTCTGAATGGTTACTCACCCTTTGCCCCCTCCATCTGCCCCAACTCTGGGTGGTGTCTCCTCCTTCCTGACAATTCCAAAGAAGTGACCCCCCCCCAACCCTTGCCTTAGTAGGAACTCTCAATAGCCCAGGGAGACGGGGGTCATGAGCTCCCTCCCATAGGAAAGAAAGGCGAGGTTCTAGATACTTGTGCAAGAACTCTGGGGTTCATGGGTGGACCCCTTCCCCCGTCACCTTCTCCCTCATCACTCTCTGGCCCACTCCCTCCGGCTCTGCAGATGGCTCTTCGTTCCCAGAGCAGTGCTCGGACTTTCTCGTTGCCCCCCTGCCCTCTCCACCGGCTGGGCCTGCCCAGTGTCCTGGACCGCTCACCATTCAACGTGAGCGGGTCTCAGAAGCCCGTCGAGATTCTCAGCTCTTCGGACGCGGGGGCCTCTGTGTGAGTGCTTCAAGCACATAGCTCAGGCCGAGTGACCGGGGCGGGGGAGAACGGAGGCTGGGTACTAGGGACTGATGGATTGATTGGCTCGCACCCCATTGGCGATCTGTTTTATGAGACTCCTGGGGCGTACGCTCTCCCTGATTAGATTTTTGCTCCGTCAATTAAGGACGCTGTGTGTGAGCACGCTGTGTCAGCTAAAGATCAAGCTCTAAATAACGGTTAGCGTCTGCCCCGGACGCAGGCTTGCTGGGCCTGGATCCCAGGCTGGTGAGGCAAGACCATGAAATGTCAAACACGCCGTGCGGTGCACACACACCAGGGAGGGCCCCCATAAATCAATGCAAAAGGACAATCATTAGCATTTGGGTGAAGGCAGCACCACGGAGGGTGATGGGGGTACGGGGATTCTGCTCACCTGCAAGGTCATTTGGCCTTCATCAATCTATCGACTGTTTCCATCCCCAGAATCAAACAAGAAGATGTGTCACCAGACTAAGAAGGCCACAGTAAAATATCTTTATCACTGGAGTATGGCTCCCAGCTGTCCCCGGGGGTGATGCTGAGGGGAGTGGCGGGGCAGAGGCAGGTGGTGGTTCTGGAATTGCTCCTCGGGTCCTGACCCTCAGCAGGAAGCTTCCAGCAGGCGCTCAGGTTCTAAAGTTCAGGGGCTGACAGCTGTCCCCGAGGAGGGCTGCCGAGGACCCCTGGCTCACCATACCGAGCTTGGACTGCAGACGTGCCCCAGCTAGGGGAGCCTGTCTGCACAGGCAAGGGGGGGACCCACGCTGGGCTCCTGGGGACGCATTGGTCATTATTTTTCTTTCTTGGTAATTTCTTTCTCCATTTTTTAAGATTTTCTTTATTTGAGAGAGAACGCACATGAGCAGGGGGAGGAGCAGAAGGGAGCGAGAGAGACAAGCAGACTCCACGCTGGGCACAGAGCCGGCCACAGGGCTCGGTCCCAAGACCCCCGAGATCATGACCTGAGCCGACACCAAGAGTCGGACGCTTTGCTGACTGAGCCCCCCAGGTGCCCTCTTTCCTCGTACTTAAAAAAAAAATCCACATGCTTGGGGACCCTGGTGCCGCCGAGTGGAGCTGCCCTCTGCCCGGGAAACAAGCCGGGCGGCTGACTGTCAGCCCACGAGACCTCAGAGCTTCGCCCTCCCCGCCAGCCCCCCTCGACCGTGGACCAGCGCGGCCTCGGCTCTCCCTCCGAGCAGGCCTGTCTCTGCCGTCACTCTGGGCCGGAGCTTCCAGCTCCGCAGAGGAATGACGGCGGCGTGCTCTTCGAGCAGCCAACCGCATTAAGAGATCGGGTGAGTAAATTGGATTCTGGATATTATAAATTTAAAATTATGCTCTTTTTCCACAATGCCAACCCTACATACGAAACTACATTAAAATGCATGGCAGGACCGCGAGGGAGAGGCTATCATGAGGCCGGACCTGCTGAGCCGTGAGCGGGAGGCAGTCGCTCTCTCCACCCCCTCCCCCACGCTGGAAGAACACTCCAGAAAGTCCTTACCATGCAAATTTCTGACACTGAACAGAAGAGTTAATAATATCAGCGACGCAATAGAAACTGACTGTAGAGAACGTAATCTTCCTGGGGTGCCACTCTGGGCTGGAGCGGGAGGCACCTGCTAGGTAGAGGCGGGGGGCGGGGGGACACCTGATTAGGGTTTCCCGAGTCTCAGGCCAGGGTGGCTTCATGAGCTGTCCCCTCCCACACTTGCCCAGGGCTGAACACAGGCACTGGGTGGCGACCTCTTGCTCAGAAATTAGCCTGGGGAGCTCCCGGGGGCCCAAAATGATTTCCTCAATAACTTCCATTTGAATTTCTTCCCTGTCTACACGGGGTCTCCAATCTGCAGTGTGCAGGGAAAGCAGAAAGCAGGTGTCTGGAGCTCTGGGGCTCCCCCCATTCTGCTTCCTTCTCTCCAGGCTCCGAAGCTTAGCGCTGGTGGCCACCAGCTTGGTCAGGAGCCCTGGTGACGGACCTGGCCGGTCGTAGGTGGGGACAGGGGGGCAGAGAAGAGGGAGCTAGCCCAGGGGCGAGACAGTCCCATGAAGGCAGATGGCTTGCCCTGGTCTTGAGGTGCTGGGGGACACGGGGCAGGGGCAGCCCAGCTCCCACCCCGGAGGACAATGGCTCTGCCTCTCAGAGTACCCAAAGTGGGGGCTTTCCTCTTGAAACTCTTTCCCGACACCCGGCTCCATGGTTCTCGCGCTGCACAGCCCCACCTCACCAGCCCCACATCACAAAATCTAACGACAGAGATCTCAGAAGCACTTGTCCCCGCTCCGGTCATCAGCCCCGTACGACGGGCAGCCACATCCTGACCCCTCACACTGGTTCGCCTTCCCTGTTCTGCATATGTGTCGAGTGGAACCATTGGACCACGTCAGTCTCACTGCTTTCACTCACCGTGTCTGTGGGATGGCCGTGGTGGGAGCTGTGGGCGGCGACGGCCGGTCTGAGCGCTGTCCTGTCCCGCGGATGGACCGCACCTCCTTCATCCCAGCATCCGGGTAACTCCATTTGAGCTCCTGCGGAAAACGCTGCTATGAATATTCAATACCCAACCCTTGGTGAACTTACGAACGCACTTCTGTTGGGTATGTGGTCCTGGCCTTGGCATTGGGCCATCGGTGAGGCCCACGTGCAGCTGGGAAGATCTCCGCTCAGCCCCGGAAGGCTGGCTGGGGCTCATCACTCAGGATCCATTTAAATGCCAGGTCCCGAGGGAACCCCTCCCAGATCCACCGACAAGCGTCCCTCCTCCGGGAAGGCCTGTGCCCGCCTCTCCTCGAAGAGCCCTCGGCGCCGCCCTCTGCCCTCGTCCCCGCACTCCCTCGACAGCTACCAAGGGCCGGCACCCATGACTCAGCCCGGGGCAAGGCAAAGCCGCCATCCTCACACATCCCAGACCCCGGGGTGGAGGGGGATTTTAAGCAAGTGAGGAATGTGTCTCAAGTGCTCAGAGCATAGTGCAGGGGTGGAGAGAGAGGGCGCGTGGGGGGGAGGAGAGGAAGAGCCGGAGGGGCAGCGTGGCCGCAGTGAGGGGCGTGAGGGGACCGGAGGGAGTGAGGTCAGAGGCAGACTGGCTGGTGACGGGGGCCCCGCGCGCGGCGGGAGCTCCCCTCAGAGAGTGGGGAGGCCCGGAGCCCAGGCCCGCGCGCCACAGACGTGTGTCCAGTGAATGATGAATGAGTGAAAACAGGCCCTCCACGTGCCACCGGGCTAGCAGAAGTCCCACACCCTTGTCCCGACCCCCGCTGAGTCCCCGTCCCCCTGGCAGGTTTAGCCAGTCCACGGACCGTGTTTGCACAGGGAGAGGCTCTGACTGCTCCTCCCTGACCTTGCGGGACAAGAGCACCCCCACCCCCCGCCGGGCCCACCCCTGTCGACGCCCCGCAGCCTCGCACCGAGCAGCCCCTCCCAGGCAGAGGCCAGGGTGAGTGCTGCCGAGGACATGTGGAAAAGAGGGTGGCTGTCCAGGCCTACCCCACGAGGGCGGTGGCTGTCCAGGCCCACCCAACAAGGGCGAGCCCAGTTCGTCCTCCAGGCCACAGGGCTGCTTGACTCTTGGTGCTCTGTCCCTTCCTCACCACCTGTTTTCTCTTCCTAAAAACGGGACAGACCCACGCCGTCGGGACACAGACAGAGGACATGGACGCTGGGCCTGTGCAATCGGCCACATTGCAGGAGCCCTTCCCTGGGAAAGAGCCAGGAAAGAGCCCTAGAGACAGAACAACGTGGCTTGTTTTGGCCAAGCAAGCTTGGGAGGTGAGGTCTCGGGATAACGCCCATCGGGTTTCGCACTCCAAGAACCCGTTTCTCCCCAGCCAGCCCAGGAAATCCAGGCCGGCGGTCACGATTTGTCATCAGCGGTCTGCGCGCACAGGAGGCAAGGGCTCAGCGTCCTGAGAGGGGAGCTAGGACAGGAGACTTTCCCGCACGCCGGGGCTTCTCCACATGGGGACCGAGCCCCAGCACGACCAAGTCAGTGAGCCGGACGGAGGTGGGGTTGTGGGGGAGGTGGGGGTCCTTCCTACGGCCAGCCTGGTCCGTCTCTCTCTGTCAAGAAACAAGCCGGTGGGAAGCATTCTGTTCATCATGCTTACTTTTTCAACCGACAGTTTGATCATCGAAACCTTTATCCTGTTAACCAGCATTTTGTTTATCCGTATGGTCAACGATCCGGACCTTCGTCCATTTCTCCGCTGAACTGTCGACGTCTATCCGCCTGTCTGTCTGTCCGTGCGTCCGTCCTTCCGTCCTTCCATCCACCCGACAGCCGACCATCCCCTGACTCCTAGACCGTGCGCTCACCCCCCCATCCCTGCTTCTGTCCGGTCATCCATCCGATAAATTCGCACTTGGCACCCATTACGAACCAGACAGCACGTGAGGGGCTGTGGCGCTGACCAGCACAGACCCAACCCTCCCGGAGCTTCCTTCTTAGTGATAAAATCCAACAGATAGTCCGTGACTTGCCTATCGTGCCTGGGAAACACCAAGACAGAAGACGTAGTCTCGGCCTGTGGAGGCTTCCCAGCTCTGGAGGGAGAGACAGAGGCAGAACAAGCAGGTGCCGCGAAATGCTGGGGAGGTCCAGAGCCTCTGCGCACCCCCAGGAGGCGCCTGGCTGCGTCCCGCACGTTCAGGAAGCTTCTCGGAGCAAACGAGGGATGCGCCCTGGAGGGGAGCGGCACCGATCTCAGGGGGAAGCTGGCCTGCCCACCCCCCCACCGTCACCGCTCTCTAGAGCAATAGGAAACACACAGGAGGGGCTCAGTAAATACTTGTTGAATGAATGTTCCGTGAAAGAAAGAGACGCCGCTTCCCGGGAACTCCAAGGTCCTGCTCGGCACTGTGTCCCGGTCACGTTTTTGATGCAATGAAAGGACATCAGGAAACACAACGCTCGGCCCGCCCATTAAATGGGGTTGATAACAGTGCCGGCCTTGTGGGGTTTTGACTAGAATTAGGGGCATCTGCGGGTGCGATCGGTGAAGGTCCGACTCTTGCTTGTGCCTCGGGGCCGGATCTCAGGATCGGGGAGTCAGCCCCGCCCTGGGCTCCTCGCTCAACGTGGCATCTGCTTGAGTCTCTCTCCCGCTCCCTCTGCTTCCCGCTGCTTGCACGCTCGCCCTGAAATCAGTAAGTCTTTAAAAAAACAGAAGAAAGAAAAAAGCATTATCGGTCTCAAAACTGAGATGGCCTGGGGCGTAACGGTCTTCTACGTCACTCGCCATGACGAAGGGGAATGCCGCTCGACTGTGAGTGACGTCGTTAAATACCGTTAAGCACTACTACCTGACGGTCCATTACTAGCACACAGCTGTTGTTATCTGACTATTGTCATCACACAGAGCCCCTCTTCGGCGATGTTTTCTGGTATCCTGCCCGGCAGGAAGGACGTGCTCGGTGAGCCCAGGGGAAGCCCGCGTGCTGCCTCCCGACTCTCTCTGGTCCGGAGCCCCGTACGCTGGGGGAGGATGGGGGCTGTGTGTGCCGGGCAGGGGTGCCGGGTGCACGGGTGGCCGCCGCCCTCACTGGCCCCGGGGCTGGCCACGTCCCACTGTCCCCTAACCGTGCCATCATGCCTGTCACCCCTGAATTTTGCTAAAACCTTTTGGGAAATTGTTTGTACTTGCAGCTGAATGACCTCTTGGGGTAGAGAGTTTCCATAACGACCAACTGGGGTCCAGCAGGCTTCCGTCCCGGCTGGGCCTTGCCAGCGCTTTCCTGGCACTAGCGGTATGGATGGTGGTCCCTGCACGGCAACGGCACGGCTCCCCCCAACCCCAGTGGCCTGAGCCTGTCCCCGCCTGGAAATGAGGGCTGAGCTCGCGGCTGGGTGGCCGGTCCCAGAAAGCACACCTGGACCCCGAGTGGGGGCCCCAGTCGGCTGTCCCATCCATAGCCAGACAGCAGGAGAACCTTCCAGAGCAGGAAAACGAGAGCACGAATCGTGGTCCTCCACCCCCTGCTGGCTTCCTCCTCTTCCCTGTGTTCGGGAGCTGAGCGGCAGGGAGAGGAGGGAAGAAGGGTCACCCCTGGGGCCCGGAGAACATGCACAAGTCGTCCTGTCCTAACCCCAGCCTCGGGGGCAAGGGGCTTGGCCGGGTTGGGTTCGGTGCCTTGCGAGGAGCCCTCCTGACCGGGGCCCCCAGGGGAGGGGTGGAGTGCCTCCAGAATGTTTCAATGTGCAGAGCTGAGCTGGGGGCCCATCTAAGAGCCTGGGATGCTCTTAGCCACAGACGAGCCACTCTGCCTCAGACCCCTTCTCTCTCAGGACCTGCGTGGCCCCAGCTGCAAAGGCCAGGCTCCCCGCACTGAGTTCAGCTCCTCGCTTCGGGGCCGTGGTCCCCACCAAGGCCGGTGGTCCTGTCCCTCGCCTCAGGAGCCACCTGCCCCCAGCCCTCTTCTTTTCAGATCCCGCGCCGTCTGGTGGCACCCCCAGCGTGGAGAGGGGGCAACCCAAGGGCCCCACTAATAGCTGTGAGAGGAACCTCTCATTATCATCAACCCCGCCGGGCCCTCCACTTCCTCCTGTACAAAATGAGGAGCTTGAGAGAGACGAACCCAGACCTGTAAAATGTCATAGCAGCAAAAGGCCCTTCAAGAGCGTCTGGCTCTGCTCCAGCACCTCCCAGACTGGGCTGATCCCCAGACGCGTCCAACCACCCACCCAGAGGGCGCTCCGGGAGACCTCCTGCCTGCCGGCCAGGGGGCTGGGCATGGCGGCGAGGGGATGCAGGAACAGGTCCCCATCAGGCAGGACCGTCACCAGCAGGTGAACAAAAAGAACAAAGCTGTGGACCCTGGGAAGGGCCGGGGAGAAAGTGAAGTGCACAGTCGAGCTGAGCCGAGAACGCGATGGGGCTGGCCGTGGGCGTATTTGAGGCAGAAGAAATGGACAGGCAAAGGCCCTGGGGCAGGAACCAACTAGGAGAGAACCACCAATTAAAAGAAGGCGAGGATGGCTCTGCAGAGTAAGCAGGAACAGAGGGACTCGGGGACAGGCAGAGACAGAGAATGGAGGACAGTGTGGCCACAGTCCCAACTCTGGCTTCACTCCAAGGCAGTCCCTGGGGAAGTCTGAGCTGGGTTTATACTCTCAAGTCCTCTTTGAGGAACAGTAGAGTGGGGGGCCGGAGAGGCACTGACCCCTGAAGATTCTGAGTCCGCCGCCCGGGGCGACGCAGGGGCGGCTGTTTCTGTAGGGTCCGGCGTTAGGGCAAAGCGGGACAGCTCAGCAGCCTCCAGCCCCCTGACCGTGGCAGTGGGGAAACCAAGACCCCAAAAGGTCAGTGACATTCCCGAGGCCAGCCAGGGCTGCGGCCGTTCCCGTGTGTCCTTAGCACGGAAGCAAAACCGTGCCAACAAAGGCGAGAATGAGGAAGCAAGAAACTTTCTGCTCCTCTGTTAATTGTACCTCGAGCAGAGCGGAAGAAAGGGAGCTCAGAAGTGACGAGGGGGTCGATGAGCAGCACAAAATTGGGCTTATAACAGAAAAATCAATTTGTGCTCCTTCTCAGGAAAAGGCCGCATGTGGCCTGAATTACTCCTCTGGGTTATTTGGTTTCGCCTTCAAATCAGAAAATTGTAGTTATTAAAGCCCCAGGATTGATCGGCATGGAGGCAGCTTCGGGTCCGCACGTCTGTCTTTGTCTTTGCTCTGGTCTGAAAGGGGAGCAGGCTCATTTCCTCTCTGGGGGGTGGGGGCGGGAAGGGGAGAGGGCAGTGGGCTGGGGTCTTCGAGGGGCAGAGGAGCCCGCCAACAGATTTCCTAACGCATTCGAGTCCTGATTCTCCGGGTTCGACATGTGCTCACACGCTGTACTCTTTGGGTGTCGGAGGGGTGCCGTCCGAGCCACCTGCTCGTCCCCCGCCACCCCTGCCGGCCCCCATGACGGCAGCAAGCTGGTGTGCGACCCCCTCTGTGATGGTAATTGTCCATCGATCATCTTCAGGCTTTAACCTGAATCGCCTTAAGCCCCAGCAAATAACCCTTAATTCACAATCACCTGAAATGCTATTGATTTTTTTTTTTTTTTTAATTTAACTTGCAGTAAGTTTCCAACTACTCTGCTGGGTGGAAATGATTTCAAGCTCCCTCCCCAGAGCCATTAAAACACCTCCCCCCCTACACTCCCCCCCAAAAAAATCCGTATCTCCCCAGCACAAAACAGGAGATTATTAACTTTATTATTATTTATGGTAGCTCAATGACCTCTTAAATCCCTAACAGCTCCAAGAACAAAGACAAGTCCCCAGCGTGCATTCGTTTCACGATTTGCTATGAATTTGAAGTCCTAGGATGCGAACGACCCCTTTCCCTCCTGTGTGTGGGGGCCGCTCCCTCGCGGTGGGAAACTGGGTTTCCCGTGGCCCGGCCGCTGTCCGGGCTCCTGGCAGTCCCAGATCAGGCAGCCACGTGCTTCTGTCCACACGACCACGCCGGAGATGCACATAAACCCTCCACCTGTCCCATCGCATCAGGAGCCACTCACAGGCAGGAAGAGATTTTGCACCATGCTTTTTTTTTAAAGCTCTGCCCTTTGTGTCCAGCTTTAAGGAGATAAATTAGCACAAAGACTTTTTAACCATTGGCCACACATGAGCTGTGTAGTTTTTCAAGGGCTAAGTTCATCCGCAAGTAAGTTGTCTTCCCTAGCCGGTTCTGTTCGCAGTCAGGAGGGCGGGGATGGGGGGGAGGCCCTGGAAAGCCTCACAGGGTGCGGTGTGGGGGGCAGGTGTGGTTTTGGAACCTGACTTTGATGTGTCTTAGCTTGGCCCCTTACCCACGGCGTCCCGTGGGGCAGTCCCTTCAGCCTGTCCAGAGTCTGGTCTTCTCACAGCATAGAACACTCTATGCGCGTGCAACACATACACCGCACACACACACATAATACGCACACACACGTGGGACCGGTGTCCCGGGAGACGCCACCCTTTGGGGGAAGCTGTAGGTGGGACCTCTCTGTGCTGCTTCCGCAGTTTCCCGCGCATCCATAACCCTTTCAAAACGTGGAACTGACTTTCTGAAGGTCACAGCGATGCCTGTGTCTCCGGGGTTTGGACAGGACCCGGAGAGCAAAGCCAACGCCGAGCCCAGCGGCGGGACGTGCGTGATGGATGGCGTTTGTTTTTGACCCGTTCGTCCACGGACTGAAACCAGCCGCAGCTCCGCGCTCATTAGGAGCCCGGAACATCCGAACGGTGTTTGCCGGAAGGCCGGCTGTTGAGCTTGGCGCATGAGAAACTTTTTTTCTTTGGTGATGGCTCATTATTCTCAAGGTTAAGCGTTGCTAATTGCACCATCAAATTTGCCAGCAGACGTGTCGACACGAGGCCCGTCACACGTGCCGGGAGCTGACGGGCTCTGGAAGAAGGCCCGCAGCATCAGACTCAAGGAGACTCTGAACGGGCAGGGGGACGGGGGAGGCCGGGCTGCTGGCTGGCGAGGAGCTCAGCATTGTCCTGTTTTCCCTGCTCCCCCCAGGAGGTCCTGGCTCCTCCGCACCTTTGGAAGGCAGGGTCCCTCCTGGACCTAAGTGCGGTTCTGGCTTCCTTCTGGTCCTTTCGTGGAGACCTCCAGAGCAGCTCCTGATGCTGCGGTTCCAGGACAAGCCCCTGTTCCTTCTCTACAGGGAGCTGGGGTGTTGCAGGTGATGCAACAGCCAGATCTAGGTTCAAATCCCACCACGCTCTGTGACCTTGTGCAGGTTCCTTAACCTCTCTGGGCCTCAGCTTTCTCCTCGGAGACGATTAAATCCACTCCGGTGTGAGCACGAGGGGAAGCTGGGTGAGGGTTTGACAGGAACGCTCTAGACTATTTTTGCAACTCTCCTAGGACTCTAAAATTATCTAAAAATAAAAAGTAAAAGGTAACCCAAACACTTCCTCGGTTGCTGAGGACTAGAGATGGGAAAGGCAAAATGCCCGGCATGTACTTGGTGTTCCTTAGCTTTTGTGTGGAAGGAAACAGCCCCATTATTGTGTCTTTTCCCCCCTTTTATTCTTACTTTCTCCTGTTGCCCCCCACATCTCAAAAAAACAGACTGATCCAACTCTGAAGGGGTGACAGAAGTGAGGGAAACGGTGGACGGAGGCGCACCCTTGACACGACGGAGTGGGGACAGTCTCTCCCCTTGAGATTACGAATACGACTGTAAAAGCAATTTCCGGGGCGCTGGGTTCACCGGCTGACCTGGATTATGGCTTCTCTCTCTCACCGAGTGTTCGAGACCCCCTCTCCCCAGTGCCACACAAGGGAAGAGAGGGTGGCTCAGCCGTCAGACCCGACCTGAAGCCAGCGAGAGTTAAAGAGGCTCCACATCCTCCTGTGGCTGAGCCCCCAGATGCTGCTTGGCAAGCCCAAGGCATGGTGTCATTCTGGAACGCAGGGAAGGTGAAAATCACCTTCCATCCACTTCTGCCGTTAGAGCAGGAGGAGTCCCTGATTGTATTCACGGGGAGACTTGGCAAAGGAAAAGCAATTCAATTAAACACAAGCAGGGCACGGGGGAAGTTTGGAAAGAGGTTGATGGCCCGAATGCTTCATCCAAATAAAATTCCGTCCCCCCACCTGGACGCTGTCGACAAGCTACGTCCAGCGTGAGATTTACGTGCCCGAGCCTCGCCTCCACCGGGTAATAAACTGTGTCCTCTAATCAATACTGGTGCTGGGCTGCCCGTCGGCAGCCTGGCCGCACATTTAGCAAAGTCACTGAGTAATGGAAAACGCAATCAAGTCGTATAATGAATCTGGGTAATTGGATGGACCAGGCAGAATGGTTCGGCGGAATATATTCAGTCCGGCGCATTAATTAAAAGCTTGACACACCAAGCGCCAACCAAAGTGCCCCATGAATGCGTCTCTGCATCCAAAGGTCAGACGCAGGGAAGGAGCCACAAGGCCAAGGCTGGGCTACGGTTGCTCGACTCCCGGCCTCGGCGCTGAGCGCATCCGTGGGGGGCTGGGTTCCCCGGAGCCCCCGTGCGCCCTCGCCTCGGGCCGGATCCAGACGAGGGGCCCGCAGCCGCCCGCGGTGGTCTGTCTTGTGCCATCCGCACAAGCTGTGGTCCCCTCTTCATGGAGCCCTGCAGGCACGCCCAGGGGAAGCCGCTCGAGCAAGGACGGGGGTTGGCAGGGAAGGATTCAGACCCCGGTCCTCTGGCTCCAGAGGCATAACAAGTCTCGTATTCCATGGGAAAAGGAACAAAGAAATTTTGGGTAAAGCCAAGAGTGGAAGTGGTGGGAGCTCCCTGTGGGAAGGTGACAGGCTGTGTGGGCTCTGGGAGCTCCTGTTTCCTCTCTGTCGTTGAACAGCCCACCTCACCTCTGGGCTTCGAAAGCTCGTCCGAGAAGAGAAGGCATCGGGGGCAGTGGCGCCCCCCGGGCATCCCCTGACAATTCGGAGGGCGTGCCTGCCTGCACATGACCGCTAGGCATCTGTCCCGGGTCTCATCCACTCACACGCCAAGGTGGCCCCGCTTAACTTGACCTTCCTAGAACAAGGAGCCTCAGCACTGCTCACTTTACTGGGCACTTGGGCATCCCTGGGGCTGGAAGGTGTGCGTTGGTTGGATGAGTTTTGACATTTGACCCCCGGGTCTTTAATCACACCTGTCTCCTAGAGGACATGGACAGGTGCTCCTAGGACTCTCCACAGCCCCGGAGGGCCCAGGACTCAGGACCAGTGAAGGGGCTCCCGGCCCATGCGGAGCAGGGGTCCTTGGCACATGTGCCTCCAGCAGCCCCATTGTACAGAGGCGAAGTCAGGGGCGCCAGAAGAGCAGCCCATTCTGCCCTGCCAGGTCCCTCTCGAGGCCCCCATCTTCCCTGGGCTCTGTGCCTCCCGGTCCCAAGAGAGGGTTGCATGGAAAGAATGTACAGGAATATACAAGACTTTGGGGAAAAACAGAAGCCATGCCAAGAGTCAAGGATGGGCCATCTCCTCTGACAGGTCAGCAGCTGAACAGCATCCATCAGGATCACAGACCTTGTGCCCTCTGACTTAGGGACCGCACTTCTAGGAGTCAACCTTCCCGAAGCATGTACGGATTTCAGCTGTGAGACTTCCGGCCGGCGGGGGGGGCTGTTACTGCCATCTGCACCCCTAGCTCTGGGGGCTCTAAAGTAAAAGAAGGGGTGTCCCACCATGAGAGCCGCACACAAGGCCAATCTGTACTGCCTCCTCCAATTCCAGTGTTTCCTGGCTGCAAACTATGAGTGGGTCCGACCTAGTGGCCAGGGTAGCCATGCCTCACCCCACCAATCCAGAGCTAAGACGGAAAGGTGTCCCAGGCGGTCCACCCAGCACACGAGCAAGTCCGCCGTAGTGTCTAAAATGCAGGATACACGTACCCATGTGAGCATATCTGCAAAGTGTAACCTCGGGCTGAAGGTTTCCTTTGTGTTGCATTTCCTTCCGGCAGGATAAATGTGTTTTGTTGTGAACAGATGTTATTTTATATTTATTTTTAAAAAACAGTTTGAATTTCAAACTTCCACAATCAAGCTCTGAAGTCAGCAGATGAGGTGGAATGCCTCTGTGCTCCTGAAACAGCCCCTTCCCCTCTGGGGCCCTGAGTAAACCACACACTCACACCCAAGTCCAGCAGTCAGCAAATGCCGTGGGAGATAGGCAAGGCAGCGATCCCAGCCTGGCTGGCCCTAGGACCCGGACATGTGTGGATCCCGCAGGAACACCCCAGGCCTTGCCAATGCCCCTGGGCTGCCTTCTCCCCTCCTTCAGCCTGCTGCCTGCTGTTGTCACAAGGGTACCCTTTCAACAGGGGGTCTTGTCCCCTCAACAAAGGTTCTCTAGGTGAACCAATAAATTCTGTTTCCATGAGGCTCTAACATGGCTTTGGCTTCAAAAAGCACATGACCTTGAGGGAAGGACTGAGTGGCCCTGATGCAGCCATGCATCCACCTGTCCATGCATCCATCCAGGCACCCGCCCATCATCCGCCTACACACCCGTCCATCCATCCAACCATCCATTTGTATGAAGCTTCTGCTGAGTGCTGGGCACCGTGCTGGGTTTAGGGTCTGGCATGAGCCCGTTGCATGGGACTCTCCACACAGGCCTCAGCTCAGCAGTGTTGCCAGGCAGCCGGAAAGGAGCAGGCTTCCCAAGTATGATGGGCGCTGGGAGAGGGACCATACCACCACCCAGCACAGATGATCAGGTACGGTTTGAAGGCAAGGGAAGACCGCCAAGGAGCCTGTAGATTTTTACCAGCTTCTCGGGACTGGAACGTATAATCTGGAGCTGCCTGGATATTGGTGTTGTTTTCTGTCACTGTCTCTGATGCTTCTCTGCTAACACTGGGTGAGCCTCACCTGGAGAGCATTGCCCACTCCGTTTCTCCCCCCACATACGCCGCACAGGCCTCTCTTTACCCCTTAATCCATGGGCCTCCATTGCCCTGTTTCTACAATGACGATGGGACAGCGACCACTTTGGAGTATCACGTGCCGGCGGTATCCTAAACCCTGCCTGCACTTTTTCTCTGTCGCTTGTCCAAGCTACCCACGTGCAGGTCCAGGATGGTCCGCAGCCACACCGCAGCTAAGTGGTGGAGCCAGGTTTTGAACATGGCCATGTCCGACTTGAAAGCCATGCCCTCGACCACCCACTTCCCCCTCGGCCGGGGCGAGGGTGTGCTGAGCTGCGGAGTGCATGAAGCCAGGGCTCGGCACGGCTGGGCTCGGCTCCAGCTTCCTTCCTTCCCTGCGAGGTCTGGCCAGGGGACGTGCCTGCACGTGTCTGGTCAGCGTGAAATATACCACGGATGGCCTCGGCCCCAGCTCCAGCCATATCCAGGATGTGACCTTGGAGGTGTGGCCAGAGGGGACCTCCTCCCAAGCTCCAAGGCTGGGCCACACTGTAACCCGAGAGCAGCCATCAGCCCGCTGGGGGACCCTATTAGGTGTTTGCAGGTGTCACCTCCACTTCTGGAGAAAAGTCCTAGTGTTCCATCACCATCTATGTCCCTTAGCGGGTGGGCCTAGGTCCCTGAGGGAGAGAGGGAGAGAGAGGGGGAGCGAGCAGGGGGTGCTGTGCTCCACTCGTCCTGAAGACAATGGGAAGCAGAGCAGAGGAAACCCAGCCCTGACACTCCAGCCCTGGCCCCAACTTCCACGGTAGCTGAGTGGGGCCAGAGAGACTAGCAGGAGCCAAAAAGGCCAAGGCAGCATTTCCCTTCTGCTTTCCTGACTCCCAGGAGCCACTTGGCAAAGGGCCCTGTGGGTCTCTCGGGGCCATCCCTGAGGCCCTGCAGCCGGGTGATAAACCCTGACAATGCGCGTCCCCCCCCCGAGGCCCCCTTCCTCCTTCCCCACAAGCACTATTAATAAGAATAACACTGAGCATATCAAAAATAGTCCCTTCCTGAGCTCCTGTCATGCCCTGGGCATCCTTGCCATCCGAAGCGCCCCTACCAGTCCCAGGAGGAGAGAGGCTATGCGGCCATGTGCGTTGTGGGATGAGAAACTGAGGCTCATAGAGTCCAGGGACCCACTGTCCGGGGGCGTCCCGCGACGGTGGCCGAGCTGGGGTCCTGCAGCATGGGCCCGTGGCCTTGTGTCCACTGAGTTCATCCACCCGTGTCACTGGCTTTGGTCACCTGCGTCCAGGAGGAGAGCGTGCGGGGGGTGGTCTAAGCTGTCAGCCACGGAACACAGAAGGAAAACGAGCTCTGGTGACCTTTAGGGAGGTGGCCAGCTACGCTATCAGAGGAGGCCAGTTCTGCAAGGAGCAAAGGTGCAGGGGGACCCAAGGAGACCCCCGAGTCTCTAAATCATCACTGATAAGAGCCATAGAACCATCCAGAATCCAGTGGGCCAGAGGGAGGAGCCGAGTGAGGTGTGCTCTTGGGGAGGGGAGGCAGAGATCTCGCCGACACGCAGGAGCCCGTCGGCCCTGCCGTCTTCTCCTGGGAACGAACGACTGATCACCAAGATTATTCTGGCCATTCTAGCCCCGAATTCCTTTGCCGATCGAGTACCGACGTCGGGGCGCAGGTGGGTAAAGGCGCGTGGCACCTGCCTCTCTTCCGATGACAGATGTCCCGACGAGCACCGCCATTGCCGTGGTCTGTTAGAGCAAGTTCCAACTCTCCCAGGCCCTCGGGATCATGCAACGCTGTCAGCGCCTCAGGCTGATATACAGTCTTCTTTCTCTCGTTTCTGTTTTTTATTCTTAAAATTCAGTTTCCTGCACGAAAGTGGGCCCGGGGGTCTCCTGCGGGAAGGCGGGTCCACGCTCACGCAGCCGGACCACGAGCCCCACCCCACGTGCTTCTGTCCCTGCCGCCCCCCTACTTGGGGGGCAACAGACACCCCCGTCACCTGTGTCACCACCCTGAATCTGCCGGAACCGAAATGCAGGTATTTCCTTACCTTTTCCTACCATGATTAACTAAGCCCTTCCAGAACCATCAGTCTTATTCTGAAGGGCTTTGGGCAGAGACCCATACCTCAGGGGTGCTCCGGGATGGTAGGACAGATGGACGGGAGGAAGGATGGGGGCGAGCCCGCAAGTGCAGCCATGCGTGGCAAAACCCGAGCGCGGGGTTCCTCATCTTGGAGGTGAAACAGGAATCCCTTGGGCCTGTTGTTAGCTCCGCTGGGTAGATGGGAAAGCAGAAGCTTAGGGAAGTGAAATAACATGACCACAGTCCCCACAGTCTCCTGGTGACAGAGCCCACAACCGCAGCCACCCACACGGTGAGCGAGAAAGACACTCTGTCCTGGGGTGCTCGGGTCCCAACAGGGACAGAGGTGGGCCCCGAGGATCTGAGCGCGTGATGAACCTGTCCGCTAATGCCACTAGGTAAGGGTGAACAGGGGGCTCGCGGCGCCAGGACCAAGGTGGAGATGGCGGGAGAGGGCAGGACCGCTGGATTCCGCTCTTGTGGTGACTATTTGCTTTGATTGGCTCGGCGTGACTCCAATAGCTGCGAAACCGTGACCGAGCCCAGTGACTTGGTCAGCGCGGTCATCCGTTGAAAGGGCAGCCTGTACAAGGAATTTCTGGAAAAGATCCATGGACAGCACTGACGCTGCCTCTGAGTCTCCCTAGGTTCATGGACGTCTGCCGGGTTGAGTTGCGTCCTGGGTGGTCCACCGGAGCACAGGCCCTAAGCTTCGCTGGCTCCCCTGACAAAGGGCCTGTTTAGGCAAAGACCCTTGGGGGACGAGGAGGGAGCTGTGTAGTCCACACAGTCAGTGACCACCTGCCCTGGCCCCCAGGCACGCCGCCTTAGATTTTCATGCCATCAGTCCTGGTTTGGTCTCCTTACAGATTTGTTTCGTGACAACATAATCCCCGGGAAAGGTAAAAGATTCTCCCAGAGTGCATTTGGAGACGCCTAAGAAAAATCTGCAGCGTTCCAATGAAAAAAAATAAATAAATAAACAAATAGTAAGACCTGGTTTAGTCGACCGCTTATCTATGTTTGCTTGAACTTGGTGTCCTCGGGTATCCGCCCTGGTGGACGGTCTTTTCTCCTAAGCCCCGAGTTTTACTGACGGGGAAGCTGAGCCCCCCACCTCCCCCCGCCGCCTCCAGAGCAGCTTTCTCGCTGTGAGAGCTGGACGCACAGCAGAGGAGGCTGGAATGGTCTTGGTCAACGTGACTCAGTGGGAGATGGCAGCATGCACACTGAGCTTTATACAGGCACAGGTGGTGGAGTGCAAGAATGCTCGTACATGCGTGTGTACGCATAGGTCCACACACACCGATCCCTGGGTGTCGGCTGGCACGGCCTCGAGGCAGCCACCTCCTGCAGCAAGACGTGTGCCCAGCCCGGAGCTCGGCCTGCATTGCCGCTCTCCAATCGAAGGGCCCAGGGCTCCTTGCAGAAGTGGTTTATTCTGCCCTGGAATGCACCAGGTGAACTCGGGGCATCTCACGTGCCACACGGCAAGGCAATGACAAAAGCAGCAGCAATGGCGGGCAGCCACAGTGACGGGGCCGCGTCCCAGCGACCCAGGAGATGGTCCACGCTGGAACGATCCGAGTGATTAAACAAATAAAGTATTATCAGGCTATAACCCACGGTTGGAATAAATATCCGTGAGACCACACCGATTACAGAGATGATTGAACAAATAAATAAACTGGGGAGAAGAGACAGATCGCCCATGAAGAAGAATCCCCAGAGGTTTATGGGTCTCCAGCCTCCGGGGGGCAGGGCACGTCCCCTCTCCTGAAGTGTGGTGTGAGTGGTGGCCTCCTTCCCGAGTGGACAGCAGAGAAAGGGAGAGAAAAACCACCAGGAGACACTTCCCAGTAGAAAAACCTGACAAGCACAGGGCCTCACCCCGGGGATCAAAGTCAAGATCAACAGCGTCTGTCAGGGTGAAAGGTGTGGACCTTTGATGTGATGAGACAAGAAGGGCCCCTTTTCCCTCCCCCCATCACCTCAGTCCAGCCCCAAGAAGAACATCAGAACAGCCCAAGTTGAAGAACGTTCCAGAAAACAGCTGACAAAGAAAGTCTGAGAAAGTGCCGCAGACCAGAGGAGCCTAAGGAGGTGTGACCACCCTATGTCCCATGGAGTCCTGGGTGGGAGCCCAGGGCAGAAGAGGACACTAGGGGACAGCTGAGAAAATCTGAACAAGGTGCGGACGTGAGCGCTTCGCGGGGTATGATGCTAACAGGGGAGACGGGCCTTGGGGCGCACGGGACGCTCTGTGCTTTCTTCACCGTAACCGTGTAAATCTACAGCTGTTCTAAAGTAGGAAGGTCATTTTTTTTTTTCAGAGCACCCCTCACTCCACACCTTTTGAGCCAGGAAACCACAGTATGCTCAATAATGGCCCCCAAAGACCTCAGACCCTCATCCCTGGAAACTGTCAATGTGATCCGTTTGGATAAAAGGTCTTTGCAGAATTAAGGAGCGCGAGGTGACATTATCCTAGATTATCCGGACGGATCCTCAATCCATGGTGAGCGCCAGACCCTGACAGAGAGGGGCTGGGGGTCCCCGAGGCAGAGGCCGGAGGGACACGAGCTACAGGCTACCCAGGGCCCCCCAGAAGCCCCACGAGGCAGGAAGGCTCCCCCCTCAGAGCCTCTGCAGGGAGCACATCTGGCTGCCACCTCGATGTTAAACGTCAGCCTCCAGAACGGGGACAGAATGACGTCCTTCTGCTCTAGGCCCCCCAGGTCACAGTCCTCTGATCCAGCAGCTGCCACACACTGATGCAGCCGGCTACCTCGTCCTGGGGCTCTGCCAGGAGCCCGCAGCAGTCCCTGCCCTTCAGCCCTGACCGCGACAGCAGACGGAGCGGACAGCAGTTTAACCAGAGTTTACAGAATCGCGACGTGCCGCCCCAGGCAAGAGGAATAGGAGCCCCGCAGCGTGACATGGGGCGCTCACCTCACCGGGGCCGGGAGGCTCGGCTGACCCTCTGGCCCGCATGTGAGGAGGAGAGGGCACTGGCCGAGACTGTGCGGAGCGGTGGGGATACGGGGAGGAGCCACGCGCAGGAACAGTGTGAGCTAAGACCCCGAGGTGAGAGGAAGGGCAGCCTGTGGAAGGAGCTCAGGAGAGCCAGGGGTGGGGTTTCAACTGGGGCAGGCTGTCTCGGGTTCGGAGGCCCCGGACTTCAGCTGTCAGCCCTCGGGTGACGGGGTGGGAGAGGTGACAGGGACTCCGGAGAGGGACGCGTCAGTCACGTCACCACCAGCAGGGAGAGATTCCAGAATTCCGGCAGACACCGCCACCCTTTTCTGCCAAAGGCCGCCCTTTGTGAGCAGTCACTCGGCTCTGCCATCACAGCAGAAGCCTGGGGGGCGACCTGGAAGCAGCCGGGCGCAGCAGTGTCCGGTGACATGTCACCTCTGGACACCGGGTCATGGATTTTTTTTTAAAGATTTTATTTATTTATTGGACAGATAGAGATCATATGTAGGCAGAGAGGCAGGCAGACAGAGAGGAGGAAGCAGGCTCCCTGCCGGGCAGAGAGCCCGATGTGGGGCTCGATCCCAGGACTCTGGGATCATGACCTGAGCCAAAGGCAGAGGCTTTAACCCACGGAGCCACCCAGGTGCCCCCCGGGTCATGGATTTTATGCCATTTTCCATGTCATGAAATTTGCTTTTGGTTACTGTTGCTGTTAATGAACCCTTTCGAGCTCACGGGCCTTATGAATAAGGGGGGTGGTGGGCCTGGTCCGGCCCGCGGGCTGCCCCAACCCCCGACGGTCACTGCCAGTAAAGCCCAGCCCCGTGTGATAGCTCAGCCCCAAGGTCGGGTGGCTCGGATGTGGACGGCCAGGCCGAGAGAGGCAGAGAACCAGGAAGCAAGCCTGGCGAGGTCAGAGTGCAGGCCTCAGTGGTCACCTCCCTGGCCCTCGAGTGAAGGAGGATGGGGCCCCTCCCTGAGCCCCAGGGCCTTGGACTTGGTTTGCTAAAGGGGGAGGCGACGGCACAGAGCCTTCGCTGTGGAGCTGTGGTTTTGCCTTTGACCTTGGGCACCAGTAGCATGGCTCACCCCTAAAACCACACATGAACCTGTTGCCCTCCAGCCCTGACCCCACACATGGATCCCCATCAGTCTTGAAGGGGAAGGAAGCAACACCATTCCCCTCCAGGATGGTTTTACTTGGAAGTTAATTTTTTTTAAGATTTTATTTATTTGAGAGAGACAGAGAGAGAGAACAGGAGAGGGGAAGAGAGGGGAAGCAGGCTCTGGGCCAAGCAGAGAGCCCGACGTGGGACTCGATCCCAGGACCCTGAGACCACGACCTGAGCCGAAGGCAGGTGCCTGACTAACTGAGCCATTTCTCTGTGGACTCCCGGCCCGAGGCCTCTCCCCGCTCCAGAGGCCTCCCATGGGGACCGCACAGCCCTTCCACTCCTGAAGCCGGCACCAGACACCCTCTCACGTCCAGACCTTCTCTGGCGTTGAACCCCCCTCGTTTCTGTCTCGGACCTCCGGACACGACTTACCAGCCCACCAGATGCTCTCCCTTTCAACCAGCTCCCAGTCCGCAGGTGGACAGGCTTCATCCCCTGCGCACCGCATCTGTGCCGGCAACGGAAACGCAACGTGGGGCAAGATCCCATTCTGTCCCCAGGGAAGGGACTGCCCAGGGCACCACGACAGAGAGGGGCGTCCTTGGGGCCAGGCTAGAATTCTGCCTAGCGCAGGCCCACAAACACTAACCTATCAGCCAGGCTCTGAAGACGTAGGATAACGCATCCCTCATTCTACGGGTCACCTTGGCCAGGCCACACAACCCTGCTGTTAGGTGGCTACTACTGGGTGTTACCGAGAAGGCATCTTACAGATGTGATTAACACTAACGATCAGTTGGCTTTAAGTCGAGATAACCCTCAACTGTGTGGGTGGGCCTCACCCCATCAGTTGACGGACTGAAGGAAAAAACAGATTTTGGGGAAGGGATTCTGCCTCAAGACTAACATAGAACTCCGACCTAATTTTCCCACCTGCCCTACACGTTTCTGACTTGCCAGCCCCCACACCCGCGTGAGCCAATTCCTTAAAATCTCTCTCTCCTTCTGTCTCTAACACACCCAGATAAAATTATAGACCGCAGATCCACATACGGGCTGTTGCTCTGGGGAACCCTGGTGGATACAGCAGGCAGTGCACAAGGCACATAGTAGATGTTGAGTGAATCGCACCTCCATTTTTTCTAGTGGCTCAGCCAGTATTCATCAAGAGCCTGTCACGGAACAGTCAGTCCTCTCCATGCGGGGAGGAGGACGGTTTGGGGTTGAAAAGGCCCGGTGTGGCCTCCGGTCCCCTCTCCTGTCAGTGTCACTGTCTTCCTTCCATGAGGAGGAGGACACGAGGTCTGGAAAAGTCCCATGGCAGCTGCTGGGGGTGAGGGGCAGGTCCCTACCTGACCTCAAGTCCGTGGTCTTGACCGCCGCGCCACAGCTTTCCCAGCTCGCCTTCCCGTCTTCCCGCAACACCGATCTCCAGACTCTTCACGGGGTCATGGATGTCAGCCTGCGTCATGATGGGAAAGCTAATGCTCAGGGAAGGCCTGAAGAGAACGCAGGTCCCCCCAGTCTCCCTGGCCTCCCTTGGCTAAGTAGAGCCCTCATTCCTGTGGCAGAACAGCGTTCGGGACGAGCGCTGGTATCCAGCCCGCTAAGTCGTACCTTTCCAGAACCATGAGGACCCCCAGCCACGTGTTCCACAAAGTGAGTGAGGGCTGTTTTGGGGATCATGGTCTCTACTGTGTTCCTCTCACCTCACTACGGCCCGGTATGTTCCGTGCCACCAGCCAGGAGCCCCGTGAGGCGCTAAGAAACAGAGTCCGAGCTACGAATCTGCCCGAGTGTTCTCGTGTGGCTCTGTCTGTCACGTGAGGGCCCCTGCAGGCTTCCCAGGCCCTGTGTGGTCGTGGCATGAAGCTTATTTCTCCTGGAAAGGGTTTCAAGGTCACTGAATCAAGGCCCGCCACCACTGACTCTGGTTGTGTTCCTGGAGGACTGGTTCCCCTGGCGGCAGGGTCTACGTTGGATCCGACACGCACCTTTGTGTGATTTGGGGCAAGTCAATCTTCTGTCTTGCTCCGTCCACTGTGTGTCAGTTTTTGCTGCATAGCAAGCCCCAAAGCCAGTGGTTCACGATAATATATGCTTCTCACTGTTTCGGGGCCCGTGGATCAACCAGTAGCTCTTCTGGACTCCACAGATCTCTCCGTCCACGGTCGGCTGCAGGCCAGGGGGACAGCTCTGCTGATCTTGCTGGGCTCTCTCACGTGTGTGGGCTTGGCAGGCTGTCAGCGGGCCTGGTGTGTTCTTGGCTGGGTAACCGGTCCCTTGTATGTGGGGTTTCTCATCCCCCATGGGCTACTCCAGGCATCCTCGAATGGCAGCTGGGCAGGCTCTGAGGGAGAGCAAAAACCACACAAGGCCTCTGGACACGTGGGCCTCCCGGCTGGTACCCCACTGTTTGGGCCCATTCAGCTGCCCAAAGCCAACCACAGGCAAGCCCATATTCACAAGGCAGGGGAGCTAATGTCTCTGTGGGACAAGCCACAAGTCGTGTTCCTAAACCTACAGACACAGCGAGGTCTAAGAATCACAGAGCTTTGTGCAATCAGACCTTCATCATCTGCGTAGCGGCCACTGGCTCGGCTTCTCTGTATCTTTGCGCTCAGCCGCCGTCAGCCGCTCCCCACGTCCTCCCGTCGGGAAAGTCCTCATGTCCCACCCTCGCACGCCATCAGGTCGGACTGCGAATGCAGGGTCCTGAGTTCCCTGGCCAAGAAGCAGGTCAGCCAGCAAGCTGGCTAAGCAGACCCACGCTCCCTCCCTGGCGGACGGACCCCAAGCAGAGGGTTGCAGAGGCTGGAAACGGCTGGGTTCACTCATTCCAGCGGCGATTCGGACCCAGCGGTCCCCACCCGGAGCCGCCCCTGCATCCTCCACCCCTTCCAGGGTGCCTCTGCATCCGGGCTGATTACAGGCCTGGCTCTCCTGCTTCCTTGTCAAGTCTGGGGGCCTCGATTCCTTAATGGACCTCCTCGCCGCCCCCCGCCCCATACTCGGGCCCCCAGCCTCCAGCCCACACAGTCTTCCTGAAACGGCTCCCGTGAGGTCGGTCCCTGCGCTCAGCCCGCCAGCAGCCCCTGCTCGCCTGGAGCTCCGGGTCCTCTCCCTCGACCTCTAGCCCCTCCCCATCCCCCACCCTCCCACCCCCCACCCCCCAGCTGCTGATGACCCTTAGTGACCCTTGGCTCAGAGCCACGTCCCTGGGTCTCTGCCCCCGTCTTGTCGGGGCGTGTCTGCCTCCTCCATTCGCCTGAGGAAACCACATCCCCGAAACCCCCGCGCATCTTGGTCCTAATGGGGCCGGGGCGGCCTTGAGGTTTTGTCCCCCAGGCTGCTGCAGGGCGTTCGCTGTGGCCTGGGGTTTCTCGTCTCCGCAGCCCCTGGGAGGAACAGCCCTCAGCAGGTGCAGCTGCGCTCCCAGGAGATGCTTCCCACGACCCACGAGGCCGTGAACGCCCCATCTCAGCCTCAGCTCCGGTGCCCCTCCGGGAGGGCGGCTGTCATTCTGACCTCCGCCCGGGGGCCCGGTCCACCCTCCTCACACTCCGGCCTACACCGTGCAGGGGACCCGGGAGCCCTGGGATTTTGCCGTGGACCTGACCTTAGCCAGTCTGACCTGAAGGTGGCCTGTGGCTGGATAAAGTGGGTCAGAAGTGCCGAAGGCTGGTGTGAACACCCCACGGCTAAGGCGGGCTGCGTTTGGGGTCACACCGGTGAAGCAAGATACAGCTCAGAAAGGCGTGCGGAAGGGGTGATTTCTGGGAGAGCTTGGCCGGCCCCTGACCAAGCTGCATGGCCGCCCAGCGAGCAGCGAGGCTCAGACCCCAGACAGGGTTGGCCCCGTGGTTGGCTTGGAGGGTCAGGGACACCCACAGGGGTCTTGAGTTTCTCTTTGCCCCCTCCCTAAAGTGAGGTGCTGGATCCCCGGGGATCCATTTTGCCCTTGCGGGGATGTCTGCACACATCCATAGTCATCACCACGGCGGGTAGCCAATACCTGATGAGGCCCAGGACAGCCCCCACGAGGGAGAAGGATGTCGCACAAGATGTCCGTGCTGAGGATGGGAACCCCTGGGCTGGAAGTGGCGGGAAGGCTAAGACCATGGGCTCCCAGGTCCGAAGTTCAAGTTCCTCTTGGACCCCTTCCCTGTCTTTCCCATAGGTGGGAGTAAGAACATTCCCTGGAATGCAGTGAGAATTCAGGAAGACCCCAGCTGGGACAGGGCCGTCCGCGGACGCCGGCCTCCATCCACAAGTCTGTGTCACCAAGCCGCCACCCTGGCCCTGCCAGAGCCGAGCAGATGTCGCTGCCACTCGCAGCTGCCTCCCCGAGGGCACCCTGTTCTCATGATCTTTCTGCCAGAGCGTCCATCCTGTGGGGCATGACTGGGCCAGACGAGAGGACGCCACATGCCAGGGCTCCAGGGACCTCCCCAGACCACAGCCAACCTGTCACAGGGCTGTCCCCCAGCTGCCCAGGGCGGTGCTTTCTTTGACAAGGGAACTCAGGGCTACCCAGCCACTCAACCCAGCCCGGAGGCCCCTGAGCTTTCTGGGACAGAACTTTATTCCGCATGGACCCAAGTTCAGGGGCGGCCAAGCTCCCTCGACGAGGCACAGGATGGGGTGGGAACCGTCACCTGCCTTAAATCTCATGTGGGACATTCGTCCTGGGAGCACGCCGGTGGCACGGGGATGACCCACCGGGGCCAGCAGCTCCCTCCAGCCGCCACTGCCTCTTGTCTGTCTGTCCGGGCTCCTGTTCCGGTGCTCATGGTCTCCAGGCCCTGTCTGGCCCTCCCCACCACCAAGTGCCCTTTCTAAAGTGCGACCCTCATCCCCCCCAGTGCTTCAGACGCAGTCACGTTTCCCTGGGTCTACAGGGAAAGCCCCTCCCCCGTGACCCCGCACGGCCACGGGGCCTCCTCCTTCTCTTCCCAGCTACTCCCAGGGCCCAGGACCCCACTCCACCCCACAAACCTCCCACATGCACAGACACACACTCTCACCCACGCACAAGTGCGTGTACTCACACACGTCCACTCACCCGCACTCAGACACATCCCGGCCTGGGGGCCTACGCGCTGGTCCACAGCCCACCATCTGCTCTCACAGCCCCGTCTCTCCCTCGATCTGAAAGTCCCTCCCCCAGAGAAGCACACCTTCTGGGCGCACCTTTTTATTCTTTGAGGCCTCACTTAAAGCCTGCCTTCTCCAGGAAGCCCTCCTGGTGACTTCTCCCAGCACGGGGCGGAACAGTATAGCAACAGGGAGTTCGGGCCAGTTTTCAAAACACTCAGACGTTAGGATCTCATTTCACCCCCACAAAAACCAGAGATGAGGAAGCCGGGGCACAGAGGGGTCACCTGCGTCACGGAGCCAGGAAGCGGGACACCCGGACTGGCAGCCCAGCCGTCCTGCTCTGGGCCTTCAGACTTAGCGGCCACCCCGTACTGTGGCCTCTGGAATGGCACCCCGAGCCCTGTCTCTGGGAGTTCTGACCACCCCGTGGATGGCCCCCCAGAGGCCTATACCCATAGGACCAGACTCCAGAAGGCAGGGCCAGCCCGGAGCTGAGCCTGGAGCCCTGACCCCGGGAGGTTCTGAGCAGGTACGTCCACTCCCGGCTCGGGTGTCCTTCCCAGCCGTGAGATGGGCCAGCTGAAGACTTTCAGGTCCCCAGCACCTGTCTCCCCAGGCGTCCCCACAGGCACCCCGGCCTCACAGGGCCGGCTGCAGATGTCCTGCCGACACAGGCCCCACAAGCGCACCCTCGGCCCTTCCGCCTTCGCCTTCAACATGGTTCTCTGCAAAGGGCAGCCCTCGGGACGCCCGCGCTGGCCCGGAGCACATTCCAGCAGCCCCGCGTCCTTCTCCAGACCGGAATCACCTCCTGGCCAAGGCCAAGAAGGGCCCCTAGGGAATTTCTGCTGCCCGGGGCGGGGCCGCTGTAGGGCGAAGGCGTTTGGCCTTGTCTCTTAGCGACACACAGAGATGGCAGACAGACACCCTTCCTCCCCCTTCCTGAGATGCCCTGCTTGTGACTTACGGATGACACATGCCCAACGTGCACTCCTCGGAGCACTGACCAGGACTCCCAGCTGTCCCATGAGAAGCCCTACTTCACAGGAGGCGGGGATACTGAGGCACAGAGCATCAAAGAACTTGCCGCAGTCACCTTGCGAAGCAAGCCCATCGCACTCGGGCCTCCCAGAGGCCCCTGGGGCTGCACCCCGTCCCCCAGCTTCTGATGCCAGCGGCTTACCGCCACCTCACCCCTCTCACCCCCACCCGCACACAGAGTTTCTGGGCTGGCCCCCCGTCCTCCCAAACTCCACGAGGAAATGGGTCTTCAGAGAAAGCCGTAGCTGACGAGGTGGCCGTGGGCCCCAGGCACCCTCGCCTTCCCAGTCCCTTCCTCCGTGAGCTTTATGGGGTTATTTTACAGCAGTGCTCGTACAAAGATGAATGTTGCTGAGGCTGGGCTTGTTATTAGACCTTATTAGATATTCGCTACAGGGAAGGGAAGGCACCTCTGGGGCCCCAGGGCCATGTGTCTTGAGCGCACTCTCTGCCATCTTGTGCGAAGGCAGCTCCTTCCGGTACTTGCCTCTTGCCCCAGGGGCGGAGTCCACACTGCGAGGGGAAGGTAGGGGAGGGGACCCCGCCAACCCACCAACCCACCATGTCCTCCAGGAAGCCTCGCCAGACACTCAGCCATCAGCCCAAGGTCGGGTTCATGCTCCCAGATGTCGTAGGAAATCAACAACCCACACGTTCCCCAGTATCGGGAGGTGGAGTCCAGCGGGTGCTGGGCCTGGCTGCCGCGCCCCCCCGCCCCCGCAACACTCCAGCCAATCCACGAGATGACCTTTGCAGACAGAGAAGGAGCCAGAAGGAGCACACCAGACCCCTCCTGGTCACCAGGCTGATCCCAAGCATTTTTGGACCCTTATACGCCACCCCAGTCATCATCAGGAACACATCCCTTTGGCCAAGAAAGTGTTCCCAACACGTCCCATTATGACAAGGATTGTGTCTGAATTCCATGTGTTCCCTGAGACTTGAACCGAACCCTCTGATTTCCAGCTTCATTGAGCTTTGGGCCTTTGGTCAAGGAAGCAGAGGTGCCGGTCCGGGGCTGAGCTGTGAGCCACCGCGTTCGTGTAGGGACCTACACGTCCCTGCACGTGAACAGTCATTTCTAAAGCCTCTGCTCCCAAGCTGAGCGTAGCCAAACCAGGAGGCTGTTCCTTATTTGTTTGTCTCTCCCCCGAAACCTTTACTGACAGGCATCAGAGAATGTCTCGGTTCTTGCTGGAAAACTTAGGGGAAATTTTCATGTTATTAGTATTACTTGAGCAATGGGTTTTTTTTTCCCCCCAGCTATTTTGCTATTTTGGGTAAGACTGTGATGAACACTTCTGTAATCGAAGTTTGGGGTAGGCACATCTGCGAGTTCTTCAATCATTTTGACAAACTGTTTACACAAGACATCACTCCGGCTTACACTCTTCCAAGGATGCAAAGAGAATGACAACCTTCTGTATTGTTGCCAGGTTTGGTAATTGCCAAAATAAGTTCTAGTACTCAGGAACTGCTATATATTTTTTTTTCAGCTGGGGAATAAAAGGATCAACCACACCAGAGACAGACATCTGCTGGAGTCTGAGGAAGTAAATCCCCTCGATCTAGGATTACCAGATAAACTAGAGGACACGCAGCTCAATTTGAATTTCACATAAACAACAAGTCATTTTCAACACAGTGTGTCCCAGTCGTTGCCGGGTTCTCGGTTCCGCTAAAATTTTATTTACTGTTTATCTGAAATTCAAACAGAACGGGGTTGCCTATATTTTTACATCCTGAATACGGCAACCCAGCACGGGCGTCGCCGTCTTGGCCATTGGGGAGCACCCACTGGACCCTGAGGTTCTGCCTGCTCCCACACGGACTCGTTCCCCTGTCAGAAGAACGGCAGAGGTCAGGACCATCAATTACCAGGCTGCTCCGACTCACAACAAGAAGCGTTTATCTTGAGAGCGTCTGTGGGTCAGGAACACAGCCAGGTAGAGCTGGGTGGTTCTAGCACTTTCAGAGCCGCCGTCCAGGTGCAGACCCCGGGCTGCCCTCCTTGGGGCTGGAGGACCTACCCCCATGGTGGTCCGCTCCTATACCCGGCGCATGGACTCAGAACCCATTTATCATCGCCATTTTGCAGCTGCAAAAACTGAGGCTCAGAGAGATTGAGGAACTGACCAGGAAAGCAGCGGCAGAGCTAGGGTTGGGCCCCAGGCCCCCGGACCCCAGACCTAGGCCCTTAGCTCCTTCTCGGAGCTTTCCAGAAGGGAATTCCAGGGACTTCCTAAAGGAAACAGTAGTAATTAGCTACTTGTAATGTTTCTGTGGGTGACTTCAAGCACAACAAGACCCAAAGCATGTCGCCCACCGGCATTCCAAGGGGCCTGAGACAGCCACTGGCTGTCACCCTAGTAATTCATGACACAAGAGCAGCTGCTCCAAAAGATCACGGGGTTTGTCCCTGCTGGTGGGGTAGGCATGCCCCGTGTAATCAGGATTATGCTCTTAATTTACTATTTCATAGATAATTGGAAGAGAAGATCCATTCCCTAGCCTGTCGGAACAATTAAAAACTCCAAATTTATGGAGTCCACATGGCCCAGTGGTGACCACAATTGCTCTGTGGGTACAAAGAATGTGACATCAGAGGCTGACTTACTGGCAGCCTCAGGGAAAACCGCACAGATTCGGCTGCTCTGGGCCTTCTTGGTAATCAGCCCCGAGCCTCCGTGAGCCTTCCGGGCTGCACGCCCATCACCTTGATCCTTTCAACAAACAGCAGCTCTCCGCTTTCTCCTGGTTCCCTGCAGCGCCGCAGTGAGAAAGGCCGGGCCTCCCTGACCAGGGCGGGAAAACATGTTGACCGAAGCAGGTGGTCCCACCTGGGGTCAGCTCCGGTTCCAGGCCCGCAGCTGCCGCCCAGCTGCACAGACCCAAATCCCGAAGTTTTCGGAGGATTTTCCCACCATCTGGGCTCAGGAGTTCCCATGCCCGGAAGGTTCCTCCTGAGCCAAAGTGTCCCATTTCAAATGTGAGAGGATCCATTCACAGTCCTTTTCCCTGAGAACATTCTAACCCTCTCCCACCGGTGCCCCCATCTCCAGCAGCCATCTGGCTTCCAGCCGAGTCTGTCCCTCAGAAGAAGGCTTCCCCCCGGCCCCTACTCCACACCCAGCTCAAGGCGCTTGGGACCCCCCCCCCCATAACATTCTTTTGCCCTTCACGGTCATTGTTGTTTTATCATTCTACTAGAGAAAAGGGAGAGTTTGAAGTTCTTAGAAAAATCCTTCAGTCATCTCCCGCTGGTCTCCTGTTGGTCGTGTAATAGCCCAAGCCTGGGACTTGGCACAGGGGATCAGGGAGCTGTTTTGATCCTAGCAAGACCCCAAGAGCCGGGCCCTATGTCCTTGTCTCCTCTCCCGCACGTGCTCTCCATGTCTCTGCTCTCAGAAAAGGGGGGCTCACGTGGCTAACTCGTGCAGTCCCCAGACGTCCCCGCGTGCGGACTGGGAGCTGAGCCGTGGAAGGAAGAATGAAGGCCGCTAATGCTTACGGCGCTCGTTCAACGCGTCTCCAGCTCCCCAAGCCCTTGACAAGTACCATCTCCCGGATCCTCAGGACCCTGTGCGCAACCCGTGCTGCCCTGTCCAGCCCACGAAGTGCCGGACGCTGGGGCTAATGCACCTGCCCAAGGCCAGCAGAAAAGAGCAGAGCTCTGGCCCGCACAGCTGCCACCTCCGAGAAGCCCTGGGACCACCAGGCGCCTGTGGATGCCCCACGGCCTGAGGCCGGGAGGTAGCGTCTTGGCAAGCCTGCCTTTTGCAACTTCGGCCTTGGGCAGAAGGTTGCGGGGACATAGACTGGCACCGGAGAGCGCTGACAGAATTCAGGCGGGCCTCACGAAGCCACGGTTCTTGCTAAGACTGAACATTTCCTTGAAATGAGAAACGCAAACGACTGTTCGGCTGTGATAAATGTCGACCGGCGACTCCAGTCCCCACCTCCTCAACAACCATGCCCTTTGCAGTCACTGCTCAAGGCACAAAGCTTGTCGCTGTGCTCCCCTCAGTTCTGGGGGGCACCTCTGCCTCTGCCTCTCTTGGAACAGTAGGATTTGGAGCCCCCCACCCCACAATTTCTGGCTCTGCCAGGCTGGCCTGCTGGGAGACAAAGCATCACAAGCAGCAGAGCCCAGTACCCCCCGCCGAGGCTACGCCAGACTGGCCAGTCCCCAGCAAACCCCCAGCTGACCACAGACATTCCCGCCAGCCCGCTGACATCAGCCGCACCTGGTCCAGGGCAGCAAAGTCTTACAGATGAGCCGCGGGCTTGTGGGAAAGGACAAATGGCCATCTTTCCTGAGCCGTCAAGTTCTGAGATGGTCTGCTACAAAGCAACCGCTCTTGGACCCAAGGACTAACAAAAACGTCCAGCATTCCACTCTCTCTCTCCACACCGATTGTCGGAACGTGGGCGGTATTGGACCCACGTTAGTAAGGAACCCTATGGCAGCCAGGGCTGTGGCTTGGGAACCTTCCAAGGGGTTGAAAAAAATTGTCTGTTGGCTCTGAAATACAAACAAAAACATGCAAAATAAAATGACAAATACTTCATTCAATGTCTTCAAAACAGGCCTTATGTCCGCTAGTCAACCAGAACCCTACTCTGTTAATACATAATCACACGAGTGAAGTAAAATTTAACCCAAACAAGGGAAATGAATGATTTTTTTCTTAGTAAAGTCCAACATTTTTTTAAAAAATCATAAGAAAATTCAAATTATCTCTTCTACTTTGAGCCAAATTCCACATAAATTTCCAAAGAAAAATAGCCTCTCAGAAACTCTCAGCCCCACAAAGTGGTCTGGCCCGGGCTGGGCCTGCACTCAATGTGTTGTCACCGGGACCTCTGAAGACCACAGCAGCCCAGCCCGCGGGGGTCAGCAAATGGGAAGAGCATCCCCACTGCTCAGGTGGGCACCCTGAGGACTGGCAAGGCTGGGGGCTCCCCGAAGGGGACAGGTAGCACAGGTGACTATGGGACTTGCTGGACCGTGGAGGAGCCCTTTTCTTGACAGGCATCTGTTCTATGTCCCGCCCCGAAAAGTGGACCCTGTTCCCCTTTGCTCCCACAGTGCCTCACCGTGAAGTTCACTTGGTGAAACTCCTGGGCAGTAACAGTCTGTGCTTTTCCAGCAGCCCCCAAGACCATCAACGTCAGAAGCCTGTGATACTTGTGTCTCCATTCACCGGACAAGTGTTCTTGGAATTTGACCAACGGCTGGGTGCTGGGCTAAGTACTGATTTTATAGCAAGGGCTGAGTGCTTGGCTAAGTACTGAGTTTATAGCAAGGGCTGAGTCCTTGGCTAAGTAATGAGTTTATGGCAAGGGCTGAGTGCTTGGCTAAGTACTGAGTTTATGGCAAGGGCTGAGTGCTTGGCTAAGTACTGAGTTTACAACATGGGCTGGGTGATTGGCTAAGTCCTGAATTTACAGCAAAGGCTAAGTGCTTGGCTAAGTCCTGAGTTTATAGCAAGGGCTGAGTGCTTGGCTAAGTCCTGAGTTTATGTCAAGGGCTGGGTGCTTGGCTAAGTACTGAGTTTATGGCAAGGGCTGGGTGCTTGGCTAAGTACTGAGTTTATAGCAAGGGCTAAGTGCTTGGCTAAGTACTGAGTTTACAGCATGGGCTGGGTGCTTGGCTAAGTCCTGAGTTTATGTCAAGGGCTGGGTGCTTGACTAAGTACTGAGTTTACAGCATGGGCTGGGTGCTTGTCTACGTACTGAGTTTACAGCGGTAAATACAGCAGTAGATCCACCCTCACGAGGGAGGCAAAGGGAGGAACGAGCACTAAGCAAAAATGACAAAGTTACGTGCAAGACAAGCTATTTATGAATTAACAGAGCTAACTGTGAGGTCTCCAACCTTGACCTCCACCTCCGCCTCCAGCTTCTTGTTCTACCCACTACGAGGAGGAACCCACGTAGGCAGCTCCCTCTGGCCTCTGGGAGGCAGAAGCGGGGACGGGGCTGAGGACGAGTGGGCCTTGCAGGAGGCTGGGCTCGTGGGAGGCATAGAGAGAGAAGGAGCCTGTAAACAGCTGGCTCTCAGGAACTGGGGGTTGGTTGGTTGGTTGGTTTTAATGCTGGCTTCATATTTATATAAACCAAGAGAAAAGGAAAACCCCCTTAGAATTCATCCTACCCCGTTCCTAAGCAAGGGTCCCATTTAAAATGCCTGAGCCAGCATTAGCTACCGAATTAACTCTGAGGAAGATTCAGTTCAATTCTAAGTTGGGGTGGTGTTTCCTGAGCTCTAACCTCTTCCTGTAAATACGGCTCCTTGATCCCAAGGCTAGTTGATTAATTCGTAGGAAAATGTTTCCCCTGGTTCTTGATCCAAGCAACTAAGTGCACAAATACTTAAGATATGGCAGGTTCAACTTTGAAATTCTGGATGCCCTGCCCGTGGCCGGAACGGGGACATGGCTGTGGACAAAACTGTCTCGGGCATCTCCGAATGAGTTCCACACTCACTGGCCTCAAACTTGGAGTTGCACGGCAACACGGGAGACAGCCTCTTCTAACACCATTTTTTAAAAGAAGGCGTATTTTCCCTTACAAATGGTCTCTTTCCCCTACTTTTAACACTAGGCTGTTGCTTGGGCCACGGGGCATGGACGGAAATAAAGAGCTCACCGGTCTTCTCCAGTGACGAATGCTGGGGACGTGCGTTCTCAGAAACAAGTCTCTGAACAACCCTGTCAAGATCATCTCATACTGGAAATTGATGAAAACCATGGTTTCACTTGGAAGATGCACTTAATTCACTTCGTTCAAGACAGGCAGGATGTCTTCATCAACAGCCTTGGACAACCAGGTACCTGAACACGCCCTTATGGGCTTTGCTGCCCGTCACCCATTTTCCCTACTTCTAGGGGAAGCATCCAAACTTCCTTTGGTCCAAGAGCTTTGTGAGTTTCAGAGCCCGGGCCCATCCTCGTGCCATATCGTCCTGGCCCAGTGGCCGGTTGGAGGGTAGACACGTCACCCAGGTCGGCGTGCTCACAACGGAGCCAGGACTCGGGACAGGAGCCACTGGAGATAGGGCTCTCCCTTTTCCCTCGGACTTGAGGCAGCAAGAGCTGGTGAGTCCTGGGTTCTGGTTGCTAGGTTAGAAGAGGATGCCCACATTCGAATTCTTACCCCTTTACCTGAGCTTCAGGAACTGGAGGGATTATGAAAGGACAGGAAAATGTCTGGTTGCATGAAATCCGCGTATGAAGTTCAGACCAGGACCGTCACTAAGAACCAGGCTCCGTGCGGATACGCTCTCCCAGGAGTATGGCTTCCCTGCTCGTCTGTCTGTCTCCAGGGCCCAGCTTTCTTCAGCACTCTATGTAAAGGCAGAAAAGGGAGCCCCTTTCTGAGGTCCTTCACGGCCAACATTGACCAGCTCCCTCAGACTGTCACACTTCCGAGCTGGTGGAGGCCTTGTTCAGTGCCCAGTCCTGGTCCGGTCAGATGTGGCAGAGCAGTGGGGTGGTGTGGCCTCAGCTGTGCTACCAGAGGTCTAATCTGGGGGTGGGGTTAAGCTTTTACCGAAGGGGCTTTACAGACACCCCCAAAATCCTTGGCATGTATGGATACAGACCTTGGGTTTTGCATTCTCAATGAGGGAAAGATTCTCAACGTGGTAAAAAGATGCAAAAACTATTTTGGGGGGTGGTGACCGGCCTTTCTGCAAAGGGCTGGACCACCAGCCAGCCAGCCCATGCAGAAGGAGGTATCACCAACAGTAAGGACCAGGGAAGACACATTCTGTGTAGTTAAGGGCTCCCACTGTGCTGCCCCATGTCACCAAAATTCCGGCAAGAAATCCATCACCTCCAGCAGAATGGGAGGAAGGGGACGGTTCTCAACAACTTCCAGGGGCTCCTGCTGCCTCCATCCCGCTTGCTGCTCTCCTAGCGCTCCGGCCGCTGAACCACCTCCGTCTCGCTTCCCCGCAGCAGCGTTTTCCCCACTTGTCCGGCCCCCTGGATAAGGGGTGTCCTTCCTACCTCCTCATTCGCGGTGTCGCTTTGGGGAAACGATTTCTCCTTTTTGAGCCTCAGGTCGGCGGCTCGTCCGGAAGTGGGGATGATAATGAACATTCCTCAAATACGAGCATATCCACCAAAACCCCAGAAGCGTTTACCTTCTCACACGGCGGGCTGCCTTCCGGGCGTCTACCCACACCCCTGCCCAGCAGATGCGTCTACCCGCACACACCCCCACCCCCGCCCAGCAGATGCCCACATGGGAGCTTCGGCCTTAGTCGCTGGGGCTTTACTTGTCATAATACAGTATTGACAGTTTTGTCTGTCAACGGGTACCCACTGAACAGGCCATGGGATAGTCATCTTCCAGTTATATGAAGCCAAAAAGCAAGGTCAAAATAAGTACGGGCTTATGGTATAATAGAAAATAAATACTGGGCCCCTGTCCCCAGTGTCTGGCACAGAGTTGACAGTCTTTTGTATGTCCATGAGGTGGCTCATCGGGGAGGGGTGGGCTCCTTCAGGATTGGGCCCAAGAGCCAGAAAGACCAAGCCAGGGTGAAGGGCCCGGAACTTTCAGTGCACCCCATGACCTCCAAGGGGCGAGGGCCTGGAGACGGGGTTCAGTCGCCTGTGGCCACTGATGTAATCAATCGTGTCTATGTAATGAACCAGCAACAAACCCTAAAAGCTCCTGGGCCGGGAATACTTGGATGTGTCGGGAACATGTTGGGCTTCGAAAGCTCCCGGACGCTCCCTGTGGCTCTGCCGCCCGCTTCCCCTACACTGCACCCTCCACAACCCGTCCACTTGGCTCTTCCTGAGTCGTGTCCTTCGTGATAAAGCTACGACAGGGACAGAAGAGCTTTTCAGAGTTCTAGGAGTCACTCTAGTGAATTATCGACCTGATGGGGGGCAAGGGTTGTGTGAACCCTCAAATTTGTAGTCAGCTGGGCAGAAGCATGAGTCCCCAGGGCCCCCACTGGTGCTGGGGTCTGGAAAGGGGCCACCGGGACAATCTGACGCTCACTCTGGGAAGGTGGCGTCGGGGCTGAACTGGACCGCTGGACACCCGGCAGGAGGCGCAGCGTCGGAGAACAGGGGTACGAAATGATGCGTGTTTGATGTCAGGGAAAAAAATCTATCATTTGGTGTAAAAAGTGGAATCAGGAAAAAAAAAAAATCACACAGTGTTGGACACCAACTTCTGCGGAAGGAGAGAAGAGCAACCACGTGCTGGTCTGCGCCCCTGACCTCACAAGCAGAAAGCGGCAGGTAGACTGGAAAGTCGGAGAACTGATTCCCTACAGTGGGTGCAGGAGCACAGGGGCTGAGGGCAACTTTGGGGAGTAGTTTTAATTTTTGAATCACGGAAAAGTATCACTTGTTAAATGCTTTAATTTAAAAAATCTTCATCAAGTTATCATGAGCCTCACGTCCTCACTGTGTCCTGTCACAGATGCACCGTCTACGAGGGTGAGTAGGCACCTTGCGGAGAGCCGAGGGCTAGCGACCAGCTACGGGACCCGGGGCTCGTGACCTCTCTGGGCCTCGGTTTTCTGGATCATCTGTAAGATGAGAACAACGACAGAACCTGTGGGCTGGAATTATATTGAAGATTTACAAAGGCGACACCTAACTCTGAACCAACAGGAGAACGAAGCATGCGCTTGGGCTCCGTGTGCGAGGGGAGACCCCTAGAAAGACCTGTGGACTGGCTGGTAGTCAGCGTCACGGAAGCCTCGCTTCTGGGATGACTTAATACGGTCTAACGAGAGGTCTGGATTTTCAGCCCTGAACTCAGACTCTCAGAAAGGGAAGAAAATGGGGCGCCTGGGTGGCTCAGTCGTGAAGCCCTCCAGCTCTTGGTTTCGGCTCCGGTCGTGATCTAAGGGTTGTGGGATCGAGCCTGGGTGCGGGTTCGGCCTGGGATTCTTTCTCTCCCTCTGCCCCTCCCTGCTCACTCCTGCTCGCTCTCGCTCTCGCTGCTCTTTCTCAAATAAATGAATAAATCTGGGAGGGGAGGGAGGGGACGAGAGAAGGAAGGAAACAGGTGCGCAGGGGTGGGAGACGCAGAGCAAACGTGGACTCCAGACGAGCGCTTCCTGGGCCCCCGGAAACCGCAGCGGGGCGGGGTAGTGGTGGGCGGAGAGCTGTGAAAGGAGGGCTTGGGGGGTGAGGACCCTCGGCGGGAGGTCCTGCCGCGGAGCGCCCACGGGTCTAAGCCGGAGGAACGGAGATGCCCACGCGGACGCGAGTCACCAAGCGGAGGGAGAAGTCCTGACGGCACCACAGAGACCGGAGGACCCGCTGCCGCAGCACAGCCACGGTCTCAGGGACACGTCTCGGCCGTGGTACTGACCTCCGGGGAGAACGACATCCCCGAACAGTGAGGGGGACACAGCTGACCGCCTAAACCTCTCCCCTGCCCAAGCGAGCACCCGGCGCACCGACACGGAGCCGGCTTCAGACGGACGAGGACACAGAAAGTTCACGACTCCAGAACCGTCAGTTCCGGGGCTGGCCCGGGGCAGGCTCCGGGGAATCCAGCCCCCTGCGGGCTTCCGCCCCCCCGCGTTTTCCTGGCGCGTGGGCACCCCTTCCGTGGTGGCTGCTGTCCCCGCGGCAGCGCCGCTGGCGGCCCACGAAGCCGAAAACACGCACGCTGGGTCCGCAGATGCCTGTGCTCTGGGCCCCGTGTGGACCCGCGCGCTTGCTCCTCTGGCCCGAACCCCACGAACCCCACTGGGCACGGGCCAGGCCCAATACGTGGCACACGGGAAATGTCCCCTTCCCGCCCCAGTGGACGAGCAGCCCCCCTCTTTTCTGGGGCTCGTGTCGGAAGTCCCAGGCCAGGGGTGTGTCTAAAGCCAAGACAAAAGCCCATCGGCCCACGGACAAGTGTCTTTCCCTCGGACGCGCAGAGCTTGCAGACAGGGAGCTGGTGGACCCGGCCCGTTTCAGGCGTGCGGAAATGACGGGGGGTTTCGGGGACAGAGCTGGCTCCGGATGCTTCGTCGTCACCGTGGTCGTCACCCCCACCGCTCTCCCTTCCTGCCCGCGTCTGCGCCCCCCCCACACCGAGTCTGACCCACCGAGAGCCACAGCCCCTTGGCCTTCCCTGAAGCCCCCACCTCGGCCCCTGGGCTTCTCTAAGCCTCTGCTCAGCTGGGGCGCCCTTCCCCCCAGGGCTTGGCTTGGCTCATCCTCACTCACCTCCTCCAGGAAGCCCTCCTTCCACCACCAACCCCGGGCCCGACAGCCCTCCTCTTCAGGCCGCGTTACAAACATCCCCCGGGCGCCTTCGGTGGCGGGCCGGGCCGGGCCCCAGCACTTCTGCCTCTTCCGTTCCTTCCTTCACCTGCTGCCAGGTACGCGCAGTACGTCATTCTGGAAGGCTGGAAGGATTAATGACATACACCTGGCGGAAGCCTGGTTGCATTCATTCCTCCGGGCCCTGATGGTGACTAATTCTTAAATTTCCCCGTGCTAAATACTGCTCAGATCGCAACGGCTCCGAGCGTTCCTGCCAGGAGAGAAAGAAGAAATCACATACCCGATGACTGAAGGACCCAAGTGGGTTCATAACGGCCGGAATAACAGGTAACTGATTTGCTCGAGCTTTGGGAGACTTAAGAATTCCTATAAAAGAATTTGGGGATTTAGAGAATATGTGTCTTCTGGGGTAGGGGGGAATCAACTATCCTGACAATGTCTATAAATCAAATTCTATTACTTTGAGAGATAGTCTAACTTCAAAGATGTGCTTCCGTGAGAAACTTTGAGTCAAAACAGGAGCTAGTGACTAGTTCGGAGAAACCTGGAACACGTGGAGATGAGGCTTCATGCCTGCTGTGAGTTCAGGATTAAAAACATTTTTTAAATGATTTTTTTTCTTTCGATTGGATCTCTGGGCAAAGCAAGGAGGTAGGCAGGCCGCTGTTTATCATGCCCGTTTTATAAACGAGGAAACTGAGGCCCGGCTGAAGGCTAGGCCCCTTGGTGATTCAGGGGCAAAGCCAGCTTTCTGGCTCACTGGCCCTCCTGCTGGACTTCAGGGCCCCCAGACTGGCGGGGATGCCCTCATCGGGCCAGGTGCTCTGCTGTCCCCATCCCGAAATTCTGACAGGTTTGAACCAGGAGCCCCGCATCTGCTTTCCGCCTCTGGGCCCCGCCCATCCCGCAGCGGCTCCTGCTCCCTGCCCCGTGGACTCCCCTTCCCTTCCTCGGCCACCCTGCGTCTGTGGCATTTCTGTGGGTGCCCGGCACAGATCGCGCTCGTGCCTCCCCTGGGCTCTGGCAGCCACTGCCGCACGGCCTCACGTCCTGCAGCAGAAAATTCCTGTCGGGACTCCCAGTGCATCAAGGCCACAATTCTCGAAGTGAGTTTCACTAAAATGAGAGGCTCTTGGGTTTTCTCAGACTGGATGTGATCAAGCCCACTCAGAATCCCGGGTTTCCCCTTTGCTCTTTGGTGAGCTTCGGTCCACTTCCCGGCCCGGGGCGCCTCCAATCCTTGAGGCAAAAGAGAGAAAGAGAAAGGAGGTTGGAGGGAAGAAAATGAAGAAACCGAAGCCTGTTCTGACTCTTCAGCCCAGAGAGACGCTTTCGCCGTCCTCAAGGCTTAAAGTGACTGCAAGGGAGGGAGGAAATCAAACAGAATGTGGTCACTTCTGGCTGCTCATTCTCGAGAGCTGTACGCAGCAGAGCAAAACGAAACGGCCATATACGGGACCGCTCGGGTCGGCCGCCGGTTGCCGGCCGTGACTGCCCTGTCCCCGGACTCCTGCCCCAGCCCTGCTGTGGCCACTCGGGGGCTCCACCAAGTGACTAGGACAGCGCCAGGGAAAGGAGCCAATCCTCTCCCCAAACTTCCCTCTTCCCGGCTGCCTTGAATTGTTTATCTTGCTCAGATGGTCCCCAAATCCCGCTCCTTCCTTAAATTCAAGCAGCCCCACGCTCGCCTCCCTCCATAATTGACTTTGGATGGATTCCACTTCCTGGACTGTAACTCCCTCCGAGCTCTCCAGAGGTCCATGAAAAGTCGATGTGTAACCATGCATAGAACACCAGTGAGAAAAACCCACAAATCAGAGAAAACTTCAAGATTTTTTTATTATGCATTTGACAGTTAGTATTTTCTGAGTGTTAGCACAACGAATGAATTTCTCTCCAAGATACCATCTTGCCACAGAGCCAAACAGTTCATATGCGTTTTAAAAATCGGATTCAAGCTCTAAGGACGAGGAGTTTGGATTCAGAACACAATTTAAAATCTCTCTCTCTATATAGTGGCTTTACTTTTAACAGATCCACGTAAAGGAATTGAAGTAAGGAACAGTCTCGAAATAAATAATTGCTTCTCTACACTACACACCCCTGCTGGCAAACCAGTCCCTTCTGCTTCCTCACGGCAGATACTCAGTTTCATACCTATAATAACTTAGGAAATACTCATGGGAGAACTCAACATTTGGTCAAGGCCACGGCTCGGTCCCCCACCACCTTGAATTTCTCTGCAGGGTGACCTGGGCATGCCTCAAATGGAGGTTCTCCTCTCTCTGCTGGTGGGGGCTGGAGCTTGGGGGCGGAGGGGCGGAGGGAGGGGCCGTCCCTGTTGGTGACATCGTCCCGCGCCCCTCTGTCAGATCCAGTAATCCTGGGCTGGCCGAAAGCACAGCCCGAGCCGGTCGTGAGCTGCTGGGCGTGACCCAGTGTTTGCCGATTATATAGATAAATAGGAATTTACATAATTTACAAAGGGTTTGCATTTGTGACTTATTTTGAAGCCATTCCCCAAAGATCCACATTTATTCATGAAAGCAAATATTCTCGCAAATGGCCCTGAGCTGCAGCTGGCTGCCTTTACTGTGGCTCCCCGGGAAGAGGCCCGCCGTGCCCTGGTCTGACGACCCGCAAAAGGCACAGGAAGTCAGGGCCCGACCAAAAGCAGACACTCAGCCACCGCCCGGGGTTCAAAGCCCACAGATACTCATGGACTCCTTTGCTGGTCGCAAACATCACAAACATTGTTCTTTTTTCTTTCTTTTTTTTAAGATCTGTTCTTTCCGGTGGGCACCACACACAGCTGAAAATCTGTCTACATCCGATAAGCTTCACAGTCCTCAACTCCGCAGAGCTACGACCTGCACCCAGAATCGACGCCCAGCGCCCTCCCTGCTCCCACCGCGGGGCCGCCCCATGTCAGGACGTGAGTGTCACATACTCCCACCACCCGCTGCGTCGCGTACAAGAGGATGCGCGTTCACGTGTGCAAAGCCAGCTCAGAGCCCACCTCTCCTCCAGGAGAAGGAGAAAGCTAGCAAGTGGCTTTCCAACGTGCCCTACCACTCCAAAAACAATTTCCTGCATGAAACCCGAGCCACGGGCGTCAGGCTCTGGGGCACATCTGGGATCATTTTACCCATTAGAGAAACCGGGTCCTTTGGACGGGGGCTTTCTTGGGGTAGGGCGATATTGTTAAGTGAGGACCCTCTTGATGGGTTTTTCTCCCCGGGGGCAAAACGCCTTCCTTGACCTCCAAGAGGTGGGAATGTGAAGTGGGCAGGAGCAGGGACTGAGGCCCCCGAAACGGGGTGCCGCGGGCCTGCTTTGGCGGGGGCTCCTAAAACTGCAGAGCTACAGGCTGAACGAGGAGCCCTGCCCGGGGAAGCATTTGATGCTGGAGGCCTAAGGCCCGCTCACTTTGTCCGTCCCTGACTTCAGCCTGTCCCGGAGAAAGAGGTGAAAGACAGAAAGGCATGTAGCGCCGCAGAGCTCCCACTGCCTGTACAGGCGACTTCCCCCCGCGCTCCCTCTAGCCCCGCTGCCTGCTTTGCTGAACCTTCTCGCCAGTGCTTCTTGGCAATTTCAGAGCCTGCCATCCGCCCAGGAAGGTGTGAATCAACCACACTAGCAGACGTGGCCTCTGGGAGCTGCCCCGCAGCCTGGTCACGGCTTCGATTATCATAAGCTCGGGACGGTGGCAAGCTTCCACTCTGAGAATGTGAATCTGGAAATTACTAACTTGAGTCTTGCAGGCAAGTAGGGACCGTGGCTTATAAGAAAAGATGTTTCTTCCTGAGTAAATCTTCCTACAGGAGCTTTACATGAATCGCAAAGACCTGGAAGAACCACCTTTCCGGCCCCAGGGGGTAGCACCTGTGCTACCTTCCTCACCTTCTGGACCGTCAAGACGACAGTAACAGAGCAACAGCTAAAGCAACCTCGTACTTTCTCTGTGCACAGCTCTCTCACCTTCCTTGAACATACCGGGCACATTCCTACCACAGGACCTTTGCACTTAGTGTGGTCCCTGCCTGAAATCTCTTCCCCTTCCTCATCCCCCTGGCTCACCCCTTGACTTCCTGAGGGTCTCTAAGCCAACGTCACCTGCTCAGGGAGACCATGCTGTCCACCAGATCCCAAACTACAACCAGCCCCAGCACTTCCTGGCCCGACCCTGCCTTCCTACTGTCCCTCATCTGTCTCGCTCTGTTATTTCACGTACAGTGGTCCCCTCTTAGCCATGGTTTCAGTCACCCGCTGTCAGCCACGGCCCAGAAGCAGACGTCCCTGCCTCTGACACTCTCAGAGGGTCCCCAGTAGCCTCGCGCTGCATCACGGGCCTGCGTGTCCAGCTCCCTCTCCTCCCCACACAGCATCTTGTCATTCCCTCCTCGCAAGGAGGCCAAGTACAGACCGAACTGTTTTGAGCCAGAGAGAGCACATTCACAGAACCTTTATTACAGCAGACTGTTTTGCTGCTTCTAGTCTAGGGTGGGCTATTGTCGTCACTCTCTCCTGTGCCTAATTTATAAACCACGCTTTCCCAGAGGTGTGTACGTGGAGGAAAAAGCACAGTACAGACGAGGCTCGGTAGTGGCCGTGGTTCCAGGCGTCCACGGAGGGCCTGGGCACGTAGCCCCATGGATAAGGAGGGAGACCGTATCTGTTTGCTGCCCGCTCCCCCACTATTTAAGTTCCACAGGGCCAGACGCTTTGCCTCGCGCCCTGCCGTCCCCGACTTCTAGAACCGTGCCCAGTGCGTCCCAGGTGCGCGATTCACAGGTGCATGAGGGGTGAATAAATGAGGGGAAGGACGGACGGCTTTAGTCCCACCCCGCCCTCGCCGAGAGGAGTATGGGTGTGGGGCGAGAAGAGCAAGAAAGGAAAGAGACAGAAAAGGCAAGGCTGGGACCAGCTGGGGCCTGGCTCGTGCTCTCTGGGGCCTCTCTCTGCCGCCTCGCCCGCCCCGCCACTGTCTCCGTTCGTGTTCCGGGTGCCGAAGGGTCTCCCTGGATGCCGAGAAGCCGCTGGCACTGATTCGGAAAGCCTCCTGTGTACCGAGCACGGTTTAATCTTCCCTTGATCAGTCCCTGTAGGAACCCAAGCCACCTCCAGGCTATTATGGACATGAATTACCGTCCCATTGAGATGTGCGGGCCATTCATAACAATTCCTGATTGACAGGATGACAAAGAAACCCAGTCTGGCTGGAGAAACCCTCGGAATCTCTCATACCAAAGACAAGCAGGCTAAAAAACAAAAAACAAAAAACCAATGTGGGGACACGGGGGCCTTACTGCCAAGCCAAGCTGCTATAAGTCACCGCTCGCCAGAATCAGCTGCTGCAGAGAAGAAATGATTTTTTTTTTTTGGTAACGACCACATGTTGCCTCTGGAAAAGGCGACACCTGGGCCCAGGTAGTTGAGCCGGGGCTGTTGGGGTCGGGGGAGGGTTGTGTCCGAGCAGCAGGCCAGCTAGCTGTGTCTGGGCCGGGCCCAGTGAAGTCCAGAGCCAGCTGTCGCCGCTCCGAAGCTGCAAGGGATGCAAGGCGTCAATTCTGTGACGGAGAGTGGCTGCCCAGGGGCCGGGCAGTGACAGTGACTGTCCACAGCTCCAGCCTGCTCTGCCCCCAGAGATAATGTACCGAAGGCCCCGTCCCCTGTGGATGCCGCACCCCGTGCGTGCTGGGGCTCCCACCAGCTGTCCTCACGACCACATGCCACCCTCACATCCTCCTTGTCCCCAAGGGTGTGACGCCTCAGAAAGCAGTTTCACCTCCTTGGACGCAGGCCCCCGTTGGCACCGCTGGCTGGCTCTTCTTTGTCAGGATTTGTTGCCGTCCTTGAGTTCCTGTGGGGAGAGAGCTGGTGTTAATGAATCGACCCGCATTTCCATGCGGCTGGTTTTTTGGTGCCAAATTAGGACTTCCTCTTCCCAGGGGGACATTAGCGCACTCCCCAGGGATGGCATCTCGGGCGCGGCATCCAAGGTTGAGCACATGCGGGCAGACTCTGACCCGAGCACAGTCCACTCGCTCCTCAGTTATTCACTGGATGTTACGAAGCCAAAGAAAATAAGGTTGGCCCTGGGGCTTCGGACAGAGAATCCGGGGTCCCTGACCTCAATGGCACCCGTGCACTTGAGCAAATGCCACCCGGGGCCAAACCTGGGGTCTGCTCATCTACTCAGGTCCACACAGATTCACAAACTTCTTAGCTGCCAGAGTCGGCTCCTGAGGTCCCCGAAGTAAGGTGAGGGGCGACGCAGGCAGATGCGGGACGCACGTCTCCCTGGATGGGAGTGGCTCCCACGAGGTTCCAGCCTCTACAGGCCAGGAGGGGAGGTGGGGCCCCTTGGGGCCAGATGGTCCCATCTGCTGTTTTGCAAGAAGCTAAAAATACACAGTGGCAGGGATGGGTAATTCTTCAATCTTTAAATGTTGGCGACTTATGCAGATTTTGGCAAAGCGCTGGGCAGTCCAGAAGTGTGTCTGGAGACCAGACACTGCTGCAGCCGCCCTGCAGGCTCTGTTCTGAAAGGGACCAAGAGGGCTGGACCCACCTCTGAAGCCAAGGTCATGCTCCAGACCACCCCCGCCAGGGCACAGCCACGCCCTCCCAGGCCCCGCCCTGAGCCCCGCCCCAGGCCCCGCCCCACGCCCCTGCGCAGACTCTTCCCGCCTCCTCTCACTTGCCCAGAACTCCAGATCTGCAGGGGAGTGTGACGGGGGCGTCATACCTGCTGACAGCCAGGGTGCGGGCGCAGAAGTGCAAGCAGGCGCTGTCCTGGCTCTGCACACAAGAGCAGCGCGGGCTCCACTCGGAGGGCTGCGAGCTCTGCGGGAATGGCCCTGTGGACCTCCTTCCCCGGAAGCTTCCTCTGTAGTTGGACAGTCCATAGGGCACGGTCCGTCTGCAAAGGACAGAGCAGCGTCAGGGCCCTGCATGGACACACAGGCCAGGCCTCCCCACTCAGCGGGGAATCCTCGTGTGACTGGCTGCCTCTGGGAGGCCGTGGACATGGCCAGAGTGATGGGGCACAGCCACACCTCTGATCTGGTGTCCACAGACTTCCCCACCCTGGGGGAATTAGGAAGACTCTGCAGGCAATCTCTACCTCCGTTTTCCCCAAGCTCTCCACAACGGCCAGGGGACAGGGAGGTGGTGTGCCCTGGGGGAGGAAAGGTCGGCACTCCCCAGGGTCCATCCTTTCACACTTCCAGTGTGCCCCCAGTTGGGAGCCCTTGGAGGGCAGTTATGGGTTGTCTTCCTGTCCCCGGCCTGGCACAAGGACATTGCGGCGGAAACACAGGCAGGCCAGAGCACGTCCTCCCTACCAGTAAGAGGCCTGCCCAGCCCCAAGCCCAAGGCCAGCCGGCCGTGCTCTGCAGGCCTCATGCCCGGTGTCTTCTGTGCACACGTCCCCGCGCTGTCCGCACCAACCAGAATACGCAAACGGAATTCCAGGCTCACCCTGGCCCCAATGCCGTGTCCTCCAAGACACACACATCAGGAGGGCCCCCAGGCACTCTGAAGACAGCCAAGCCAGAACTGGCCTTGGGAAAAGGCTTATTTAAAAAGTCTTTAAGTCTGGGGGCGCCTGGGGGGCTCAGTGGGTTAAAGCCTCTGCCTTCGGCTCGGGTCATGATCTCAGGGTCCTGGGATCGAGCCCCGCATCGGACTCTCTACTCGGCGGGGAGCCTGCTTCCTCCTCTGTCTCTGCTGCCTCTTTGCCTACTTGTGGTCTCGGTCTGTCAAATGAATGAATAAATAAATCTTAAAAAAAAAAAAATCTTTAAGTCTGGAGCTGTTTGCCAGTCTTATTCACGGTCGGAGCTGGGAGGCGGGGAATGCGGTCATCTGGGACCAGTAACATTTGTCTGTTTCTTATGTTCGTGTTCATCCAAGACATCACTCCAGAGAAGGAAGAAGACTGCCTGGAGGCAGTGTGGTGAGAAAAGTTAAAAGCATATGTTTAATTCATTAGCACTATTGAATAGGACTGGGGGACAAATTGCTAATTACCAGAGGAAACTTCTGTGGCCAAGTTACTATTCCAGCAGGGCCGGGTTTTCCAAGAGGAACCACCTTGGTTTCTGTGACGCCCCTGGGGCATCACCAATCATGGGCCTCAAAGGGAGTTCTGACATCATCTCTGCGTTTTCAAAATAAAATCAAATTACTTTAATTTGAAACACACACCATGGAGCATTTCGGGGGGTCAGTGGCAACCCTCTGTGACTTTCCCCTGCTGGGTTGGAGGCCAGTGAAGGGTGCTGCCACCCCGTTTCCTTTCTCGTGTTCTGTCCTGTGCTGGGTTCCTTCCTGAACAGTAGAAGGAGGGCTCCTCCCGCCTCGAGGAAGACTCGGAGTTGAGCAGTCTGTGCCCCCAAAATGGAGAAACCAAGCAGTGTGCCGTCCCGGTCTGAGCTGAACCTGTGCTAAAACCCCATTTCTTCTCAGGAGCAGGGGGGCAGAGGGGCAGCCCAAATACAGACCCCGCTATGAGCCAGAATTTGGCTAAAGGTGTGTTTTTCCAGTAACAGGGCCACATCAGATCTCCAAGGGTCGACATTAAACCCAATCCCCGTTTTCGTGGTGAAGACTACACCCAGGAATAGCCACGCTCCTATTTCTCCATCAACAGCAAGTCCTGCAGTTCTGAATTCGCCGTCGCCGATTGTGCGTTTACGCGAGCAGAGCTGCTCGACTCCAGCGAAAACACCCCGGCGTGCTTCACGTGAGGAAATGAGGCGACGAGGTGTTCGTTAATAGAGAAATGCAAAGGCTTTCTCACAGCCCAATGCAAAAAGCTCATACGCAAATGAGCCCTTGCAATTTTCAGAGCGTTTACAGAGAGCTCCCCTTCCCCACAGGCAGGCTGAGAACCCCTGCTCCAAGCGCTGAGGGCCAAGCGTGCTTTCAGGGGACTGGCCCCCGGAGGGGGTGGTCGAGGATGGAAGCCGGCAGCTGGCGGGCTGAGAGGTGGCCCAGACTACGGAAGAGCCTACCTCTAACAGGGCTCCAGTCCAGTGAGGCCCACCACCCATGGCTCAACAGTTCAAAGGTTTTAAATAACCTCTTAAATAAGACAGGTCCAGCCGCCTACCTGAACAAATATGGCTTCCAAACACCCTGGAGGACCAGGTGTGAATTTAGATTCCTGGGGCTCCACAGAGTTCGGTGTTGGAACATGGGCTGCCCAAGGAGGCTGAGCACCCTTCCGTCCGACTCTGTCCGACTCTGTCCTACATCAAGGGGACCTCAACCACCCCTTGGCCACCCTGTGGTCTTTGGGATCTGTCTGGAGCTCTGTTCTGTTCCTTGGTGTCAGATTCTGGAAGACACCGACCTGCAAAGGCCCTGGGAGTGAGCTCAGTGACATTTGGGTAAAGGACTGCAGGATCCTGGACGCCGGAGACTCAGTCTGGAAGGGGTATACTTTGAGTCCCACAGAGTGGGAGACATGGCCAGAGGATGATCAGAGGCAGCCCTCGAACACACGGGGCCCAGGGCAGGGGACTCCACTGTCTGGAAGTCAGTGTGGGTCACCCCTCCTCAAGAGCAGAAGGCTGGTCTGCATCTTTTGTAAGTGCCATGGACCCCGCGCAAGACTGAGCAGGTGAAGGCTGCTGACTGAGGAACGGGTAGTAATCGTGAGATAATCTGGACTGTTAAGACTAGATTCTTTCCAACCTGAGACGTTCAAGCATCACGAAAAGCATTATAAAGAATCCCCAACGTCTGCCAAGCATCCCACACGTACGTACATATGTGTATGTCTCCAGCACTATTCTAAGTGTGATGGGGAGACAGAATGGTGTTCAGGAGTTCGTGTAATACTGGGCTATGAAATCAGGTAAAGGAAACATTACAAGCCAATGCACACAGGTATGTGCAAGGTGCACAGAGAAAGGTGAGCCAATGATCCCACTGTTAGGCTGTAAAGCCCTTTACACGATGATCACTCCCCTCTGGACAGCGTCCCGATCTATGACAGACTGCTTGTAAATGGTTAGGGAGGGGCTGGCAGTAAATTAGAGATAGCTCTTTGTTGTGTAATTGGTCTGGGAATTCAAGGGATGTGATCAGGCAGGAAAGCGCCATCCACTGGCCAGCGGCCTGCATTTCAGATGCAAGAGCAAGAAAGGCCTTTCCGTTCTCTGCCGCGCTTCCTCCAGGCTGCTCTAGCTGCACGGCCCCCCTGAGAAGCACTTGCCCTTGGTTTATCTTGGTGCCCTTTCTCCTGTTTTAATGAGAACTGGAAGTGACCTAAGCAGTGGAACAATGAAAATGAAGTCACATCGCGGAGAGCCTGGGACCAGCATGCTCTCCGGCCAGTCGGTGTGGCTACTGTTGCACAGCAGGGCTTGGAGGACGCGATTCTTGGTAAAAAGTAGGCAGCTCTCGCGTCTGCTCATGTTCCAGCTACAACACGGAGCTCGGCAGAAAAGAGAAGCGGATGAGAAGATCAGTCCAAACGCTCTCAGACAAAACAACACTGCCTTCCAGATACCTACATATGCGGCGTCTAGCGTTGTGTGTCTGTGTAAGAAATCGTCCCTCAACCTACGTACGTTCATTATTGATGGGAGACGGCGATGCCACCGTCTTATTTATCACAGTGTTCCTCATTTACCGCTTTTCCCACAGGTCCCCCGTGTGCTTTCTTCATCTGCATGTCACACTGACAGCACTCGATTTCTCGCTGCAACAAGTTTTTAAATAAGGAAAGTTGGCTTCTTTTTTTTTTAAGTTTTTGTTTTCAAGTTCAGGGTTGCCTGTTCATAAATGAATTAATTACCTCCATCTTTCTGATCAGGCAACCGGCCTCTATCCCTGAAGTTTAAAGGAGAGATGCAGACGTCCACCAAGGCCGGCCAGACGCAGCCAAAGGAGACTCACTAGTCAAAGGCTCGTTTCTCCAGAGAGTTTAGCAAACTGTCATTGAAAACCCAGTTTTTACCGCACCCCCTCCCGCCGTGCCCCTTAATGAGAGGCACGCTACAGTCTCTGCCCCGTGCTTTTCGATGTGCAGGTGCTGGACCAGACTCTGGGGGAACGCCCAGGAACAAGACAGGTGGGCCTCCACACACACAGTTTTAAGCTACTGTAGGGGTGAGCAAATTCGCATTTTATGGGTTTCACCCAATCAACAGAGAGTTGTTGTTGTTTAATCTGAAAACTCCACACAAACATCCCAACTTGCAGCTTCTCCGGAGTGAGTAGGGCCTATGCGCACACCAGCCCCGCTCTCCAACACGCCAACGATCGTCCGGAGGGAGCACTGAAGTCACAGTTGCGGCATGAACACTCCCCTTTGCCCCAGCCCCAGCCCCTGTCCCTCTCAGTGCTGACCGACCCTACAGCAGAAAGGGACAGAAAGGACCGTCCCGCAGGCAGACAGCCACCAGCGGCCATCGATACCTGTGACCACTCCGCTGACAAGCTCCCTCTCAAGCCCTGCACACTTTCCAGTGACGGCTCCGTTTCAGACTTTATTAAATTCCTTCTGTGGCAGGCATCACTGACCTGCTCTCCCGAGCGGAGAAACAGCCTCTTGGGCAAGGAAGAGAGTGTGGCTCACCTCCACTCACAGCCTTTGTCCCCTTAATGGGAAAGAAGCGTCAGGCGAGAGCTCTGCTCTGACTGCTATGACAGGAGGGGGTCCCTCCCCACAGGCATGTGTGTCACTTGTACCTGCTAAGCACAAAGGCCAGGAGGCCAGAGGCACCAGCTCAGAGAGGGGAGCACCCCTCTCCAAGGACTCGAAAGCCCAGAATTTTCTAGTGCCCAAGACCAATAGAATTCTCTAGAGCCTGAGGCCACCGTTGGTCGCTTTTGTCTCCAGGAACCTAAGCGCTGCCTTTCCCTTGGGGAACGATCCTCCCTCTGTCCATGTGCCGCACCGGCTCCTGTCTGAGGACTCACCAGTGACCCCAGTTGGGCAAGTGAGACCCCGTCTCTCCCAAGACTCTCTCCCGAGACGCCTGAGCAAGGCAACTCAACATCCAGAAATACTCTGGGGCTGCTCTTTGCCCGGTACCCCCCGCTGCCCCGTCCCCGTCCGTCTGGGCCCCCAGTCTCGGCTCCTCTCCAGCTGCTGGGACAGCTTCTCCCTCTCAGTCCGCGTCCTCCCCATAAACGCGTCCGATACCATGTGAGCTGACCAGGTCGTCTGGGGTTTGTGGCCGTGATGGCTAGCTGCTCCGGAACTCCCTTCCCTGAAACCAAAGTGACTGTAACCTCTCGGATTGAATAGCAAGACCCAGAGTGTCTCCAGCTACTGGGGATGAGTGGAGATTTTCTTCATTGCAACCAAACACAAAAGACGGGGTTCAGAATCAGGACAAAACTCAGCAAAGGAAGCCGGCTGCAGTCCTTCCTTCCCCGGTGTGCCCCTGTGAAATGTTTGCTTTGGATCATCCTGTCCTTTGGGCAGGTGAAGCGAGCATCCCACGCACTGTCCTCCGTCTGAAGATGCTCGGAGCCCAGCCCCAGGCCGGCTCCCCGGCTCAGACGTCATACCGTCCTGTGAACTATTCCTCGTCCACTCCTCAGATGCTTGTGCAAGTCTGCTGCGAGCCAGGCCTCGCGCCAGACAACCCACAGGGGGCCCTTACAGCCTCCAGGAAAGAAAACAGGCCAGGAAATACAGCTCCTCAGCGACCTTGTTATACAAGCAGAAAATACACACACACGCTCTCCAGTTCTAAGGCCGATTCCGCAAACCTTACGCTCACAAACAATGTAAAGTGAACTGGGAATTTGCAGCTTTGCTTCCACTGCAGAAAATCCATGCGTCTTAAAGTTGGAAGACCCCAAGGCAGAGACTGCTCACCCTACCACCCAGCCAGGTGAAAAGTGCCCTTCCCGCAGCCCCCCAAAATAGCCAATGAGCCTACGGTATTTGGAAACGTGAAAGTGAGCAATGGGCTGTGTGTTGGTGGTTAATTTGGGGGGGGGGGCTACTCCCCCACCAAAGGGAAAAAAATTTTTTAAAAGTTTGGATTTATCCAGGACTTGGCTGTTTGGGAATATGACAGTAATCAAAGGCATGTTGCGAGTGTGTTTGAGCCCTGAGCCCCACCAAGCAGAGCCAAGAATGAGCGTCAATTCTGCATGTGTACAGCGAGTGTGGCCCCGGGGTCGGCAACATTGGACCTTTCCAAGCACAAGCCAGGACTCCAAGGGCAGCTGACGTAGGGGTGCTCAGGAAAGCCTCGGGATTTTAGCAGTAACTGTGTGTCGTATGAATGAGGGGAGGAAGGAGTGAGGTCTGAGTTAGCCATTACTTCTGGTCCACACCCCATCTCCCATATGTACTGATGTCGTGGGCTTCTACTGCTGCCCTCAGCTGGCCCATCTCAGAGGGGTTTTCCTGGAGAGAAGATGTCCTGGGACGGAGGGGGAAGAACCAGAGCTCCTGGCGGCCACCCCCGGGGCACGAGGGAGGAACCAGGTTGCACAGGTGGCCAAGTCCTTGGAGGGGAGACAAGCTTCACGAGACGGACCCAGGTTTCTGGTCCTAATGGAAGACTAGCTCAGTGAGAGTCCCCAGGAAGCAGCCGCCCTCGGGCCTGGGGAAGGAGAAGGCTGGCTGGGTCTCGGAAACGGTCTGTCCAGCTCCATATTCCACCTAGAGATTCTCAAAGCCCCGCGTCCCCAGGTCTCCAAACTGCAGGGCTGCTGGGGCAGGCGCGACCCTTCACTCGGGCAATAAAAACGCAATGAAACGCAGGACCCCTGCCCCCCAGGCCAAGGCGCCAGGGACCACCACCTGTACTCGTAACACTTCCGCCTAGACTGCTGTGTCCTATCACCATATAAACAAGCTTAAAAATAACACCCTAGCCACAGACTTTCTCGTGCGCGCCAGCTCCCTCTAGAACACAGGCGTATCCCTCCCGAACAGGGGCCCACGCTCACTCAAGGAGATTCGGAGGCACCAGGGGTCCAAGAAAGGGGAACAGAACAAAATGCTCCACGTTTGTGGGGTGGTCTGTGATCGCTATGAGTTACGGCTCAAACAAGAAGTTGGGGGAACAGGCTCCAACACTACGTGGGGAATGAAACTGTCCGTAGAATCCCACAGATCAGCTGGTTTCCCCTCCATGTGGCGCGGCCCCCGCGGGTGCCCGGGAGGGAGCGAGGCTGGAGTTTCTCTCCCCAGCTCCCCCCACCTTGACCCTAATGGATTCCAGGTCGAATGTAGGCAATCCCACGTCTGTCTGGCTTGGCCTCATTAGAAGTTTATGCAAAGCTGCAGACAGACATGGCTCAAAATAGTTCCCAGCCGTGGAAAGAGTGACCATAAGTAAGGAGCAGGTACTTTTTTAAAAGATGGGGGGAATTTGCAGAGGGATAAGAAAAAGAAAATACAGACACCATCCTACATCCTTGAAATAATCCGCAGTAAGAGAAGACAGTCCTGCTAACTGTTCAGAGCTTTTGCCAAATGCTATCGAACAAAGACGCGCCCACCTGCACGACTCGAACAAAGACTCCTTCTCTGCCAAATCCAGCTGTTGGCATCCTTGGGTCCTGTCCTTGCGATAGCCCTGATGTACTGATCACTCACCTCAAAGTAAGAATACCTGAGTCCCCGTCGGTACAGGCTTTAGCCCCACACAAGAACCCGATGCTGGGACCCGGGCAGACACGCACGGTGTGGGACCCTGCCTCATTACTAATGTTGACGTTTTGTTGATGATGAATTTTCTGCTTTAAATTTTAAAAAAAAAAGGGGGCACTAAAAAAATATTGCATTAATATTCATTTATCTTGACTACAGACTCTTGGGCAAATCCCTGAAGACCGGACCTGGGGTAGTGTGTTTACCGGGCCTCACCCCAGCCTCGACCCTACAAAGAAACCCAAGGAAAACAGTCTGAGAAAGACACACACACCTCTCTGCTTTCTCGCTGGCCTGCTTCTGACTTTCGGCAGAGCTGTTACACTCCCTGAGTCATAGGTGGGGCTGTCACACCCCCCCCCGCCGGGGCCACTCGTGCCATTGTCAGGTTGGCCTCCGTGCCCCTCGTGGATTCCCAAAATGAGTCTGTTTCATTTTTTTGAGTTCCTGGGCCAAAGCACAGGGCTCCCTGGCTGACCTGTTCCAAAGCGTCCTGTTCGAGTCAGTCCCGAGCAGGCCACCAGAGAAGAGAAGATCTGTGCCTCCCGGCCTTCAGACGCATTCTCCGAAACTGCTGGGCTCCCCCAGGCTCCCAGCTGGCACAGCTGAGGAGGGCAGCGGATACCCCGTCCTGCTGTCTGTCAGTCCACTCAAGCAACACTTGCCAGTGACACGGGAGTTCCAACGCGCCCCAGACAAGCGGCTCCTCCCTCAGGGTAAGACGGGCTCCTGTCCAAGTAAGGGGAAAAGTGTGTGTGTGTGTGTGTGTGTGTGTGTGTGTGTGTGTGTGTGTGTGTGTTCCAGTTGAAGGAACTATTTCGTCATCGGAAACATGACGCACAATGAGAGCAGGTCGCCTCCCCATGCCGGAGGCCGAGCCGTGCTTTTGCGAGAGGGATGGAAGGTGCTGGGGTCCCGCCGGCTGAGGCGCTGGAGCAGAGAGCGGGCCCGGCTCCAACGCAGCCGCGGGGCCTCCTGGAGGAAAGCGCTGCTTGCTCCCAGCTTCCTTTGTTTTAAATTCTTGCAGGAATAAACCACACCAGAGATGTCAGAGATTTTCACCTGCCTTCAGATTTAAGGCCAAGTTCCCAGCTGTGAGGTCCCTTTCATCTAGCAGAAACCCAAATTCTCCCCCTGGGGTCACACCGGGTCAAGCCCTTCGTTCCAAGCCTTCTTGCTACAAAGCAAACGGCCCCTCGCCTCGAGTCACTGTGCCTCGTTGTGGGGACCGGCTGCTGCGTTTCGGCCCGCCTCGTCTCCACCCCCGGCCTCCTCACACCCACCCCGGGACACAGAAGGGGACTCTTGGTCCCTGTGACCCCCAAAGTGGGGTCACCTGGTGTGCGCCGACCTCTCCAACAAACTGAAATTTAGCCTCAAGGCCCTCGGCTTTTAAAGCCCTATCTTGCCGTGAAGGGTCTTCGGAGACACACTACCTGACCTCAAAGCCGGGATCTAAACATTTACCCGATTTTGAAGGACACAGAATGGTTGTGCAGGGAGAAAACTCACACCAAGTCCAGCAAAACCACCTTTGGTCAGAACCCCATGTCCAAACTCCTGTCCCGTCTGGCCAACAGCGGCCTCTCTCCTGGGTCCTTCCCACAAGCGCATGTGAACCAGTGTGCCCAGTGTCTCCTCCAGGCCCCGGGACGGGGTCCTCCGTCCACAAACCCCAAGGCTCAGTGTTCATGCAGGGGACCCCACGAGAACGCAGACAGACCCCTCTACAAACAGGGTCCACGCTGATCGTCCACTACGCGGACGCTGCCGCACTGCCCCGCTACAGGAGGGAGCCCCAGGCCAGGTGCCACAGAGAACACCGAGGCCCAAGCATTGCAATGATTTACTAAGGGGAGAGCAAGGTAATAGGAAACAGGAGGGGCAGAAAGGGCGGGGCCAAGTCTCTTCAAGCCTGGATGGACCTTTGGCCAGCCCGTCCTTATCAATCTACTTATCAGCGGTCGGTGGCGGGCATACCTTTACCCCAGCTCTGTGCCCCGTAAGCTAATGGCATCTAACAGACCGTCTGCCGAGCTGGCTCCGCGCCCCTCCAGGATCCAGATGCGATCCCGGGTGGATGGTCCCAGGAGGAGGCCTCAGCAGTCCTGCGGAAAGCACTACCTCCTCGCCTGCACCCTCCAACCACAGAACGGGGTGCAGCAGGCCGGGCCTCGGCCCCAGTGGGTTTACTCCGCCCCGAGGCCGCACAGTTATCGGGATGGTCCTGTCTTCGCGATGCCGAGTGCTCACCAGGTCACACGTCTTCACTCGGCGTCCACACCGCCCACCATCACCATCATCATTCACAGCACTCGGGGTCTCCCGATGGCCGGAAAGACTCGGTCCCTCTGCTGGAGCAACTGCATCTCTGGCAACGGGGCTCCCGGTCCTGACTTATGGGCCGGGGGGACAGCTGGCCTTGTATCGGCAGGAGGCAGGGGTTCCGGATCCATCCACTTCACTGGAACATTGTTACGTTTGGAACACCCATTCCTGGAAATGTGAGTGTTACTTTCTTGAACAAACAGGGGCAAAGATGAATCTTTGGTATTGTTGCCTTTTTGTGGCAAAATACATTAAAATGCAAGTTTCAATGTTTTTTTAATTACCGTTTTGGTTTTTTTTTTTTTTTTTTTTAACTCTACTTCTTTGGGGAGGAAAAGAACCCCAAACAAATGTCATTCTTGCTGGACTGAATCCGAGAGGCACGCTTTGAAGAAGCCAGTGTGGCGGGCAGGTTGGTCATCTTGTGCGGTCACCATCTCAGCCAGACTGGCATTAACGCCTCACCGGGGCACGCTGAGAGCGGGGGCAGCACACCGGGGCCACTCAGCCTGTCAGCCAGGATGCAGCACAGTGCCTGGCTCTGGCGCGCTGGGGGCTGTAGACCCTGGAGTTTCCACCACAGTGGAGACGGCAAACATCCCCATCACTCTTTTCAAAAATGCATTCCTCCTGGTCAGCTCACACAGCTCCGAGTTTTGTGTGGAAAACACGGTCCCCATCCCATCCCTCAGTGCCTCTCCCTCATTCTGAGGGATTCGAAGCTGACAGGTTCTCTCGGGTCTCGGGAGCGGAGTGGGAGGAACACAGAGGAGCTGCTTGCTGGGTGCCCTGCAGCTCCATCATTCCCTCGATGGGGGGTTCATCCTCCCACCAGTGTATGGTGGCCGGAAGAGAGGGATTCATTTTATGTGTCAGTGTAGCTGGGCCACCCCAGCCACGTGTTTGGTCCAGTGCCAGTCTAGATGTTGCCGAGAAGATATGTTTTTAGATGGCATTCAGATTTAAATCAGAAGACTTTGAGGAAAGCAGATTACCCTCCATGATGTGGGTGGGCCTCGTCTAATCCGTCAAAGGCTCTCGTGGGAAAAACCTGTGGCGCCTGAAGAGGGAGGAATTCTGCCTGCGGGGCTGACTGCAACATCATGGGCCGTGCACATGCGTACGTGTGTGTATTCACACACGTGTCTGCACACACACAATGTCCTGTGAGTTCCGTCTCTCCAGAGACTCCAACTAATTGTGTGACTCCTGGTTTTCAAGGACTCGTGGAGAATGGTCCCAGGCGTACAAGTGTGTAAGCACGTGAACTACTTGTCCATGACGTCTTCCTTGTCATCTTATTCTTGGCGCACTTTCCATGACCCTAAGAGCGCATGTGTTTTTTCTCTGATTGGGAGTTTGTTTGTTTTTGTTTCTGTTGGCAAGAGGGGGGTTACTGGGGAGGAGGGGTGGGTGCTCCCTAACACGGCCAAAGAAAGTCAGAGGCCCAGCACACATTTGGTTCCCCTTTCTCAAGGCCACAGTGGAAATCATGGGCAACTTCTCTGAAGAAACCCACATTCCCACATGGGTCTCCTGGGCTCTTCGAGCCTCTGCAGAACATCCATTCACCCTGAAACAAGAAGCCTCATTTCTGGGAGAAAGCTCTGCAGACCAGAACCTCAGTGAGACAAGGAACAACCTCCAAGCAGTACAACGTCACCGAGAGCCAGCCGGCGTTCCTGAACGCCCAGTACGCACTGGGGGCCAGCAGACGGAACTGGGCAGCCTCAGGTCTGGAAGATGGGCTCACTGACTTGTGATGTGAGGGAGCCAGAGAGTCTCAGCTCTCACACCCAGAAGATACTTCAGGACCGCCTGGTCTCCCGGGCCCTCGCCAGACAATGACTTTGCACTAAGATGCACGAAGGCTCTGGGCAGTACCTTGTGTCCCACCTGCAGTCTTCGGGTCCTTACACGCAGAGTGCGTGACCACACTCCCGGGACTGCCCGCAGCCCTGCAAATGTCCTCTCGGGGTAGAGTAGGGCTGTGGGGTCTGTCGTCACACGAGAGACACGAAGAGCTGAAAAATCACCCAAAGTCAAGCCTCTCAACATAGGCATGAGGTTCAAGAGCCCTGCGCTTCCCGGCGTGGCCAGCGGCAGACCCTGAATGCACATTACACACTGGAGAAGTTTCCACAGACCAGGAGGGTCCGCAGCAGGAGGCGGGTATGGGAACAGCCAGGAGCCGAGGAGACCCGGTCACTCCCCACGGTTGTCCCGGCCGCTCAGTTCGGCCGTTTCCCTCTTCCGTGTCTCCAGAGGCCCGCGTTCCCTTCCCCGAGAGCCCAGTTTCTCCCATCGCAATCTTGTCCAAGATGTTTAAAGACAGCAAACGGGACCCGGCTACAGGTCTATCCAGTTTGGGAAGGAAGGGAAGGAGAGAGGCAAGCGAGGCACGGGGCAAGGGAGGAAGAAACGAGAAAGAGCGTCTGGAAGAATCTGTCTCGGGAAAACTGTTCTGCTTGTCTGACTTCACACTGCTCGTCGGGCTGCTGTCATCTCTGCTGTACGCAGAGCCCTCCACGCCATCCTTAATCCTTCTTTCCTAGTGTTTAAAATGAATCCGGGTCAGGAAAGAGGTCAATCAAGCTGTCGGGGCGGGGGGGCGTCAGCTCGTCGGCGGCCCCGGGAGAAGTCGGCGGTCCACGGCTTCACACAGGACGACTTGGAATTACGCGCGGGGGCTCCACACAGATCAGAGGGCGTACGTGGAGCCCCCTGGGTGCATTTCAAGCCCTCGGTCCTCCAGCCGGTGCCAGAAGCCTGACCACAAGCAGAGAGCGGAGGTAATCTCCAAACCCTGTCCTCCCTCCGGTCCGCCACTCCTCTGTCCCAGGACCCCGGCCCTAACGCAGTCGGCTTTCCTTTCTTCTTCTATAGCCACAGCCTGGGACTCGAGCCAAGGCAAGACTCAACCCTGTGCTGACTGCCCCGGATTCTGGATACACTGGCCAGATCACAACACCAGGAGGGTAGGAATCAGAAAGGACAAGTGTCCGGGGGACGCGGGCTACGAGAAGAGGTGACCCTGATTGTTGTCTGAGAAGAGAAGCCGATCAGTGGCACCTCGCCCACCGCACAGCACTTTCTTCTTCCCGGCGAGGACGAGGCTGCGTCCTCCCGGCTGTGGGCTGACTGTGCTGACTGGAGCCCGAGTGGACACAGCCTGGAGAGCGAACTCCACCATCCGCACCGGCTACACAATGTGGGGAGCCCACGATAAAATGCCAACGCACAGCGTCTGGTGCAACAAGTGTTAAGAATTTCAAGACCGTGTTAAACGGAGCGTGGCTCCTTCCGAGCCTGGGACCCTGAGCAAGGGTCAAGGTGGTTTCGTGGAGCCAGTGCCGCCTGCCATTCTGGCATCACGGGGTCACTTTCCAGACCTGCCCCAGATGCACTTAGATCCTGTCACCTGATTTGAAAGCTGCTCGACCCCTCGGGGACACCCTCCTCGGCCCCTCACTCTGCAGGTGCTCCTGAAACAAGGTGGGTAAGTGAGCCCACCCAAGCTGTCACCCAGTGTGCTCCGAGGTTTGGCGGTGAAGGAAGACAAGGGGACCTGAATCAAGGTGGCTCCAAACACAGCAGCCAAGTTGCCCCTCCCAGCGAAAGGCTCTCCTGCACCACCAGCTCCTCCAAGAGACTCCCAAGGAGGGCACCAGCAGGAGTCCCGCCAGGTCCCACGAACACCCTGAGGAATGGACGGCGGAGACATCGGGTCCAAGCCCCAGAGTTTAGAGCTCGGTATGGCAAAGCCCAGAAGGCGGGAAACCAGAGCAAGGTCAGACCCTCTTTACGATCAGGGAGGTGGCTGAGGGATGGGTGCACAGAGGGAGGGTCCCAGACGGCGGAAGTGAATGGAAGACACTGTCACACCCTCCCAGGGCAGAGCACTCTCCACCCAGTGGCCTTGGAAGAAGGCTGGCTTGACAGCAAGGCCGACCCCCGGACTCCCGTGGCACTGGCCTCGGCCCCGTAGTAGGAGTAAGAGCTCTTCGGGGCTGGAAGAGAGGAGACGAGGTCATCTGGGGGAGAAGGCGGCAGTGGGCGGCAGCGGGTGATGGTCAGCCTGTGGCAGGACCAGTGGCACTCCAGCCCCGGGAGGAAAGGAGCCTGGGCCCTGTGGAACTCCCCCCTTCCTGGGAAGGTTCCACCAGGCTCTACCGAGCTCACCCCTGCACTGCCTGGACAGCAGGCTGCTTTCAAGGAATGTGAAACTCCTTGGAGCCTGGCAGGGTCGAGTTGGGGGGGGGGGGCACTCATCCCCTGAGGCAGGAGATAACTTTCCTCCATCGAAGAAGGACTTCTCAGGTGTCTAATCCCTCTGGCCAGCTCAGTTCTCTTGGCGGGAGGGCTCCCCCTTCCACTGGATCCGAAACTCTGAGATTGGGTTTCTCCCAGGCCAGGCCCTCAGAGGGGAAGGGAGGCACAGCCCTGACCGGCAGACCAGGCCTGCGCTGGCAGGAGGCCCCAGCAAGAGCTCCAGGCTGTGCGAGGGTGGGTTCCAGGCGGACCCGGCAGGGATAGGATGAGGTCCTCTGGGAGGAGAGACGCAGGCCAGCCCTCCCAGTCACTCCCGCCACCCAGGGCTGGGCTGACTCACTCAGGAGTGTTGATCCAGATGATGTCCAGGTGGCAGTAGTAGACACACTCCTTGTCCTTGTAGGTGAAGCACGTACAGCGCCTCGCGCGGCGGTGCGCCGGACCCCCCTTGGATGCCTGCTCCCCAAACCGACCTGGTTTCTGCTCCTGCCCAGGGCGTCTGGGAATCAAACCCTGCACTGCAGTAGTGGCCACAATCTCCTCGATGTCCCCCTCAGATCTGGCTGCAGTGGGGGGCCCGGGCATGCCGCTCCTGCCAGCGTCCCCAGGCTGGGGGCGAGGCACCAGTCCTGCAAAAGGCAGATTGAAGGACTCCTAAGCTCCTGAGTGTGCAGAAATCCCCCCCACACATACACCTACCATTCCCAAAAACCTGGGGAAAAGGGACAAGGAAACTTTCTGCAAAGATCGCAAGCTAGTTGCACTTTCTGTAAAGTCTCCAAACTCTGCCATGTGTTCTGAAAAGTTTGCAAAGCTATGTGCACAGTTTCAGAAAAGACTGCAAGTTGTGTGCATACTTCGTGAAATGCTTGCAAGCTATTTTCACTTTCTGCAAAGTCTGCAAGGTATTTGCACCCGTTGAGAGCTCTGCAATCATTTTTGCACAGTTTCTGAAGAGTTTGCAAACTTTTTTGAAAAGTTCCCAACTTCAGGAAAAATTCACCAAGTCCACCCGGCCAGCCCCATCTCCGGCTTGACGGTGGACTGCAACCCCCAGAGCCCCCCGGGGTAGCTGGCGCTCCGTTTCGGTCCGCCCCCACCCTCCGCCCGCCACCAGCCCACCCCTAGGCGCCTCCAGGGGTGGCGAGCCCAGGCAAGAGGTTGCTCCCCACAATGCACCCTTCCCCGCGCCCCCATCCCAGGGTCCTTTTGTGTGCGCTCCCGCCGGGAGTGGCGCGCCGCCCCGCCCGCTTACCTGCAGCGGAGGTCACTGTGAGCCCGAAGAGGAGCCACAGCCCCGGCTCCATGAACCCCGATCGGGCACCGGGCCGGGAGCACGGACGCCGGCGGCCGAGAAAGGGCGCTGGGCCCGGCACAGCGGCCTCGCCCTCCAGCTGCGGGGTCCGAGGCCGGCGCTCGCTCGCTGCGTCCCCGGCCCGGCCGGGAGTTGGCGGCGGCGGTCACACACTTGAGAGCGCGCTGCCCATCTCTGCGCAGGGCCGGCTGTGGGCTCGGGCTTTTCTGGCGCCCGCACCACCCCCTCGCCTCCCCGCCCCCCGGAGGGGCTGGGGCCGCCGCGCGGGGCCTTTGAACCCGGGGCGCGCCAGGGGTCGCCTCCCGGCGCTTGCGCTGGGGAGCGGGGAGGCAGCTCGGCGGCCCGGGGGCGCACTCAGCTGGCCAGGGGCGGGGGCAGCGCGCCAGAGGCGGTGGGTGCGGTGGGTGCGGTGGGTGCGGTGGGGGGCACAGCTGCTGGGAGGCCACGCGCGCGCGCGCGCGCACACACACATACACACATGTGCACACGCACACGCGCGCTCACACACACCCCACTGCCTTGCAGCCCCCTGGACCTGCAGCTCCCACCCCTGCCAGCGACAAAAGGCTGAACTGGGAAGCTGTTACCTTTTATCTCAGCGGCTGTGGGAAAGCAACATTTCTCAATGTTCACCTAATGACACCTTACCCTTGCACAGATGGTCCTGCCAAGGCCCTGGGCGTACTTTACACTCGTGACTCAGGGGCACGGGCAGTGGCTCCCTGCCTCTCCCAGGAGCTCAGAGCCAGTGGGTGTGGGCCCGTGGCAGGGGAGCAAAGTCAATGCAGAAAGAGGTGAGCGGCCTGGGCCACCCGCACTCGCTCACAGCCCCCTGCACAGGGTGGGGGCGGCCTTGAGAGGCCTCCTGGCATCCCCTCCATGGCCTTCAAGGTGGTCCAGGCGCCATGGGTGGAGGGCTCCCCCGGCTCACCTGAGTCTTGTCTGCTGCCCCAAGCAACATAGAAGACAAGGACTGTCTTATTTGGTTGTTACCAAGATGGTCTGTGCTGGGCCCCGAGGAAGCACTTTGGAAAGATTCATGAGTTGAGTGGATGAATGAACCTGGGGACCTGGCCCTGAGCTGCTGACCTCTGAGAACCCCTGGAAGCCCCCCAGAGGGCTTACCAGAGTCCTCAGATCAGAGGGACAGACAAATACACAGAGGTGGTGCCCCAGACGGCACTGGGCAGTTCCCGCAGGGCTGGTTGGAGGGCCCAGCCTGTGCCGGGTGGGAACTGGCTTCTCCAGGGAACCACGGGCACCGCCAGGTCGTGGGGCAGCAGACAGGCCTGCACTGGGAGCTGCTCCACTCCCAGAGCCCTGGAGGTTGACTTCACACATGTCCCCAAATCCGTAGACTTCTCCCAGAAAAAGCAGCAGAAGTCATAAAAGGGCCACAACATCCACCTGGCTCCCTCCGTGGGGACGCTGGTCCTCTGAGCCCAGCCACCACACTGGGAGGAAGCGCGGGTGAGCCCGCACAGAGCCACCCACACAGAGAGAATCCAACAGCTCCCAGCACCGGCCAGAGCCCACTGCTGACACATAAATGCAGGGGCCCGGGGGGTGACTGGAGCCCCAGCCTCCCAGACTTGCCGCTGAGGACTGGGTGGCCCCCTAGGCTGACCCACAGAAACCACGAGGGCCACCGATGGGAGGTTTGCCCCAGTCAGTGCTGAGCAATTTGTTCCAACGCCATGCGAGGCAAAAACCAGGCAAGCCCCCAGAACAGGGCTGATGGGGAAGTTTCTCCAGCCCGCCCCCAACCCCTTCCACCCTGCCCAGTCCTTGAGTCCAGGTCAAGGTGCAGGATGTGGACGACATTATCCCTTAGGGCGACTGTCACCAAGCAGGATGTAAGCTCTGTAAGGGGGCGCTGCTTCATTTTTTTGTGCTCCGTGCCTTGAAAATTAGAAAAAGCGCCAGGACTAGGATTATCTTCTGCTCCTGCTGGGCTGGAACTTGGATGACTTTATCATTATCCCTTCCCTTAGAATTAAAATGCCCATCACCTACAAAATAAGATGTTTGGAACTGGGGTATGGCTGCAGAAAGAGAAAGTCCGCTGGCGTGCTAATGCGAGAAGGGGGTTAGACAGTGGTTTTGGGGTGCTCCCAGACAGGAGGCATCAGAGCTGCTCAGACCACTCACTGAGTCCCTTGCCCCCCACAACTTGGACCAAACGCAGCACACCTGGGTGGGCTCATCGGGAGGCCCACCATACTGCAGGAGACCAGCCTGGCTCTGGCCCTCCCCTTAGAGTGCCCTCTCCTTAGAGTCTCCTAATCGAGTCAACAGCAGGAAGTCTGGGACAGAGAACCCAGGAGACAGGGTGCTGAGAGCAGGGCTGAGAAAAGAGGCCACAGCCCGCTGGATGGTCAGTGGGGGCAGAATCTTACCTGGTCTTCACCTGGTTCAGCAAGCTGAGCCCCATGACTGGAGCGGGTGCTAGCCAGGGCGTTCAACAACACCCGCTCTCCAGCGAGAAACTTCTCCCCTTTTCTGCTCTTCCGCAGTCCTGACCGCTCCCAGGATTGCTCCTGGGTCAGGAACATCTGTAAGAATTCTCATACAACCTTCCTTTTCGCGCTGAGAGACAAGGCCGCAGGCTTGGAGACCTCGGGCCAGCCACAGAATCCAAATGGGATTTCTTTCTTGCTCTCGATCTCTCTCTCCCTTTTTTTTTACATAGTGGTAAAATATGTATAACATCACATTTACCCTCTTAGCCATCGTCAGTGCCCAGGTCAGGAATGTTAAATAGATCCACCCGGTCAGCAACCACCATGACGACCCCTCTCCGCAGACAGCCCTGTCATCCTATACGATTGAAACTCTGTCCCTATTAAACACTGACTCCCCGTTTCCCCTCCCCACAGCGGGACAAGACTTTTGTGTCTGACTTATTTCACTTCGCATGATGTCCTCAAGCTTCATTCCTGTTGTAGCAGGTGTCACAACGTCCCCCGCTGGAGAGCCGCATACTATTCCCTTGTAGGTATGGACCGCGTTTGGCTTATCCTCCATTCACGGACGCTGCACTGCTTCCATGTTGTAGCTGTTTCGAAGAATGCGGCTGTGAACACGGCTGTGTGGCTATCTCTTCCAGAGCCTTCTTTCGATCCTTTTGGGTTTACATCCACCCAGAAGGGGAGTTGTTGGATGACAGGGTAATTCTGTTTGGTTTTTTTGAGGAACCTCCATACCGTTCACCAGAGCCGCCGTTTTCCATTCCCGCCAACAAATGTTCCTTTTTCGCCACATTTTCGCCAACATTTATTTTTTCAATTTTTTGATAGTAGTCATACTGATGAGTGTGAGGTGAGATGGTATTCATTGTAGTTTTGATTTAGGCTTCCCACATAGTAAATGATGTTGAGCATCTTTTCATGTGTTTATTGGCCTTTTGTATGTCTTCCTTGGAGAAATGTCTATTCAAGTTCTTTGCCTGGTATTGAATCTCATTGTTCTTGTTGTAGTTGGGATTTCGTAAGATTGTTTCATTGCGTCTAATTTTATATTTATCTTTTATTTATGAAAATGGTACCAGTTTTGTGTGTGCGGTGGTGAATAGAATTCCTCTCTAAATTAACTTAATAACTTTTTTATTAAAATGTTTTAAAGAGTAACCTGAATTAAAATATGAAGTAGTCATTGTGAAGGTAGTTTGGAGACTTGGCAAAAATCACAAAGCTGGTTTGCCCATAACTGAAGTCTAGAAGGATCTCATGGGCAAGGGGGGGGGGAGGGGAAGAAGGAGGAGGAAGAGCAGAGTGGTTTGAGGGAAAATCGCTCGGAGGGAGGACAGTGGGCACGAGCAGAGAGAGCTGTTCCTTGCTTTGGGAAGGGGAAATCTCATCATTCTGGAAAGTAGCTCTTAAAAGAATCTGTGGAAATAAATAAAACACATATGATACCTATTTTGACGACTCGAAGGTACAGAGGAACTTTGAAACTCAAAATCGCTTTTCTTGTAACAGGGAAAAGGGCCAACAGACAAGGAGTGTGCACCTCTCCCCGTCACGGCGCTGCCTCGGGAAGTCCCAGGTCTTGCTCCCTGTGCTCTCGTGGTTTGATCCAACTGGTTGGGTGTGCAGAGGGAGGAAGGAGAACTTGAGAAGATCAGGAGTGCTCTCAGCGCCCTCCTCCTATTCCTGTTGGATTGTTTGTCCACTTCAGGACGCACTGATTGATTCCTTAGCCATGACTTCTGAAGGACGCTGTGGGAAGCACTGCTTACTTTTGCTCACCCAACATCTCCTCCCTGCCTTTTGGTCACAGCACTTTGGTTTTTCCTTGAGGACCGACCCTTCCTTTGTCTATGTAGTCAGTGGGTCTGGGACTCCAAGGTAGGCATGTGATTAAGATCTGGCCAATCCAAAGAGCCTGTCTGCTTGGCCCCGGATCAGTTCAGGACTGGGCAAAGTTGGACAAATCAGTCAATCTCAGGACTTCTGTTAAAACACTTGAGAAAGAAGTCTCTACTCACTGGGATTGTAAAGAAGAAAGGGAACGTACCTGAAGCTACCGGTAACCGCCTTGCCATCATGAAGAAAGACCCTGAGGATGGACCCAGCATGGGGGAAAGTGGAGTCAAGAGCTAGAAAGACTAGGTTGGTGTTCTGTTTTGAGCCCTGGATCCAACTGGGCCTGAAATCCGTACTATCTCTACGCTTTTCATTTGTAATAGCTCATAATTTCTTTTTGATTTAAGCTTTTTGGGAATGCTATTCCTTTCAATGGGATAAAATTCTGTCTGGAACACTACCAGTCCTGCTGGGCTTCCGTCTATGCAATGTGTAAAGGAAACAGACAGTTCACATGATTTGATGTGAGCTGATGGCGAGCGTTTTAATCTTTGTTTTGCCCTTGTGACAACTCAAAAAGTCTGTGCTATCATTATCCCTATTTCCTAGACGAAGAAAGGTTCACAGTTATAGAGGCTCAAAAAGGTTACAGTGACCGGTTCGTGGTCTCATTCAAGTGACAAGGCCAGGATTTAAATTCAGAATCACCCAGTTCCATTCATAACCACTGGGCAGGTGCTTCTCCAACCCGTACCTTGGGTCTATGATGACACTCGTTTTCTTCTGTGTATCATTGACGAGTGCGCACCTCTCCATCTGCCTAGCTTCCCTCTTCCCGTAATCACTGATGCCAGGTCACTTGAAAGACCGTGTCCCCTCTGCAGCGGACAGTAAGTGGCCTTGCTACTCCTCCTTGACCACCCTTCACTGTCCCTGCCATCAAACGCACCTGGCTGAGGAGACACGTATCGGGACACTTGGGGGCCTTGGCCAAGTGCATGGCAGGCTCATTCTGTTTATATTCCAGTTGCTTCTTCTAAGCTGGCAGATGTGCGGCTCTATCTTTGTACCTCTCACTTAAATTTTGATTCAAAATCCAGCCGTTAGGAATATTGTGATTTATCTAGATAAGCATCGCCTCAAGTTGCCTCTTCATGTGCTTTGTGACTCTTTTGAAGGTTGTTTTCTTTCAAATTTAGAGGATTTAAGTAAGAGTAACATAATACATTATGTACTTTTCCATTATCCTGGAGTTTCTTCCTCCCACCCAACCTACGCCAGCGGAACTCCGGACTTACTCAGAAAACCAGATAATTAAGTGTGTTTCTGTGTGATCCAAGTCCTAGCTGTGTACCTCCTTGTCAGCATGCGGCTCTTTGTAAGATGTGCGGCAGGGGGTATGAGGCTTCAAATTCCTTGATTTAAGAGTGACATAAATTGTATATAAAATTCCCAATGAAATAAAATCACCACAATGCATTCCAAACTTCAGCCCTGCCAATTACACGCATTGAAAGGCTAAAAGAAATTGGGTTGATCCCAAAAAAAGAATCTGGCAGTGAGTCTAGCAAAAACTGTGCACAAGAGCTCCAGAGTTTCTCCTGTGTTTGCTGTTGCTACCCCCTTCAGTATCCTATCCCTCTAGGTCTGGACTAGAACTCCCCACAGAAACTACATCTCCCCACAGCTTGTGTAGGGCTCCAGGGGCGGGCTTATGTCTGTGGAGTAGCCAGAGCATCGCATCACCTTTAAAACAGGCAGACCTCCAGAACCGTAATAAATCTGCGAGGTTTTAAGCCCTTGAGTTGGTGGTAGTTAATGACAGCCGCTAAAGGAAATTAACACAACCTTGAATACAGTGGTTTGTTGGAGGGCAGCGCTGAGAGCCAAGCCTGGCCCCTTCAGAGCAATGAGATTCGGTTCTGGGACTCTGGATGTTTTCCTATGGGGCTGCTGAGAGGACCAGAGGGCAGCGCAAAGGTGCTGGCAGCCATCTTGTCACTATGAGGGAAAAGTCTGTCCCACATAGAAAGACCAGAAGTTGAAAGCAGCCGCAGGGTGCTTAGTGCTGCGACTAAGCGTTGAGCCCCTGGACCTTTCACCTTGGACTTTTCGCCTGCACCCACCGGCAGGCACAGTCCCATCTGAGACTGTTCAGATGACGCTCCCGCCACCTGCGGTCAAAAGCGTCATGACGTTTCAGCTCAACCACTGGTGCGGAGGTCAGTGTCACGGCAGCGGCAGGTGAGAGAGCCAACCTGCTGGTGGTTGTCTCAAGAGCAGGAGCAGGAGGGGCGCGCTGGGGACCCGCTCAGGGGACGGCAGGGCTGCCACAGTAAATGTTTAATCCGTGCCCAGAAAATCTGAGGTTCCACACTTGTCGCAGGCAAGACATGAGTAGCGTTCACCACCATTTTTGGTGGCACAGAAAGGACGCAGCATGGGGGGCGCAGGGCGGGGTGGGGTGGCGAAGGCTGCCCCTGATGTAGCGTGTTAGTTGGCCATAAGATGGGGCACCAGCCCGGAGCCTCGCGGCTGCCTGGCACAGCAATGACCAGTTCCCCAGGGAAGGGCACAGAGGCTCTGTCTTCAGCAGCATCAGCCCTTGGCGGAAGCAGACTGAGCTCGGGAACCTCTGTCCTACGCTTCAGGTCCTCGCTTTCAGGATTTTCTTCGGTGATGCCTCCAGCTCAGTCCTTTCCCAGCGCCCCCAGGAGTCCCCGGCCAGACCACTCACACATCTACACCCTTTCCACTTATCTCCAACACGTGTGCTCTCGGCGAGCTCCTTCCACGCCTCCCTGAGATGGGAATGTCAGGCATCCTAGCAGATTCATGGGAGAGATGCTTTTGAGCAAGTTAAGTCAACACGCCACAACACACCTGCCTGTTTTACCTACCGTGAAGTAGCCTTGACTCTTATCAGAGGAATTTTTCACGAGCGATGTCCTTCCAGAGCTCCTGACACAGTGAGTTCCTGTGTCGACCAGATGCGACCAGTCGCTGGGTTTGGGACACTTGGTTCCAGCAGCTACCGAATTTTAGTTTGATCTGTTTGCAGAATATTCACAAAGGCACTTCTCCATTCCCTCCCCCGCTGCATGAATCCTATCCAAAGCCACTTAAAAACCCAAATGCGGCCCCTGCCATAAAGTTCTACCCGATTTGCTTTTTAAAGGAAATATCTTCTGGCCCTCTCATGGCCGCTTATAGCCCCTACAGACTTGGAGTAAAGCCTAACAGACCCGGATGGAAAGTGTGACCACCCCACCCTTGCTAGCTGTGTGACCTTGGCCAAGTCATGTCGCCTCTCTGAGCCTTACATTTTAAAATGTATTTTAAATTTTTTAAATTTAAAATACATCTTAAATGGGGATAATGGGAGTTACTACCTAGTAGGGTTGCTGTATGATTAAATGAGAAAACACAGGCATATATTGACTGTAGGGCCTGACACAGTCAGTGAGCATTGAATTAATTGAATAAGCATTGAATAATGTTACCCAGCTATAGTAGTGGTTGTGGTTATAATTGTACACATACTTTTCTCTCCTGATCAGAAGTCTTGGGGGGCGGGGGAAGGAAGGGGTGTTTCTTATCTACTGCCAAAATAGCATGCGGCACAAACTCTCCCCAAGGCACAGCAACAGTGAACGAGGCCATTGGCTGGCTGAGCGGCTCTGAGATCTGGCTGGGCTTGCTGGCCGTCCAGGCTGACTTTGGGGACCAAGAAATGACTCAGCTTTGCTCCGTTTCTCGTCCTGCAGCAGGTCAGCCCAGTGGGGTGAGAGCACCCAGCACGCAGACGGCTCTCAGGCCTCTGTCCACACCGCATCTGAGAACATCCCTCTTGGCCAAAGCAACTCCAGCAGTCAAGCTCTTGGGCCTTGGTGGGGCGGGGGCGGGGGCGGGGGCAGCAAAGTGACAGCGCCGAGGGCATGTCAGGGAGCGGTAAAGAACCGAGCCCGTCAAAACCCGCCCCGGGCCAGGGTTGAAATCCTACAACATGCGTGAAATGGCGCCTTGACCCTGAAGATTCTATGACCCTTGGCTGACTTGAACAGGAACTGGGGCCCCAAAGTTAAGTGGCAAAATGTCAGAATCCGCAGCCCTCGGAAACGGGAATTTGCAGGGTGTAGGCGGTCCATTCTCACTGAGGTTTGCACGGGTTTTCCTCACGCAGCTCACTTCGTTCCCTTACATGGACATACTTAAGTTTTCGTTCCCAGGGTCGGAGAAAAAATGTCTGTGGGCTTTGCCCACCTTCCGGGGCGCGCCCCTCCCCCTTCCTCCGCATCTTGGTCTCCCTCACACCCGAGGACCATCCGGTCTCGACACCAAGGGCGCGAGAGAAGTGAAAGCCCATGTTGGGAAGTAGGGGTGACGGTCGGGGACTAGGGAAGGGCAGGACAGGATCCTGTGTGGGATTCCCCGATTCCAGAACTTTCCAGAAGTTAGAACAAGAAAGGGATTCCTCAAAAGCCTCCTGGGTTGTAACTCTGATGCATTTCCCTCTGAAAGACATTTCATAATCCGGGTTTTTAATGAGCTCCACATTTTCCCGTGGAGGCAAGAGTTCTTTCTGAAAGACAAGAGGAGCCCCTCCGCAGGACACCAGTTAAACAAAAGAGCGATGCTGTGAGGGTCTGGAATTCATAACTCAAGTTCAGGAACGCACGGAGGGCGGGGTCTGACCCGAGACCTTCCCGGAGCTAGAGAGCAGCCCGCTCCCGGCCCCAGTGCGCGATGGACGGGGGAGGAGGAAGTCAGGGCACTTTTTGTAAACCTTAGGATTCAACTCTTCGTTTCGGAGGTCAGCTGGTAGCACAGAGAGAGCCCGTTTCAAAGGGTTCTCGGCTTGTTCCTTTATTGGCTCAACCACTTTCTGGTGAGCCCCATCAGGAGGAACCAGACTCTCGCCCCAGACGCTGCTGCTGGCACCGTGAGCAAGGGGCGTGCCTCTGCGATGCCCACACACCACGGGCGGGCAAGACAATAAGCAGGAAAGACACAAATAATTAACTCGTGTGACTGGGGGTTGGGACAAGCGCCATGAGGAAGAGCGCACAGGGAGAGCTAGAGAGTGACAGGGCAGGGCAGGGGCCCCATTTTGAACAGGGTGCAGAGGGAGGCTAGCCGAGGCCCCGGGAGCTGGAGGAAGCCGAACCCCGCAAAGATGATGGAGTGTCCCCGACAGAGGGAACCGCGAGCGGGATAAAGGTGGCTCGGCCCCGGGATAGCGACAAGGCCAGCCTATCGGTTACTCTTCCCAGAGTCCTCTGACCTCCCTTAGGCCCCAGACCCGGCCTCTCGGGCTGGGAAGACTGAGGACTGATCCTTTACGGTGTTCTTCAGAATTGTGACAAAATGCCTATATCTGGGATGATCCAGTGAGTGCCTGACCCCCACGACCATGACGTTGCTGGACGGCACTGACCAGGTCTCCCTGCCTGCTGCTGTGCCCCAGTACCTGACAATTAGTAGACGCTCCACGGGCATACTCATGCCTTCCCTCCGTTCCCTCATTTAAATCTCACCACACCCCTACCCAGCGGGTTACGTCATTATCTCCATCGCACAGGTGAGACCCAGGGAGGGGAAATGACTTGCCAAAGGTCACAAAGCTGGGATGGGGAAGTTCAGAACTTTAATTCTAGCCTGTTGGACTCTCATTTGTTCAGGAAGGAACCAGTGATGTGCCTGGCAACATTTGCCTTGGCTTCTGGAAAGAAAAGCCATCGTTCCCCACTGTGGAGGCTAAGGTTGAAGGCAAAGCCATGGAAGACAGAATGGAGAGAGACTGAGAGAATCGGGTCCACAGTGACATCATCTGAGGTGCTGGATCAAGCCCCACCTGAATGAGACTTGCATGTGGACAGCCAAGTCTTTATGTTCCAAAGCAGCACCAGAGTGTGTCTTTCACTAACAACATCAACATTTTCTAATTGGTCATCACTATCACTCCTGGGTCATTGTTTCACAGAAGAAACCAAGACATAGATATGTACACATTTGGCCAGAGCTGGTTATGCTTCATTTTTTCTAGAAAGGTCACTACTGCTTGTATCCCGTGCCATATTCCCGAACCTTAGCAGCCCAAAGTGCCCCAGGGTAGAGCAGCTGTACTCACTCCCTGCTGTGGCCACCACAGCCCCAGAAGGAATGAGATGCCAAGAGACGCTTATAATAGGAAAATTCTGAGTTGTGTTGGCCTTGTTGGCCTTTATCTCAAATGTATGAGAAGTGCTCAATTCATGCCAAATGCTCAAACCAGGTACTGTCCTGCTAGAGTAGTGAAGCCCACAGATCGAGACCATCCATCACCAGCAACCAGGGAGCCATGTGCTGGGTGCCCGGGGATATGCAGAAATACAACAACAGTCTTTGCCCTTTAGAAGCCTGACACTTGCCGAGGAGACGAAGGAAGAGGCGGGGAACCGCCGGAGCACAAAGCCAGGGAGGAGCGATGAAGGGCTGGGGCTGTCCTGTGGTCTATAGGGCAATGGGCATTCACAAGGGGCGAGGCCATGTCTGCGCGCGGCCCACGGACCCTGCAGCAGACGCATCACACACATCCTCCAGCCAGAGCCCTGCACTCCTCCACCACTACTCCCTTAGTATCTTTTACCCCATACCACTTCTCAAAATCCTTACTTTAGAAAGAGATGCTGTCAGTTCCACAAATGGAAACCAGTTTCACATGCTGTAAAGAGAAAGTCACTATAAATTTAAGTACAGGAAAGTGCAAAACACCTTCATCAAACATCTAACCAGAAAAGATTGTGTGCCAAAGCCTCTCACAGCTCTTGGCTTTCCCTCTCTTTATGCAAAAGAAAAAAAAAAAGTGAGTCATCATTAAGGAGGCGCTCAAGGTATGTGGTCTGCAGAGAGACTGTCCTGGAGGCAAGCGGGATCCGGGCAGGACTGGGGCATGGCCTTATCCTGATGGGATTAGTGTCAGTGACCCAGCCCCAGCTCCTGGCCCTGTGCCACCTGGATGGTCTCCCGTGCCGCCCTGGAGTGCGCCCGCGGGGGAGCTGTGCGCAAAGCTACCCGCCTCCCAGCTCAGGTTCAGGTGCCGCTTGCGCACTGGTCGTGGGCACCCACTCAGCTCTCCAAACCTCTGTCCTTCTTGGAAAAACGGTGACAGCAGGGACGCCCCGCTGGCTCACAGTGCTGCTGGGAGGATTCTAAGTGAGCCACATACACAGTGATACGCACATCTTAACTCCACAGCTCTACCCCGATGGTATTTTTGCTACAGTGTTGCCGATGACAACAGTGACCTTGGAGCCCCTCGAGTGGAGGGGGCCCAGCTTGCTTATCCTTTAGCAGGGGACACAGCATGAGCCCCAATGAAAGTAAGGTGACGCTGTGACAATGGCGGCACGGCTGAGCTCAAGGTGTTGGGACGGGGCTGTCCACCCATGCCTGGGAATCGGAGAAGGTCCCTGGTGCCGGTGAGGGAGAGCAGGGAGGAGGGAATGCGTGCAAATGAGCAGGTCCGAGCAGCCCATGCGGGAGCAGCGGCGGCACCTGCCAGCCAGGTCCCGCCCTCAATTCTGGGGATTTCCATTCAGCCGCCCTCTGGGCAAAGGCCGGGGGGCCTCCCAGCGCAGGCGGGTCATCGGTGAGGGTGTGGCGGACCGTCTGCAGCCTGTTCATTCCAAAGGGCTGCGTGGGTGTCACCCTGCGGCTGCCGGGGAGAGGTGCTCCCTCCACCTTCCGTTCCGTTCACCCAGCAAAACTTGCTTCCCCTACACGGGCTCCTCACTGCCGCAAAGCAACAGAACCTGAGGTCAGGGACTCCCAGACACGGACCATAAAATGAGCCCCGAGTCACTCCTTTTGCCAAGTATAGGAATCACTGATAATGTAAAAACTTTGATGTATCGTGTCTGCTTCAAGGACACTTGGGGCCACTGCAGGAGACAGTCTGGAGACAACTCGGGAAGACAGTCTAGCTCAAAACCAAGACTTCTACTTTGGGTCCCCCAATGCAATTTGGGGCAGCGTTCCACCCCACCACAAAAGCACCTGTGATGCAGACACGGGAGGGATACAGTTCACCTCCACCAGGCCAGATACGAACCCAGGTGCATGGTGTCTACAGAGTTCTATAGAGATCATTTGTTACGATTAAAAGCTATCATTTCTTGTGTCTGCTGTGTGCAGGCACCACACTGAGCTCCCTCCGCATCTCATTCATCGTCCTGTCAACCATGGAGCAGATATCCTATGATCCATCTGGGAAACTGAGGCACAGAGAGATAAAGTAACCGGCCTTAGGGCCTAAAGCTCAAAACGAACGGAAGTCCTGGGCCAGAACTGAGGTCTGACACCACGTCCAGGCTCCCCATCATTCCCATGCTTCCTTGTCTGTGGTAGCACGTCCTTGCTACGGGAGGGGGCCTTGAAGATGAGACCGTGGGGTCCATGTCATCATCACCTTCATATCCCGAGCCTCTCTCACCACCTGGCTGGTGCTGGCATCCGGCAAAAACTCTTCAAATGAGATTGCTGTACTGAGCTGACACCCACTGACATGGGGGCCAGGGGTGGCTAGTTTGGGAACGCGCTCTAACAGTGAGGGCTTATGTTCAAGGGAAGTGGACCCAGCCCCCTCTCTAGAGGAGAAGGCAGCAATGCCCTGGCCGTGGGGACCTGTGTGCCCGTGCAGGTCAGGAGCTGACTTGCCATGTTCACCGTCTTAGGGGCAGAGGCTGGGAACATGCCAGGTGGGTTCCACAGGGCGCTCTGGCGAGGCCACCAGACCTGCTGCGGGGTTTCCACCTGCCACGTCTTCCTCAATTGCCTTACTTGCTCAGAAGCGAGGGAGGCCGTCCAGGGGCAGCTGCGAGGCCGGGAGCCAAGGGGGAAAACTGAGATGCCCCTGGTTTCTAGGTAAGCCCGAGGGTCCCTCAACCACTTCCCCGGACTGGGGTCTCTCCAGGAGATAGAAGGTGCGTGAGTCACAACGTCAGATAACTGAAAAGGCATGCACATGTGCCTTGCAAACAGCTATGTTAGTCTCTGCCGGGGACAGTGGGCCTGTTGGTTCATCTAACACTCATGTGTGTTGTTCAACACAGGTGCCTAACAGTGGCAAACGCACTTTGGAGCTACACTGCCTGGGAGAGAATGCGCCCTGATCACTGTGGGCTTATGAAGCACGATGCTCTGGCCTGGAAGGAAGGGAAACCAGCAAAGGGAAGGGCAGAGGCCAGGATGGGGCAAGGAGCAGACCGAAGGAGCGTGAGCTCACCGGGCCCAGCCACTGGCATCCGGGCACTAGTGGGTGACGGAGGCACGGGACAGCCAGAGACCAAGCAAGACGGAAACCCCAGAGCCCTGAAAAAGAGTCTCTTGCAGAAGAAGAAAGAACAGAAAAGTGAAAGGCAGAGGTCTTGCCAGGGCCCAGAGTCTCACGGGGTGCACTATGAGCACTATCGTAGGCTTGCTGGGGGCCTGGACCCCCCATTTTCTCCTCTTTTCACAAGGTGAGAAAATATGACATCATATCTACAAGACCGGGGCCTTCTCTGCCTTTTATCCATCCATCCATCCATCCATCCATCCATCCAACAAACCTACTACAGACCATGCAGGACATGGGGACCGTCTTTGGTGCTAAGGTACAAAGTCCCAGCCCTCAAGACACTTACAGTTCTGTTGGGGGAAGACAGGGAACAAAGGGACCAGCAGCCGGAAGAACATAGCTGGACCGTGGAATAATCTGGGGGGGCCTGGAAGGCGATGCTGAGTAGCTAGGGAGATCATTCACATCGGTGCTGGCAAAGGCCACTCGTGGTAGCTAGCAGATTTTGGAGTGGACCCCGAGATGGGGGCCGGGGGGAGGCAGATATTTACAGATCTGGGGGAAGGGTGATCCAGGAAAGAAAGGAGCCAGCGCAAAGCTCCCAGAGGGGTGGACTTGAGCTTGGCGTTTGGCTGGCAGAAGGAGGGACAGCAGGAGGCAGGCGAGCACACTAGCTTTCCGGAGCTGCTCTACCCAATTACCACACAATTAGTGGCATCAAACAACAGGAATCTAGTCTCTCACAGGAGTCTGACACGGAGCCTGGAAGGCTCTGAGGGAGGCTCCTTCTGCTGCCCCCCAGATTCCGGCAGCTCCAGGGAGGGGCAGTGCGGCTCCCACTGGCTGGGCCCTCGCTCTGCCCTTCTCTCGGGGGGACGCGCGGTGGGGGATTTAGGGCCCATCCTAATCCAGAATGATCTCCTCCCTTCCCAACTATATCTGCAAAGATCCTTTTTCCAGATAAGGTCACATCCACAGGTTTGAGGTGGACCTATGTTTAGGGGAAGGTCACCATGGAACCGACTGCAGTCTGACCCCCGGCTCCCCAAAAGCACATCCACCCTACACGCAAAGCACACTCACCCCAACCCAAATCCCCCAAAGTCTCAGCCCATGACAGCATCAACGCTATGTTCAAACCCCATAAATTAAGTCCCCGATCTCACGATCTACATCATCTAAATCAGGGATGGGTGAGCCACTGGGTGTGATCCATCCTGGGGCAAAATTACTTTCCTCCTGTGGATGGCGCCCCAGGAAACCGGCTACCCACTCCCTGAATATAATGGCGGGACAGGAATGACGTGGACATCGCCTCTTCACAAGGGAGAGAGATGGTGAGGAGGATGGGGTTGCTGACTCCGTGCAGGTCAGAAACCCAGCAGTGCCAACACCATTAGATTTCAAGGCCTAAAAGTTACCCTCTGGGGATCTGGGCTCTGACCCCCAACCCCGGGCCCTCTAGCAGCATGTGGAGAATGTAGGGACAAGATCAAGCAGGCAGATCAGTTGGGGGGCTCGTTTGGATGCGGATCTTTAATGGGGATCATGGTGCAGGAATAAAGAATGGCGATCAGATCCAGAAAATGTTTTGGGGGCAGAGCCAACTGGATTTTGTGATACGGGAACACCCTCCCCATCTGTGGAGGATGTGTTCCAGCACCCCTGCTGGATGCCTGAAACCTCAGATGCCACCGAATCCCACCCACGCTTTTCCCCATACATACTTACCTCCGATGAAGTGTAGCTTATAAACCAGGCATGGTAAGAGACAAACGAACGGCGTCAGTAAGGAAATGGACCAATAACACCACCACACGGGAACGGCAGTTAGGGACGTGTGACCTCCGTCTCTCTCTCTCTCTCTTTCTCATCATCATCATCATCATGATCCTGTGCTGTTTCCCCTCTTCTTATGAGGATGTGAGAGGAGGACCTGCCTCCATGATGAGCCTGTGACACAGCACAAGCCTGTCCCCACATGGGGGGTCGCCCACGGGTCATCGGCCCCATGACAAGCGAGACCTCGGACACGGAATCTGCCGCTCTGGACTGGAGAGGGAGGCAGAAGCACGGTGGAGAGATCACAAAACACCTTTCAGGATTGGGGCTTGAAGCTCAGTCCGAGGGGACGGGGTGGGAGGGCTGGGGGCGCAGGGCGGTTGGTCTGAATGAAGGGGACGTCGCACGCCCAGTCTGCAGCGGGGCCTGGAGGGTGGGCCGCCCCGGACTCTCAGACTGGAGGCCTTTTCTTGTGGCTCAACCACGTCCTCTCTCATTCCACCCATCAACTCGGCTTCAAACTCAGGTTTCCCAGACAAGAGTCCTGGGGATGAGAGAGAGAAAAGTTCTTCTTGAAGGCCTGAGGTCACCCCAAGTCCTGGGAGGGCCGCCCTCCAGCTCTGCCCGCTCCTACCCTCGGGGGGAGGCGCTGCAATGGCTGGTCCGCTAGGCCGCCTCCGGAAAGCCCCGCACCCACAGGTCCCAGCCATTGCCTCCATGACCCCTCGTTCTCACCAGCACCGTCTCTCAACAACACCTCAGTCGTTAACAGCTCAGAACAATCCTGGAGTCTGTTAACATCCCAGCTTTGGGGGCGCCTGCGTGGCTCAGTGGGTTAAGCCTCTGCCTTCCGCTCAGGTCATGACCTCAGGGTCCTGGGATCGAGCCCTGCGTCGGGCTCTCTGCTCAGCAAAGAGCCTGCTGCCCCCTCTCTCTCTACCTGCCTCTCTGCCTGCTTGTGATCTCTCTCTCTCTGTCAAATAAATAAATAAAAATCTGTAAAAACAAAAACACATCCCAGCTCTGAACTGGTTGACGATAAATGAAAATGACAGAAGAAAACCTTTGGGAAAATAGATTAACAAGAAAAAATACAAACAGTACCCATCCTTCACACTTCCAGGCGGCCAGGGGAGGCTCTGAGCTGCCTTCCCTGCACGCAGAACAGCCAGGAGATGCTGGGATCTGCCACAGTTTCGTTCTCGCTTTCATTCCCCCATGCTCATCCCCAGGGTTCCTTATTAGGGATGTCTGATAGTATAAGTGATCTCAGGAGTGTCCAAAAGCAGAACCTTCATAAGATAAACTTCCCACTTCTTGGACACCTACTGGGTGCCAAATACTGACATGCAGAATCTATAATTCATAGCAGTACAGAATGTCACTTTATCACCATTTTACAGATAAGCAAACTGAGGCTCAAAAAGGCTCAGAGACTTAACCACAGTCTTGCAAGAGGGATGGTTGGTTCTGGGGATTTGAACCTGGGAGCTGTCCGCAGAGGAGCTGCATTTATAGCTTTGGGGATAAGCTCACCTTGGAAATGAATGTGGATCAAGAAGGCACCTAGAGACTGAGATGTGAGGTGATCCAGAGCTTAGAGCTGGAAAGAGGAAGGAGATTCAGAAGAAGGGACTGAAAACAGAGCCCAGCTGTGATTCCCCACCAGGCCACAGAGCCCCCACTGATAATGGGGGAGAGGGTCCAGAGACCAGTGGTCGCTCCCATATTCCCAACACCATTTATCCCCTGGCTCACCTGTCTGCTCAACATTTGGATTCTCTGCACCACTCACAAGCGGTGGGCAGGGCACCGCCAAGGAGCCTACGGGCTGGAGAAGGAGGCTGGCTGTACCAGGCCATTAGGGTACTGCATAGCCGGCCTTCAACATGACCGAGAGCAGCTGGTTTCAATAGGGATCAAGTAGATCCACCCACCACGTCACTCAGGTATATCCACACCTGACTACACAGGTCGGAGAATCCTAATAAACAAAACAAGAGGCCACCAGGCAACACCAAGACACAAAACAGTGAGAAGATCTGGGCACTGTTCTGGAGAAGTTTCTAATCTAGTGGAAAAGCTAAATAAGAACCAAAATCACTTAGAAGCTGTGAAAACAAGGCAAATTCAGGTCATACATAAATATGGTAAAAGTTACTAACGACAAGCCCAGGGGAAATAACCTCCACCATATACTCAAGTGATTTTTGGCAAGGGTGCAAAGACCATATAATGGGCAAAAAAGAGTGTTTTCAACAATGCTGGAAAAACTGGATGCAAGGGAGTACAATTGGAATGTTTATGTAACACCACATACAAAAACGAACTCAAGATGGCCCGAAGACCCAAACAGGGAAGAGCTAAAACCGTAAAATTCTTAGAAGAAAATATGAGGGAAAAGCTCCATAGCATTGGGTTTGGCAATGATCTCTTGGATATGACACCAAAGGCTCAGGCAACAAAGAAAAAGCAGACAATTTGGACTTCATCACAATAAAAAAAACATTTGTGCATCAGAAGACACCACCAACAGAGTGCAAAGGCGACACACAGAACACACAACACAGAAAAAAGGGAGGAGGGACCCACACGTCTCGCGTCTCTGATACGAGACAAATATCCAAACTGTGCAGAGAATCCTCAACCTGACAACAAAAAGGCACACAGAGTCAAAAAGAGGCAAAGGACTCAGAGAGACGTTTCTGCAAAGAAAACCTAGACGCGGCCCACGGGCGCGTGCCGAGACGCTCAGCGTCATGAATCGTTAGGGAAACGCAAACCAAACTCACGGAGTATCGACTCGCGCCCATCAGGATGGTCACTGTCAGAAAAACCAGGAGGAGGAGGATTGGAAGCCGGGAGCACACGGGTATTTGCACGCCCACGTTCACCGCGACACTCTTCACCAGAGGAGAGCCAAGCGACGGAGGCAGCTCTAGCGTTCACGGACGGCTGAACGGATCAACGAAATGTGGTCTACACAGACAAAGGAAGATTTCTCATCCTGAAGCAGGGGCGGGGGTCCTCAGCTCTTTGCAACAGGATGAACTCTGAGGACACTGCTCTGAGGGAAACGAGCTGCTCACATAAGAGCAAACACCATACGATTCTCTTCTCCTGAATACCTTGGAGTCGTCAAACTCCTGGAGACAAGAGTGGAATGGTGGGTGCTTGGTGGGGGGGGGGGGTTGGGGCCCGGGATGCCGGGGTGAGGCGAGTTAGGGTTTAAAAGGGACAGAGCTTCAGTTTTGCAGGAGGAAGCAGTTCCAGAGACGGCTGGTTGGGATGCTCACGCAGCGATGTCCGTGTACTTAATACCACCGACCGGGATGTTTAAAAATGATAGAGTTTATGTTCTGCCGCGTTCACCAGTTTAAAGAAATAGGGTTTTGTTTTTGTTTTTGTTTTGTTTTGTTTTGTTTTTTTTAACAGAGGAGGGGAAAAAAGCTCCCTTCCTTCCCCAAAACAAGTGTCTGCTGTCAGTAGTGCCCGAGTACGGTGTGGGAACCCTGTAGTCTAGACCAGAAGGGCCAAGCAGGAACTCCTGGGAGTCTTTGAACAAAGGAGTTAAGGCCCATCATTTCCTCTTCTCCCAGTCCCTCTACAAAGCTTAGCCGGTCTGCAGTGACCTACTCAAAGTCCTGCTCCCACCCACCCTGAAAGGGCAGTGAAGCCCAGTGTGGGACCGGGAGGGCTCCGAAACGCGATCCACGGCCCGCCGCCACTGTGATCTGGCCACAAGGCGCCCAGCGCAGGGTGCGACACTTGGAAGGGGACCGTAACCCTTGTATGATGGATGGGCCTGGCTGGCGGCAGGTTCTTCCAAGGCCCCTTCATGGAGGTCAGCGTTAGGGGCTTCGAGAGAATGGAGGCTCTGCAGGAAAGAGATGCTCTGAATCCCTTACAACAAATCCCGGGAGAAAGAACCGGGAAGGGCATCAGGCGACAATGTCATAGGCAGGCCTGAGCCCCAGGGAGGCACAGGCTGCGTTCGGATCCAGGACCAGACAGCTAGCACCGGGGCTCCAGAAATGGGTCGGAGGCCCAGACAGTCTGGACGACACAGTTTTTCCGTAAACTCTTCCTTCCTCTGGGCGGAGCATGGAAAGCCTGGATCACGGCTGGGTGAAGCTCGGAGGCTGCTTCCCTGGGAGGAGGGGGTCTCTCCGCACTGGGACGAGGGAGCGCTTCCGTTGCCCCCCAGCCTTGAGAAGAGAAGCGTCTGCGCCAGTTTGGGATGGAGACTCTCCCCTTCGTGTCTGGGGTCACGCGAGCTACAGCTGCGATCTCGCCTGGCCTTTGAAGAGGATCAGGCTGTTTTGGACCAGTTTCCCTGCTGAGGGGAGTTTTGATGTCAGATCCCAATAGTCAGAAAAATGAAGGCTTCCATTTAGCCTGGGCTTTGTTTGGAAAGAAATGCATTATTTAATGACATTTTGGAAAATATTTCAAATTAAAGGATTCCTGTGATGTTCAGACAGAATAAAGAGTAAATTGCCCTACAAGGGTTGTCAGTGACAGGAAACAAGATTATTTGCTTGCGAAGGTTTTTTTGTTTGTTTGTTTGCCTTCAATATTTATTCTGTATCAGTCTCTTAGATTTTCTTTAAAAAATCGGTCTTCAGATCCGTGTTTACACGGCTTCATCCAGGCAGGACCTCGGAATCATCCATCAATTTGATCAAATCAGTTTAAAAACCTAGCATATTTTATTGGACAATTGGTCTTGCTTGGTTTTTTGTTTTCCTGCATTGGCTAATTAAATTGATTTGAATTCAACCTTCTTCTGTGTCAGTGAGGACTATACAATTGTCTCCTCTTACTGCCTGACACAGTGACCACCTAGACCACCGCTGCCCTCCTGCCCCAAAGTCCGTGTGTTTGGGGACGGAGAGCAGTGGGAGGATCCCTGGAAACTTGTTTCAGGGGATTAAGGGGGAAAAAAATCAATCAGCAAAGCAGGGGTCCTGAAATTAAAGGCAACACCGAGGCAGATCGCCATCCGCTATAAGATTCCTTGAACTGGGGGCGCCTAGGTGGTTCAGTGGGTTAAAGCCTCTGCCTTCTGCTCAGCTCATGATCTCAGGGTCCTGGGCTCTCTGCTCAGCAGGGAGCCTGCTTCCCTCCCCCGACCCCCTCTCTCTGCCTGCCTCTCTGCCTACTTGTGATGTCTGTCAAATGAATAAATAAAAAATCTTTTTAAAAGATTCCTTAAATTGGTTTTTGCCGTAGGTGCATTTCCACAACAGAGTTAGGAAGTTTGACACTTTTTCTGGGAAACACTGCGGGGAGAGGCCCACTGATGGCAGCCTCTTACCTCTGATGAGGTCTCCTAGACTCTGGGCCTTTGTTCTGCATCACAATAGAGTCGTGAATGAGATTTCATGGTTAGAAAGAGCCCATTAGAAGGAGCCCAAGTCACCCAAGGAAGCAGACCATGGATGGGTCTCTGGAGAAAATACTTTTACATAAACCAAACGGGAGGCCAGAGGTTGTCTAAATAAGCTTTGGAAAAGAATAATTCTGAAATAAGCTGGGACCAATTCTGTGGTATAATAGATGTTCAAAGCGGTCCAGATTCAACAGAGGAGAAGACAGCATCATCAGGGAGCCCAAAGTTAGCAGCTGGGAGGCCATGGGGCCTGCCCACAGGCCCGGTCCCCTCAGGCTGATGCGCGCCAAAGCCTCACCTTACAAGACCATTCTGGAGACTTTTCACACCTGCAAACCAAAGGAAAAAGAAACATCCATTCTAGTGACAGAACCCGATTAATTACAGGCTCCGCTATAAACATTCAGCTGTGTAACTTTGACAGAAAGCAAATTTGTCATCTCGAGGGGAATCTGACATTGTAAATAAATAATCGTGATTAGGATGATAAGCAAACTTCTACCCACTTGAAACCCCTTCATTATGGAGAGAGAGAAAGACAGAGACAGGGTGTAAATTTGAGCAAGACAGGGAGTGTTCAGCAAGAAATTAAATGAGTCCCCAACAGACCAGTGGGTGAGCAGTGGTGACAAGCTGCCTCGGGCGAGAGACACCGATTTATCTCCCAGAACCTTCCGGAATGTAAATGGCTTGGATGGGCTTCAGCACCTGCCTTTGGAGACTCCGAGCCTCTTTGAACACTTAAGTAACGTGTTTTTTCGTTTCATTTCACCTAATCTTATTTTACCGCTTGGTGTTCTCGCTCGATCCATGGAGTACTTTTTCTAGAATTCTTCAGAACGAGGTATTCCAGGTGTGCCGGCCATGGTGGTTCTCAGTTGGGAGAGATTTGCCTCCCTGGGGGACACCTGGCAGCGTCCGGACTTTTGATTGCCACAGGTTTGTGGGGGAGGGACGTTGGCTACCGGCATGGGGTCAGTGAAGCCCAGGGATATCCTCCAGGGCACAGAGCAGCCCCTACCAAGAAGCCAACACGCCAGGGCTGGGAAACCTTGACCCAGCAGACCGCACATTTGAAAGCTCTCGGTGGGTTGGACGACAGACCCTCACTGAGCATTCCTTTGCGCACCAGGTTCTGCCTTTAGAAATCTAAGGACTCTTTAGATTGTAAGAGGCAAAACCCAGCTCAGACACAGAACAGGCAGAACAGGCTCTGGTGACTCCGGTCTCCGGCTGGAACCTTTCCTGGACTGAGCGCAGCGGGTGCCTTCGTGCGAACTCTGATCAGACAGACCAGCACGCCTGCAAACCACACATCGGGGCACAGTCTCTGCTCCTGCTTTATCCTTCCGAAGCACCTGCCTGACGCAGGTGGAGCTTCTGTTTCTCGTCAGTGGAGGTGGAGGAGAAGGGAGCCCGCAGACCTTTGATTTTCTGCTGTCTTCCAGACTTCCCATAGAACTAGTTGACATCTCTCTGGGGGTCTGGACTCTTTCCTAGAAAAGAATGGTAAAAATCAATGTAATTTACACATAGCTGGAGCTTACACGCATGCCTTGTGCAACATAACGCCCCCTCGAGATGTTTTCTGTGCAGCCTTGTCTGTCTGCACAGATACTGAGGGCATCTGGTGAGTTCTGGGGCATTTGTAAATCCTAAGGGACAAAGCTGAGGCTTGAGCTAAGCTAGGATCTCCCCCTCGCCCTCAGAAAAAAACAAAAAAACAATAGAACTTGTCTTCCTCAGTATCCATTTTTCACTCATGGTCTCAAAATTGCCATGAGTTCTTTAACAATTAGGCTAATATGATTAAAGTGTTCTGACAGTTGCAAAGAACAAAAGGCAAATCACACCCAAGCCCATCACTGCTTCTTCCTCAACCCAAAACTTAAAAACTCTTTTTAAAATTGCCTGTTTTCTGGTGAAAGATGGAGACTGCCCCTCATTGTGTGTGGCTGACCGCTCAGAGGCAAGGAACTTGCACAGCGCCGTGTTTTCTTTCTTTCCAGAGATGACCCCCGCCTCTGTGTCCCCAGCATGTGGGGCAAAGTGACAGATGATGTCCTTCCAGCCTATAATTTAAGACCCTCACATCTGTGTTGAATTTCCTATTTAAAAATACCTGTGATGTGTTTTGTATCTTTGAGTCTCACAGTGTTCTCAGATGGGGCTTTTGGAGGACTGGAACTTTCTCATCTTCGTGTGCCCAAGGCCGAACGGCTAAACTCAGGGTGAACCTGAGGAGAAAGGCCAGCCAACTGCTTCGATTCCCCTGTCATGTACAAGGAGGCCAACAGCGGGCCACTTTGAAGGGAGTATTCTGAGGTTACATGGGAAGTTCGTAGAAGAGCCACCACAAGTGTTCCTTTTGGCCACGAGGTTCTCCTGGGAGCTCTTCAGAAAGAATCTCCCCCTTCTCGCCACGGCTCACTGTCCCACTACATGCTGAGCTGTGGCTCTGTGAGCCTCTGTCCCTTTGTCTGTTGGGCTCTTCATCCTGGGCCAGAGACGGCTGTGCTGATTCATACTCCGGTTTCCCACAGACCCCAGCTGCCGGCAGCCACAGCCCTAATTCGGAAGCCATGGAACAAACCAAAGTGAACAAAGCATTATGGATTGGAGGTGGAGGCCCCTGTCCACACCCCAGACTTGGGGCCCAGGGGCTGATTTACCTTTGTGTGAGACAGACACACATCCTGACAAAGGGAAAATAGCTACTCGCTCAGTTCATCCATGTGTCTAGTCGTCGTGCACCTGCCATGGCCTGGGATTCTCCTCAGCTTCCCACAGGCATATCATCGGATCCTCAGAATGACCCTGGGTGACCGAGGTACATGACGGTGCGCAGGGCACTTCAGCTCTGTGGTCTTCTTCCCTCAAACCCACCACTGCAGTCGAATCACGAGGAAAACATCGAATGAACCCAAACAGAGGAACCTTCACAAAACCCCTGGCCGGTCCTCCACCAGCTGCCAAGTTCATCAAAGCCAACTGGCATGAACCAGAGGAGCCTAGGAAGGCCACCAGATGGCCAGTGGCATCCTGGGTTGTGGGACCTGCAAAGGACACTGAGAGAAAAGTGCCAAGAGCGGAGTGAACCGTGTGGTTTAGTTACTCGTAACGCACCAGCATGGGCAGTGTTGTCTTAGGTGCGTCGTGGAAATGTAAGATGTTAAAAATCGGGGAAACTGGGTGGAAGGTTTACAGGAATTTTTGTACTCCCTCTGCAGCTTTTCTGTAAGTCTAAAACAATTTTAAAATTAAAAAGTTACTTAAATTAGAGAACTGGCTACAAAAATCTAACCCTTGACTGTAGGCACTATTAATCGCCCCAGTTGGATGGGCAAAGGTATCGTCTAGAGCGGTTACGAATCACCGCCTCCTAACCTGATCACCATTCTTACAACTTCTCAGACCCTGCTCTCGGCTCCCGTTTATACCGCAGCTCCTGAGAATTAGATCATGGGAGGGCATCTCGAAGGGGTAGTTTCTCTGCTTGGACGCACGAGCAACCCGACTCGCTCTGAGGGGAAGCCAGTGAACGCTTCTGCACGGCCTGGGCGCTGGGGGCTCGTGCAGTAATTGGATCGTTCGAGCGCTCCCAAGGGAAAACCCTGCAAGATTGATTTAGAGGGATGCTCCGAGACCTCCTCAGAAACTCTCTAAGTCTTAGATGTCTGAGTGGTTGAAAAATAGTTCCGATTCAGCAGGGCCCGGGCAGCAGGAAATCATCTGGAGGAACCTCTAACACCAGCAAGATACCAAACTTTCTGCCTCTCTGCGGAGTCCAAGGCCCACAGCTGCTTCCCATCAGGAAAAACAAACTTTCCTTCTTGGAGCACCACACTCTTGCGCGCCTGCGCGTTGCCGGCGCCTCAAAGCCCTGCTCCCTCACCGCAGTGCCAGGGAGGAAACACGCACCCTTTCGAGATCCAGACCCAGCGAGCGTTCCCTTCCTCCCGCTCTCCTCGAGAGCACCAGCTGCTTTGCTGAGGTCCAGTGGCCTCCAGCAACCCCCACGGGGATTTTCCGGAAGGCACTCTTTCTTCCAGGCTTTTCCATCTACCGCTGGATTTCCAACAACCCACAGGCATGTAGACTGCCACGGAGCCTGCTGGTTCCACCTTCCCAGCCCCCACGGTCCTTTCCTCCCAGATGATCACGGGGCAGGGCTGTGTCCCCAAACATTAGCTCTTGTCCTCGGGCTTCTGGAAGAAGAGATCCCCACCTCCCTCATCCAGGCCTGACTTCATCACGGCTGCGGTGAATGGCTGGCTCCAGGAAGGGAACACAAACCCAGGGGGCTTGACCTAAATTGTGTCTCCAGCAACAGAGAGTCCTGAGTGCTCTCCGTCATGGAGAACTGCTCCGAGGTGGTGCTCCAGGTGGCGTGCACCCCTTTACCTCTCTCCGCACCCACGTTGGCCAGTTAGTTATAGGACTACGTTACTTATGGTGCTACCTGACCCCTGAGAAAGTCACCATCAACCGTCTGAGCCATAATCCTCTATTTTCTTCTACATCCAACTCGGAGACAGTGCTGCCTCTTGTTTTTTCCCACAAATGCAAGCATCCTGTCAACACGGTTACACCCCTTCCTTTTCGGACTCGGTCACCCTTCTCTGTCATACTTGTCCATCTACACCTTCATTCCAACGCTGTGGAAATCCACCAAATGCTTGTACTACGGTGTGCTTCACACTGACCAGCCGACGGGTGTGGAAGTTGTTCCCACGCTGTCGCTGCTGCAAACAGCACTGCCTTCTCTCATAAAAATGTCTCGGGTGGCCTCGTAAACGGGTTTTTGGGGGGCAAATGTCTAGCAGTGGACATATTACTTGAAAGGGAATGTGTGTAATGAGCACGCCAAGGGCTCCTCCGTGGCCGCGACCTGAGCAGAGGGCTCATCTTTAGGGAGCACGTTCTGGGTGTTGCTCTCCATGGTCTACATGCATCTCTCAGCATGTAGAATTTTTCTGTGCATTGAACCCTGAGCAGGAGCAGTTCCTACCCTCACTTCACAGATGAGAAAACTGAATTTTGGCAAACATAAGGGATTTGCATAACTGATACGCACACAGAAAGTGCGGATTTGACTGCAATCCTGCCCAGCTCTGGAGCCTGTGCCTGTCACCCTCCCCGATCCCTCCCAGTGGCTGTGTGTCTTGGAACTGGGAACATTTTCCTAGTCTGCCCTGCTTCCTGAACTCTGTTAATGCCATTTCCACAATAATCGATTAGAAATCAGGGCGATCAGGGTGGGGTTGGATATGAAGTTCTCTTCATCTGGTTTGAATTATTATGAAATCAGGATTATGTTGGTATTTTTCATGCTACATCCCGGAGGAGAGTGATTATTTTCTCTTATTCATTTATTTTCTTTTTCTATCAGCTTCAGTGACTAAATCCACCTCAGTATAACCTTCCGGATCTTCCCAAAATTGCACCGGATGAGGCGGCTTTACTGTGTCCTCAGCAAGTCTGCTCCTCAGGGTGGGTTAGGCGGCCCCACAGGCAGAACGGTGCTTCCAAGGTCTTTATCTTTTGGCCTATTTTGCCCATAAACTGTTGGTTTCTGCAGGGAAAACACATTTCTTCAACACCCCATCAACAAGCCCACATAAACTCTTCCACACACGGAATGCATCAGAAGACAAATGGAAAGCAAGTTGTCTTCTGGAGCTGGGGCCACCATGTTCCTCGGCTGCTGGTGGGGCATAACACTGTGGGAAACAGCAGAAGACTCTGTGGACAAACTAGCTTTACTGTCCTCTCACTCTTGCTTCCCTTCCCATGGCTTCCTCCAAAGACTTCACTTAGAATTTCTAGGCCGCTGAGTGCCAGGCCAGAAGGGTGGGTCTCAATGGAATGACTGTGGGGTCACCGCAGTCACCAGCGCCACTTTTGTGTAGCTCAGAGGAGGTGAGTCTGTCAGGGGTGGGGGGAAGTAGTGAGGAAAGGAAGGTTCTACAACTAGAAAGGATGGCCACTTCTCCCAACAACACCTTGTCTGTTGGGATGGAGGCACTGACAAGTTCAGCAAAGGCATCAGGGACATAACATATAAAATGTTCACCTTGTGTAAGGGAGTATCTCAATGTGGTTTTGATTTGAATCTCCCTGATGGCTAGTGATGATGAACATTTTTTCATGTGTCAGATAACCCTTTGTATGTCTTCATTGAGATACCACCTTACACCAGTTGGAATGGCCAAAATTAACAAGACAGTGAACAATGTGTGTTGGAGAGGATGCGGAGAAAGGGGAACCCTCTTACACTGTTGGTGGGAATGCAAGTTGGTTCAGCCACTTTGGAAAACAGTGTGGAGTTCCTTAAGAAATTAATAGAGCTTCCCTATGACCCTGCAATTGCACTACTGGGTATTGACCCCAAAGATACAGATGTAGTGAAAAGAAAGGGCATCTGTACCCCAATGTTCATAGCAGCAATGGCCACGGAAACCAAACTGTGGAAAGAACCAACATGCTCTTCAGTGGACGAATGGATAAGGAAGATGTGGTCCATAGACACTGTGGAGTATGATGCCTCCATCAGAAAGGACGAATACCCAACTTTGGTAGCAACATGGACGGGACTGGAGGAGATTATGCTGAGTGAAGTAAGTCAAGCAGAGACGGTCAATTATCATGTGGAGCATGAGGAATAACACGGAGGACATAGGGAGATGGAGAGGAGAAGGGAGTTGGGGGAAATTGGAGGGGGGATGAACCATGAGAGACTGTGGACTCTGAGAAACAATCTGAGGGTTTTAGAGGGGAGGGAGGTAGGAGGTTGGGTGAGCCTGGTGGTGGGCATTGAGGAGGCCATGTATTGCGTGGGGCACTGAGTGTAGTACATAAACAATGAATTCTGGTACATTGAAAAGAAAAAAAAAGGGTTAAAAAAAACAGTTCACCTTGTAAACCCGCATCCTTCCACCCTGGGAGTTAAAACTTGACCTTCTGAGGTATCAGCTAAGAAACCCAGCACATTCCTATGCATAAAGACAATAGAGCCATTTACAATCCCGGCACTGGGAGTTGAGTCAACCTAGAAGAGTGGGCAGGGATAGGCAGATAGGGCCATCCTGGTAAATAAATACGAGTTAAAAGTGATGGGTACGGTGAATGCCTCGCAACACGGATGGATCGTAACAACAAAGGACTTCATTTTAAAAATGAAGCAATAGGACAAGATATATAGATCATTTATATAAATTGGAAATACACGCACCCCCAAATTTATTTATGGTAACAGAAGTTAGAATAGCGGTTCCCTTGGGACACAGGGTGGGTAGTGATGGACTGGGAAGAGCATGGGAGAGGCTTCTGGATGTTGGAGGTCACCTTCACCTTGCTCCAGGAGCTGCATCTGAGTTACAGACGTGCGCTGAAGTCCCCTGAGCAATATACACTTCCAGCCTCGTGTTTATATGTGTGTATGCACATAAAATAATAATACTTATTTTGCAAATAATACAAACGAAATGATTAACACCTCTGAATGTTGGGCCGTGGAGTCCAAAGAAAGGGGAGTGGGGTAGGGGGCTAAGTGAGGATGAATGGCTAGATGGAGGGAGGGGTGGGGGGGTTGAGAGAGGACTGAGAGAGAGGGATGAATGGATGTGTGGACGGACGGACGGGTGGGTGGGTGGGATAAGCTGACCTACGGCCAGTTGGTGGGGAGGTATAATGTCATCGCTTTGGATCTACCACACTAGGTGCAAGTAGCAGACACCCGAAGCTGACGTCAGCTAGCTTCAGCATTGAACAAATTGATCAGAAGGACATAGGTGAGGCCATAGACCCAGGAAATCGGGCTCAGAAAGCAGGCCAGCCCAAAGGGAACTGAGAAGCCACAGAGGACTTGCGACAGAGACAACCCGAACGCCGGGTCTCGAGCAGGCAGGCTTGAATCATCCTGGAGACTTCATGTGTCTCCTTCAAGACTCAGAGTCCTGGCGGAGAGCATACGTCTTGCCAAGCGAGAACATGCGCCAGAGCCAGAGTCGCATGGGCTGGGGAAAAGGAACCAGCACCTCCATTGTCTTGTTGTCCCTGTAGTGATGGAGGGAGACTACACACTAAGGGGACACTATGGGGACTTCCCCCAGAGAGAACGTGTGTTCCCACACCAAGCAGCCACTCTGGCCTCTCTGCTCTGACACAGCAGAAGAAGGGGGGAGACGAGAAGAGCAGTTCTCCAGGTTCAGGCGTGAGGCCAGTTCCAGCCATTAAGACCAAGGGCACTTGGGGAACACGAAGGTCTGAGCAAGCCACTGGCTGGAGCAAAAGCAGAGAGAGGAGAGGGCCGAGGGAGGCTCAGCATGCGTGCCTCTGTGTGGGACTGTCAAACGTAGGGCGCCCGGCTGAGCAGCTGTGCTCAGACCTGAGGGATGCGGCGGGGGGACCCTGGGCTTTCCACACTCCCAACCGGAAAAGCCCAGGAGAACCAGGACGAGGTGGTCCCCACGGCAAAGACTCCATCAAGTTAGCACTGGGAGAACACGACTCCGCCTGGACCACTCACTCACTCCCCAAAGCGGGGCCCGGGTGCCGGGCCCAGAACTTTTGGTTCTGGAAAGCAAGTTCTGAAAAGTTTTGTTGAGTTTCAAGATACAATAAAAAACATGTTAACTATTAATGACTTCCTCCGCCCCACTCCCGCCCCGCCTAGCAGGCGCTTTGATTGGATCTGGAGTGTTTCTCCGTGATTTGGGGCAGGACAGGAACGCAGTAAAACCGCGTCCTCTCCGCCAGCTCCACCCAGGGCAGACTCTCCGCTCCCCGCAGCTATCAGAGGGAAATCCATGGGGTATATGACAGAGCCTTGTAAATTGTAAAGTATTATGCAAATGTAAGTAAGATATCATTATTATCCGGGGTTGTGAAAGTCCCTTGTGGTATTGATGATTTTTTATATGACAAAGATCTATGCTTTTTCTGTGCTGAATTAATAATTCACTTATGCTAATAAAACAAAGAAATCCAGTTGCCAGTGTCTCAAAAACAATCTTATTTCTTCCCATGAATTCTAATGTGGCTGGGTTTCTTCCCCCTCATCTTTTTTTTTCCGAACTGGCAAATGGAAACAGGTGAGTTGCAAAGTCTTTAGGGTGTTTTCAGCCCAAAAGAGCAAATGGTCTGTGCATGTAAAAAAAGGGGGGACAGAGGAACATTCCTCCGCATTTGCTTAACCTCAGAGCTGCAAGGGCTCCGGGCCTCCTCTCGGGCAAGCCCTTTGATCAACGACCCACCTTTTTGGTCAAAGCATGAGAGACCCTTGCTGCTGTGACATTTTGCTCCTGCCCATAAACGTGCCTGCCTCCTTGGTCCTCCACGAATGTGTGCTGTGGGCAGTCCCCGCCACCAGGTAAACCACAGTGGGAGCGAGCTGCTCGGTCGCTGAGGATGTCTAAAACTTTCTAGATGATCTGACAGACTCTTCCTCTGTGAGTGACTTCTGGTTCCTAGAGATGTTCTGGAAGGGATTCAGGTATTTCGGGGGTGGTCCGAATCTTACTATTTTCCAAAGCCTCCCGTCTTGAGATTCCAGTGGCCTCACTCTGCCCGCTTCTCTGGGCGCTGAGATGAACGGCTCTTCGGGGATGGGGGGGGATCATCCCTGCCGGAGAAGAATGTCACATGCTTCAGGGCTGTCCCAGTGCCCCCATTTCCCTGGAGCAACGAGCGTCAGGCATTGCTTTGTGCTCTCTGCCCCAAGGTGGTAGTGCAAAGTCTCTGGGGGCAGAGAGCTGGGTGTAAATGCCAGCTTGCTGCTTCGCTTGTGTGGCATCGGTGAGGCGTCGGTTTCCTCATCTGTAGAATGGGAATGAAAATAGCCTCCGTCCTGGAGGGTTGCAGGGAAAATCTAATGACTTCCCACCTTGGTGCCCATGGTGTGGTCTGGGTCCCCTAGACCCTTTCAAGGGCCTAACTCTATTTTAACAAAAAGCCTCAGGGGCGCCTGGGTGGCTCGGTTTGCGTCTATCTTTGGCTCAGGTCAGGATCTCAGGGTCCTGGGATGGAGCGCCCAGTCGGGCTCCCTGCTCAGTGGGGCATCGGCTCTCCCTCTGGCCCTCCCTGCCACTGCTCACGTGCATGCTCTCTCTCTCTCTCTCTCTCAAATAAATAAATAATTTTTTTTAATTAAAAAAAAGATAAACAAAACTCAGATTCTGTCAGGACCACACAGGGGAGATTACATGGAGAGTGATATTGCAACAGACTTTAAAAGTGACGTGCAAAAACGATGAATAATGCCTTTCTTTTCCCTAAATGCCCTGGAAAATATCAGTGGTTTCCATTAAAAAATACATAATGAGTTTATCACTGCTATTTTTAAATGAGTTAATAAATTATTCTACATGTGTTCAGTGTTAATTTATAACACAATAAATATCGATTGCTATGCTATAATAGAGATTTTGTAACAACAGCTCTTTAGGGTTCTCCATCATGTTTAAGGGTGTCGAGGAATCCTGAGGCCAGAACTCCTAATACAAGTAAAGCTCTTGCCAAATGTCACCAGTCGGAGTGGGGCTTCCTACTGTCCTTGTTTTAGAGAAAGGCAAACTGAGGCACAGAAATTCAGAGAAGAGGCAGACTCTAGCCCAGGTCCGTCTGAGTCCAAAGACTGTGTGTGTGGCCCGACATTGAGTTTACTCCCCTGCGGTCCTCTGTGCTATCTAGTGACTAGTCGACCATGCCCCGCACGCAGTGGGCACTCTGGAAAGGCCCATCGAGTGAGTGAATCCATGACTGAGCCTCCCAGCTTACACTGTACAACTGGACACATCTTGGCCACCACATGCCAGCGTGTGCAGGGGCTAAGACGGGTTTCCCCAGAGCAGGAACAAGCCGGTCTTAATCTCTGAGTCTTCGATGTCTCACAACGGTGGGCTTATAGGAGCTACTTGCTATGCAAATTGGCAAGCCCAGGTGACTGTTGGGGGTCTGTTCTCCAGGGAAGCAAAAGACTTGTTAAAGGAAACCAGTGTCCATACTAGCAATGAACCCCACCACAAAAATTGTGTGGTTTTGTTTCAATACCAGAGGAAATCTCTGGAAGCTTAACAAAAGAGGGCCTTCTAAACTTGGATGCTAAAGAATTTAGATTAATTCAGAAAAGACTTCTTGTCTGTCCCTCATTTTATCTTGACATTAGTGAACTCCTGAAATATCCCTGAAATTTAGACACAATCCACCTTTTGTCTCTCTGACTTTCAGGGTAGAAAATGGCTGAATGTATCCAGAGGTGTTTCTTATTCAAGGCAGATCTGAAATCGATTCAGGCCAGGGCCACCGCAAGGGCTTTGCAGTAAGGAAAGTAACGCGTGCCTCGACAGAGGGCTGGCAAGGTGGGGCCCTTACAGAGAGGGGTTTTCGCCCCCACAGTGCTCACCCCCAATACCCTAACTGCATCGTTTTATGGGGTGGCGTGGTTCTGCTCACATGCATACACACACGGGCTGCAGCCCCCGCCACGTGAATTCCCCTCTCTGGTACACCAGGTAGTCATTTGAATTTCACATGTATGTAATTGGAAGCTACGTTTCCTCCCGCAGCGCAGGAAACCACCAAGCAGTGACCACAGTGGTGATTAATAATATAGCCTCCCCCACCCACCCCCCAAGCTCCGAGGTTTAGGGTAGAAGTCAATTAGATTTCCACCTTTAAGCTCCCTGCTGCTCTAAAGCATATTATTTTATTCAATCTGTCAGTAATTTCCCACAATCTGGTTATAAAATCAAGGCACAATCTGGAGGGCTTTTTTCCCCTCCATCCATCCTCCTATAGGTTCTTTCTCCCCCAGATGAAATAGTGATGAAACCTGCACAATGGGGCTCTGATCCTTGGTCATACGCAGCCCTCGCCTGTTCCCAATGCTGCGGGCTTCTCCCGGCAGAGGACTCTAACTTCTCCGGCCCTGTTCATGTCTTGTGGCAGGTGTGTCCCCCAGGAGGGGACTGCAGCTTTACTTTCTTGGCCACTTGTGAAAATTGAGTTTTCACAGCATGAGGGGTCTACAGACGGTTCTAATCCTTCCTGCTGAGCGGCGTTTAGCTTTGGGTTTAGCTTTGGGTCAGCGGCACAGGCCAAGGCAGGTACTGGGACAGCTGGGACCCAGGGGCTCCACGCCGTCTTTAAGCCACCGGTGGTTTAAGAAGTTAAATGTTCTTCATTCTCAACAGCTTCCTTAATTAAAGACCAACATGCATGTCTGTTCCCTGGCTTCCAGCCCCGATGTGGGATCTGACACTCTGAAGACAGCGCATTTTGAAGTGCTTTTCCCTGGTGTGCTCCTTGGTGGACATGGACCACTTTTGTAAGTGCCAAATAAAAGATGACTCATCTACCCTGACCCAGGAATTGGTTTTTTAATTGGATGATCTCCATGGGGGAGACCTCAGCTACTAATTGAAAAGGTTAAGCTTTTCAAACTTTATGTTCAGTAAGGACTCAGCCTGCCGAAGGCAATAAAGCAGCCCAGGAGCTGGGGGGGCGCACGCCCCGAGACAAGCCTGAGCAAGACCACACACACTTACAGCCTGCTCTTCCTCAAGCCCCAAATAGGTTGTTTTTCAAATGCTTCTCCGCCATTCTCTCTGGCTGAAGAGAGAATGAGGGACAGAGAGGGAGCCCCAGACTCCGAACACGAGCCCCTTCTGGAATTGTGTCATTCTCTAAGTGATTTTGATTCTGCTCCTACATTAAGTCGGAAGAGAAACCTCACTCTGTGAGTCCCACAAGGCACAACACTGGAGGGCAGACATCTAGAATCTTCTGGACGTTAAAGTGACCTTTTCCTTCATCTTTTCAACCAGATGAACACAAAAATTGCAAGGCGATTCCAGCCACCTACTCCTCCATTACAAGCTTTACGGACCGCGGTTCTCGAATCCCAGGGTCGACTAACCCTTTAAGTATTTTGTGTTATAGCTTAGATAATCCCCTGTAGATGGTCTGTTGTGAAAAAGTGGCCAGGTTCAGTGGGATGACAAAAACCTAACGAGGTCTGTATGAAATTTTGCACGGCTCTGCACAGTGCCCCCTTGCGCCACATTGAAAGAAGCTGATTTAATCTTAGGTTCGCTCCCATTCTCAAAAACTATACAAACTTCCTGGGCAGGTCTGCCATTCTCATTTTAAACCAATTTCCAGCTTTCCGGTCCCAGAACTTCCCTAGCTCCCCAAACATGGTGTGAAATTTTAGGTTGTACTGTTCAGGATAAAAGCACACTGCTTAACTCTGTCCACTGACTCCTCAGATCCAGCCTCGCCCAGCAGTGTCATAGGCACTCCCCGGTGGCCCACAGGCCACCCGTCTGCTCCTCTCCAGCTCCGCGCTCCTTTACCGGGAGCACCGTCACCCTCATCCCAGGTCAGCCTTCTGGGTCCAGCCCAAAGGCTCCCCGAGTCTATTGGTTTCCCCAGATTATTTTTTTCTTTTCTCACCTGGCATAGTCCCTTGTTAGCATTTGTTACGTTGTAAGTAAATAATATATAATCCTTTGTTCAATGACATCTTCTCTACCAGGCTATGCTGGGCAGATGGCAGATGCTCAGTACATATTTGTTAGATAGGAAGGAAGGAAGGACAGACGGACGGATGGACAGAAGGGAGAGGAGGGACAGGAGGGAGAGGAGTGGACGAAGGGGGGAGGGCGAGGAGGAGGAGAGCAGGGAGGGGTGGGAGGGCGGACGGGCCTGGAGTGGAAGCGCACTGGAGTAGATCCCGCGATGTCCCAGCCCAAATTCCCCAGGGAAGGGCCAGAGGGCTGTCTCCAGGCAGCAGTGGTCCCTCCAAGGCCCACTTGGGCCACAGAGAGCTGCTTCCCCCAGGGGCACAGCCCCTCTCCAACGCACCCCATGGGTTGGCCAAGGCTGTCTTTGTATTAGAGCTCAGCCCCCTCCCTCTGCCCCTTCTGTTCCCCTGTGCTACTTTACACAGCTGCCCGTCATCCCAAGGGCCCTCCCAAACCAATCTCCAACACTAAATTCTGTCTCAGGGTCTGTTTCCAGAGAAAGCCCATCTGAAACTCTCACAAACCTCTCCTTGCGAATGGACGCTCTCTTAGGAGGAGTCAGCCAGCCCCTAAATCTCGGGTTCCAGTGGGGGAAAATCCTGGGTGCTACTCCCCAGCTATACCTCTAAGATGAGCCATAACAGTTTTGGCAAAAACCTTAGAAGAATGGCCTTTCTGGACCCACCACTGGAATCAGCAATGAGGCATCCAGAAGTTTCTCTCACCTGATTGAAAGTGATTTTAAAAGTAGAAAAAGTCACAGAAAGTATAGCCTGGTGCCAGGCAACATACCAAATACCCAATAAATGTTTGTTGAAACAATGAAAGCTGCTTTTTTCCCTTATTCTCTGTCTCTCCCCTAAGAATTTAAAACCAGAAAAAGAAAATAAGATTAACACATTCAGCCCATGCAGTTATTTTCTTCAAATCACTTGTTTTTAGCACAAAAGGGATAACTACTTGTGATGTATTTTTCCATTATTTTCTTTGTGCAGGAGGTTTTTAAATTAATTTATTCTCTCTCTGCATCAGGTTGTCTTATAATTGAAGATGTGAAGTGTTTGTCTTCCACAGGCTTTCTGGTGATGTCTTTCTGCTGTTAGCGTCTTCTTTGTCTACGCTCGTGATCCCTGCCAAATTGCCCATGGAGCAGCAGCTCGAGTACATAAATTATAAGACCACATAGGCGCTGCTAACATCACAGCCTGTGATGTCTGTGAGTCTAATGTCTTAGGACAGAAGTTTCCTTTTTGCAAAATAAACACAAACCTTGGTTAACTAGAACAATTAGGAAATGGGATAGTCCGGATAATTTCATTATCTGGGTAATTTCCAGTTAACTAGGAATTGATCAGTATTTTCAAACTCTGATGCAGAGAATCTTTTTAAATAATGTATTGCTCTTCTTTGCACTTTTAGCAAGGATGGTAGAACAAAATGGAACATTTCAGAGGCAGAAGGTGACCGTGTCATGGCAAGAATGTTGGACTTCAGGGCTGAAGCCCAAGTGTTAGTCATGGCTAACTCTGACTCAAGCAAGGACAAAATCCTCTGGTTCTCAATTTCCCCTAAAAAGAAGAAAGCTCAAGCCAACAAGCTGGCTCAGCTCAGTCAAATCCAAAAGCTTCCCGGTACCGACATCAGTATCCATATTCTTTCCTTCCTTTTGGCTCTGGAGACCATCTGAGAGTTTGGGCTGCATTCACCCTCACAGGAAAATCCAAGCTTTTGATCTAGAAATATTTCCTGAATGTCTACTCAATACTCAAACACCTGTTCACATGGATTTACCTTCTCATGTCCTGGTTCTTTCTTCTCAAGGAGGAATGCAGAGTAGAAAAAGCAAATGAGATTCAGGGTAATCGGAACCATAACCAACAGATGGCCTCCTGTGTGCAGACTCTGGAAGCACATCCTCATGCACCTGTGATGCTGTGGAAAGTCTGCTGGCCTGGGATGTGGAGCCTGGACTCTACTTCGGGTCCAGTGTCATCACCATTATGAGGAGCAAGCTGTTCGTGGGTTTCTCGTGGACTGTAACCTCACATGAGCCCCAGGCACTCAGCTTAGTACCAACAGCTCGGTGGACTGGACGTTTTTGTGCGGGACCGGCCCATGCCCACCACAAGAGATGCGCCGCAGGATGTCGAGCCGCATCCCTGGCCTTCACCGCAGCACCCCTCACCCCAAGCTGAGACATCAAAACTGTCTTCAGACACTGTCCAATGTTCCCCTCTTGCCCAAGAACCCTCTTTTGAGAACCATGCCTTTAAGGGTGATCGCTTAACCTCTCCCGAGAAAAAGAATCCAGGACTCAGATCATCAAGAGGACTTTGATGGTTTCTGTCAAGGGAGTTAGGTCTAAAACATGCTACCGTGGGATCCAAGAGGCATTCACCCCTAAGTGCTCGGGTCCCTGTATATCAGCATGAAGTCACCATGCCTGGGTCAGGATATGCCACGGACACTGAAGCGACCAAGAAAGTAAGCACAAGACTCATGAGATCACTCTGCAATGCTCTCTGACCATGTGAGAAGAACTGAGGTGGCTGGCACAAAGTGGCATAGATCTTAATGTAGAGGATGACTTCTCCTGCTTTACTGAGGACAGGAAGAGAGAAACGTTTATTTGCCTTAAATGTTTTGAATTGGGGTGAGATAGACACTCTTTAATACCTCCTTAGCACCACCTGAGAGTATATTGTTTACATATTCGTCTGTCTGGTTGGTTAATGGACACTCCCTCCTCCCAAATTAAAGCTCCACGGAGCCTGACTTTTTCAATCTTACGCCCTCATATGCCTACTGCATACTTAAGCACGGGGTAGATATCGGCTGAACAAACAGGATGGAGGACATCATGGAAAGTGTTGGCACACTCTGAAATCGGTGGACGGAAACTTTGCTATACGCTTTTGTTCATCTCTGATAAGGAGCATCAGGGCTGGGCTGAATCACTCATTTGCGAGTCTCTCCTTCCTCTCCCTGCGGAGCAGTGAGCCACTTCCCAGGCTTACTTAACAAATGCGCGCTGGTACCCGCTGGGAGCCAGGCACTGCTCCAGCTGCTGAGGACACCCAGATGTAGATGCTGCAGGCTGTGCTCCAAGGAGATCCCTCCTGGACTACGTATGTGGCCATCTCATTTCCTAGCTCACCAGCCCTGCTCCACTCATTCTTGAACAAGAGGACCTTTTGTGTAGGTCCTCCATGAATGGCCTCTGCATGTGTGCAGGAATCCTTAGAGCAAACGTATCTGACTAGAACACTAGCATATAGGAAAAAAAAAAAAAAAAAAGCCTGGATAGCCAGGCTTTCATTTATAAGGGTGTTGGCACCTCATTTCTGCCATATTACATCTCATTTCACACTACGTACTCACAGAAGACGACCAGATCTGCACTGTGGCCAGAGATAGGACTATGTCACTCTGCTCCAGATGCTACACATATAAAACCACCAATTTCTTACAGGAATCTATTCACTCACGCATTTATGCAGAAAAACAATTCATGTACTTCTAGGAAGGAATCAATCATAAAGGGTGCTGAACTTGCCTCTGGGAGGGAGACTGAAAGCAGAGATGTCTGTCACAGCTGGAGACCAAGGTCCTAGACGCCACAGGGCAAGTCTTTCTGCAATTCACAGCCCAAAGATCAACAGGCTGTCACCAAGCAGGAGACTGGAAGCTGCTCTCCATGGTTCTTGGTGCAGCCAAATCCATTCACTTCAAATCCAGGAGTATGGAGACAGGTCCTTGAGCAGAAGCAGAATTGAGGATAGTCCTTGTGGTTGTGCATGGATTGCAAACTGTGCCTTCCTTGTACCATGTGGTACTCACCAGCCACCAACCTATCAACCAACCCAGCAACCAAACACCAAAACAACAAAAAATGTACAAAAAATGTATCACAAGACATGATGTGACTATTCCTTTGCAGCTGAAGGATGCCATAATCCTTTGACTTGGAATGACAATCACTCACCTATGAAGTTTGACTGATGAAAGTTATCTGACAAACCTACAGGTCTACTTCTGGTCACCAGTTCATTTGGCTTGGAGAAAAAATGGGGAGAGTGCTGTGCTTACCACGAACTAGAGTAGCTGAAGAAATTAACAATGCATGGACCTTTCAGATTCACTCAATGCTCTCGCAACTGTGAGGGCTATACCACTGGCAGTGTAAAGATGGTATTTAACTGGTACATGGATGAGTAATTTTTAGTAGTTTCGTTTGTTACAGATCAGAAAATAAAACTATCTAATTCAGGCTGAGATTTCACAGATATTATTTAGGGTAATGATCACTTCTTTGAGACAGGGATGATAAAGAAGATGTAATACACAAGCACACACACGCGCACACAGAGGAATATTATCCAGTCATAAAAAAGAATGAAATCTTGCCATCCGTGACAACATGGATGAACCTAGAGGATATTATGCTAAGTGAAATACATGAGACATAGAAAGCCAAACACCATACGATTTCACTTACATACAGAATCTAAAGAACAAAAACAGATACTCTAAAATACAGAGAATAAACTGGTGGTTGCCAGAGAGGAAGTGGGTAGGGGTTGGGGGAAATAGGAGATTGGGAGGTACAAACTGCCAGTTATAAAAGAGTCAGTCACAGAAGAGAAAAGGACAGCATAGGGAATACAGTCATTATTATTATAAAAATGTTGTGTGGTGACAGATGGTGACCACACTTGACATTGACAATTGTATAAAACTGTTGAATCACTATGCTGTATACCTAAATCTAATGTAACATTGCACGTCAACTGTATTTCAATAAAAATTTTCTTAAATAAAAGCATGTGGAAAACAAGAGGAGTTAAACACAAGTATTAAGTAAATAATACACCCATATGTGGACACATATGGCAAAAAGCACTAAGATGATTCCCAAATGATTGAAGTTTGGAAATAATGGGTTAATTTATTACTATTAGAGTTTGATGAGTTAGCCAAAAAAGTCTCAGAGCCATCAATAAGTATATCTGTGCCTTCCATGTTTCCATTCGTACTTTTTCTCTCGAAGCATTGTGTCTCCATTGACTTAAAGGGCCTTTAAGACGTATAGATGTAGAAGACTAGAGTTGTATCGGTATGTAAAAGGACTCGACTTATTCTTGTGAAGAATACATGGACTATCTTCATAAGGAGGTACTGTTTTGAATTAAGAATTTTTTTCTATTGATGAATAATATTAAATATCAAAGAGACATCAATTCTAAGGGGGGAAAGTTTTGGATTATTGCACTGTGGATAGTGCCCTCATGTGGCTTCAAAACTTCGCTACATTTAAGAATTTAAAAACACGTTTTTAAGTTAAGAAGTCTAAAATATGGCAGACGATGACAAGTGAGACATGTGGGAAACGGAAACAGCACAAGAAAATGTGGTAATCTGCCATTAGCCAAGCTTTTTGTTGAGTGGAATGGGATACCAATATGGTGGACAGGATGTCTGGTTAACTGCTTGGGAGTAATCAGATATCATATTCATACAGGCTACTGCCTGTGATAGTTTGGGCTCAAATGTTAACAAATCACACAACACATTTTTCTTTTCAGTTTTATTTTTATCAAAACAAAATAATTTAACTATATAAAGGAGATAAATTTCAACAAACATCCAAGAGGCCAATAGCTTTCCTGATTATGAACAATCAAGAGAGGAAGTTTTGAACAGTTGACTGCATATAGGAGATGCTGAGTCATCCTCTAGGGCTCCAAGTTACAGAGATGGGCTATTTTTCCTGGCTCCTTTTCTTCCAGTGATGAAGCAATATGGTCAAACGTTCCTAGACTTCTTCACATCGAATGACATTATGTGCCCACATAAATACAAAAGCCATGGGTAAAGAGAACTGTACAGGTGCAAATCTAGCACACAAGATTTTCTGGGTCCTGACACCTATATTTACTGAGTTCTGAAAGATAAAGACAACGTAATTGTGCTTAAATATCAAGAAACGTGGTGTTTCAAAAGCCAAAGAGAACTCTGGGAATCACAACTGAAGTGAGGAAAAATACACAAATCTGTTCGCTGCAGTCGTAGACATCCGATCGCCACGGAGCCGGGCAGACCATTTTCTCCTCACCGTATTAAATTATGTCTGCGGAGTTGAACAGCAGCACATTCCAATAATGATGACAGTTTCCATAACTATAAAAATCTGCTGCACCAGGCAAATCTTGTGCAAAATGCAAATTTCTATGCTGGGGAAAAAATGAATAATGTGATCATTCTAAGTAATGAATGTAAATGCAAGGAAATACTTTTTGGCACAAGGCTGCAACTCGTTCATCTTTCATGCCAAGAACTGTGGTCACAATGCATTCTCGCAAGGCTACTCTTCCCATATGAGCCTTAGAAGAGGGATTTTAGGAGGAGAAAGTGTAACCTGCCTGCAGTTACCCATCATGCTACTGGCAGGTTTGATTGGAATCAGAGGCAACCCACCCATCTTTTTTTAATCTCTTGGCAAATGAACCATAGGTTCTCTTGCGTTGTGAATCAAAGGGATATTCATTCATCCAGTCTCCAAGGTCATACATGCATAACAGAAGGGATGTGCTCCATCATGCCTTACAACAAAGAGGATCCAGGCTGTGTGTTAAACACCATGTGATTTCAAAAGTCACTTAATAGTCCAGGCTGCCAAGGAGGGAGGTAAAACCCCTTTCCTTCATGCATTTCTGACAAGGGATGTCTGGCCAGGTGTAGGTACGGCTGGAGAGATAAACCGGGTGGTGAGCCTTGAGTATAACGAGTCATGGCACCTGTATACCTAGCCCTGAGAGAACAGCAAAGAATTCAAAGTACACTTGACTTTAGTCTACACCAGAAACCCTGAAGTGGAAGAAGCTGAGCACCAACCGCTTAAGACCCTCACCTGAAGGTACAATAACATTAGCAGCCCTCGGGAGAGTGGGGAGTCCGTGATCTGTACACTCCAGTTTGCCTTGTTCTGAAATCAATTTGTTTTCCCTTCGCCACTACACAGTGAACACCTGAAGAGTAAAAACTGCAGCAATTATCAATTAATAATATTTAAATTTTATTTTCAATAACATAAACTGGGTTGTAGACTGCTGATAAATGTAGCCCAGGGACAGCATTTCTCTTTAAGAAGCCCCACAGGAAAATTAAGATTTATAAAATCAGAGAGTATTTGTTGCTTTATAAAAGGATTCTTTTTTAAAAAAGAAAAATTATACCTTAGGATGATTTCCAATAGCCAATTTCCCTAGAGTCACTCAAAATATTTTTTTTTAAATCCATTGGAATATAGCTTTTCACAATACATGCTGATATAAAGTGAGGCACCCTTGTAAACACGGCCACCCATTGCAAATGACTAGCTGACAGGATGGCTTAGCAACCTGCTCGCCCTGATAAGACACACATACAAGGAGTCAGAGAGATGGAATCAATGTTCTACCATACTGGATCCAGGCTGGGATGTGGCAGTCAGCAGTGGTGGCTCTCAGAAGGACAGAACTTCCACCACCATCTGAAGGCCAGTGCTATTTGGAACTGTGACTTACTGATATAGATCAGCAATCTCACTGACAGCTTAGCAGCCACCAGGAAAAAAATATCTGGAAGATAATTTTCTTCCCCTAACCATGGCATCTCCAGACAGAGTAGTCAATTCAGCCCATACACATGCTGTCTTCCCCTCACATGGTAGTGTTCTGGGTTTGCTTTCAAGTTTTGAATTACGAGCCAAATGTATAAACTGGATGACTGTACCCCCAAAATCTGGAACTCTAAGGAAAAAGAAATCATATGGAGCTTCTCTTAGCTCATGTTCTTCATGGCAATACTTGGCTGAAGATGTTCATGCTTCAGCTCTCCATGGTCCCCCCTGAAATGTCTTGTGGGGGGCCCTCCCCATGGAGGCCACCTCAGAGCCCCCAAACCTCTGTAGGTAAAGGAGAGGGAGTTCATCTGACAAGGACTGGAGCCTGGAGACACATCCAGCTCATCTGGTCCAACTCTGATTCTCAGCTGGAGAAACTGAGGTGCAGAGGGCCTGTGTCTTACCCATGATTTCCCAGCTCAGTAAGGACACGGGTAGGCTTTTTACTCTCCCTCCAAGACTCAGCCACTTTCCTAGACCTCCTCTCTCATTACAGGAGCATGGAACATTCAAAGGTAGATAATCACCACATCGCTTTTGTTTGGTTTAAGAAGTACACAAAGAACAAAACGTACACAAAGTGAGTACCTAGCATCCTTTCCCTCCCTTCTCACGTTTTCCTTGGCTGGGCTTGAAATCACTTGAATATTTATGAGTGCGTCTCAAATACGCTAAGTCACCAGGGGAAGCTGGTCTTGTATTGAAGTTTCCTATGAATAACTCCAAAATCAGAAAACTCATGTTGACAATACTTGAAACTTGCCCATCCTTAGTCCCAGACAAGGACACGTTAAGCGTGTTCACGTGTGTGAGATACTGTGCATTGCTGCTGCTCCTGAAGGTTCAAGATGTCACATATACTTCATCACATCAAAAGCTAAGCCAAAAGAGCTTGGCTATAAATTTCAAATTGTACAAAATCATACCAAAAGCAAGTATAAATTTTTTTTTTTGAAATGCAGCAGTGTAAATCTCTTTAAGTTTTTCCTCTCCCATTTAAGGAGAAGGAGAAGAACTCTTCGCTCACTGAGTTGGCTGACGTTGATCAACTATTTTCTTCTGCACAGGGGCGCACTGGCTTGGAATACGGGGGAATTTTATCTGTACTGTTCTGACTTGCACAATACAGAGGCTGATTTAATTTGACAGCAAAGTAACACCAAGCCCCCAAAATAAAATTACTGAGATGTAAAACAGCGTCAAAACTCCAATTAGTTTTGTATCCTTGAAGCTTCTGGAGGAAATCTAAAAGGCTCCCGTCACGATGAGCAGGCATCAATTTAAGCTGAAGAGATTACTAAAATGTAACCCTCTAATTGAAATTGCTCAGAGCACAATATGACAGAAAGAATCAGAGAAAAATAACTGAATTTTTCCCCCTCAAAAAATGACTCATTACAGAAACTGTTCTATTAACTTTTAACACAGCGTTCCTTTGCAAGAGCTAAAAAACCAAGGGTTTGAGAGGTCTCAACAGAAAAAGCACCGGGCCCAAGAGCAGTGCATGCTTGTGTCGCTGGATCACATATAAGCTTTGACCACTGGCGGAACATTTAAGATAATCAGCATTTCACCAGATCATAGGCGTTTTGGAGTATATTTACAACTTCCACTAAGGACACAAGTTATTCTAACCAAACTGCAGTTTGAATGAATCTGGATTTTGTTTCCAGAATGAACAGATGTATCTTGATGCCCCATTCATACCCATTTCCTCTGCGAGCAACCCCGATCACCCACGTGCGCTTACCACCTCTGAAGCAAACCCTCAGCTCACTGACGGAGGAAGTCGGTCCACTGGACTCTACAGATTCACTTGCACATCACATGCAGACCGGCTGTCCTGGTTAACGCGTCATGGACGAGGCAGTGGGCACGACACAGAGGACGCGGCTGGGAGGCGAGTGCGGTCTTTGTGCACCAAGCATCCCGCACTGGGCTCCGTTGATCCCTTTGCCCTTCCTGGCACCTGGTATATCGCAAGGGGGCCGGGAGGATGCGGGCTGCAGTTGGCTGGGGATGCCTTGGAAAGATCCCCAATGGCTTTCCTCGTAGGGAGGTGCTTGGTGAAAGAGTGTTCGGCTGTCCTGCCAGCCTGATAGCATCTGGGCTCCGACCCCAGGCTCAGAAGCTTCACATCTCTATCACTAACCGGTCCTCGTCGTCACTGCTGCTGTCACTGACCTCCACTCGAGTCTGCTTTCTCAATCCTTCTAGACCCCTCCTCTTGACAGTCTTTGAAGGGACTTCGGGAGCTTCTCTGGGCTGCCCTGGGTTAGAAGTAACCACACGGTCCTTTAGAGCAGTTAATCCAGGGCCTCGACATTTCCCACCGTCTTTTCCTAAGGGAGGGCAGGGGGCTTTCCTCTCCCCACACCCGTACTGTCCCCCGGTAGGAAAAAACATCTTGTGTTCCCCTTCCTCTTCGTATGAACTAGCCAAGCCTGGTCCTAAAGCTGGTATTTCAAGATGAGTTTTTCCAGCTGACCCCAGCAAAACCAAACCTGAAATTCTTTGCCCAGATGAAGGTCTCCCTGGCAGTACTGGTGGCGACATGCCCTCCGCTCTAGCTTTTCTGTCTGGGGAGCTTCGTGTCAGGGCCTCCCCTGCAGCCCTGTGGTCTTGTGGCTCTGCACTGTGAATCCCCAGGGCTGTGTGAGCTGCTCTCTCCCCCAGAGCACACACGGCACCCACAGAGGGAGCAACATCCTTGCGGGGGGAGGTTCCTTTGGACTCAGGGGAAGAAGGTTCTTGAGCATCTGAGAAAACGTATGGTTTCAGATCCACAGAGACTTGCTCCTGGGAGGGCAGAGGCTGGGGCTCCAGCAAGCCCGGGCCGAGACCTCCGCCTCGAGACAGGAGGCTGTCATTCTTAGCCGGGGCCACACAGGACTTGGAGTGCTCTGACCGTCGTGACCCAGCAGCAGTGTTCCGAGGGCAGCGGTCACCGTGCCCACCGGCAGCTGGAGAAATCGCCTGCAGAAAACGTGCAAAGGAAAATAAACGGGGGAAGAAAGGTTAATGGTACAAAACAGACAAGCAAACAAAAACCTTGTGGTCAGAAACGTGGTTCTCAATGAAACTAGGTCTTGAGTTCTTAATGATTCTTTACCAAGCGTGAACTTCAACAGGATGCCCTCCATCAGTTCCCATTAGCGACTAACCGATGCATTAACTCGAGAAGAACCCCTTGTTGAGACAAAATCAGTCACTGAGATTGCCAGGTGTTTTTATCTGGCTTTATGAAAAACCCAATCGCTCAATTATCCCCCTAGTTCCAAGCATCTGATGCTAGATTACCATGCTCGTGCGGTAGACGTTACCTCAAACTTAAGTTTTTCCAGAGAAGCAGCTTCGAAGTGTGGTCTGGATTAGCATTTTTGTGCTTTTCAACCCACACCCAACCCCTCCACCCCCAATCCTGCCTGGCGGTGAAGCCATGTCACAGTGATGTCGGCACATGACAGCATCTCTGTCCTACTCAGGGACTAATTAAAAGCGTAGTCAGGATTTGAAGCGATCATCCTATTCTTCCGCGCACCGTGTCTGCAGGTGTTTGTGCACTCCTGGCGTTTGTGTGTTTGTGTGCCGGGTGGTGGAGGGGGCTCTCTGCCTCCCAGGACACCAACGACAGCAAGCGAGACCCATTAATCCAGACAACCCACGGGCAGAGAGCTCAGAACGTGGTCCCCACCTTCATGGTTACATGGTCTACTCCACTGCCAGCCCGTGAACTTGTGCTGGGAGAGAAGCTTCCCGACGTTTGTCTGGAGCCATCCTCCTCCTCCTCTCTGTGCCCACAACCAGCAGGCGATCCTGAAGAGGCACGAGATGGCTCCTCCTGCAGATTCAGACCTAAAATGGGGAGGCACACTTACACACACAGAAACTGATAACATCAGCAAACAGGGGTTCCCTAGGACTCTGGCTTCCTGCGCAGCTCGGGGCTCGTTTACCAGAGTCCTCCACAATGTGCGCGGGAACACAGCTTACTTTGAACCACTTCACACAGCCTAATGAAACATTTCCACTTTGGCTAAGAAATGGTAAGACCAATTCCCTAGGCAGAAAAATCCCTAAATCACATACATTTAAAAAAAAAAAAAAAAAAAAGTCACATGGATGTTTTTCAGCAGCACTATCTTCCTGGCCACGTTTAGGTCAGGTTAGGTTCATTTCAGGTTGGCGGGAATTCTCTGGTCACGCAACCAGGATGGAGGGTGGAAATTTCCGTCTCCATGGAAATGGGATTTTGTCTCCACTGGAGCATGGGGCAGCAGGAAGCCAGGTGGGTTTTGGTGTTGCTGTAGTTTGGTGGCAGTTACTGTGACCTGGGTGGGCAGAGGGCACCGAAGAGGAGACCTTGACAGCATCTGCCACACAGCAGCATCCTCTACAGGGAGCAGCTGCTTCCCCTCCTGTCTGCCCCGCACGCACTCTCCTTCTGTCACAGGGGCCTGGGATACGGGTCAGAAGGACCACGGAACTGCAGAAAGGATGGATTCCATCATGAGATGAGATCAGAAAATATTCTAGAATGGCTGCACCACCAGAGAAAAGCATTAGATCCCCTTTCAAATTTGCTTTCCTTTTGATTAAAATTACATATGCACAGACTTTCAAAAAGTCCAATCTTTCTACTTATTAAGAAAAATAACAGTGCTTGCCCACCCACTCACCTTTACCCACTTTGGATTCTTTTGATATTTACTTACTTCACTTTAATAATATGCTTACTGCAGTACTTCTTGATTACTTTTTTTTCAGTTTGGAGGAGAGTCTATGGCTTCCCACGAGGGAAGGCAAGCGTTCACCTCTTTCTCCAGCACTCCTGGATCCAGAACCTTCATTCCCCCACCACGACCTGCCACGTATGCACACGGCCCACTCCATCTCCTATCACAGTTACATAACTATGATGTCATAATGTCGTTTAGGAGAATATTCAGTGCTTACATATCAGGACCATGTCTCTCACTGCTGAGCCATGGAATGTGGCGTGACTACACGGTCTTTCTGGCCAACACTGTTTCTCCTCAAGTGAACAGCTACCTTGTTTTTAAATTTTGCTTGGTTGTCCATAGGTCTACTACTAAAACCATCCTCCCGCCTCTTTCGCAATTGTCTGAGGTTTTCTTTCATTTCCTTAGAAATGAAAAAATCTCTTTTCATTAGAAAGATCTCTTCAAATTCTCTGACCTGCCTCCAGAGGCCCACTGCTCCCTGGGCCCACTGTGTGGCTGTGCCCCCAGATCTCCTTCACCCCACTGTGGCGATTCTCCTCACCTAGTTGGCTCCTGGAGCCCCCCACTTGTTTCCTTGCTTCCCTCGGCTTCGCGAGAAAGGGTGCATTAAATACAATTGTTCAGACTTCAGTCTGCCACTTGTTGGGGTATAACATTCTGAATTAGAATTCATTTGCTTTCAGAATCAAAGACACCATTCTGTTGAGTTCTAGTTGTTAAGAAGTCTGGAGCCAACATGATTTATGATTCACGAACCTTTGGGCAAAACCTTTTTGTGTTTTGTCTCTCTGGAAACTCCTAGACTCTTCTTTGTTCAGTGTCTCCATGGTCCTGCGTCTATTTTCATTCATTGTCTGGGCATTCAGTGTGCCCTTTCAAACTGAATCATGTCCTTCAGTTTTGGGAAAACATGGTGCTGTTTCTTTGATATTTATTCTCCGGTTTTCTCTTTCCTCTCTTTCTAGAACCGCTCTTGGTAAGTTACTGGGCTTCCTTGTCTAATCCTCTTTTTCTTGTCTTTTCTCTCGTATATCCTACTTGTCTTTTTATTTTACTTCTGGAATTTTCTATTCCAACTCTTCATTTCCTATTTCTGCTATTAGGTTTTTTAATTCCTAAGAGCGTATTATTATTTCCTTCCTTAGAGCACCCTGTTGTTACCTCATGGCTCTAGTATCTTCCATTCTGTCTCTGGCAATATTGATAATGTTTTGTTGCCACTGCTGAAGTTTGGCTGAAGTTCTGGCTGAAGTTTGCCTCTCCCTACATGGTCTGTCTTCCAAGTTCCTTTTGTTCTCATTTGTTTTCACCTTTACCTTTCAGAGTAAAGCCTGCCTTGAGGTATCCATCAAGCAATCTCAAATTTCCACCCACATCTAGCAAACAGGCACTGCACAACAGACTGTGAGCTCTTTACAGGGGCACTTGGTCCACTGGGGCCACCCTGCGGGGGGCAACCTGCTTGCCACATTTCATTGGGAAGCCCTGAAATAATTCTCTGGGCCTTCCACAAGGACTGGATGGCTTCTGTGTGAGGAGTCCTCCAACCTTCTGCCTGGAAAGTACGATCTACTTCCTATATCTCGAGGGGTAGGTTACCAGATTAGCAAGTGCATTAATCCTGAACAAATCAAGTCTGAAAATCTATAGGAAAGTACAACGGTTTGGGGAAGGAAGTAGTCATTTTTCCTTTAATACAATTTTCACTTGAGCACCTGTGCATCAACATAGAACCCGACTCTTGGTATTCCGTTCATCTGCTCATCAAACATGTCTTGGACCTGTTCAGTGAAGCAGGCGCCATGCTGCTCAGCCCCGAAGCACTGGACAACAGGGTGAAGGAGTCCCGGCCCCCGAGAGCCTCTGCTTCAGTGGGGAAGACAGACGAAGGCCGGTCAACTGATCATATCATTTCCAGTTGTGCCAGGGGTGGAGGAGGAGACGATCACCCGCACACGGCGGGGCGATCGCAGGGGGGCTCTGAAGGAGACTGATGGTGAACAGGGAGGGGAGCACATCCCCATCACCGTAGCAGGGCTCTCACCGAGAGCTGCAGTCAGTGGGGGGCGCAGGACAGGAGTGGTAGGCGGGTCACTGCTGCCCATGACCGAAGAAGGTGACTCTGAAAAACCAGTATCTGGAATGAAACTTCCAGGTGAGAAAGAACCAGCCCAGGATGGCCATTCCAGGTGACAGAGGAACAAATGCAGAGACCCTGAGGAGGGAAGGAGCCTGGGGTGGGGAACCAGTGGGAGGCCATCGTGGAGGAGGGCAGTGAGCAGGAGCGACAGGAGACGAGATGAAGGTGGGGCAGCCAGCAGGGACCCAGACGTTGTTGGATGCGGGCAGCTGTGGAAAGGGGCTTAGACTTATCTCGCAGTCACTGTGAAGAAACCAGTTTCCAGTGGGAGGGTCCCCATCTTCTCAAGATGCATACTCGCCTGCTGCCCAGCCACCGGGGCTTCCCAGGGCAGTCCAGTGGCCAGATGAGACAGTTAGCAAAGGCAGTGGATGTTGAAATGGAGAAAACACGTGGATTCCAGCTATATTTTCACTCCCCCACCATGAAAAATCACCAAAAGATAATAATGATGATAAACGTTTCTCCAGCCCCCCTGCTCACCAAGCGCAAGCACCTCAGCCTAAGTGGATTAAGCTGGGTCCCCACAGTGACAAAACAACCGGGCAATTCATTCAATTCAGTGAAGAAGGAAAACCAATTAGTATAGAGAAAATAATCAGATTGGCCAAATGTCTTCTCAGCAGGCTGTTTGGGTTTTGAAGCTTAACGGAAAGGCCATGTGCACATTTGACCAATACTTTCTGACTCATCTGAGAGCGTGAAGGGAGAAAATCCATTGATTTAATTTGCTTTTGACCTACAGTCTACAGAGAAAAGTGAGTTATCTTTAATAATTGTGAAAAATGCCCAAATAATGTCACTGAAGTGTGTTAAACTAATTTGGATTATTGAAGAAGGGCGCTAACTCACTTTTAAATGAATGGCCCTTTTCAAAAAGTAAGTGGCGCCCTGGCCAAATGGTAAAGCACAGAATGTGGTCCTGTTTGGGGCACAGCATCACTCCGTGAATCACTTCCTACATCTTCAGAAATGACGGAGTCTGCCTTCTTCACACAGTCTTCAGAAATTTAACCGCTCTCACACAATTACGTGAATCTTCTTAAGAAAGCACCTGTCATCTGAGCTTCGCATGCCGTTCTGTTCTCCCCCTGATGAGAGGCTGTGCTTTTAATCATTTCCCTCAGAAATAATTGCCAAGCCACGTTGAGAGGAAGAGACTGCTTAAAACGTTGTAGCAAATTTAAATTTAGCCATCTTGAAAAGGCTACCAGAAACTGTAAAATAATTAGAGAGAAAATGGAGTGAAGCAGGCTGATGAAACTCACAGAACTATCGACCTCTTCAGAGCCAAGCCTCCTCCCACTGTCTCAATCCCCGGGCTAATATGTTTATTAGCATTATGGAAAAGCTAATAAACATATTACTCAAATATCATTATCAATGATAATGCAAGTAAACGGATACATCTCCTTCAGTTGCCCCAATACACCAAAAACTCCATTAATCTGGAGACCAGACTCTGAATTGTGTATGAGGAAGGGGTCAAAAGAGTCCACTGTGTTGGGCTTCTAAGCAAGGTACAAGCATCAACAAAAACACAGGCGTGATCTCCACGACTCTGAACTGATCTGAGATTGAACTGTTTAAGAGCATCGCTATCACAGAAGGACGCACAGTGTGTTGGTGAGAAAAATGTGCAGTGACTTAAGAAAGGCCAGGCAGAACTTTTCAAGTTCTGCCACTATATTGGCAGATGTTTGCTCACTTATTCAGATGTTCACTGAACCCATTTTTCTGAGTCCCTATTTGTTGGGCCCATACACAAACCCATATCTGTAAGCCTAACTATCCAGTGAGCCCAGGTTTACCGAGCACAGAGTCCAGCCAATACTCGTGTCCAGAACCACGCCGAGCACAGGCAATGCATTCAATGGCAGTCAAGGCAGACACCCTCATGCAAATTACCGTCTAACGGGGGAGAGATGCAGCCACCACAGTAGGACGCAGAAAATGCACCAAGCAAACATGGTAAACAGCCTGAAGGGAAAAGTGGAAGGAGCCATGAGATGGTGAAAATGGGGCCCTGACCCCACCTAGACCTGTAGAGGACAGCAGAAGCCTACACACTGCAAGAATGTGTGTGGACGCTGCACCTGTGCAGGCTGCTTCTCTCTTCACCAAGTCTCAGCATTCATTCATGTTATTATTCAGCAAAAAATTTTTAGGCTCTGTTTCATGCCAGACATTGTACTAAAATATTTTTGCAAGTAGATTCATCCGCTTCCTCAATCATACTGCAAGCTTCATTGGTAGGGACTCTGTGGAAGGATGATGGAAGACAGGACTTCCTCTTCTCAGGGAGAGTCTGGGGGATGTCGATCCTAATCAGAAGGTGATCATGAGCCAGCAGGAGGCAGCCTGAGACCCGAGTTCCATAGACCAGGGCCATGGGAGGGAGGACCACAAGAACACTTTCATCGGGGACAGTCTCAGTGTCTCTGTGCCACCCTAATGCAGTCTCGTGAGAGTTTGCCTCTAAGTAATCACAAACGAATCTTTTACTTCGGAAACTGCATTTCCTTGCAGTTTTCAACTATTTTTTTTCGTGGGGGGAGGGTAGAGGGGCAGAAGGAGAGGGAGGGATGAACTTTAAGCAGACTCCACACCCAGCACAGAACCCAACGTAGGGCTCAACACAAGGACCCTGCGACCATGACCTGAGCTGAAATCAAGAGTCGGACACGTAACCAACTGAGCCACCCAGGCACCCTCTTGTCCATATATTTGATGAAAGGCAATCAGTCAGGACAAGAATCCTTCTCACCTGGAAACTCTTCACTAAATGGTGTTTAGTGCAAAGGGTGGTTTAAAATCTTGCTTTCACAGGGCATCTGGGTGGCTCACAGTTAAGTGTCTACGTTTGGCTCAGGTCATGATCCTGGGGTCCTGGGATCGGGTCCCACATCAGGCTTCCTGCTCAGCAGTGAGGCTGCTTCTCCCTCTGTCTCTCTGTCTCTCATGAATAAATAAATAAAATCTTTAAAAAAAAAAAAACCCTCCTTTCAGTTATAAGTTTTATCATGTCCGGAGTGTGACTTTAAGGCACACAGCAAAAATAGGATTAAAGAATCACATAAGGAAAAAAGATCATAAAAGAAAGGCCATTTGGAACATTATAAATGCCAAGGCTGCACCTCGCCGATCTACTTCATGTATCGTTATTCCAGAATTTTCTTGTTGCTAAATGAGAACTGTCTACGCGATCCTCTTCCCTAGGACATAACTGATACACCCGCAACATCCTCTCATCTTTTCTCAAGATTTACACCCTAGAACGAAGAAGGAATTATTCTGTTTCAGCAATTTCGGAGCACTAAGACTTAACTAATAGCTTTCGGGAAAGAATTAATACTTCTCTATTAATTCTAATCAGAGAAGACGTGGAGAAGTCATTACCTCCTGTCAGAGAGGGAGAGCGAAGGCACGGGGGAGTGGGCACTGCAGAGACCCCTCTCCAAACCCTCCTGTGTCTTCCTGACACTCGGACTACATTCCAGGGGGCACCCGGTTAGCTCCCGAGCTGCCACCATGAACTCACAAAAGGAAAGCACCGCCAAGCGACCGGTGAACAAAGGCAGAAGCCACCTTTATTCCAGGGACTTATTCAGCCTCTTCATACACTAGTTAGAAATTGTACCTTTTATGTATGTGTAATTAGGTAAAGCTTTTACTTCCGAAACCACCTGTAATCGTGGCGTCTCCACATTTCTGTTCCTGAGATGAAAGGGATGCATTTTGATCACTTTCTCCTCTCAGATATTTTCTCCCAACTCAGTGCATGGGGCTGGTTTGAAACACCTCAGGGGTTTCAGAGCTCAGCCGTGTACGGAATTCAACGCGCCTTCATAGAGTGAAACCCAGGCCCACGGAATCGGGACATAATGAAGACGGCTTTACCTCAAACCCGGCCGAGGACAAGGGTTTTGTGATCCGTCTGCGGCAGTGGTTCTTAACCGGGGGTGATGGGTCGAGACTTCCCATGGTCATCCTGACTCGAGCGGGGCAGGCCCCTGGCATGTCATACGAAGAGGAGGCAGCCAGGGAGCCAGTGCCCAGGACAGGGCCTGACCCCCGGCTGCTGAGTCGCAGAACAGACGGCCCGCCTGAAACCAAGTCACCAACTCAAACGCTGTAGGGCCCAGGCAAAGAACATAAATGAGGGAGGCTGCCTGGGGCTAGGGACTGTGGTGAAGGGAAGGCATGCCCAGGCTCGAGGCCACAGGAGACCCCCAGGGCCACCAACTGCCACTGGCAAGGACCAGTTCGCCACATCTGACCATTTTCCAAGAGAAACCAAAACACTGGATTCCATGTGTTTGTCAGCACCGATGATGAATTTTCACACAGCAACGCTGTGCTAGCCAATGTGCCCGCGGTCCGAATTCGGCCAACGGGGGTCAGTCTGGGGCGCTCGCCGGTCACAAAGCTCTGGGGCGCTGACAGCAGTGGAGAGGCTGTACGCCTCACCCGGGCCTCATGCTTAACGGGAGCAAAGTTTCTTTTAAAAAATGCTGCTGAGGGGCGCCTGGGTGGCTCAGTGGTTTGGGCTGCTGCCTTCGGCTCTGGTCATGAGCTCAGGGTCCTGGGATCGAGTCCCGCATTGGGCTCTCTGCTCAGCGGGGAGCCTGCTTCTCTCTCTCTCTCTCTCTCTGCCTGCCTCTCTGCCTACTTGTGATCTCTGTCTGTCAAATAAATAAATAAAATCTTTAAAAAAAAAAAATGCTGCTGAGTGCACTGTGGTGAGTGCTGTGAAGTGTGTAAACCTGGCGATTCACAGACCTGTACCCCTGGGGCTAAAAATACATTATATGTTTATAAAAAAAATTTTTTTTTACAAATGCTGCTGAAAACTACGGAGGAGTAAACATGGTCTTGGAGAAGTACTTTGGGAGTACCTTACGCAGGGAAGTACGTAACGAGAAACTACCAAACGGAGCCAAAACATTTCCTGCAGCAATAGTTGTGGTAGCAAAACAACAGCAACCGACCAAAACACCCATGGAAACGGGCAGGGTTGAATTAAAAAACTGTGGTACAGCTATGTCAAGGGATTTTTATGCCATGATTAAAATGATCAATCAATCTCTAACCTAGGCCCAGAATTTTATACAAGACGGACGAAGAAGAGTCGCACACTTCTACAGATGGGATGGCTCTAGTTGTGAAAAAGCAAGGAGCCCGAAGTGTCTGTTCTGAGTTTTCCGCACGCAGAGGAAGGTGTGCGAGAACACGAGCGGAACCCTGGCAGCTGCAGAGGGCCCTAGCCTGGGGACCATCAAGCTCTCCTCAGGTATGTCAATACTGCTTTCTTAGCTGCAACAAGCATGGTATTGCTTTATTCATTTGAAAGAAAAATAAGAGGCACTGGCCCTAAAATTCACACTGAATGGAATAAGGAAAAGCCCCCGGGGTGTGCCCGGCATGTTTGGGCAAAGCTACGGCTCAGGCCAATTCAGTCAGAACGCAAAACACCTGCTGACAGAGGGCTCGAAAGACTCACACTCTGGTGTGTCATGAAGTTCTGCTTCTCGGGCAGAGAGCAGGGGAGACTCACCAAAGAAGAGAAAAATACATTTTTCCATATCTAACCAAATCTGGAGCATTTCTGAACTACCCTAATTTTTTTTTTTTTTAATTTCGCCTCTTCTGAGTAATCATTTTTCAATCTCTTTTTTTCAGAAACCACTTTTCTCTATGGTTCGAATTTCTCTTCTCTTTCTCTGATGAAAGGCAATCAGTTTGAGAACACTTCACTTACCATTTTCTCCAAAAAAAAACACATTTAGTGGAAAAAGTACGCTTAAAATCTTTTGGTAGGTTGAAACTTTAATCACACTCAGACAATAAGAGAACACTCTAAAATGAAGAGAGGACAAATTGTGGGGAAGAAAGAAAACTAAATGGAGAACAAAAAATAGCTAATATTATTTGAATTATTTAGTGCCAAAATTGAGTCAAGAGAATCCACTTTATGGACCATTACTTTCAAAGTTTCTTAACTCTAAATGAAACTGTAGAGAAAAAAAGTTCAGGCTTTAGAATATAATTGATGTGTTTAAGCAATTGTCTCATCATTTCTTAAGATTTACACCCTGGAGAAGGAGGTGTTATCCTGTTTCAGCAATTCTGTAAGCAATATTACTTAACTAATGGCTTTAGGAAAAGAATATCTCCCCATTAATTCTGACAGGAAAAATAATGGTACAGAGCCATTAGCTCTCGTCAGAGAGGCAGGGAGGGAGTTCGTGGATTTGGAACCCTGGAGCTCAGGCTGCCATTCGTGTTTCTCTTAGGAAAACACTTGGAGGTGATTTGTGACAGAGGGAGCAGGGCACGACCAACACCGAGGGAGCCCTACCACCCCCATTCCACTCATGGCAGACTAACAGAAGTTTAAAGGCTAAAAGGGGAAAAAAAAAATGAAGATACTTAATTTCAGAGAACTACATCACTATGCTCACATAATATTTAGCTATTCTACCTCTTAACACAATTAGGTAAACCTTTTATCTCAGAAAGTACCTGTCAGAGAAGTTCTCTTTACCTTTTCTGTTTTTTCAATGAAAGACAGCTGCTTTGATAACGTTAGCCTCGGAAGCATCTTCCCTAAACTATATTCGTGGGGGGAAAAAAAAACTAGTTAAAACATTTCAGTCACTTAAAAGTTTAGTTATGTGCATAATTCAAAGGAAGAGATTCCAGTGAGAAAGAAAGTAAATGAGACAAAGAGAAAGAATAGAGTGGCTCCCTCACCCTGGAATTAAATACAGGTTTATGGTCAATGATTGAAGTAGCTCAATTCTACCTAGTTGATGCAGCATGCATGTAGCTGAAGAGAAGAAAATTAGGACATAATTACACAATGACTGGTATTGTGATAAATACCACAAAGAACATGAGTTATGAATCATACCACAAGGACATCTAGTCTCGCTTGAGACTCAGGAGCAACCAGCCTACAGACCCACTAAAATGTCACTTCACAAAACCATCCAAGGAGCCAACATGATGAAGAAGGCTCAGCCTGGTTCTTCAGAGAGAACATGGCTGAAGGACCCATCAGAGGGACAGGAAAATACATTTACTGAAAACCTCACCACATGCCTGGGTATTTCCCTCTCCTAATGCAATTTTCTGAAAGTTTGTCTCTTCCAAGTAATCACATATTTTGTTTCAGAAACTACTTTTCCTAGTAGTACTCATTTCTTTTTCGTTTCTTTGATAAAGGGCAATCAATTTCAGATTTTCCTCTTGGAGAGTTTTTCTTTCCCTAAAAGATGTTTAGTGGAAAGTCATGTTTAAAATCAATTCTTAAGTTAGAAGTTTATACCCAGACCATAATCATGTACTTAAAATTTACAGAGCAAATGCAGACAATGAGGTGAGGAGGCAAAAAATACAATTACTGGAAATACCATTTGAAATCTATAATGCCAAGACTGAAATCAAGAGTATCTACTCTTTGAATTATTATTTTCAATGTTACTCATTACTAAATGAGTCTATGAAAGATAGTCCATTTCTCAAAATATAATTGAGGTATTTGAGAGAGCTCATTTTTCCTCAAGATTTGCATCCTTAAAAAGAAGAAATTGATCCATTTCAAGGATAATAGCTGGGAAGAAAGATCTTTCCTTTTCTACTTCATTAATCCTGATAAGGGGGGAAAATGGACTAATTTCAAACTAGAAACAAAGACAAGAAAGAAAATATTGGAGTTGGCCTCATCAATTCTGGTTTTCCAATATACCTTAGGAAAGAAAACATTCCCAGCCCAGTCTCTGTGAAAAGATAAATGGTCACAGAGAATCTAGCTCTTCCCTCAATTCTAAATCACAGACTAATAAAACCAAATTTGATGACAAAACCAGGGAAAGAGGAGGAGGGAACATTCTTCTGTTTCCATGGCATGTTTGGGTACGCTACCTTGTGTGGCACAAAGGTCATTTCTTACTTCAGAACACCTGCCGGTGCGGTGCTCTTTGCTTTCTTGAGGAAAGGCAAGTGTTTGGAAAGCTGGAAACCCTCTTCCACTCAGATACTTTTTCCAAACAACATTAGTGGAAGAGTCTGTTTAAAATATTCCAGTAATGTGAAGTCCTGTACACGGACAGAATTCAATAGCATTTCTCACATACTATCTGAGAGCAAGGGGACCGGGATAAAGGGAAAGAAGAGAGGTGACCCCTGCTCTTGAAAAACTTTCATACCAACGTTCACTCAAGAATGTGTGGTTTTCTTAATAATGGCAGAACCCCGGCTGGGTCAACTATGCCAGTCATTGAAATACTTGCAACTCGGCTTCATCTTTTCTCAAGACTTGAGAGAAACAGAACTCCTGCCCCTGCAACCCTGCAGCAACACGGCGAGCACTGGTTTTGGAGGAAAAGCCTTGGCATAGTTTCTATGGATCCTGACACGAAAAAACAGGGGGATGGTCCCAAGTTCTTTCAGACCCCAGTGGGTAATGAAATGTCAAGTAGGGGCGCCTGGGTGGCTCAGTGGGTTAAAGCCTCTGCCTTCGGCTAGGGTCTTGATCCCAGGGTCCTGGCATCGAGCCCCACATCGGGCTCTCTGCTCAGCGGGGAGCCTGCTTCCTCCTCTCTCTCTGCCTGCCTCTCTGCCTACTTGTGATCTCTGTCAAATAAATAAAATCTTTAAAAAAAAAAAAAGAGTCACCTGTGCTCTGCTTGGGAAGACCATGGACACTTGGGACTCACAGGTTCCCTGTGCCTCAGAAGCTGAGACACGGGCAACAAAGCAGAAAGGAAGAACAATAGGAAGACAGGGGCCAAATTCTCACAGGACTCTATGAAGTCACTCTTTTGTCCTCACACCAGTTTTAGAAATCCTCCCTTTTATGATGTGAAACTTGAAGTACCAAACTTTTTTTTTTTTAACTTCAGAAATTCTCTCCCACGTTCAGAATAGCGCCTCTGGCCTCCTCTGAACTTAACAAAAGCTCAGGTACGTGTGCAACTGAAAGCCTACCTGGAAATAGGGGTAAGACCACCAATGCAACAGGAAGGAAAGAAAGAGAATACAAAAGAGAGAATACTGCCCCAAAAATCATTTTTAATCGCTACTAATCAAGAAATCATATTTCCAGATTTCTTTTTTAAATAGACATTGATATAGTGGAACCATCTAGAAAGTCCAAACTTTGAGGCATTTTAAAAAACTTTACACCCTCCCTGAAGACTTCTACTCCACCGTTCCCCCCCTCCAAAAAATGTACGTCTGTTTTGCAGTTCTAAAGCAAAATAAGGGAAGGAAACCCATGGTCTGAGAGAAAATGGGAGGTGCCCTTCAACTTTTGTCTGGAAGAGACTGTAAACAGCATCGTGGATCCAGAAATTCCACCCGGAGAAGGGGTGGAGGGAGAGTGGAGTGGGAGCTGAATCTTGAGGCGGATACACAGTTCTGTGTAATGACCAAAAGGAGCTGAGGGGGTGTGGCAAGAATGGAATGTAAAACACTTGAACCCGCTAGAGGGAGAGGGGACAATCGGGGGGAGCTTCTGCCTCGGAGCAGCTCCCAGAATGCTCCCCGACAGTGGCCCTGGGCAGGCACAGGGTGGGGGCATTGGCACCCCTCACCATATAGCTGTCCACCTGCTCCTTTTCCTGAAGTAAAGACAGCTAGGACTGGTAAGATTTGCTCTCCAGAATCTTCTCCACATAGAAGGCACAGGGTCTGTTTAGAATGTGCACAGAATGAAATGAAAATTCACTTAAGCATGGAAAACGAGGGTCCGAGGAAAGTAGCCTTGGGTGTGTGTGTGGGGGGGGGTGGTATTGTCACTGAACAATCATTCAAGAAATCCTCTTGACTCGTCTTTAAAAATATGTTATTACTAAACTCAAATCAGAGAAAGAATACACAGCCTAAATTATCATGGAGTAAACTAACATAATGATTTTGAAATAAAGTAGTTTACACTGTTTCTGTGAATGCTGACAGGAAAATAATGAGAAAATTGCATGAACATCCATCAAAGAATGCAGGCTAGAAGCACCAGGAGCGGGTTCTGGTAGATTTGCTCACTCAGGCCCCTCATGAAAATTGAAAAAAGTCAGTGAGAAGAAGGCAGAAGACAAATGGCAAGAGGGCTCCAGCCCCAAAGGACGCCGGTATCCAGAGACAGAGAGCCCATGGCAGCCTGCCAGGGAGAAAGAGATGCGTGGATTATGATGTTCCACGCGCATCCTATCACTTCAAGGAGTTGCCAACTTCTCTGTGCAAGAGCAGCCTTCAAAACTTCTATCTCGAGAAATTATTAGTCTATTTTCACCTCAAATATTTCTCTCATACAGAGGAAAACAAGGCTATCCATTTTCCTTGCAAAATACCCTCCAATCTTGTATTCACCATGAGCGGTTGCCAAGTACTCTTCATTATTATGAAAGTTCTCTCAGGGAGAGAAATCCATACCCAGCCTCTAATAAATTCAAGGGGGAGAGGACAAGAAGAGGTGAAATAGCATGAGGTAGATAATCAAATTTAAAATAGGTTCTAGTGTAGAAATGTTACCCTGTACACAAGCTCGGAGTTCGCTGCCACCTATTACTAGGGCTTCCCAGTACATCTTCTGAGCCAGAATGGCGCAGCTTTGATGCTTTCTGCCTCACGAATTTCAAAGAGAAGAGAAAATTAACCCCTTTCCTTCCATGATTTAGCTTTGCAAAAAAGGAAGTGAAGGTGGCAAAGTAATGGGGAAGGCCCGTCACTGTCCTCTTGTCTGTCCTCTGGTTGGGGTACGCAGCTGGGAGGCCTCGGACCCTGAGGAGGAGGAGGAAACCCTGTATATTTGAGCCAAGGACTCAGAAGCGAGAGCGACAGACATTCAGAGAAGCGAAGAGACCTAGAAGGATCAAAATGATTGACGACAGGAGGCTCCAGAGGGTCTGGACGGCCAGGATGGAGCCGGCCTTCCACTCCTCTGACGAGGAACTCCAGTAAGAGTTCCTCCACCCCGAAATCAACTCCAGTAAGAGTTCCTCCACCCCGAAATCACCAGGCTTCCAGGCAGATGGGGCAGGAAGGGCAGGAACCTCCAAATTGATGACAATTCAGAAGTGAAATCAGATTTGAAGGAAAAGTTGAAGGTAAATTTTGAATCACATGGAGACCCCCAGGGAGGCCTCAGCCAGAAAGAGTGCTCTGAGGATCTCGGGGAAGCGTTGCCAGATAAAATGGGGATGACCACTTAAATCTGAATCTCCGGTCAGCAAAGGATCATTTTTAGCATAAGTATGTCTTATGCCATGTTTGGGACATACTTATGCTGAAAAAATATACTCACTGTCTGAAATGTAACTTTAATTGGGTGCCCTGTATTTCCATTTGGCAACTCTGGCCATGAGCCACATGGAGCCTCTTCCCCTGAGCAGCTCCAAGCACCACACGCTGTTACTCTGGGGATGGCTGCAGGCTCTAGATGGAGCAATTATTACCGAGCAAGAGATCTTGTGACAGGGCACACCACAAACATGCTGACAGTCCGATGGCCCCAACCAACTGCTCTTTTAAGATATTATTTATTTATTTATTTGAGAGACAGCACATGCACATGAGTGGGGGGGTGGGGAGGGGGTAAGAGGCAGAGGGAGAAGCAGACTTCTCGTTGAGTAGGAAGCCCAATGTGGAGGTTGATCCCAAGACCCAGGGCTCATGATCTAAGCTGAAGGCAGATGCTTAACCAACTGATTCAGGCACCTCGGCCCCAACGGCTCTTGATGGAGAAACGGCTTATGCATCCGAAACACTCAGGAGCCAAGCCCACAGGCAAAGGCCAAAGCCCGGTCTGGTGTGGGGAGAGAGCCAACATCCCAGCCCTTCTCCCAATTTTCAGAGTTTTTTCACCACCACGAGAAAACAACCTTCAGTCTATTGGGGAAAATTATTAGTCTCTCTAATCTCATGATTTCCCCCACTCCTGTGTATCCAAGGATCCCAAGCCATTCATTTTCCTCCCGAGAAGTTCCCCTAACCCACACTCACTGGAAAAGCCATCGAGTAGAGTTGGTTATCAGGTTTTCTGGGTGACAGACCATGGCTGGCCTCTAACAAATGCCAGAGGGAAAGACAAGCAGAGCAGAAATGGCATGACGCAGGTAACGGCACCGGAAGGCACATTCGGCAGAAAGGCATTCTAGAGTTCCCAGCCAGTACCCAGGACTGGCAGGCACGACGACACTTTCAAGACAAGAGTCTTGTGCTCATAACTTCTCCAGCAAGAGCTTTAACCCAGAGGAAGGGGAGAGAGAAAGAGCAAACTTCTTTTTCTTCTTTTTAAGCCAGAAGCGGCGGGGGGTCGGGGGTGGTGAGTACAAACTTTGGCTCTTAGTAGTGAACCAGCCAATGGCATCTGATTCAGAAAAGAGCAGAAGGTCTTTCCTGCCAGGAACATCTTTTCCCCAAGGGCAAAAGGCTCATAGGAAAACAAGCCCCATCCAGAGGAAGGGACTCTGTCCTCAAGGAGGGCTCCCTGAAGGGACAAACCGAGCACCACAGAGAGACACTTGGGTATTCGTTTCCCTCCTACACCTGCTAGAGGAGGGAGAAGGAAGCAAAAGGACCCAATGGAATGTCTGATCCAAGTGTTCGCTTTTGGGTTCATCACATGGTTACAGCAGAGAAAGGCGTGAGCTGCTTCATGAAAGCTTCTTGACGCTGCAGGGATCTGGGCAGGCCTGGAAGGAGGAATGAATTTACGAGGATTTCAAATGGACCCGGAAGGCCACAACACACAGACAGAAAGTACGGGACTGACCAATGGCCAGGCTGGAAAATCAGGATCCCATTCCCTTCCAGTCAGTTCAAGGCATTTTTAACCTCACTATGCAAAAACAGCCATCAAAAATTCTGTTTTTAAAAACTATTCGTCTGTTTACCTCAGAAATATTTCTCCCCAATATCTGAGGACCCAAGGCTATCCATTTTTCTCACTGAACATCACTCTACTTGAGTGCCTCACGCTCCCCAGAAGAGAATCGCATGTGCGCATTCCAGGATCATGAAGGTCACTGAGGCCGAGAATGCTCTGCCCACCTGCTAATAAACTCAGAGAACAGAAGTGGGAGCCCATGAAATAGCACAGGGTAAATAGTAAAACTTAAATCAGGTTTCAGTGTGGAAATGTACCTTATGGTTATTTTCTAGCTAATCTCTCTCCTCTGACTATAGGTCTTACATATGTTTTCTCAGTGAGGATTCTAATGCAGTTCCTATCCAATATTTTCAAGGAAAATAAAAGTAATTTACTTTTCCAATAATGTCTGGGTTCAGGTAAAGACTATGTGAACTTGCGTCTCACAGAGCAGCTCCGGGTTATCCCTATTCCAGAAATCCTAATTACACCATGCATCATAGGAGACAGAATCTGGTGAATGGGGAGACTCTTGAGGGCAGAGGGCAGAGTCTGCAACCAAAGGAAACCCATGGAAAAATGGGGGAATGGGAGAGGGAAGCCAACTTCCTGCAGGTAAAAAGTTAAGGGTGGGCATAGGGGCCAGGTGACCTTGCAGGGGAGAGCTTGACAGACCTCAGCCCCTTGGTCAAGGTCAACATCAACTGCGGTGAGTCATGCCAAGAGCATGCACCCTTGATACGATGGGTGGAGAAGGTCACTTCACCCCTGGAGTCTTGCTCACCAAACCATCACCCCAACCTAATCATGGTGAAAACACCAGACAAACCCCAACAGAGGGACATCTGACAATATACCTAGCCAGTCCTTCTCTAAACTGTCATGGTCATCAAATACAAGGAGGGTCTGGGACATTGTTACAGCCAAGGGGAGCCTAAGGAGACATGATGATAAAAGCCACGTGGTGCCTGGGTGGGATCCTGGGCTGGAAAAAAGAACACGAGAAAAAAAAGTAGGGAAATCTGAATCAACTATATAACTTAGTTAATAATTCTTTACCCATAGCTAATATATCACTAATTATAACAAACATGCCATACTAATGTAAGGTGTTAAAAATGGGAACTGGGGGTAGGCTATATGGGCATTCTCTGAATGATCTTTACAACTTTTCTGTAAGTCTGAAACTATTCTAAAATAAAAGGTTGACTGGGAAAAAAGGAAAGGCCAGTGTGCCAGGTGCTGTCTCCTGGGGCCAGAGCTCTGTGGTGGAGGGAGTGGTCTTCCCCTTCCATTGCTCTAGAGGTCTCAAGACTTAGACAAAAATCTGAGGTTCCTCTGGAAGCCCACATCCTCTCCCTTACTCTCCACGGCTTGTACAACTTGACGCGGCTCTTCTGACATGTGACCATGAGGGCCTCCTTCCTCCCGGAAGAGACCTGAAGCAAACAGACACCTTGCCCCCACTCTCCTGTCCAACCACCTTCCTCAGCAGAATTCCGGGTACTGTGCTGTCCAGACACACAGCCTCATCTGCAGACCTCATGGAAAGGAAAATGCAGGCTCTTGTTCCAAAGGACTGAGCTTTTCAAGCCTCCCAACAGAGCCCAGGCCCCAGTGTGGGGCCCTCTGAGTGCTCACATGGGTCACACACTGTGAGGGCTGTGGTAGGAGGCGTTCACAGCTTGCCATGAAGCTGTTAGTACCAGCACGGACAACCCACAGAACAGCACCTGGAGGGCAGAAGAAGGGAAGAATGGAATCTCATAAAGCCTGACATGCATGGAAGTGAGGTGTGCCAGCTGGAGGAGCTACACCTCTGTGCCCTCTAACTCCCGAGGAACCCCGAGCGCCCCCTCCAGCTGGAGGAACTGGACAGCCCGCAGTGGGAAAAGCCGCTCACGACCAGAGGTGGTCGTGAGGGCGGGATGGTGATCTGGGTTGTTTTCTCTCCTATTCTTTCCCAGAAGGTGGGAGTGGAGTGGAAAAGGGGGACTGTTGGCTTTAGGGGCGGGCACGCATGCGCGTGCACACACACACACACTCTCACTCTCTCTCTCCTCCTGAGAGAGGGATTAACTCCTCAAGAGCTGGCACACAAGGGCTATCTTGTCAATTTGGATCCTCAGGAACATTGGAAAGGGGCTTCGGAGAATCCCTCAAGCTATCACCCTGATTCCTGTCATGTTTTGGGGATAAAGCAGAGGAGTGGCTTAGGTCTGATAAATAAACCTTTCATCCAACCCCAGGGCCACACGGTACTTCAGGGATTACTGAACCAGAGGGATCTGGGTAGGGACAGGCGGGGAAGGGGTGCTCTTCTTCCTCTGAATGGACTGGTTTTGAAGCCTTGGCTTTGGTAGAATTGACCTTCATGGCTGTTTCCGGATCAGATTTGTGGGTTTTTGGTTTGGTTTGGTTTTTGTTTTGGTTGTTTGGCTCTCCTGTTGCCCAGTGTGCGCCAGACTCCCCCCGAGTTAACGTGTCCTTGCTACATGCATGTCCCCCACCACAGCTGAGGGGCTCAAAGGCAAATGTCGGGGGGAGGCCCTGGGCCCATGGCAGCTCACTGAGACACCCACTGCCCATGCCGAGGGAGGAAGGAGGTGACAGCCAGTGACTAATCCTGGCACCTCAGAGCTGTAAAGAAAGTCGTTGGCTCCCACCTCCGGTCTGTGCCTCAGTGTCCTCAACTATGTGATGGGACGATTCAAGCCCTTCCTACAAGGGTGGTGGAGAGAATTCAATGAGCCGATAGCACATGCGCCACGCTCAGGCCTGGGATGTTGTGCCTCAAACGTGTGGGGCTGCTACGGCCTTAGCGCTGCCAATACCGTCACCTCTGTGACATTTTTGTATCATCTGACTCATGGCTTTGTGGCTTAGGCCCATCTCCCTCTGGCATAGTGACAGGACCTGGTCCTGATTGTAGGTTTTTCCAGCACCTAAAACACTGTGAGTGGCACATAACAGGTACTCCATAAACAACCTGTTACATGAACTCACCGAGTGAAAACTAGTCTTGACTCCAAACTCAAACCACACCCTGCTTTTCCACTTCATTCCTTGAGATCGCAAATACAAATTTGCATAGAGACTTCCCCCTCTGTTGTGACGGCAGATCCTGGGGGAGGCTCGCCAAGGGTTAACGAGGTGTCTAGCAGCCTGGGGCGAGGGGGAGAGGTCCTACAGTGGAGTCAGACCCCAGGGAGGACTCACAGTTGGACAGGCTTTCCAGAAAATCTCGTCTGATTAATTCACAGCAGTTCTTCCCTCCCACCCCCACAAGTGAGATCAATAATGATTTGACTCTGCTCTACTATTCTCACTGATTATAATCATATTTAAAAACCCTGATCATTTTCTTAAACTCCATTTAGTGTCAATTTGCATTCATCAAGGGTTTTTCTTTAAAGGGGTAGTGCTCTTTAACGGCTAAATCTGAATTTTGAAGGTGACAGGTCCAAAGTGTGAAGGGAGTTTGAAGAAGATGAAATGTGCCCGTGTTTTTCAGCCATGTTCCCACAATGGGCCTCACCACGCGGGAAGGTTCTGCATCCTGGGTTATGAGCCAGCTCGAGCATCTCTCCTCCCAGTGACACGTGGTATTAACCTTCTTCGAGCGGGTATATGGGCGTACCCGTGAGCAGACCCTGGGCGGTTGGTGAGGGGCACAGAGAAGGAAGAAGGGACTATGTACAGACGATGCGATGCGCTTCTGCAGTGATGACGGGCTCACACCTTGTTCTGTGTCAGTAACAAAGGTGTTTCCACTACTGCGAGCTGCTACGGACGCTCACCATATAATTTGAGATTTCTTCAGGGGGCGACGGTGGGAAAGAGCAAGGACTGAATCGAAGTGACAGGGAGGAAACCAGCCACCATTGGGTACAGTGCCTAGAACCTTGGGGACAAAGGAGGAAAACGTGTTCCCTGTTTTATGATCGGGGGCTGGGGGGAGACCATGCAAAAAGGTTTCGAAACAGAAGCATCCGAAAGTATATGCTCAGGAAAGAAAGGCACGTCCCCAAGCTTGTAAACATGCACATGGCTGTTTAGTAACAAGACTCTTGAGCGGGATCGCTCGCCTTCTGCAGATAAACAGACAAAAACATGCTCTTCTCTAACGAGCATTTCAAAGTTCTAGCTGTAATTTTTTTTCTTTTAACTCGACTTGTTACTGTGATAGAGAATGCAATCACGAACAAGATTTTACTCCTGCTTAGGGAGGCACATGGTCAGGGTACGGAGGGAAATCTAACCAAGGAAACAGAACATGGAAAATGGCATTACTGCATGAATGTTAACTGAAACTTCTCTTTACATGGAAAAGAGTTTTGGACGTTCAGCCTGTCTGTATCTCTAGCTCATGGGGCAGAGCATGTGAGATGCCTCCTTATTCCTGATCTCTTTTCTTAGTAACAAGAACCTACTTTCTAGGTGAGGTGCACTGTTACTCTGCTTAAAAACTACATTTCTCAGTTTTTCTTGCAAACATGACCAGGTAATTAAGTTCTGGCCAAAGAGATATGAGAGGACATGATCCATAGAATTTGCAAGGCATGCCCTTAAGGGAGGGGTAGATACCTTCTCCTTTCTCTTTTCCCTTTTCTGTTAGCTGGAATGCAGACCTAATGGCAGGAGCTGGAGCAGCCATCCTATACCACAGCAGAAGGAAAACCTATGGCAAGGAGAGTAGAGCAAGAAGACAGAAGGAACCTGGGTCTCCACAGCACCATGGAGCCACCAGACTAGACCAGACTACCTACACAGATGGTTGTCTCTGGGAGAAATAAACTATATATCTTTTAAAATCATTGTTACTTTCAGTAGTGGTGAGAGAAGCTAAGGCTTTATTGTGCTAATACCATGGTAATGAAAAACACTACAGTGCAAAAGTCCAAACTTTGTCCACATACAACGTTGGTGAATCTGCCATGTCTGCTGACTGCAGGAAGTGTTAAGCCTCCATCATTTTGCCACATCTGCAAATTATCTGAACCAGGGATGAGCAAACTATAGCCTGTAGGCCAATTTGGCCCACCACTTATTTTTATAAATAAAGTGTGATGGGAACACAGTCACGCCCACACATCTACCTTGTGTCCAGGGCTCCTTCTGTCCTATCACGCCAGAGTTGTGCAGTTGCAACAGGGCCTGCATGGCTAGCAAAATTTTTTTAAAATACAAAAAAAAACTTAACTGGCCTTCTATAGAGAAAAGTTTGCAGACTCCCATCTATACTATTAATTACATAAAAAGGTATAATTAACACCCTTTTCCACTTAAACTAAATTAAAAAAAAAAACAACTATATTACTGCCTCAGGGTGGGATGCTGGTATCACTCGGACAGGCACTGCGGGCTGTCTCTCCACTATTACTCTCCATGCTCTCTTACCCAGGGGACACCAAAGCTGTGTGGGGCACCTCCACAACACTCTTTTCCTGGACTCCTTGCAGCCACGGGTGGCCTTGTGACCCAGACACCCGTAGACGACGAGACACAAGTAAGCACTGCTGGCAGCCCTCAAGAACGTTCCGGAGGCATTCCCCTTTGGGCTTTAGGCCCTTTCCCTGCCTGCAGCACAGTCTTAAGGTCTGCGGGCACTGCAGAGGTCACGCTACCCACAGAATAAAGGCACAGGGTGGCAGAAAAACAGAAGGATCCTGAGTCACTGGAGGCTCCCCGGCCAGCTAGACTAGCTCAGACCTCCTGTCCTTAGCCTACTTGTTGTATGAAAAAAATGAACCATTTTTTTCCAGAGCTCCTGACAATTGTGTTCTAAATTGCTACACGTGCTCTAAATAGAAGGTAGGGTTGGCGGATAACACAACACACACAAAACCAGCCTAATTATTCACCATCTCCTATGCCCACACCCTCTGCAATGTGAGGTGGGGTCAATTTCTTCACCCTTTAATCTAGGCTGGTCTCGTGATTCTCCTTGGCCAGTAGTCTACAACAGAGATAATATGCAGTCCTAAACCTAGGCCCCCAGAGATTGGTGTGAATCTCCTCGCTCTATTTCTCTCACTCTGACTCCCTTGGAAATCAGTGCAGGTCAGGAGACATATTCTTTTCTTCACTCTCATTCCCCAGGCTGAAGCCCAACCAACTTTCAGGGATGCAAGTGAAGCCAATCTCCCAGCCGTTGCCCCAGCTCACCCCCACAGACGTGTGAGCGAATCTGGCAAGGCTGGACCAGGCAGGATCAGGTCAGCAGAATGCCCAGTTAACCCAAAACCTCATGGACAAGACTAAAACACTTACTGCTAGGAGCCACTGAATTTGGGGTCTTCTGTTACACAGCAGTAGCAAACTTCAGTCATGGCTAAACATATATTTGATGTAAGTTAGCTACTGCTGTACAGCAGATATATATATGGTCACCTCTGGTGTAAGCTATATACAGAAGTACTCTATGATCTAGCCATTGCACTCTTGGGTACTTACCCAAAGGATACAAAAATACAGATTCAAAGGGGCACAAGCACCGTGATGTTTACAGCAGCAGCATCTACAATAGCCAAATAAGAGAGAGAACCCAAATGTCCATCAACTGAAGAACAGATAAAGAAGTTGTGCGATGTGTATGTACATATATACATAGCAGACTATTACTTGGCCATCAAAAAGAATGAAATCTCGCCACTTACAATGATGGGGATGGAGCAAGAGTATATTATGCTAAGTGAAATAAGTCAGAGCAAGAAAATCACATATGAGTTCACTCATATGTGGAATTTAAGCAACCAGACAAACATTGGGAAGGGGGAAAAGGAGGGAAAAAAAGAGAGGGAAATGAACTGTAAGAGACGCTTCATGACAGAGAACAAACCGAGGGCTGCTGGAGGGAGGTGGCTGGGGGGTGAGCTAGATGGTGATGGGCACCTGTCGGGATGAGCACCGGGTGTTGTGAGTGCCAAATCGCTGAATTCCACTCCAGAAACCAATATTGCACTGTATGTTAATTAAGTAAAATTAAAAGTTTTTTTTTAAAGATGTGTAATCAAGTGAAAAAAAAATAAGATGCATGTGTATATTTATGATTGACAGGCATATTTTTTGATAACTAGAATTCTTTCAGAATAGGTCTTTATAAATCACAGAGGTCAACACACTACATGTCAGGGCTTCCAGTGACAGCTAGTGAGGTCTGGAAAGAGCAGCACAGTAGTTCATGACCTGGAACAAGGGGTTGGACCGCCTACTTTCCTGCTGTTCCTCGTTACCACCACCTCCACGTCAGTTACTACCTCTGGGTCGATTTCCTCATCTGCGAGATGAGGATAATTACAGCACCTGTGTTTCTGTCCAGAAGCTTCCAGGAGATGATAAAATGGCTCAGAATAATGACTAGTCCAATGATAAGTGCCCCAATGATACAAGCTACGATTATTCCTGTGGTGATTATCAGATAACGTAAGATTCTACGAGCAAATCACAATGGGACCAAGCACTGGGCAGAACCAGAGTCTGGGAATAGAGATGTTCACACTAAAGAATCCTAAAAAGTGAGTGGTTCTTCACAATGGCGCGTGGGAAGCTAGAGTTTCCGCGAATGTCCCTCTCTGACTGACTCATCACTCAGATGCTGGGTCTTCTTCTGTACCTGTTTATACTGAAATACTGTGCTTTCAGAAGGTCACGTCCAAGTCAGGCAAGACCCGCTGGTCCCACCTCAGCCACTGCTGAGCGTGTAGAAGGCATGGTACGTGGAGGATTGCTCAGGCCTGACTAGCAGAGGTTGCCCCAGCTCGTCCTTCAGAAAAGATGGAGCCACTTTATGATCACATCCTTACAAAATCTCCTACTGTATGAGGAATTCCCCAGTTACTTCATGTTGAGTTACAAAATACAGTTTAGGAAGGTGCACTGGCCTCACACCTTGCCGGCCCCTAGTGGGCCGGCTCACTGACAGGAGCACTAATAAAACTGGTGCTGAAAAAGGCCACAGGAGGGCGAAACGTTAACATAAACCTAGTTATGCTTGGGCACTTAGGACTTGGTTATAAGCACTGGATATTGTTGCAGATAAATCTCTTGAAGATTGCCTTAAAAAGCAAAACAGGCCCTGTTGACCCATGGAAGCCGCATATGCGCATGGACCAGGAGAAACTAAAGCAGCCCCAGCGCTGTGACAGCATGGAGCTCCAATTCCAGAAGCACTGAGTCTCAAGTGGCCCAGATGAAAGTGCAGGTGTTGCGCTCTGGAAACTCCTGTCTGACTCTGGCAGGTGGCCCTTGTGGTGACAAGAGGCCACACAAAGATGCACGCCACAATCCTGGCTAGAATGATGGCTCATGCGTTGGGAGCAGGAGACACAAGACGGCTAAGTTAATAGTTTATGTCACGGATGGTTTATGTCCGTATTGAGTATGAGAAGGAGAAATTGCCTGCTTCATCTACATCTTTACTTATTATATTTCAGGTTAGCTCCCAAACACCTTTCAATCTTTGTGTTGAGAAAACAGGGAGGCCCGACATTAGGATGTGAATGGTGGGGAGCCGCAACACACGGTGTGCAGGTGACTGCTATCTTGGGTTCTTGTGAAAGTGATTTCTGGAGAGGGTGCTCCTGGGAGAAACCCGACAGGAGCTGGAGAAACAAGAAGTCAGACAGCAGTGTGACTTCTGAGAAGTCTAGCCTCTGCCTGAGCCCACAGGGAGGTCTGCAGTGTGTCCCAGTTGGGGGAGCAAGGGCTGCGCAGCCCGACACCCACTCAGGCAACGCCCTGTGCTTGCGGACGGTAAGATGGTCCCATCGGCCAAGGGCAATCCTTTGCAGAAGGGCCCAGAGAAGAGCAGGAAGCAGCATGCGGCGATGGGCGGGTGCCTGGCCTGAAGGGGAACCTGGGCAGGCCACCAACAGCACCTGCCGCCACCGCCGCCCACAGTAACTTGCAGCACCCTGCATGGAGAACAAAGCTAACCTCTCGGCTTTGACCTCCCACACCAAGGAAGCGAGAGAAGCTACGATAAACATCTGAGTTCGTTCTGAGTTCAGCAGCGGGTTCGTCCATCTTCACCGTCCTTTGGGAACATCCTTTTCCAAAAGAAGTCAGCTGGCTCATGATCACCTCTCTATCTCCAGCTACGGGCATGTTCTGCCCATCTGCCCAAACAGAAGCTTCCGGGCCAGGCGCACGACCCCAACCTCACTGAATCAGAGTCAATGCTGGGGTTTCAGCCCGAGTGCTCTTTTTCTACCACAGGCGCTAAGTGGGGAGGATAAAAGCTAAGGCCCCTGGGAGTCGCAAATGGAATGAAATGGGATAAAAGCAACCCAGAGGAAAGCCAACTCCAATAGGAAGATGGGAGAATCAGAGCCCAGGTGACATTGCTGGAGTCCCAGTCAGGACCGCTGAGGGCTCTGCATTACGTGAGCGAGCCACATCTTCCTGGTGCTTAAAACCTTCCTGAGTTGGGATTTCAGTTATTACCAAGAATCTCGACCCATCCCCAAACGTCCTCTGACTCGTAGACTTCCTTCCCCCTTCCTTGTGCACCAGAGGATGAGAGGGGCAGATGCCATGATACCCACTGACCCTGAACACCCTCTTAACCACATTAAAGGTGGGATTACAGAGTTCCTTCTCGTTACCTAATGACAGATCTAAAATTCAGACCTTGATTGTCTGCTACCAGCCCCTGGAAAACCATCTAATGTGTTTGCCTAAGAGCTGCAATCATGACTTTGATGAAAGAAGCCAGTCTTTTTTATAAGGAGACATTTCCAAAAGACATTGATTAATCTAGTTTCCCATTCTTCTAAGCAAAATAATAGAGAAATCATTATTTTCTTCCTTATCTAACTACACAGATGACTGCTTCGTGACTCCTCAAATTTATTGAGTGGCAAAACTGGAAGCAAAGAAGAAATATGTCCTGTGTCCTCAGAAGCATCGAGAACCTCAAGATGTCAGGACCAAAGCAAGCAGGGTGACGCCAGTGGATGCACATCCAAGCAGAGGCAGGGACAGGCAAACACATCAGGAAGAGCCTCTTCTTCCTCCAGGAGGCTCTGGAGCAAATCAGGCTAAGCAGGTCTTCTTAGCATTAATGCAGAGTTACTTAGAACTCACTAAAAACGTTCCCCATTTCTTAATTAAAAAAAAAAATTTATGCATTGATTCAGAATGAAATGTTACTTAAATGAATCCAAATTAGTTGAAATTAAAGACAACACAGACTTCAAAAGGCAGAAGGGATCAAGATTATTAAGTGAAAATACATGTGCCCTCTCCCCTGAGCAGTGCGCGGCGGTCTACAGAGTAGAAAGCACAGGGAGCCCTGCAGACACAGGAAGCAGTTTTAAAAGGAAAATAATTGTTTTCATATTAAAACATATAAAACTGATTTCTTTTGAACCACTAATGTTTGGATTTTTAAGAATCAATAACATATTACATTTAATCCAGTTGAATGAAGATGAATGGGAATGCTTGTCCTTGCTTCTCTGTAGTGTTTATGAGAATGCTTTTTGGAATCGCCGTTAGCATGCAATTTCTGTTGTTTTCTCTGTTCAACTTGGAAAAGCTTGAAAATCTCAACACTTTACGAGACAGCGGGAACACAGTGAAGTATGCTTGATATGCCCTTCAAGAAACAATGTCAAATGCGCAGTAGCTGCTCAGTAAACAGCCCCAAGTGTGTGGATGCCCAAGTTGAGAGAGATGCCTCAGCCAGGACCGGGCCAGGTATGAGAGCAGTCAGACTTGTCACGACGACAGGGCAGCAAGTGTGTGTGGGCAACAAGCGCCATCCTCGGGGCGGAAGGGCATGGAATCGGGAAGGGACATAGGAAAGCCAGAAGGGGCAGCCCCTATGTTCTCTTCTCATGGTGCAGGGGAGTGTCACCCCCTTGAACTTGGGAGAAGCCAGCCTGGGAACAGATGCCACTGACGGAAGCCAAGCAACAAGATGTGTGGGCTGGCAAAAAGCGCGCACCTGTTGTAAGGAGAGAGAGAAGTCTCCAGGGACAAGGATGAGGTCACACCATCACGTTTCCACAGCGGCCACTGAAGAATTCCTCATGGTCTTGAACTCACAGTGGGTGCTGTCTGTATCCTCCCAGGGGGAGCGGAGTGGGCCCACTTTCCCAAAAATCATTTGCCCCACAGTAGCGTGAGCACACTGGGTTCGGCGTTTGGCTCGAGTGCCCCAGGTGCTCCGGGTGCGAGACGGCAGCCGGCGCCCTCCCCTCCTCCCCGCTCCCTGCTCCTCCTGAGGCCGCCTCTGAGGTGAAGGCTGGAAACTACCTGAGTGCGTGTGGGTCCGGATCCGTGGGTACGTGTGTGTTTGAGTGCAAATTCATCACCATCGTGTAAAAATTGGAAGAGTTTCTTTAATGGAAAATTCTGTGTGTCTCTGGCTTCTCTATGAAGACAGATTAGTAACAATGAGCTGGCAAGCTCACCACGCAGCTCCATTTTAAATCATATCTGATTAAATTATAAATTATAATTATTAAATTTTAAATTATATATATATGATATAAATGGTAACTCAACAGCAAGCAGTTACTGCTATTATAAGCCTCATGTTATGGATGGTAAACCAAGATGGGGAGAAGCAAAGACTCTCCCCAGAGACCAGACAAGGGAGGGTGGGGACCACCAGATGCAAGCCAGGTTGTCTCCACCCCCGCCCCCACGTGGCCTCCCAATGACTCTGGCACCAAGGAGAGGCACCATGGCCCCCGCTGGGCAGGCTGCTGCAGCCTCTCTCCTCTCCTGCATCTCTGTTTTAAAAGGTTTGCTATTAACATTTTTCATGTGCTTTTTAAAAAAACATGGCCAACTCTGAAAGAGAGCCGGTGTGTTTCCTAGTTGGGGAGGATAGAAACGTCTCCTACTTGGCACAGAGAGCTTCAGAGGTCCTGCTCAATACACAAAGACAGGCAGCTTAAGTTCGTGGCGGAATCCTGGATTCCACATCACATGCCTCAGGACAGTCCTCAAACCCCGAAAAGGTGCTTGAGCGCCCCGTGCAGTCCTTCCCGACTCTTACCCATCTTCTCTGGCTCCCCCTTTCCTCCCCTCTCCAACTCTCCTGTTCTCAGCTGGGGCTTCTGCCTCCTCTCGTCTGGCAATCATGTTTGTTCTTGCACACGCAGGCAGCATTTAAGTACAAGCAACAGAATCACACAGAAGAGCCAGGGTCTTCCTGCTCTGACAATGGCGGAAGTCCTTCTCCAGCAGGGGTCCAGCCTGTTTCCAGAAGCACCAGGACTCCCTGTCTCTAAAACCCTCCTCTCCCTTTCTCTGGCTGCAGCCTTACACATTAGTTCAGCCACGTAAATTCCTAGGAGCATGAGACAAATCTGTGGTGAGGGGCCCCCTGGTATACAGAGCAGCCCCCCATGTGCCCAGCACCCCCCCCGCCCCCACCCCGGGTAAAGCCAGGTCCAATGCACATCCAGACCCAGGCCTGGCCGAGATCGGGCACCCGGGCAGAAGCAGGCTGCAAACGTATGCTGTGTCAGCCTGTATTCACAGACCGGCGCTAGGGGGCTCCCTTGAAGTTTGGAAGACAGTTTCACATCAAATAAAGAGTCGTGCTTCGCTTCTTCCGGTAATAAATTCGCAGAGCTTGTTTTTTAACCCCCACCAGAGGTTAAAACAGTTTCATAAAAAGTTTTGGTAAATTCATGGGTAACTTTGGAGGTTATACGAGGTTGTTGCCAAAGGGAAAAAAAAAAAGAAAAGAAAAAGAAAAAACACAGCCTTTCTCTCTGCTCATGTAAGAACCCAAATGACAGAGCCCGAGAGGGCGGACAGGAGGGGGGCTTTGGGCTTTCTTGTTCCTTCTAGAAGGGTCCACGCAAAGACGTGGTGCCCACCGCCCCCTAATGCCAATGGGGGGGGGCTGGGGGGCTGGGGGGAAGCAGAGGCAGGAGATGAGCTGAGCTCATCCCGCACCAGGGCTCTCAGACTGCCGCGAGCCCCTGCAGCCCAGACTGCCTATCCAAGGCTGTCTGTGCTGCCTTCCTGATTTTTCCACTGCTCTCACCCACACACTGGGGCAAGGGCTGGTCGGGGCTTTTGCACCCATTTCTTCCTGCCGGGTAGTCAGGAGTAAAGCAAAAGTTCCAGTCCCTGAGTAGGGGTTAAAAAGAATGAGAACTTTATAGGATTCATAAGAAATCAAGAGAGACGAGGAGGAGGAAGGAAAACAGTGCAGTTAAGGGAGGGGGCGTCGCACATTAACTATGATTCACAGACTCAATGCTCTGAGTTCATTTTTCAATCTGCCTTTAGCTAGGGGGAAAAATATAAGGAAATTATAGAAAATTGAGAAACAAACATCTCCGAGAGTGCTTTGCACCCGGGGGTGCTTAATGAACACTTAATAATTTCAAATGCAAGTACTTAGAAAAATGGTTTTTGTCCATTCCCGGCACGCCAGGTGCCTTGTAGCAGAAATGGGAGAGCTGACAATGACTGGAAATGATCACTAATGTCTACGTGGAGGGTACAACAATTACTTTTTCGTGTCTCTGAAGTTAAGGAAATAAACAAGCCAAAATTTTTAGAGTTTTAGCAAAGGAAAAACCTTGGAGCTCAACTTGCATTTCTTGTCCTCAATGTTTGAATTCAGGCAGGCCTCCTAACTGGGATGGAGGATGGCCACAATACCCCCCTCCCGACCCCACAGGGTCATAGTGAAAATGAGATGAGGAAAAACCCTTGGAGGAAACTCTCCAAACGCTCAGGCAGAGGGCAATGCTTGTTGCTGGAGCAGATTTCCTGTGCTCCCTGCCAGCATCCAATGTTGGGGTGAGGGCCAGTGTGAATGCACATCTTCAGAGGAAGGCAGTGCCCCTAAGCAGAGCTGGGGGTTGCCAGGGAGATGGGGTGGGGCTGGGTCACAGAGGGTTATTCTGATCCTTCAAAGGGTCTCACCTGAGACAGGGAGAGCACCTATGCAACCATGTGTCATAAAGTGCCCCCAAATAGCTCCCCAATAACAATGAAATTCACCAGCCATGGACTCATGGGACTTGTAGAGGTCTTCTCCAGACCTGGGGTGGAAATTCAGCACACAGCCTCCCATTGTCAGCCATGAAAGCCACACTGACAGAGTCCTCTATGGTTGACAAAACACCCTTCTACTCACCAACACACATAGCTTGAGCCTCTCAACAGCCCCCTGGGCAGATTCCCAGACCAGTTTCATGGGGTTTTCAGGGGTCAGGTGAAACGAATCAGTGCAGGTGAACACCTCTGAGATCTAACACCCCCATTTTGACAGATGAGGAACTGAAGCAAAGAGAAGGGATGGCCCTCGCCCAAGAATGCAGTAAGAGGAACAAATTCTTCTGACTCCCAAACCAAAATTTCTTCCCTACACCAGTCTTGTCCTAAAAAAGGCTAAGAGGAGGGTACTGGGATTATTGGCTATTAAGGTCTTTTGTACAAATCAGCTGGGTAAGGTGAGATGTCCAGCATACAAGGATACCTGTAAATATAAATGTAATAAAAACAGAACTGTGCTCTCAAATTCTAGCTGGATTTGCAACCTGTTTAACAGGGAGATTAATAAAGAGTTGGTTAGCAGGCATTAAGTAGTAGCATCAAAACAAGACATTCTCTGTGATATAATCAAGAGACTTAGAGGGGAATTAAGAAGAGAATTACCTTCTCATTATGACTGATGTATTTTAATGTTACTGTATGTATTACAGGATCACTCCTCCTCTAGGCTCACCTAGAGGTGCTGATGCCACCGTTCTGCCTCAACTTACCACTAACACCTTAGTTAGAATTACTCCTAGAGGAGTAATCCTCCTAGAGGATCACCTGTCTCCAAACCTACCCCCTCCTGAAGAGAAGGTATGATGTGGAAGTGGGAAGAGAAAGACCCAGCGAGGTTAGCTCTGAATCCTTGGTAATTCTGCATGCCAGCTGGAGGTCTGCTGAACATAATGCCAGAGATCGTCACTTCTCATTCTGTCTCATCCTCTGACTCTATCTGCCTACTGGCTTCAGCATTTCACACAGAAAATTCTAGAACAAGACTCAGATCTTCTTTTGTGGGATCTGCTAAGAAGGGGCTCTTCCAACTCAAGGTTGAGAATGGTTTCCAGAAGGTCCTTCAAAAGCAGGACAGTTTTCATTTCAGGTTTGGGATTGAAGGTATGTCTTTCTTTCTCTCTCTCAAACTCTCAAGATAAACATACGTCTATCTTTCAAATGCCCGTATTTCAACTTCTCCTTAAATGACTGTATCATCCTGCCCTCCCACTTCCTCAACTGAACCAGCCATGAGTGCACGTTCTCACCTTCCGTTGGCACAGAAATCAGAATTCAGAATGTATCGCTCCGTTCCTACAGGAATCTATTAGTGACTGCCAAGGGAAACACTTAGCATTTTAGATAAATAAGTAAATAGTAGTTAAGTGCTGTGCGCCTCCATTTCCAGCAGTTTAATGTATATGGCAAAATTTCTTTATGATCCAACGAGGAAAAGACGGATGACAGAGAAGGGCTGCCTTCGGGCCGGCCGCGTGCTGCCATCACTCCACTCGCGGTGGGGGCCCAGGTGGAGGGGCCTTCGAGGGGGGGGTCAGAAGCGTGGCGGCCCCCCCTCATTATGTTCCTGTTTATGCTAGCCTACTCTCCCTTCTCGCTCCAGCCGGCCTTGTCAGAGTCCCTCATTTGGCAGCTTAATCATATCAGCGCGCTTACCGCACTGCATCTGTAATGACTTGTTTACCAGTCTGTGCCGGCTCCCTCTGCCAGACTGGGCTCTCCCTAAGGACAAGGGCCGCGTCATGTTCTTCTATGCCTCTCTTCCTGCTCCCACACACTGCGTGGCACAGAGCAGGCCCCAGTAATTGCATGTGAACCTCAGGCTGTGTGACTCTAGTCTGTGCCACAAAGGCGTCCCCGTCCACCAAACAGTCCCTAAGCTCCTTGAGAAGAGGGCCCATGTAATCTTCCCCCTTGGCGCTCTCAAGGGGCAAAAGGGGACTCAACTCATCACATGTGTGTGCTGAACTGCATGAGCCCAGGAGTAAGGGGTAATCTGGACATCCGTGCTCTTTACCTGCCTTGTCCCCTCTTCTTTGGGGAGACCAGCTCTCCTTGACCCTTAACTGCCGTGGCAAAGGAGGCCCCTGCCAGTCCCTCCAAACAAGGTCAGGTACGCGATCCAGACCTGGCCACTCAAATCCCTAGTGACTAACTCAGGAGAGACACATGGCCCCATTCGGGCCAGCAAAATTCAGCCTGGGAACTTGGGCAAGGAGCTGGGCAGAGTGTGAACGGGCTGGGAGGTCCCAGGGGAGCTACAGCTGACAACTAAGAGGACAGAGGGGCCAAGCGATGGAGAGAAACATCGTCCTGATGGCATCACCCATACCTCTGAACCTGGCCAAGCCTGCAGCCATAGTTTTACACGAGAAGGGTTTTGCTCAGGCCAGTTTCAATGGAGTCCCTTTTCCCTACACCCAGAGCCCTTCCTGCCACCACATGCAGAGTGGAGAGCTCCACCTCCAGTGGCAACATTTCCGAATAAGACAGCCAGGGTGTCTGTTTGGGGATAATAAAAGCTTGCAGAGAGAAACATTGCTATCATATTGGCAGACGCAGTTCTGTGAGCCTTCTCATTTTATCCTGGGAGTCTGGGCTGTGGCCCCAAATCCCACACTAAACCAAAAAGGACTGAGAAATCCATCTCTCTGCCTTCTGTTTATAATGCAGAGCAAAGATGCTGCTCAGCCTCTCTCTAAAGCCCTCACATATGACTGTTTGCTCTCCTGAGCTCCCGGGCGGCCTGAGCTCTCTGGGAGGGAGCTGGGCGACACTCAGGGCTCAGCAGCCGGCAGATCGATTCATCCCTCCTGCAAACTGCTCACCGGGTCTAATGAATTGGCTAGGCACAGAGAAGGCCTGCGTGGCTCTGTGTCCTCCACAGTGACAGAGCCCTCTCAAAGCAGACTAAGACGTCGTGCCTTGACTGAGGAACAAATCTATTAATATTGGGAGAGAACATCAAACTGTACTGGTGGACCTAAAGTCTGGTCAAGAGAGACTCACTTCCCTGCGATTTAAAAGAAAAGAAAACAAGAACAAAAACAGCCTTGTGATTCCTCCAAGGTTTTTCCCTACTGGGTAAGGCCAGCCTTCCACATGGTCCATCTGGGGAGTGGTCCCAAGTGAGCTGCCGGGTGGGGCAGGAAGGCCACGCTGTCCACGGGCACCGGAGGCAGTATCTTTTAGCCATCAGAGGAACTTTTTTTAAAAGTTGGAGAAGATCAAGGAAAAGAAGATGTACTTTGAAATGCTACAGCTGGGAATGTAAACAGAGAAGCAATCTGGAGAGCTCTATCAGAAATGTGCAACCCAGCACCCAGAGACTCAGCCATCCCTCTACTTGGGTCTCCCTATAGAAAACCCCCCGCTCAGGCCAAGAAGTTTGAACAGCCGGTCCCAGGAGCAGGATGCAACAGTGAAAGGCTGGCAATGCCAGACTCCCCCTGATTAGCACGGCTCCATAACTCAGAGCCCTCCCACACAGAGAGGCTCTGTCCCTATCTGCAAGGTTGAGATAGGTCTCTGTGTATTTATTAACAGTGTGGAAAACTATGAAATGTGGTTGAGTAAAACAAGCAGCGAGTTGCACAATGAGACATACATGTGGCTGTTAAGCACACATGCACGTGGCTGTTAAGCACACACGCACGCACACGCACAGATAACCATCTGGCAGATGCACTCCAAACAGCCGTTTTATCTGAGGGGGTGCTGGGAATGGCGGGGGGAGAGGGGTGGTCAAAGCGAGCATTAGCCTTATCTACTGTACTCTGATGCGTTAAAGGAAGTATCATTCATGCTTACACACATAATTAAAAATTAATAATTCACTATTTTATACCTCTAGGTGGAGCATCAATTTTCCCAAGATCTTTTTAAACACAAATGTGCCCAGCCTGTCTCCAGGGCCTTCCAATCAGTCTCCTGGGGACCACGCCATCTGCCACAATCCCTGCTCCACTCTGCGCCCGGAGTGATCTTTTCAACGCCTCCAGTGACAGTCTCCGCGCTGCCCTCCTCCTTGTACCCAAACCCTTCAGCAGGTCTCGGTCTTCCTCAGAAGCAAGATCAATGCCCCACCCGAATGTCTGCAAAGGCCCAAAGAGTACCCGGCCTCTCCTGCATCCTCTGATGGCACCTGGGCCCCCAGGCCTTTCTCACCACCCCCTTCCTCAGCAGAAGCCTCTGGGGCGCTGTGTGGGAATCAGATATACAGAGTCTGAAGTTGCCTGGGAGGCCCCTGGCAGGCCCTGCCCACCCCTAAGGAGGCAGAGAAGGTACGGACTTCCAGGAGGGTCCGTGCAGGTCATTCCATGGCCTCGGCAGCTGACTCTGGTGAATGCAGAGTTTAAATCTATACGGTCAAGCAAGGCCTTATAAAAGTTAAGGAAACATTAGGTTAGGACAACACAAGCTGAGGGAGGTCCTTCCTTTGGTCAAGGAAAGGGTGTGGCAGCCACCAAAGTCCCAGGGAGAGGAGATTCCCAGCTTAAAGTTAAATAAAACTGCATCACACAGTGAGAGAGCCATGCCCTTGGAATCCCTCTCATCAAGGGAAAGAAGAAAGTCTCAACTGGGTGCTAATGGACCTCTAATGCCCCTCAAGACTTCACACTCTCTTGCCAGCAGAGGGGGGCCTTCCAAGGGCTCCTGGCCTTCTGCCCACAGCAGACTGCAGCGGGAATCCATTTACCATCAAACATTAGAGTGTTTTTATCCTGTGGCACTCTCTTAATGCCAGGTGATGTTGGCTTTCCATTATCCGTGTGCAGAAATAGTTTCTCTTTAAAATAAATGTATTTGCGTTTTTGGTGAATGAGTTTAAAGGATAAGATGAGCAAACATTCACACAAGTGACATGCAGACGCAACATTTCTAGAGGTGACACGTGAATTATGTGAATGCAGAGAACACTGCTGACCACCAGCTTTATCACGCCAGGGCCCCAGGCAAGCTGCTGACGCCTCCCTGGATCTCTGTTTCTCCAGTTGCAAAGGACATAAAGAGTCCCTTATCACTAGCTTGCTGGGAGAGTTTCTAAAATCTCACTGTGAAACCCAGCCCTGAACTTCATCATGTTCAGTGTTTCAAGCCATACTGGCTGCAGGAAATTGCAAAACCATAAACATGGTATAGTTCTTATGGTTCAATAAGTCCCCCTCAATTGGTAGGACTTCAGACATGTCATCCGGGCAGAGGGCCATGCTCGGCTCCCCTCAGTGTTCCAGGTTTAGTCTGTGCACCAGCACAAGTGTACGGCTGCCAATGTGCCTGACGAAACCCGAATAATTAACCTCAGCCACATCCATGTTCCCCATTCAGCTCTGCAAAACGCATTTCTAAGGAAATACATAAGCGCGCTCTTTATACCATGGAATGTTTTAATGTATCCCAGCATCAGAGTAAATAGAACAGGTCTCAATTAATGGAGCAGGTCCTTTTAACACAAAGGGTTTCAAAAATAAAAAAATAAAAACTGGTATGTCATCGACTAGAGAGAAAGGGATGTGCATATAAACATGAAAACAGGGCAAACCTAATGAGATTCTTTTTTGCAGCCCAGGGTCAATAACAGTGATATTAGGAAACTGCTAATAGGGTTGCATGCTCATGGGTTTTAAGCTCCCGGAGACCAGAAAGTCCCACTTGAAATGCAAAGAGAATTCAATAATGTTGTGTTCATCTCCACTGCGCCCCCCATTTTGAAAAGAAAAGTATTCATTTCAGAGCAGTGACCTCATCAGGAGAAACACACTGGGAACTGAGTAACCACAACAAAAGAGAATCAGTAGCTGCTTTCGCTCAGGTGGTGTCATCTACTTTATATGGATGTGTGGGTTTTTCTATTGCTTTTCTAATGGAAAAATAACCTTCCAGTGCGAGCTGTGCACACACATGTGCACACACATGCACACGCGCACACACACGTGCACCTGCACACACACACATCTGCACAAATCCTCTTCTTAGATGAGACCCCAACTTGTGAAGTAAACAATAAAGAAACCACTGTCATGAAAACGGTTGGTGGCGAACTGCCCCTTACAGCAGAAGAGACGGTCTCTGGCTGACCTACACCAGCTGGTTCACACTGGTGCGGAGCAGCTGCCAACCAGAGAACCGCCCCCAAGCGCTAAGCCAACACCAGATGAGAAACACCAGCATCCCACCGCACATTCCGACACTCTGAACTCTTGAGACGCTGCTCCCCACACCGCCTAGAAGACACAACTCCAGTATCTTAATCCCACCACAACAAGCCAGTCCCTCAAGATGCTGGAGCGGTTTGAGAGGCTTTAATGCTAAATCCAAATGGCGCGCACTGTGCAGCAAAGCAAGGACACTGGAAAGTTCCTCATTCCCCTCCTTAGAGGGAGCGTTTGTTGTTGATCTTCAAACAGCTGGGACAGACAGAATGCCTCTTTTCCTTACTTCTTTTACTCAGTGGTCCTCAAACATCTTGTGCATGAGAATTTCTGCTCAGAGCTACAAACACTGAGCACACTCTTGCAACCAAGTTACAGGATTTTTGAAGATAGCACTGCCCACAGATTGTTTCGACTGAAGTGCGGGCTTCGGCAAATGCCCCACTCAAGGTTTAGTCCCACCATTGTGTAAGAGAGGACCCCAGGTTAAGAGACATCAGAGTGAGCATCCTCAGGTTCAAAGTCACCGTATGTACCTCTCCGGGGCTTCCATCGGTATACCTGAGGTGGCATTAGACAGACAGACGATCCTTAAGGTTGAAGACAGTAGTGCCACAAAACTGAGCCCAGCAAAGGTAGGAGAACATGGAAGTTTCATTTTAGATGAAAAAGTTTCTTTTATGAAGAAAATAAAGATAAAGTTTCTTTTATGCTGCTTCGCCCCCTGCCATCCAAACCACACACCCACTGGACTCCTGTTGCTGACAATGCTCCAAAATACAACCAGAGATGAAGTCTACCAGCTGCCTGCCCCTTCCTTCATTCTCCAAGAAGCCTTGGGAGTTGGTTTTGCTCATCCTTTCAACTGGGCTGAGGTTCAGGGCAACTCCCTTCTGTTTGTTCAGTTGCTCATTCCATAAATGCTTGCTAAGAACCTGACAACGTGCTAGGCATGGGTGCATAGGCAAAGATGACCCATCAGCTCGGCAAATCGGGCCCTTATTCACCAAGATGAGTAAGCTTCCCCAGTGGCAGCCGGGAAAGGCCACTGGGGAAAGGCCACCTAAAAGGAATCCATTCACCATGGGGACCAAAACTCACACAGTAAATAGTGGGAACTCTATTAAGGACTCAGAATTTATCTTGAAATCAAAAGTTGTGAAAGTAAGCTGATAAACCAACAAAGATAAAATAAAAATAAGCCCTCACGGCAAACTGTGAGCTAATTGTTGAAATCAATGAAGGTTAATCCAGTGCTGATGGGGACAAAACCATAGAGCAGTTTTACGAGCTGTTCTTCAATCTACATTTACGCTCACAGGAAGATTAAGATGGACCTCCCCTCCCCAATATTATATGGCCTCCTCAATTCTCCCAAGGGGCTTCTCCTAACTCTCCAACATGTACCTCACTCTCTTGGAATTAGCCTCCTTGGAGTTCTCCTGTCCATTTGTCAACTAGTCAGATTCTGTCACTGAGTTTCCATCAAGGCAGTGGTCACTTCCATTAACTTCATGAAATTCTATGGCCTGAGCATGATTTATGGTTTCACTTGGCAATCAATTTATATCATGAAAATTAATCTGAAGGGCAGGAATGAAAGCTATGCTAAGAAGAGAGAGAGACACAGAGAAAGTGGTACTTTAAAGGAGTCTGAATTTATAAGCAGTCAGTTTACTGGAGAATGTTCTCATCCTCTGACAATCATCGCCTCCCCAGGCAGCCTGTGACTGGGGCGTCCCATAAAGAAAGTTTGGATTATAATGTTTTCCCTCAAATCGCTGTATGCTCTTCTTGGGATATTCAACTACTTAGTATCTTTAAAAGCATCTTTTTATGAATTCCTTTGATGAGGAACCTTGAGCTTCTGAGATTAAAACCACCTAATGCCATGCCTCTCCGGCGATCCTGAGGTGCACAGGAACGAGGAAGGCAGTGCTCCGAAACAGCAACACCCCTGACAATGGACAGTCACCATTGCTGCTAGGAATTCATTGCTACTTGTTATTTCAAGAGAGATTTCCAGCTTCCCTGGCCCTCCTGCTGGAAACATGGAAGGCAAGGACCACTGGATTCAGGTTTAAAAACAGACTCAGTTCTCAGGAAAGTCTCAAAGACTCCAATCACTCTAAAATCTTATAAATTAGGTCTTCATCCTTCCTAAGTTCTCTGGCCTTCTGCTTGCAGATGACTTCACTGCCAAGCCATCTGTCAACTGCAGTGATTAGTACCCAGCTATCAGAATAGTTTAAAGAAAAGGGAAATTAAGCATCCTTTTAAAAAATATTTCTCAGAAACATCCTCTTCCTCTCATCTTTATACACTGTTGACAGGAAGAGTCACCAACACTGAAGAAGACAAAGAATCGGTTATGACAGTTTCTTTCAGTCCCCGACACAAGTATTCATGCCTACTTATTTGAAGAGATGTTTCTGATTCTAGTTGACTTACAAGGATCAGGGCTAAAGGTTTTCCCTATCTTTTAATTGGGAAGTTCCCCCCAAAGACCATTCTCAATTTCTTTGCTGCATTTCGTCAAGTTCCCTCAAACTTACAGCCCCTCAGGTCACCCAAAATAGATGATTCTATCGTTGTCCCGCCGTGGGAAACAGGACCTCCTACCGTACACACACCCCGCAAAAACATATCCACAGCCACATGCACTCACAGGCACATCCCTGCACAGGCACGCGCACACACACACACATACACATACACGGACTCGGCGAGGCCAGCTCCCTCACTCAGAAGCCAGCACTGATCTCTCCATGCAGGACCTGCCAGGTCAAAGGATAAAAGAAAGTTGTTTGTAGATGGTGGGTGACCAAGGCCCACTGTTCGGTTCCTCTGAAGTAGCGGCACTCTGTCTTCGAACACCCAGCTCTCAGAGTGCCTGTCACTCAAATGTGAAGTACTGGTAGGGGCAAGCAGTGGCAATAAACTCCCCAGCCCCTTTGATTTCCAGGAGGTATTTATTTTAATGCACTCTACCACCCTCCGACTTGGTGTCCATCATGACCTGTCCACCCTGGGCTGGCCGGTTGGGTAAACCAGCCAGCCCTATTCCCACTCGGACACTTCAATAAGGGACAGGGAGTGATTAATACTCCACGGGCCAATGCTCAGCCCACATCCTGCAGGCTCACACCTGCTCTTAATGGACATCCTCCATGTTCTTCCTAATTACGGGGGAGGGAGCCCTTTGAAAATGGGCACCAGTGACCCAGACCTCTGGCACAATCCGCTTCTCAAATAATAAACACGAAAGCAGAGACATTTGTCACCACTTGGGCTATTGCTGGGGCATTATAATACCCCCTTGTGGGGCCACATCCCAGGGGACGTTTGAACTATGGATGGCCTCTCCTTTCTCAGCTCCACGTTCAGACTGTGTTTCTGATTTGTTTGTTTGTTTGTTTGTTTGGGTCTGTTTTTCATCCACATTCACCGTGCCCCAGTTTGCTGTGAGGCTTTGGTAGGAAAACCTGCCGTTGAGACGGGAGGTAGATAGAAGAGGGATTTCTCCCAACGTGGAAGGGTTCTCCAGGTGCCCTCCATCAGTCCACATGGGTGGGGGCAGGACCACCCCCGAGGCTGAGAGAAACTTTCAGAGGGAAGAAGGGGGTGCAAAGGACCGTGACAGGTCAGAGGCTTCCCACTTGGTGTCTCTGCTTACGTGGGGGTCCCCGGTCCACGAGCACACGGGGCACCTGTCCACATTAGGAAGAAGAGGAGAGAGAAGCCAGGGCTGACATCCCCATAGTCAGAGGGCAAGGCCAGACACACCAGTGGGAACTAAACTGCAGGCCCCGGGGGCACAATCCACACAGGCAGACCTGCAGGGCTCGCCTGCGCCCTACCCCGTCTGTCCCTGGGCTTCTCCCTAAAGAGAAGCTAATGGGTTCTCTACCCCAACACAATGGTCCTGGTGCTGAAGCTACTCCTAAACTCTTCCCCCAAATCTGGAACATGTCCTGCTGGTGGTGGGCCGGGTGACTCTTAATGACTGTGTATTGGTTTGGTTCGAACAGAACTTTCCTACCCAAACTGCGTATACTCAGTAAGAGCACAACGTGCCTCATCAAACCCTGAATGTCCACGTGTGCTGTGGCTTTTCTCACTTGGAAACGTGTTTTTAGGTCACTTCTGTTGGTTCGCAGTGGGGGGAAATCGTAAGAGTGGTACAGTGATTGAACTGTGACCCCAAAATGGTATGTCCAAATCCCAGTTTGCATCACCTGTGGCTGTGGCCTTACTTGGACAAAGAGTCTTCGCAGGTGTCATTCCATTGAGACTGGAAGTGAGAGCAGCCTGGATGTGGGGTCAGCCCTAAGTCCGATGACCAGGATGTGGGGTCAGCCCTAAGTCCGATGACCAGGATGTGGGGTCAGCCCTAAGTCCGATGACCAGGATGTGGGGTCAGCCCTAAGTCCGATGACCAGGATGTGGGGTCAGCCCTAAGTCCGATGACCAGGATGTGGGGTCAGCCCTAAGTCCGATGACCAGGATGTGGGGTCAGCCCTAAGTCCGATGACCAGGATGTGGGGTCAGCCCTAAGTCCGATGACCAGGATGTGGGGTCAGCCCTAAGTCCGATGACCAGGATGTGGGGTCAGCCCTAAGTCCGATGACCAGGATGTGGGGTCAGCCCTAAGTCCGATGACCAGGATGTGGGGTCAGCCCTAAGTCCGATGACAAGGATGTGGGGTCAGCCCTAAGTCCGATGACCAGGATGTGGGGTCAGCCCTAAGTCCGATGATAAGGATGTGGGGTCAGCCCTAAGTCCGATGACCAGGATGTGGGGTCAGCCCTAAGTCCGATGACCAGGATGTGGGGTCAGCCCTAAGTCCGATGACCAGGATGTGGGGTCAGCCCTAAGTCCGATGACCAGGATGTGGGGTCAGCCCTAAGTCCGATGACCAGGATGTGGGGTCAGCCCTAAGTCCGATGACCAGGATGTGGGGTCAGCCCTAAGTCCGATGACCAGGATGTGGGGTCAGCCCTAAGTCCGATGACCAGGATGTGGGGTCAGCCCTAAGTCCGATGACCAGGATGTGGGGTCAGCCCTAAGTCCGATGATAAGGATGTGGGGTCAGCCCTAAGTCCGATGACAAGGATGTGGGGTCAGCCCTAAGTCCGATGATAAGGATGTGGGGTCAGCCCTAAGTCCGATGACCAGGATGTGGGGTCAGCCCTAAGTCCGATGACCAGGATGTGGGGTCAGCCCTAAGTCCGATGACAAGGATGTGGGGTCAGCCCTAAGTCCGATGACAAGGATGTGGGGTCAGCCCTAAGTCCGATGACCAGGATGTGGGGTCAGCCCTAAGTCCGATGACAAGGATGTGGGGTCAGCCCTAAGTCCGATGACCAGGATGTGGGGTCAGCCCTAAGTCCGATGACCAGGATGTGGGGTCAGCCCTAAGTCCGATGACCAGGATGTGGGGTCAGCCCTAAGTCCGATGACCAGGATGTGGGGTCAGCCCTAAGTCCGATGACAAGGATGTGGGGTCAGCCCTAAGTCCGATGACAAGGATGTGGGGTCAGCCCTAAGTCCGATGACAAGGATGTGGGGTCAGCCCTAAGTCCGATGACCAGGATGTGGGGTCAGCCCTAAGTCCGATGACAAGGATGTGGGGTCAGCCCTAAGTCCGATGACCAGGATGTGGGGTCAGCCCTAAGTCCGATGACCAGGATGTGGGGTCAGCCCTAAGTCCGATGACAAGGATGTGGGGTCAGCCCTAAGTCCGATGACAAGGATGTGGGGTCAGCCCTAAGTCCGATGACCGATGTGGGGTCAGCCCTAAGTCCGATGTGGGGTGGGGTCAGCCCTAAGTCCGATGACCAGGATGTGGGGTCAGCCCTAAGTCCGATGACAAGGATGTGGGGTCAGCCCTAAGTCCGATGACCAGGATGTGGGGTCAGCCCTAAGTCCGATGACCAGGATGTGGGGTCAGCCCTAAGTCCGATGACAAGGATGTGGGGTCAGCCCTAAGTCCGATGACAAGGATGTGGGGTCAGCCCTAAGTCCGATGACCAGGATGTGGGGTCAGCCCTAAGTCCGATGACCAGGATGTGGGGTCAGCCCTAAGTCCGATGACCAGGATGTGGGGTCAGCCCTAAGTCCGATGACCAGGATGTGGGGTCAGCCCTAAGTCCGATGACCAGGATGTGGGGTCAGCCCTAAGTCCGATGACCAGGATGTGGGGTCAGCCCTAAGTCCGATGACCAGGATGTGGGGTCAGCCCTAAGTCCGATGACAAGGATGTGGGGTCAGCCCTAAGTCCGATGACAAGGATGTGGGGTCAGCCCTAAGTCCGATGACAAGGATGTGGGGTCAGCCCTAAGTCCGATGACCAGGATGTGGGGTCAGCCCTAAGTCCGATGACCAGGATGTGGGGTCAGCCCTAAGTCCGATGACAAGGATGTGGGGTCAGCCCTAAGTCCGATGACCAGGATGTGGGGTCAGCCCTAAGTCCGATGACAAGGATGTGGGGTCAGCCCTAAGTCCGATGACCAGTATGTGGGGTCAGCCCTAAGTCCGATGACAAGGATGTGGGGTCAGCCCTAAGTCCGATGACAAGGATGTGGGGTCAGCCCTAAGTCCGATGACAAGGATGTGGGGTCAGCCCTAAGTCCGATGACAAGGATGTGGGGTCAGCCCTAAGTCCGATGACAAGGATGTGGGGTCAGCCCTAAGTCCGATGACAAGGATGTGGGGTCAGCCCTAAGTCCGATGACAAGGATGTGGGGTCAGCCCTAAGTCCGATGACAAGGATGTGGGGTCAGCCCTAAGTCCACATCATCTGCTGTGGAGTCGCACGGCACCTACTGCATATAGCCGCGCGCCCGACACGCACACTGAGCCACTGGGTAGGTACAACCTTTACCAACAGCCTCGCGCTGTGCGGACACAGATCCCAGGGGGCAGCTAAATGACCTGCCATGTTATCCCCCATGTGGCTGAACGAAAGGGGACGAGCAGGTCCACCAGCCCATCGGGCTTCTCCCTGCAGCCCAGAGGATCATCTTTCTCCTCCTCAGCGCACAGCACAGCCTTCAGAATACAGGCATGGCAGCTGCCACGAGCTTCCAGCAGCAGCCTGACTTAGCCCCCTTTGAGGCGCTGGGAAGAGAGCTGCTGGGAAGGTTCTGCCACTTGGGACAAGCGACAGCGTGCCACTGGATTCTGTTGGAGGGGGCGGGGGTCACCCAAGCAAGCCCTTGGGCAGTTCCCTCGGCTGTACCCATCTGAGAAGAGTAGTCCTGAAGTTGAGAATGTGGCCCAGAAGCGAAGGAAGGACCAGCGGGGCTCTGCGGGGCCTTCGCGCCACCCCCCACCCCACCGTCTAAACCTCCGTGGTCCGAGCGATGCTCTTCCTGGCCAACCTCCAGAGCAAATACTTACCTTGATTTAAATTCTCACTGAGAAACAAAAGACAAACCCCTGTCCTTGCCTAAGGGAGAGGGTTTGGGGGATGGTGGAGAGGGGGAGCGAGGAAGAGCCATCTGCCGGCAGGGGGCACTGGAGCTACACAAAGCTGGAGGGGGAGGTGCCCCCAGCCAACTGTCCCCAGGGACCCAAACCTCAGCCATCAGACACAGCCCAGGGTCAGCCCTGGAGCCAAACAGACAATAATCAGCCACAAAAGGATGGTAATTCAGTCACAGCTGGCCAGATGGGACCCTGTAGCCTTTCCACAGAAGCTCTCCATTTTTCCCCCCATCAACACCTTGCAAAGGAGGCTAAAACTGGGCCCATGGCTACTGGGGCGGAGGAGAACCAGAGCGGAGAACAAAGGTCCGGAGAAGTGCAGTGATTTGCCCTGGTTGCCCAGTGATTACAGCTGAAAATAGTCCTTTTTCCAGGAAGCACTCTGCATTAGTTCATCCTTGATTTATTTCTGAGCATAACAAAACGTGCACCTCTGACACCTTCCATGTAAGCAATGTTCCCTGCAGCTCCCACACGCGCTGGCTGCTCCTCTTTCTATTCCAACACTGACTCTCAAGCCCCCCACTGACCCACTGCAGCCTCGAAATGGCCCTATGGAAAGAATCAAGTGAACTTCCTTTTTAAAGACAGGGGAACATGGAGGCACCTAGAGTTCTGACTCACGTTCCTGAGGTCCTGGAGGAGCTCTGTACCCAGCACCGGGCCCAGCACACGTGGCCAGGACTGAAGGACATACCCTGACTTCTCCATATTCTTGCCCAGTATGCCCCCCCCCAGTTTGGGGTCACACTGACTGTCCCACAGATGTCCCACCTTTGCCAGCATACCTTCAGGCTCCTGGAGCCAGAACAGCCGGCTCCCACCCGTCCTGCACACCCAGCCTCTGCAAGGAGCCCGGCCCTCTGGTGTGCCCAGTTTGGATTCACCTCCAAAGAGAACATTACCTGCCATTTCTGAAGAAGGCTGCCTGCAGGTCCCACGTGGGTCCAGCCCCTCGAGTGGGGAGGGGTGGCCGTCTCTTCTCAGCACCCTGGGTGGCCTGCGCAGTCCACTCCCTCTCAGCTGAACATGGCTCTGTAAAAAACTGCCTTTGTACCTGTGGGACAGAGAAGCACGTGTGCTGTATAGCCTTCCCTGAACACATGTGCCCAGAAGCCCATACACACAAACATTTACAAAGGCAACACTCGGACAATAAACCCTCGGGTGAGCCTAGAAACTCCTTATCCTTTCTATCCTCCCCTCCCCTCTAGGACATGGAGACAACAGCAGGACCTAACTCGAGAGGCCGCTGGAGGGACGACAGGAGACGATGCATAGGAAGGGCTTTCCGAGCCGCCTTGCGCAGAGCGCGTGCTTACTAAAAGCCAGTGGCTGTAATGAAATCCTGAGCCATACGGTCCTGACTACATACAAACACGTGGCTCTGTACAACTTCCGACAATGACAGGAATGTTCTATGATCTGCACTGACCACGTGCGGCTGTTGAGCATTTGAAATGCAGTGTTTGAAATGCAGAGGAAGTGAGTTTTACTTTATTTCATTTTAATGAATTTAAATAGCCACATGTGCCCGTTGACTACTGTACTGGACACTGCAGGCTTAGAGGGCCTTTGAAAAAATGGGCATTGTACACTTTCCATCTGAAGAGGACCTTCCGGATCAGACCATTTGATCTAATCTCTGAAATGTACTCCCGTCCCGGTGGGAAGGCACGGCGAAGTTGAGAAAGAAAATACTGGAGCTTATATTTATATTTGTTTTCTTCCAGACTTTCTTGAATCTATTGCTGTATGCCCTTTATAATATACATAACACATCAGTAGAGAAGAACGTGTGTATAATTTGAGTAAGCAATTATGCATGTATTAGGATGTGCAACGAGACATATAACCAGAAACAGACCCACACGCTGCTCCAGGGCCGCCGCAGAGCAGGGCCTGTGAGCCCTGAAACAATTAAGACCCCTTCACCAACTGGAGCTAGGACCCTGGGTCCAGCGCTCTGTACTGGTTTGTGACAGGCCACCATCAGCTCTTGGAAGAGACCTTCGCACTGCTTCTCTATGCCCCATGAAGCCACCGGGACGCCCTTTCTTTTCCAAGCCTCAGCTTACACGAGTTCTACTCCCAGACACTCTTCAGCCTGCGGGGGAAGGTGAGGCCACCTGCTCGGCCATTTTCCCTTCTCATTTGTCTGAGCCACTGCCAGCCTCTAGCTGCAGGCCCCTAATCACCAGGGCTGCTCACAGAATTTTAAATAAGATCTGCAGGATGCTGTATTCTCTTAGGTGCTGGTTTTTACAGCATCAAAACAATGAGAAAGTGATTTTTTTGTTCATCTTTTCTGGAGTCCGTGTTCCGGAGAGGCTCCAGTCACATGACCCAGCTGCCTCCCTGGCCTTGGGCAGGAGCTGTCATTCCCCAGGGGTGCCTGCCTTATTCTTTGAAGCAGTCGTCCCCGCTTGTCAAGTCCACAGGTTCCTGAAAGAGTTATCTGCGCCTGGGTAGGGAGCTAATCACAAGCCCCGGAACCAGTCAGGGCTCCTGCTGGGCCTGGGCGGAGAGTGATTTGGAAGTGTGGAGACAGAGGGAGGGAGGAGGGTAGGGGGTGGGGGTTACCGGGAGAATTCTTCTCTCTGTGCTGCCAGGTCACCTTTACTCCGAGTCAGTGGGTGACTGCCACAAGCTTGCAGGTGTTAAGAATGGCACAGTTTGAACTGCTGGGAGGTTTTGCTTTTGGAAAATGGCCTAGTGAGGGACTCTGCTCAATGAAAACCACCAGGAGACTGCGGGAGAGCCCCGGCCCCTGAACTCAGGTCTCAGGAAGGTGGAATCTGGGCCCTTTAGCCCTTGAGGGAGCCCTAGAGGATCCTAACCTAGCTTCAAAGCAGCATTCTGTTGAGTCATGGGCAGGGCCTGTTGCTCTCTCTCCTGGGTTCTCTCAGAGCATCCTGTACGCCACCCCTTCCTCTGGGCAGGAACACACAGGTGTGGCAGAGGAGGCCAGCTTGTCACCACCACGAGACGAACAAGGCCTCCGGTACTTTGGCAGATGTCATGAAGACCCCTCTCAACAGCCTTCACCCGGCTACACGTTGTATCCCAGAGGCTCAAGGGTTAGCTGCTAGTGATTCACATCTACCCCCTTGCCAAGAGGACTGCCCTTGGCTGATGGGAGCCATCTTGCCTGAAGAGGCCTGGGGAAGCGTGCACTCACCCCAGGAAGGGCCCTTAGCCCCTGACCAGCAGCTGCAGAAGGTGACAGCTCAGCCACTTTCTCTCTGAGCAGGACAATGTCTGGTGCACCTCATACTCCAGACCTTTCCACAGGATCGGGTAGGACTGCCAAACCCCGGTGTGTTTCCCTCGCTCCCGAGAGCCCGCCCCCTCAGGTCGCCTGCCCGGGAATGCCTGTCTCAGGCTCTGCTTCTGGGGAGCCTGACCCTAGACACATGATTCAAGTGTTTCCCCTCTCCTCTGAGTCCTTTGGCCTATCTTCCCCAGAGACTCTCGCTCAAATATGTTGACAAACATCCTTAAATATGCAAGGATCCTTATAAATACATGGTGTCGCTTTTGTGCGGGACGTAGTCCTACAGAGCCATTCTTCCTCTCACTGTGGTTTTACCGGAGGTTACCGTTCCAGTCCACCTAGGTTTCTGTGTTTGTGTCTACTGAGCTGTGAGCTGATCTACAGAGTGGCTCCCAGGATCTTTAATAAACTGCCACTTACAGTCCAGATTTTAAATGTAACTCCTACACTCGGAGTACCCCCTGTGCTCTCGCGCTCTCTCCAGAGCTCTTGCTTGAAGAGCCTGCATTGCTGACACTTACGTGGACTTACGTAAGACCAGCACAATCGTTTTGTTGACAGGCCTCATGAGAAACTGATCAGAAAAATAGCCTTCTTACCCCACATAAGCTCCAGCAGATACCGGTGACTGGCTGGCCACGGTCAAGAACTCAGGAGACACTGGTTTTAACTAGAGTTCAGTGAGGAGCTCTCAAAAGGAGGCAGAGTGAAGTTTTTGTCCTGTATCTTGAGGCCGACAGAAGCCACCGGCCAGCCTGCCTCCTCCAGCCGCTCCTCCCCACCCCACACACTTTCCCTGCTCCTTTCATCAGTCTGCGGGAAGGCAGGTGGATCCAAGGAGAGGGTGAGGTCCCTTCACACATGCTCGCTCGGGGGGGAAAGAACGTGTGCTGTCATACCGTTCCTCCCGTTGGATCCTACAGGAAATAAGAAAGCAAAAGGAAGCAGAGTGGAGGCCTGAAGACCTTCTGCATGCCGCTAAGCAGGTCGCAGGACTGTGGCCAAAGCCTCTGGCGCCTTGGTGAATGTGACAAACGTCTCAGCCAGGCGGCCACCACCATATCTCTTACGCATATCTCCACCTCACCTCAGAGACTGTGCCGTCGCCCCTGAGAGCGCTACTTCCCTGAACAGGTAAACTGTGTCATGACGTGACATGAGCAGCAACTGCAGGGGATACAGAAGATACAGTACATATACAACAGAATACTGCTCAGCCTTTTAAAAAAATAAAAAAAAATTTTTAAAAATTATAAAAAGGAAAAGAAAAGGAAATCTTGCCATTTGCTGCATACAGATCAACTCCGGATAGAATAAGCCCGCTACAGAAGGACAAGCGCATCATCACTTGAGTCACGACTGAAGTGAGCGGACACGTACCTCAGACAGACAAACATCCACTCTAGAGGGTAAGATTTTATTCTCAGGGCCCGGTTTTCTCTCTCTCCCCCACTTTCAATGACAAACATATACTTTAGGGTTTCCAGCGCGCACTTCTCCATGTGACCCCCACCTCTTCCTCGCTCATTCTGGCCCACTAGGGACCTCACAACCCATTGTTACGTTTGTCAGAAGCGTCCCCAAATAAGCGTCGCATGCTTCGTACAGCACGCTGCACAGTTACAAATTCATCAATAAAATCCAATTCCATGGTCCAGCGCTTGCTCTGGGCACAGCAGAGCCGTAGTCTGTGGGCGCTCTAAATCTCTCTGCCTCTAGTTTATGTCAGGGCAATTAAGCATCCAAGTATGAATTTTCTACGTTTTTCCATTTCCCCTCTAAAAATGGATCCTGCATTTTCTAATCCCTCTCCTTTAGCTCATGTACTTTCACTAATGAAAACAGCCATTTTCATTACAGTGTGGTATTTAGAGTTGGCAACAAATGAAAAGACAAATAAAATCAAGTGGAGGGCCCAGAAATAAACTCCAGGTATAAATGGGAATGTAAAATACAGCAAATAAGAAAGAAAAAAAGGTAAATTAATCCAGAGCTCTGCAAGTTCTCTGTATAAAGGTCCAGAAATAAATATTTTTCAGGCCACACACCATCTCTACCCCATATTCTTTTATTTATACACACACACACACACACACACACACACGTGTGTGTGCGCGCACGTGCGCATGCGCTTTTAAAAATGTCACAACCTGTCTAGCTCACAAGGGTATATAAAACAGATCAAAAGTCAAATCTGACTCACAGCCCATAGTTTTCCATATGGACAAAGGTAAAACTAAATCCTTCCTTACATTAATATACACACAACATAAGGGAATACATTTTTGTGTTTTTGACACTGGGAGACTAGGAATGATGAAAGATCTCTTAGACAAGACCAAAAAGTAATAATCATAAAGGAAAAGGCAGCTCCACTAGAATACAACTGAATATACACCTTCTTGATGATGTAAAGAAGTCCACTTCCAACAGTACAGCTGACCAGTTACTCTGGTTGTCTACCACTATACTCCTATATTAAAAACAACTAAAAACGCAGATTAAAACATAAAAATGTTCAATACTTCTACATAAATCTATTGATGTTCTGATTAGAAAGTGAAATATATTTAACATCAAAAACCAAGTGAAAACTGAAACCTGAAAAGGTAAGAGAGTTTTCATTTTGAAAGGATTTCCCAAATCAAGTGAGCCTGATCTTCCACTTCTATGGTCTGGTGGGGTGCGAGGAGCAGGATTCAAACCCAGAATCCACCCTAGGTGCAAATCAAGTGGAAGACCCAACCTCTAATCCTGCAAAAGCTGAGACCTCAGAGGGACCCTCAATAGATAGGTGAATTAGAAATACTACACCCGACCCTCACCGCCTTCCCAGGGAACCCTGAAAAACTCCAATCTTATCACTAAGTAAAGAGGGCAAAAGTCTCTTCTGTTAATTTTATAACAATAAGACAGTCTTCTCATAGGTTTGTAATCTGAATTCACACTGCACATAACATGAAAAAGCCAAAAAGTAACAAATTTTATTTAAAGTAGTGCCCAGTGCATGCGCTCGGGCACCTAGTAGAAGCAAAACAAATCATTACTGGAGAAACCCACCTCCACCCTAAGTCTCAAAGTCCAAAAATCTCAGCTCACCATCAAAAATCCAAAAACAAACAAGGAAATGAGTTACTACAAAGTGAGAGCTAATGATACATAAAACAGAGTCAGATGTGCCATGACTCCCTATGTTGGTATTATCAGATGTAAAATATTAAGTGTATTTTTAGAAAACGTTGACAATAAGAGTAAAGATTACAGAAACTTTGAAAAACAATCCCAAAATTCATACGCAACCACACGAAACTCTAATAAACCAAGGCAATCCTGAGCAAGAGCAACAGAGCAGGCCGGATTATATTTACTGATTTTAAAATATGTTTCAATACTATAGTAATAAAAATATTATGGCACTGGCATAAAAACAGACGTATCAACTAATGTGACAGAAAAGAGAGCAACAGAAGCCAGAAATAAACCCACTCATTTACTATAAACTGATTTTCAACAAGAGAAACAAGAATACACAATGAGAAAACATTGGGAAAACTGGATATCCACATGCAAAACAATGAAACTGGACCCTTATTTTATACTACACACAAAAATCAAATCAAAATCATTTAAAGACTTAAACATAAGACATGAAACTGTAAAACTCTTAAAAGAAAACACAGGGGGAAAGCTTCTCAGTATTGGCCTTGGTGGTGATTTCTTGAATATGACACCAAAGGCAACAAAAGCAAAAATAAACAGCTGGGACCACATCAAACCAAAAAGCTTCTGCATGGTGAAGGAAACCATCAACAAAATGAAAAGGCAGCCCACAGACTGAGAGAAAATACCTGCAAATCATTTATCTGATAAGAGGTTAATGCCCAAAGTGTCAAGAGGAACTCATGTAACTAAACAGTGGGGGGGGGCAGGTAGGGAAGAAACAAACAAACAAAAAAACCAACTTTAAAAAAATGGGGAAAAGACCTGAGTAGAACTTCCTCCATAGAAGTCATAGAAATGGCCAACAGATACATGAAAAGGTACTTGACATCACTGATCATCAGGGAAATGCACAACAAAACCACAGTGAAAGATCACCTCACACCTGTGAGGATGGCTATTATCAAAAAATAAAAATAAAAGATAATAGTATTGACAAGAATGTGAAAAAGGAATCCTTGTCATGTGTTGGTGGGAATGTACATTAGTATGTCCTCTATTAGTATTTCCTCTATGGAAAACAGTATGGAGGTTCCTCAAAAAATTAAAAATTGAACTACCTTATGATCCAGCAATCACACTGTTGGGTACATACCCTAACAAACTGAAATTAGGATATCAAAGAGATAACTGCACACCCATATTCAATGCAGCATTGTTTACAATAGCCAAGATATGGAATCAACCCAAATGTCCATCAGTCAATGAATGGATGGTTAAAGAAGATACGGTATATATACAACAGAATGTTACTCAGCCTTTAAAAAAAAAAAAAAAAAGGAAATCTTGCCATTTGCTGCAACACAGATAACTTTGGAATAGAATAAGCCAGCTACAGAAAAACAAAGACTACATGACCCCAGTGATAGCAGAGATCTGACACAGTCAAACTCATAAAAACAGAAAGGAGAATGGTGGTTGCCAGGGACCAGAGGAAGGGGGAATCGGGAGGTGTTGATCAAAGGGTACAAGGTTTCACTTGTGCAAAATGAATGAATCCTAGAGAACTACTGGACACCATAGTGCACATAGTTAACAATGCTGTATTGTGTACTTACAAATTCAAGAGGGTAGATCTTCTGTCATTTTTCTGATTTTAAAAAAAGGAAGAAGCTTCTAGAAATTAAGGTAAGTTTAGGACATCATATGTGAGGATGGTTTCATGGATGTTTTCATATCTTCAAACTCATCAAGATGTATACATTAAACTTGTAGAGCTTTTGTGTACGTCAATCATAACTCAATAAAGAAAAGAAGACTAAAGAGCAAGAGACTATAAAAATGATGAAGCAGATCTGAAAAATAATTAAGTGGAACTTTTTGGAAATAAAGCACAATATACATAAACAATCAGATTTAACACTCGATAAATCAGTAATAGGAGGGTAACTGGGGGAGGGTGCAATTAAGAAGCCACTGCCGGGGCGCCTGGGGGGCTCAGTGGGTTAAAGCCTCTGCCTTCGGCTCAGATCATGATCCCAGGGTCCTGAGATCGAGCCCCACAATGGGCTCTCTGCTCAGCGGGGAGCCTGCTTCCTCCTCTCTTTCTGCCTGCTTCTCTGCCTACTTGTGATCTCCGTCTGTCAAATAAATAAATTAAAAAAAAAAAAAAAAAAAAAAGAAGCCACTGCCACTGTCCAGGGTCTTTTTCTCCTGAGCAAGACAGTTTAACAGTAACTGCATTTATTCTCCCAAAGAAAAAACGAGGCAAATATATAAAACAATGGTTTTCAGGACAGGAGACATCATGTAATGAAAGCAAAGATCCCTTGAGAGTAAAGAAATGGATGAGGCAGATCCTGTAATTGCTCAGCTTCCTGGTGAAGGGATTTCCCAGGTCCATCACCATCCGTGGATAAGACTATACTCTCCTTTGAACCTTCGGGGCAAATCAACTGACGAAATACAAGGGGCCTATTTCTGTACTGTCCATTCTGTGCCATGGACCTATTCGTCTACTTTGATGCAAATACCATTCTGTCTTTGATATTTTAGCTTTATAGTAAGTCTTAAAGTCAGGCTGTGTAACCAAGATGGTGTGGTGTTTGCATCAAAACCAAGACATGGACAAATGGCACAGACACAATTATATGTCCACACACAAACACGGGAACTTCCATCTATACCACTCGATACAGAAAAATTAGGTGAAAATGTATCATAGGCTGGAATGTTAAACCTAAGAGTATAAAACTTCAGAAGAAAACCTAGGAGAGAAACCTTTGTGGCCACGAGTTAGGCAAAGATGTTGTGGCGATGACACCAAAAGCACAATCCAAAGAAAAGAATAATGACTGGACTTCACCAAAATTAAGAATATATGTTCTTTGGGGCGCCTGGGTGGCTCAGTGGGTTAAAGCCTCTGCTTTCGTCTCAGGTCATGATCCCAGAGTCCTGGGATCCAGCCCCACATCGGGCTCTCTGCTGGGTGGGGAGCCTGCTTCCCCCTCTCTCTCTGCCTGCCTCTCTGCCTACTTGTGATCTCTGTCAAATAAATAAATGGGATCATAAAAAAAAATAACAAAAAAACACAGAATGTGTAAGGAATCCTCAAAACTCCAAAATAAGAAAACAGCACATTTTTATAATGGCCAAAAGAGCCGAGACAGTACTTCACCGAAGCGATACAGGAAAGGAAAATAAGCACATGAAGAGCCGCGCCGTCCCGTGAGTCATGAAGGAAGTACGGATTCCAGCCTGCGGGACACCACTACCCACCTACGAGGATGCCTGAAGGAAAAAGAACAGCCACGCCAAGTCTCGGCAAGGCTGCAGAGAGGCCGAGAGCCTCACGCAGAGCTCGCAGGAGTGTGAGATGCTACTGCCGCCTGGGAAAGAGTCTGGCATCCACTACACTGTCCGGACGCTGCACTCTTATTTGCTCAAGAGAATTTAAAGTATATACCCGTACATTTCAGAGTCGGCTCCTTTGTCTCTTTTCTTCTGTCTGTTCATTTTGGGTGGGGGATGGGTGAAGCAGGTGAAGCAGGAGAGAGCGCACTTCTCGTCATGAGCCCCGAGAAACGTACAGAATGGCTGAATCACTGTATGGACACCTGATGCTAATATAACACTGTATGTTAATTATACTTGAATAGCAACCAAAAAAACCAACTCAGAAGTTTAGAAAATAAAGGATATATTCATGCAAAGACTTGCATATGGATATTTATAGTAGTTTTTACTTACAACAGCCCCAATCTGAAACAAACCATTAATGTCTGCCAACAAGTCAATGTATAAACAAATTATGACATATCCACCCAATGGCTTACTACTGAGCAACAAAAAGGAATGAATGACTGGGGCGCCTGGCTGGCTCAGTTAGTTCAGCATCTGACTCTCAATATTGGCTCAGTTCATCATCTCAGGGTGGTTAAGATCGAGCCTGGTGTTACGCTCTACACTCACCGGGAAGTCGGCTTCTCTCTTCCTCCCTCTCCTTCTGCCCCGCCTCACACTCGCATACTCTCTAAAATAAATAAATAAGTCTTTAAAAAGGGGGGGGGGAATGAATTATTGATACATGCAACATGATGAACCTCAAAATAACCATGCTGAGTGAAAAAAAAGCCAGAATGCCCCACCCCAAAAAAGAGTATATATTGTGTGATTCCACTTCTATAAAATTCTAGAAAAAGGGAACTACTCTATAGTTACAGAAAGCACATGAGAGGCTACCTGGGGATGGCAGGAGGGAGGACACATGGAAGTCTGAGGGATTTTTGACACATGACCTTGATGCTGTTATTGGTTCACAGGTGTGTACATACATCCAAACCTATTAAATGGTATACTTTAAATATGCATAACACTATAATTCAGTATACCTTAACAGTGCTTTAAAAATAACTCAGGAGGTTGAGAAAATTAGTAAAATTTTAAAGATAGACCTGAACAAAGTATCTAGATTTTAGCAGAGAAAGACAAAGTTATTGAAAATAGAGGTTAAGACACATAAAAGAGAAGATCTAAGGTACATTACTTCAGTGTTCCAGAAAGAGAAGACCGAGAATGGGATACAGACAATGTTTGAAGAATGATGGCTGAGAATTTTCTAGGTAGAAATCAATCCACAAATCGTAAAAGCCCCATGGATTCCTAATGGAATAAATAATGGCAACATACACCTGGACACATCAAAGTAAAACTATGGAACACCAAAGATTAAAAGAATATCTTAAAACTAGCCAGAGATAAGAGACCTTCAAAAGACAGATGCGTACACTAATAGCCGAATTTTCCACCACAAAATAGAAGCCAAATGACAGTGTGGTAATAGCTTTGATGTGTGGAGAGAAAGTAACTGTCAGCCTAAGGTCATATACCCAGCAAAACATTTTTCAACAACAAGGAAGAAATCAATGTATTTTCAGACTAATGAGAGTGGAGATTTTTCTTCTTTTACAGAAGTTCTTAAAAAAAATATGCTTCAGACAGAAAAAAACAATCTCAGAAGTAAGATCTGATATTAAAAAAGAATGAAGAGATAACACATTTGCAATTATGTGGGTAAAAAACATACAGAAATGGGCTTAAAAAGAGAAAAGAACAGATTTGGGAAAATATCTACAGTGTGTATAATGGCAAAGCACCTACACAAACCTAGAACATATACTGAAACCTACAAATTCTGGATGGGCACAGCATACAAATATGCTAATATCAAACCTTAGTAGAAATACGGGAGCAGGGCGAATTCTCACTCACAGCTGGAGGAAAACAAAAAGTGACCCGTCAGCTCCCAAGAGCCATTTAGAAATGACATGTAAAGTTGAAGATGTGATTACCTTGTAACCCAGCAATTCCACTTTCGGGTCTAGCACTGAGAAAACCTCTTGCATTGAGCCTAAGGAGGCATATATGTATATACATTCATTCACTGCAAATCAGCAAAAAAAAAAGAAAAAGAAAGAAAGAAAGAAATTGGAGACAATTTCAATGCCCATAAATAGGAGAATGGACAATAAAATGTGTTATACTCATGGGAAGGAGACCGCTAGGGCACCTATAATCAATGAATTTGACCAACATGCCTCGATCTTCAAAAACATGATACTGAATTTAAAAGTCAAACTGAAGAATGATTAATTCCGTATGATATTTATACACGTGCTTTAAGGACTCAAAACAATTGTAGATGTTATTAGTGTGTACACCGAATTGCAAATTATGAAAACACAGATTGAATCCATGCCAAATATGTAAAACTACCTAACATTTATGTATACATGTATATATATATGCTATATGTATAATATAAATATATACTTCAACTATAAAATATAAAGTAATATTTTATTTCATTTTTTTAAAGGCTCAGAAACAAATAAAACAAAATGTTAATATTAACTAATTCTGGATCATTACCCAGGAGTCTGTTGCATATTTTCTGAACTGTTCTGCATTTTTAAACGTTTCTCAAAACAAGAAGTAAAACAACAGATACTCAGCAACACGGGTTTCAGCACATGCGCTAGAGCTAAGGCCTGCAGAGAATCTCTGCTGCAGTATTTCATTTTCTGGTGAATGTGAAGACAACTGAAGTGAAATGGGAACGTGAGTAAGAAAACAGGCCTCTTTATCGAGAACACACGGATGGATAAATGACAGAGAGATGCACGCATACACCGTACACACGAGAGTGCAGAGACAGATAAATTGATGTGTACAAGTGCATATATATCATACACATGTGGGGAGACAGACGGACAGGTAGATGGCGTGGAATAATGCCCCACCCTCAAAGATGTCTGTGTGCTAATCCCCAGAGCTGTGACTATGTGACGTGCCTGGCAAAAGGGACTTCGTGCATGTCACTAAGGACACAGTCCCCAAGATGATAAGGTATCCTGGATTATCCAGGTAAACCTAAACTAACCACACGAGTCCTTCAAAATGAAAGAAGAGGCAGAAGATAGGGTCTGAAAAGTGAGACTGAACAAGAAGGAGCAGACCTCAAGTGCGAAGGGGACCCAGCCTGCCCTTGGTGGTCTGTGACACGGAAGCGCAGCTGATGGCCAGGAACAGAATCCTGCCAACCACCCAAATGAGCAGGAAACGGATTCCCCACTGGGGCCTCCAGAGGGAATGCAGCCCTGCCAACACTCTGATTTTGTCAGGTGAGACCAATACTGAATTCTGATCTACAGAATTATAAAATAATAAACTAGTGTTCAAAACAAAATTTACACGAAACTAGTAATTTGTTACAGCAGCAGTTACTCTGTTACAATAGAAAACTAATTAATGGGATGGTCCACATGTAGATGGGAGAGTAGATACACATGAAGACGGAGGGAGGGTAGATGAGAGACCCTTCATCAAAAGTTTTCCTGGGGCACCTGGCTGGCTCAGTGGGTTAAGCCTCTGCCTTCGGCTCGGGTCATGATCCCGGGGTCCTGGGATCGAGCCCCACATCGGGCTTTCTGCTCTGCAGGTAGCCTGCTTCCTTCTCTCTGCCTGCCTCTCTGCCTACTTGTGATCTCTGTCAGATAAATAAAGAAAAAATCTTTAAAAAAAAAAAAAGTTTTCCTGTTCGGTTATCTGCAAAATAAGTACACGGTAAACAAATCCTGTTACTATTAATGTCTGTTATAAACTAGCCAGAAGTTACTATGTGAGAAATGGACGGATTTCAACATACTAAGGAGGAAAAATAAGTTGTGCAAATGGCCTCCTGAACAGTGAACTCAAAACTCCTTTAGACCAGGCACTACCTCTCAGCATTTTCCCGATATTGCCCCTCAGACTGGGCATCAAACCCCTGTTTCTGAAGATGGACTAAAATATGACAGAATCGGAGAGGGCACTTCTCCAAGAAGCTCTATCATCCAACCAGAAAATGAACTGAGTTTGAGACCTCGTGTGAGTCAAAAAAAATCGGTCATCTCCTTTATCAAACCTTTGCATCCCAAAGGCTATCAAACCAGTGATAGTTTGATAGAAGGCTTAGTAAGAAATTTGCCATTAAAGGGAACTCTTTTAAGCCCAGCATCACATTCCCTTCTGAACACCTCTCCAGAGAGGTGTATCCTTCATTAAAAGGAGAAGTCTTAGCAACCACTCACCATGAGTGGTATGATGGAAGACACCGGGTCAGAAAACTCAAACTCAGACTGCAACCCTAAGTGAAGGCCTTCTCACCCATTAGCTGGCTGAGCCAGGGAAAGCCATTTCTGGCAGACATACCCTAGAATTACCTTTGTGTAATCCTCTCAAGTGTGGTGTGACTTGCTCCTAACAAAATATGGCAAAGGGAAAGGTATTTTTGCTGATGCAATTAAAGTTTCTAATCAACAGAGAGATTATCTTAGGTGGGCCTGACCTAATCAGGCAAGCCCTTCAGAGGAAGATCTGGAGCTCAGACTTAAGGCAGCAAAGGCACATTCTGTCTCCATTGTTGGTGCTGATGAAGCAAGCTACCATGCCTCAAAAAAACAAACTCTGCCAAAATGCTGAGAATGTAATGAAACCAGATAGTGGGAGGGAGAGCACTGAAGTTCAGGGGTCAGAGAGGTCCTACCATGATAGTGCTGTCTTTGCTGAGACAAGGGAAGGCCAGCCAGAGGGGAGCTGTGCAGGAGGAGGCCCAGGATCTGCACGTGCCAATACTGGAGCTGGAAGCTCCAGCAAGCTGGAAAGAACTCCAAGGACAGTCACAGGCCGGTAAAGGCACGAATGATGGTTCATTCGTGGTCGCCCAATAAATGCTTGATAGACATAAACACCTCAACAGCCTCGTCCTCATCCAGGACTCCGGCTTCTCCTTTTCCTCCCCTGCGCCCTCTCCGACCTTCCCACCCGTGCCCTTACCTAGAAGCTCGCTGATGGAGGGGCCAGTTTTTTGGCTCCCACAAAACCAGATGTGAAGACTATGATTTGCGGGCGCCTGGGTGGCTCAGAGGGTTAAGCCGCTGCCTTCGGCTCAGGTCATGATCTCAGGGTCCTGGGATCGAGTCCCGCATCGGGCTCTCTGCTCCGCGGGAGCCTGCTTCCTCCTCTCTCTCTGCCTGCCTCTCTGCCTACTTGTGATCTCTGTCTGTCAAATAAATAAATAAAATCTTAAAAAAAAAAAAAAAAGACTATGATTTGCAAACTCAAATGTAACACAACTGGAAGAGGTGGGAACCGAGCAAGGTGCAGAGCACAGGCACGCTCAGTGGGGGCGGCCACTACTCAGTTCCCGCTAGCTGCCTCCATGCAAGAAGACAGGACAAGCCTCTACAGAGCTCCAAATACTTCAAGACAAGCTAGAAATTCAGGTTTTTATGTGAAATCTCTTGGTATTTATTTGGCTACTAAGAGTCAAAACTTTTAAGTATGGCCAACCATAACGAAATTCTCACCCAGGCTGCGCTTGGTCCAGGAGGTGTTGCAGACATCTCTCCAGGCCTCCCAGAGAATCAACCTGGCGCCACCAGCTTGGTATGGGGACGCTTTCCCTGTGGCCTCCATATGTGGCACCTGGCACCTAGCAGGTGCATGGCAACAATCTGTTGTATTAGCTAAACTGAAGCCTTGGGAAGATGGAAGGAATCAATGAGGCAGTCAACATTAGTCCCTCACCCCACATCTCCTGGGACCATGACTGAGGCCCAGAAGCAGGCTTGGCAGCTGTCACTCCATGCAATTTAGTGCTTCTTCCACATCGGTCCAATGTGTGAGATACTGACGGGGCACAAGGTCACCTGCCAACGTCCCTGTACTCCCTGAATCCATGAGCAGCTACTCTGGCTAGCATCCATTCCATCCGAGGAGCGATCCCTCCCCTACTCTACATGGCTCAGGGGTTTGTGGTAGGGTTGGATATCCCTGTCACACAGGCAGTGACCCTTCTTTCGCTCAGCTTTGAACAGCTGGGCTCCTTTTGGGAAGGATGCAATGTGGGGCAGCACAAAGAACAGCTCCTGCAAGAGTGTTCCCTAGGGGCCAGCACCCTGAGCACCACCTGGGAGCCTGTTAGAAATGCAGGGTCTCGGGCCCCATCTCAGACCTGAGGGACGTGTCTCAGCATCAAAAGAAAATCCAGGTGACGCTTGTGCCTGTTGCAGACTGGGGAGCGCAGAGCACAGATAGCAAGATAGCAAGCTGCTATCTGCCATAGGGGCTCTGAGGTAAGACTTGCTGATTCAGGGGCAGTGGGTGGCTCAGTTGGTTAAGCATCTGTCTTTGGCTCAGGTCACGATCCCAGGGTCCTGGGATGGAGCCTCCTATCGGGCTCCCTGCTCAGCAAGGAGCCTCCTTCTCCCTCTCCCTCTGCTGCTTCCCCCTGCTTGTATATGCTCATGCTCTCGCTCGCTCTCTCTGGAATAAATAAAATAAAATCTTTTAAAAATAAAATAAAATAAAAAACCTGCTGATTCACATCAGGGTGCTTGGAGAGGCCGCCCGATCTGTCTGTGTCTCAAGATCCTCAGGGGAAAAATGGCAGCGGGGGCGGGGGCGGTGATCACGGTCACACAGTGCCCAGCACATAGCAAGCCTTCAGTGATACCAGCTCTGGACATGCGGTCCTGCAGACAACTGAAACAGGCAGAGACCTCATCTCAAAGCCTGTCCAGACGGCACATCATCTCTAGCCATGAAGGTTCTGAGCAGCTGTAGGGAAGAATCAGGAATCTGCACTGCTTCTTGAAAAATATCTCAGCTTTGGGTCAAATACCAACAATGAGGGAAGAAGGCAGGCAGGTTCCAGGAAGAAGAGAGTAGGAGGCTGAGATGTGGAGGGGGAATTCAGGAAAGCATTAGGGCTCTGGGCTCAGAGTGCAAATTCAAAAACAGGAGATGCGGAGGCAGCACGAAGTCACCCTGAGCAGGCCCGGAGGCCACAGGAACACCAGATCCAACAGCTTCTCTGGTGGCACAGAGGAGTGGGGCCTCATGAAAAAGTGGCCTTCCCCCTTCATCCCTAGGGGCAAGACCGTCCGTGATTAAAGAGTGGGGTCAGTAAAACCTGTGCGTCCCATCTGTTGTCTGGACATGCTGCGCGTGCACTTGTCACAGAGAGAAGTCTGCAAGAGAGCGCCCTGCACACCAGCAGCACCCCCAGGGCAGAGGCAGTACCAGGGTGCTTTAGCATCTCCTCCTCGCTGGCCTCTCTTTCCAAACTCCTCTGCAAAGGACACGTACCGCTCGCATAAATAAAAAAGCAGTACAAGCTGTAAATAACTAACGCACTCTCTCCTCAGGACTTAAATGGGTGGGTGGGTGTGTTTTGACTCCGTTATTTCCAAAATCTACTGGATCCCTGGCCTTGGAGAGGCACCCCCAGAAAGCACACAGTCAGGCCGGGGGTCTGCTGTGCGGACGGACTGATGGGGAACCTCCATGAACCTCCTTTCCCCATGAGCCTCCAGACCCTCACTGCCACACAGACGTTTCTGGAACCCCTGTGAAGGCTTCCCTGGGTTAGCAAATCACCCCGATAGCTCCGGACAGACAGAGCTTGCCACGCCCCCTACCTTCTGGAGCAGACGCTCAGCTTCCGTTTGCCGTTTCTCCGAAACATCTTCGCCTTCCTCCACAGCGGTCCTTTCTTCCCTTCAGGCTCAGACACCCGCTCCTGGGACACTATCCCCGAGGCCACCGGGCAGGAGAGCTGAAAACACCAGACATGTTGGCATCATATTGCTCAAAGCCCTGTAGTGTGAACTGGAGGCCCAGGGAACACCATGGCCAGGTCTCCCCCCAGCCCCCAATCCCACCTCTCTAGGAACCCCTGCCTTTTGGAGGAAGGAGGGCCCAACTGGGTCTCAGCCCACCCTACCCCCTCATCTGAGCCTCAGCACATCTTTATTAACCACCGCTCTCGGAATGAGGAAGTGCCTGCGAGGCTCTGGAATCTTGGACCTGCCAGTGTTGCCCACGGTTACATCAGAACAGAACCTCTTCAGCTGCCCTGGCCTGAGACTTCCCAGAGCAGCATAGTCCAGACACATAGATTTGTGCTCGAAGTGGGACCACAAACTTACCACTAGTCACCAAGTGATAGCTCCAGAGCACTCGGCCCCTTTCCTGTTAGCCACTCCCAGGGAACTTGGACATTAAGTTGAATCTGACCATAGTAATTGTTTCCCAAATTCTTGATATAATAGCTCTCTTTCTCTCTCTCTCTGTTGCTCACTCTCTCTTTTTTAACTTTATTTTTAAGTAATCTCTACACCTGATGTGGGGCTTGAACTCACAACCTGAGATCAAGGGTCCCATGCTGTACCACCTGAGCCAGCCAGGCACCTCAATAATTCTCTCCTTTTAAGAGATGGTGTTCTACCTGCAGTGTATCTCTCCGTAACAATTTCCAGCTTATAATCCTGGGCAGTGTTTCATTTCACTCTTCGCTGCTGTTACCAGGATGCTCAAAGTTAAATTTAATGTCTAATGATGAAAAGTATCTCATCTTGGATCTCAGTACAATAATTCTCTCATTTGAAATGCGTCTTTTCATTATTTTGTTTTGTGTTACATTTTTGGCCTTTATCCCACCCTGCCATGAACGTGGCAGCCCCACCTTCCCTCCGGAGCAGGCTGAGAAGACCGTATCACAAAGAGCAGGTGTTCCCAGGGTGGCTTCACGCCTCCTCTCCATCATTCGAGTTCTGTGTGCCAAGCACATTCCCCCAGCCCTGGGCCCCCAGGCAAAAGAGGAGGTTACCTTTGACGTCTGGACCTGCCCTCCTTCTCCCAGACCTGTCTTCATCCGTCCTCCCACTGTCCTGCTCACGGGCCGGGTGTCTGGACCCTTGGCCGGGGTGCTGCCACCAAGGAAGTGCAGTGCCAAGTACACAGAAGCAGCCTTTTCCTTCTGCTCTGTGGGCAGAGGCAGGCTTCGGCTCAAGCAACACCATGTGAGTCGGGGCTCGGCCCTCAATGACGGGAAAGGGCCGTGGGCCCTGAAACTCCACTGGGTCTCTGAGTGGGTACACGAGGCCAGCTCTGGCCAGCTGGGGGGTGTGGAGGCCGCGAGGAAGGAGCAGCAGGAACTGAGCCCAGCCAGGGGTCCTGAAGGAGGGTCTTCCGGGACATTCTCTGTAGGTCCCCCCAACTCCCTGAGTGTGCAGGGACTCGGGACACCCCCAGATGGCCTGGCGCCCACTGCGGTACTGCCCATGCAGAGGTGACGGGTGTCAGGGGGCCCACTCTGCCGAGTGGCACACACTGGGGCGGGCAGAACGGAGGCGGTCTCCCTGGGGGCGCCGGCGGATGAGCCCGGGGACTGGCCCCCTGCTGGGGTGCCGGTGTCCAAGTCTCCTTTCTCCTCTCCCTGTTCCCCTTTTCTCCTGCCCCATGGCCTAGAGCAGTTGGGGTCCTCCTTGAAGCTGTGTGCCCCACTGGTGGCCATGACTGAAGTTGGGCGGGAAGGCAGGCGGGTCCCCAGCCCTGACCCAACAAAGGACACCAGTTCCTCAGGCCGCCTGCTCCTGCACGCGGGGTCCTGGCCTTCTCCCAGCCTCGTGGGGACAGAAGGTGGTGGGCAGGTCTCTCCCTGAGGCAACTTGAGGAGGTACTTGGGAGGGAAGGCAGTGTCTGCCAGAGCAGTGAGGACACCAGGTGCCGCGTGGGAATGATGCCCAAGGGACGTGGCTACAGGACACGGCAAGATCTCTTCCCCCAGCTCCGCCTGCCTCTGGGCCACAGAAGGAGTAGCAGAGGCGGCGCCAGAAAGCTCCAAGGGCCTACCTGGCTGCCCAGCCCTGGCCCTCGCCATGCCATCAGCACTCTCACATAGCTCCCCTGGCTTATCCCCAGGGTTCCTGTCCTGGTTCTGAGTCGGTGGGGAGGCGGCCTGCATGGGGCCACCCGGGGCCTCTCTTTCTGTTCCCAGAGGCTCTGAATGCTCCTGGCAGCTCAGCTTCTCCACCTTCAGCTTCTTCCTCTCTGAGGGGAGCTTGTCCTCTGAGGGCTTGGGTTCCCCAGAGCTACCACTGGGCCGCCTCGGCATAGTTTGGGTCCACTGACAGGGCTCCTTCTTGTCCCCACCACGAAGGATGCCTCCTTCCAGCTTAGGGTCTGGCAAAACCAGCTTGGGAGTCTCTCTATCACCTCCCCTGAGGGGACCAGGTACTGGGGGCAGCTGACACCCCAGCTCCAGCCTCCTGCTTGGAGAAAGGAGGGGGCTCTTGCTGCCTGAACAGGAGGCTTCTGTGCAGCGGACGGTGGGAGGAGACATGGCCCTGTTCACCCGAGGCTGGTCACTGCTTCCCGCTTGGGCTACCATCGCCCTCTGCTTGGGGGGTTCCATCACTAAGAAGCCCTCCGGGGCCAGTGGATTTTGGCAAGGCCCTGGTCTGGCCCCCGCAGATGTGTCTCCATGACCAGGGCTCCTCCCGTCCTGGGATGGTACTGTGCCCTCTTTCCCTGCTACCTCTTCCTGGAGCGGAAGGTCCAGCTCTGTCCCACTACCCACGGTCATCTCCCTGGCCTTCTTGCCTCCATGGCAGCTGGTTTTCATTTTCTGGTAGATTTTCTTGAACGTCTCATTCCCATACACCTGCCACTTGTCCTGGGAGAACATCTTCAGCTTCCTCTGGCTGCATTTCTTACTGGCTGCTCTGCCCTTGCTGGTTGCCCCCTCCCCAGCAGCAGCTCTGTTTCCATCCGGGTCCTCTGCAGGCACCAGGCTGTCTCCAGAAGAGGGACATGGCAGGTCCTCCACGGCAGCCTGTCTCACCAGGGCCCGGGGGTGGCCACTGGGGACATCCACCAGTCGGGAGGGGGCAGGCCTGGGGCTCAGGGGCTTCTGCCTCCAGGGGCAGGCATCCTGGTGGTCCGGGGGCTCCTGCCATGTCCTGGTGCCCTCGACAAAAGGCAGTGAGTTGCTCCTGGTGACGGGCACACAAGCCACAGTGGTGGAGAGCTGAGTGGGGACAGAGTGAAAGAAGAGCGGCCGCACCTTGTCTGGGGGGGTGAAGGCAGAATGGGCCGAGCTGAGGGCAGCAGGCTTCCTCCGGCCAGGCTGCAGCGCCCGGATGTCAAAGTGGAAGGAATCTTTGTAGGTGTAGGGCATGGGCAGGTCGATACTGCCTTGCTTGCACAGGACTGTCTTGCGGGGCCGCACGTTGTCCAGCTGGGAATCGTCCACCACAGCCTGATTGTGGGAGATGAGCCAGGAGATGCGCTCCTCTAGCTTCTTCTTCTCCAGCTGCAGGCCGGGCCCCCCAGACCCCAGTGCCACCTCCCCCTCGGACTCAGCCCTATGCTCCAACAGGCCGCGCGGGGGGCTGCCAGGGGCCGGCGGCTGCTCTGCACTATCCGAGCGGGAAAGGTAGCCCGAGTCAGTGCTCTCACACTTCCGCAGCCGGCCCTCTGAGGCCTTAGTGTCCCAGGGCTTCTCTGAAGACGTGGCCGCCTGCTGCTGCTGTAGGGAGCACAGCCGACCGGCGGTCGGGGACGTCTGCTCTGGCAGCTTCCACCTTGGTTGGGAGCCAGGCAGGGCGAGCCCAGGGGAGGCTGTGTGGGCAGAGATCACAGGGGTCTCTCTGTCATCAAATGTGGACCCTGGACAGGGAACAGCTTCCAACTTCAGACCCAGGGTCTTGGCAACAGAAGACAGGCGCATGGCAGGCACCGGGCAGTGCCCAGCACCCTGGGTGCCTGGAGAAAGGGGTCTCTCTGATTGGGCCCCATCACCCACTCTCTGGCTGCTGCCGTCCCCCAGGCCTTCTGCTCTGGAGCTCTCTCCAGCCTTGTCCCCCTCCTCCAGGAGGCTGCCCCCACCTCCGTCAGACTCTGAGGACAGTCGAGAGTGGTTGAGGTGGGTCTGGGTGCGTCTGTGCTTATACAGGTTGCTCTGGGTCTTAAAGGCAATGCCACAGGTGGCACATGGAAAGGGCCTCTCACCCGTGTGGGACCGGATGTGCTTCTCTAAAACACTGGGCTTCAGGCAATCCCGGCCACAGTGTGGGCAAAGGTACTTGCCGGCATTCCGTACCTTGCCCGGGCTCCCCAGCGTGGGCCCCAGTCCTGGCGACAGGACAGGCAGAGTGCCCACGATGTTCACGGTGAGAGCCGGGCACACGAGTGCCGGCTTCCCCACCTGGGCAGGGCCAGGTCCTTCAGGCCGCAGCAGGGGGCTGAGAAGAAAGGGTGCGCCGCCCCCATCCAAGCTGCGTGTGGCTAGGGGGGCACGTGGCTGGAGGCCCCCCGGAGGCACTGTGTGGTACAATGGGAGGGGCAAGGCCTTCAGGAACACTGTAGGGGCCAGACCCTGCTCCGGGGGCAGAATGACAGGACTCAGGGTCAGGTGAGGTGAGACCTGCCCACCGGGGGCTCCTGCATGTCCAGGAGCTGTCGCTGGCTGGTCCCTGGCAGGCGACGCAGGGGAAGTGAGTCCTGGCACCTCCATCCTGCGTCATCTGGGTGGTTCAGGATCCCTGGCGACCTGCGGGCAACAACCACACTTTACCGCGGGCACCTCTCTTCTCTCATCATGTAGTAAACCCTTCCCGGCCCCCATCTGGCATTTTAATCACCCCACTGGAGCCTGGTAACAATCCCCCCACAGAAGGGGTTATCCTCACATTATTAAAGGGGAGACAGAGGCTCAGAGAGAAGAGAACTGACATGACATGCAGCTAATACACAGCAAAGCAGGGTCTGGACCCAGGTCTGTCTGAATCCTGCCTCTTCTTCCACATGCCTTACAGGAACTCTTAACGCTTGCCCTCTACACACTGTAGGCTTGCTACTGTCATCCCCCAACACCCAGCACAATGGTCTGTGCAGAGGGGACACTTAGAAAGTGTGCTGCCTTCATGAAAAAGAAAAGTCGTGTAGCCTAGCAAGGTCCTCAATGTGATTCCATGCTGGGACTCGGTTTCCATATCTGTAAAATGGGCAATCAGCACCTTCCTAGGACCTTTTCACTCGGAGTTCTTAGCTTCTGCTGTTGGATGAAGGCAATAAGAAAACTGACCTGAAGGGAAGCCTAACAGATTCAGCATTCTTTAGTATACACACATCCCAATCTTGCACAGGTCATGCTTATACTGAAAATTATGTACTATTTACCTGAAATCCACATGTAATGGCAGCCTGTATTTTATCTGGTTAACCCACTAGGACAAGGAGCACTTCCTGAAACTCAGGATCACACTTGGGTCTCTGCTCAAAGGTGGGGCTTCCAAAACCCCTCCAGAGCCAACTGGGACACAACCAATTCCCTCCCAGCCAGAGGGAAGAGCTGGACAATGTGAGGCAAAGCAGCAAGAGAGACCTAGCCATGTTCCTCAAACCATGGGAGGGAAAGACAAATACAACAGCAAGAGACAGGACAGGCCCATGGTTGCAGGAATGGGGGTCTCCAGGTGCTTCCTGCTCAGATACCCATTCCCTAAGAGTCCATAAGCTCAGCTCCATAAGAGTCCCCCAGCTCAGCTCCTTCAGAAAACCAATACATACAGCAGCTTTTTACTGCAAGCTGGGTAAGGTAGGAGTAATGGCAGGAGGGAACCAGCTCCTATTGGTTCATACCAGCTCACGCTGGCTCATGAGAGCTGATTTTCCAGAATTTTGCAAGCCAGTTGTTAAACATAGCCATAATTAAGAGTTTAATTATATAAACGTATAAGTTATATTAAAAACAAAAGTATACAACTGGATATTCACATGCAAAAGAATGAAGTTGAAATCCCTATCTCACTTCATATACAAAAACTAACTCAAAAGTGATCAAAGACCTAAATGTAAGAGCTAAAACTACAAAACTCTTAGAAGAAAATATAGAAGTAAATCTTCATGACCTTGGGTTTGTTAATGAATTCGTAGATATGACATCAAAAGCACAAGCAATTTTTAAAAATTTTTTACATCGAAAACTAATGACATACTGTAAGATGACTAACATAATAAAAATAATTTTTAAAAAGTAGAAAGAAAATATAACCAAAGGTTACAATGTTAAATGTGTACCTCTGAAGTGAAATTTTTATACTGAAAGCCTAAAAAATTAAAATAAAAACCTGGCACTGTTAACACATTTAAATGTATCTTTAAGAAAAATAACTATATAAATAGCATTTTGTGTGATTTTATACTAACTTTTTAAATCTAATTTTATACCAACTTTTATTTTTTTGAAGATTTTATTTATTTATTTATTTATTTACTTACTTACTTACTTACTTATTTATTATTTGAAAGACAAGAGAAGGGAGAGCGGCAGGCAGAGGGAGAAGCAGACTCCCCACTGAGGAAGGAGCCTGATATGGGGCTGGATCCCAGGACCCTGGGATCATAACCTGAGCTGAAGGTACTGGCACAACACGAATGTACCTGAATGCTGCCAAGATGTCCACTTTAAAAGAGTTAAAATGTTGAGTTTGATGCTATGTGAATTTTACCTCAATAACAAAGGTTCTAAATACTCAGAGCTCATCACTTGCTAATTATTCTATTTCATCTTCCCATTACCGGTGCTCTGGGGGCCCTTGATGCTGACCGCGTCGGCATGATGGAAATGCCATGTGATGGTGCGGCACTCCGCATCCCAATATCGTCCTGACTTCGGGTTCAGTGATGGCACACTCATAGCCTGGGACTGGCCACGGTGGGGGGTATCACATCACAGAAATCAGCAAATGCCACAAGCCAGTCCTTTTTAAATCCTGAAACCAGCTCTCCCAGTCTCTGTCCCTCACAGATCTAACCAACATTATGGATCTCATGCCGCCATGCCACCTGCCTCAAAACATTGGACGGGTTATAATTTTTTAAGGGAAGATTTAAAGACAAAAATATTTAGAGATCAGAAGAGAGTACTGGAATTCCTCAGAGCTGACTGACATCGAGGAAAGACAACGACTTATCCCAAGGCACTGTGTCCTACTAGCTAAAGAATTTTGAGATGCTTTCCAGAGGAGCCATCAGACTGAGTTCCTGTCCCTGCTCACTGCTGGTGGAAATCCCTCAGATCCAGATCCCTCCTCTCTGAGAGCAGGTCACTTGGGCAGAGCTACAGGGAGCCCTCCTGACACAGTCTGTGGGAACACTGAGCATGGCACCAGACATGGAGCAAGCGCTCCACTTATTTGGGTTTCCAAAGTACACCGTGATATTTTGAACTACTCACTAGTGAATTCTCCCCCGCCCTCTCTTCTCTCCTACCCTGCTGCTTCCCCCATCAGTCTGCAGACCCCAGTTATTGTTTCTGGGAAGAGATGCTGTCTCATGCTGGGCTCCCCCAAAAATGATGTCATCACAAGGATTCTATTTGGGAGGTGATCCCAGAAAACACTCATAAGGGGGAGAGAGAGATGAGAGGAGGGAAGCTACAAAGTGTGTGTCGTGGGGCAGGTAGAAATTGAGCCCGAGGGGGAATGATGAGAGACCACACAGAACACGCATCTCACTGACCCCACCCAGGAAAGGAGCTGTCATACGCCAAGAGCCCTCCTGAGAGCAGTGCGATGTTGGAGGTGCAGCTGGCCACGGGCACACAGCAGGCAGCTCTGGCGATCCCATCAGGCCCAAAGTGTTGCCCGAAGCTGGCTCCTACAAGTGCAGGGAGAGATGGACAGGCCTCCCACTGGAGTTGCTACGGCAGAAACAGAGTAAAGTTTCCGGATTCCAGAGCCTAAACCCCAAGGAGGAAAGCCATTTCCCAGTCCTCAGTTATGATGGTCCCTGAGGTGGGAGACAGCAGAAAGAGGAGAAGTGGCAGGCCAAGGAGGAGACCTGTCAGTTGGCTTCAGGGGGAGTTGGGTGGAGGGGTGACCTGGACCCCACTCGCTGGGGGAATCAGGTGAGGGGCCAGGACAGAGCAAAAACAGCCCACTGTGCACATCCAGGCAAGCAGGACTGAGGAAGCCTAGAGGGCTCCCACGCCCCCAAGTGAATACCAGAGTCCCAGAGAAACTCCAGTTGGTCCTGGGGGTCCTGCTTGGGGAGCTAAGGACTGAGCACATGCCCCCTGAAATCAGCCCACCCTTGGGGGAAGGAGAAAAGCAGCCCAGAGTGCCTCAGGGAAGCAAGGGGCTTCAAAGCAGAAATTCCAGAAAGAGTGCTACATTTCTGACACACCTGCCATGATGATTATTTTGCTCTCCCTGAAGCCTGTTCTGTGATCACAGCAAAACCGACGCCCTTTAGGAGCAGCTGATCCCTGCCGGCAAGATAACGAGCCGACTAACACCTTCCTCCAGGGGGATGGCACTTTTCTCAGGGAGAAATCAAAGGGCCGCCACTAATTTTTCTCACTCTGAATGGAGGCAGTAGCAGGTCCTATTATCCCCACTGGCCTAATGGGGAAACTGAAGCACAAGGTGGAGAAGGCAGGCATGTCAGGCAAGGCTCGGGGAAGACCACGTGGTTGGCAAGACTCACTCGAGGCACTCACCTCCTTGCCATCCTGAGGGTCCACGTGCGGAGAGCGTGAAGCACCCCTCGCCTCCTCCGTTCTGCAGACCCGCACCTCCTCTGAGCTCCCCAAGCTCCTAATACTCGTTGGGATGAGTGTGCAGCTTTACAGGCAGGTAAATGGAGAGGCATCAGAAAGTTATAGGAAAGTGACTATTTCCAAAGCTCCCTTTTTTTTTTCTTTTTTTTTTTTCAAAAACAACCCATAAAGGGGCCTAGGGAAAGAAAGAGCATGGAAATGCCACAAATAGGTTCTAACAATGCATGTTTGCGGCCATGAAAGAGAAGGCTTTGGAGAAACGTACCCAAGGTGTTAAACACATTGAACTTTTCAGGAAGAATCTGGTGCTGAGTCCACTGTTTTAGCTACAAGTTTCCCAAGCCACCGTCTGTCACCTGCTGTGCCGTGTGGGGACCTCTCAGACCTTTACTTCCTCCCCATCCTTGGGTAATTGGGGTTTGCTGCAATACTTACTTTTTTCTTTTTTTAAGTTTTTCTCTCTCACTCCTTTTTTTTTTTTTTTAAGTTTATTTATTTGAGTAATCTTTACACCCAATGTAGGGCTTGAACTCATGACCCTGAGATCAAGGGCTGCATGCTCTTCCAACTGAGCCAGCCAGGTGCCCCTGGAATATGGTCACTTTAAAAGGGAGCTGTGTGCACGAGAGTGTGAATGGGCTCGGTGCAACTAAACTGCACACTTAAAAACTGTTACAATGATAAACTGTATGTTGTGCGTATCTTACAACTTTCAAAACGTAGGAAAAAAAAAAAGGTATGGGATGGATGGGTTGCTGTATCATTACCCAATAAGCCAAAACCTTACACTCACACAAAAACCTGCCCAGGGACGTTTGTAGCAGCTTTCATCATTAATTGCTAAAACTTGGGAGCAACCAAAATGGCCTTCAGCAGGTGGACGGAGAAGCTGTGGTCCGTCCAGACAGCTCAGTATCACCCAGCACTAGAACCAAATGAGCCATGAAGCCGTGAGAAGGCCTGGAAGAACCTTCAGTGCATACGACTAAGTGGAAGAAGCATGGCTGAAAAGACTACATCCTGTATGATTCCTACTACATGACTTTCTGGAAAAGGCAAAACTAGGAGGTAATTCCAAGATGAGTGGCTGCAGGGTTTGATGGGAGGGAAGAAGGCATGAGCAGGTGGGACGCAGAGGAAGCTCACGGCAGTGAGCGATTCTGTCTAATACTGTCGTGGCAGACACGTGCCATTATACATTGTCCAAACCCACACAATGCAGAACACCAAGAGGAATCCTAATGTCAACTCTGAACTTCAGTTAATAATTACGTATTAAGGGGCACCTGGGTGGCTCAGTCATTTGGCTCAGGTCATGATCTGAGGGTCCAGGGATCGAGCTCTGCACTGGGCTCTCGCCTCAGTGGGGAGCCTGCTTCCCCTTCTCCCTCTGCCTGCCTCTCTGCCTACTTGCGGTCTCTCTCTCTCTCTGTCAAATAAATAAATAAAAGCTTTAAAAAAATAAAAATAATGACGTATTAATACTGGCTCGTCAACTGTCACAACATTCCACACTAATGCAAGATGTTAAGCACAGGCCAAAGCAGACGGAGGCTCGGGTGAGCGCGACCTGGGAGCTCTCCGTACCCTCCCTTCATTTCTCCATAAACCTAAAACCATCCTTAAAAAACGAAGTCTATTAATTTTTAAAATTAAAAAAAATCAGAACAATGTTTTAAAAGACACATGAAAAGACGCTTATCCTTAAAGTCAAGAACCGCAAGGTGTATATATATATGATGCCCTGTTTTGCCTATCAGAGTAAATTAAAGAATATATTCTTGTAATAATTGGAGGAAAAAGGAGATTATTTTTCCTTAGAACTAATATTAAAATATGTAACCGTCTTTATATACGTGTATCTGTGGGGACCTCAGATGATCTAGCACAACTGAGTGGTATGGTCCCATGCTGTGGGGAATCATCTCCAATTTAAGATCTTGACCTGGGCCACCTTCAGCTAGACCCTCCAGATCAATCAGAGGCTCTTCCCTGTGCCTTCCCTCAGGGCTAGCCATGGCTCCCTGGGCCTCTGGCAAAGACTGGCAGGTCAGAGCGGGAGGGCAGAGAGCCGGGACGGGGCTGGTTCCGAGGGAGCGCCTTCCCTCTGCTGAAAGCCCAACGCTCGTCAGGCAGCATCTCTGGTCAGCTATCCTTGGGGCCCACGGGCCCTGGTTGAAGACCCATCTCGCAGACTCAAATTCCAGTTCCGACACTTACCCGGCTGTGTGGCTGCAGCAAGTTCCTTTCCCGTTAGGCTTCTCGTTGGTAAAATGAGGCTGAACAAGGATGAGAGAGAGACGCCCCACAGGCTCCTAAGACAGCGTAAGCACCAACGGGGAACAATCTGCTGACGGTTCCTGACATTTCTTTTTTCCTTTTCCAAGTTAATCACTTTCACTTTGGTCAGCCCGAGGCATCTAGCAGCCAAAAGAGAGGATTTCTACAGGCTGGCAGCAGGCATAGCTGGGCCTTACCCAGTGCCTGCCACGTGTCGGTCAGCAGCCCCAGTGCCTTCCAGGGGCGAGTCACCCCGTACACACCAGGCTCCCGCTTCGGAAGGCACCACTGGGCTTCCAGGGGAGCGGGAGGCTGCAGGAAGGAGAGACTTGCCCAAGGGCAAGCTGCTGGGGAGCGTGCTCCCTCATGAAGAAGGGAGACGGACAGAGAAACCCGTAAGTAAGCTTCAGCTTCCCACTTGCACAATAGATTTCTGGTCAGACATTAATCTTGAGAGCAGATACTATTGTTGAGGGCGAAAGGTTTTTCCCAATTACTTTCTCTCTTCATTTGACGTTTTGAGTTCCAAGACAAGAGGACCTGCACCTGGAAGGAAGTGGTCCCTGTGTCTGTGTAAGGCAGAGGAGGACACAGAGGTATACACAGACAGGCAACGTGAAGACCATGCAACCAGACAGAGACAGAGGGGTGCGGCCGCAAGCCAAGGGGCCCCTGGAGCCACCAGAAGAGGCAAGAGATGGGAAGGAGCCTCCCAAAAGCCTGCAGAGCAAGCCCCGTCCTGCCCACACCTGGATTTCAGACTTACAACCTCCAGACCGTGGGAGACCACACCGAAATTGTTTCAAACCTCCCAGTGTTGCAGGGGGACTTGGTTATAGCAGCCCCAGGACACTCATGTGGGAAACAGAAGAAAATGTTCCAATTGCTGGCTCTGGAAGATGATGAAGGGGTCACGGGCCCAGAAGAGGAAGGCAAGCAGGACAGGAGAAGGTGTAAGGCTGGGCAATCCCGGGCTGTCCCCACTCTGTTGAAGCCCTCTATAAGGAGATGGCCAGAGCCAGGCAAGGCTGGGCAGAGGGAGACCTCTGGGGCTAAGTCATCCGGAGCTGCCACAAGTCCTCCTGGAGGCTGAACAGGGTTTGGCTTGAGGCTCACATGGTGCTGGGAAGGGGGCTACGTGGTAGGAAGAAGAGCTCTGTTAACAAAACCCCAGAACAGGCCAAGTAGACCACCAGATGCCATCTTGGAGACGCTGTGGGTGAAGGAGCAGCCAAAGGATGTGAGATGAGGAGGCCCAGGACATTTCTTCTAGTTCACTCTGCAGAGAAGTTAGAGAGAGGGGCTTGGGAGGCAGGCTGCAAACCTCACTCCGCACTTATTCGTGCTGTGACCTCGGATGACCTGCACAACCTCCCTGTGACTCAGTTTCCTCACTATAAAATGGGGAAACAGTAATACTGTTATACAGTAATACCACCCCACAGGGTGGTGAGAGTTATGTGGCTTGGAAGTGAGCCTGGCCTAAAGTGCCAGCTCAAGAAAGTCAGTAAACACGTACTAACTTTCCTCTTGCCTCCTGCTAGCCAGGAACAGGGCCTTAGAGAAGAGCCACTTAGCCACAGGCAAAGGACAGGAGCGCTCTGCTCTATGTGTGTCCGAGCCGCAGAGTGAGTGCTCTTTCTCCGTGCCATGCAGTTCTCAGAATCATTACACTTAATGGCTGTATATTATTAAGCATTGGTCTGGACGGCCCGGCACATAGTAGGTATTCAATAAATAAACTGCTGAATGAGTGCAGCGCTGGAGAAGAGGAAAAAGAAATGGCTTAGCTTGGATGGGGAGCTGTGGCAGATTCAGTGCCCCATCCAGTGACTGCCCACCCTCTCCCCTTAAGAAAGAAGTCAACCAGAATCAGGGCCGAATGAAAGCAGAGGACACTCCCAGGTCCCGTGTCCCCACAGAATCAGGAGTGAGGGGGAGGTGAGGCTCGTGCCCAGACACTCCAGTGTAAAAAGAGTCCTCACCTGACACGAACCAAGCCATGCTGCCCCCGTCTCTCACCTCTCAGAACAAAGGTTCATACAGCGGGGAGGTTGAGCAACAGTAAAACTAATCATTTCAATCTCTTGGCAGTGCCCCTCGTCAACTCCACAAGCAAAGAGCAGGGTAAAAGAAGCGGACCTGAAGCCCACCTGGTTCTCACTCCATGAGCACCTCACCGCTGAGCGCGACCGCGGTGCCGGCGGTATGTTTAACGCTCCATGCCCTGAATAGACAAGTCCCCGGCCGCACGGGGTGCTCAAACAAGGAAACAAGATAAGCTTTAACACCAAAGGAAAAACTGACCGAGTCTGAGGTACTGAGAAATACTGTTGGCAGGTTGCAAAAACCGGCTCAATCCCTCACTCCTCACTGTTTCCACAGCCTTTGCAAGAGGTCTTTGCTGCTCTTCCCATTAAGATCCGGAGACGACTTCTCTACCCCTCGACTCTGGGTAACAGAGTGGCATTTATGATCATGAGCTGGTTCCAAGCCTGGCACTCAAAACCCTCCATCTGCCTCCGCTCTGGTTCAGCCATGAGAACAAGCCCCAGTGAGCCGCCTGGGGGACAAGAGCCCACGTGGAGCCAAGACAAGCCTTCCCAGGGAGGCCGCCTCAGTCCTGCCAGGCCCCAACAGAGCTAGTTGCTGCCCACAGACACCTGAGTGATCCCAGCCAGGATAAGACCCACTCAAATGAGCCCGGCCTCAGATTCTGACCCACAGCATCATAAGCTCAGCAAACAGTTGTCCTTTTAAGCCACTATGTTTGGGGATGTTTGTCAGGTAGCAAGAGCTAACTGAATAGTATGATAGCAACATGGTGCCCACCTGAGGAATTCTGAGGGTAATATTGACCAGCGGTGATTTTTGCCTTACCACATCCCTCACAGGCTGTGGCTCCACAATAAGCCACTTTCCCTGGGATTCGCTGCTGGGACAGACAACTGCATCAGCGGTGAAAGGGGTCAGAACTAATTAGTTCCTCTGGCAGTGGCACAGTACTTTGTCTTCAAATATCGAAAGGTCTTGACATAGAGTTTCTTCAGTTTCCCTTTTCCCACCATTGGTCACCCTCCCAGGCCAACTGAGCTTTGATGATGGCCTCTGTGTCTGATCTTTGCTCTCTGTTTTTTCACCCACTTCTCTGAAGGGCCCCCACAGCTCATAAATTAGCATTTTTAACCTACAGCAAGATTATCTTCCACTGGTTAAGGCAAGTACTCGCATGCTTTTCGACATCCATTTGAGATCAACACTGGTTGTTGGAATGCAAAAGAAACAGCTAGGAGAGAGGCCACAGGACACAAAGGACAGTTCTCCTGGCTGAGAGAGCTGACGGCAGGGATATCCCACTCTCTTCGGCTTAGAAAATACTATATGTTCTGCCCCACTTGGTCTCATCAGCTGGACGTTGTGCCAAAATGATGGGGGTGTTCTCATTCACAAACTCGGTTTATTTAGTAAAATATTTCAAACAAAAAGCGGTAGACTCTATTAGCACTGCTCAGGATGACATCAAATAGAGGAGTCCAGCTTAGTTTTCACGTATTAAAAATTCATTTTTTGATCCATTCAAGTGTTTATGGAGCATTTACTCTGGGTCAGGTGCTATTTCATGTGTTGACTTCCCTTATGATACAGCAGTACACAGAGAGCTGAGAGAATTTTTTTAAATAAATTATATAATGCATCAGAAAATAAGTATTACAGAAAAAGGTAGAGCATGGTAAGGAAAGGTAGGAGTGAGGCGGGGGAAGAGGCGGGCAAGGAGGAAGGGCTACCATTTGAAATGGGATGGGTCAGCTAAGCCTCACCTAGAAGGTGATGTCTAAACAAACATAGGAAGCTACTGATGGAGTGAGCCACAGGGGTATCTGGGGGAAGAGGGTTTCAGACAGCAGGAATAGCAGTACCAAGGCACTGAGGTGGGAATGTGTTTGGCATGCTTGAGACACGATACCCTAAACGAAAAGGAAAATTCATTCACAGATACCAACCTGCCCAACTTTATTTTGTGATTTTCTCAGGGACAGTCCATTACCCTGAATCTTTGTTTCCTCAGCTGCCAAGCGGGAAGAAAAAAGTCTAGGTACAAAGTGACCTACAACTGTAGGTATAGACTGACCCTTCTCAGTTCAATGACAAGAGGCTTGTCCCTATCACCCCTGTCACTATTACTTTCCTCTAAGGCAGATGGAGAAAGCACAGCTTAGAGCTGTCTCACTGGCCAAGAGATGGGGAGAACTGTCCTCCAGGGCCACCTCCCTTTATTCACAGAACACGAGTTTGTTAGATGTCGTGCATCCCAACACCAGTTCTCTGTATCACGGGCCTGATGACACTGGAGGCTTATCATGACCCCCTGCAGCTCAGAACCCATAAAATAAATGGTACATTAACACAATTCATGATCACCTGGCAGGCTATAAATAGATTTGTGTGTTTATGGTATGAAACATAATTCAGAATATGGTATTGGAGATAGTTACTGTTTTCTATAATTATATTAATTAGGCAGGAAAACTGCGAACAGATGTAGTGCTGAATTCAAAGCAGAATAGGAAAGAGGGTTCCAAATGTTGATCGGATTCAGAAGATTACAAGAGTTAACCCCTACCTATTCAACTGGCCACTTTGGGAATGTCCCATACAGGCAGGCATTCTCTGTACATACACACCTTGTGTGCACTGCGTGCAATGCACAACTACATGCAATGCACAGATCCACCTTACAGGGGGCTGTGGGCTCTACTCATTAAAGGCACAAAGATGATCTCTGGCTGACAGGCAATGGTATTCCTCAAACTTCTCCATCTTTTGGCAATTCCAGCCTGCACCAAACTTTTTCAATTAAGCTACAATTTACATACGGTACTATTTACCTTTTTAGTATACGGCTTTATGAATTGTGATAAGTAGATACAGCTGTGTAGCCACCAACAGAACGGAGATACAGAATACATCCTCCTCCTCCCAATTACCCCACATCTCTTCTGATCAGACCCTTCCCTTCCCCTAGCCTGGCAACCACAGATCTATTTCTGGCCCTATTGGTTTACCTTTTCCAGATGGGATAAAAATGGAATTTATATTTTTCTAGTAACTTTTCTAGTTGGACTTCTTTCACTCACCATAATGCCTCTGAGATGCACCCAAGTGGTTGCATGTTTCATTAGTTCATCCTGGTTATTGCCGGGTAGTATTCCAATATGTGGGTGCGCCACAGTTTGTTTACTTTCCCCACCTGTTGGGTGGGGTCTGAGGAAACCCAAGGTTGCAGGGTCAGGACATTCACCACTGTCTAACAGCAAGGAGACCATCCCTGCCCATGGTGGCAGTGGAAGCCATATGGGGAGCACTAACAGGGCATCGTATGTTTTCCAGGCACGGCTATCTCCCAGGGAGATATCAGTGATGGCCCAGTGGGGAGCGAAACCACCCCCTCCCCAAGGACCAACGAGAAGCTCCTCCTTGGGGGTTGAGACGGGGTGATCAACCTGGCCTTCTCTCCACCCGCTTCTCCTGCTGAGCAGTATCCAAGAAAGCCAGCTAAAACTGAAGGTTGAATCATCCAGGCTCATATAACACAGCACCAAAAAAGTCCACATTTCAACCAAAACTCATTTGTCATACCAAGAAACAGGAAGAAAGTGACTGGAAAAAAAAAAAAATCCACAGATGCTAACACCAAGATGTAAAAAATGTTGGAATTACCTGACACAGATTTTTAGATCAGCTATCATAAAAATGTTTCAATGAACACTTATGAATATGCTTGAAACAAATTAAAAAAATAGAAAGTTTTGGGGCACCTGGGTGGCTCAGTGGGTTAAAGCCTCTGCCCTTGGCTCAGGTCATGATCCCAGGGTCTTGGGATCGAGCTCCGCATTGGGCTCTCTGCTCAGCAGGAAGCCTGCTTCCTCCTCTCTGTATCTGCCTGCCTCTCTGCCTACTTGTGATCTCTGTCAAATAAATAAATAAAATCTTTAAAAAAAAAATAGAAAGTTTCAACAAAGAAGAAGAGGAGGAGGAGGAAAAGAACCTAATGGAAATCTTAAAACTGAAAAGCTCTCTAACAAAAATTTTTAAAACTCAATGGATGGGCTCCAGAGCAGGATGGAAAGAACCAAAAAAAGAGTCAATGTATTTGAAGATAAAGTAATAGAAATTCCTTGTCTGAACTATAGAAAGAAAACAGGCTTAAAAAATGAACAGAGCCTCAGGAACCTGTGGAACTAACAAAAAGTGTAACATTCATGTCATCAGAGTCCTGGCAGGGAAAATAAAAGGTGACTGAGCTCAAACAGTATTTAAATAATGCTGAAAACTTCAATTTCGCAAAAGACCTAAAACTTACAGATTCAAGAAGATAGTGAACCCCAAACTAGATAAAACCAAAAAAAACCCTCACCAACATACATCAGAGTCAAACTTCCAAACTCTAAAGACAAAGAAAAAAAGTCTTGAAAACAATGAGAAAGAAATGACACCTTACCTAAAGGGGAAAAACCATTCTAATGACAGCAAATTTCTCATCAGAAACTTGGAAGGCCAGAAGGAAATGGTACATTTTGAAAGGGCTGAAATAAAGGAGCTGTCAACCCAAATTCTATATCCAGAAAAAAAAAATCCTCCTTGAATAAAGGTGAAATCAAAACATTATCAAATAAAAGAGAACCAAGAGAATTTGTCGCCAGCAGACCTACTCTAGAGGAAGAGCCGAAGGAAGTTCTCCAAACAGAAAGGAAATAATAAAGTAGGAAACTTGGAACATCAAGAAGGAAAAACAGTAACAGAGTAAAAATACAGGTAAATACAGGTAATATTAGTATACCTATAAAAATACTTATTTTTTTTAAAGATTTTATTTATTTATTTGACAGAGAGAGATCACAAGTAGGCAGAGAGGCAGGCAGAGAGAGAGAGGGGGAAGCAGGCTCCCCACTGAGCAGAGAGCCTGATGTGGGACTCGATCCCAGGACCCTGAGATCATGACCTGAGCCGAAGGCAGAGGCTTTAACCCACTGAGCCACCCAGGCGCCCCAAAAATACCTATTTTTATACTTATAAAAATATACGAAAATTCTCAATTTCCTTTAGAATTCTTTAAATGATGACTGATGGTTGAAACAGGAAGAGCAGCCTGATGCGGCTCTAAACACAAGCAGAATATTTAAGATAACCATAAATGGGGAAGGGTAAATGGAGAAAAAGTTGTTACACTTCATTCCCAATGGTAAAATAATGACATGAGGGGACTCTGATGAACTACATGTCTACGATGTCATACAGACAGCAACCTCATACTCAATATGGGGATATCCGATGGAGTCAGGCCACAGGCCACAGGCCACAAACATGGTCTCTCTGAAACTGTACAGCCTAAGACCAGAGATGATGTGTCTGTAGCCTTCTTGACAGAGAAACTAGGGCCCCAGGAGTCAGAGCACCACCCATCTGTGGCTGGGGGTCTATACAAGGGGCTGCTCCCTCAGCAAGACCTACTTCCCACCACACAGCCCATGAGCTCTGAAGAGCTCTGTCCCTACCGGTGTCCAAACTCCCAGTATACAAACACATCTCCTGCCTCCTGCCTGCCCTCCAGGGTATTTACCTACTGTTTACCCAGCAACACCAGACAAGCTCTAATCTGGTTAACCTAGTTAACTCCTCTGCTGTTCAATGGCAAAACCACAGCTTCCCCATTAAGGTCCAAATCACTTCCAAGTGTGCCCTTTCTTGGATAATCTCTCTACCCTACGGTACCACAGAGAGTTTCTTATATCTTAGAGTTGGTCTTTTATGACAGTTCATTGTTCTTATGTTAAACTTCTGGAGTGTCAACTACTGTGGTTTCTGTCTCCTGATTAGACATAGATTACTACAGAATTCCAGGAGTGGTCCCAGGACACAGATCCCTAAAGATGGGATCTAGGGACTGATCTGGTCATGCCCCTGGACTTGAGTGTGATGGTAAGTTCCTTGCCAATAAGAAATGTGCTGCTGGTAACCCCTGACATGCAGTGGCGTCACAATTAATCAAGCTACCATCTGTGGTTGACTGTGATTAAGTGCCAACTGGAGCACGTTCCTCGGAAGCTCGAGTGCCTTCTGCTCTTGCCACATGGTGGTAATGAGGACTACAAAGGCTGTGGTGTGGGATGAACGTTTCTAAGTGCTTATGGAGAGAAAACGACAAGCTCAGGTCTGTTAACTCCTACCTCAAGTCATGGTCTGAAAAGCAGACAGCCTCCATGACAGCCCTAAAAAAATCCCTTCTTTCTCATAGCCACAGGGCTGGCATTGCTGAAAATCAAACACAAAACATAATGATGTAAGTTGCTGAATTAAAATGGCAGCTGAATTCACAGTCTTGCCAAGTTTCTCATGTGAAAATTAGGCCATTAATGGGGGAGAAAGAAGATTCTTGAAACGTGGAATAAGGAAATCTTACTGGACCTCAAGAAATTGACAATGTTGACATCTGGGTCATCCTGAGTCCCTCTTAGCAGCAGCAATAGATTTCCCTCCGATGTCCAAGACCTGTCTCCGTCAGTTTAAAAAGCCTTGTGATACCCTCACTTGGGGCAGACACCTTGAAAAGGGATGTCCCTTCTTCTCTGAACCCAGCCTACCAACCCCTGTTGCCAGAAGACCCCTAACAAGAACCATGTCTCAGCATGACTGGGTGGACAGGTATACACTGTGACCCTGGAGGAAACAGCTTATCTACCAAAAGAGCTGGAGGCCTTTGCCAATACATAGTCACAGAAACATGGGGAATATATATGTGGGAATGGATTCTCAGGACATTGAGAAATACATTAGTGAGGGGCCACTTGGGTCTCTGAAAACCTTTGTGGTTGCTATTTTTACAAGCCAAGCATAACTGTAGGGGATGCCACCCTTGGGATAGGCTCCTTGATTTCAATGTGATGTCTGAATCCCAGTATAGCAAAGGCCAAGTGGCAGAACTTAATTGTCAAAGGCAAAGTAGGCATGTCAACCACACAGCAGGGGGACATGTCAGTAGTCAGAATTCTTTGGGCCTCAGAGATCTTTAGAAGTGGTTGCCTGATCCTGTGTCCTTAAGAGCGAAAAAGGTGGAGGCGCCTGGGTGGCTCCGTCAGTTAAGCACCTGCCTTCGGCTCAGGTCATGATCCCAGGGTCCTGGGATCAAGCCCTGTATTGGGCTCCCTGCTCAGCAGAGAGCCAGCTTCTCCTTCTTCCTTTGCCTGCCGCTCCCCCTGCTTGTGCTCCCTTGCTCTCTCTCTGTCAGATAAATAAATAAAATCTTTTTAAAAAAAAAAAGTGAAAAAGATAGTCAGCCTGCTAGGACATTGCTTGGTCTACATGGCAAGAAACACTCTGTGGTAGTAAACAACCTGACTCAAGTCACCAAATGGACAATCATGACCTTGTATCCAGTTTTCAGATCTAAGTCAGTTCACAGGTCAGAGGTCCCTGAAGGACAGGGGGGGGTGCCAGGTCCCTGAAAGAGGAGCCCCTGCTTTTGCCACAAAGACACACTCGATCTTCCTTCTAGTCTTCCCCAGGGGGACCTTTAGCCACATACTAGAGTGACAGTAACTAGAGGAAAAACTAAATACTCAAACTTTTTAGGGAATACTACCTAATCCAAGGGTAAAGAACACATAGCAGCTGAGGTCCTGCCCTGAGGGCAAGAAAACTCTGGAATGGACCACGACCTCATGGCCACCTGCAGAAAGGACAGCAAGAGGAGCTTTCTGTGGGTCTCTATGCATGCGGTACCGAAGGGTCTGTCCACACAGAGTAATCATCCTCTACTTCTTTCTTCTCCTTCATACTTTTAGATTTTATGCATGAGTTATTATTGGAGGTTAACTTTGTAAAAGTTGTAAACTTGGTCTTTAGGGAAGAGAATATTCAGGAAGCCCTTGACTTACTCCGGGTAGTAATTAATATATCCTGTGATGGATATAATGACTATTTACTCTTATTTTGAAAGAGTTAAAACGTCTTCAATTGCAGGAAGGAAAGATGTATCTCGTTCGGCAGAAATACAGTGTTGTTTCATTGTGTTAAGGAAGTCCCAATATGTACATGGAAGCTGAGTGGCCCCGGGGGCAGGCCATGTCAGTTATGAATTTATTGCCTGTCAGTACCAAATGCACCCTTCGACATATGCTATACGATAAACAGTGCAATTCCTTTAAGATTTTAAAGAGGGCACGATGTTAAGGGGCATTCCAGGAAGAAGAGGCTCCCTACAATTTTTAGCAGCGGCCAAGGAGAGGCTCAGCCGTGCGGTGCAATGACATCCGCCAGAGCCCGCCCTGCCGGTCCCCACACACACGCCCCTGCGGTCCTGCAGCCTCAGCCTGACACTGAGCTGTCCACATCCCCACGCGCAGAAATCAAAGCCTGCCTATGGCTGGAGAGTCACACGGTTGTGCAGCTCCTTCTGTATCCTGTGCGCAGCAGCCCTCCAGTGGCTGCGGTGTCCACAGACAACCACTCCACCTCCCACCCATGCAGCCCATTAGCTCCAAAGGCCTCTGTCCCCACTGGTGTCCAGATGCCCAATGTACACCCATGTCTCCTATTGTCCGTCACCTGCTGACAGCCTACAATCCGGAATGTGTCCTATTGTTCACCCAGCAACTCCAGGCAAGCTCCAGTCTGGCTATATCAGCCAGCTTCTTTGCTCTTCGAGATCCAAGCCATAGCCTCTCCGATGAGGTAGGAACCTCTTCCAAGTCTGTCTTTCCTCTCAATCCTAAAGTACCCTACAAATTTTCCTTACATATTATAGTCACTCTCAACAAAGGATATTACTTCTTGTTTTAACTTTCTCTTGTATAACCTGTGTAATTTCTACTTCCTGCCAGGACCCAGATGCCATACCCGGAGAGACCATTTCCCAGACTGTAACACAAACCTTAGTAAGAACTGAAATCATACAGAGAGTGTTTTCTGCCCAGAATAAAATCAAACTGGACGTCAATAACAGAAAGGTAACAGGAAAATCTCCCAACACTTGGAAAGAATCAGCATACCACTAAGCAACCCAGGTGTTTAAAGACGAAGCATCAAGGGTAGCAACAATAACACCACCACCGAATGAGTGGTGCCTCTCAGAATTTGTGGGGAGCAGCTAGCACAGTGCTCAGAGGGAAATGGAGAGCACTAAAGGCTTGCATTAAGAGAACCACAAAGCAAAAATCTAAGCTCCTACTTCAAGTACCTAGTAAAAGAAAAGCATCATAAGCCCACAGCAAGCAGAAAGAAAGAGATAATAAAAAAAGGAAAGCAATCAATAAAGTTGGAAGAGAAAAATAATAGAGTCAATGAAAGAAAAAGCTTGTTCTTTCAGAAGATCAATAAAATTGATCTTCAAAATCTCTGTGAATACTGAGACAGGAAAAATGAGGGAAGACGCCCATTAGTAGTATCAGATAGGAAAGAAGCAGGGATAGCACTACAGACCCTGTGGATACCAAATGGATAAAAAGGGAATTCTGTGAATAAACATGATACTCAGATAAATCTGATAACCTAGATAAAATGGACAAATTCCTCAAAAAAGCACAAACTACCACAAGTTGCCAAATATGAAAGAGATCATTTGTATACCACTCTATTAAATAGACAGAATTTGTAATTTTAAAGCTCCCAAAAAAGAAATCTCCAGACCCTGATGGTTTCACTGAAGAATTCTACATAATGTTTAAAAAAGAATCAACACATTGGGGTGCCTGGGTGGCTCAGTGGGTTAAGCATCTGCCTTCGGCTCAGGTCATGATCCCAGGGTCCTGGATCAAGTCCCGTATCCGGCTCCCTGCTCATTGGGAAGCCTGACTCTCCCTCTCCCACTTCCCCTGCTTGTGTTCCCTCTCTTGCTCTGTCTGTCCCTGCCAAATAAATAAAATCTTTATAGAAAGAAAGAAAGAAAGAAAAGAATCAACACCAACCTCTTGCAGAAAACAGAAGAGGAGGGAAGACTTCCTAACTAATTTTATGAATCTACACGTTATCCTGACACCAAAGCAACAGCACAAAACAGAAAACTACAGAGCAACATCCTGCATGGATACCGAGGCAGAGTCCTTCACAAAAATATTAACAGACTCTACAGTATAGTTCTTCACGGCCAAGAGTTCCAAGGATGTACTAATGGGATCCACCACATTAACACAGTAAAGGAGGAAAATCATATGATCACACCAACTGATGTAGAAAAAGCTTTCAGTGCAAGTCAAAACCTACACGTGATAAAATCTCTCAGAACACAGAAAATAGAGGGAAAGTTTCTCAACGTGATGAGGAGCATCTACAAAACATCTATAGCTGAGGGGTGCCTAGGTGGCTCAGTGGGGGCCTTCAGCTCGGGTAGTGATCCCGGGGTCCTGGGATCCAGACCTGCATCGCGCTTTCTGCTCAGCAGGGAGCCTGCTTCCCCCCCTCTCTCTGCCTGCTTCTCTGCCTACTAGTGATCTCCGTCTGTCAAATAAATAAAATCTTAAAAAAAAATCTATAGCTGATACTACACTTAATGGCAAAAAGCTGAAATACTTTCTCCTTAAGATCAGGAACAAAACAAAGACGTCTCTCTAATCACTCTCATTCAACACAGTACTGGAAGTTCCAGCCAGTACGATAAAGCAAGAAAGGGAATCAAAGACCTATGCATAGGAAAGGAAGAAACAAAACTGCCCCTTTTTGCAGATGACGTGATTGTCTATGTAGAAAATTTCAAGAAATCTACAAAAAAAAAAATTCCTAGAACTAATAAATTCATCAAAGTCACATGATACAAGTTCAACATATAAAAGTTAATTCTACTTTCATAACTAACGAACTGGAAGCCAAAGCTTAAAATACAATGCCACTTAAAATCACTCAAAAATAGAAATACTTAGGAATACATCTAATGAAACCTGTGCAGGACCTATCTGCTGAAAAGTACGCGGCACTAACGGAAGAACTGCAAGAAGGTGTAAATGCAGAAGGAGGCACTGTGTCCACAGAGTGGAAAACTGACCTTAGTGAAGATGTTCGTTCTCACCAGACTGACATGCAGGCTCAAGTCCGTTCCTATCAAAATCCCAGTAAGACTTTTTATGGGCATAGACAAGACTATTCTAAAATTTATATAGAAAGGTAAAAGAACTGGAATAACTCAGTTTTGAAAATGGATAATAAAACGGAAATGATCAAATCAGTCTACATGATTTGAAAATGGATTACACATGGCGCCTGCATGGCTCCATTGGTTGAGCCTTGGGCTTAGGTAGTGATCCCAGACTTCCAGGATCAAGTCCCGCATCAGGCTCCCAGCTCCTTGGGGAGTCGGCTTCTCCCTCTGACCTTCTTCTCTCTCATGCTCCCTCTCACTCATTCTCTCTCAGATAAATGAATAAAATCTTTTAAAAATTTTTCTTAAAAAAAAAAAAAGAAAGAAAATGTATTACACAGCCACAGAACCAAGACTGTGCTGTATTCGCAAAGAAACAGACACGCAGATCAACAGAACAGAATTTTCTTAAAAAAACAGAATTAGACCCACATGAACATACCCAACTGATTGTGAACAAATGTTCAAAGGCAATTCAGCGGAGGGAGTATGTAACTTTTTCAACAACGGACATGTATAGGTACAAAAAATAAACTCAGCCTCAACCTCACCCCTTTTGTAGACAAAAATTAACTCAAAATGTGAAACGGGCTTGAATATAAAATGTAAAACCAGAAAGCTCTAGGAAAAAACACTGGAGAAAATCTTCAGGCTCTAGGGCACAGGAGAGAGTTTTCAGGGGCCCCTGGGTGGCTCCGTTGGTTAAGTGTCTGCCTTCGGTTTGGGTCATGATACCAGAGTCCTGGGATCAGACCCCACATCAGACTCCCTGCAGAGCAGGGAGTCTGCTTCTTCCTCTCTCTCTGTCCCTCCTCCTGTTTGTGTTCTTTCTGTCTAAAAAAAAAAAAAAAGAAAAAAAATGTTTTCAGACCTGAGCTAAAGATGAAAAATCACTGCTGTGTGAAAGCCCCTATTCAGAAGACAGTGAATAGAGTCCTGCAGACTCACGGGCTCCTGAGATGCTCAACACTGTCAGCCATCAGGGAAATGCCAACTAAAACCATAGTGAGGTATCACTGCACACCTATCAGAATGGCAAAAACAAAGCACAGTGACACCACCAGACACAGGGGCGGATGTGCATTCACCAGACACATTGGTGGTGTGAGTCTGGAAAAGTACAGTCATTCTGGAAAAGAACTGGGCAGTTTCAAAAAAAAAAAAAAATTAAAGATACAACTACCGCTCAATCCAGGGACTGCACTTCTGGGCATTTACCCCAGAGAAAGGATAGGTTCCGTCCACACAAAAGCCTGTACACAAATGTTCTTAGCAGCTTTTTAAGAACCAAAACCTAGAATCAGCCCAGATGTCCTTCAACAGACCAATGTTTAAACCAACTGTGGTACATCCACATCATAGAACACTAATTGGCAATAAGAAGGGCTAAACTCGGGGGGGGGGGGAAGAAGGGCTAAATTACTAATACGTAGAACTGGGATGACTTTCCAGAGAATTATGCTGCGCAAGGAAAGTTAATCCTAAAGACTACACGCTGTGTGGTCCTACCCATATAACATTCCTGAAGTGACAAATTCTAGAACTGGAGGATACACTGGTGGTTACTAGGAGTTAGGAGGAGGAGGGCAGGAGAAAAGTGAGCGAGACCATGAGGGAGGGACACTTCTGATGATGGAAATGATCTGCAGTTTGACCTTCCCAACGTCAATATCCTAATTGTGATCTGCAAAACGTTACCACGGGTGGGGGAGGGGGGACTGGATAAAAGCTACAAGGGATCTTTCTGAATATTTCTTACAACCACATGCAAATCTACAATTATCGTAAAACAAAATTTTACTGATTTATTAAAATAATAAACAGTAAATAAATAAATAACTGAAATAGGAACCACCCTGCCAGTGTGTGAATCAATGGATTTAATGCAGCGCCCATAGTTTCCCTAAACTAAAACCATGTCCCTAGCCTGGAGTTCCACAAGGCTCCCCTTAGAGAAACGGCCTCAATGGGCATCATTTTCCTTGACATGGTCTTCTTTGTACCAACCCCTTTTCCTTATGTATTCCTATGTTCGAAGCCCACAGGACATCACCACCATATAAGGAAAGCTCGGCCATGGCTATGACTACCGAGTGGTCATCATGAAACCACAGCTAAAGCAATGAAGGTCTGCAAAGGCCACGCTCACTTGGTTGCCAGCCAAAGCAGAAAAAAGGCTACCTCCCAATGCCCCAATCGAGCCCTGCAGAAACTCCCCCCCAGTGCGGTCATCCCAGGGCCACTCAGCCACCATCACAGCACCACACCCTGAAGGGCCGCGTGGGTGCTGGAATTCCCAGACTCCAGAGACAACCGCTGTCTTCGAGTCTGCTGCCCCTGACAAGCTCTGTGACTTTGACTAAGCCACCCAACTGCTCCGCACCGAGCACTTCGGATATGAGGAGGGGGGCTCATGTCCACTTTTTCAAAGAACTGGAAACAGAGTGGATGTGATTGGTGTGTGCAGAGCAGGTGCCCCACGTGTTGGGATCTTCCCTCTTAATCAAACAGAACTCCCCCAGCTCCCTTCTGCAAGCTCGGTTCTCTGCATACATGTTCACAATTTCTACAAGGAAAGAAGTCTCTGGCCGGTATCCATTTGCCTTTTGTCGTGGCCTCATTTCCCACAGGCCACCCCGCAGTGATCATTTAGGTTCTTCTGGATGACCCGGATCACATGGGCCCCCTCCTCCGTGACCACAACCCTCCCTCAATTTCTCAGCTGAAGTGCAACTGAGGAAGCCCGTCTTCATCCTTTGTGTCCTCAGGATCTTCCCACAGTCCCCAAGATGGCTGCAGAACCTCCACGCTCCCTCGAACTGACATTAGCCTTGTGGTCCAAAATGCCTGCTCTTATCTGGGGCAGTAGAATTAGGCACATTATTTTAAACTGGCCCTGACGTTGATTCTGCTTTTCCCAGCCAGCCGACGCTATCATTTTTCTAGCTCGCATCCTGTCCCTCGCTGCATTTTGGCAGATAACATCTCTGGTTTCATTCTCACAGAAAGATTTGCTACGGGAACAGAGAGGCATGTTACCTCTCAGAGCACGGCTCCATGGCTTATCTGACAGACCCTGCAGCTCTCAGCTATTTTGGACACTGGGAAGCCAAGTATGTGTGTAAATACGTGGACCAGGGTCCATGGTCCCTTGTAAATCTCATTGAAAAATGCTACCCTTGGGTGATCAGCAGAAGCACTATAAATAGGCTCTGTATCAAATAGCTTTTTAGAATCTACTGTACATTTAGTTTTGCACACTCTCAGGCTAACATAACTAGTATTTCTAAACAATTCACACCTTCATTTTAATTAGGTCTATCACTAGAAAAAACTGCTTACAAAGCCACAGATTTCCTATAGCTTGTTTTCATGTTTAGTCAAACGTGGATTGTAGACCTGGTTTCTGACAGCCATTATGAAGTGCAGTAAATATTTTGACAAAAGCAACAGTGCTGTTAAGCACACAAGAGAATAACTGAACTGGGTCAGACCCAGTTTTATGCGATATTTCTTTTCAACTGCATGCTTAAAGATAAATATATCATTAAGAACACAGGCTTAAAGAAAGCTTGTTTTTTTTTTAAACTGACATCTTCTACATGCTTATCTCAGGGGACATGTTACATACCTTTATGAAGCTTGATGATTTTCAGTCAATGATGCTCCAACTCAAATACAAATGACCTGGCCAGAAACTGAGAAGACAGCCATAGTTCCCGAAGAAACCTGTGGGCTGCCCCCCTCCCTCAGGATGAGGGGGCTCATGCGCCCTTCTGCTCCTCTGTGTAGGGAGTCTGCGACTCCTCCCCGAGAAGGTGTCTGAGGCATCTTCCACCATCCCAACTCCACAGGCAGAATCTCAAAGCATAGGGAGATGTTCCCTGCATCTTAGAAAATAAAACAAAAGAGGATGGCTTCCCCATTGCTTGGCCTTTGAGTCAACTCCATGTTGAACTAGAAAAGCACCATTCTGAGCAGCATGGAGGAGACTCAACCAGAGACGAAACCCGGGCTGGCTCTGAAATAGGAAGTACCTGATTTTCTATACATTACTTAATGTCACAGTAGCAGCCCTTAGAAAACAGGAAGAGACCGACACAGATGGGGGAAAAAAAAAACAAAGCCACAGCTCATATCTAGTAATTGTGATTATTGATCTAACAACCCATAAACAGAGGCTGCCCCCTGGAAATGAGGGTGTGTGGTCCCATGCATCACAGGGGAGATTTTTCCGGGCAGGTTGGTAAGAAGCAGAGCCAGTGTGGTCCTCCTCCTGGCTGTGGGGTTGGAAAAAGCAACTGCACAGCCTCCACATGCACACCTGGAGCTTCCCAAGGGCCGAGAATGAGCATTTCCACTGCAGGTGACGATGGCGGGAGACCTCACAAGGATCTCTGCGGTGCTGTCTCCACTTACAACTTGATATTTTGTTCAACCTGGAACTGTCTGCGTTCATTTTTACTTGTGACACAGTGCGGTGAACTATGATCCCAGTGACTGCATTTTGGGCATCCCTTAAGCTGTGCACCCATGCTGAGTCCTCCTCTCTCCCCACAACTTTGAAAGGAGCAAACATGACAGCGATAGAGGATGAAAAACACAGCTGTTCCAAGAGGTGGAGGCCGAGAGCAAAATGGGCACGCTGCTGGAAAGAAGTGCACTCAAGAGAGGGACCAGGCTGGCCAGATGTGCTCTGGACAGGTGCACTGGGGCATGTGCCCTCCTGTAGGCTGGCGTCCCGTTGCTCTGAATGCAGCAATTCTCACTGGGAGACTGAAGCTTCCTCGCCCCACTTTGCCATCAGTCATGCCCAGCTGGTCAAGTATCTAAGACTCGTGTTCAGCTAGGTTGGGTTTGGGGGCGGATTTCATCTGGCTGAGTGATCTGGGCTTTGGAAGAACCAAATGGTGCAGATCAATGTGGCTTCCACCCCCCGCCTCCTGGCATTAGGAAGCAGGCACCTCACTGGCTCCAGAGGCCACAGGGAGCGCGCAGCTGAAGACAGGAAAGTGACTGATGCAGAACCAGCTCTGATTCGACCAGTCCGTGTGAGCGAGATGGAACCCAGTTGGCATGTGTGGTACAGCCACACCTCAGTGTCCCCTCCCCTCCCCCAAACCCCCAACTCGGGCCCCGATATCTCCCGAACCCAGCAGCCAGGAGTAAATACCTGCCTGGCTCTGACTAGTCTGGTCTGGTTTATTGGGGCCTGTACCTCTTCTGTCGTTAAATATTGTCAGAAACACCCTGGCCACAACAGACATACAAACAAAACTCTGCCAGAGCCCAGAGGAAGAAGGTTTCAGGAGCCTGGAAGCTCCTGGAGGAAATGAGCTGGGTACTGCCACATGTGGAGGAGTTTGATGGGCAGGAGTGGCAGCAAGAGGCAAGCTGGGAAGGCCGGAAAGTTCATGAAGGCCAAAGACTTTCACATGTTCCACTGCCCCAACAGGGAGCGGGCCACAGGCAACTGGACGACAGGGGCATGGGGGATATTGGAAACACAAGCCAGCACGAGTCAACAAGACATCATGGTGAAGACAAGGGCCTTGCCAGCCATGAGGTAGAGCCCTAGCAGCTTGAGTGCTTTGGAAAGGAGGGACCAAAGCAGAAAGGGGTGAGGGTCCCTGGGGCACTGCCCCCCCATTCTCTGAGGGGCCTGACTCAGATGTATCCCTAGGCTTAGCCAAGAAGGTCCTCAAGAACAAATTCGTCTCTATGTCCTAAAAGGACTTTGATTTGCCTTTTTTCTCCAAAGTTACACTCCTCATTAAGATAAATTAACAAATTTTCCTGTACAAGAGCTAAAACATTGATTAAAAACAGTAATAGGAAAAAAAACCACCTTTTGGAGTTGATCGAAAATAAGTATGTCAACAATGAACAGATAAACATCCAAACATCCATACGATGGACAGACCATCATTAGGCAACAGAAAGGAAATGAAGTCCTGACCCCTGCTATCACACAGACAACCCTTGAAAACGTCACACTAAGTGAGAGAAGTCAGACACACAAGGACTCATGTTGTGGCCTTCCATCTCTAGTAAGTGTCCAGAACAGACAACCCCACAGGGCAGAAAGTGGATTTGCGGTCGCCATGGGCGGGGAGAGTTGGGGGAAGGGCTGCTAATGGGTTCAAGGTTTATTTGGGGGTGCTGAAAATGTTCTGGAACTAGATCATAGTGGTGACTGCACAACTGTGTGAATATATTAAAAACCACTCAACTGCACACTTTCAGGGGATGGGTTTCATTGTGTGCAATTCCTACCGCAATGTAACAATAATCACTCCTGGGTCGAGTTCTTGAGCAGAATGACCCAACTCTCCAGAGTGGGTGTAGACAGCCGGTGAGCTTGGCATTGACAATAGTCACCAAAAAAAGAAAAGAAACGTAATTTCCAAAGAATGGTGAACTTGCTCTCCCCAGCGTTTTACCCCCAAGGAAACAAACAGAAAAGATCACTCCTTTGCCAGGAGCAAGTTTTATCTGGCAACACCACAGTCTTCCAGGACTGTTCTTGGGACAACGCTAGCTTGGCAGCCAACAAGCAGCAGCAGCAGCAACAGAACCAGGAGAGACACCAGACACCCCGGGGGTCCCATTGAGCCCAGGCAGGAAGAATCACACACACACATTCCTACTGAGAACCCGCAGCTAGAAGCAGAATGCCCCCCTGCCTCTGGGGTTTGGTTTCAGTACCTTCCCCAGTCCCCGAGTGTGCCATCCCACAGCTGAAAGAAGAAGGGAGAGGCACTGGCTGTAGTCGCCTTCCCCGCCCCCTGCCCCGCCACCTCAGACTGCTTGGGGACTCGCCCAGCCTCACCGGCAAGCAGGGCACAAAGAAGTCATTCCCACTGCTGCCTGGGTCAAGTCAAGAGCAGCTGCCAGACTGGTCCTCCAGTGCTGCCCTTCTATCTCAACACGTGCCACCTGCCTTTCCCTGCCCCACCTCCGCTGGCCCTCTGCCAAGCACTGAATGGACACTGAACAGTGCCTACCTAGCACCGTGTCACAGTCCCAAAAGTATGGACCAAATAAATGAGCATTTGTTTGTCTGAAGCCAGTACATGAAGAACCGAGGCCACACAAAGCCAAGCAAGACAAATACCAACCCTTCTTCTCTGCAGACTCTCCCAAGATGGACACACACAGCCCATCTCCTGTTCTGCGCATGCTGCCCTTCTTGGGCCGCGTGCCCCGTGTGTCGCCAGCACTTCCTCTCTGCCAGGCCCTTGCACATGCCCAGCTGCACAGCCCACATGGCAGAGGCAGCCCTCAAGCAGCGTCTGCTGAAGGACGAGCCCTATCAAAACCCTTGCTCCCTGGGACAAGCCCAGACCTTGCACCAAGAGCCTTCCTTACAAAAACATACAAACCAGGCGGGACCTGCTTGACGTGGAAACCAGAGGCTGGCCTCTCCAGGGGGTAGGGGGCGGTGGGACAGCCAGCTCTGGGCTCTACAACGAGTTGCCTTGGGGACATGCATACTCGGATTTGCATTCAAGCCCAGTAGTCTCGGGGTTCAGCTCCCCTCCACATCCTCCACACGCTGTCCTCACTGTCAGAAGCGGTTTGTAATCACAATCCATGTGGGCTGGGAAATGAGGTGTACCTGTCGAGCCCTTCAGAAAGGAGCACTCCACAGATGTGCGACCTCGTGCTGACGGCTGCTGTTCTCATTTCTGTGCAGATAGAAAAGGGCCCCCCCCGAAGGGTAATTGCGCGAGTGCCCCCATGCAATTATCTGTCTGCACGTCCTTGGGGCCACTTAAACAATGTTTTTATTTAAAACATGATGCATCCAGCCAGTTTTTGATTATCCATGGTAATGGGGGTCAAGGATCAGCTGAATAATTGAAATGGAAACTTGATTCCCACCGAGAGTTTCCCTCTCCCCCACCTCCTTCCTTCCTTCCGCAGAGGAGAGAGGCGCTGTGGGACTGTGGAAGGGGCGCTGGGCTGGGGGCCGCATCCCAGCCCTGGCCAGGACTTTGTGACTGGCTTTCTGGGGGACGTGGACCAACGCCCTTCCCTTCAGGGGGGTTGTGACGGGAAGGGGCTGGACCACAGCGTCCCTCAGCACCAAGCTGTGTGGCACCTTTATTTATAGTTACGACAGATTTCTTCAAACTGACTTGCTTTTACCACCACTTAATGTGTCCCAAACAGTATCATTACTGTAATAATACTAATGGACGTGGGCCTCAAATTATTTTTGTTATGTCCATTAAAATAACTCCCTAAGCATTATGCTTTTTTAAAAAGAGTCTTTTGAAAGATACCAGGCGGAACATCTCTCAGATGATGTCCTTGTGACTCACATGCCAGCTTCCCCCAAACTGTCCTGATGCAGCGGAGGCTATTTGGGAATAAATGCCTCCCTTCCCTGACCCGTTCCGGAACAGCTCCCATCACGCTGATGCAGAGGGCTCCATCAGGCTGACTCCCACCTCGCACCGGCTGTGACTGCGGTGGCGGGGAAAGGTACAAAGCCTCACAGCGCCCATTACACCCGATGTTCTCCTGCCGTAATTGCCAGCTGCCACTCATTTCCCCAGACCATCGCCCCTGGCTGCCTGAGTGACAGACGAAAAGCGACGGAAAGGCAGGGCGTTTGTTCCTACAAGCTGTATCCCTGTTTAGGAAGATGTGATATGGCTCTTGAGCACTCGGCTATCAGACTTTTAATCACAGAGTGTATAAATGAAATCATTTCCAGCACCTGAAGTGATCTTGCTGGCGTCACCCACTGTTTTTGTAGATTAATTTTTTAGAGCAGAAAGAAAACCCTTACATATCAGCTGTAACAAGAAAAACTGGTTTCTCTACCCCCCAACACTTCAAAAAGTTCCTTATGTAAGGACTTTATTTTTTATTTTTACTTTTTTTAAAGGTCCAGATGGGGAACAAAATGGCAGGGTTAAGACCCCACCACACCCCACCACTTGGGAGACTGGTCAATCAGTGTCTTTTGCATGTATTCACAAAAACAATATGTTTAAACATTTCAATAAACAGATTAAAACACAGATTTGTATATTAGCCTCTGCCAGCTGCCTTTCCAAGCCAAGAATCCTTTTGTCCTTATGAAACCAAATGATGATTATTCCTCGAATCCAAGGCCTGGCCTGAGAGACCCTGGACCTTCCTGGAGATTCGGTCTTCTCTTCCTTTTGGGGGCCTCTGATCTCATGTTCTGGCTTTATTTCCCACTGTCCTAGCCTCTGGGTGTGTTCTTACTGTAAGTTCCCCCGAAGCATTTTTGGAAGGAAGTAAGGCTCGAGTTGTAAGCCACCCAATTTCCCTCCAAAGCCAAAATCCAGAGTCCCATCCACAACCAGAGGAAAGAGCTGGCGTGACCTCAAAAGCATGCTTCCAGCAGCACAGAGACCTCCAGCCCCCAGCAGGAGTTGCACTTAGGTGCTGGGAATTTCAGGGGCTTTGGCTGAGCAGCAGGGAAAACACACAGCTCATCCATACCTTCCTCAGACTGCCCATCACTCCCTACCCCCAGGAGAGCTTTCTCAGCACATCTCTCAAGATCAGCCTCCGCAGATGAAGTCTCCTGATGTGGGAGACTTTGCCCCTTCACTCAGGGTCCCCAACACATCTCTTAGCATTCCCAGTGGATGAGCACTGCCTGGAATTTAGAGAGAAAGCTGCTCCAAGGACCATGTAACCCAGCAATGTCAAGTGCAGGTACACATGTCCCCGCCCCTCCTGGCACCCACGGCTACTTGGTCACAGCACTCTTCCCCACAGAGCTAGGCATCGGAAGCCTCTTTATCTGGACCTCTAGGAAACATCCCCAGTGAGATTCTGTACTTGAGCTAAAACCAATCAGCCACCTCCACATTGTAAAGATCACAGAAGGGGGACCAGAACCCACCTCTCACCAGAGCCCACGCCATTCCCCGCAACACCAAACGACGGCTGCCACTATTTTTTGTCATCGTGTTACCCGCACATACATGTGGCTGCAGACACACATCCAGGTATGCCTGTTTTCCTAACCTGCTTGGTCCAGGCTGTCCCTTCACTTCCCACTGGCTTGAGAGGATTCTGTCTTCACTAAACAACTCTTTACTCTTTCATGTGATACATAATCAAGATAATTGAAAGAAATTAAGGACAATGTCCAAATAGGCAGACACTAACCCCGGAAAAAGCAATGAAAAAAGAAGACATTACCCCTCCCAGATGTCTGGGAACTTGCATTCAATAGGTACACATTCACCAAATGCTGCTTGAGTACCAACCAGGTTCCAAACTCTAGGTCAAAGCATCAGGAAGAATAAGACAGACAAAGTCCTTGCCCTCACGAGGCTGTCATTCTAGTGAGAGACATCATCATAACTACGAAAACACATCAATGAGCGGAGTAAGCTCAGACAGAAATGAGTGTGATGACAGCAGAAAACTTTGACGAGGAGTGGTTTGACGAGGAGTGAGGGAAAGGGAAGGAGGAACACGCCTGGGAAGGGGCCCGAAACAGAAGGAGGATTCAGCCATGAGGAAACATGAGGGCACTGGGTTCCAGACAGAGGGAGGCCCCGGGGCAAGCACCCCCTTAGCAGGTTAAGACCAGCAGAAAGCTAAGGGCATGCAGGGCAACAGCAAAGAGGAGAGCACTGGGAGTCAGGCGACAGGGCGGGCAGACGACTGACGATGCAGAGCTTTTTAGGCCACAGGAGAAACTGTACTCTTAAGAAGCATCAGACAAGGTGTGGAGCTTGAGAGAGCAACTGACAGAAACAGCAGGGTCAGAACAAAGGTAGGAATTTTCCATAGACTCCACATGAGAGAAAGTAAATGGGAAAAGAAAGAAGACATTTTACAAGTGCTGCTGTGGGTCATGGTTCGACCTCCCGGGGCTGAAAAAATCCAAACAAAGAAGCATGCACTATCCAATCATTTACTGTTTTCTGCCCCGGACCTGATGCTCATGGAATTGCTCTGACAAGAGACCACACAAGTGTCCACTCTAAAGGCATCAGCCGTGCATCCTGTGGGATCAAGCAAGAGGTGTGACTATGCGTGTGTGCATCTTTAAAGAAGTCTCCACGCTGGACACCTGTTTCCCTATCCCTGAGTGGGAAGAATGGGTCCAGGCTATTCAAATGTTCCTTCCTCTATGAGACGTGACCCAACTGGCTCAGGCTGCGGGGACCCCCACCCCTCCAGGGTCCCATGGCAGCGGGCACGTCCTTCCTTGCACACTCAGCATGGCGTGCTATCATGATCAGTTTACACATCACTCTCTCTCATGAGATGACGCATTCCTCGACAACAGGGACAAGAGTTTAACTCTGTCAGCCTAGCCCCCAAGTAGGTGTTTGGTAAGCAACTGTTGAGCAAGACCCCCCCAGCTGTGAGGGGAGACCCGGTGCGGCCCGTGGCTTTTTCAAAGGAGCTCGCTGCAGCACGAAGCAGCAGGGCAGGACATCCCTCTCTGAGGCTGCGCTGGCCCAGGCATCTTCCCACAGAGTCCCCATCCCTCTGCAGGGACACCCCACCTCTGACTTGCCCTTCACGGGGCATGCTGGTGGGCCCTTGGGACCACCAAACATGTCCGTCCAGTCTCCCGATCAGGTCTTGGCCCTTGGGAGACCCAAGCTGTCTGGGTCGCATCCAGCACAATTAAGCTCTTCACCTTGGGGGCCTCTCTCAGTGGAGCAATCCGCTCCTCCTGCCAAGCCTTCTGCTCCCTGGGAAGTCCAGCCCTTGCAGACGTGCCCGGCCCGGCGAGGAGCGCCACACAGAAATCCGCCCTGACCTCCTCCAGAGTCGGCAGCGGGTCTGGAGCATGCTTGATATCTTGTGGGCTCCTTCCTGTTCTCCTTGGATCCGACTGCACAGAATTTGGCTCCAAGGGGAAGAACTGAGAGTGTGTGGGCTAGCAGCCAACACACGTGTTCTCCCCAGGAAGGTGGTGGGGAGGCCAGGGGAGGGGGGACTCAGGAACAGGGTCTGCATGACACGCTGCTCCCGGGGCAAGCTGTGAGCCGCTCAGCAGGTTGGGGATGACAATGGTGGCCAAGCAGGATTTGGGTCAGACTGGCTTCAGTCGGTGAAAGCCATTCCCTACCTTCACCCTGGCTTCTGACAGATCCACACCCCGACAAGCCACAGCCAGAGGGATGGTTCCCAAACACAGTTACATCCACCACCTCACACTGGTGACAAGCCCTTAGTGCCCACTGTTCTCGAAACTTCAGCGATCGGCTCTGCCTTCATGATCCACAGGCACCGGCCTCCACCACCTCCCTAGCTCCTCCCCGAGCCTCTCATCTGACCTCTGCGTCCCAGCCCTGCTGGCCACGCAGCCCCTCACAGTCCAGCCCATGTCACTGCCCCTGCTAACCCTTCAGCTCTCAGCCAGTTCCCGGCTCCTTGGGGTGGGGGTGGGGGGCAGGGGCTGCTGGGATGCCCGCTCCCTAACCAAGCCAGAACACCGCGTTCAGCACAGTTATAGCAAAACATCACATGCTAAATGACACAAACCCCACAGGCCGGGACCCTTCTGCTTTGTCACCAGTTGCAAGGCTGTTGCCCTGCACAAGTGAGTCAACGGACAAATCATCCACTCAAACTGGACAGCTCAGACCAGCCCCCACCCCGCACTCCTGCTCACACACCTCCCTCAGCCTGGCGCTCCCACAACTTACTGCTCATCAACGTAGATCCAAATGCTGCCTCCCCGACAATGGCCTCAGGGTCCACAGCTGGAAGCGGTGCCATACTCTGTGGCACTCTGGGGGGTATCTTTACCACCCCACACTGTAATGAATTTAGCTTGGTTTCCTGAGTTCTAGGACCATCAAAGGTGAGAGCGACACATTCCATACTACTGCACCCCAGTGGCACCTGGGGGGGGCCCCAGCAATGACTCATAACAGCAGAAACTTCTTGGGCGAGAGACCAGCCATGCCTCCAAGCCATGGTGTGAGGTAGGCAGCCCTCATGCACACCATTTCACAGGTGAGGAAAAGGAGGCTCACACAGGTGAGGCAACTTGACCAAATACTCAGCCAGGCATCAGCAAAGACACCCTTTAGACCCAGACTACCGGTACCACCCATGTGTAGCCCTGAAACCAAGCTCCCCTCGCTCAGCCCACAAGAGACAGCAAGAGGCAATGCACTCCCCATCAGGACCCCTGCGCTCAGAGCCCAACTTGGAGAACACTGCCCAGCATGAGGTGTTCAGACGGCACCAACGTCTGAGGCCAACCACACCGACACTGCCAGCACCGATCCCAAACTACCTCAGTTCTACCGGTGCAGATCTCCATAAAGAGTTTTTCAAGACAGTGCTCCCCCGTCAGAGAGTTCATGCGCAGGACGCAGGTCCAGAGACTGCCTTGTATTCAGCAAGCAGAGGTTCACCCGACCGGGCAGCAGAGCCTGAGAGCCAGTGGCACCCGGGGCTGAGCTCGGCTGGGTGTCTCGGCCACTGTGGGCAAGCGACTTTACCTTCCAGAGCCTCTGTGTGTCCACCTGTCGGTCAGGCAGGGACAATCACCACACAGGCACCTTCAGGAGAATGAGGTACAAGGTGCTCACCAGAGGACAGGTAGACCTCCAAGCCTCAGCCAACGTCCACAGCAGCATCACCGTCGGGACCCTTCTCATCAGTCATCTCTGGGGCCGGCCACCTCAGCAGGGGGGTGCCCAGGGAAAGGGGCTTTCTCCTGTCTCGGGAGGTCATGCCAGGAGACAGGAGCCATGCGGCCTGCCAGGTGTGCACAGCTCGAGGTGGCAAGTCACACACACGTCAACATGCTCCTCCAGCCTCACACGTCCACCTCCACGCCAGCCCCCTCGCATCCTGAGCCACGCCGAGAGAGCACGTGTGTATGCACTTGCTCACGCGCACACACACACACCTCCTGTCCCAGCCCACGTGCACCCTGGGAACGTGGACCTCGCCAGGGGTCCAACAGGGCTCAGCCAGGTACACCTGCCCTACCGGAAAGCCAGGCTGGCAGGAGCTGTGCTTACGGGGGTCCCATCAGATAGGTGAGCCTGTGAGGGGGCAAGGTGTATTTGCATATAATTTGCATGCACTGACACAGCCTTCCCATCTCTGCACAGAGCACTTCCAAGCTAACCTGTTATTAGCGCTCCTCCAAAGCCTGGTTTTTCTCAGCACTCGTGCTGCTTACCACCCACTGCCAGAAAGTACTATGCAGTGAGACGGGCCAAGAGCTGACTCTGAGCACTGGGCAAGCCACCCCGGGCCTCAGTTTCTCCCCTGAACAACAAATAACAGCCTACACCTCCACCGGGCCGACCCGAGAAGGCCTTCCTGCACAGGAAGTGTCGGCGTGTGCCTGTAGCTGGCCACTTTCCTGCTCTTGGAACCAGAAAGCAAGTCTGGGTGGAGTAGATGGTCCAACACTCTGCCAAGATGTTTTCTGAGCCTCAAATGGTGGATTCCCTGTGCTGTGGCTACCAGTTGCAGCAAATACGTAAAAATGCAGAACACCTAGTTAAATCTCAACAAAATGTTAGCATAAGCATGGCCTGTGTAACATTTGGGACACATACCAAAAACGCATCTGTTGCACACCTGGAATTTTCTTTAAGATTTTTGATTTATTTGACAGACAGAGATGACAAGTAGACAGAGAGGCAGGCAGGGGGTGGTGGGAAGCAGGCTCTTTGCGAAGCAGAAAGCCCGATGTGGGGCTCGATCCCAGGACCCTGGGATCATGACCTGAGCCGAAGGCAGAGGCTTAATCCACTGAGCAACCCAGGGGCCCCTGGAATTTTCATTTTAACTGGGGGTCCTGTATTTTATCTGACAACCCTACCTGGGACTCGAGGTTACTAATTATCTGTCCACTCACTGCATTTACCTACACCCAGAGAACATGGACTTTGTTTCCTAAATGTCCAGCTCCCGAAGGCAGGGAGAACAGAGGTTACATGGGAGGTGAACTGAGAACTGCTGACGGGAGGTGGGAAAAGAGAGGGGAGGGACATGTATTTCCTAATCTAGTTAAAAATCTACAATCTGTTCCTCTTTGGTCTCTGTGAGGAGCCCGGTGGTTATCACTGTGAACGTGAGGCCACATTTCCTGTGGTGAAGGGTACATGTGTTTGCATCAACAGGGCCCGTTTCTAGGGCTCCTCTCAGGATGTGAGGCCCATGGCAGGTCGCAGAGGAAGAGGGAGGGCCTGTGGGCAGGGGCTGCTTGGGGGGGAGGCTCTTACTCTGGGAGCTCCCTTGAGAGAACCTGCCCCCCATGGGATAAAAGTCTCCTTCCCCTAGCCCTTTGCCCAACTTCCCCACCACACGCCAGTGGACGAGGACCCTCTGCAGACACAGAGGTGATCCAGTACCTAATTTCCACTCAGGAGTTCACCTTAGCAGGAAGGGACAGTGCTGAGGGAGTCCCATCTTTCACGGGATTTGCCATCAAATGCAGAAGGCCTGAGCACGAAATGTGCATGGAGAACATGGTCCCTGTACTCAGGATGTCGCAGTCTGACCCTCTAACGTGCTGAGCTCGAGCTTTTCCTGTTCTTTTAGAATGGGCAGAGTGCCACGGAAGTACCACCTAGTGACACTACAATCAGCATGTGCCGCACACGGGAGTGGCAATTTTCGAGATATTTTTTTTTAGAGGAAAGTGTTAATTTACAGTCAGATCAATGGAAATACTATAGAGTGCCATGACAATTTTTCATATTTTTAAATAAAACACTAAAAATAAAATTTGAAACTTTCAGCTTCCTCCTTCTTAAAGCAGTGATGGAAAGCAGGCCATCCTCAGAGACACAGGGCCACTGCAAGGACTGAATAAAGAAATGCAGGTAAAGCCTCTCCCCGGAACAGAGCCAGGCAAAAGTAGGCCCTTCTCTACCTGGGACTCTGATCACTGCTGAGACTGGACACAAGGATTAAGATCTCTTCATCTGATCGTGTATATGAGACCTCCCTGTGCATAAAGGAATCATGAAGTAAAACAAAGAACTCTCTGGGCTTTGGGCACCAGAGGAAGATTTCATTTGATTTTCTAACGGCAGCCTCTGGTCAGGTCTCAGGGCAAAAGTCTGAAGGCCACCGCCTAAGACAGGCACTTATGTTCTACATCTGCGGCCACAGACGTGGCCGGCCGAATATGGGCCAGAGATCCTCATTACCAATAGAGAGACCATTCACTGGCTCCTCTTCTGTGACCTCTTGCCATGGCTGAACACAGGTGTTCCCAGCCCATAATAATCCAACTGTGCCTGCTGAGGTGCCAGGCCAGAGGCGCCCAGGTGAAAGACATGGTCAGCAGTGTTCAAAGAGCATGGTGTAGTGAGGAGGTCAGATGCACATAACTGAGACAGGTGGGCTCAGGACCCTTGAATCAGCTGTCTGGGTGGATGGAATGGGTGGGGCCTCACGGCATGACCCAAGGTTAGTGCTTATTCATACCCTCTGACCCTTCTTCTCAAGAAGTTCAGAAACTCAGGGGTGGCATTGCTTCTTCAGGACTGAAGACCAGTCTGGCCAGTGCTCATCTACATTCTGGTTCTCCACTCAACAGAGAGGCCAGCCATGGCCCTGGGAACTCTCCCAGCCTGCTATGAAGACTGTCCGCGCGCCCGACTTGGACGGGCCAAGCAGAAGCGATTTGTAAACTAAAGGAGGACCATACATAGTTCTTGAGAAACAGCACTGACAATTAGCAGTGACTCAATCAGACTCTAGGACAGCAAGAGAATAATACTGTGAATAACGTATGAGAGTAAAAGGCACGTCTTTTTAGGGGCCACAATGTATTCACGCTTTTTTAACTAACTTAATAATTGTCACAACTGTATAGAACAGTAGTCCCAACAGCTCGACTACCTTTGCCTTCCACTTCTCCTTCTTGCTTGTGCTCAAGCTGGCTGCTGTCCTGTTGCCACCTCGGAAGGCAAGGTGCCATGCTCATGGTAACTCCTACATTTAAACCACTCTTCAGATTTACATCCTCGGCTCTGAAACACGAACAGGCTTTCTCAGGGTAATTAGCCTCACACACTATTTCAGCCAACATGTGATCAACCTAGCCCCATAATTAGTTCCTGCTAAAATATTACACTTTGTCTAAATTACATTGGAATATGTTCCTCAGTTGTGAAATCTACTTTGTCAAAATTAGCCTCGTTTGGAGATTGAGGGCCTCACTCTTCTTCTTCGTGGTGGTAGAGTTGCCCCCAAAGCCATTTTTGTTTATCCAAACCATGATCCAACATCTTTTTTTTTTTCCAATTTCAGCTTGTACAGCCTTTCCTTTTTGAAAAACAAAGCATAGCAATCACAATTTTCCCTTGGCCAGTGGCCAGCTATCCAAGGGCTGGAGCCAGGAGATTAACGGATACACCCAGAGAGGGCAAGGTCAGGGAGCAGAACATCTTGGACACGTGTGTGTCAGGGACAGACTTGTAGGACCGCAGAGCACCCCTACACGAGGGCCAGCCCCTCCCAGTTTGAATGACATGCGAAGGCCCTTCCAAACCAGTGGATGAAACATGCCTGTGACACTAATTAATGCCAGGCAGAATGTAACAGCAGATCTTGGAAACTAAAAATAGACCTATTCCAACTGATTCATCCCCTGACTGCACAGAATTCGGAGGTTTCTGTATCTGTTTCTCTTCTGCATGTACGTTAGATTATGGCCTCTTTTCTCTCCCTCCATCTTTGTTGTTCTTCTTTTATGGCTCTCCTTCTTGTTGAGAGGTTTAAACCTTCCAGAAGAGATGTGCCCACTTGGCTACCCTCCGACCCACAAACATGCTTAATAAGCAAGGAAGTCATTTCTTTTCCTGGCTCACATGGTTGGGAGCTATGTAATTTGTACTTAATATTTTCCATGCGGATGTTTCTGCCTGTTGCATCACACACACAACTCTATAGCTGCGTTTCCGATTACGGTCCCTTCTATTTTAAACTTTGTTGATTTCTACTGGGAAGGAAGCCTATTTCATACAGATTAGCTGGACAGCTGGGTCTGATTGCTTCTGATGACTGGGCACGGAGCCACCGGGGAAACAGGTTTCCCGAAGCCCCTCGGATGGAGCCCCGTTCCATACAGCCCCAAGAGAACAGGTCGGCGCTCCCTTCAGGGAGGAAGGGTCAGCAGCCCCCGGTGGAAATCAACAGGTCAAGCCAGAGGCAGGACCGGACCTCGTTCCACATCTCGGGCTTGGGAGGCTGTGCTGGAAGGTGGAGGAGGGGGATCCGAAGCCCCTGGCTCAGAAGCTCTCGCGGGGACCTGCGTGGGGGCTCGTGTCAGAGAGAACGACGTGTGCTTGGAAGGAAGCATCCATCACGCTTGCCTGAGAGAACCACTCGGGAGGCAACCGACAAGGCTCAATGATGACGGTCCCGTCATCCGGCCTTGCATCCCAGACCTCCAGGTGCATAAAGAAATCACAAAGACCTCTCTCACCTTCACGCGCTCAGTCCGCAGGCAGGTGGGGGCCGCCGCGCTCTCCCGAAAGCCGGTGGCTCCGATGAGGCAGGAGCATTCTCCCGGCTCGTCCTATCTCTGCCTTGCTTCTCTTTGTGGCTTCTCTAGAGAAAACCGAGTGCTGGAAATTAAAAAAAAAAAAAAAAAAAAAAAAAAAAAAAAAAAGATGGTGTATGTGGAGGGTGGTGGGTGCCGGGGTGCCGGGGCGGAGGGGCGCCGGGGAAGGTGTGCAGCCTGCCCTGGCGTGGGTTCGGGTGCAATGGCCGACGCGGGGGATAGGCTCGCCTGCCGAGGCTCGGTGCCACTGCAGCTCCGCGTGTGGGCGGCGGCAGCTCCGCGGCTGGGTTTCCAACCATTACACTGAACATTTGCAAACAGATAAAAAAACAAACCACCCGGCGCCCGTGGAAACTGCCGTCCGCCCCCCTGCCTGCGCGCTGGCCCTCGCCGCGCGCACGGGTCGGGGGTCGGAGGGCGCCCCGGGGGCGCACGGCCCTGCGCCCCCCGCCCCCCCCCCGGCCCCGGGCCCCGCCGCCACCCCACCCGCGCCCGCGGCCGCCGGCGTGCGCGGGGGCGTCGGACCACGGACACCCCACCGCCCCGGGGGCGCCCAGGTACCCGGGAGAGTCTCCCTTCCGCACCGCCTCGCCCGGACCCCGGCCCCGGAGCCGTCAAACGAGGCGGCGCGGGGCTTCGGCCGCCTCCCGCCCCTGCCAGTGTCCAAGCCACCTGAGAGCCGCAGACGGGGACGGCGACGCTGCTGCCAGCTGGGTGACCCCTCCTCGCGGAAGGTCCCGAGAACGCGCGGCGCGACGGAGCCCGCGAACACACAGCGGCTGCCCTGGTCAAGTGACTTTGGTAACCGCTGTATCCGGCATCGCTCTCAGAGAGTCACACGGCGCATCAGCCAGGCAAGGCTCTGAGAAGTCCTGCGTTTCTCTCGTTTAACCCGGCGTTTCCACGGCGTGCGAGACCTCAGCCCACAGATCGCCGAGGGCCTGACCAGCGCCGCCGTGGCTCCCACCACGCAGGCGCACGCAGGCTGCGCACGCCGCGCACGCCGCGCACGCACGTGCCCTCGCGCCCGCTCACTTCCTCCCAGGATCCTCCGCGGGCACTCCCACGGCTGCCCCACGCGGTGAGGCTGAGGCCGCGGTTGCGGTTCCGGCGGGACGGGAAACGCAGCGGCGCGGACGACTCCCTGGGGCTGCGAGCGCCCAGCCCGAGGGGTCCGCTCCTGGCTCCTTCCTCCCAGAGGCACAGCCTCCGGCCGCCCGCCTGGGAGATCACGGGGCGCCGTGGGGCACCGCCCGCAGCAGCCTGAGAGCCCCCTGCCCGCTGCCCCTGCCCCTGCCCCTGCCCCTGCCGCGCCGTGCAGAAAGCGGCCGGGCGGTGCTCTCCTCGGCTGCACGATGCTTGGCTGGCGGAAGAACGGAGCGGGAAACGCGTCGCCTCCAGAAGGTACAGGTGCCGGACAGAGGCTTTCTTGTTGGAAATGGCCGGTGGGGCAGGCCGGGGCGTGGAGGACGGCACAGGAGAAGAGAAGATGGTGCGCTCCGCTGCACGGGGGGGCTGCTGGGGCCCATCAGTGCCAGGAGCTGCCAGCCCCGTGGCCCCCCATCGTGGGGACCTGGGCAAGGCCTTGGAGCCCCAGCCTCCTCATCCAAGAACCGTTCTTAACCAAGGGGGATCTTGACCACTGGGGTACATTTGGCAATGTCTGGGGACATTTTGGGTTGTCAGAACGAGGGGTGAGTGCCCTCGGCATCCAGTAGGTAGCATCCAGGGTAGGGCTGAACATCCAGAGATGCACGGCGAGGTCCCCAAAGGAGAATGATCGAGCCCCGGTGTCAACGGGGCAGCGGAAACTGGGAACCCAGTCCAGGTGGACCCTCCAGGCCCCCTCGATGGGGCTCAAATGAGATACCACATGGGGTTCTGACTAAACCAGAAGGCAATTACAGTAGGTTCGGTGAGAAGGAGACTTCCATATCCTTTAGACGGCATTTAATTTCTTATTGAGCAACAAGATGGAAACAGATGGAAAGTCGAGTAAAAGCTCTCTGCTTCAGGCCAAGATGAGAGAAGGGCTGCCTGCCTTGCAAACACTCCAAATTGCACGATTTTTAAAAAAAATAAATAAATAAGAAATGCCTCCTCTTGCTTAAGTACATCAGAGAACTTGAACTCTGTGTGAACAAAGTGAAATGAGTGTAGAAAAGCTTTAAAAAGCTTGCAAGCACTTCGAAGGATAATCATTGACAATTAGAGCATTTTATAGAATCCATTAAAGAGGCTTTAAACAAAGCTGAAATTATTTGTTGACCTTCCCTCTGAAGGAGGGTAACAGGCTTGCTGACAGCACTAATGTGTCCAGCCTGGTTGGAAGTTTTGTTTTAAAGAAATCCTCCGCCAAGCTTACAGTACATGGCAGATTATTAGAGATCAACAAAAAGAGAAAGTGAAATTAAAGTTCAGACTCCTGTTCCAGCTCACGTCCCAGCCTCAAAAAGAAAAGCTGACCGTGCCTCACTATGCACCCCCATTCAGTGGGAACCTGAGGCCTTAGAAATGATTTTCTCGTGGCCAGTAGTGAAGACCCACGTGGGTGTGAACTCAGGAGAGGCAGGTAGGGCCAGGCCTGCTATGATGGAAGCAAAGGAAGACAGGCTGTGTGTGCAATCAGTGCAGAGACCAGCACTCTTGCAAAGAGGCTTTCGAGGAAGGAATGACAAGCCAAGTTTCTGACGTGGACAGTGCACGGGGCCCACACTAGCCAGTTACATCAGCTTCCTTTAGGAGCCAAAACAGCAAGGCCTGGCTGTTAGGTTTGACTTTGCTGTGCCTTCCTCATTCACCTATCCACTCTAGCCAGGCCAAGCAATAGCTGCACATCTGAGAACTTCCTGTGCCCGCATTTCACTTGGCCCTAGGAACAAAATGGTGAAGAAAAAGCAAAGGACAGCCCTTGCCTTCATAGTGCTCATAGTCAGATGGAGTAAAAACACAAAAATCAAAAAATTATGAAAAAGGCACATCCAATTCATTCACTTAGTCATTGGCTGAGAATTGCAACCTCTACTTTATACTAAGCACAATTCAAGGAGGAAAAAATTGTGCAAGCAAATTATTATTAACAATGAAAATAACAATTTTATGAAACTCTGTGTGAAGACTGATGCTTATCAGGAGCTCTAAAGCTGAGGCCACCTCTCTTTGTCAAAAAGGGATGGGAGGGACCAGGCGTTAAAGACCTGATCTAGGCTGGGTTAGCTGGAAAAGGAGTAACTTCCTGTTTGGTGATGCATCATTAGACAACTCCAGATTCTGTGCTATCCAAAGCCATCTCACACTCCACAATTTCTGTGAACTGTAAGCTTTGGATCAACAAAATGTCCCTTAAATGTGGAGGCATTGTTGAAGAAGAAGAGGACCCAAACCATCCCAATCATGGACTTGAGGTCTTAACTAAGGGAGGTTCAGAACCTAGGACAGCTCTGGAATGCCTGGCTGTCCAGTTCTCCACCTTTCCCTAGGTGCTGCCAGGCCAGAGGAGGCACACCAGTGCTTCCCACCATGGGAAAAAGTTTCTCTACACTTCAGTGTCTACTGTTTTTTGTATTCCTCGCTCCCTCATGTCTCTACTTTTTCATAGCTTCTGTCCTATTCCCACTGCCAATTCCTGACTCTTTCCACCTGACACTCAAATGTGCCAAGAAGGGACCTGGTTCACTTTGTTTATACAGGGCCACACAGCTGATCAGAGCTTGCCCTTTGGGTTTACCCAGGAGTCACAAGCCACCTTACAGATGACTGCTATGGAGTGAACCAGCTACCTCTGAGCCAGACCTAGACAAGGGACTGAGTTTCTCCGAAGGGCAAAGCCAGCGTTCTATGGAGGCCTCCCTCCCAATACAGTGGTGTTAGGAGATGAGGGTCTGGACCAGTCTGGTGGTCCACGAGGTCATTTCACGTGACTTACAGATGAATATTTTAAATTGTCATAGTTATATTTTTATTCTAATGTAACAGTACAAAAGATCAAACTCGTGTGTTTCCTTTTTCAATAAATTTTAATAGCCAATTTTTAAAATATCGATTTTATTGAAAGAGTTATATGTAAATCTAGATGAACTAGAGTAGATAATTGATTTTGAAAAAGATGAAGAAAGTCAGAGGAATCACACTATCTAATTTTAAGACTTATTATATAGCTACACTAATCAAGACTGTGGTATTGACAGAGATAAACACATAGATCAATAGAACAGAATTAAAAACCCAGAAATAGACCCACACAAATATGCTCGACTGATTCTGGCAAAGGTGCAAAAGCAATTTAATGAAGGAAGGATGATCTTTTCAACAAATGATGCTGGGGCAATTGGACGTCTTAGGCAAAAAGAAAAGAAAAAAATCTATGCTAAATCTCACATCTTATACAAAAAGTAACTTGGAATGGATAGTAGATTTAAATACCAAAAGTAGAGCCATGAAATTTCCAGAAGAATATATGGGAGAAAAGCCTTTGGACCTCAGGTTAAGGCAAAAAGTTCTTAGATTTGACACCAAAAATGCAACCCACAAACAAAAAAATATATTTTTTTAATTAAAATGAAATCTTCTGAAAAAATTAAATCTTCTGCTCTTCAGAAGACTCTGAATGATAAAAAAAAGTTTTTTTGAACAAATGGTATTGAAATAACTAGACATCCAAATGCAAAAAAAAGAATCTGGGGACCCGGGGTGGCTCAGTCAGCTAAGCATCTGCCTTTGGCTCAGATCATGATCCTGGGGTCCTGGGATTGAGCCCCACATTGGGCTCCCTGCTCAACAAAGAGTCTGCATCTCCTTCTCCTTCTCCCTGTTCCCTCTCTTTGTGTCTCCCTCTCTCTCTCAAATAATAAAAATAAATTAAAAAAAAAAAAAAGAATCTAGACACAGACCTTACACTCTTCACAAAAATTAACTCAAAATAAATCACTGACCTAAATGCAAAATACAAAACTATAAAACTCCAGGAAGATAACCTCGGAGAACAACTAGGTGACCTTGAGTTTAGCAATAATCTTGTAGATACAATACCAAAGTCACCATCCATGAATGAAAAAACCAATCAGCTACAATTCATTAAAATTAAAACTTATTTTTAATTAAAAACTTTTGCTCTCCGAAAGACAATGTCAAGGGAATGAGAAAACAAGCTACACCTGGGGAGAAAATAGACATCCAAAACATAAAGAGTTCTTAAAACTCAATAATAAGGAAACACCCCAAGTGCCTGGGTGGCTCAGTCAGTTAGGTGTCCAACTCTTGATCTCAGCTCAGGTCTTGATTTCAGGGTCGTAAGTTCAAGTCCCTGGGTTGGGCTCCTTGCGAGATGTAGAGCTTAGCTTGAAGAAGAAGAAAAGAAAAGAGCCCAGTTAAAAAGTGATCTAAAGACCTTAATACACACCTCACCAAAGAAGATCCATAGGCAGCGAGTATGTATATTAAGAGATGCCTAACATCATATGTCAATAGGTAATTGAAAATTAAAAGCAAGATGCTACCATGTAAGCCTTAGAATGCCTGAAACCTGGAACACTGACAACTCCAAATGCTGATGAGGGTGTGGAGCAACAGGAACTCTTGTACATTGCTGGTGGGAATGCAAAATGGTACGGCCACTCTGCAAGACAGTTTGGCAGTTTCTTATGAAATTAAACATACTCTTACAAATAATCCAGTAATCACACTCCTTGGTATTTATCCAAAGGAGTTGAAAACTTTATGCATGCAAAAAAACCTGCACACAGATGTTTATAGCAGCTTTATTCATGATTGCTAAAATTTGGCAGCAACCAAAATGTCCTTCAGTAAGTGAATGAATAAATGAACCATGGTATATCCAGACAACGATTATATCCAAACAATGGAATATTCCGTGCTAACAAGAAATGAGCTTCAAGCTATGAAAAGGCTATCCACTGTTTGATTCCAGTGATATGATACTCTGGAAATGGCAAAACTATAAAGACAATGAAAAACTGTAGAGGCTGCCACAGATGAGAGGGCAGGGGTGAGTAGGTGGAGCACAGAGGACTTTAGGACAGTGAAAATACTCCTTTTCTTTTTTAAAAAAGATTTTATTTATTTATTTGACAGAGATTACAAGTAGGCAGAGAGGCAGGCAGAGAGAGAGAGGAGGAAGCAGGCTCCCCACTGAGCAGAGAGCCCAACGTGGGGCTCTATCCCAGGACCCTGGGATCATGACCTGAGCCGAAGGCAGAGGCTTTAACCCACTGAGCCACCCAGGCACCCCATGAAAATACTCTTGATGCTATACTGATGGATGCATTTTATTATACATTTGTCCAAGCCAGTAAAATGCACAACACCAAGAATGACCTTATTGTAAGTTATATACTTTAAGTGATGATGCTGTATCAAAGATGGTTCATCTGAACCTTAAACCCCTCTTAAAAATTGTCTTTGTTTTTAAAACATGGAAAAAGTATTTGCAAATCATATGTTGGTTAAAAGACCAGTATCTAGATGTAGTAAAGAACTTTCAAATGTAAATGTAAATAACTCTCAAAACTGAATGGTAAAAAAAAAGATCAATTTAAAAAATGGGCATCCAACATGAACAGACACTCCACCAAGAGGACAAGCAGATGGTCAAAAAGCACATGAGAAGATGCTCAACACCGTCTGGGAATGCAGACTAAAACCATCACTGCATACCTACCCCAATAGCTAAAATAAAAAACACCAACAGTACCAAATACTGGAAAAGATTTAAGTAAACTAGATCACCCCCATCTGATCACCCATGTAAGAAATTGGACACTCTGAAAAATATCCTGGCTGTTTCTAATGAAATTCAATATACGCTTATTAGACAGCTTGGCGATTGCATGTTTGGGTGTTTCTCCCTGAGAAATGAAAACTCATTTTCACATATCTGCCTATGCATGTTTATAGGTGCTTTGTTAGCAATAGCCAACAACTGGGAACTACCCAAATGTCCTTTAATAAACTCATGCATCTACACCATGGGATACTATTAAGAAAAAAGAAAAAACTACTGATACACACAACTGGGATAAATCTCAAAGGCATTGTGCCAAGGTGGAAAAAAGTCAGTCTTATGCACTATATGATTAACTTATGTAAATGCTCTCAAAATGACAAAATCATGGAGATGGAGAACTTATCAGTGGTTGCTGGGGGCTTAGGGACAGACAATGAAGTGAGATCGTGAAGGGGCAGCACAGGCAGCTGTATCTTAGTAACATCCACACAGGTTAAAATTGCACAAACCTACACACAGGCGCACACGCACACACACACACACGAGTGCACATGAACACTGGTAAAGTCTGAATGAGGTCTACAACATAATTAATTGCATTGTACGATGTCCCTTTCCTAACTGTGATATCGTACCAGAGTTATTAAGATCTTGCCATTGAAATGATGAAAAGTCAACAGCACCTCTCTCCACTATTTTTGAGTCTGTAATTATTGAAAAAAAGGTTTCAAAAGAAAAAAATTACTAATTACATTCTAGTATAAGTAATTCATGAATTCAGCAGGAAAATTGAGGTATCAACACAGACACACCCAAGGTTCGGGGATGGACCTTCCTCTGGTGCCAGCGGCCCTGGTCCCACCCACAGGCAGACATCCAGTGGAGGTCAGAAGCAGGGCTCTAGCTCATCTCCATTCAGGGCTGGGCAAATTTAAAATGACAGTGGCCTCTAAGTCCAAATGAGCCAACTTTCTAAATGGCCAGAGGCCTTCTTTAAACCCAACTGAAATTGAATTGAATGACACAGCAGATGTCTTTGTGATAAGAGCAGCCTCAGACAGAAATACCACATTTCATCAACTCTAAGACACACAATTGCAAGAAGCACCATTATTTTTTGTTCCGCTATGAAAGAAAAATAAGCTGCCAATTAAACCATGACACAATGCTTTCTTATCGCTTAGAATTTTTAATTTTACTTATTGAAAGAGTTCTTTGAGACTTAATTAGACAGATTTTTATCACATATTACTATTGTGCATACATAAAAATGAAAATACAAGGGAAATAAATTGGTTGTTATTCCTCAAACTTCTTTATACTGAGTCCAACTCTTCTGAATCACTTTTCAACTCAGACTCATCAATGTCTGGGTTTTTTCCACACTCTTTCCTCCTCGGTGCGTTCATCCGTAGCACTGATGATGTCGCATAAAAGGTTTTAAAAGGGGATTAAAAGTCATAAGCATGGGGCTTCAGCAGACTCTAAAGTTATATACATTTTTTCTGCCTCGCTTCCCACTTCAGCAATGTCACTAAACAGGAATGGTTTGCTCAAATCCTTCACTCCATCCCTATAACTACGACATTCATAGAGGTTACAAGAGGGCTCACGGTCCAAATCAGGATCTTCTGATATACTGACACTGCTCAGGTCTGTATCAGTTACATGTGTTTGCTGCAGAAGGGAGTGTCAGGCTTGGGTGCTGGGCTTCTTCAGGTTTGTGCCACGCACAGACAACTTGACAGTGTCATGACCTTCATGACACACTCTGGACCGTAAGATCCATTCTAATTTCAGAAACAGCGTTCCTGTAAAAAATGTTCATCTTAGAAATAATGAAAAGCAGTAAGTGGATAAATAAAATAATGTCGAATGGCCTTAACTGTGATGAAGAAAATGAAGCAGGAAAATATCAAGAATGGCTGTGAGGGAGCTGGCCAAAGAGAACCTTTCTGAGGCCAGGATATCTGAAAAGAGTTTGAAAAATAAGAAGCCATGGACCAAAGGAAAATCAGGAGGAAGTGTCCCAGACTGTATCAACATGAGAAGTTAGATTATGCTGCAAAACAAAAGAGCCCCCAGGTCTCATTACAAAAAACAATAACGGTTTGTTTCTAATCCATACTTCTTGTGTGTATGCGGTAGACTGAAGTCATCTTTCTCATTTTAAGACCCAAGGTTGATGGAGAAGCCACTGTCTGGAATTCTCCAGTTGCCATGGCAAAGAGAAAGGAAGGGGGTAAATTCCACACAGGTTGTGAAATCTGCTACCCACAACCGACACATGTCCATCTGCCCACGTTGCTTTAGTGAAATCAAATGACTAGGACTCTTTAGCTTCCAGAGGACAGGGAGCAGAGCACAGTCTACCGTGTGTCTGTGAGAAGAGCCGGTCAGATTTAGGGAACAGCAACGATGATGAGCACACGAGCAGAGAAGGGCAAGCGCAGAGAACATGGTGGTGGGGATGGAGGCGAGAAAGGAAGAAGGTCAGTGTGACTGGAGAAGGGTGGAAGGGGGGACAAGGGGCAGAAGAAGACAGCACCCACCATGAAGAGTGGAGAGACTTGTCCTAGAGCCCAGCCATGCTCTGGAAATCGCAGCTTCATCCTATGGCCTCAAATGCCTGTAGACAGAACTAAGCAACTAATTGTATAATGAGGTGGTTCAGTTACACCTAATTTCCACAAATGCTTTGGTTGAGCAAACACTGTAACGCCAGAATGTGGTTTTCAGTCATTTAATTAGTCTTCCAAAATGCTCCAAAATCGGTTGATCACAGTTTTAAAATAATACAGGTAGTGTGTCCTTAAATACTTTATTGAGTCTCAGCATTAATCCTCCAATTAAATATGTTGAGTAATTGATACATATTAAACACCTGGCACTTGGAATTTTGAAAATAACACATTTGTGAAAGCAGGTAGCCAAGGCGTAATGTCCAACGGGCCTCAACAGTTTTATTTGGGATGCCTGGGGATGGAGGGGCCTGGCTCTCAGAACTGGGGGTGTGTGCAGAGATGAAGCAAGCATAAAAACAAGTGGCCTGGGGCTTGGTGCAGTGTCAGAGCCTATCTTAGAATAACACAGCCGCAACCAGGGGCACCTATGGGCAGGCCGCTCCACCCAGTATTGGGTGACTGCAGATGCTCCATGAGCACTGTTCCTATCTGTCTGGAGACTTCGCCAGGATGTGGCCATGTTGGCGATGCTGCTGAAAACCAAAGGTTGCAAACCACAGATGGACTGTATCCTCACAACCCGACTCAACACAGGAATACCTGCCCAGCCTCTGCCTGACTACTAGGAACTAAAGGAAACATCAAGGGGGTGGGTAGCTGATGGGAATAGCAGCTTTGGCATCTGCATAAAGTCTGAGGAACCAAGAGAACCTAAAAAGGCTGAGTTTGAGGTTGACCACTCCTTACAGCCCAGCAGTACTAGGTAGCATCTCTTCACTCCCAGTTCTCCATTTCAGCTTTGCCAGTGAACAAAAATAAAGAGGGAATCATCCCATCTAATAGAAAAATGTAGTGGAAAACACAAGATATTTTTATCTTGTATACTATGCTTCATTGATTCACTCCAAAAAAGGGTTTATTGGGAGCATATGAAAGGCATATTAGCATGTATGACATGTCAACAATCTGGATATTACCATCTTGGAATGAAAGTTTGCACTTTGGGGACGCCTGGGTGGCTCAGTGGGTTAAAGCCTCTGCCTTCAGCTCAGGTCATGATCCCAGGGTCCTGGGATCGAGCCCTGCATCTGGCTCTCTGTTCAGGAGGGAGCCTGCTTCCCTTCCTCTCTCTCTGCCTGCCTCTCTGCCTACTTGTGATCTCTGTCGAATAAATAAATAAAATCTTTAAAAAAAAAAAAGAAGTTTGCACTTTGATAATAGAGATCCAAAAATTACAGTGGCATAAGCAAGATAGATGTTTGTTTTTCTGCTGTGTAACAGTCCTGACACAGGCAGTCCAGGGATGAATGGCAGATGCACTAAGTCAAAGACACAGGCTTCTTCTAACTGGATGGTCCGCCTCCCTGGCAGATGTCCTGCCCACACAATCCAAGATGGCTCACCACCTCTTTTCTTGATGGACCAAGGGGTGGAGGTGGGTACACCCCTCCCCTGTAAGAGCTCGACATGGAAAGTGTATAACTCATTTCCCTTTGCGGTTCTTTGGCCAGAAGTTAGTCATAAGGTCATTTCTAGCTGCAAGAGATGATAGAAAGTTTCATTTTTATCTGGGCGACCAGGTGTTCAGCTATGAGACAGAAAGGAAAAGAGATGAAAGGGGACAGCTTGTAAGCCCTGGCGTGTCGCCCTCCAGGAGTTTGGAGGCTGCTGGAGGAAGAAAAGCATATGGTCAGATTCCAACATTTCATCCCAGAATGGGCCAAACACCTATTGAGATGGAAGCTCACAGGACAGGGTGGTTTGGGGACCAAACTCAAGAGGGAGCTACAGTATCTACCGCAAGTGATAGTTAACAGGCTTAGCATCAGCTCAGGAGTGCGGAGCAAGGCAGGGCGGTAGAAGGTGGTCTGGGCTCCGGGCTCACACAATAGAGCCTGCCCCACCACTTAGTTCCTTGGTGACGGTGAAGGCAGAATTCTAAAGCTCTCTCCCAAGAGTCCCAGCTTCCGTTATTCAATCAAACATGAGCTAGGTACAGTTGCAGACAACGTTGGCAGATGGCATGAAGATTGCGAAATCAGCTGAGACTCTAAAAGGATTCTGGGGGCACCTGGGTGGCTCAGTCGGTTAAGCGTCCAATTCTTGATTTTTGACTCAGGTCATGATCTCAGAGTCTTGGGATCCAGCCTGGTGTCGGGCTCCCCAGTCTACCCAGGAGTCTGCTTGGCCCCCTGCCCCCAGCCCTCTCCCCTGCTCGTGCTTGAGCTCTCTCGTGCGCACACACTCTCTCAAGTAAATTTTTTTTAATTAATAAAATAATAATCGTGTTCTGGATTATCTAGGTGAAACCAATGTAATCACATAAGCCCTTCAAGGCAGAAAAGGCAGGCGGAGGTTCAGGGGAAGAAGATGGGCGATAAAGCAGCAGGGAGGGAAAAAGCGGTCGGAAACAGGAGAGGGGCTCAACCACCGGACCTGGCATGAAGGAGGCCTTGAGCCAGAGCGCGTGGGTGGCCTCCAGAAGCTGAGGATGTCCCCCAAGCCCCAGTGAGTAAGAACAGGACCTCAGTCCTACACCCATGTGGAACTGAATTCTGCCAACCACCTGAAATGAGCCCAAAAGTGGGATCTTCCCCAGACCCCCCAGACAAGAACACAGCCCTGCCGAACCCTGGATTTCAGCATCCTGGGACTTGGTGCAGAGGACCAGCTGAGCCCAACAGACCGTGAGACGTTAACCGCTTGCAGCTTTAAGCTTTAAGTGCAGCATGTGGTCATTCGCTATGGCAGCAATAGGAAACAAAGCCAGTGACCTTGGGCAAGTCCCTTCCCTAAAGCTTGTTTTCCTCATGGGTCCACAAGAAGAATAGCAGTCATTCCTGAGAGCCGATAGGAGGCTAGAAGAAGGCCGTACAGACCTTTGATGGAAGAGACACTCAAGACACGCTCCTGCTACACCATGGGGTGGTTGTTATTTTCACCTCGGGGATCCCAAGGCCACAGAGACACAGAGGGAGGCAGGCACTTAACACACACAGTCATACTCAATACCTACCACTAACCCATAAGGCGGTGACTTTGATTGGTCCCATTTGCAGAAGAGGAAACTAAGCACAAAATGTCAAGGTGACCCAGCCAGTAAGAAACAAAGCGGAGACCCCACCCAAGCCACAGAGTTCTAGAGCTCAGAGACGAGGGAGCCAGGTGCTCCCATCTCAGCCCCACTGCACGGGTGAGCAAAGACAAGCTGGGAGCCGGTCTGTAGGGAGTCGGGATCCACAAGAACAGCAGGGCTCGGGTTCAAACACAGCTGACCACCTGCCTTCCAGGCAGGGCCCACGGTGGAGCTAGTGGTTTTTCGCTCATCCTTCCTGGATTACAGGGAAGCCTAGGTTCTTGCTGTCCAGCTTCCAAGAGCAGGCTGCCTGAAGAAAAGGGTCACAACTTTCATCCATTTAAAGGCCAACAGAGAGAAAGGTAGACTAAAAGCCTAAGAGTGTTCCTCCATTATTCAACAATCACTGGGCTCCTTCTGGATGCCAGGCACTGTTCTTGGCACTGGGCTACCTCACTGCGCAAACTGGGCACAGTCCCTATAAGGCGGTTAGGACAAAAAACAAGTAAATAACCAAATGAACAAATCTGAGCGTTGTGGGAACAGAGGGAAGCCCTTCAGGCTTGGGTCTGTTGGCTCCTGGTACCACTACCCTCTGTCCACTGTATGGTAAGATGCTGGGCGGCACGGTTCATGTTGGAGGAGTCTGGGGTGGTCCCCAGTACCACCGAGAAGCTGGCATAGAGCTAAGTCAGAGACATGCCCAAGGCATCTCTGGGAACCAAGGAGGAGATTCTGGGCTTCGACCCGTCCCCGTATCAGGGCCCTGATCGTCCTTGCTGATTGTCAGTGAGCCACACGCCGTGGAATTGACTCTCTCGACTTCAGACCAAGAACAAGCACAGTGGAAGTCAAGCAGAGCCTAAAGGAGGAGGAGGAGGCATGAGGTCTCCACCCAGGGGCAGCCCTGGGCACTGGTCGGCCTCCCCTCTCTGAGCCTCATTTTCCAAGCTCTCGATGAAAGAGCAAAGCGAGATGAGCCCTCAAGTCTCCCGCTGCCAGCCTCCCCCCCTCACTCGCCCAGCCTTGGTCTGCCCCTGCTGTGCACCCAGCCCTGCATTCATAGCTATAAATTGATGCTTTCAGTTCCCTCTTCCTGCTTGGCAGCCGTCAAACGGAGCCACACATAGGGCCACCTGGACAGCCCATGGGCAGGGCTGTCTGGTTCCGCACGGAGGCTCCTGTGCAGATCTGTGGTAGTATACGTTGCTTTAAATCATCTTAAAAATTGACTTTGGGCAAGAGCTTGACAAGCGAGGTGTGTTTTCCTACTGGAAAAACAAACACAGCAACAGCCCAAAGCGACCCCACAGAAGTCATGTGGAGGCAGAGGTTGAATAGGCCCTAACACATCAGTTGAGAAGTTCCCAGCTGCGGTCAGCAGCATAAGGGGCCCCGTCAGGCCCGGGGAACCTCAGCAGAGTAGAACCGCCACCCGGCAGGGTTTTCGCCTGGATCGCCGGGGCCCACAAGGCGGGGGAAGTAGCCTGGCCCCCCCAAGGGGCTCACCTTCCTCCAGTCGAGGCACACTTGAGGTGAAGTGGAGCATTTGCCAAGGATTTGAGTGAATTCACCAGTTTAGCAGTCCAGTGGCTTACCAATAAGTATGAAAGGAACCAAGAGTCCAAAGTTGGCAAAGATAGTTCCAGAAAGTATGCAAATGTCCACAGAGCAGATGAAAAGATGCTTCACCTGGAGAAAAGCATCAAGAGAAAAGCTTGTAAAAATGAGCTCACAACAAGGTCAAATACTGCGAACGTGGGTTGCCAAGGGTGACGGAGACAGGTCATCTCCTACCCTGCTGACTCCTCCTCCAAAGGTCAGCTTTTTAGGGGAGTCCCGCTGGGCACAATTGGCGCAGTGATTACTCATCGAGGAATTTTCTGCCCAACAGCATGATCAGACAAATTCACAGCACGTGTGTATGAGGTAGTTTGTCCAAGCCAGAAAATGCTCCCAACTGTAACAAAACAAAATACTTAAATCCCCCAAAAAAGACCCTTGGCCAGCTAAATTAAGGGACATTCACACAATGAAATGCAGTGCAGTCATTTTAAATGCTGATATAACTTTACATATTTTTACTTAGAAAGATGTCTTTATCGCTTTCTTGGGGGGAGAACAGCCGGTTACAGAGCAGCGCACTGTGGTCTTCCCATGTGGGCAGAATTGCGCATGGGATGGGGCGTTTGTGTGCAGAGTGCCGGGAGACGCTGCCAAAGACCGACCCCAGCGTTACCCCTCCTCGGAGGGAACCGGAGGGATTTTAATTTTCATCTTTCTGCTTTCCTGTGTGGTTGGAGTCCTTTACAATGATCATGCATCATTTTTATAATCAGAAAAAAGTACAATAAAAACGGTTTCCATTTGAAGAAGCGAGCGAATTCAATGAGGCACGAAGAAGACAAGATTCCGAAGGCCCTTGCCAGGCCTGGGTGGGAGGTAAGTCTGCCTCGCGCCCCAGAGAGCAGGGCATCTGCCAGGCCGTCCCTGCCACAGGGGTCCTTGCGGCCTCGGACCTCGGCTGCCCCACACCCTGCCGGCGAATTCCCGCCCGTGCCAGGGAGCACACCCCCCTCAGGGCCCCGTGAGGACGCCGATGCCCAGAGAGGCACATGCATAGGGCTGGGAGTGGGCGGCCAGCACCCTGTCCAGGGTGCAGGGCTAGGGCGGGCAGCAGGAAGCCCGGGGAAGGGGGCGTGGGGGGCAAGGCTTCAGGAGCCAGGTAAACCGGCCGGCTGTGTGTCAGGGAGCAGCGGACCCACCTCCTCTTCCGTGCAGGGAGATGCAATGGGCCGTGCCTCATGCGGAGCTAAGGCAAGCGGGGGCCGAGCCCGGGCTCCACACGGCCTGGACTTCACAGAGAGAACCAGCCGTATGCATCCCCCTTGTTATTGGAAGTGTGGTTCCTGCCCTCCGAAGAAACCAAGAAACCAACTCTGACGAGAGGTGCGCTTGAAGTGCCTGGTGACCTTGGGCCTCAGTGGTCAGATCGCTGGTCACGCGGAGGGAGGCCTCCACCAGTGACCTCAGACCGGGAAACGCCCAGAGCTGCGGGCAGGTTAGCACTGGGAGGAGAGCGTCTCTGGACCCTCTCGCCACGCAGAAGAGTGTTTTAAAGGGAGGCCCGCTCGGAAGCAGCTCACACGTCCTGACACTACTGTGCACCACACCCTTTCACACGCACATCTTAGGGCCCGGCAACCACCTGATGACAGTATCACCAGCCCTCATGCCGGAGGAGGAAGTCATGGCATCTGGACCCGTGTGACGGCCTCTGTCCCACCGAAAATAAGTGTCAGACATGGGACACTGTGTCCCAAGTCTCGAAAGTAGAGATTGGGAAAACCACCCCCAAATTCCTGGACCTCCGGCTAGGAACCACCTGTAACTCTAAAACGCCACAGTCGTGCATATTTCTGCACTCATGGAATTGGGGGCGTTTATCATCTGTGGGTTAATTGTGCTACCAGTAGCTTCCAACACCACAGACAAGCTCCCCGTGAAAGCACCTTGCATTTCAAAGGTGCTCTTGTCCGTTTGGTGGGGCTCAAGGGCATAAACACGCACGGGCACCTTTATAAAGGCCGTCTCCTACGTTAGCAGAGGAAAGGAGCCAGAGGCCCCAAACCGATTTCCTGGCACACCCCTGCTGATGGGGAGGCTGGAAGGCGACGCATCGGGTGACTGCCCGGCGTGCCAGGACCAGAACAGTTCAGCAGTTCAGGGCATCCTGGAAACTGAGGGGCCCTTTCACCCTTCAAAACCCACACATCGCCCAACAGCTATAATGGTTCACGTCCTGTTGGAAAAAATACAAGTCGGGAAGGAGCTCACGACATGGCCTGGCATTCCAACGGCCGCCCTCTTCCATCACGGCAAATGCTGGGCGCAGGGAGGCGGGCCGCTCCGTACCCGGGTGGTGGTGGAGTCGCATGAAACCGCGGAGGATGAAAGCACGTAGAACTACACACACATGTGCACGCATGCACGCGTGTGCTTGCACACACAGGCGATTCCTCAGTGAGGTCTTCGGTGCGCAGACAGCATGGCACAAAGGTCACTTTCCTGGTTTCCACACGCACCGCGGCTCCACAAGGTGCCTTCGTTGGTGGAAGCTGGGCAAAGGGTCCCCAGGGACTCTCTGTACTACCTCCATAACTTCTTGGGAGTCTAAAATTATTCCACAATAAAAAGTTTTCGAAAATACTTCCAGAACCTGACCACTTCTTCCCACTTCCCGGTCTGAGCTGCCCCATCGCTTAGCTGGTCCCCCTGTGGCTCTCCCCAGGGGCCACCAGCCTCTCAGGTGGGCCGAGGGCCGGGTGCATCCGTGGCCACAGGCCTTGTGTGGTCTCCTCGCCTTCACTGCCCCTCCTCTGCTCCCCAGGAGCCGCGTGGCCCCCGTACACTCCCGGCATCAAGCCACGCTCGTGCCTGGATCTCCTGCACCCACTGCCTCTCCCCCTTCGGGTCCCAGAGACCACCTCTTCAGAGAGGACTGTTGGGAGCCCTCGTCTACAGGACCCCTTCCGGGCCTGACGGGAGGGACACAGAACTTTCTAGAGGGGTGGAAGTGTGTCCTGGTGGGGGTGTTGGTGGTATGGGTGCACACACTTGCCAAAGCTCGCCCAAGGGATCGTGGAGGAGTCGTGTAGATCAGATCTGTACCTCATGTGATTACACGTGATTTAAAAAATGCGGTCACAGTGTCGAAGACCCCTGCCTATTGCGACTGTTCGATCCTGCTCGCTCTCTTCCTCATGGCACATGTCATTGCCTGTCATCATCTTTTCTTATGTGTTTCCTTGTGTGCTGCCTGTTTCCTGACACACACATGCACACTTGCACACACTGCACAGCCACACGGGTCAGCAACCCTCCACCGAGGTGCAGCAGAGGGTGAGTGAGCAAACGCCTGCCAGGCTCACCACCCTACGGGCACGCGGCACAGGGAGCTCACCAGCGAGGGTCTCAGATCTGTCTCCCCCAGACCCTCCGCAAAATCCTGTTCCTGTGTCTGGGCCAGACCAGTCCCATCTCAGGAAGCTTCAGCTGACAGGCTGACCGGCTCATTGGACGAATGCTTACAGAGCACTGTGTGCACGGCAGTGACCCAAACAGGCAGAGCCCAGCCCTCGAGTGTCTTCCGTTCGGAAGGGTGACAGACGCTCAACACCTTGCCGTCTCACAAGCCAGGAGATGAAACTGCCCAGCAGGTAAATAAAAAGGAATGCATCCGGGTAGCGAGCCCATAAAAGGACAAACGACCCAGACACACACCTGAGGGAAGCAAGTTCCCAAAACAGAGGAAAACAAGCATTGGTGGTCTCAGCTGAGGCACGATTGGGACAACCCAGGCAGAACAAGGAGTCCCTGTTCCGTGGGGACAGAAAGATGTCAGGCCTCGGGGCCGTAATGAGGACTTGGGGTAGTACTATGAGTAAGAGAAAAGCATGGGAAGGTTCGACCGAATAGTGCTCTGATCGGACTGCGGTTCTAAGAGGGCCCTGTGGACAGCCCGGAAGAGAGAAGACCACAGGGACACAAGGGTAGGGTAGGGGGGAGGCAAAGTGGGGGTCACCTCCCAGAGGAAGCGAGAGGGCACCTGGGACCTAGTAGGCAGCGTGAGTTGGTAAGACCCCAACTGTCAGGGCGCCTGGGTGGCTCAGTGGGTTCAAGTCTCCGCCTTCGGCTCAGGTCATGATCTCGGGGTGCTGGGATGGAGCCCCAGGGCTCTCTGCTCGGCGGGGAGCCTACTACCCCTTCTCTGCCTACTTGTGATCTCTCTCTTTCTGTGTCAAATAAATAAATAAAATCTTAAAAAAAAAAAAAAAGACGCCAACTGTCCTTCAACTGGAGCAACCACAGGACAGATTCTGGGGGCACAAGCTAGAGAGAGGAGTCACAGTATCAAGAGCTCCGCCCAGGACAACAAGAAGAGTTGACATTTACCTAAGAATAACTGAAACTCAGCCCACGGGGCGGGGGGGGGGGGGCAGCAGCCTCAGGCGGGGAATCAGGAAGGGAGGAACAGCCAGCCATGGAGGCGGCCGTCGGGCTGACGGCCACAGGCGGGAGCAGCGCCGTGAACTCGGGGTGCGCAGACACATGGCAGATGTGGGTTGTATATACGTTCAGTGCCTCACCGAGGAGAGAGGGACACCAACACCGGAGACCAGAAGACAAGAAGAATCCACCCAAGAAGACGGAGACGGGGCCACCGATGCCATTGGTAGACTGCCAAGAAAGAGCTGGCCCTAGAGGACAAAGAAGAAAAGATTTCCAGGAAAAGAGAGGGCTAGACCGTGTCCTGCTGCTGGCCGAGGGCAGACCGGGGAGCTGGGCCGTCTGAGGCCCCTAGCGAGCGTGAGAGGAGCTGTGTCCTCAGGGTGTGGCGTGAAGGCCAACCTCGCCGGGCCTGAAGGAAGATGGCAGACAGGCGGGAAGGGGGAGAGTCCGCTCGTGGGAGACGTGGGCACAGGGAGCAGAGAGATGGCGTGGCGGTGAAGGGAGATGCAGGTCAGGAATAGCCCTTTTGTCAAGAGGGCAGAAGTAGCAGCGGATTACACACAGCTTGTCGGGGAAGGGGGCCAACGTCACTGGAAAGGGGACACCGCAGCCGTCGAGTGCGCGTGCATCCGTGGGGCAGTCGGCTTCCCTGGGAACACAGACCCCTGAAGAAACTGCATTTCCTGAAGACATTCATTACTTTCCAGCATAGCTAATGGTTGGAAGTAACTTCTCGCAGAGTGTTAGCCAGCCGGGGCCGTGTGCATAAGGGACACTCAATAAATATTTGTTGATGGATTGATTTTCAAGCACGGTTCCCGCTGAACTTGAACACACAAGGTTCATTTATAATTGGAAGCATCTCGTTGCATCTACCTAGTGAGCCAAAGTCCTTAAAAACAGTTTGCTTTCCATCTTGCTCCCACTCCAGCCAGCCCTCAGCCCGGCCCCAATTTAAATTATCACTTCAAAATCGGTGAGGCCTGAATTAATGAGATTTTCCTGCACTCACGGCTTTAGATTAAAATCAATGCTATACCCAAATGCAAGTCGATGAAAAATAGTTAGGGAAAGCAGAAACTAATAAACAACTCAGTCACATTTTCCCGGGAGACGCCAGCCGAAGCTCTCCATCTTCCTGGCCGTCTCCCCCGCTCCGTGGCGCACCTGGGACCGGCGCATCAGCCCACGCAGACGGACCCGTCTTCCTTTGTCTCGGGGTGGGGGGTGCAAAGCCGTCCTCAGTCGGGCTTGTCGAACGACAAGCAAACCCGTTAGGGAGGGGCTCCTCAGATTTCAGGGTGGTGAGCGTGATCTCCTGCAGTGGCTCCCACACAAGCAGGACATTTAGGGAGCACTGACCCGCAAGGAACAGCCGTCAGCACTTACACCGGCTGAAACCATAAGTCAGGGTTCTGTGGGCCCGACAGCCGGGCAGGGCCAGGGACGGTGAGGCCGGGGGCCCCCACAGCTCCCAGCCGGGACCCGCGTTCCTTCCGTCCCTCCCATCTTGCGTTCCGGGAGCCCACGCCTTGTCCTCGGGCCGTCACTGTCCCAAGACGGCTGGTGCCGTCCCAGGCGGGCATCCCGCCCAGTCCCAACGGTGAATGTCCAGCCAAAGAGCAGAACCATCTCGGCCTGTATCTGCTTTTAAGAGGAGCTTTTTCTGGAAGCCCCTGGCAGATGTCACCTAGTGCCTCATCGGGCCGGCCTGAGATGCTCGCCCAGCCCGAAGCCAGCCCCGGTCGGAGGAGGGGGATTGCCAAGGCTGACTGAGTCTGGTCGGAGCTGACCCCCTGCCTGAGGAGGGAAACACGTGCCCAGCTTGGAGGACGATGGGCGCCCCCACCAGACAGAGCTTCTGCCAGCAAGGGTGAGGCGTGGGAGGGAGACCACCAGCTGCGGGCACAGCCAGGACGACCCGACCGAGCCTCCCACAAGGGCCGCCCCTTCCTCTGAGGAGAAGCTGACGTTCCGAGGGAGGTGCCTTGGCCTGCGCCCCGTCGGCCAACTGGAAGCTCATTGCCGCCTTGTGGAAGCTCCTCTCAGGTTGGGGGGGAGCCCATGGAGGAAGAGGCTGCTCCCCGACATGCCGTCCCCCAGGAGGCTTCTGACCGGCCACACGGCAGCACGTGCCCAGCGGCACCCACCCCCCAGCCATGGGTTTCGAGTCAAGAGAAGTCTGATCGAGCGCCTGTCATGGCCGCAGAGGCCAAGTGATTGTGAGACAGACGGCGAGTCACGGACACAGCAACGAACCCTCCCTGGCACTGGGGCATGTGGCCGAGGGACAAAAGCGGTGACGCTTATATTCAAAATCAGAATCTGTCCCCAGCTGTGCTTCCAGCCCATCTACACGAGCTTGAACTTGAGGGCAGACAAGGCCACCCACACAGCAACGACTTCTCTCTTCCGATGGGGCCCGAGCAGTGACCGCGGAGGACGGCGTTCCAGAACACTGACGGGCCCGGCCCGGGGTCCGTCTCCCGCTCAGCGCCCGAGGAAAAGGAACAGCCAGAGGAAGAAAGTTTCTTATTCCTGAGCAGTCGGGTGATCACCTACCGTTGCCCCCAGCACAGATCATTTCGTGGCGGACGCCCTCCCTCCGCACTCCCCACACCCGGACCACCGGCGCCGACCCCCGTGGGCAGACGCGTGCCTTCCCAGCAGAGGGGAGGTCTGTGTCGCCTGCTCTTACGTGCCCTTGCTAAGCTGCTGAGAAGTCCGACTTCCACAGCTTTCAGCCGGCCCCCGCTTCAAACCCTTCACCTGGTTTGTGTTCTGTGAATGACAAGCCCGATCAGCCCCCAGAAGTGTTCGGGGGAGCACAGGCCCGAGCAGAGGCGCGGGCGGGCGAGCCGGATCCCTCTGCTCGCCGACCCCTCCCCTGCGTGGGCCCCGTCCCTGAATCTCCGTCCCAGCTTTCTAACCTCTCCCTCGGACCCAAGGGCTGCTGATGCCCTCCGCAAGCCCCCGTTCCCGCCCGCCAGGCAGCCTCCCTTCCACACCAGCTCAGCCCGCCCGCCGGCCGGCGACGATCTCCTTGGACCTCCGTGGGCCCCTCCTCTCCGTCAGCACACCGGGCCGCCACAGAGACCCTTCTCCTCCCTTAACAAAAGCTCTGACTCAGCTGGGGCTGCTTAGGAGGGACAGGGCGTTCAGGTCGGAATAGGCAAGTGGTATTTGTGCATCATTTATTTGCCATTCATAAGACTTCCACACATGGCTGGTGATTTTTCTCTCATTAACAGATGCCCCCAAACTTCCTGCCTCTTGTTCTGTGTTAAACTCCACGTCTGGGCCATCTGTGTGGCTATGCCATTCTACAGGGCAACTGTGTATGTGGGGGACGGAGATGCACCAGGGGAGCCAGGCTTCAGCCCTCGGGCACACAGCCTGGGGACTTCAGGTGACGTCCTCCTGACAGAGTGAGACCGTGAGCCTGCCTGGGAAGAGGACACGAAAGCTGCTTTGAAGAGTACCAGCTGTGACACCCAATGACTGGAGATAGGAAATGACAGTGGGCATCATCACAGGCACCAGCAAGCCTCCTGGGAAAGATTCGGGGTCCTGTTGGCCCTCCCCAGCGTTCCTCACATGACTCCGAAGGGTAGAGACAGAGTAACACAACTGTCGTGAAAATAAGAAGGAGCCGTTTATTGCAAACTCACTCTAGGCTGGGTGCCAGGCTTTGGGTGTATGAGCTCACGGTGGTCCTCACTTTTTGAGGTCAACCTCATGAGGAACCCCTCTCACAGAAAGGGTCTAGGAGGTCGGCTGGTGTGTGCGCCATCACGAGCTAGTCAACGGTGTCAGGAGGACTTGGAGGCAGGGCTGACTGACTCCAGGCCGGAGCTGTCCCCCGCTGCGCCAGGACCCAAATCCTAGCATCCTGGGAGACTCTGAGTGGGCCCACCCTCTCTAGGCCTCAGTTTCTCTCTCTGCAGAAGGACAGCAGGAGCAAGGGAGTGGACACTCCAAGGCCCCTCCCAGCTCGGGGAAAATCTAGTTCCTGGAACAAAACTTGGCAGAGAGCCACTGCTGATTCCTGAAGGGCGGCACCCGGTGCCCGTCCTCCACACTGCTCCTGGCTGTGCAGTTCCCTCCCGTGGCAGGGCGGGCCATGAAAAGAGAAAAGCTTCATGTTGCTCACTTGGTAGCCCCTGACTCGGGCAGCCCTCGCCTCTACGAGACGGACAACTACACGGAGGCAGGTGGTTGTCTGCGGGGAGAGCTTGGCCAGGCTCGTTTCCCTGTCACCTCCTGCTTCTTCCTATTTTTTTTCCCGTTTTTCCCTCCTAGTCTTTGCCTCTCCAGACTCAGATTTTCAAACCTGTTGTCAAGGCAACACTAGGTTTCTCTCTTTGCACTCTGATGTCTCAATGGAGGTATCCATAGCAACAAGAATACCTTGTGTTTTCAAAGTCAGTGACCTCCCAACGCTTTGTGCTGATTTGTGGAGGTAAATCATGTGCAGACCACTTTTCACCACAGCAACCAATTTAGTGCCGAGCACGCCTAACCAGTGACGTCTGTAGCGGTTAGCTTTCACTGTGTAACAAACACCCCTGCGTCATGCTGACTTAAAGCAACAGGCATTTGTCATTGCTCTGAAGGCCAGCTGGGGGCTGTCTTTGTCTCAGTGGGCTCGATCTCCTGTCTGCAGGAAGCTGCGGCGGGGGTGGGGGTGGGTATACAGCCTACTTGTCTTGGCTGAGTTCTCGAACTTATCTGGGGGTCCTCTGGCCATAGACTGGGTCAGGACAGCCTTGCATAGGACAGTCAGGCTCCCCTCTTCAGGGTTCTCCCTTCTACAGTGAGCCTAGGTGTTTTCATATGGAGGTAGCAGGTTTTGGAGGTAGAGGGAGGTATGGAGGGAGAAAACCAGGTAGGGGGGACTCTCGAGGCTTAAGCTTAGAGCTGACACGTGATCACTTCCATCAGTCAAAGCAAGTCTTAGCCCAGGCCAGACTCAAGGGGTAAAGCAACAGACTTTTTCTTTTGATGGGAGGGACTGAAAAGCCACAAAGAATTGGGTGGGTGACCATTTTTGCAAACGATCTACTACATGTCCCTCCACATTTCCTGTGGAGAGATTCAGACAAAAGATGTAGCCTTGGCATGGAGGGAATGCATCCCTTGGAATTCCCAAGTCCGCTGGGCCCTCTAGAAGCCACCTCAGATGCCCCCTGCTCACAGACATCTTTGCTGCAGCGCAGAGGCTGTGCCCCAGAGTGTCCAATGTGAAGGGTCACAGCGCACGAGGGGTTCACCGACAGCTCGACAGGGGAGGTGAAAATCCCCTTCTAATGAGTGCTCACTATGTGCCCAGGGCTGCCCTCACTTAACGAACATTAGCTTCCTGTTCCTCAAGATTCTCTTGGTAGTAAGTGACCAAAGGCCCCCAGACGGGCTTCCTTCCAAAGGAATTCATCAAGCCGGGGAGTAAGGTCAGGCTTAAGCAGGTGAGCTCAGTTGTGACCAGGCTGGGGGTTCAAGGGACATCAGCAGCCGCATCTCTTGTCTGTCTGTCTCTCTGATCGGGGACAAGATCCTTTCAAATACCACTTGATTCTTGAGACATCTGGGCCCCAGTGTAAGAACCCCAACATCTCTCACTGCCCCAGAGACCAAGCAGATATTTACAAAGGGAACCCATGGCCAAAAGACGGGAAAAAGAAAGTTCTTGTGCCTCAGAACTTCTTGGGCAATGCGCTCTTTTCCACGGGCAACTTGAGGACATCCTGTCCACCCACGGCTCCTGTTGGGGAGGGATTAGAGCTCTTCAGAGGCCGGGAGAGAGTTAACCCTCTTCTGAGAGCCTGGATCTGCTGCTCAGTCACCCATCTCCCCATCTCCTGCTCCCTGCTCTCGATGAGTCACCAAAATAAATTCTTCTCCACCATTGATCCTTCAAAAAAGGAGATGCGCAGGGTCGCATTTCCAAATAAGCCATGTGTCCCAGCTTGAATCCCCCGGTGATTCATCCACTTCAAAATTCCCGCCTTCCCCCACTCCATGAAATGTCAGGAGCTGCGTGTTCCCTAATCTCCGGTTTGAAAACCTCTTCTTTACAGGGTGGTTGCTTTCAACAGAAGCGAGAAAGAATATCACAGGGTATAGTCGTGACCATCTGCAGAGGGAAGAAGTCAGACACATATGATTGATGGGCCTTTCTGGACGCGTTCTTTTTATTATTTTTTGAGGGAACTTGCACGGTGCATCTAGGGGCAGTGACGTTGAATTTATATTATCTTGCTTGTGTGGGGAAAGCAGTGGCTGGAAATCGTCACCCAAAACAACCCCGGCCCCGGCATCGATTCCTGTCCCAGACACACTGAGAATTCTGTCTGATCTTTGTTAATAAAGCAGTTTTTATGAAATGTACTTTAGCCCAGCAAGTTCAACAACCATAAAGTCAACCAAAAAGCTGGGTTTCAAAATTGATTTATCTCCTGTGTTCCTAATGCTTTCATATCATTTTCTAATTCACGAATGCACTGATTTTCGGTGACGATGTTCCGTTTTTGTCTAAATTTAATAAGAGGAAATTGGGCTGATGAAAGAAAGCCTGAGGCTCTGGGGCCTCCTGGGTCCGGGAGGGTATTATTGGCTATTTCAGCAAATGGTTACTTTTAATCCAGCTCCAAGCTCTTCTTCCCTGGGGGCTTTGTTCTTTTGTTTCTGTTTGTTTCTATTTGTTTCCTGCTATAGATATCCTTCACCTTTTATAACAGGGTTGCAAAATCTCCACATTTGTGAATGACATCGTGACCTTAGAACAGCCCAGAGATGTATCTCCACGTTCCTACCTGGTTCCCTACTGCATCCCCAACGGAGTGTCTGCGACCCAGAGCAGGCTGTTGATAGCTGCCGAATGAATGAAATCTACTTAAAAATGCTCCTTCACTATCCTAATAAGTAGTCCTTGAATTGATAAATCTGGGTAATCCTAAATTCTCCAGGCTGAGTTTTCGTGAAGCATCCCAAAAGAGGTCAGCCTGCTTCTCAGGCTACAGGGACAAAGCTTGAGCCAGAAGACAGACCCTTGGCACATTAAATAAATAAATAAATAAATAAATAAATAAATAAAGTGCTGCCATCAATCACCCAGTCACCTTCTCTGTATTTCTCAGCATATTGGTCTCCATATGTCAACATACTGGGTTAAAATAATCATTGGAAGGCATCGCTTTTGGCGACAGGGCTGGGGTCAGGGCTGCCCAGCTGGGAAGCCACCTCAGGTGCCCTTCTCATCGCCCAGGTCATAAATATTTTGGTGTGTGCCTCTTTCTTGTTTTACTCAATGTTCTCTAGACTGAATTGGGGTCCAAATCCCACACTTGGCAACATAAGGACTCTCCACGAGTCTGGGCTCCTCTTCTCTCATCCATTGGTGCGTCTGCCCCCACAGAGAGAAGGCACTCCAGCTTCAAGAACATCCAACGTCATTGTTCTTCTGGGTAGAACAGGAAGCCTCTTACCAGTCCCCTAAAGTCGGCTCGAGGACCCTCTCCACGCAGATTTCATCTGAGTACCAACTCAGGAAGCCTCCTGCCACCGGGACATCCAGCATCCTCTCAGGACATCACGGAAGGCAAGTGACCTCTCAGTGGCACGTGGCCCAGAGCTGTGCTTTACGGGCACTTAGCAGAGGACTCGAGGATGATCTTTCAGGGGTTTCAGAAGCCCTGGGATGACTTCGGAGTGGCTCGTGTCACCGGAAGTGGCATATCTTGACATTCCACACCCTCTCTTACAAGTGCTGGGGGGCAAGATTTTGGAGGGGAAATGGGCCCTTGAGTATCCTGCTAACAATGGGCTCTCAGCTCCTTGGCAAGAAGTCACGTCCCCTCCGAATCTGCTGGGACGGATTCAGACAACCGGACAGGAGCGGAGGTCACCACTGTGATAACCCCCAGAGTGAAGGAAGGCCGTGGGGTCAGGGTGTTAGCGCAGGAGGACGCCAGCCGTCTGTACAAATCAGCCATTCCTACAAAGAACTTGACCCCCGGCCACTCAGCAGGAGAAACCTTGAAAAGATGCCCCCTCCCCCGTCAAGGCTTTCACCAGTCATCTGCTTCCGGAAGGTTCTCAAGCCCACTCCACCTTCTCTTTCCCGCAAGCAAATGAATTTAAAAGATTGCAGGTGCATTATCTCTACTAACAACAAAGACTTGGGTTTTTATCTGTTGTCAAGGCAACACTAGCAGTTCTCCCCCTGGCTGCTTCATGCCTAGATATATGTTTCCATAGCTACAGGAAACCCCTAGGTCTTCAAGGTAACACGAACCGGCCCACCAAAACTTTCAGGGTGGGGATCGTGGCTAGTGGCAAAACCGTGCCATGATACTGGAAGCGCCTATGTCCACCCACTCACCCTGCCCCAGGGGCTGGGGCTCCGCACTCTTCCCTGCTCCTTCCTGCCCCGTGCACCTAGGAGCAGGTTCCTCTGTGACCTCTTGGGTCACGGCAGGAATCTGAGAAGTTAAAAGTCAGAGTGGACTCCGGAAAGGGAGCGCCCTCAAAGCACCAGACAGACTTTGTTACAGCCCACCACCGGCAGAGGACGGGTTACCCTTCAGGACTGAACACAACAGTGGCCTGAGGACAGGGAAACTGGAGGAACCGAAATGGCTGGAGCCGAGAAGCACCTCGCCCCAGACTCTGCAACACCAGCTCCCAGGACCCAGGATTCAGTGTTTCTTGGGGATTAACTCACCTGGACCTGACCTTCCGGATGTTTCTATGACTGAGTTCCCGGTGTTTTGTCTAAGCCACTGGATTGATAAATCACCTCTTTACATCACTCTGCAGCATTTTTGGCCTTTCCCAAGGTTTTATTCTCTCAGGAATATTCTGGCAAATAGTTGGGAACTGCTGATCAGAGTCTGAGAAGTAAAATGGCGTGTGGGAGTGGGTGTGCGCGTGTGGGAGTGTGCGTGGGAGGGAGTGGGAGGGACCAAATGTAATGAATCAGTCACACTGTCAGAGAGCGTGATGTGGCCAAGTTCAGAGACCCAGAGAGGAACCCTGCACTGGGCAAAAGAGCCCGACGATGAAACTCTTCCTTGTCAACACCATCAACATCTTTACCGATGGCTTGTTGCCTCCCTCCCCTGCCTCTGAAGCAGCCACCTGGCAGAGTGACATAGGGGACACAAAGACGGGAACCCCTGTGTTCGTTTACCATGATGGCCATCACTGATGCCTCAGCTGTGGGGCTGACACAGCAGACCTTGACTCTCTCACCATTCTGGGGCCACAAGTCCCAAAGCAAGATGCCCAGGGGGCCCGCTCACCACCCCCCGCCCCCCAACCAGGGCCCTGGGCAGGGATGTGCTCTATCCTGTCTCCGACCCTCGGGGGCAGCGGCCGGCAACACTGGTGCTCCTTGGCTCCGGGCAGCTTCACCCCCATCTCCGCCCCCACTGTCGCGTGGCCTTCCTCCCCGCCCGCGGGTCTCCTTCTCTGCGTCTCTTCCCCTCCTCCTGGGAGGACACCAGTCACGGGGGGTTCCGGGCCCAGCCTGCTCCCGCGTGACCCCCGGCTCCCCTCTGCACCTGCAGTGACCCTCCTGCCCAGTAAGGTCACGTTCTCCGGTTCAGGGAAGGACATGAAGTTTGGAAGGACGCGATCCAACCAAGCCCAGGGATCAAGGCTCAGCCTAGGGAATCGGCGGTGTCCTCACCAGGTCTCGGCTGAGCTCTGACCCCTCCTCCGGGAACCTCCTCTGACCTCCCCAAAAGCCGAGGGAGCTGCTCCTCTCAGGAGCCCTCCGAGCACGCCGTCCTCCCCGGCACCGGTGGCGGGTGGTAACCGTCCACCTGCCGGTCTAGACCCCCAGCGCCAGAGGGCAGAGGCTCCATTCGGCCCTCTCCCTGGCCCCTACCCCTCGGGGCTAGGCCTCCGTGGGTGCTGCTTGCCTCTGACTTTAAGTGACAGAAAAGCCAGACTCTCCAGTGGGCGAACACAGCAGCAGACGGACTTTCTTGCCCGAGGGGAAGCCCAGGGCCGGGTCGCCTCCAGGCTCAGGAAGTCAGGGCTTGGCTCTGCCTGGGCCCTCCTCCCGGGTTCCCTGCAGTTTGAGACGAGGAGTGAGATGGCGGCCTCGGTTCCAGAGGGGCATGTCCCAGACTCTCCTGCTGTGCCAGGACGGGTCACACGTCCTCTGGTCGACCAGTCGCCGGCAAGGCCTGGCTTGGGCTCGTCAGTTAGGGCTGGGCAGATGCTGGGGATTCAACAGACCCGACCACTTCTCTGTATTTAACGAGCACACTTGTTCTTGTTGCTTTGCTATCTTTGCTTTGGGCCTGGGACGCTGTTCTGCTCGAAGTGGCCTTTTGATTACATGCTGACTTTGAAAACGTCAAAGACCCAGCTGAAAGCCCAAGAGGCATGTTGCAGGATCTGGAGAGCCGGCTGAAACCTGCCTCCTCTGTCTCGGCCTCTCCTGATGACGCCTCCTTCGTGCCAGCTCTTATCGAGGTCAGCCGAGGTGATGACTGGATGTTGTCTCTTGGCAGGAATCAGCTTTTTTCTTGGCAAGTTTCATGTTCCTGGGCCAGAGCTTCCAGGCTGCTCTGAGGGCAGGGCTGTGGGCAGGGCTGTGGGTGAACTTCACCGAGAGTCCGAATGAGTGTGGCTTGGCCTGGATGCTGGTCCGGGGACCGACGGCTGCCCTCATTAACTCAGGACTTGGGCTCTGACCGGTCATCAAAAGAAGGCAAAGGGGAAAGGAGGTGTCCGGTGACTTTTGAAGTCACAGGGCGAAGTCAATCTTTATTTAGATGTGCTCCCACCAGGGTCCAGGGTCGGTAGTGTTTCTGCTTCCGAAGGGAGAGCAGAGGAGTCCTCTTCCAGGAGCACGGAGCCGGACAGCACCCCAGGGTGCCTGCCCTTCCTCTGCTTGGGAGATCGTCCCCTTCCCTTGCAGCCTCCTCGTTTTGTGATGAAATGTTTGAAAGGAGGGAGAAATGGCGGCGGCGGTAATATGTAGATCTGCCGAGCTCACAGGGCCGTGTCGCAGGCTCCGTGGGGGGACATCTCGTGTCACCGCGAGAGGAGACGCACCCGTAGGAGGGCACAGCCCTCTCACCCCCAGCTACAGGTGCGGGACTCGAGGCTCACCAAGGCAGGGCGCTTGCCCAGAGCCCCTCGGCGGGGTCGTGGGGAGGGCAGCGTCTGAGCTAGACCACCCCTGTTCCGTTTCTCGAAGCTTGTCACTGAGCTGCTCTCAAATTTGTCCAAACTGTCGCATGTGAATGGGGAACATCGGAGGAGTTCTCCCCGCTAGCATCCTTCAGTTAGTTGCACCACGAAGTAGTGATGAAATTGTATGTTTTTTCTCATGAGACACAACAGTTCTTGATGTGCGAGTCGTGAGAGCAAAAAGGTGGTGACGGACGCCGATCGGGGACTTGCAGAACACACTGGTAAGGCCAGATGGCAGAGGACAATGCGGCTGTAAAAAAAAAAAAATGAACATTTGACGTATTGGTGTGGAGTGACTTCTCGTGTGTATCGAGTGGGGAAAACCTCAAGGTGCAGAAGAGCACTGATAGCATTCTGCTTTCTGTGCAGAAAAGGGGAGAACAGGTGTGTATATGCTTATGTTTTTCAAAAAGAACAAAAGAAAAAATGGAAAGGTAAGTCAGCGACTACTTAATGTGGGAGTTCGGGTGAGAAGGGAGGAGCTGGGGGGTCAGGAGTGGGCGCCAGGCTTGTGGGGACCTACTTGACCTCACAGAACTGATTTCTGGACCTTACACCTGCTTTACAGAATTAAAATAAAAATGGAAATAAACCCTTAAAAATTGACAGCAAACTGAAAGAAACGAATCTGAGGGAATATCGAATTGGGGCCCAACCACACCCGCCGAAAGACTGATTTCAGATGATTTTAAAACACAGTCTTTGCACTCTCTGTCCCTAGTGGAGTGCGTCCTAAGGATAAAAGGAACTGCAAATAAATCTTCAGTCGTCTTCAAAAGTCTTATTTTCAGTCACAATATTGGTATGGCTACTTGGAGACTCTTCCAGCGATAACGTGGGTTAAAGCAAAGGCTTATATTCGTATCTTCAGGAACTCAGACTTTCCGTTTAAAAGTAACGAGATATACATCCCAAAGTAAGACTCTGTCACCTTAAAACCAGAGTTGGAAGTATCAGTGTGAGCTCATGGTTGTTTTTCCCTTAAAAAAAGGTACTGGAGCTTCCAGAAAAAGGGAGTAGATAAAACAGATGGACAAACTATTGAAAATTACAGAATCTGGATGGTGGGTGCATGGGGATTTGGTTTATTAGTCTCCCAACTTGGAGATATGCTTTGTCATTTCCATAATAAAAGTTAAAAAAAGGAAAGAAAGTCTTTTATTCTATAATTCAAACAATGGCTGCTCTTTTTTCTATTTCCTTGGTTTGGTTCTGGGGCACAAACACTTTGCTTTGCTTTTCTCTAAGGCCTGACTCAGATCTCACCTCCTCTGTGAAGCCTCCCCTGGCTACCTTCTCTTGAACCCGTCTCTCTCCAGGAACATTTTGGCCTTTCTATCCTGTCATGGTGTATCCCACGTTATCTGGAGCCTCAGCCAGCTTTTCATGCCCCGAAGTCAGAATTTCACAGTCTTGGGGTTCACATGTGTCGTATGACAATTAGGGAAGTGACGTGGCCTCAGTTGTTTCTCTGTAAAGGGACATGGGACAATGGATGTTGTCGAGGGTTCAACCCACTGCCTGGCATGTGGTCAGAGCCCACTGAGCAGCCATTCCCCTCCCTGAAGTGTCAAAGTTGGGGTCACGGATTGAATTGTGTCCCACAAAGTCATGTGTTGAAATCCTACCCTCAGTACCTTAGAATGTGACCTTGTTTGGAGATAGGGTCGCTGCAGTTGCTATCAGTTACGATGAGGTATGCTGGGGTACGGTGGGCTCCTCATCCACGCGACTGGTATCTTTATAAAGGAGAGAAATCTGAGCCCCGGTAGGTAGATGGGGACAATGTCCTGTGAAATGAAAATGACCGTCAGCAAGCCCAGGACAGGGGCCTGGAACAGATCTTTTCTTCATAGCCCGGAAGGATCCAAGCCGGGCCTTGCCGGCGACTGGTCGACCAGAGGACGTGTGACCCATCCTGGCACAGCAGGAGAGTCTGGGACATGCCCCTCTGGAACCGAGGCCGCCATCTCACTCCTCGTCTCAAACTGCAGGGAACCCGGGAGGAGGGCCCAGGCAGAGCCAAGCCCTGACTTCCTGAGCCTGGAGGCGACCCGGCCCTGGGCTTCCCCTCGGGCAAGAAAGTCCGTCTGCTGCTGTGTTCGCCCACTGGAGAGTCTGGCTTTTCTGTCACTTAAAGTCAGAGGCAAGCAGCACTCACGGAGGCCTAGCCCCGAGGGGTAGGGCCAGGGAGAGGGCCGAATGGAGCCTCTGCCCTCTGGTGCTGGGGGTCTAGACCGGCAGGTGGACGGTTACCACCCGCCACCGGTGCCGGGGAGGACGGCGTGCTCGGAGGGCTCCTGAGAGGGGCAGCTCCCTTGGCTTTGGGGAGGTCAGAGGAGGTTCCCGGAGGAGGGGTCAGAGCTCAGCCGAGACCTGGTGAGGACACTGCCGATTCCCTAGGCTGAGCCTTGATCCCTGGGCTTGGTTGGATCGCATCCTTCCAAACTTCATGTCCTTCCCTGAACCGGAGAACGTCACCTTACTGGGCAGGAGGGTCACTGCAGGCGCAGAGGGGAGCCGGGGGTCATGCGGGAGCAGGCTGGGCCCGGAACCCCCCGTGACTGGTGTCCTCCCAGGAGGAGGGGAAGAGACGCAGAGAAGGAGACCCGCGGGCGGGGAGGAAGGCCACGCGACAGTGGGGGCGGAGATGGGGGTGAAGCTGCCCGGAGCCAAGGAGCACCAGTGTTGCCGGCCGCTGCCCCCGAGGGTCGGAGACAGGATAGAGCACATCCCTGCCCAGGGCCCTGGTTGGGGGGCGGGGGGTGGTGAGCGGGCCCCCTGGGCATCTTGCTTTGGGACTTGTGGCCCCAGAATGGTGAGAGAGTCAAGGTCTGCTGTGTCAGCCCCACAGCTGTGGCATCTGCAATGGCCGCCCTCAGCCCCCTCCGTTGTCCCACGACAGTGTCAGCATCTGGGGGAGACGAGGCACGAAGACCGTGGGCCCGTCGGAAACACAAGCAAGAGGCCGTCCTAGGAGCAGGTTCTGGCCCACAGATCAAACAGGGGCCGCTGTTGGATTTCCAGGGACCCCACCACCACCACCCCCCGGAAGAAACCGGTCCCTGGGCTTTTGCTGGGTTGGCTTTCCCTTACTTACTGCCGGAAGCAGAGGCTGCGAGAGGTCTGCTGCCGGGGCATCTCGGACACCCTCGGAGCAAAGGTCAGGAGCTCTGCCCTGACCTTGGGCCTCCCGTCTTTGAGCAGCCAGGGCACCAGAAACCCCTGGGTTCTCCCGGCAGAAGCGAGTCGGCCCCTGCCGGGCTCAGGCTGTGCCTGGGTGGACGTTCCGTCACCTGAGGTCAGCTCCCACCCTCACTGGCACCTCCAAGCCATCGGGGTCGGTGGATGGCGCAGCAGGGGAAGGGGCCGTGAGCCCCAGGTTCACAGAGCACCTGGCTCGGCAGAGGCCAGAGAGGCCAGCGGGGTCGGACGCTAGAGGCTGGAGGCGGGGAGTCGTCCCCAGCCTCCCCGCAATGCCCTGCCCTTCCCCCCAGCCTCCTACCACCCCCCGGGCACTGGGTGTGCCCCAGCCCGTCCCAGCTCCACCCTGCACAGTCCTCTGTCCCCGGCTTTGTCTGGCCTGCGGAAGCGCACTCAGCCCCCAGCCCCAGGCCCGAAATTCCAGTCCCCTACAGACCTCAGGAGTCACTCTCAGGCCAGGCCTGATGGGAGGGGGTGTACCAGCACCCAGAGCCCTCAACCCTAGGCGGGGACAGCTCCAAGCACCGTGTCCCCTGGCCCGACCCCACAGTGGGAATAGGCCACCACACGCCCTTGGGCATGTCCTGCGTCTGCCGCTAAAATGGTCCGCAAAGGGGTAACTTCAAACAACAGAAATCCACTTTCTCCCAGCCCTGGAGGCCAGACCCCAGAGTCTGGTATCGGCAGGGCTACGCTCCCCCTGAAGGCCTCGGGGAGGTCCCTCCGGCTCCTTCCAGGTTCGGGGAGCTTCCAGGCTCCTTGGTTCACAGCGACATCTCTAGTCTCTGCCTCTAGGGTCACATGGCTCTCTGCCATGTGTCCCCCGCGTCAAATCTCCTTCCCTCCCCTAGGGACACCTGCCATTGGATTTAGGGCCCACTCTAAATCCAGGATGATCTCATCTCAAGATGCCTAACTTAATTACATCTGCAGTTAATTATTTTGGAAATAAGGTCACACTCACAGGAACTGGGTATTGGGATGGGGATATGTCCTTTTGGGGGACATGATTCAACCCCCTTTTCCCTCCCTCTGTCACCTCCCAAAGAGGCTGCTTAACACCAGAACCCTCACCTTGGGCTTGACTTGTGGAGGAACCCAAACCTGGATAAGAAGCTAGAGCATCACGGAGATCGTGGATAATCTGATGTCCACTCAGAGAGGAAGGATGTGTCCATGTGGATGACAAGACCTGCTGAGAACCACAGATTAAAACTGATGAAAACCTGGTAAGTCCCACCTCGGAAATTCACAAGGCCCTGTTCCATTTAAGCCCCTATTTGGCCGCTATACACACTGGACATCAGGGTGTGTGTGTGTGTGTGTGTGTGTGTGTGTGTGTGTGTGTTCACAGCACTGTTTTGTGGTTTTTTAAAAGATTTTATTTATTCATTTGACAGAGAGAGAGATCACAAGTAGGCAGAGAAACAGGCAAAGAGAGAGGGGGAAGCAGGCTCCCCGCTGAGCAGAGAGCCCAATGTGGGGCTCGATCCCAGGACCCTGAGACCATGACCTGAGCCGAAGGCAGAAGCTTTAACCCACTGAGCCACCCGGGTGCCCCACAGCCACAGTTTATGGAACGTTCTCATGTACACAACCTCCTCAGTCCTTACAGGAGAAGAAGCTCGCCTGCCATTTACCCCCAGACGCTCCCCAGAAGACCTGATGGACCTAGGCTTGGGGACGCAGCTAGCACCCGCCCGTAAGACTGAGAGAAGCCGGAAGAGTAATGAGCAGAGGCGTGCGGCAGGTCAAGGACAACCAGAGCTCTGGGAAACCGGACCAGTTAAATGCAGAGAACTTTCTCTAAGCTTCCTGGAAACCAGGGCAAAAAGAGAAACAACTCTCATTGTCCTGGGGCTCTCATTGTCTAAAGAAGAAAAAATAGATATGTTTGCCAAGAAAAGCAAATTTTGTCTAAGTCCTCACTGTAAGGAGACTTTTATCTCAAAGGCTCTGAATAAGGGGCAAAGAACAGCCCAACTGATGGTATTTTTGAGAATGGTTTCTCAGAAAATGGCCCCTTCTAAACCTAGAGACTGCGGATAGAAACTCAGAGCATGATGTTAAATGATGCAGGCTAGAGCTCTAGGAACAGAGAGAGGAGCAGCCTGTCCATCCCTGGGGGCCACCTTGTCCTGAATGACAGCCCATTTAGCTGGGCTCTGAACAGATAGTGGAGATTCGGTGAGCTCTGTCTGATGCCCCCGTGGTCTGGGCTGCTTGTTCAGAGACCATCTCACGCTCCCGACCAGGGGTTCTCAGACTCAATGAACTCAACTTTATTTAGGGGACATGGTATAGAGTTCCCAACTTTTATTTTGCCAAATATAGGCCCCCCGAAAATGCCCCGTGCACTCTACTGTCACCATTAGTTCTTTACAAGGGGGACAGTTTCATACCAGGAACTCGGGTAGCTCTTTAAATTGAATAAATCCTGTTTAATAAGAAACCCGTGACCTTGCACTTTTTTTTCACTTGTTTCTCCATGGATATGAGAACTTGGTCTCGGATTAACGTTTGTGAAGCCCTGTCCACACCCTACCCCGCACCCCGTGCCTGGCCCAAGACGGCAAGGCTGGCAATTGATTGAGGTTGACCCAAAGCCTGTTGTGTTCCTGGGTCCCTGGGGAGAAACAGCTCCGGCGATCCTTCCTGATAGCGCTGTCTTTGTGAAATCCTCTCCCTGGAGACCCATGACTTGCTTCTAACCCACAGAATATGGCCACTGTGGTGGGAGGTCACTCCCCGACGAGGTTACATTATGCGAGGCCCATCCTGGCAGACTACAGAGAAAGACACCCCACCCCTTGCTTTCTTGAGAGGGTGAGTAGCCGCACAGAGGTAGCCCACGTGGTAGGGGGTGTTGTTTCCCAGGACTGCCATTACAGAATCCCTCAACCACCAACATTCCTTTATGTATGTCTCTATGTCCAGATTTCCCCTTCTCATTAGGACATGGTCACTGGATTGGGCCCACCCCACGCATGACCTCATCCTAACTTGGTCCATCCATCCTACTTCCAAGTAAGGTCCTGGTCGCAGTTCCTGGGGCAGGGGCTTGAGATTTGGAGATATGATTCAACTCATAACCGCAAGGGGGCATCTTCTAGGACCTGAGGGCAGCCTCCAGCCAACACCCAGCGAAAGGCTGGGGCCTCAGTTCTAACACCACGGAGAGTGGGCTTTGAATTCTGCCAACCACGGTGCCCAGACTCCAGGGGGAAGCACAGCCCCACCAACTACTCCATGACAGCCATGCAAGACCTCCAAGTGGAGGGCCCAGCGAGCCCTGGCTGGATCCCTGCCTGCAGAAACTGTGAGACAGTAAATGCATGTGTGCTGGTGAGCCCTTGGACAGGCGGCCACTGGCTACCCAGCACGGAAAGCAAACACAGGAGGACCTTCCAGCGTCTTTGGGAAGAGGCCCACCATGTGTGATGTCCATGGGTAGTCAGTGTGAGGCCTTCCTTCTGGGACATGTGTTGATGTACCAGCGATGGTAGCAAGTTCAGTAGGGGGGCAAGGGTCGGGATGTCTCCACTTCACTCTCTTCCCAATCCCCGGGGTAAGGGGAATCCAGAACCCACGTTTTGCACTCACCTGCTGTGGTTTTGACCTCAGCGACAAGCATGGAAACAAGCATGGAGCAGAAGTTTGATCTGTGTCTGGTGGGCGGAACTCACAAAAGGGGTTCAGACAAATGATAATCTAGTGTAAAGCACTCTCCTCTGTCGAGGCAAGGGGCTCTTAACTCCTAGGAAGTTAGCACATCACTGGAGCATCTTCTGAGCCAGCCGATGGGAAGAAGTTGTCTGTAACTAGGGACACGGAGGGAAGCCCAGGTCGACAAGGATTGTGGCCATTTCAAGTCAAAGCAAATCCGCCCCAGACGTGAGGTCTAATTTCACTGCCTCCGAGGTTTTCAAAAGGCTGCTTAGCACCGTGATCCCTTCACCCCAAGCCTCCAAAACCCCAGGGAAAAAACAATAACTAAAAAGAAAGAAAAGAAAAGAAAAAAAGAAAGAAAGAAACTAAGCCAATAGTAAACCAAATAAAACTCTACCAGAACATTTGCGATAAGACCCAGAGAGAAGCCGAGGCCAGGATGAAGCCAAAACCCTTGACTAGGGTAAAAGCCACCTGTTCCCATTAGGCTGGCTTTGCAAGACCTCGAGTCCATCCACCAGGTGAGAACGGTCCACTCCGCACCAAGCAGACAGCCTGGCCGCCAAGGGTCTGGGCCAAGCAATGCTCAGCTCCGCCCTGCTGGCTGCCTGGAGGCCTGCCAAGGAAAGGGCCACGGGGCCGTCAGAGCCAGGACGCTCTCGGGAAGGACACTGGGGAACTCCATCAGGTTCCACAGGAGAAAGTGCCTTGGGAGTGGTGTCGGGGAGTTGGTGAGAGACATACGTTCCAGCCTCTGTGGCCTCTGAGCCCTGGGCCTGGGGCTTTGCCCAGTGCGCTCTGTGGCCTTGCCCTTTTATTAGAACAGGAAAACACGTACAAATATAAGACTTTCAGTTGGAATTGAGTTAGACCTTATCTGGAGGGACAGTGTAGTAATCTGGCAGGGACGGTGAATGCGCTACAGAGAAGTGGAAAGGCTTCCGTTCGCAGCCGCCCATTCTTTCCTGTGCCACTGGAAGGCTGGGTTTCACTTCTAATCCGGTCGGAATGGAAGTTGCGGAGAAGACGAGGCTGAGGCCACCTGAAGAAACGGGAAGGCTCGGGACTGGAGCAGGCAGGACCAGGAAGCCGTTTCTCGGCCTCCGCCACACTGCGTTCGGCGGCAGGCGGCCGTCCCGCCCCTTGGAGGATGCCCGCTTCGCAGTCTCCCCCGCCTCTGTCCCCCAACTGCTGGCCGCATCCTCCCTAGAGCTGTGACAACCAAAATGTCCCTGGACTCGGCCCCGGCCACAAAGCAGCCAAAGCAAACCTTCCAGACCTGCTTCCCTCCTATGAAAGAGATCCTCACAGCGGCCCTGGGCTCGGAAACTTCAAGAATGTCAAAGAAGATCGTGATGGGAAATCACTTTCAAAGCTCTGAAGTTCTACACTCTTTGAGGTTATGGGGGGGGGGGGTCAACCCCTGCCCCCTGAAAAGGTTTTCATATCTTGAATTTTTCATTTTTATCCTAGAAACAAACCTGAGGTTCTGGAGGAGAGATGATGGTGATTACATAACAGTATTTAATTGCCCAGATTCCCATATCCAGTGCCCCATGGAACCCAAGGGGAACAAGATGTCACTCTGTGTGTAGGGGGGGTCTGTACAGCGGGGCAGGAGCCCCCAAATCATGAATCTGGTGGGAGCTAGTATACAGAGGCTACACACAGACCCCTCCCCTCCAAGAGAGAAACTCTCTGCTCCCTAATGTCTTACGATCCTTTGGAAGACCCATAATTCCTTTAAAAATGGGAAGAGGGACATTCCTCCCCCAAAATATGAATATGTGGCTCTGGGGATAAAAAGTTTTATCCCAGATTTATGAGATCTAATTGCTATAGAACATTATATAAATTCAAAAGGTACATCATGATGGTTTGATACATATATGTTGCAAAACAGTTGTCACAATTAGCTTGATTAACACACCTATCACCTCCCATGGTCACACACCATGTAAAAGGACATTTCGCTACTCCCTTCGCGACTTTCTGTTGTTGCAAACGGCAGGATTTCTTTCTTTTTATGGCTGCATACATTCTACTGTGTATACACAGCCCGTTTTCCTTATCCATCGGCCGGCGCTTGGGTCGTTTCTGTCTGTCTTTGTCACTGCGAATAACGCTGCCACCAACGCTGGGATTTACAAACACATTCATCCTATCCCAGGGATAAATCCCACTGGCTGTTGAATTCAGGTTGCCGGTATTTTCTTGAGGATTTTTGCATCTGGATTGATCAGCGGGATTGGCCTCTCGCTTTCTTCACTTGTTGTGTGCCTACCTGGCTTTGTCATTGGGCTCAGGAACACCTCATCCAATGAGTTTAGAAGCATTCCCTCCTCTTTCACCTTTGGGAGGATTGGAGAAGAATTGGTGTTGATTCTTTAAATGTTTGATAGAATTCACCAGCAAAACTATCTGGTCCTGGGCTCTCTTCGGTTGGCAGGTTTGCGATGACCGATTCAATCTCTGTCGTTACTGGCCTGCTCAAATCGTCTCTCTCTTCATGACTTTGTCTTGGGGGGTTGTATGTTCCTAGGAATGGCTCCACTAGGTTACCCCGTTTGCTGTCATATAGTTGCTTCTGTGGCATTCCTTGACGTAGCTCCCCTTTCACTGAGAACTCCATGGACTCCGTGTACTTGACGCCTCCCCTTTTTTCTCATTAGTGGAGCTAAACATTTGTCAATTCCACTGATATTGTCAAAAAAACAACTCCTCTTGCATTGACTTTTTTTCTACCGACTTCCTAGTCACAGCTTAATTTCTTTCTGCTCTCATGTTTACTATTTCTTTCGTCCTGCTAACTTTAAGCTTACTTTGCTCTCCTTTTTTCTAGGAGATAAAGGTGTTTACTTGAGATCTTTCTTTTTTCTTCATGGAGGCGTCTATCATTATAAACTGTTCTCTTAGAACTGCTTTCTAGCATCCCATGAGTTTTGGTATGTTGCTTCCTTTATCTCAGGATACTCTCTGATTTCCCTTCCGATTTCTTCTTTGACCCATGGGTTGTTCAAGGGTGTGTTGTTTAATTTTCATGGGTTTGTGAATGCTCACTTTTCTCCTATTATGGACTTCTAGTTGTATACTGCCATGGTCAGAAAAGAAACTTGGTACCTTGATTTATTTTTTTTTAAGAATTTATTTATTTATTTGACAGAGAGACACAGCAGGAGAGGGAACACAAGCAGGGGGAGTGGGAGAAAGAGAAGCAGGCTTCCTGCTGAGCAGGGAGCCTGCTCTGGGGTTCGATCCCAAGACCCTGGGATCATGACCCGAGCCAAAGGCAGACCCTTAACAACTGAGCCGCCCAGGCACCCTATTATCTTGATATCTTTATGGTGCTTGAAACCCTTCTAAAATTTATTAAGACATGTTTTGTGGCCCAGCATATGATCTGTCCGGGAGAAGGCTCCAGACACACTAGAGAAGCATGTATATTCCGTGCTGCTGGATGGAACATTCTGTATGTGTCTGTTAGGTCCAGCTGGTCTACAATGTTGATTTTAATGTCTCTTCAGAGGAAGCCAGTAATCCAGGTTGAACACCCCTTAACTTCCAAAGCTTGTTTTTCAACCCAGATGCTACTAAGGTTTGCTCCTATGGCTCTGTGTCCAAACATGAAAATACTTCTTGGTGGCACCTAAGCCAAAAACATGGACCTCTTCTTTGGTGCCTCCCTCTCCTTCATCCTTCCATCCAGCTAGGCCCATGGTCTGTTCATCCAGCCTCAAAGCATCTCTTGTATCTGCCTGTGCCACCTCATCCCCAGACTCTTCCTTAGTTGGACCACCAGAACCACCCACAACAGCATTCTTGCCATCATGCTGACCCCTCTCTCCTTGCTTCATTCATCAGCCACCAAGGATCATGTTCATCATTTTCTGAGACTCCCCACTGCCCTTGTCCATGCTGACTTGGCATGCCGGAAATGTACCAGCAGTACTACTCAAGAGGGTCTTGCATGGCACCCAGCTAAAGAATTTTTTTGTCACGGTTGAGTTTTTCTTTAACCCGCTCGTCACTTTCCCGATCTTCCATTTGTAGCTGGCTTGGACACCACCTTTTGAAAATAAATGCATTTGTTAGTAGATGCCAAAAGGTGGGTTTATTTCAGTAGACACTCTAAATAAGTAATTACATGGGAAGTTTGTAATTCCTGCAAATATGGCAAAATGCATGAAAGACTGATGTTTGGTGATCACTGACCTACAGTCAAGGGCAGAAACACTTGGGAAGTCCTTCATGTTCCAGAGCTTTCCTTCTTCCTGGCCTCATCACCGGTCACTTCCAGCTCATGGCCACTTCCTGTTTCGCACAGAGGAGCTGACCATTAAATGTGGTATCTTCTTGAACTTGTAGTTCCCAAACATGCCAAGCTGCTTCCCATTGTTAGGACATTGCAAGTGCCATTTCCTCTGCCTAGAATGCCCCCTTTATGCTTTTGGCGAACTTCTGCTCATTCTTCAAGACCTCACCAAGACCTCAAGACATCACCTCCCCTTTGGAACCTCACAGTTCGGTGTACTCCCTTCCAGCTTCCATGGCCCCATGAATATATCTGATAGTCATAAAGAAAACAGCCAAGCTGTTCTGAATAACAATGATGCACTAAGCATGTGGTTAAATTCTCCACAGGGAGTAGCTATGGATATCCTCATTTTATAGATAAGAAAACTGAGACTCAGAGAGGTTAAATCACTTCCCTAATGGACCACAAAGATACTGACACAACCAGGATTTGAACTGACAGGTCAGGCCCTGGTACTCACAATTACCCACAGAGGTAACTGGTTTTCCCTACCACCAACCACCATGGCCAGTATAGTACCATGGGATGACCACTGGTTTGCTTCTCTGGGCTCCCTATACAACAGGAAGCTTCCCAAAAGGCAGGAGCCTTGTGTTCCTGCTCTCTGTAACCTTACTGCTGGGACAAGGCCCAGCACACATGAGACAGCTGACTAATGTCTGCGCAGTAATTAATTTTTATTTGATGACATCTCCTTGAGATTTCCTTTTTCATTTCCAAAACCAATATCAGCTTACAACTGAACCAAAACCAAAAACGTTCAGCAAGCATATGAGCACAGAGCACAGAGTTCTCAAAGTTGTTTGCCATTCCTGATTTCACCCAAGGACGTCAAACACTGAGAATGTAAATGACGTCTGGATTGAAGTCAGAGAGGAGAAGTCACTGGACTGAGGATGACAAACAAGAAAACAACCACAACAGTATAATCTGTCCTCAAGCACAGCATCCGGAAGCAGACGGGAAAGGATTAAGTTTTACAGTTGACTTACCTGCCCAGAAATTCAGCCCCTAGCTGAATAAAAAGAAGAAACCAGGCTATTTACTCCTAAATATTTTTTAAAGACCAGATTTTCATCCTATAAAATATGGCAAGAAAAGATAGCAAGTTGATTTTCCACTCTGCTAACTGAATTTGGAAGGAGAGAAACATTTATTTTTATCGGTTTCTCATTTGCTCATGATGGTGCTTCCGAGGCTCATGGTAGGAGCTTGTAGACACCCGGTCACGAGGCACAGCGCGTCCCTGGGTGTCGTGAAAGGCCAAGTGAAAATTGCAGTCATTCTGCTCTGCAGAATGGACATCACCTTGCCTCTAGAGAGCCCTAGGCTGGGCTCAAATTACATTTAAACACCAAATTAAAATTTTAACTATAAAAAATAAGGGGATAAACAAGAGAGAATCATATTATAATATTGTATTGGTAAAACTATGCCTGGGAGAAGGAAGTGGGCTTTCCAGGTCACCACAATGCTTGATACCACGTCTTCCAGCCACAGGAAGCCCGGGGCCCATGTGGCATCCGTCTCCATCAGGTCACCGGTCTCTTACTAGCATTGATTAAGGACCCTCAGATCGTGGGCCCTCTCCAAGTCAAGTCACTGGAGAGTAAATTCCTGTGCAAGTTTTTCTCATGGCGACTAATACAGGCCTCCAATTTCCTATTTTCCGGAGGACATTTTACACGAGTCTAGAGAAAGGCATCTGACCCAGTTGAGAATAGGCCAGCCACCGAGTTCACTTTCATCCAGATGTTCTGGCTCGTGAGGCTGATGGCTTGCGGGGAAGCTGCACCGAAGTGGGCTCCTGCTTCCCTCTCAAGCCCTCCCCATCTCTCCTGCCAGCCTCCTCTTCTCCCCAAAAGGAAGAGGCCACAGAACTATTTCAAGACACTGAGGGTTTTGGTATTTTGTCTGTTTTTTTTTTTTCTTTTAAGCAGCATTGGAAAAGACTAAAGGACACATTTAAAAGAAAATTTGGTCTCAGGACTGATTTATGTAAAATAATAAATGGTGCCACTTGGCTGTTTATAGAGTTAGAGATAAAATTAGATTCTAGATAATTCCTTCTCGTGCACATGGGGCAACTCTGATGGATTACTGCCTTCATATGACTTAGAATAACAGTGGCTCATGGAAATTTACAAGAATACAGCCACATCCAATAATTCAGAACGCTACCTTGGGTCCCCAAAACGACTCCAATTTAATTTGGGAGCCATGCCTGAGAGAGTACGCCGACGAAGAGTATGAAGTAGTTAACAGTTTTAAAAAGTTACTTCACTCTCACAGCTGAGCAGAAGGCATTTCTACCCAAGTTTTCCCCGGTGTCACCCTCACTGACACATTCGTAGCCTGGCCACGGAGAAAACTGGACAAGGCCTGAGCGAGGAATGATTCTGGGGTTTGAAGAGAGGCACATTTCATCAGCTGGCTGAGAAACGAGGAGCTTGAATTAGAGAGAGTTGGTGCCCTTGGCCATTTTCCATTTTTTTTACAAGAGGTTGGAAATCAGGCAGACCCGAATGTCCACGTCTACAGAGACCTTAAAGTGCTCTTGACAGGGGCGGTAGTTGCCCTCTGGCCATAGCCAGCCGTGTTGAAGACGTCCGGGTATGTCACAAACACTCATCCATAACTATTCCCATGGCACCTTCTTCATGCTGCGGGCGGACATGGAGGTCAGCCCCAGGCCAGGCTCAAAATCAGCCTCTAAAGGAGGGTGCAAAGTGCTCTCGCGGGGCGGGGGGTGGGGGGCAGGGAGTCGAGGGGAGGGGTAAGTTTAGAGCTAAACCGAGACCTGAAGAGAGTATAAGCTTGTCAGACAAAAGTCTGGGGATGGGGGGTGTGGGATGGGGGGCAGAGCTGGTACCCACGGAGGGCAAATTTCAGGCAGAAAACACGGGGAGGTAGATGGCTGAACTACGGAGCGGGAGCGGGACAAGCATCGTCAGTGAGACTGAAGAGGCGAAGAGTGGCCAGATGCTACAGGTCCTCCCATCCAGCCCCGTGAGGGACGCTGAGCTTCACGGGAACAACGCGGGGTGACTCTAGCCGATGTCCCTGTAGAAGGAGCCCTCCGGAATGCCCAGCTTGGTTGCTGTCATGCAGCTCGGGCTGAAAAAGCGGAGACATTCCCAGTCCCTTCCGATCGTCCAGGTCCCCGACACCCGAGAGGAGGCAAGTGGTGAGGCTCCAGAGACATCCAGCAGGCGCAGCCGACAAGCCTGCTGACTGGACAAACAGAAGGAGATGGAGAGCGAAGACGATGCCCGCGCTCTGGCCCCGGCGAGGGCAGGAGGGCTTCACTGAAGCCGGCACACACGAGGCAGGTGTGGGGGACTGGTCTCGAGGCCAGTTCTGGAAAGCTGGGCTTGGGGGGACTCGCAGGGCAGAGCCAGAGGAAGCGCCTCCAGGAGGAACCTGCTGCCAGCGATGGGAGTCCCCGCCCCCTCCCTCTAGCCCGGGAGTGGACCCCAAACCAACAGACAGCTAAGTTCCGGTGCAACTCTCTTCTGAAAATGACAAGTCTTCTGGACCCACACGGCTTCTAGAAACATCCACGTAGGGCATCAGCTGCACATGCGTGGTAAGAGTGTGGGGAGGGACCTCACTCTAGGGGTGGGACTCCTGCTGAGTCCAGAAGAAGCCTTCGTCTGATGGGAGAGGACGGGCAGCAAGGCGCCCGCTCACTCCATCTGCGTTGGATGGCGGTGCTTGGCCCTGTCTGCGCACCCAGAATTTGGAGCATTTACAGTGAACGTTGAACGGTTCTACACAGCCTCCTTCCTCTGCGGTCCTCTCTCTCCAGTGAGAGGAGGCAGCATGTGGACATGCTGGCAGCTGTACAGGTCCCTGGACCCCAAACCACCCCCAACTCTGCTCACCCCAGAGCTCATCAGTCCGCAAGGGCTTCATGCCTCTTCCCGGGGAGCTCCCGGTTCCATGCCTGCTTTCCAGTCTCTAGGCCAACAATGAACAGCAGAAACTCAATGCAACCCACATATGTAATTTGAGATTTTCCAATAAATACATGTTTTTGAAGTGAAATTTTAAATGTGGGGTTAGTGTTACTAAAATATTGTATTTATGCCCCTGAATTCAAAGCTTCTTTTTTAAACTATCAAGATAGGTAGGAGGAGGTCCAAGTTATTATCTGCCATCATATGCTCTGTGTAAATTTTTTTCCATTTAAAATTTTTGCTATGACTCTTATCCGGGAGTATTTATTTATGTTTTATTTGTTTTGTGTGTGTGTGCTAAAGCTTCAACATCTGACGTGACTATTACACCTAAAACACTTCTCAGTGTGCACTAACCACGTCTCAAGTGCTGGAAAGCCACATAGGGCTGGAAGATGCCATGATGGACAGCCCAGCCCTAGACCGTGTCAGACTTTCAAGGCCAGAGAGCTAGCCATGGCAATGACAGCCGCCGCGTACGGACGGGTTGAGCCCATCCTGCGCAGTGTAACACGGTCGGTACTTGCTCACATTCCCCAGCTCCATTCCTGGCACCAGCGCCTGCTACATGAGGCCAGTTCCCTAACATCTCTAGCCGTGATTTCATGCTGTGAAATGGAAATCCTAATGCTACCCTCTGAATGTCTGCGTCCTCCAAAATTCCTATGTTGAGACCTAACCCCCAAGGGAATGGTATTTGGAGGTGAGGCCTTGGAGAGTGACTGGGTTTTGAAGGCGGATTCCCCAGGAAGCAGATATGTCTAAGTTGGAAAACTGTCCGTTGGATTTCCAATGGGAACTTCCAGGTGACCTACCGAGGGCAACTGATTTTCATGGAGATATAAGCCCAAATCAGCCTGCTCATTGGGAGGAAGTGGGGATCCCCACTTTCATTTAGCGCCCATGGTTCCTTTAAAACCAAGATCGGAAGCGCCCTGTGGGCAACTGTTTTATCTGCAGGATCATAAATTGAGCAGCTGTGACTCACCCAAGCCCCCATCAAAAAAATATTCCACAGCAACCGGTGAATGCCAGCAGAGAAGCCGTACACTGACTCTCCAGTGCCAGCAAAGTAGATAAAGAGCAAACAAAGGGGCCTTCAGGCATCCCACGTTTAGATAACAAGAGGAAGAAAGCAGGGTTGGTGAACGAATGAGAAGGAGGAGGGAGTGGGATGGTTGGTTACGGACCTCGCACTCCAGCCACGGGATGGCTGGCTACGGATCTCGCACTCCAACCACGGGATGGTTGGTTACGGACCTCGCACTCCAGCCACGGGATGGTTGGTTATGGACCTCGCACTCCAGCCACGGGATGGTTGGTTATGGACCTCGCACTCCAGCCACGGGATGGCTGGCTACGGACCTCGCACTCCAGCCACGGGATGGCTGGCTACGGACCTCGCACTCCAACCACGGGATGGCTGGCTACGGACCTCGCACTCCAGCCACGGGATGGTTGGTTACGGACCTCGCACTCCAACCACGGGATGGCTGGCTACAGACCTCGCACTCCAACCACTGAGCCTGGCTCTTGGCTCTCAGTGGTCTAGGCCTTTTGTACATGATGCATCTAAGAAAGGATTTAATAAGCTTCGTTTCACCGACTGTCTCAACAATGTCTGTACAGGCAACTTTGTCCTGGCCCAGTATCCAGTACAATATCGTGCCTTGCATCCATTTGTCCAGAAACAACTGTCCTTATTAACCTGAACGTGGACTTCACCACGAAATATCCCCTGGCCAGGTTTAAAGATGCTGGGAATGTAAGGTAAATGCATAGGTCTTAAGAGGTAGCAGGGATAACAATGCGCTGTCACCTTACACCTGTGAGAACGGCTAGAATCAACAGCACGTGTGGGCAAGGAAGGAGCAAACCAGGCAGGAAAGGCTGTTGGTGGGAATGCAGACTGGGACATATTTGGATCCTTCTATCTGATCGGAGTCAAGTGTCCAGTGCGGCCACTCAGGAAAACAGGATGGAGCCCACAAAAAAATTAAAACTAGAAATACCGTATGATCCCATATTTCCAATACTGGGTATTTACCCAAAGGAAACAAAAACACTGATTTGGAAAGATATATGCACATCTGTGTTTATCGCAGCATTGTTTACAACAGCCAAATTACGGAAGCAGCCCGAGTGTCCATCGCTAGATGAGCGGGTAAAGAGGATGTGGTGTATGTATACAATGAAACAACACCTGGCCATAAAAAAACAAAAAAAAAAGAACGAAACCTTGCCATATGCAACAACGTGGATGGATCTAGAGGGTGTCGTGCTGAGTGAAATAAGTCAGGCAGAGAAAGACAAATAAATACCATACGATTTCCCTCACATGTGGAATTTACAAAACAATAAACCAGACTAACAGCAACAACCAAAACCACTCTTCAATAGAGAATGCAAGTGGGAGATTGTGGGGTTGGGGGCCAGGCCATGAAATCAAGAAAGGAGATTAAGAAGAACAGACTTCCAGTTACAAAAGGAATAAGCAACAGAGACAAGCGTACAGTATAAGGCAGGGAGCTGGGAAGACTGTAAAAATGTCTGATGACAGACCGTGCTGACACACGCCGAGATGAGCCCGGAGTGATGTATAGAATTCTTGAATGGTTGTGTTGTACGCCGGAAACTACAATAACACTGTGTCTTCATTATAATTGGATTTTTAAAAAGGAAAGAGGCTGGAGGGAATAAAAAAGAGGCAAGAGGATGTTAAGGGAGGCTTGGGTTGGGGCAAGAGCCACCAAAGTTACAACGGAACCTCTCGTGTTGGGAAACCACTGTGAGCCCGAAGATGGCGGTACTCCTGAATCCTTGGGAAGGTGCCTCAGGTGACGGCTCTCCTGGGGTACACGGTATTCCATGCTGTCATCGGCGTGACCTCTGTTCGGCTACCAGAGACATTAGGGAAACAAAGCCAAGATGACGGTGAGAGGGAGACGACAAACAGATCAATTCACCACCAAGTATTAAGTGACACGGATGCGAAAACCTCCATGTGCACCGACAGAACTGTGGTGTGTAGCTGATTTGCTTTATTCTGGACACTCAGGAACTCGAAGTTCTTGGTTGGAGTCTCAAAAAACCAGTTCTATTAACGGTTTTACCCTACAGAACACTAGTTTCTCATTTTAGGTTTCCGAGAGGATTCTCTCCATCATCTACCCAACCGTGCGTCCTGATAACCTTCGAAGCAGCCTGGATCTTTTCTTCTTTAGGCCTTTCTGGTGAAATCTCTCTCTTTGTATCAACTCTATTTGGATAAGGCTCTTTGAGTTTCAAAAATCTGGATCTAGTCCACCTGGATCAAATAGAAGGGGGCAGATGATGGCTGTGGCCCCCTCAGCAGGGATGGAATGCTAGAGAACATCTCTAGGACCGGGGCCGCACAGAACTAGACAGCTCCAAAGGGAGTATGAAATGGAAGAATAGAGGGTTCGGTATCCAAATGCATGGACAGGTGGCCGGAGCCAGGCCACCGTACTGTGCAAATTGCAGTTTCATTGTTTAAATAATTTTACTTTATCTCTTGAGAGACCAGAAAATCATTAGGACTGCTTTACTTTTAAAGAGGAAGATCATTAAAGAAATAGATCAGCCCATGTCCTGTATCTTCGTAGATGGCACAGGAGTAACCCAATATATTGGAACATTCTCACGGAAGAACTAGCCTCTGCCTCCCTCCCAGGGAGGAAGCCGACCCTGATACACCCACGGGCCTCCAGGCCCACACACCTGAAGCCAGTGCAACCTGCAGCAAGGTGCCAGGGAAGAAAAATTTAAAACTATTGGGTCGCCTGGGGGGCTCAGTAGGTTAAAGCCTCTGCCTTCAGCTCAGGTCGTGATCCCAGGGTCCTGGGATCGAGCCCCACATTGGGCTCTCTGCTCCACGGGGAGCCTGCTTCCTCCTCTCTCTCTGCCTGCCTCTCTGTCTACTTGTGATCTCTGTCAAATAAATAAATAAAATCTTTTTTTAATTAAAAATATAAAATATCAGCACCTCGCAAGTTAAATAGGATCCATACAAATAATGTGATTGGGCATCATTTACCCTAGCATTATTTGCTCAAGGCTTCACAGTAATTTTTCAGAAAACTAAAGTGTGCAGTATAATGACAAAACTTAACAAATAATTAGCATTAGAAGCAAAGGACATGAGGAAAACTTATTGGGGGAAAGAAAACATTACGTCTTGATTGCAGTAGTGGCTACACAACTATACATATTTATGAAAAGTCATAGCACTGAGGGGCACCTGGGTGGCTTAGTGGGTTAAGCCTCTGCCTTTGGCTCAAGTCATGATTTCAGGGTCCTGGGATCGAGCCCCGAGTAGGGCTTTTTGCTCAGCAGAGAGCCTGAGTTCCCCTGCCCCCCGCCCCTCTCTCTGCCTGCCTCTCTGCCTACTAGTGATCTCTCTCTCTGTCAAATAAATAAATAAAATCTTATTTAAGAAAAAACAAGTCATAGCACTGAATACTTATACAGAGTAAGTTTTATTGTAGATAAGTTAAACCTCAATAAGCCCGACTCTTAAAAGGGAGGAAAATGGGACAGTATGAAATTGTGAAGGAGGTGAAAAGACAGGCTACACAATGAAGGGAAATATTTGGAAATCTTGTATCTGATAGGAGTCAAGTATCCAGAATATATAAAGAATTTCTACAACTCAACAACAAAAAGACAACTAAGTTTTTTTAAATGGGGGAAAAAATTAGTGGTCCTTCATAAAAATTAAACATAGACTCCCCAGATGAACCAGAAGTTCCGCTCCTAGGTGTACACACAAAAGAATTGAAAACAGGCATTTAAACAAAAGTTTGTGCCTGAAGAGGAGTGGTAGAAACCAGCGTCTAGTTATGGAATGAATAAACTGCGGGAATGAAAGCTGCAATGAAGAAATATGGTTGATAGTATTGTGATAGCATTGTGTGGTGGCGCTGTAGTGGTCACGATGAATGTATAGAGTTGTTGAATCACAATGTGGTGCACATGAGACATGTGACATTGCCAACTATACCCAAACAAATAAATATTTTTAAATAAAGTGAGTAATTTGCACATGAATGTTTATATCACACTCTTTACAGTAGCCAAAAGGTAGAAACTGCCCAAATGCCCACCAATAGGTGACTAGATGAACAAAGTATGGTGTATCCAAACAATGGAATAGTATTCAGCCATGAAAAAGAATGATGTCCGGACACAGGCTCCAACATCCATGAACCTCAAAAACATGCCAAGTAAAAACAATCCAGGCACAGAACGCCACATATTATTTGAATCCATTTATGTAAAACTTCCAGAATTTTATTTATTTTGTTCAAGAATTATCTATTTCAGAGAGAGAAAGACAGTACGAGCAGGAGAGGCAAAAGAAGCGGGAATCTCAAACAGAGTCTATGCTGAACACAGAGACCAATGCAGGGCTCGATCTCACAGCGCTGAGATCATAACCTGAGCTTAAACCAAGATTTGGACCCTTAGCCAGCTCTGCCACCCAGGTGCCACTCCAGCATTTTAAACAACCATAGAGACAGAATTCAGTGGTGGTTGCAAGCCTGGAGGGAATGAGGAATGAAGAGTAACTATTTGATGGGTATGAGGTTTCCTCTAGGGGGTAATGACAATGCTTTGGAGCTAGATGTTGTGACAGTAGCTTAACTCTGTGAATGTACTAACCGTCACTGAATTATCCACTTTGAACATAGTTAATTTTGTTATGTGAATTTCACATCAAAAGTAAATAAATTAAATTAAATTAAATTAAATTAAGGAAAATGATTAGCATTACTGATAAAGCTCTTTCCAAAATGTATTAGACTATTCCCAGCTTTCTTTCGTGTGGCTTAAAATCAATAAATGCCCTGGGAAACATGGTGGGGGTGTCTATCGCAGCCCATTCCAGAATTCTGAGCTGCCAGAGCAGGTCATCAGTAGCCTGTTGGAGAAATAGCAAAAGGAAACTTGAGCACCCATTGCCCCTAGGTCATGGAGGAAGCTTCCCTTAAAGAAAGGGGACCAGATGCCCGAGAGACACATGAGAAGATGCTCACCATCTCTGACCACCAAGGAGATGCAAATCAAACCTCCAGTGAGATACCACCTCTCAACCGTCCAAGCGGAGGAAGTCAAACACATGGGAAACAAGTGGTGCTGGTGAGGATGCAGAGAAGGGGAACACTCATGCGCGGTTGGTGAGACGCACACTCTGGGAAACAGTCTGGAAGCTCCTCAGAAAGTTAAAATAGAACTATCCTATGAGACGGCAAGTGCACTACGGGGTATTTACTCCAAAGATGCAAAAATACTAAGTCAAAGGGATGTATACATCTCTATGTTTATCACAGCTTTATTCACAATAGCCAAGTTATGGAAGCAGCCCAACTGTGTGTTCGTAGATGAATGGATAAAGAAGATGCAGTGTGTACAATGGAATATTACGCAGCCAAAAAAAAGAATGAAATCTTGCCATTTGCAATGACATGGATGGAGCTAGAGGGCATCACACTACGTGAAATAAGTCAGAGAAAGACAAATACAGCATGATTTCACTCATATGTGGAATTTAAGAAACAGAACAAATGAACAAAGACGAAAAAAGACGAAAAATACAGACTCTCAGCTACAGAGAACACACTGCTGGTTCCCAGGGGAGCTTGGGGGCAGGGGGATGGGGGAGAGGGACAGGTGATGGGGACGAAAGAGCTGGCTTGTCATGATGAGCGCCAGGTGACGTACAGACGTGTTGAATGGCTATATTGCACGCTTGAAACTAATATAACACTGTATGTTAATTAAACTGGAATTAAAGTTTAAAACTTTAAAAAAAGAAGAAAGAAAGAAAAGAAAAGAGACCAGATACCCTAACTCCTTACCATGTCTGCGACACTCACGAGGCAAGGCATTCTCCCTGAGCTTGGAAGGTTCTAGGATGCTTGGCACTGACCCGACATCAGGATTATGATTTAAACTGCAGTGCTTGGGAGCACCTGGGTGGCTCAGTTGGTGAAGTGTCTGCCCTCAGCTCAGGTCATGATCCCAGGGTGCTGGGATCCAGCCCCGCATCGGTCTCCCTGCTCAGTGGGGAGCCTCCTTCTCCCTCTCCCATTCCCACTGCTTGTGCTCGATCTCTCTCTCTCTCTCTCTCTCTGTGTCAAATAACTAAATAAAATCTTAAATATAAATAAATAAGTAAACTGGAATGCTTGTAAAAGTTAATTAACTAATTAATTCATTAAATTTAAAACTGCAGGGGTTGTCGTCCTAGACAACACTGTCCAGCCACCCTCTGAGCTGAAACCTTGGGAATTTGCTGCAAGGAATATGGGGGAAAGAATGAAAGAATTTTAAAAATAAAACCTGCATCTCCTGTCGGGGGTGGGAGGTCAACTAAGGTCTAGGAGTGCTCCAAAGCCAGATCATCCAAGGTGGATATAGAGATATGTGTTCACTGCTGAAGATGAGCCAACCCCCAGCGGGGACATGGAGACTGCAGAGAGACAGTGGGCAGAAGGATTCCAGAAGTGGACAAGGCTGGTTCCCACTCCGCGCTCTCTAAAGCAGTGGGGACACTGCAAGGACATCCCAGAATCCAGCCACCAAGAGCATAATAAAGTGGGGAGATATCAGGGGCCACCAAAAGACACATGGCCAAACTGACATCCAGCAGGACAGCAAGAAGACCTAGAAAGGTGGGCTCCAGGGATGGGGGCAAGTGGGAATATCCATCTTTGCCCATGACCTTGGCTTACCCAAGGCTCTGGGGGATCCAGTGAAGTCAGAATCACTCAAGACAAATTTCCACCAAAAGTGGCATTAGTAGATTGCAAGTAGCTCGAAAGAAGAATGGCTCGTACTTCTGGTTCCACTTGCCCCTGAATGTTGAACTGGGATGAAACTCAGAAGCAATGTCCAACCATGGCGGTTTAGCCAGGAGACAAGCAAAGAACAAATCAAGATTCAAAATGGTTTTCCCGGGTCAAGGATGGGCCAAAATTAAGAAGACATGTAACAGGAGAAAATGTAAAGAGTTGGATTTCTTTCTCGTTTTCTTTCCTTCTTTCTTGACTTCCTTCTCATAAATACAATTGAAGGGTAGCAGCAGGTCTGCAAATGGTGTGAAGTGCCCACTTTGCGCTCAACATTGGATGGTCATCTTGTCAGCTCGTCTTTGGGACAGTCCTGCAAAGTAGCCCCAGGAGAACTGAAGCCCGAGGAGGTCAGGAAGCTTGCCCTAGGTCAGAGAGCTAGGATGCCGCCAAGCTGATCTCGGTCCCCGGAAACTCCAAACTGTACTCTCCCATTGTCCACAGACACTTCCTCGCAGGGTACACCTGAACCAAAGCACAATGCATGTCAGAAAGAGTTGGGGTTCCACTCGACTGTAGGGTGTTAAAGCCTGTGCAGACCCAAGGCTGCATCTATTAAAATAGAGGGTCCCAAGCTGAGGGGACATAACCATCCCAATGCACTTCAAGGATCCACTAGAGCATATGAGAGTCCGGCTTGAGAAGGAACTGAGAGCCTCAGCATTGGGATTATTCCGTGTCAGGATGTCTCTCAAGTTTCTGAGTTGAATCCTAAATCCAGGAATCTTCACCGACTACAACAGCCCCTGGGGAAATCTTAGAAACGAGGCGCCCCCTGGTGGTGCTCTTTACCAGGGAGCGTCGCCCATTCCAGAGCTTTCCACCCACCAACTGAGGTGTCCCAAGCAATTCATTTCATCTTTTTTTAAATTACGTTGTGATCATTGAAATTACCTTCATCGTAACCCGGATGACCAATGTCTCACACATCAGAGGATTTTATTAGAGATGTATTACAACTGCAACCCAAGTCCAGAAACTAACAGTACGACCTGTAGAATTAAAATTTCAGCTCTTTTCCATGAGCTTCTCATAAGAAATTTTTTTAAAAAACAAGAGAATGCAAGCCCATCTCCCACTCAGTATAGGACTTTTCCAGCTTTATTTCGATCAGCATTATCAGGATGCCTTTGAAGGGAACATCTACTTCACAGAGAAGGACGCTTTCCCAGGGAGGTTACAAGGATCCAGCGTTTTCGCAGCAGCTTTTAGGTAGTCTTCAGCTCCAACAGGTGTCTTATTATTTATATTGTCCATTGTTCGTCCTATTTATTCTCTGCCTCATTTATTTTTATGGAAATAACTTGCAGAGTATTTAGTTCTGATGAACGATTTTGCTTATTTGCTTTTGAGCACTGATCAGCCACAAATTCTAAAATAAACACGTAATTTATTCTGAGTGTAGAAAAGTAAAGAGAAGTAAAATTAATTAATTTGCAAATTCACTACCATGGGTGAAACTTAAAGTTCATATAAATCATCAGGATTCTGAATGATTCTATAAGCTAGGGGTCTGCAGACCTTTGCGTAAAGGGCCAGAGAGAGGAAATATTTGAGATTTTGCAGGCCAGATTATCTCTGCCACAACCACCTAACTCTGCTAAGAGCTTCCCCAGACAGTATGTAAACAAACGCATATGGCTGTATTCCAATAAAACTTTATTTACAAAAACCAAGCAGTGGACCAGATTTGGCTTGCAGGCCAGAATTTGCTAAACCCCACTATGGTGAAGAGGTGTTTTTCCCATTGGTGCCTTCCATTTCAGGAAAAACTCATAGAATATACATACGAAGAATGTCTAGAAATAATATGGAGTTCACAATTCTATTCCTATCACAGTAGTATTGACTCGGTGCTTTCTTGATTATTAAAAATATTTATAAAGAAATGAAATCTTAAAATTATGAGTGCACCAATAAATCACATAATACCTTGTCACATGGTACATAAGTCACCTCTATCATTTATTAGCAAGAATTTACCCACTTCTTGTTATTGTCTGGCTAACCTCTGAACAGACATTAAAATGATGCAAATATCATTCTCTTCTACTCATGGAGCTTCTTACTCTCCCAGGCATGCTCTGGTCATCATTTCAAAGTTTTAGACAAGTACATGTTTTTTATACTTTCATTCTAGTGTCTGTCTTGTTCTATATAAAACCTTCTGAAGAATCGTACAAATTTTATTGGAAGACGTAGAGGCTTTCCGGTTGATAAATGCTTACATTATTCACATGTAATTTAATTAGTGTTTTGAAGGAAGTGCTGTAAAATCAGATTTAGTGTTTTTATGCCATTTGAAATTTGTTTCCTGTCCATTTCATGACACCAGGAATCAAGGGTCTTATTTTTGAAAGCAGTGCATGTGGCTGATTTTGATGTTTTAGAAATTATCTAAAGGATAAGACGCCCCCCCCCAAAAAACATCAAGATTTGTGTCTTTTGATTTCCCCTTTTTACTGTTAGGTTAATGGATTTTTAGCTGAATCTTCATTTATATGGAAGATTTTCATTTTGAATGACGTTTTTCCCTCATAATACATTGGAAGGTCTGTACTTTGGACTTACGTACTCCAGAGTGACCTAATTGCTTTATGAATCTTGCAGGCGGGCTGGGGAAGTGATCCGTGCATCAAGCAGATTCATTTCGGACGCAACTATGCGTTTACTCTGCCGCGGGAATGTTCCATCTCACTTCTCTTGAAGCAGAGAGCTGTCAGCCGGGGGTATGACAATCCCACTACAGATCTAGAAGACACCAGCGCAGAACATCTTGTTCCAAGGGTTCTCTTTTTCAACACCAGTGACACTTCCCTGGGAGAAATTGGAAAGTGAAGTGAATAGGAGAAAAAGGTAATCTGCCCCTCTGTGAACAATGTTACGAGGCAGGCTCGTACTCCCATGGTAGTTTAGAATTTTCTGTGCATCCTATGTCCGTAACTAAAGGAGTTCTGGAACTCAACCATCTTTGCACTCTACATGGCACTATGCTTTGGTTTTCCAGAGTTAAATATGGGTGATGGGTTGGCCAACCCAGTATCCCAAGGGAAGCCTAAGAGGAAGGTTAAAATCTAATAAGAAACGGGCATTCATCATAGGTCCCATTAGAGCTCAGTATCCAGAATTAATTTCATAACCAGCAAGAGTCACAGGGGCCACCGAGAGCCGCGGTCATGTCTGCCATAGAAGAGAAGTGTGTTATTCTGCCTCTCGGCCACTGGAGCAAAGATGTTTCCACTTCCTCTCGCAATGCCTGACCAATGTCAGAGTGAGATGAACTGATGTGTTGCCTGGAAAGGAACATTATAAATTGTAGCTGTTTTGTTTGGGTTGGTTTTGTTTGTTTGTTTGTTTGTTTGGTCGTATGGATGCTGTCGGGCGCCCAGCTGCAAATCCACACGGCCCGGCGGGGCAGGACTCTTCTCCAGGCCTTGGTCTCTGCCGACTCAAGTCTCGAAACCCTGCCCGGGGCCTCAGCCCCTCTTCTCTCAGGGCGGGTGCTGGTTTTGGCTGAGATGCAGTATGACCTCGCCAGGTTCCAGCATTGCAGGTGAAGCCATTTACAGCACAGCACAGAATTTTAAACAATTTTAATGAAGACGCACGCTCCCCGTGCTTCAGTACTGTCCAGACTCCCCACGTCCAAGCCCCACCTTCACGACAGTGGTCATGTCCCCACGAGATCCTCTCTCCCATGATTTCCTTTACATTCTCCCCAGAGCAGACTCACTCATTTTACCGAAATAGATTTATTTTCCAGGGAAACCACCATGAAAGGAAAAACCAGGACCGCTCGCCTGGAACAGAAAGTCACCTCGTGAGCCTGTCGCGGTCTTGGGCCCAGGGGCCCTGGTCAGTCCTCCCCACATGACCAAAGGTGCTCCTGGAAGGCCGCGTGCTCAAACACCAAGTGCTCCTGGCCCTCCTCCCCGACTCATCCCAAACCTCTCTTATTCCTCCGGCCTGTGAGCAGTGCCCTCCCGAAGCGGTCTGTGTTGACTGTACGTTTAGGAAGGAACCTGGCGAGGACATCCCTAAGAACCTGCCTCCCGCCTATCCCTCTCCTCTCCCCTCGCACCCTGGGCAAGTGGATGGAACCTCCCGATGTCACACCTCTGTCCTCGGGCAAGTTGTTGAAACCCCTGACACTTCGATTTTCTCATCTGTGAAGCGGGGACAGTAGCGGTCTGTTGATCGATGGACCATCCCAAGGAGAGAACAGCTTGGTGCCTGTACAGTGCTCAGAACAGTCCCCAGGATTTGGTAGATGCTCAAGGTGAGCTCACATCCATCTGCCATTCTGTAATGTGCAAGTGGGCGCGGCCAGCCAGGGACCGGGGGAGAGGCCGTAAGGTGCACTTCCAGATTCCCCCGGGCTCCTCCTCGGAGGGCTGCGATCCGAGGGGCGGCTGTTTGCCATTGCTGTTCCGGGCACGGGGCGTCCCCCTCGTGACCCGAGGATGAGAACAACAACTTTCAGTCCACCAGGCGCTGGGCACCTGGCCTGGACTGTGGTAGAGATTCTTCTAATCCTTGTGAAGTGGACAGATACCAGACTCCACTAATAAAAAAGAAAACCAGACGGGATGAAGGCGAACCCTCGTGATAACAATTAGTAACATCTAGACAAATAATCGCCGACGCAGACAGAAACTTAAAGACTTGTAGTCGCTATGGACAAGCAGAAAAACTGAAATTTTCAAAACGCATTGAAAGAGCTCATTCTGTCGGAGAATAATGTCGTTTTCTCTCTTGGTAATGCAATTGCTAGTCATGTGATCTCCCTGTTTTATGTTTGCATTTTTATCGAGTTTCCCTAAAGCATGAAAATGTCGATGTTTTCATTTGGGTAGCTTTCCTTAAACTGCAGTGTGAAACAGAAGTAGAACAATGGTCAATAAAATGTCATATTTTACTCCATCTTGGCTAAATCGATCACATTTTTATATACTTATGAATAAGAGAACAAGCTCTCTTAATGATGTTAAGTAAATTATATTTTTATTAAAGGAATATTTAAATGCAGTATGTGGGTTTATTGCCTTGATGGGATGTTTTCTTGTGAGGATATTTCCTTTGCGTGCATTGCAATTGTGTTACTGTAATTGCCTCAATATTATCTCAACTAAAAGGTTTGAGTCTTTGAGCAGAATCACAGCGGAGCAGTCTGGAGATCCGAACTTGTTTGTTCAGCACAATATATCCGGCTTCTCCCTGTGCTGTGATGTTTCACAGGACATAATTCACTCAAGAATACAAACAAGCTCATGGAAAAATTGTTCCGGCTGTTCCTGAGTTGTAGGGTGGGTGGTGCTCTCCGAGTCCTGGACCTGATCCTAGTGTTGGACTCCTGTTTTTATTATATTACCTGTACATTTTTTCCTTTCTTTTAAAACGGCTTAGTCTTTTTTATTTTTTTTTTGAGTAAACTCTGCCCCCAACGTGGGGCTCGAATTCTTGACCCCAAGATCAAGAGTGACATGCTCCACCTACCGAGCCAGCCAGGCGCCCCTAAACATTTTTCCTTAATACGAAGTATTACATGCTATTTATGACATATTTGGAAATACAGATATGAAAAGAGTTAAGTCAACCCTAATCCCACCACATAATCCCCTAAATCCACCACCAAGAACCATCGCTATTAGTGGTTCCAAGTACAGTCATATACATAATATGTAATACACATAGATATATTGCAGCAAGTATAATTAATTGCTATATCAATTTTTTACCTACTTTTACACTTTTCCCCCCTAAATATACGATGAGCATTTTCCCTTAGCATTAGATATTTTTCTCCACCACCATTCTTTTTATACTGAGGAAAAATTCATGGAACATAAAGTTAACAGTTAACCACTTTGAAGTGAGTTCGGTGTCATTTAATACAATTGAAACGTGGGATGACACCATCCCTCTGGAAACAAGCCATTCTCACCGCCCCAGTGGAAATACTGGACCTTTGACCCGTCAACCCCTGTCCCCTCCTTCTGCGATCCCTGGTAACCATTGGTCTGTTTCCTGTCTCTATGGATTTACCTGTTCCAGAAATTTCATGGAAATAGAATCATTCGACATGGGGACTTCGTGTCCGGCTGCTTGTACCGCACGTCCTGTTTTTGACTTTCATCCACTTTGTGGCGCATGTCATTCCTTTTGACAGCTGAGCAGTACCTCCTGGTATGGCTAGATCACACTTCGTGTGTCCATTCTTCTATTGATGGACACTTGCGTTGTTTCCCCCTTTTGGCGATTGTGAGTAATGGTGCTACGACCCCCCATGGAATGGAGTAGACATATTGGGTTGTACAGCCATTCTATGTTTAATTTTGTAAGGAACCGCCGAACTGTGTTCTGTGCTGGCTCACCCACGTTACGTTGCCACCAGCAATAGCTGGGGTCCCAGTTTCTCCAGTCTCTACCCAACCTTTTTGATGATGGCCAACCTCGTGGGAAATGGCATCCCATTGTGACTCTGATCTCTACAAGCCTCACACCCTCCCTGTTCATGCCTGCCTACCATGCCTTTGTGTATGATTGAATCTCCTAGTGCTCTGGTGGTGGACACTTAATAATTTTCTGCTTTTATAAACAAGGCTGGAGTGAACATCCTTCTCTCGCAGTCTTTACACAAATTCATAATTATGTTGCGAGTATACATCCCTCAAAGTGGACTCGTTGGAGCAAAACCATTACCAAGGATTTGGACATATATCGAAAAATTGTCTTAAAGAAATTTTGACTCAAACTTACACTTCCTGTCATATCTGACTTTTTCTTTGGTAAGTCACTCATTCCTGCCAAAATATGTAACACGTTTAAAAAAAAGAAAAAAACTCACTACCTTTATTAAAACCTCCCCGAAAGGATCCTACATAAATCATCATTAATTTGCACATGTGGATTTTTCTCCACCATTTGGCTAAAAAGGACAATGAATATTGTCCTTTAAAAGTATTTGAGCAATATTACACCTTCTTAAATATACATGAAAAGCCCTTGATTGAGGCAGTTCAATTTATAAACAAACAGTCAAAGTTAACCACGGGGTTGTTCAGTTTAATGACTTGACTCATTGCTTTGATTAAATCCTAAAACTAGACAGTTTGCTTGTACAGTCCAATGCCACTCCCTGAAAATTTATTGGTCCCATTCTTTTGAGACACCTGTTCTCCCCTCTGCTGTGTGACCAGTAAATGTCAGATTCCTTTAACCCTTTGTTAAGGTGATGACAGTTTATGTGTCTATCACCATCCGGCCATAAAGTGCCTTTTTGGTGATGGTCTAATTTCCCTTTGTGGACTGTAAAGTACAGTTACTCATGATATTGATGACCTGTGTCACTATTTACCAAAGAAATACCATCTCATGCACCTTGAAATTCCTACGTGTAATTAGAATTTGAAGAAAAATATAGCCTATGAGTAAGATGAATAGCAAGTTTAATTTTTTAAGTATCTGCTTTTGCTATTTCTAGGGTATTAGGAATAAATTACAGTCTGAGAATTTGAGTGTCCCCACTTCCAAAAAAACTTACCCCTGAATTATGGTATTTTTTTTTTACAGTATATTATTTTATCAGAACAGTGTCCAATCCTTCTGGAACAACTTTAAACTGAAATGGCATAATAAGGTAAGGCCCTATTTTCAAAGGAAAGTGTTACTGTGATTCCAGGAGTGTGCCGCGGCATAGAGTCAGGCAAACTATTTAGAAACATTAAAATAACCAATTCACAAAGACAGGGAGAAAGTGAAAGGCATTAAGGGGAAATTTGTAGCCTAGATGCACGGCATAAATAATCATTATGATCATAATGAGCAAATCATTTCTGCCCTGGGGAGAGAATTTTTTGATTTTGTGAGAGCAAACGAAATGATTTATAACTCATGCACCCAACATATGAACCCTCTTTGGGGCACATCTACTTCCCAGTGTCACAGATGGTCTTTCGCTCCAGATGGGAACCAGGTAAAGACATCAGCTATGAGACTATTTTTACATAGCTCACCAGTTTCAACTACTGGGACCTAATTAATAACTCTCTAATTAATAACTAATTTTCTGATTTCTATTCTAAAACAGTTCCCTCTTTATTAGGATTGAAATAAAGAACAACTGTTACTCTTTATATATTTGGGGTTTATTTATTTATTTATTTTAAGATTTTATTTATTTATTTGACAGACTGAGATCACAAGTAGGCAGAGAGAGGGGGGGAAGCAGGTTCCCTGTGGAGCAGAGAGCCCGACGAGGGGCTCGATTCCAGGACTCTGAGATCATGACCTGAGCCGAAGGCAGAGGCTTAACCCACTGAGCCACCCAGGTGCCCCTATATATTTGGTTTTATTAAATGTTTCAAGTCCCTAGTATTGTGTATTGACTTACGTTGAATTGTTATTTTTTTAAGACTATTTATTTGTTTATTTGAGAGAGAGTGAGAGTAAGAGAATGCAAGCAAGGGGAGTGGCAGAGGGAGAGGGAGAAGCAGGCTTCCCGACGTGGGGCTCCATCCCAGGACCCCGGGATCAAGACCTGAGCCTAAGGCAGATGCTTAACCAATTGAGCCACCCAGGGGCCCATACTGCATTGTTACTTAAGCTGCTTCTACTCACAAAACCATTTAGACTTTTTTAAGATAAATGTATTCCCAAAAAGCTCATATGTTTTTGAAGAGTTGGTTCAACGTGCTTTTTTAAAAGCATGGCTGACAAAATGAGAATTTCCTCCCCGACCTCGTGGACGTTTCTGTCTCCTCCTTCCCCTTCTTTTCCTCCTCTTCTTCCTCCTCTTCTTCCTCCCTCCCCTTCTGCACTCTGATAATACCCTTCTTATCTCGGTGAAATTCTGCATCAAAAGGCCCCTGCCTCCCAGAAGGGAATGGAGGTGAGGAAGTCAATGAGCCCCTCCTAGTCCCAACCGACCACTCGTTCCTGTCCGTGGCTTTAAATGTTTAGGGAATGACCCTAAGTAGTAGGTTATGAGGCAGGTTGGCAGCAGGGTCAGGAGCTGAGGGGGGGCGATGGCAGGTGCGCAGACAGGCAGGTGACGGTGGAGGAGGTGCAGCCAGATGCTCCCCGCAGGTGAACTCGGCATTCTTAGCTCCTGCTCCCGCACTTCTTGCTCCCTTTCCAAGACTATTTTGCCAGCCCGCTCCTTCGCGCTGTGAACCGCTGATGTCCTTCCCAGAAATTCCTCTTCTTTTAAGTTAATCAGAACCAGTTTCCGTAGTTGGTAATCAGAACTCTTGATTGATATTGTGTACATCTCTGCTTACACTTGAGATACAAATCTCGGGCTTGTCACTGATTGAATCTATTAATAGAGAAGACATTTGAAATGCAAATTCAATAAATATTTGTTGAGGAACTGTTCTGTTTAAGGCATTATTCCGAGGAATGAAGAAAGGCTAAAGATATTGTCAAGGTTTTTCTTTGAACCCAAAATCTAGTGAAGACGTACACAACGGTTCACGCTACAGGGCAGACCACGCAGTCCTACAGGTGAGGCAGAAACCAAAACCTATGGGCCTGGAGGAAAGAGAACATCATTCTCACTTGGCTGACCCAGACTCTGGGGAGGAGATGCAGGCGGAGCTGGACCACACCTCCGTTGGTGTGTCGGAAATTATCACCACGTTTTCTTATCTAGACAGTGATGCACTGAGACCTCACAGAGCGTGTTAAAAAGAAATAGTTCACCTGGGAAGCTCAGTGGTTTAAGCCTCTGCCTTCGGCTCAGGTCATGATCTCAGGGTCCTGGGATCGAGTCCCGCATCGGGCTCTCTGCTCAGAAAGGAGCCCGCTTCCCCCTCTCTCTCTGCCTGCCTGTCTGCCTACTTGTGATCTCTGTCTGTCGAATAAATAAATAAAATCTTAAAAAAAAAAAAAAGAATAGTTCCTTGAAATGCTAGCATAGTAAGTCAGAAGACTCTTGAGCTAACACCAAGTGGTCCATGGAAGTCACTAGAAAGAAGATAACACCTGCCCTGTAGTAGACACCATGGTCCTGCACTTCCCAAATGTGCCCCAGGCTCCCCATTCTTGCCCCCACGTGAGCTAAACTGGAGGTGCTGTGACCAGCTGCCCAGTGCCATTGTATGAAGAGTAAAACCTTCTTTCAGTGAAAGATAGGTTCTAGGGCTGAAGGTTGGGTGGACAATTCTTGTGTCACTAACTCTTCTGGGTAGCACTGACATTATTTTGAAAGCTCTCAGAATCTCCCCAGGCGCCTGGGTGGCTCAGTCATTAGGCATCTGCCTTCGGCTCACTCCATGGTCCCAAAGTCCTGGGATCGAATCCCGCATGGGGCTCCCTGCTCAGCAGGAAGCCTGCTTCTCCCTCTCCCACGCCCCCTGTTTGTGTTCCCTCTCTGCCAAATAAAATCTTCCTAAAAGAAGGAAATTAAGTCAGTTCTCAGAATCTCCCCAAATCCAAGTGCTCTTTGCCATGCTATACTAGCTCCAAAAAATAAAAAGAAAGAAAAGGAAAGAAAAAGAAAACATGAGAAGTTTGAGTTGAGTCATGCTGTCCTGTACTCTTGGGCCATATACAGCTAATTCCAGCTGACCATACTGTATTTCAGCAATGTAAAAATGAAGCCATTTCTTTAATTAACATACTATAGCAAAGGATAGAAATATTCCAGAATAATTTGCAAATTGTTACCATATGTTACATAGACCAAGAGGGGATACCTGATATTCTCTATTCAATATCTTGATATTCTGTATTTAAATTTTACTTGCTTGGAAAAAAACAGATTTCCTTTGGAGGAACAAGAAAGTAAAATTTAAATGTTTGCTTTAAAAAAGTGCCCCCCTCAAACTGAGCCTGGGCATGGCAAATCCAGACACAAGATCGAACGATAGAGAACAGGCACCCAGGAGTCACAAAGACCCAGGTTCTAACCCAGGGGTTGCCACTGACTAGCCATGTGACCTCCCCACTTTACAGATGGCAAGGCTGAGGCACAGAAGGTTAAGGGACCTACTATCTCGCCGATGGAAAGGCCCAGCAGAAACCAAAGCAGTCTGACCCCAGATCCTATAGTCTCCACCCTCAGGACAGTCACAGTGGTGTTGGAGCTTGCTTCCATCTTGTGTCCCCTTATTGGATTTCAAAGGAAAAAGGAACAAACTGAGACTGCCCATTGCCCCTGTGATGTTTTACACAGTGTAACTGCGGGGGAAATAATCACATAATAGTTGAGGGGGTGTAATCTTCCTCTTTTCTTCAATTTTGCCCTCCAGTTCTCCCTAGCTCAGTAAAGGCACTACCAGTAGCACAAGTGAGAACCTCCATCACCCCTGATGCTTCCCTCAGCCCCAGGGCAGCTGTGTACAGGTGTTCAAGCTGTGCACTGTACCACATCTAAAGGGCTGTCATTCACACTGTGGGCTGACTTACATGAGAACAAACAGGTGGCACAGAGATGCTGGGTCCCCCAGATAAGCTGTGGTACAGCAGAGAGTCCCCTCCTGGGAAAGCGCATACCTGTACATGCTAAGGGACATGTGTATGCGTGTACATGCTAAGGGACATGTGTATGCGTGTACTCTCTCGGGGCTGTTCTCATCCCTACTGCCCTCGGCTCCCCACACCCTCACCTGACTTGAGCCTGACTTGGCGTCCTCCTAAGGAGCAGGGAGAGAAGGAAGACTCAGAGGGAGAAGAAGAGAGAAATCTGTGCCGGTTTCCTCTGACCCCCTACGCCCTCATCCCCCGCCCCTTCCCACCGCAGGGCCTCCAGCCTCCTCGCCCTTTCCTGAACCTGCTCCCTCCTGCTGGCAGGAGGCCAAACCTGCTCCAACCTTCAAATCTCCGGTTAAGTGGCACGTTCTCACGGACCCAAGTTGATCCATCTCTGGGAGCATCCATGTCACCCTCTGCCTCCTGTTGCCCTCCCAAGACCTATCACGCTCTGTGATCAATGAAGTGCTTGCTTGTTTGAAAGTCCTCCTCCTAGAGGGCAAACTCTGTAAGGGATGCCATTTTGGTTTTGTGCTACTATCTAGTTGGCACATAGTAGGTTCTAGGTAATTACTAGCCGAATGCACAGAGGATTATACTAGAACACTAGAAAACTAGAAGAATCAGCTCTTAGGAGAGGCTGACTTACTCCTCAGAACTTTGTAATTCCTTCCTAGAAGTTTCCTTTGGAGGAAAAAATTAATGGATGCTCCCTTCACACGGCCAAGGCGTTTATAATGACAGCAAAGCTGAAGGGTACGAACACAGGACTGGAATGAAAGCGAATCTGCTAACCCTCATCGTGTAAATCCATGAACCTCTCTCCTCGTTTAGAAGTGAAGACAGAATGCAAAGAGGACTCGGTGTGCTTCTGAAGTTCTGCCCTTTGAATTCTGCTACAAGAGTAACACCTCCGTCTTCCATATTGGAAGAAGAAGCTGAAACGGAGGGGGTCTGACTCCTCACAAAGGTGTTATAAATTAGTAAGTAGAACATGGTTGCGAGCTGGTAAGTGTGAATCAGTCTCAATTATTTAGGGCTCTATTTTTCTGTTCTGAGACCCTCTCCTTGAAAAGGCACCAAAGTGAAAAATCCATTGTATGATCTCCTCGGGCTCTGTGGGAGCAGGAAGAGATGAAACGGATAATATCGACAAATCTCACACCTTGTTTTTAAGAAATACAGTATTCTTCAATTATCCAAAACATCTCGCATGTACTTGGAGAATAAATGAGGCCATTTTCAAAATTATAGGTGAACAAAGAGAGCTCCTTTCTCATCAGAGCTTGACAATAGAGCCTGCAATTTGAAAGATTTTTTAAATGTATCCCATAGCATTCTGTTCGAGTTACGAAAGTCGTTCCCGTGGAGCTTCTACATGGGGCCAGGTCATGGAGTGCATTATCCTGGGACAGTATGGTTAATTCAGATGATTGATAGCTTGATCATTACTGATTTGTTATGGTCAAGATAACTCTCTGCAATGCATAAGTTGGGTCAATTTTTGTTCTTATGGAAACTCTATTTGAAACTTCAGTGTCAGCGTAATTATGAGTCAGCCAAGTTGGATACTCTGCTTCAACAAGTGCTGTGAGTCATTTGAAATTATGTATCATTCATAAGCAGAAAACTTTTTAAATTCTGTTGTATCCCACCTACCTGTGACATTTTGATTCTCTATAGAGTGGGAAAAAAACAGTATACATTGTAATTTGGTGTCTATTTTTCAGGTAATTGACTTAATAAGTTGAAATGAAATCGTGTGCCTCCCAGTTTACATAAGAGATGTGGAACTAAGCACTAACTTTCTGAGAGTAGCATCAAAGTTCAGCGTGGTAATTCTGAAAGTTGTTTTTTTCTCCTCCCCATTGGTGTTTAAAAGCTGGGAAGAGATCCGCTAAGTTTTCCTATCTCAGAAGCGCTCCAGAGTTGATCAGAATCAAGTACATTTCATAAATATACATTGCATTTTAAGTGTAAAAGCATGTACGTGGAGGACTCACATTTGATAAGATGCACACTCTGGGGAATGCTCTTACATGCAGACCAAGCTAGCAGGCATTTCCTGTGGTCCTTCATTTTAATGCATTCCAAGCTTCCCGGCACAGGGCACTGGTGTACTGCTTCACCGAAACAGGCTTGATCTGTTATCTTACTCTATAAGAATTCACAGAATCAAACCACAGTGCCTTCTAGGCATAAGAAGAAGAAGTCCACGTTTTCAGTAGAAGATTTCTCAGCTGATCTGGGCTGTCCTTTGCTTCTTTCTGGGAGGTAGAAAAATGCATACATCACCTTCATGTAAATGACATGACCAAGTTTGCATTCTGTCTGTAGATTTCATCATTGTCATCATGAACTTGTGCGAGCCTTCCCAGGCCTCTTGCCCTTCATAAGGCAGCGCATTCATTCCTGGACCCTCATCCTTCCTCTTTGCAAAACTGTGCCTGCTCCCTGACCGGAGAATTGTATTTTTCTAAGCTCATCTTTCCCTGCCCTTACCTCTCCCACTCACCTCCTCGAGAAAGAGATTAATGAACTCCTGATAGCAATTCCACATACACAACAGATTGCTCTGAAATTCCATTTATGCCTTGTTCTTCTTAAAGATAGCACTATCAAGCAATGTACAGGATCAGGCCCTCTGTGACCAAGTAATAAGAAATTCCTCTGAGCCTGAAATCACTCTGTTTGGAAGAAGCCGGTAAGTGAAATCAAAGACAAAAGACATTACTCTACCGGTCTGGGTAACCAGGGGCAAAATGTTTTGAAGGAGGAACAACGGCATTTATTACCTGATTTAAAACCTACAGCAGAGTAAAGGGTAACTTTGAAGTTGCACATCTCATCAATTAATGTTCCCCTCCTTACCCGCCCCCACACCCCCTCACCTACCACCCACGCCCCCCACCGCAATCACCAGATCCCCAGCCAGAGGTGCTGTGATCTCTGCCACAGACTGCTAACTGCCTTCCAGTTTATTCCGAGCTCCCCCGTCCCCACCACCAAGTCGTACTTGGTCATTGGCATCCCTTGGCTGCCAGTCCAGGAGAGGGGGTCTTCTTCTTACACAGGAGAAAGGGGTTTGTCTGGAAACTCCACACAGGAGGCTTCGTAGAGGCACAAGAGCCAACATTTAAGCCGCAGATGAAGAAGGGAGAGAAAATTACGAAGAGGAAGAGAAGCCACCATGGGCTTCTCGAGTCTGGGTCTCGGGAGTGAAGACCCAAAGAAGGGCCGGGGACATGGGGACTGTTCATTTCCTAGGGTGCACGTCACAGAGTGCAGCCAAGGGGGTGGCTGAAAACCACGGAATGTACGTTGGATTCACGATCCCACGGCTCTGGCGTCCCCCACAGCTCCCAGCCTGCCTTGGCTTCGAGACGTGTCCTTCCGATGTCCGCCTCCGGCCTCACTCGGCCTTTTCTCCCGGCCCTTCCTGCTCATGCGGAGTCTTCCTCCTCCCCCACATAACCTCATCCTAACCTGACGGCGGCTGCAAAGACCCTATTTCCATATAAGGTCCCATTCCTAGGTGCCGGGGGCTAGACTTCAATATACATTTGGAGAAGACACAATTCGACCCATAACAAGTACTTTGGGGGAAAAGCATGAAATGTAGGTCTGGTCACCTGAGAGGTGAGAGCAACCTCCCTGGGGAGCCAGGATTGGAGCCAGGTGCTCACCTGGGCACAACGTGTAGAGAGGCACCAAAGCCTCAGTATACAAGTAAAGAATAGTTTAAGGCAAAATACTTCAAAATAAAAAATAATGCAAAAAAAAATCCGAGATGAACAAAACACCACCCTTTGAAAGACGGGTTGGGTAGTGTTGATTTTGCTCAGAGTCGTGGGTCCGGTGCGGCTCTGCACTGTTACCAAGCAGCTGAGCAGCCCCCTCAGCTGGTAGGCTGAAGGCCCGGAATTGCCAGGGGCCATTTCTGCTACCACAGGGAGAGCACAGATTGAGGAGGAGTGGCAGAGATAAGGAAGAGCCCACAGAAGAAGAGGAACGATGTGGCCACCATGTCGGAGTTCCTGAATCCGGCCCTGCCTCCTTCTACTGCCTCCTTCGTGATGACAGATACAGATCCCCCATTACAGGACAAGGGTCAGTAAACCATGGGGATGGACTATTGCAGGAAGGCGACCACCGTTTATCTTACTTCTAGTGAGAAATGAAAAACCCTTAAAAATCAGCTTTGGGGATTTAGCCCATTTCCACTTGGGGGACTTTGCTTACTTCCCAACCGCGTCATTTCGTTTTCCTTTGTCAGGCTTCTTACTACAGTCAGAATCCTTTCTCCGCCGTCTTTAGGTTTCCTGACCCTGCGAGCCGCAGCTGGGTTCACATCCAGCCCCCACACACGAGCTTTCATGACAGCTGCAAGGACTTTGTGTTTGCCCGGAACACTGGCAGCACATATAAATCTTTCCATCCGTTTAGCCCTTTACTGCATAATTCTCTAATCCTTACAAGGAGACTAAAAATGAATTCCATAAATTCACGGAGGTCAAAGTTTATGGCCCAGTGTGTTTTTCCCCATAGCACCAGAATGAGAACTGGACGTCTACAGGCTGCTCAGTAAATCTTCTGTTTGATTAGGAATTGGAGCTTTGATTTTTTTTTTCCTTTTTTTTTTTTTTTTTTTTTTTTTTGTGAGATATGCACTCTAAAGCAACACTCAGCCAGATGCTTATAGTCATTTACAGGAGAATCCCAAAGCCCTGTTTTTAAAGTGAATTATAAGCCCTTAGCTTCTATTTTATCACACCCCCATGTTCATGCTGTGTTTCTTGAACAGCTTATCCCTGCATTGGCGCGACTTCCACAAAGGACCTAGACATTTTTAAACCTGTAAGTAACTAATCGGGGAACGTAGGTCAAGAGAATGTATTGTTTCTTTTCCATGATAGCTTGCCCTCATCATCTATTTTAACTGAAAACTTTTTGAAAGCAGGCTTGGTTTCCTAAAAAAGTTTTTTTTTTAAAGGAGCCCAAAACATTTACTTCCTCCTTTTCTTATCTGGGGTATTACAATGAAAAGCCAAAGGTTTTCGGGCGTCGTCTACTGGACACTTGTACTGATGAATCCTCTTGAAAATATCGGTAGGGGGAAAAAAAATCACATGCAACCTTTCTTGTTTTATCTTTTAGAAGAAAGCCTCTTTGGGAAAATTATCCTTTTTGAATAGGAGGCTAAGAGAAGTTGGTTCGGGTGGGAGTTTGACAGTTTCTGATTCATTTGTTATTTGGGAAAAATAAGCTGCGTGTCACATGTGGGAGCTAGAGATTCCAAGAGGATAGAAACCCGTGGCAGAGGGGGCCCATTTCCAAGAGAGCCCGGGACAGGACACCGCCGGTGCCCTTTCCACAGGTGTAGGAAAGGGAAAGGGCATTTGCTGAAATCAGATGCTCTTAAGAGCCCAAGGATCTGAAAAGGCCACAAGCACCTTTCTGAGAATAGTGTTTATGTCACTGCACTGTTTCTGTCTCCTAGGACAGCCATCAGAAGGCACACACACTGGGCAAATCAAACAACAGAAATGTACGGTCCCACTGTCCCCGAGGCTGGCAGGCCACGATGGGGAAAGCAGGGCCACCCTCCCTTGGAAGACGCTAGGGAAGGATCTGTTCCAGGCCTGCCCTCCAGCTTCCCGAGTTTCACTTGCTCTCCGTGGCCCCCCTGACTTGTAGACGCCTCACCCCTCCTCTGCCTTCAGCTTCACGAGGCCACCTCCCTCTGCGGGCGCCTGTGTCTATGTCCAAACTCACCACCCCCTCACCGTGGAAGGACAGGTTGGTTTAGGTCTTACGCTAATGACCTCATCTCAACTTGACCATCTACAAAAAAATCCCATGTCCAAATCAGGTCACGTGCACGTGGTGGGCGGGATGGGGGGGCATAATTTAATCCATATCAGTGGACAAACTGTTTCTCTGTCAAGGGCCAAATAGTAAATATGGGAAGCGTTGAGGGCCACAGAGTCCCTGCTGCAGTGACCCCGCCCCCTGCGGTTACAGCATGGAAGTGGCTGTGCGCCCTGGGCACGCAAAGGGGAGGGGCTCCGCGCCAATAATGTTTTCTTTATGGACGATGAGATTTGCATTTCATGTAATTCTCACATGTCACAAAGTATCATTCCTCCGTTGATGTTTCCCAACCACTGAAAAACACAGCCACCCTCCTTAGCCTACGGGCTGCCCCTGAAGGCTGGATTTGGCCCTGGGACCCTAGTGCTTCGGAGCAGCCATAGTCTTCTTCCCATAGGATTTGTTACACGGAGGTATATTGATTCCAAAATATGCTGCGGCAAATCAGGAAGCAGGAATCTAATCCCTGTCTGTTGTGTGCTAGCAAAACAATTCTCATAGACTGTCCTGGGCTGGCAGCAGCCTTGACAACCTTTTAAGAAGGGAGAAATCAGTAGAAGCCTCTGAATGCTCAGAAAATTGAAACGCCGGAGACAGCATTGAAAACCAAGGAAATAAACACCCCGCTCAGGTTAAAAGAATGGTTCATCATGTTTCCCATCAGGGAGCTGAAAATGTTTGGGGGGAAACGCATGATATCTTCCATTGAAATGCCGTTCCCAGACAGCAGTGTCTGGAATGAACAGGAAATCGAAACAAGTCATTAAATGGCCATCAGAAATCTTTTATGTGAAAAGAATTTTTGCAAGTTTGATATCCGGTGTTTGAGCCTCTAATGAGAGCAATAAATGAAGAGCTTCATTGTTTCGTGGGTTCTAGGGGCGAGAGATGAAGACACCCCCAGTCTGGGTCTGAAGGCTTTTTTTTTTTTTTTTTGTCTCCTCTGGGTTCCAGTCTGGGCTGAGAGAGCGTGAAGACTGAGTCAGACTGTCACCACCTGACACACACCCCCCTTCTCCGGTCCTCCCCCCCCCATCGCTGCCGCCCCCGGCCGGCCCCTGCCCTCATTTCTATTCACCGAGATTACTAAACTCCTTGCTGACGTCCGTAACAGCCAGGACACGCAGGAGAGATTTTAACAAGTCCGTGTTCCTTGACCCACCTGGATGGCTCACTGAATACTTGACTTTTATCATTGTTGGCGTCATGCTGAGACCAGAAATCAGCTGCCAAATTTTGAAACGATAACATTTCAATAAAAATATCTTGATCAGAATAATTTTCCATCAGTCTTGAGCTTTCCAAGCAATTATTTCCCGTTGTATTTACAGCCGATGTCAGTAACCATTTAGGGAGACCATTGGCATCCGAGAGCTGCAGCTCTCGGTAACTGAAAACAGATGAGACCGAGCATTTTCGTGTTTTAAGGAAAAGATGGAGGTTAGACTCTTTTGAAACCCAAATAAAAATATGTCCCAAGATAGCTCGTTTTTTTTTTTTTTAATTGAGATATAACTTAGAGACAGTACAGTGCCCAGAACTTAAGGGCTTGGCTACGAAAACCCTTTAACTCACACCCATCATTGCTGAGGTTTTGAAAGGCGAGATCGGGGTGAACCCTTGGACCCATGCCAGTCAGCACTGGTGGGACTGTAGCCAGTCCTATCAGCTATTTGATATTTTCTAATTCTTTTTTTTTTTTTTTTTAAGATTTTCTTTATTTATTTGGCAGACAGAGATCACAAGTAGGCAGAGAGGCAGGCAGAGAGAGAGGAGGAAGCAGGCTCCCCGCCCAGCAGAGAGCCCGATGTGGGGCTCGATCCCAGGACTCTGGGATCATGACCTGAGCCAAAGGAAGAGGCTTTAACCCACTGAGCCACCCCGGTGCCCCTCTAATTCATTTTTAAATACCTCATCTTCTCATCATTTCCTCCACATTTGGCTCTTTTCTTTAGCATAGGAGGCATAGATATTTTGAAGCAATTTTTGCTCTCTCCAATGCCTGGGCCCCCTCTCTCTGCTTGTTTTGTTTCTTTGATCTCCTTGTTTGTCGTAGGTCACATTTCTTATTTTGTCTATCATGGGGTTATTTTTTAGTATATGCCAGATATGGTAGGCCAGCCACAGCAGAGTCTCTGGATTATGTTATTTTCTTCTGAAACATGGCTCTTAAGATATTTCTAATTAATATTTTATACTCATGAAAGTAAAAGCATTACTCTGTCATTTCGGTAGAATACATCGGACTTGTTATTTATTCTGAGTCGTATCTTTGTCGTTTATCCTTTAGCAATATTAAAGGTTGAAATTTTTCATCTAATAGATGGAATCAATTGTTCAAAATAGCTTGGAAAGAATGCAACCCTTTTTTTTTTTTAATACTTCCTTTTTAAATCATTCTAACTCATGGCAGACTCCAACTTGTTTCAGTATAATAGCTGTTTATCATAAATACATTTTATGCTTCTGAATCCCTTTAAAGGAAAAGGGCAAAGACTCTCCTCTACAGTGAGACACAGAACGTGGCCTCCCTCTGAGAAGTCATGAGACTTCATTTGAAGAAACAATTATCTTTTTTGTCCCCCTAGACCATTATAAATCAGCTTGGTGATAATTAGAGAATTAGAATCGTAATGTCCAGTCCTATTGTCAGATTCTTCACCTTCCCTGATACCCAGATAATTGTCTTTTAAAAATGCAATGCAACCTAAAGTTTTTTATGTTTCATACTCATCATTTTGTAATCCCAGCCGAGGTTTCCAAAGGATTTGTGCCTCTCTCTGTACAGATGGAGCTGGATTTTCCCTGCAACCATTCGTTCGCAGCCTTTATTGATATAAATTATTCCAACTGTACCCAACAGCATAAATTAATACTTGTAGCTGTCCCTCATTTGCAACTCACTGATAGTACCAAGTGCAGTCGGAAAAAAGGAAAGGTAAAATAAAATGTTCTTATTTTCTGTATCCCTTTGCTGGTATACTATGGAATTCTACCTTGATGTTTTGTCATATGGTAAAATGTACCTGAAATGAACCCAGAATGGGCCACATTAAAGGCACTTTTCTGCCTCCATCTTACAATTTATGGCAACATCTTGATAATATGCAAAGACTAACAACAGAAACCGAAATTAACTTGTTTGTTTTTGTTATCAAGTTGCTTCAGGTGTTTTTTTTTTTTTTTTTTTTTAAATAGGCCCTCTGGTCTTTCCTGTACTATTTATCATTTTAAAAATTAAAGCTAGCTCATTTTATCAAGAGACTAAAATTTAAAACTATGCTTTAAAGCAATACACTGTTTAATTATTGCTTGGTTTTTTATAAATAGAACATTTTTTATTCAGTAGGTAAGTCCTATTTTTGCATTTATTCCCACAAGCTTGCGAATCGCTAAAAGAAAGCAAAAAACCTAATTTCCCACAGGTGATTGTTTTTATTATTAATGTTACAGAATTGATTTTTGAGTTTAGAGCTACTGAGGTGGTCTGACTAGTTATATAGGATTTATTAAATGCCAGCTGCGTGTCCAGCTTTGGTGCTGCTTAAATGTTATTTTTGTGATTATAGCCTTCTATACAGCGCCTGCTCAAGAACTAGCCCCCTCGTCGGCAGAATACACAAAGACTTTCCTTGGGGGGTGTGGGGTTATTCGTTGTAGTTAACTAATACATTTCTATTTTCCATCAAAAGAAGAAAACCAATTAAATGAATGAAGGATGGCGCTGCTCAAGGCAGAATAAACCACCTGGGTGGTCAAGTCGGGGCACGTTTTGTAACCACAAAGCATACGTGGATCCTTTTGTCTTCGGGGTTAGCTCGGACAGCTTGAGCAATGAAGGCTCTGCCGTCCAGACCTGGCCCTGACCGCTCACGATTTCTAGTGCGGATCCTCCAGACCAACATTGTCTGTCCTAGAGCAGGAACCTGTCGTCACACCTGCTCAGGTTACTGCGATGGGGAAGGGGTCCGGGCGCCTTCGCTGCTCCCCACCCTTCAAGGACATCTTTGGGTTGTTATTAAGTTCCCTCTGTTTCTGATGAGTTTGTGTATACCTAAGGCGCTTGGATCTATTTCGATCTGTAACTTCTGCCTGCCTTGAGGTCGAGGATAAATTACTGGTAGGAAGCAATATGACCTTCCGTCGCCCGCTTGTTTTCTCCCCATCCGATCATTTTTATTCACAGAGCATTTCACTATTTTTAAAGACTGGCTCCCGGCCTGACGTCAGGGTCCCTGACCCGCGCCCCTCCCGCGGCGGTGACTCAGCCTCAACGCCCGCCCCCGCCTGCGAAGGGGGGTCTGCGGAAGCGCCCGCAGAGGCCAGAAAGACTCGAGGACCCCCCCCCCCGCCCCGCGCCCCAGCCCCTCCGATCACCCACCGGAAGGCAGAGGGGGGGCGCCTAGCTGGGACTGGCTGCGGTGCTCGGTGCTCCTGGCTGGGAGCTAGGAGGGGTGGCAGGGGGGAGGGCGGTGCTGCGGGGCCTCTGAGCTTGGGGGAAACCGAGGCAAGGACAAGCAAAGCCCCACGCCCCCGCCGCTTCCCTGCCAGTCCCATCTTTTCCCACCCAAAGTGGGGAGGGGGCTTGCGGGGAGGAGACGGGGGATGGGGGGGCGGGTGGAGGGAAGCATCCCGGAGTCCTATTTCCAGTCGGATTTTTCTGTCGCTTTGTTTATCCTGCTGCACGGAAAAGGGAGGTTATGCCTATTACCTTGGTGGTGTCAGATTTGCTGTTATGCATATTATATGTAATCATTCTAAAGTAATTTTCTTCCATTTGGGCCTTTTAGTGTAAAAAGGGGCAGTGCGGGGGGGCGGGGGGGAGTCGGCTTACACTGTTTGCCTTGGGAAATCTGTCCACTCCCCAACTCCGTCGAGAATCAGGAGGGAGAGTCTCTGCAGATTTTACGCTGCAACATTGTATCTTCCCCATCGGTAACACAACGAGAGCTTTCAGCAAAATAATACCGTTCGTTTTCACTCCACCACTCACCAAAAATCTTTTTCCTGTTTAAAATTTCTTTAAAATTACCCAGTTTTCATATTCTACAAGTTGACCTGGGCGGAGGTTAAGCAGATGTATGGGTGTGTAAAGATTCATTGAGAGTACACGCAAGTGCACCTTACTCTTTGGAAGTTATACACAAGACAAAAAAAAAATTTTTTTTTTAATAAAATCAGCTAATTTTTCCTCTTTGTACAACAACCATGTTCTTTCTCATTGTTATTTTCTTGCATACCTAATATTTCAAATCATTAGGGGAATTTTTAAAATTCACCCAGAATCCCCCTACTGTAATAAAAATGTTTGTTTTCCATATCTGCTTGCACTTTGGACATGTAGTTGTAATTGGGAAGTATATGCTGTTTTGTATTCTGCTTTGGTTCCCCCTGTAATATTTTATCAAATATTTTTCCGTCTTTCGTGATCCTCATAATTTCCCATTTTAATGGCTGCAGACTCTTCCGCTGAGTGATTGCAACACTGTTTGCTCAGTCACTCCTGCTGTACTGGGCATTCGGGGGACTTCAGATCATTCATTAGAACGATTGCCTTCCTCCTGTAAACATTTTTGACATGCATTCGTCCATCCATCCAATGGGTGGAATATTAATTTGAGCCCCTGTTCTATGCAGAGGGCACAGAAAAGGAATACAAATGTGCAATCTCCCTGAAGGAGCGCTGAGAGCGGCCCCGCCGCACCATCAGAACCGCGCATCATAGACTGTTCGTGTGTGCTGAGACCCGCGGCATCATCGCTGCAGGACAGTCTCGTCCCCGGATACAGGTCCAGTTGGACGAGGAATGGCTAGCTGGGCTTGCCTTATTCACCCTGGGACTACTGAACCAGAACCTGGTGTTTGAGTGAAAAAATACAGACGTTATCTGGTTTCATTATCCCAAGGAACCTGTGAGATAGGTATTATTGTTCCCATGTTACAGATAAGGAAAACTGAGGCTCATACCAGAAGGTACAAAGTGCCCTGGAAATGCCACACTTTTCCATTTGCATGCACACCATGGCTTTTAACCTTCATTGCCACCCTGTGAGAGACATACGATTATCTCATCTTTGCAAATGAGGAAACTGAGGGACAGAAAACCATTCCCGAGATCACTCAACTTAAAAGTATTAGAATCCTGATTCAAACCTAGAATTTCCGACTCAACATTCCATATCCTCTTGATGACTGTGGTTTTTCTCAGATGTAAGATGACAAAGAGGCAGAAACATTCTTACTATTCTATTTCTCATATTGCTGATATATTCCTTTTATTTCTGTTTGAAAGAAAATTACTACATGAAGCATACACGGTTACCAGTGTGACTTCAGCTGTACCAGCAGCAAAGGGCATTATCTTTTTTTTTTTTAGATTTTATTTTATTTTCATTTTTTAAGATTTTTTTTAAAGATTTCATCTATTTATTTGACAGAGAGAGAGATTGCAAGTAGGCAGAGAGGCAGGCAGAGAGAGAGGAAGGGAAGCAGGTTCCCTGCTGAGCAGAGAGCCCCATGCAGGACTCGATCCCAGAACCCTGAGATCATGACCTGAACCGAAGGCAGCGGCTTAACCCACTGAGCCACCTAGGCGCCCAAGATTTTATTTTTTAAAGTCATCTCTAACACCCAGTCAGGGGCTAGAACTCATTACCCCTAGATCAAGGGTCGCACACTCTACTGACTGAACCAGCCAGGCACCCCAATCTTCTTAAACTCTTTTGCTCGTGTGAACTATTTTAAGAACACCCGAAGCTATCTCACTTAGCGTTTCTTTAATTTATAGGGAAAGACCAACCCTTTCTCCTGTTTGTTTACTCTCTGCTCCGCTGTATATTGTCCACTTGTGAAATTTGTCTGTTTATTGGACTCTTCATTATACTGCTATATCAAAGTGCCTTCTTTATTTTTTTAAAGATCTTATTTATTTATGTGACAGAACGAGAGAGCACAAGCAGGGGGAACAGTAGAGGGAGAGGGAGAAACAGGCTCCCCCTGAGCAAGGAGCTCCACATGGGGCTCAGTGGGTTATGCCGCTGGGATGATGATCTGAGCTGAAGGCAGATGCCTAACCATCTCAGCCCCCCGGACGCCCCTGAAGTGGTGTCTTTAAATATTAACCCTTTGTCATAGTTGGCTCCCACACTTTTTCCCAAGTAATTGTTTCCTTTCTGATTTTGTTAATTTTCATTTTATGAAAGTGGCATACAGTCTAACAGCAAAATGTTGTTTCCTATATTGCTTCAGCTCTCAGAAAATTGTACCCCTCTTCTAACTATCTGGTTAAAATCGAATACCTTTGTGTAATGTGCTAATCCATCATGCACTCAATGTAGTATAGAATATGGATCTAGGGACACCTGGATGGCTCAGTCAGTTAAGCGTCTGCCTTAGGCTCAGGTCATGATCTCAGGGTCCTGGGATGGAGCCCTGCATCAGGGTCCCTGCTCAGTGGGAAGCCTGCTTCTCCCTCTCTCTCTGCTGCTCCCCCTGCTTGTGCTCTTGCTCTTTCTCTCTCTCCCTCTCAAATAAATAAATAAATAAATAAATAAAAAGAAGAATATGGATCTCAAGCATATTTCCCAATTTCCTAATTTAAGCCAAAGCTAGATTAAGCTCACACCCACCAGTACAGTGGCACCCAGTGGGAATGGCCAGGATCGTTCTCCTGTTCGTGTCATAGTGTTGACACAGGTCATATTTTGGACCTCCCCTAGAATGTTACCCAATACCACAGATGAAATTATTGATTTGTTCATCACATTTTGTGACACTCTCCCAAACAGCTAAAAATGTACATATCAGTGGGTTTATGTCTAGCTTTTTTCCCCCAATAGGGGAAAATTGATTTATTTAGTTTATTTTTCTACACCACTTGGGTAGTCTTTTAATTATTGTAGATTTATAACATAATTTTTTATGTGGCATGGTAGAATAAAATATTGTGGCATCTTTTACGATTTGGGGGCATGTATACAATTTAGGGGACAGAGAAATATAGGGGGAGTATATTTATTTTTGTAAAATTTACAGAAACTATGAGAACTTAACTTTCATTAGCTTCGTGGTAAATTCACCTCTGTCATCTGCCTATTTTCCACTTGTTTAAATTGTTTACATTTTTCTGATTCTTTTATCCTAATGAATTTTATAATTATTTTCTTTGGTTGTTTCCATTTGTTCTATTTTGCATTACCTAGGAATTTTAATTCAACTTGGGAAGAAATATCATCCCTGGAAAATTTATTCTCTTCTACAAGACGACATTGTTCTGCATTCCATTGTCTTCTTTTGTACTACCCAGTATATTTTTCATAGTCTACTTCTTGTTACATTTATTCCCAAGTAACAAATGTATAATTGGTTTCCTCGTTATAATTTCTTTCTTGTTATAATTAATGAGATGCTAATGCTGGTACATTAGATTATAGACATTTTATATCTGACAACATTTTGCAGGTTTATTTATACTTTTTATCACCTGGAATTGGATATTTTGTCTCTATGGGCCCAACATGCATTCTTCTTATGTCTTAATTTTGGTTCTTAATTTATTGAGCAGACATTCCAAAACAATATTAAATTAAGGCAACACCTAATTTTATTCTGCTTTTTAAAAAATGTCTTTAGGGTTGTCCATTGACTAAAACATTGTCTCTTGATTTTTTTAAAAAAACGCATAATATTTTAAGAAAATAAACTTCTAATCCTTTCTTTAAAAAATATGTACTTGGAATATGTGTCGAATTTTTTAAAATTACATTTTAGTATGTATGGGAATGACTCTATGTGTGGATTTTTATTTAATTCACTGATGTCTTATAATACTTTTTAATTGAACCATCCTTGCATTTCAGGGATACCTTTAACTTTATAATGCAATGCCCATTTCATAAGGCTTTATTTAAGATTTTCCCCTCTATATTCATGACATTTACTGCTTGTATGGAGTGTTACCCTTATCAGAAGTGTAATAGCTGTTTCTCTGTCAGGAATACTTTTTATAACATAATATTATCTATTTCCTAAATTATTTTTTAAAATTCACTGAGATTCAGAGACTTTTGTCTTGAAATTGTAACAGTTTATTCTGACTTTCTGATTTCTGATTTTCCCCTGCTGTTATCAATCTATAATGATTTTCTTGGTGTTGTGTCAATTTTAGGAATTTTTATTTTGAATGAAATTACCCATTTCTTTGAGAATTACAAGTACAGTAACATCCTTACAGGTAGTTATTTCTTATAGTTATTTCAATGCATTTCTATTTCTATTCTAATTTCTATTTTTATGTGTTTTTTTTTGTTTTTGTCTATTACACTTATCAGAATTTGTCTATATTAATAATGTTTAAATAATCAACTCTTGCTTTTGTTGACTTGATTTTCTCTTTCCAATTTATGATTTTCTATTTTTATTTCTTTGTGGTTTTTATGCTCTGTGATATTAAGTTGAATTATTTATTGACTTTTTCTTTTTAATTTTAACAATAAAACATTTAAATGTTTATTATCACTTCTCTAACCTTGATTTTGATACATGGTATATTATTATTATTTTCTAAATTGTCTATTACTGAGTTCTTGATTTTCCCACTGTCCCATTTGCCCTCCAGGAGATTATTTCAAAATATCAGAATAAGATTTTGTTTGTTGGTTCTTAAGACCCTTATTTTCAATTTTTACTTGTATTTTGGTTACAATGGCCTATAAAATCTGGGATGAAATTCATCAATCCAATTTTATGTAAACTAGGAAGTGATAAGTTTTGTGTAAGTGTTCATCAAATAAGTCTAAAGACATTATACCCCATGTATAAACTACAGAATTTTGTTTACTTGTCATGGCTTTGATTATAAGGAACTTAATGCTCCCCTATAACAGATTTTTTGCTAGATTTTACAGGAAGTTCTTTACATTGTTTTCTTTGTGTGTTTTGTTGCTTTGTTATTAGGTGCATATAAATTGATAGTTATTATATCTTAAGTATGTACAGTGTTTCTCTTTATATAACCACCCATTTATTTAACTTCATATGTTTTATCTTAAATTACTTGATATTGTTATTGCAACCCTTGCTTTCCTATATTTATTAGCATTGCCATATCTTTATGGAAACACTTAATTTTAGATTGTCTGTGTGACTTTTTACTAAGTGTCTTATCCTTGAGCAGCACCATGTTGAAATATCTCTTAGAATCCCTTTTGAACATCTTTGCCTCTTAGAGGAATTTCCACATGGTATTTGTCTTCTGGTTTTAGTTTTTCCTTCTATAAAAGTTTTTAAACTTTTGGTTGAATTTGATTCACCTGAGTGATCATTTTCATAGCTGATATTTGCCTTTCTTTTAAGCCACTTTATAAGGATTTTTAAAGAATTAAAGGAGAGAAGATCCCTGGTCCTCCGTATATCATCATTCCAAAAGAGCACAGCATTATCTAATGAAATGTAAGCACTTCAAATTTCCAAACTCCCCTCCATCACCTCCACGAATAGCTCTCTTTTTCTATTTGGGTTGTGTTTTCTGGAGTTCTATAGCTGTTCATTAGTCTTCCTTCAAATGCTGATTCCTATGTCTTATGTTTCGGTCTCAGGACTTATTATTCTGGTACAATATTTTTAGCTATAATGATCATATTTTAAACTTACTATTCAAGTTCTTTTTTGTCCCCCAAAAATGCCATATGTAAAGTCATCTTACTTTCCCCTCAATTCTTCTACACAACTCTACAGTGTACTGTCCTTTTTTTTTTTTTTTTGAAATTTCAATAAACCATAGCATTTTATTAATTCTATTTCATGAAGAACTTTGTGGAAAAAAAGTTCCAAAAGCCAAATCCTTCTTGTTAATGAATGCTTTATAAAATATCCTTTCTCTAAAGGTCACTATTATTCTTGCTCCAATTATAGTATTAGTGTTCACATAAATCATTGAATTATCACCTCCATTCTTTTCTAGTACTTTCTCATCTATTCTAATGGAAAATTTGTCCTGAGTAAATGATAAATGTAATTTAAACCCTTCTTCATTTAATGCCAATTTCTTAAAAATGTCACACTTACTTTTAACAACTATAATAAATTGCAATATTAGATTAACTCTCTTTAAAACCAGTTTTGTAACTGGTAGTTTTGAGGCATTACTTATCCACTAGTAGTGTGTGTAGTAGTGAGAAATTAAAAATTGTGGGAAATGGATAGCAAGGAGAGAGGCACAGAGGAGATGAATAGTAACTAGGAAGAAGAACCGTAAGATTAATAAACAAGCATTATTCCTCGTTAATACCGGAATTTCCAGCATCGGTGCACCCCCTACTGACTGAAGTCCAAATGAGTCTCTTTTAAAATATATAATGCATGTCATAAATCAATCAAGTTACTCAGGAAGAGTCTTTACTTTCTTCCTAAGAAACTTTGCTTGATCTTCTATAGGGTAACAACACAATTCAGTAACATTTAACTCAAAGCCACTCCACATCTGAAAGAAACCAATTTATTTACTAACAGACATTTATTTTTTTAAGATTTTATTTATTTATTTGACAGAGAGAGATCACAAGTAGGCAGAGAAGCAGGCAGAAAGAGAGGGGGAAGCAGGCTCCCCGCTGTACAGAGAGCCCAATGTGGGGTTCGATCCCAGGACCCTGGGATCATGATTGAGCTGAAGGCAGAGGCTTTAACCCACTGAGCCACCCAGGAGCCCCCTAACAGACATTTATTAAGCGCCTAATAGAAACCCTAGGAGAGGCAACTGGGTGGCTCAGTGGGTTAAGAGTCTGCTGTCAGCTCAGGTCATGATCTCAGGGTCCTGAGATCCAGCCCTGCCTCACACTCCCTGCTCAACAGGGAGCCCGTTCCTCCGTCTCCTTCTCCTCCTCCCTCTTCCTCTGTTCCTCCTTCCCCTCATGCTGTCTCTCTCTCTCTCAAATAAATAAATAAGATCTGAGATTGTCAAAAAAATGAAAAGAAAAGAAAAAGAAACTTGGGAAGACATATAAATGACCAACACAGACTCCTGGAGTCTTAAATTCTCCCAGCAGAGACAGACGAGGACACAGGAGCTTCTGAGCCTCATGTTCTCTACTCCCCCTCCATGCCCCGCATCCGCCATGACAAAGCACAGTGCAGTCTCCAAACTGGACATGCAGTGAACTTTCACAGGCACCTAATGTCACCCACACTCTTCTTTCTCCCTAGAATTTCCTGCTACCTCTTCTCTCCCCTTGAAAGACTATTTTTTCCTCTTCATGATCCAACCAACAAACCATTCTTCAAACATTGCGTTTTTCCAATTTTACATTATTACAAATAATTTACATTATTACAAATAATTCTGAGACAAATAGATCTTTGTCCAAATTCCTGGATATTTTGTTGCAGTAGATTCTTTCATTGGGAATCACAAAGACAAAGAGGAATGTTTAAGGTTCTGCCCAGGAGCGTCGTACGACTTCCTTTACTGATGTTTCCTGTTAAACGTTTCTCTGAAATTATTATGATTCTCCTCCTATAGGTCCTATATATCTCTTGTTAAGATTTCTTCCCACGTATCGCATATTTTGGGTTATTTTGAATGATAATTTGCCACCATTGCTTATCAAGTATCTTTTGCTGGTATGAAAGGAAACTATTAACTTCTGCATTTTTCAATTAATTTTAAATAAAACTTTAAAGGTTCTATCTGTATCAGCTTTTCACATAAATCACAACCACCCAAAGTAAAATTTTAGTAGGTATACAACCGATGCTATGTGCTGATAAATCCTGTTAAAAATGTAAATACCTGAATGTACCTGTGCTGAGACACCAACTGGCCGATGTGAATAACTGAAATTATTTGAGGATTTCATCTCACTCAGAGTTATAGTCAATACCAGTTGAATAAATGGGGACCCTCTGAAATCACTTCTCACAGAAGGCGTTTTCAACGCTATTACTCTTAGTGACGAGACAAACTCAGAAAAGGGAAAAGCCTGGATATGCAGATACAGTTTCACTTTATTCCAACAATGACTTTTACTGAATTCCAACAATTGTCAACAAATGGGTTCTGTTACCTCTGTTTCCCCATCTGCTAGGTGTCTGAAATGTTTGCAAGAAAGGCCTATGTTATTCTAAGATCTCATTATGATATATCAGCCAGCAAGTTCCCCTAAACGTTTTCATTGTTGTTCAAGGAAACATGCAGGCCATAAAAGGGGATGTTTTCTGCTGGAGCAAACGCTTCACTTTGCAGTCTTAGCCTCCAAGAAAAATGTCTTACTGTCCCCTCTTCCATGATGGTTTAAGTACATGCATTTGTCAAGTATTTCTCTGATGAAAAGTGGAAGTGGGAGCAGCAGGGCGGATGGCGGTACGTTTTGGCACGAAACAAACCGGCAGCGCGCGGGGAGAGCGGTCCGCCGAGCAGCCTGGTTATCTTCCATCCGTCACTCAGGCACGGCTTCTAATAGGGCCGCGCACTGATTTACTAAGGACATATGGCTCAGCATTTTCTTTCCGGCCTTGGGCCCAGGCAAACAGCTGTTCTTTCAAATGAAGGCATTTAGGGCTGTGGGCACATCCTTCCCTCCAGGCCTGCTCTGGGCCACCAGCTGGGCTCCTGCTCTGTCTCTTTCTGCTCTGGCCTCCAAGACCAGCCTCTGAGACTGACCCACAGAGCTGCTGGGGGCATGGCGCAGACTTGCGCACTTGTTGGTTCTCCGCCCGCCACCCCCGGCCCCCGGCACACTGGGCTCTTTCCAGCTTACAGACCTTCATGATGTGCTTTGCAAGATCCCAGTTTTGAGAATCATCCAGTTTCATAAGCCTGTCTACACTCTTGTTGACCCCGTTGATAAATAGGACGTGGCATCACCTGCTGCTGGGGTTTGACTTTCTATCATGTCTTTATTCACTCATCAATGGCTTATTGAGCAGCTACTTGATGTCTGGCACTGTGCTCGGTCAGGACTAAGCACTGGACACACAGCTGTGACGAAGACAGACATTCTCTCCAGAGTGCTCTTCTGTCCAGCGCTCTCCCCAGAGCAAAGATCAAACCCCTGGGCTCTTGCAGGCCTCTGTACCCCTCCAATCCTAAATGCTGGGGTTTCGCTTGCTTTGTAGTCTAGAAAGGGATGAGTTCAGTTTCTACTTCATGGAAAATTCACTTGGCAAATTTCCAACATGATGCCGGCTGTGAACAGAGTTTCTGTTCTCTCAGTCAGTCAGGAAGCACCCATAAAGATAGAAAGGTCACACTCTGTTGCTTTGTTTCAGCTGGTTTGTTTGGGAGAAGGTAGGAGAACACACGATGGGAATGGGAGCGGAGATCTCAAGAGCATCTCTTCTTCAAGATTTCCCAACAGGATGCTCAGGTGAATCAAGGATGTGCTTCCCCACAGCCAGCAAGATGGGCTTCCCAGTGTTCTGGTCTCCTTCTTGGATGCCAGTGATCCACGTCAGTCTTCCTTTTGTTAACCGCCTGAATCAGCCAGTCTGGGTATATCATGGCAAAACAGAAGACAACAGGTTCCCTGGTGAGCACAGGAGAGAGACCTGCTGGCCCTCCAGCCCTTGCTTTTGGGCTGTCTGGTATAGAGACCCCCAGGGCTTTGGAAAAATACCATCCGAATATTCCTGTTGGACCCATATTCAAGAACCTTCCATCCACATGCTCATAAGCTCCTCAGTGTACCCCACACCTTGAATCTTCTGTTCCGTTGTCAGATGCATTATCCATTGTGCCACTGGCCCTGTGCTTATACCCCACACCTTGAAGGGAACTGAATCTTGACCATGAACACAATTTTTTTTTTTTTAAAGGATTAGATCAGCTCTTACAAGATGGTTCATGGCCAACAACTAATTTTTCTTCCACCTTTCCATCCTTTTGTGCTCAATTTTAATACAATTTCAACAATATGCCCAGAATGTCACACTTCTGCACCACGGACCTTTTAAGAAGATGATAATAAAGGAGAAGTTGACTGGACTGCAAATTCTCTGAATAGAATCCGCAGGCACTCCTCGCACTTCCGGTCAAGTGAAAAACATTCTGGCTCGCCCCCACCCCTTCTTGCAGAAGGAATCAGGGTAGCCTGCAGGTCGGACTCTGGACTGCCAACCTTTGTGCGCTCCTGCGACTGGCCTGGCCACCTACCACCGGGCTACCAGGAAGTGCATCACGCAAGTAATTAAGCAAAGAGTCCGGCTGGGAAGCACAAGGCACCGGCGACGGGAAAGGCACTGCGCTGTCTCGACCCTCCTGGACTAGTGGGGATAATCGCCCTGACCGCCTTCCCGTGCAAGGTGTCCCTCTAGCCAATGAGCGGGTCTGTGTGATGTGCTCTGGGCGGCCCTTGAGAAAGACCAGGTCTTTATTAATGTCACAGCACAGCCCGGCACTCATTATGGAATGGGATGGACCCCGGGGGGGGGGGGTTGATCTTTTGAAACGGTAGTCAGCTGCAGCTTTCAGGAAGCGGACTGTGGCTGTAACCGGTCCCTCCCTCGGTGTTCACGCTGTCGGCCACTAACATGTTACATCTGAAAGGTCATCAAGATAAAGTCAAGCAAGAACAGGCCATACAAAAAAGGAGCTGTCTGAATCCGACCCAGGCTGAGATGCAGCTGGATTTGTAATTCCCCGTTTCCAAGGTCCCCTGCGGATGGGGTACTTGGAAGGGGAGAGCCCCCTACAAGGCCTCATCTGTTTCTGAATTGGTCCATTTGCCTCCAGCGAAGATAGAGAACTAATTTGCCTCCAGCACAAGGCGGGAGGCTGCCAAGCTCCACAGACAGCAAAAAGCCAGGCTCTGTCTCCTTTCACAAACCTAATTACGCCTCTCAGAAAGGGGGTGAATCTCCGCGCAGATTGTACCCTTTCTCGTTTTTTGAGACAAGAGGCACGGTGTTAATTTGCTGTTTTGGCCGTGGTCACCAAACAACAGGCCACTGTCTGGGTGACTTCAAATAAGAGATGTCCTTTACAAGGGTTTAAAAAAAAAAAGGAAACCGCTCCTAAGTATGGCCACGCAGATGTCGCCCTGAGGGGGTCCTTATTCTTCAGACACAGGGTGTGTGGCCCGCATAGCGCCTCCACCTGCCCGTCTCCTGATGTGGTAATGGGGACGGAACAATGCTCGTCAGATGAGCATGAACGGTCGCAGAAGCTGCTGGTCGCAGGGCACGTGGGCCACGGTCCTGCTCCCGGGCAGGACCTCTGGCCAGGCGGACACCTTTGTGCAGGGAGTCCCTGCAAAGCCGTCTGTCCGCCCAAAACTGACCTCCAGGGTCCAGTGCTCGTTTGGAGATGGACAGCCTGGCTATGGGGCAACCACGAACCGGGACAGATGAATCCAGCTTGGAGAAAGGACCTTTGATTTCTCAGGCCAAGGAGTTACTGGAATCGTCCAAGTCCTCCTAGGAGAAGAGAGTCGTTTCCTATGATAGGAGTTTCAGCATCACTTGGGTAGATCCTTAGGTAAACAAGGGGAGGAGCATATGGATAAGAAACTGCTCAATTACCCGAAATCTTCAGTTGCTAATGGGAGTGAAATAGAATTTGACTGAGACACTTGCCTAATTAGAAGTAACGTGAGATCCCTGACTTAGGGAGGTGGGGGCGGGGCGTGGGACTGGGGTCTCGGAGGTGTAGGCTCCTCCTGCTTTCTCCCCTCTGCTCTTCCAGGGCGGGTGGAACCCCCTCGTGCTCCTCCACCCCAGCCCCGCATGGAAGAGGCCGCAGGACAGGGGAGTCTCGGGCTCGGGCAGCCTCCGGCTCTGGATTTGTTGAGGGCCGCGGGTCAGCAAGTGGAAAGCTGGAAGTGCACGAGGGCGAGGGCCTCTGTCAGCCTCGGAACCCCCCACCCCCCCACCCCGCCTCCTCCCTCCACCTCTGTGCTCCGGAGTCTCACCCCGCACACTCCCCGCATCTCGGCCTGCACATCAGGCCCCGCCCTGAGACCCTCGGGAAACCCTCACTTTGTAGCGTGTAACTGATGCCCAATAAGCCCATTGAGTCCACCTGACACCGACCCGGAGACCCGAAAACACGGAGCGCGGCGGAGGTCTCAGCTTGGGGACTGCGGGGGAACGTGGCGACCTAAGCCGGTCCACGCCGCACGCAACCCTTCCCCGGCGGGCGATGCGGACCGCGATCGCGCATCTCTGCCGACCAGGAGACTCACGCGCACGACCTGGGCTCAAGTCACACTCCGGGCAAGGCCTTCGGACCCAGCGCGAATCAAGGGTCGGTTCCTCCACGATCTTTCCCACCAGCCCCGCCCCACGTCCCGCGGTGCGTCTGAACTTCCCGGCTCCGTGGCAGGAGAGGAGACCCTCACGGAAACCGCCAGTGAGTCCAGCGCCTTCCCATGGGGTCTCCCAGTCCCCAGCCACTCACACGACGGCCTGAGGACGTTCGTTGGCTTCGAGATCTACGTCCCTTTGTGGGTTTTCTCTTCTCAGCGGCTAACTGCCTTCGTTCCCACGGAGTCACCCCGGACGGCTGCGGGGTCCAGTGCCGCGGGGGCGCCTTGACCATGCCCCTCCGCGACCTGCTGAGATCCAGCATCTTCTCCCGCAGTCTCTTCTTCACTCTCGTGGCTGTGTTCAGCCCGCGGACCACCAGGGAGAGGCTAACCAGCAAACACGGGGGCCTGGCAGGTGATGCGCCAGGCCAGTGTTTGCAGATGACGTCGGCTTCGTAGTGCGCGTTCTCACGTGCCGATGATTCCGTGATTCCGTGTAGCCGCCTGGCAGCAAGGACTCAAAAACTAGAAGTTACAGGAGACGCTCTCAGTTCGTCTAACACAGAAGCTGCTACAGTTTGAATGACTGGCTCTGTCCCCAGCCCCACCCCCAAAGTGACATGCTGAGAGCTCAGTGTCCAGCGGGACGGTGTTAGGAGGTGGCCCTGGGAAGGTACTCAGGTCACTAGAGTGGAGCCCTCAAGAATGGGACTGGTGCTCCTACAGAAGAGGTCCAAGGTGGCTCCCTTGGCCCTTCCTCAGCAGGAGGACACAGCGAGAAAACAGGGACCTGAACACGCTGTTGTCCTGGTCTTGGGCCTCCAGCCTCCAGCCTCCAGCCTGCAGCCTGCAGAACTGTGAGAATAAGCTATTGTGTAGAGAACCCCCAGCCTGCCGTATTTGGTTACAGCAGCCCAAACGGACTAAGCCGCACACACACACACACACACACACACACAACAGAAGGTGCATCTTGAAGGCCAGCAGGAGCGTGGAGGCAGACACAAAGTGCTGTGCTGAGTTCGGGAAGAGGCCTGTCAGCGAGGCACTCGCAGGAGTGGAGTATTTGCACAGTCTCAAGACATGAGTAAGACTTCAGGGCAAGCAAGGGGAAAGTGCTGGCCAGAGAACAGCGCGTGCAAAGATCAAGGGTGGGGAAATGTGTGGCCCTGCAGGGGACAGCAAGTGACTGATGCAACCAAAAGGTTCAGTTGAGTTGGGGGATGGAAGGACAAAAGATCGAATCCAGGGGCACCTGCGTGGCTCAGTGGGTTAAAGCCTCTGCCTTGGGATCAGGTCATGATCTCAGGATCCTGGGATCGAGCCCCACATCGGGTTCCCTGCTCAGCACGGAGCCTGCTGCCCCCCACTCGGCTGCCTCTCTGCTTACTTGTGATCTCTCCCTCTCTCTCTCTGTCAAATAAATAATAAATAAATAAATAAATAAATAAATTCTTAAAAAAAAAAAAATCGAGTCCAGAGAGTTCAGTTGAGTTGGAGGACGGAAGGACAAAAGATCGAGTCCAGACAGAAAGACTCGGCCGATTCTAGGAGCCTGGGAGCTGCGGCCCGGGGTTCCACACTGCCCCACTATGGGCATTTGGCGGCAGCTACTTCTTGGCTGCGGGGGACTGTCTCTGTCCTAGGTGTTCACAGCACTCCTAGACACCAGTAGCAGCCCCTCCCTATATATGACCACTAAAATGTTCTCCAGACACTGTCACATGTCTCCCAGAGGAAATCACCCCTGGTTGAGACCCACGGTGTAGTACAAGCTCTGTGTGGATAGGAACGGCCTCAAACAGGTGATCTGGGGCTCTCTGTTGAATGAGTAAGGGGGTGAAGGCAAGAAGGTTAGAAAGAGAAAGAATACATGGTCTGAGAGCAAAAGAAAGACAGAGGATAAGTGAGAATACAAAACTTTTTTTAAAGAATATTTTATTTATTTGTCAGAGAGAGAGAAAGCACAAACAAGCAGGGGGAGTGGCAGGCAAGGAGAGAAACAGGCTCCCCGCTGATCAAGGAGCCCGATGCAGGGCTTGGTCCTAGTCCCCTGGGATCACAACTGGAGCCGAAGGCAGATGCTTAATCGACAGAGCTACCCAGGAGTCCCGAGGATATAAAACATTTTAAACAGAAGTGGAGGCAATTGGAAGAGGTCCACAGTGAATTCGGAGATTAAGGTCATTGCCCAGAGGCTCCGAGGAAAAGGGGGTTTACAATTTGAAGAGGATGGATAAGAGTCAAAAAAGTATAGAGAGGGTTGCCTGGGTGGCTCCGTCAATGAAGGGTACGCCATCAGCTCAAGGCATGATCCTGGGGTGCTGGGATCAGGCCTCCAGGCGGCTCCCTGGCTCCCTGCTTGGCAGGGAGTCTGCTTCCCACTCTTCCTCCGCACCCCAACCCCCACCACCAACCTCTCATGCTCACACTCTCTTTGTTTCTCTCTCTACCTCAAATAAATAAACTATTCTTTAAAAAAAAGTATAGAGAAAGCTTGGAGATGGACCCCAGAGTACAGCATCCCCACTTTGGAGTATATGAAAGACAGTAAGAGCCCACAGGCTTGTTGTTTTGTTTTAATAGTTGGGAATTTAGTGCATATTTTTTAAAAAAATACCGATTTTCTGTTGACAGTAGCTCCATAAGTGTCTTTGCAAAGAAGCTGATAGAAAAAAATTAAGTAACAATGGGACAAGTTAGAGAGAACAAGGAAGATGGCGTGTGACGTTCAGAAGGACATGAAAGGAGCTGGGGCGCAGTTGAAGTTGAGGCAGGTGACCTCATCCTCCTGTTGGGCCTGTCTCAGGGTCCCACCGCCAGCAGTCCCCAGTAGCCTCGTATTCTGCCCACCATCTTCCATGAAGCCTGCCCCAGTGACCTCAGGCCATGGTCTCTTCGCTCCAAACGCCCAACCTTCACTTTAAATATCTTCTAGCAGTTTCTTGATTTCTGTTTTGCAACCTCAGCTGGAATTTCCTTGATGGTTGGAATCACAGCTACATTCTTCCCTCCCACGCCCCACCCTCCATCGCCAGGCACTGGGAAGGGCCCGGAACCCGTCGGTTGGGTGTCACCCCTGCGGCGAGTGCCACCAGAGCCAGTCACCTACTTAATATCAAGTCAAAGTAATGACCTGCTAATAATTTCCTTGTTTCTGTGACAGGCACAGTCAGCGATACAAGGTATTTAAAAACCAATCATTTGTTTCCTCGGAGTGTTTTTAAGTGAGTCTCTGGGAGTTAACCTACGTCAGGGTCTTGCTCTCTACATCCAAGTACGAGGTGGTATCATTTTGACCTTCGGGAAACACACAGAAAAGATACTTGGGTCCTAAATCTCCATCCTTCCATGCCACTGTCCCCATCACTCACTCCAGCTGTAGCAAGTAAAATGACTAGACTGATACAGTATGAGCGGGGGACAGGTGACATTTCATTTTCATGACTTTGAAGAACAGAAATCTTGAACTAGAGGGAAGAACAGCGTTCTCTAAAATAAACAGAATAGGAATCCTGGATGGTGAACAGTTTCATGGAGCTCCAGGAATAGCAGAGGACAGGCTGTACTGTGCTGCCGGGTCTTGAACCAGTGTTTTAAACACTCGGCAACATTAACTTTGCGTCTTAATCAAGGCTGAGCCACTCTCAGCCACCTTAAAAGCATTACCTCCCCAAGAATTCCCTCCAACTTCCACAGGGCTTTTTTTTTTTTTTTTTAAGTCCTAGGTACCACAAATTGCACTTAGCAACTACCCAACCATATTATTTCCTTCCTGCCTCATGTAATTTTTCTGTTTTTCTATATAAAGGACTTCAGCTATTTTTAAAAAATTATCCTCCCTCCTAAATTAACCTGGCTGCTATTTGTTTTTAACAATCAGAGGAGCTAGGAACAAGAATGAGGCAGTGTCTCTAACTGGCTTCTAAGTAACCAGAGGTAAAGATTTTGTTCCATAGCCATCACTTAAAATGGCAAATTGTTCTGCTAGGGACAGAGACAGGAGGGGGAGGAGGCGAGGGAGGGCTTAACTTGAAAGCTGGGTCCTGCACTTTGTCCACTGGGCCAGGCTAACCTGCATACGGTGTCACGTGGCGTTCCTGCCTGCCCCTCAGTTCTTAGTCATTCGCTCACTTACGCAGCCAATAATTATGTAGGCGCCGCAGTCATTGAACAAGTCTGGCAAGAGCCTCACCCTTGAGGGCTTGCATTCTTGTAGAAGTTAAAACAGATAAATATGTGATTTCAGTAATTCATTCATTCCACAAATAATTTTATTTTTCAATAAAGAATCACTGAACCTTTACTATTTAGCAGGTACTGAAAATCATTTATTGGGCAAACAGGAAAGATCCTTGCCTTCAGGGACGTACATTCAAGTGGAAGTTAAACAAGTAAGAATCTCAGAGAGTGATGCCTGCTAAGAAAAAAATGCAGTGGGATGTTGTGATGGAAGATCTAGGGATTGGAGGATGGCTAAGGAGGAGTGATGGGGGGAGCTCGCTCTCAGGGGTGACATCTACGAACTCAGGGCCATGTTTTCCCTTCTGTTCCAACTAGTACCCAAGCTTCCTAAATACACCCTTCATTCAGGCATTGGTCACACAGCCTGGTGTTAGTTTCTGCGTGTCTGCGTCTTCCACCGCCCCAGGGTCGTAACTGCTGGGAGGGAAGAGGAATGAGCACTGAGCTGGTTGGCTGGCTGGTTGGATGACTTCGGGGTCCCCACGGTCCAGGTTGAGACAGGAGGTGGCTGGCTGGTTGGCTGGTTGGCTGGTTGGTTGGATGACTTCGGGGTCCCCACGGTCCAGGTTGAGACAGGAGGTGGCTGGCTGGTTGGCTGGTTGGCTGGTTGGTTGGATGACTTGGCGACGCCCACCATCTCAACAGAGACAGGCGGTGGCTGGCTGGTTGGCTGGTTGGTTGGATGACTTGGCGACGCCCACCATCTCAACAGAGACAGGCGGTGGCCAGTTGGTTGGTCCCTTGGATAAATTTGGGGACCCACAGTCCATGATCAGAGTTGTAGGAATGCTCTAAGGAGGCGCCATGGACATCTGCTCAACTACACAGCACAGGACTGTCCGTGTAGGCGGGCCTACAGGCCTGGCAGCGCAAGGGAACTAGCACGCGAGCAAAGCCTGGCCAGTTCGCCCAGGAACCCTCTGGGCCCGACCCAACTCTGTGCAGAGGTCAGCGCTCCCGGCACCGCCCGCGAGGGGGCGGGCAGCCGGCCGCGTGCCGCGCCTGCGCAGCACAGCGCCCACGCCGGCGGCCCCGGGCGCTGCCCCTGAACTGCGCCGGCGCGTTGCGCCCGGCGCTAAGGGGCGGGGTTTCGTTGCGCCGCGCGCTAGGCTGGGGCAAAACCCGGGCCGGGATAGGGCGTGGGGCAGCGCGTCGGGACGTCCCTCGCGTCGGGCCCGACGGCGCGTGCGCGCTGCGCGGCCGACGGGGTGTCTGGGGGGCGGGGCGGGGGCCAGTGTGGCTTTTCCGCCTTATTGTCCCCTGGCGCCGGCGGGACCCCGCGCAGGCTGCCGGCACCATGAAGATCTGGACTTCAGAGCACGTCTTTGAGTGAGTTTGGGGGTGGCACGCGTCGGCGATGCGCTCGGGCGGTTCGGGCCCGGCGTGGCGGCGAGGCCGGGGCGCCCCTCAGGAAGCTTCCCGGCATCGGGCCCAGTGGCGGGGGGAGCTGGGCCCGAGTCCCACGGGGCCCGGGTGGGCGGGGACTCGAGGGACTCGAGGGCTGCGACCCCCGCGGTGGGCCGAGCTCGGGACTTCCGGCCTCGCCGCCGCCCGGGCCGGGAGGGCGTCCGGACGCGGGTACTGACGGGCCGGCCCCGCGGAGGTCCCCGGGCTGGTGCGGGCCTCGCCCGGCACGAGGTCCTCGACTGCGCCCGGGGTTGACGGGGCGCCTGGGGCGCCTCCCGGCCGTGCCGAAGCCGGTGGGACGGGCACCCGCGGAGTCGAGCAGGGAGCGTGGGCGCTGTCGGGAGTCCGGCCGCCCCGCCGCCTCGGGTGGAGCGTCGTCCCGGGGGAGCTCGGGCGACCGCGACGCGAACCTCTCCCGGCAGTTGGTGACCTGAGGAGCCGAGCCTTGTGGCAGTGGGCGTCCAGGGTCCCGCGCCGGCTCCCGCAGACCGAGTGACCTTGGGCTGCCCGTCGTGGGAGGCGCGGAAGGCGGCGGGGCGGGCGCCCGAGCGGGGCTCCGCGGCGACGGACGTCTGAGCCGGTTCCCGAGCCGCGCGCCCTGCTCCGCCCGTCCTGCCCGTGCCACACCGCTCTGATCTCCGCAGCTTTACAGGGTGTTTTCGCGTCGCCGTCCGACTGTTGGAACCCGGGTCCCTGGCGCGGTTGGAAACCCTGCGTCCTTGGTGACTCGGACTCGTGCCAGAGCCCCCGGGCCCGGGGCCGCGTGGAACGTTAAGGTCGGGGAAGGTTCCTTTGCGCCGCAGTGCTCAGAGTCCCCGAGGCTGTGGTCCCCGGGCGTCTTTGGCGACAGTCTGTGCGCGCTCGGGCTCGGCCTCGGGCTCGGGCTCGGCCTCGGGCTCGGGGACGGCGTCTCCTGGCCGTCCGCTCATCCGGAGCTTCAGAAGTTCCCTGGACTTGCATCTCCTTTTCCTGCCTCCCCTAAGGCGCTTCTGCTGCTGCTCTCTCTCCAGTGTGCCCTCGCCCCCTTCGGCGTCCGTGTTCGGGGCATTCTGGTAGTGACCTTCTTGTCTGGAATGTCGTCAGTGATTCTTCATCGTTTTGCCACAGACCTCTCTGAGATCCCGTGGAAGCTCTGGGGTCCTCCTCTCCGGAGACTCAGACAAATGCTGCGCGTGCCCTGGGAGGCAGCCCTGGTCCCCATGGCCCCCCAGTCGTCTGGGCTTTTCGGTCAGGATTTCGGCTGGTACATGCGAACTTAGGGCGCCCGGAAATTACCCCGGGCTGCAGCCTCTCTCAGATCTGTGTTTTCAGGTCTTTTTTTTTTTTTAAAGATTTTATTTATTTGACAGAGAGAGAGAGATCACAAGTAGGCAGAGAGAGAGAGGAGGAAGCAGGCTCCCCGCTGAGCAGAGAGCCCGATGCGGGGCTCGATCCCAGGATCATGACCTGAGCCAAAGGCAGAGGCTTAACCCACTGAGCCACCCAGGCGCCCCCGTGTTTTCAGGTCTTAACCAGACATCTCTGCTCACATGCCCTGTGGGCTCCTCAAACCCAGTCCTGGAATGGAAGTGACCGTCTCCCCTCACAAATCTTACTGTTGCCAAGTGTTTCCTAAGGACACGGCTGTCTACAATATCAAAGTCCTCATTCTCTGCCTTACCCATACACATTCAGCACGTCCTTCTGGGACTCCATATAGTCGGCATCCAGGTGAAGCCATTCATTGGTTCCTTCCACAAGTAGGAATGCCCACGGTGTGCCGCACTCTTCTCTGATAGGTTACAGAGTTAAGTATACCTAAATGTCCACCTCCCTCATCTTACAGCTGAGGATACTGGGCAGGTGGTGTCTTCTGAGTGTCCTTCTGAGTATCTTTGGTGTCCTTCTGAGTATCTTCTAGCGTAGGGTCTTTTCACACATGATTACATCGGAAGGGTTCAGATTAATTGCTGGAAGACTCTTGGCATGCGTCCTTTGTAATGTTTGAGCTAATTATGTTTCATAAAGCAGTCTTAGTTCAAGTTAACGCAACACCAGTGTTTTCAAGTTGGCTCAGAGGAGAGAAGGACTGTGTTACAAATAATACACACCCACCCCGAAGCCATGTGCAATTATTAATTTTTTAGAGGGGATGAGGGGAAGAGATAAGCGCAAGGAAGCCAGCGAACTGGTGGATGACTAGATGGAGACAGGGACAGGGTTCATCTGATTTTCATTTTAGATAGTTGCCTTGGTTACAGTGTGAGTGCTCGGCCTGTATCACTTCTATTTGTGGGGAGTGTTTAGATTTACGGAGTAGCTCCCTTACGTACCTGCATTGATTGCTGAATAAGGCTCGAGATTAAAAACTGAATGAGGTTCATTTATATAATAGCAAAAATGAAAGCATTAAAAATAATGTCGCTGGTTGTCCACAGTTCTGGGAAATGAATGGTGTTGAGATTGTCCCTCTATTGGCAAGAAGTAGTTGTTGGGCTTAGTCCTCTGAGAAGTTGAACTGGATTAATGGCCTACCTATTTTGCTTTTAGAAAAATAAGTAATGCTGTGTGGTTTATCGGTAAGTGTGGTTTGAAACATTCTCTCCAGATCTCTTTTCTCCTTTCAACGAAGACGAGCGCAGATCGGGTGGCGTCAGACCACAGGCGGGCTCAGTCACCTCCAATACTCATTGTCCTTAATAAGGGGCTCTTTTGAAAAGGATGGCTTTTGTACCAGCATCTTATTCACACAAGTTGTGAAGTGAACAAATGTACATCACATGGGCTTTTTCAAGAAGATAATTTTAAGAGAGAACATGAGAAAAGAGTATATTAGAAGCGCCTTAAAAACACTTCATGGTATTGAGTGACCTTTTCAAAACAAATCAGAATCACTCCTTTGGGGAGAGCAATGGATAAAGATTGACTGGAGGGGCCACTGTTATTTATTACCATAATATAGAAAATATATATTTTTAATTTACTTTTTTCAACTTTTTTCAAATTATTAAATTTGATTTAGTATTTAAATCAATAATACTTTGGATCTTTTTGTAATTCCTAGAAGAATTTACGGTGTCCATAAGTTCTTTTACTTTCGTTACATCTTTATAGCTTTATGGAATTGGGGCCAGACATAGTAATAACAATTTTTTTCTGCTTGTTTTCATAGAACATATTTTTTTTAAATGCATTTTTGTGAATTAGTGATTCTTAGAAACAAAATTTACATGTGAAAGTGAACTTGGGTAAATAGGAAAGATTGTTTAAGAAACTCTAATGCGTTATAGGCTATTTATATCTTTATAGACCTCAGTTGTACCATACAGCCTGTGTGCTGGGAAAATACTGAATTCTGTACATATTCAAAATGGAAATTGAGCTCCCCAAATCATCTTTTAGTCAGTGTTTCAGAAAATAATTTTCCCTAGTTAAATTAATTAAACTTCAACTGTAAAGAATTATTTGATGGGTTATAAAAACAGTTTAATTTATATGCATATTTTTCAAATGCTTGGTTTTTGGTTCCTGTCGGCAGCCACCCGTGGGAAACCGTTACGACAGCCGCAATGCAGAAATACCCAAACCCTATGAACCCGAGCGTGGTTGGGGTTGATGTGCTGGACAGACACGTGGATCCTTCTGGAAAGCTGCATAGCCATAGACTTCTCAGCACAGAGTGGGGACTGCCTTCCATTGTGAAATCTGTAAGTGTGTCTTTATTCCTGTGGAAATGTGACTGCTGTAGAGAAGTTTTCTAAACCACATTATAATTTCAAATAGGTTGTGGGAGCCGATTCTGAATGTCATTTTTGCATCAGTTCAAATTGTATTATAATAAACTTGAGTTATGAGTGTATAATGAATTGGAAATATTATTACAGTCTTCATGAAGGTGCCTGATAAAACCTTCTGAAGGAAGCCAGCTAATGCTCTGTAATCTAAAGGGAGTTCTGTTCTGCTTTTCCTGCTTTTGCCAGCCACTTCAGACCAGTAGTAAGATCTGGAAGCCGTGGGATGGTGGCGATGGTTAGCTGACAGTGGCTGTGGTCAGTGATGGGTCATGATGCTAAGTGAGGAGCGTGTTCTCAGGCTCTGCTGTGCCAAAGTTGTTCCAAGGTCTGAGACTCCTCCCTATACATTTAAAAACAGGAATTCTATTCCGTTACATGGGAGCAGGCTTTAATGAGCCAATTTAACCCGCAAGAAACTGGAGTGCCAGATGATTACAGTGTGAAAGGACTCTGGTATGATAAGCAGACTCAGTTTTCTTTCTCCTTGGGGAAGGTGCGTCCACTCAGAAAACTAAAGGACACATTTTTCAGCAGGAATGTCCTGATTCCTTCCTTTTCACAAACCACTGTGTGAGACGGGGGACACCGAAATGAGCAAGGTTGGGAGGTTGGCTGGGGTTCAGGCACAGGAGCGACGCTGGGTGGGAGGCATTCCCTTCCTTCATGAGACGGCTGGTTTTCTGTCTGGAGAGCGAGGCCGCAACAGCCTCTCCGTCAAGACTGCTCTAGGAAAATACTGACGTACTCTTGAGCTCTCCTTTCTCCGGATGCCATGTTTACCCGAATATTCTGATTTCCACATTTCAGGCTCCGGGCTCCATTGTCACACCTTGGCGGTTTCAGGATACGTTTTATCCTGCGCACCTTCTCCCCGGGCTGGTCGCTCACTGCCTCTGGGAAGGGTTTTTGTATCTGGCAGTCTCGTCTCATTCGTGGTGTATGAATTCCTGTCACCCTCAAAGGGGCCTCCTTTCTGACCTTGGATTCCTCCTGCTTTTTTTACAAAACAGACTTTTTGGTTCAAGATATTAACACATTTTTACCTTCATACAAGATATTGATACACTTGTTAAGAAATCCCTCTTCCTCTGATTACTAATTGTGAATGTTTTATTTAGCTCATTGGTGCTGCAAGAACTAAAACATACGTGCAAGAACATTCTGTAGTTGATCCTGTAGAGAAGACAATGGAACTTAAATCTACTAACGTAAGTGTGGGCTCCATTTTGTTTTTATTTTAAACTAGAAGCTTAATTTTTTTTTCTCTTTTATAGTTGATGTACAGGTGAATATAGGCTCTTCAGCGTAGCTTAAGAAATCAGTGGTGATATGCTGTATTTTTCTTTCCAGCTCCTCTCTGGAGCAGTGAGGCCACTTCTTGTATCTAGGGGACAGCACCCAATAAAATGCATTTGGGATCATGTGCATATTACTTCTGTCATGCTTTGGTTATATGTATTATTTTTATAATAAAAAGGAAGCAGTGAATAGTGAAATTTAAGTTCTGTATTTGCAGTAATATCAAAGTGATTTATTTGTTATTTGTTTATTTACCTAGCAAGATTTTTGGTTTGTGAATTAATTTGCAAATGCTTTTCATTGTGGTTTCTAAAATGATTTGTTTTGTTTTCATTCTGTAGATTTCATTTACAAATATGGTTTCAGTAGATGAGAGACTTATATACAAACCACATCCTCAGGACCCAGAAAAGTGAGTAAAAAATGTTTTGAAAAACTTACAGGGTGTTTTAGGTTTTTTTTAATCATATATTTCTTTTAAAAAATGAAAGGTCATTCTGAAATTGTGTGAATGGGTTCTGTTCCAGAACTGTTCTGACTCAAGAAGCCATAATCACTGTGAAAGGAGTCAGTCTCAGCAGTTACCTTGAAGGACTCATGGCAAGTACGATATCTTCAAATGCTAATAAAGTAAGTCAGACTGCTTCCTAATGGCTCTTCCTGGGTTTCTTATCTTTAAAGAGCTTAGTGCTGAACATGTGTGTCCTGGCAAACTGACTCTCGGCCACAGTGCACTGAGAACCCATCTAGGCTGTTTCTTGTACTGGCTTTGCAGTGTAGCACCCCGGGATTTGTACACAAGCCGTAACTCTTACCAGCCTTCCAACTTGGACAATTAAGTTAACCTTTCTGTGCATCAGTTTCCCATCTGTGAAGTGGAGATCAGTTAGCCATCTGAGTAGTTGGGCTGGTAACTCTCATGAAGAGTAAATGAGATAACATACGGAATGCATGTGCCCAGGGCCTAGCACGTCAGAAGTGCTTGGTGATAGTCATTGCCACTGTTTAAAACACCAGTTCTCAACCTTTTTCATTATCCTCTCAGCCCTGCAACCCTCAGTTTCGTTTTAGGCATTTTTTACTCTTAACAACCACCATGAAAAGTATATTTAACACCATGAAAAGTTTTTAACACCATGGACAGATGGATGGAAGGATGAGGGTCCTGTGTGCATAAGGAGAGTGAGCTGTTTTCACCTCTCCCCGCCCCCAGCTAATTCTCCCCTTGGAGAACGCATGATTTAAAACAATTTAAGTTTAGAGAAAGAGATACTTAATGCACTCTCTGATAACACATGTTTAATGTAATCAGTCATTCAGCAGCCAAAAGATGCTTAGAGATGCCATCTTTGTACAGACAAAGTGCTGGGCTAGACTAGGGACACAGCAGGGAACACTGCCCTCATGGTATGAAGAAGGCAACTTTTTTTTTTTTTTTTAAGATTTTATTTATTTGACACAGAAAGAGAGCGATCACAAGTAGGCAGAGAGGCAGGCAGAAGAGAGGGGGGGGGGCAGGGTCTCTGCTAAGCAGAGAGCCCGATGCAGGGGCCGATCCCAGGACCCTGAGATCATGACCTGAGCCGAGGGCAGAGACTTAACCCACTGAGCCACCCAGGCACCCCATAAGAAGGCAACATTAATTACATCATTAGAAAAGGAAAAGTAGGGGCGCGTGGGTGGCTCAGTGGGTTAAGCGTCTGCCTTCCATTCAGGTCCAGATCCCAGGGTCCTGGGATCAAGCCCTGCATTGGACTTCCTACTTGTTGGGAAGCCTGCTGCTTCTCCCTTCCCCTCTCCCTCTGCCTGCCATTCCCCCTGCTTGTGTGCTGTCTCTCTCTCTATGTCAAATAATAAGTAAAATCTTTTTTTTAAAAAAACAGGAAAGGAAAAGTTCACAGAGATACAAGTATTTTTTGAGTGTTCTGTTGAGTGCTGAATGAGGGGCATGTTGGTTGTTAAGGGTGTGCCCGGAAGCCTCTCCAGCACAGGGGCTGCATATGCAAAGGCCCTGAGAGAGGAAGCAGGAAATGCTCCTTCCTCAAGGACTTGCATGAAGCACCAGGAGAGAACAGTTGAAGAGGAAGTTAGGGACAGCATCTTCCAGGGCCTCATACAGGACTTTGCTTTAAAATAAGGGACAAAAAAAAAAACACCCCAAAACCAAAAAACTGGGTTTGACCTTTTGATTCCCCCCAAAAGGGATCACTCTAATCAGAAATGAAATGGTCACGATCATTGAATTATAGATTATTTTGAGAACATCTTTTGTGTGCGAAATAAAAATGAGTTTATAGATCAATTTCCAGTTGCCCAAGGCATTCGATATTTGGTAAGTAATACTAAAGAGAAAACAAGGACAGAAACCATCCATTCTGGCGAGGTTTAGTCATACTTGTATATGCTCCTTGTTCCTTCCTGATGTGCATTTATATGATATGTGCTTTGCTCTCACTTGGTAACAATAGATGTGTTGGTTTTTTTTAAGGGCCGAGAAGCAATGGAATGGGTAATACATAAATTAAATGCTGAGATTGAAGAATTGACGGCTTCGGCGAGGGGGAGCATAAGGACACCGATGGCAGCTGCGGCATTTGTAGAGAAATGAGGATGAAAATCAGCACCCGACATCTGCCCCCCAGGTCTCTGCAAACTGGCACTGTATTTATTTGTTATTTAAAAAATAAAACCGTATTTTAGGTAGTAGAGTTTTTTTTGTTTTGTTTTTGTTTTGTTTTTAAATAAGCCGAAGAAAAGCTGTAGGACTTCTGATTAAAACAAAGAAGGTTCAGGGTCTCTAAATAAGTGGGATCATTGTTTGAAATGACCAGCTGATTTTGAGGATTCCAGTATTTATGTGAAAATTTAACGATTTTTGAAAAGTACTTAGAATATCATGTTGCCATATTAAATCTCCTTTAAGGTAGAAATGTAAACTTTTCATGCATTGGAACTCTACCTGGCTTTGGACCAACCCCAGAAAAAAGCAGAGCCACCTAAACACCTACAATTGCCCTGCTGTGGTAAGCTGCAAGAACTTGCATGAGGAAATGCTCTGTAAAAGGAGAAATTCTAGTTTGAGAAAACATATTAATTTGTATAAAATAACTTGCCCTTCTATAAGCCACAATTAAGAACCACAGTGTTTTTTTGTTTTGGTACTTAAATGACATTTTTGGAAATGAAAATTATCAGTAAAATAATACATGCCTCCAACAAACAAGCAAAAAAGGATTTTAGCCTGTTAAAAGAGTACTGTATTAATTTGCCAAAGTTTTGTAACTTAGGAAAGGTATTACCTTCCTTGGATTTGTACTTTATGACTTAGTATGCTATACCGTGGGCTGGTGATGTTCACTGAAAAAATAAAGTCATTACCGGAATTTTGCAGCACTCTAAACTTAAACAGAAGAACAGCTGTTCACATCTTTTAGCATTTCACATTTGCCTAACTTATAAATTGCCATGTGTCAAAATCATGGCTCTGTAATTGCTAAAGCATGATATGTCAGGTTATTTGAATATAATTACTTTGTGAAGTAATTGTGACCACAAAACATCTTTTTCACATGAAGAGCTGTACGTCATTTGAAATTACTCAAACGATGTCTTTCTGAAGCATAAATCCCAGGTACTTAGTGTTTTTAATAATACAGTGCAACTGCGGGGGATGGGGGCGGTGGGGAAGAAAAAAGGAATAATAATGAGAAGAAAAGCGTTGACCTAAACCAGCCACTATGTGAATTGCTTTGCAGCTTTTATTTGTGGGAAATCAATTTTGGATGCTAAGGGGCAGCTGCAGTCTGGAAAACAATCCAGTACATGTATTTCGTATTTTGTAGCGGCAGTTATGGACCAGGAAAGACTGGGTTTGATACTTGCAGTTGTTGCACACGGAATATTTTTTGTTAAAAGGTGATTAGCTCTTGCCTTTATCTTACCGTGCTCATGTAATATACCCTTCAGGTTTCCTGTAAAGGAAACCAGTTAGTATATATACATAAACCAGAGAAATGGTATAGCAAACTATTTAAAAATTAGTGTTTTTCTACTTAAAATGTTGTTTAGCTTAAGACTTCCTAGGACATTTGTAAAAGCAACTTCAATCCAATAAGGTTTTTGATTATTTTTTGTAACCGGAGATGGTTTTTACAAATAACATTTCAATTAAACAAAAGATAGCAAAATATTGATCTTTGATTAAAAAGTTGCTTTGTATAATTTCTGTGAATTATACTTGTTCTGAAAAAGGTGTAATGCCCTAATGATAAAAAGATTTCTAAACAAATATTTATCCTGTTTGATTTTTTTTTTATCCTGTTGTAATGATAAAATTCTAGGAATTTTCATTTTCCAGTGTAGTGAAGTAGCTGATAGTTTGAAACCTCCGTAGCCGGCAAGCAGAGGTCTTTGGGGGACTGAACAGGTTACACTCGGCCTGTGGGGCGTCTGACCCCACCCAGCACTAAGGGTGGGAGTTAGGGGCTAGTTTCTGAAAACTTGTGGCGACGCGTTCCCTGCCCTCAGCTTCAGGGTGCACACGCGCTCCCGCGCCCCCGCCCCCGCCCGTGCCGCCCAGTCCAGGCCGTCGCACGTCGCGGGTGACCCTGGAGGCCCGCGCGCTGCCTGGGCCGGCTTTGCCGTTGCCCGCTGCCCCTCGGGGGAGGGGGCCAAGGGCTCCCCGCCGACGCCGGGGCGCGGCCCTGACCTCGGGCTGCGGGGACAAGCCTGCCCCGCCCGGCCCCCAGCTGCCCCCTCGCCCCGCCGCTTCGCCGGGGCTACTACGGAAGCCCGAGGGGCACACGCTCGGGGCAGCCGCGGAGCCAATCGGTGGGCGCGGCCGGCCGGCCCGCGCGGGGATTGGTACCCGAGGCCCCCGCCGCCCGCCCCCATTGGCTCCCGGCGTCGGGGCGATTCCGCGGCGGGGCAGCAGGGGCTGCTCGGGAGGGCGGGCGGGGCAAGAGGCGGCGAGATTGGCAGGTCCGGAGTCCCGCCTCTTCCGGTTCCCAGGCCTGACCTTCCTGCCGCTGGGCTGTGCGCCGAGCCGACATTGAGGCGTCCTCGTGATTCGACCCCACGCGCCCACCCTCGCGACATCATGGTGGCCTACTGGCGACAGGCTGGACTCAGGTAGACCCGCTCCTCGGGGCTGCGGGGAGCCCGCGGCGCGGCCCGGGGTCGGAGGTCACGCCGCGCGCGGCGGGGGTCGGGGCCGGGGAGCGCGGACCCAAGATGGCGGCGCACGGCCGGGTGGGGGCGGGGCGCCTGGAGAGCGCGGCGCGTGGGCGGCGGGCCCCGCACCTGCGTGCCCACCCCCGGCTTCGACGGGGCGCCGGAGCCCCGGGCTGCGCCCTGCACGCGTGACCCCGGCCCGGGCCTGCGTGTCCCGCACCCACGCGTCGTTACTGCCGTCGGGCCGCGCTCCGGGTGAGAGGGCCGCGGCCGTCGGCGCACGGCACACCGGGCAGTGGGGCCCCTCGGAAGCTCACGCGCGGAGCCCGTCTGGAGACACGACCTCCAGGGACTGGGGAGCCGTGGACGCCGCCCTCACACCTGGTGGCTTCGTGCAGCTCCTGGGCCCTGCGCCTCGGCCTGGGGCGCTCCCCGCGTGACCTGACGACAGTCGCCCCTTCGTGGAGTCGAGCAGAGTTTCGTCCGGGTGGAAGGTGGACGGGCGGGGATCAGGGACCATTTCCTAAGCACCTACTCGGACAGGTGTGGCGGCCCTGCCCGGGCGTCCTGCCAGCCGTCGGTGGGGCAGCATCAGCGCCCGGGTTCCCCCTCTGCGTCTGCAGGTGCACGAAGTAGTGGGAAAGATGGAGCAGCCTGGAAGGGCAGCCCAATTAGTCAGCACCCCGGGAGGCACTGGAACGCCTGCCTCGGGCCCAAAAAAACAAATCTGAAACATGAGAAAATAGACAGTAGTACATCCCACCCCCTTCCTGTTTTCAGAAAGTGTAAAAAGTAAGCTGACATTTTTTGGAAAATGAGATGTTGATGGGGAGTCCATCTACCAAACAGGAAGCAGGCTGTTAGATATTTTATCAGAATTAAGGACTTTTTGGTTTTATTTACAAACCTTGATTGGGAAGTGTCTTCAATAGCGGACTTGGGAAACAAAGTCCAGTATTTTCAAGAAAACCTTTAAATAATCAGAACTGTTGAATTCAAAGTAGTTCTTTCTTAATTATATATATTTTACCTTGTAAGAATAGTATGAGGAAAAAATTTTAAGTAGAGAAATTTTAATATTATTATTATTATACTTATAGCTTCTCATAACATTTGGTGTTGTGCTGTGGGATTTTTAAGAATCACTGAGAGTCTTTGATTTTAAATTAACATGTATGAAAGAGAGAAGATGGTATCAAAAAGAAAAACCAAAGACGACCCATTCTAATACCTGCTCACACTTTGGTACATTTTTTCTGGCCTTTTTCTCTCTGTAGATCGCTTCTGGCATTTGTCATTTTTAAATCCAGTTCCACGGTAATGTACAATCAAACCAAAATTTAAACTATGGAAAAAGAAAAAAGCAAAACAAAACTAGTAACAATGACCAGCCTCGCTGGATTATTGATAATTAATTTGATATCTTTCATTCCCTCCCAGCTACATCCGATACTCCCAGATCTGTGCAAAAGCAGTGAGAGATGCACTGAAGGCCGAGTTCAAAGCAAATGCTGAGAAGACTTCTGGCAGCACCGTAAAAATTGTGAAACTGAAAAAAGAGTAATCTGTAAGTTACTGATGTGTTAGAAGCTTGCACCTTAAGTTCATAGAGCACTTTTAAAACGAAGCAGGTTTAGTTTTGAATTCTGTCCATTTTTTGGTCAGTACGTTCAGATGTTAGTGGGTGGTGACTTACGGCGCGCAGGTGATAGGAGTCCTGCGGCATCAGAAAGGAATCTCGTTTCAGGCCTCGACAAGCAGAAGTGATCGGCACAGTGACGTTCAGCTCATTAGCAGTGCTTAGGTGGAGAGCCATCTTACTTTAATTAAACCAGTGTCATTTGTCTGCACAACATCCAGTAATTCGGAGGATAAACTCCCCACTTTTTGTCACTGCCGTCGGAGTCCCGCAGCGGTTCCGGGGCATGACAAACTGCGGTTCTTTGTATCTGCATTTCCCCCACATCTGCTAATGTTCTCACAAATGACTGCTTCCTGAGCGTGAGGGCTAGAAGCATAGGCAAGGGTCCTGCGATTTTATCAAGCAGGAACATCTGCAAGACCCTGCAGTGACAACTGCTTCTGCTAAATTTATGGTTCCTTCCCAGGGCTTGGTTCACTTTACTTCTCCAGAGATGGGAGCCAAGTAGAGTTACGTCCTGTGCAGTAGAAGAGTTCTGTCCAGTAGATCAGTTCTGACTCCGTGCTCCCAGCTACTAAAGTGATTTGATCTCTGAGCCTCTTTCTTGACATTGTTATTTCAAAAGAGAAGCAAGGCAAAGAACTAGAGAGGTGTTTTCCAGATTTCATTTTCCTGTTTTGTTTTAAAAAAAAAAAAAAAAGGCGTCCGACCTGCGGAGATAAGGAAGTGTGATCAGTATGGATCCTTCAGCAGCTCGTGGATATGAGCAGTTCTGCTCATTGGAGCTGTCTCCCCTAAGCACTTTTCATTTCCAGTTTGAATTAGTAAATATTTTATTATGAGTCTGAAGATGCGGTGTTTTGAATGTATCCCTTTTTCTAGAGGCGCTCTAAGTAATGAGACCTGGTTTTACGTTGGGTGGTTTTGTTTTAACACTGAGCTGGCTGAGAAAATCACTGAGCGCCTGCAGCGGAGCCAAGCCCAACTCCACCTCGAGCTCCTTCGACCTTGTGATGTCCTTGGGGTCAGGATGTAGTATCCCACTCCAGTAAACAACACAAAACTGCCCTCCGCATGTCCTGCAGGGGATGCTCCCGCCCCTGGAGCACAGGGGACTTTGAGTGTTTTCAAAAAGCAGACTAGTTTCTTTATTGCCCAGAGAGTACTTGGTTTGACCTAGAAGAGAAGTTCCTGTTCAGCTAAGGCCATGCACGTGAAACAGCAGTTTTTACAGCCAAGAGTCAAGGGTCAACATCAGCCATGTGAAGTGACGCCAAAGATAGATTACACAGTTCGTGACAGGGAAGTCATTGCCATGTTCATGTTGGATTTTTAAGAAAACACAAAGGACTAGCAATTGTTGAATTTTCTTTTGTCCTAGATACTGGGTAAAGCTTGAAATGCTACATTTTCCAAGGTGAAGATGCATTGGTCCATGTTACGACAGACTGAAAACAATCTCCCTGCATGGAAAAAAAATCCTTGTCTTGTTCTAGATTGACAACGCCAATAAATCAAAATATGGTTCACTCTTGCGATTGGTTTTTGTTTTCCTTTGGACTTTCTCTTCACGGGAGCTGTCTGCACCTGCTGGATTTAGGACCTTGGGAACTGCCCTTTCTTAAGGTTGGGGGAAGCAGGTTTAATATCTGGTGAGCAGAAGGAAACAGCAAAGATGCTTTAAATGTGTCAGGATAGAAAGTTCTCTTTTTCATATCATTTTGACAAAATTAGCCTCGTGTTGAGGCTCTCAGTGTCCCTTATCTTCAACTCGCAGAAGTGGCGGGTGGCTTATTACCCGCGGCCTGGCTCTCCCACGCAGCTGGCTTAGCTATTTGCCTAAATGACAATAATTACCAAAAGCATAGATTAGAAGAAAAAAATAGTAGATTGCGGTCTTCATTTTTTATTGTACACTTAGAACCTGTGGAGAAGAACTACTAATGTGTTTCAGCAAGAAATGTGCTTCATTGTTTTGTAAATGAGTCTCTGTCCTGAGTGCACTCCCCGTGGGAGGTGGGACACAGGCCGAGCCGCCCAGTACCTTGCTTCAGGAGCTGACAGCCCAGCTGAAGTCCAGGCTTCAAAACTTCGGCCTGCATGTCTCGGGCATGAGGATGGCAGCGGCCCCATGGTGTTTTCACAGTGACTCTCTTCCTTAAATGCTCAGGCGTGAAGACTTGTTGCAAGTGTTTTGTTTTTATCTTCCTTTGAAACTTGGAAGCACTCTGCTGAGTAAGACACCCACTGCAGAGTTAGCTGCTGGATCTGAGCTGTTCTGGAGAACGGAGAAATAAATTTGAACGGGAAGTTTTCAGCTCCATACCAGCACCAGTTCTCCCCTTGGTACTTAGGCCAACAATAAGTTTGGGGGTCCCGAGCAGTGCCTCAGTGCCGTGCTACGGAGGTGCCCGAGAGAATGTCTTTGTTCTCAGCCTCCTGCAGGCGATTTCCTGCCCCGGGACACTTGACCTGGAGGTTTTATTTAATTCTTGGCCCAGGACAGGCAAGGAGGAGCGCCTGGATGGAGTCTGAGAGCCAGGCCACTGGGCAGTAGCCACTTAAGGGCCCCCCCGGGAGCTCTTTGCCTGGGCCGGTCTGCTGTTCTAAAGTCAGGGCTCCTCAGCCGTCGGCACCGCGGTCCCCATGATCAAGGTACTAGGAAGGATCTTTCATTACAGGGATAGGAATCGATGAATCTCAAGGCTGTCAGGCCTTTTTCATAGACGAACAAAGCTGATGGGCAAAGGGCTGAATTCTTTGCAGCTGGTAACTAGAGAGCAGTCATGGACGGCAGATCAGGTAATTAAGGTGAGACTTAGGGCCACGGCTGGTGATGGGGAAAGGGTACAGCAGCTAAATAAAAGGCACGTTCACTGCCCAGCAGAGATGGTTTGAGCCTCTCTCTCTCTGCTTAAAAATCCTGAACTGATAGTAACAAGGCCCTTCAGGGGACCCTGACCAGACCCGGCTCTGGGTATTGCACTAACTAGTTGGGTGATTTTTGAGGGCTTATTAATCTCTGCTCGTGCAGGGTCCTTGTGTGTGAAGTGAAGGAACTGGACAAGCTCTGAGATTCTGATCCCATGTCTGTCACTGAGACCAGTGTCGCCATGGCAACCATACCGCTAAAGGAATAGGCTCAAAATCTGAGGGGACAGATTTCTCTTGGTTTCTAGTGGGTTTTTTTGTTTGTGTGTGTGTGTTCTACTTCTACCATACAAAAGAGTAGGATGGTGAGATACATTTTGAAATATTTTTAACTACTCAAATTAATCAGTCTGGGTTGTTAGGCTCCAAGAAAAGGAATTTATTTGGTCTGAAATAAAGCAATTTAGCCATTTAAAATTGAATTTTCTTGTACTTTAATGATTACTATTGAGCAAACAAAAATCTTGACAGCAATATAAATCAGCTGGGTTTTTTTTAATTTAGATCTGTATCCTTCCTTGGTATCCATTTGATTGCCTTTTTAGATTTGAGAAGGAAAGTGCTAGAGGAAGCGTGTGTAAATTCTTATAACATCAAAGGTCATAAGTCTTTTTAGCTTTTGAGAAATTATGAACTTCAAACTGAGTATATAGTTACATTTTCTTAATAAATCTTTTGCTTTTAGTGCTTGAGCCACAAGAAAAAACTGTTTAAAACTTTTTTCTAAAGTGTAAATAGAAGGCATGTCACGATGCCGACAGCAGGACCTCGTTTTGTCTCTATGTATTTTCGTCACTTCTCACCATGCACACGTGGCGTGACGTTTCTCGAATGAGCAGCCAGTGTCCCCATCGTCCTGCTTCCTTGCTGCAGATTACAAACACGAATCCGGGAGACGAGCACCTAGTTGCCCGCAAGTAAATATTTCCTGCAGGGAGGGTCAGACCCTCTTCCCATTGCCGGCTGCCCACGGATCAATGGTAATTCTAGAAGGCCATTAAGACTCTTATGGCCCTGGAAGGCATGGCTGTGCGTATGTCAGAAATAGGTAAACCGTAATTAGAAAGTTATGGACGATTTGATTACACTCCTGTGTATCTGGTCCTGTCGTAATGTGAGCAGATTAAACTCGGGTAATGGTCAAAGCTGTGTCATCATGCGAACATTTATGGCAACTTCTGCAAATTAATTTGAATTGTAAAAGCTCCCTAATGAGACAGCGTCCTCCGTGAGGAGGAAGGACACTGCGGCTCTGCGGAGGCCGCGGAATCTCTGCATGCCAATCCCTGCCCAGCGCACCAGTGCCCTTTCCCAAAGAGCTGAGGCTACCCAGTGCTTGCAGGTGTTTATGAATGAAAGTGAAAAGGGCATTTTGAAAGAGTCTACAAGGAAAACTGAAAATGGTGATTAATGAATTCCCAGAATCCAACACCCTTTAGAAACAGTGTCTACAGTACGCAAACGTTTATGTTAAAAGCTGGCTATTCAGAAATAAAGAGCAGAGGATCAGGCTTGGTGACTTTAGGGCATCATGGGTGAGGGCAGGGGTGGCCAGGTATTTTGGTGAAAAGCACTGCCACTTTTTCTTTTTCCAAGTCCTTTTCCCTTTCCAGTTAGCTCGCTGACATGCCCACAAGGTCTACACAATTCACTAGTGGCTGCGGACTCACACTTGCCTCGGCCTCACACTTGCCTCGGCGGCACAGCTCCCCAGGTACCACTTAGCCACCTGGCTCTCAGGAGGCCAGCGAGCACGGGGAGGTGGGATGCTGGGCAGCGCACTCGACGGAAGCTGGGGAATGACTCAGCGAGGGTGCCACGGGAGGGTGCCAGGGTGCTCAGCGGCAGGAGAGGGTGGAGAGTGCGGCAGCACGGCGGCTTCCACCCTGCGCCCACGTCCTCTTGATGCCACGCACAGCGCTGGGTGCGCAGTAACTGCCGGAGCAGCTCCGCTCAACTAAGGCGCTGTGCTTCGCGATAAATGCACTTTGCTAATTAAAAAAACCAGTTAGTAGAGCGTGCAGCGCATAGCGAAGTCTTTGAAGGTTAGCGAATGCCTGAAGGCCCCCAACGCCCCCAGCTCCCTCCCGGGTCCGGTCCCTGCGCCCCGCGTGCGTGCGACGCCGGGACACCGGGTGGTCGCGGTGCACCCCGTGGGGAGCCGGCGAGCCGGGGCCGCTGCCAACCTCACAGGGCCCCGCGAGGCTCGTGCGGCGCATCTTCCGGCTCCATCTCCGCCTCCCCCACGAGCTCCCCGTCGTCCTCCGGACCCGCGCTGGCGTCCTGCAGTTGCTGGTACTCCGACACCAGGTCGCGGATGTCGCTCTCGGCCTCGGCGAACTCGCCCACGTCCATGCCCTCGCTGGTGTACCAGTGCACGAACGCCCTCCGCCGGAACATGGCCGAGAAGCGCTCGGCCACGCGGCCCAGCAGCTCCTGCACCGCCGTGCTGTTGCCGATGAACGTGGCGGCCATGCTCAGCCCCGGGGGCGGGATGTCGCACACGGCCACCTTGACGTTGTTGGGGATCCACTCCACAAAGCAGCCGCTGTGCCGCGTCTGCACGCCGAGCATCTGCTCGTCCACCTCCCTGGTGGACATGCGGCCGCGGAAGATGCAGGCCACGGTCAGGTAGCGGCCGCGGCGCGGGTCGCAGGCGGCCATGGCGTTGCGCGCGTCGAACACCTGCTGCGTGAGCTCGGCCACGGTGAGCGCGCGGTACTGCCGGCCGCCGCGGCTGGTGAGCGGCGCGAAGCCGGGCGTGAAGAAGTGCAGGCGCGGGAAGGGCACCATGTTCACGGCCAGCTTGCGCAGGTCGGCGTTGAGCTGGCCCGGGAAGCGCAGCGACGTGGTGACGCCGCTCATGGTCAGGGACACCAGGTGGTTGAGGTCGCCGTAGCTGGGCGCGGCCAGCTTGAGCGTGCGCAGGCAGATGTCGTAGAGCGCCTCGTTGTCGATGCAGAAGCAGGCGTCGGCGTGCCGCGCCAGCGGCGGCAGGGACAGCGCGGCGTTGTAGGGCTCCACCACCGTGTCGGACACCTTGGGTGACGGCAGCACGCTGAAGGCGTTCACGATGCGGTCGGGGAAGTCCTCGCGGATCCGGCCCAGCAGCAGCGTGCCCATCCCGGAGCCCGTGCCGCCGCCCAGCGAGTGCACCAGCTGGAAGCCCTGCAGGCAGTCGCAGGCCTCGCTGGCGCTGCGCACGGCGTCCAGCACGCGCTCGGCCAGCTCGGCGCCCTCCGTGTAGTGGCCTTTCGCCCAGTTGTTGCCGGCCCCCGAGTTACCTGCGCCGAGGGAGGCCGCTTACCGGGCCGCTGGGGGCGGGGGAAGGGGGGCACCCCTAGGAGGCCCCCGCCCCTCCTCCCGGGGCACCCCCGCCGCGACAGCCTACCGTAGATGAAGCTGTCCGGATGGAAGAGAGCTCCCAGTTTGCTGGATCGGATGCTGTCCATCGTCCCGGGCTCCAGGTCCACCAGCAGCGCCCGCGGCACATACTTCTTACCTGTGTAGAAAAGTAGGAAGAAGTCAGCAAGCCGGTGTTTTTCTAGAAGTTAATGTTTCATCAAAACAGAACCTTATGATCCCTGTCGGGAGAAAGCTATTTCTAGAAGAAAGACATCTGAAGTAATACCCTTGACCCCAACAAGTGCACAGATCTATAAGATACTTTGGAAATACGTTATCCATCATTTTCCGTGCTGCTGTGTTGTCTCGCCAATGACCGAGATCCTGCCTCTGCTCGAAGTGATGCCGGTTTTCATTCAACATTGTCATCTAAACAGGAAGGTTGGTGCTTGGGCAGCGGGGGTTAAGACATGTGTCCAAACCACTCAGTGCCTTCTTCCCCGGACCCTTGCCCCACACCGGCCCCGAGGACCCGCCAGTCTTAGGATCCCGCTATGCCTCCTGGACCTCACCCCGCCTGGGCGCCCGGGGCAGGCCAGCAGAGCACCGCGTCCTACCGTGGGCCTCGTTGTAGTACACGCTGATCCTCTCCAGCTGCGAAGCACAGTCCCCGCAGTAGCTCCCGGCCACGTCGATCCCGTGCTCCTCGCCAATCACCTCCCAGAACTGAAAGCAGCAGGAGGGGAGGTCCGTGTCCGGAGGGACCCCAGAAAGGGGCAGGAGGGGACTCGTGAGCCAGCGGATTGACGGGAGCGACAGCAAGGGAGGGCTGCCGGGCCTGCCCGGAGGGGTCCCTCTGACCACCCCTTCCCCAGACGTGCCTTCAAGCCCGATTTGTCAGTGCCCGCTCCGCGGGGTAACTTGCTCTGGCTGCCACTAAACGTGAACATGAAGACTGTGTTTTATACCTACCTGAACGCCTTAAATAAAATGCCAACACTTCAAATATTAAATTGGATTTTGCTCCTACTAAATGGAGGCTGTGGTAGACATTAAAGCTGTCGTTTTACAGCTCACATCAGACCGGGTATCTCTAATTTCACCTTCTAGTGCTTCAAGCTAGTAAAGTATAGATCCCATTAAATGAAAACAGGCTGAATTCTTATCTGATCTCACAATAATAACTCCTTCACTTGGGGATTTATTTTCATGCAGTTTTCCAAAAAGCCCATAATAACTAGGACATCCGGGCCCAGGTTTTAGCCATGTGCGTTTTTCATGATCAGGTTGGCACACAAGTCCAGATGATACACAGCTCTTCCAACTGTTTGAAACATACGACAATTTTAATCACACATACAGTATTTATTAATATAGCTGTGTGCAGAGCTCTTAGCATGGAAACAGTTTCTGAGATGGCCCCTTTCATTGCCCTAGAGAAGGACATATTCAAGTGCAATGAAAATATATTCATTTATGTTAAAATCCCCCAGGGTGTTTGCCCAGCCATATCTTAGAAGTGATGGCCCTGCTCTGGCCATGGTCTCGTTAACCAGACTCTATTTTATAGAAAATTACCAGCACTGTTCAGGATCTGAAATAATAAATAAATTTGGGGCCCCTGCGTGTTTCAGTTGTTAAATGTCTGCCTTCGGCTCGCGTCTTAATCCCAGGGTCCTGAGATCGAGCCCCGGATCGGGCTCCCTGCTCAGCACCTCTCCCACTCCCCACGCTTATGTTGCCTCTCGCACTGCGTCTTCTATCAAGTGAATAAATAAAATCTTTTTTTTAAAATAAAGAATAAATAAGTTCTCTAACACTGCAAACTGAATGTCTCTCACAGTTCTTATGGCCCCAAATAATAAGTCACCAGGGCTCTCAGGACCAGACAACAGGATGCCAGAGGAAAAGCTCAGAGCCTATCTGGACGCTGCACTTCCTCTCCCTCGCCTCCTCCAGGTTATCTTCCCACTTCAGAGTGCCGGGGCTGCTGCCCCCCGCTTTGCGCTGTGTTCCACTTAGGAACATCTCGTCACCGCAGCACAGAAAGACAACAACTTCTTTTCAAGCAGTGATAGTCTTTGCCCCAGGTCTTAAACACCTCGTTTTAGTTTTTTAGACTAGTTTTTCAAAGCTGCCTTATTCCCAGTAGCTGAAAGTTGGAACAACCCATGTGTCCACTGACAGATGCGCGGATAAACAAAGTGTGGCCTCTCCTCGCAATGGACTGTTACTCAGCCGTGAAAAGGACGGGCATCTGGACACAGGCCGTGGTGTGGCTGAGCCCTGAGGACGTGATGCTCAGTGACACAAGCCAGACATAGAAGGGCAGACACTGTGTGATGTCACTTCTATGAGGCCCCTAGGAGAGTTCAGATTCGGGGGTCCCTGGGTGGCTAAGTAGGTTGGGCATTTGACTTTTGATTTGGGCTCAGGTCATGATCTTGGGGTCATGGGACAGAGCCCCGTGTGGGGCTCTGGGCTGGACGTGGAGCCTGCTGGAGCTTCTCTCTCCCTCTGCCTTTCCCCCCACAGCCCCAACTTCCACTCATACTCTCTAAGTAAGTAAATAAATTTTTTAAAAATTCAAATTCTTAGACAGTAGAAGGATGGGTGCTAAGGGCTATGAGTGTCGGGGGGAATGGAGGATTACTATTTAATGGGGACAGTTTCAATTTTGTAAAAGGAAAGGCATTTTGGAGACTGGATGCAGAACATTGTGAAGATACTTAACAGTGTTGAACTATATGCTAAAAAATGATGAAGACGATGAACTGTAAGCTGTTGTTTCACCACAATTTTTAAAATTTAATTTTTTTAAGACTTAACTATTGGGGCGCCTGGGTGGCTCAGTGGGTTAAAGACTCTGCCTTCAGTTCAGGTCGTGATCCCAGGGTCCTGGGATCGAGCCCCGCGTCGGGCTCTCTGCTCAGCGGGGAGCCTGCTCCCTCTTCTCTCTCTGCCTACTTGTGATCTCTTTCTGTCAAATAAGTAAATTAAATCTTAAAAAAAAAAAAAAACTTAAAAAAAATTTAACTGTTAACTTTAACTTTAATGAAATTTAACGCAATTAAAACTTTTTAAAGATTTATTTATTTGTTTGTTTGTATTTATTTACTTTAGAGAGTGAGAGTCGGAGTGAGCAGAGGGAAAGAAGGTTTCAAGCAGACTCCCTGCCGAGCGCAGAGCCCACGTAGGGCTCCATCCCATGACCCATGAGATCATGACCTGAGTCAAAACCCAGAGCCAGATGCTCACCAACTGAGCCCCCCGGGCGCCCCAGTGCAACTGCATTTTTAATGCTGTTCCTACTAGTGAAAGTAATTTTGAAATGGCAAAGGGAACCATCAGATGGCTGTTAACGCAGTACAAGTGTGTAAAACTAGGGTTGACATTTGGGTAGGAGATCTGTTGGGCTGTGTCATCTCTCAGTGTCAGCCACTGAATCCGGCACCACGTACAAAAATTTGGGTGGGGAGGAGACACACTCATGCATATTCCAGAGAGCTCATTTTCATTATTTTGACAACTACACCCTAAAACGTTTACGGTTAGCTCTTTCGTCTCTGATAGCTTACTGAGTGGGACAGATGTGGATCTCTTCAAACTTTGTAACACAAACAAGGGAGGGATGGAAAGGCATCTCAGCGATACCATGTAAAAAGTTGCCCAGTAGGGGTGCCTGGGTGGCTCGGGTCATGATCGCAGGGTCCTGGGATCGAGCCCCGCATCGGGCTCTCTGCTCAGCAGAGAGCCTGCTTCCTCCTCTCTCTCTCTGCCTGCCTCTCTGCCTGCTTGTGATCTCTCTCTGTCAAATAAATAAATAAAATATTTTTTTAAAAAAAGTTGCCCAACAAACTTTAGGAAACTGTTTTGGGACAGACTACCACCTTTGGATACGAACGTTCGTTGCTAAGGCTGTGAAAGTAAGCAAGGCTCCCCCGGACGTGGCCTAAGTGGCGTGGCGGTAAAATTGACATGAATTCAGTTAACCCTTGTAGCCTGTGCTACCTCCTGCGTCGCCTTCACCGTGGCCATCGGTCAACAAAGCCAAGTGTTGAGCAAGTGCAGGTGATCTCCTGGGCTTGCTGCCCTCCCTGCTGACTGCGGATGTGTTCTCAGTTGGCTACCCCCAGGGACCTTAAGAAAGCTAGTCCGAGTAATCGAACTTTCCTTACCTTGGCTCCAATCTGGTTCCCGCACTGGCCGATCTGAATATGTACAATTTCACGCATCCTTGCGTCCAAGTGTAAGGTCTTCACAAACCGTCAGTCTCTGGGAGAGCCGCCCTTGGCCGATGGGAGCCCAACTCGACTCTGGTCACTGCAGTGATGGGACCAGCTGAGCAAGCTGGCCCCAGTGTAACTGACCCAAGGGTGTGTCCACCACCCAGAGGCCCAGCCTCTACTCTCTTATGCTCTCTGCCCGTCACCCTGGTGAAGGGGGTGTCTCTTCCTTTCCCAATACAGATTATTGCCTAGTCACTTCCTAGACTTCAAGACTGAAGACTGCCTTTATGCACAGAGCCTGGAGGTCTCACACCAGGTGTGGGCCAGGCTGTGGCAGACTCTGGGCTCCAGCACCGGCTCGAGACTCCCAGATGATGGGGCTTGTGGCGTGACAACCAAGCCACAGCTCCCAGCTCATGGGGTGACAGGACCACCTCCAGAGGGCTCTCCCTGAGCCAGCCAGTTGTATTCTTAGGAATCCTCTGTCTAAACCCCCTGCGTGACGGATGAGGCCATGACATCCCAAAGCATGAAGTGACTTCCTAGTCACACAGCCTGTGAGACATCCCTCCCACTTTAGACCCGGCCATGGCTCCCGTGTCTTCAGCTCTGTTTCCTGAGGGGTGGTCTCACGGTCACTGGCAGCACGGAGCTGTCCTTTGAGCAAACATGGGTGGACAATTTTTATTTTTATGTTGTCTACTTTCATGTTAATAGGAAAAAAAATAATTAGTATTTATAATAGTAAAATGTTAATGAGAGAACGTTTCCTTTGAACTTGGCCAAAGTTGTAAAGGCACGTGTGATTCTTCAGCCTTTGGAAAGAAAACTGTCAAGAGACAGAATCTCAACTCCATGTCTCACCATCAAGGACTTTCCCAGCATGGCCCCACACTTCCCCTCCAGCCCCTTTCCCGCACTTTGCTCCTCAGAAAGCCGGTGTCGTCAGGGCCCCCGATGCCTCCACTCTGGGCCGTCCACAGGTTTGGAGCCACCTGCATGCACCTTCGCACCACCGTGGCTCTCCCCCTGCCCTATGTGCCAATTCTGCTCTTCCAGAAACAGAGTTTCTGCCCAGGCCAGGACCTCTTCCCGGAAGCCCCGGGACAGCGGGCCACCACCCCAACAGGCACCTGCTTCTCCAAGCCTCTCTCCAGTGTTTGCCAAGCTCCCTGGGCCCCCACCCTCAGAACAGCTCCAGATAGGGACCTGCCGTGTGCCGAGCACACACTGGAAGCCAGGGATATGGAAATGAAGGAGACTGATGGGGACATGGGCCCCCAGGGTGTGGATTCAAAGGCAGGCACTCGGACCTGAGTCCCTGGGTGCTCCCTCCCCTGACTCTGACCGAACGGACGGGTGATGGCGGCTGAGAGGTCCGCCCTGCCCATCATCACCGTGAATGACAGGCAGCTCCTAAACCCGGTGCACTTTCCCACAGGCCTGGTGAGGCCCAGGACGGGAGGTCAGTGATCAGGACCAGAAAGTCACTAAGTGCTCTGCAGTAGCCTTTTTACTGGAAAAGAGCCTCCACTTTTCCCAAAGGAGTTCAGGCAGAGAGAGAAAGGCGCTGGAGTGTTCCCTGCAGGAGAAAACCAACGTGGGGAGGAAGGACTTTGTTCCGTGGGCGCCAGCCCAGGGCTGCTCCTGTCCACTGTCCAGTGACCTTAGGGGCCACATGCAGAACAAGAGCTCCACGTGACCCTGGGTCGGGGACACAACCAGGGTAGGAGTTGTTGCATGGGACATGACCAAGACAGCTGCGAAATTTGAGTATAGGTTTTGTGGATTAAATAATCACATTGTATCCACATCGTATTTCCTGAATTTGATCATGGCTGGGCTACACAAGTGGAAATTCTTGTTTTCAAGAGATAGTAGGAAATATTCAGGGTCAAAAGTCCCCTTGCCCGCGGCTTGCTGGCCAACCGTTGGGCAAGAGCAGTAACGATGTGCTGAATGTGGAGAGGCAGGGTAAGCGAATGCGGCAAAATGTTAACAATTTGGTGCATCTTTGCAAACACAGTGCAAGGCTGAGACTCTTGCAACATCTCTGAGTTTGGAATGTTTTTCTTCTCCAATCTGAATGACCACATGATTACACCTGCTTCTGGTCCAAACCCCCAACCCCACGCCACCCCACCCACCACCTTAAAGAGAAGAAAGTGTCAATTCAAAAGGAAGAAATGTGCATGTACCTAGCAGGATTTTTTTTTCACTAGTTAAATAAATACATACACAGAATAAACCGTTCCGCTTCCATGACAGTCACCCCCCCAACCCACCCCTACCTCCGCCTTTTCGCTCTTCCCTCTGACCCCTCACCTGCCCTCCCACCCACCCCCATTCCCCGGCTTGTCAGATGCGAAACTCCAGGGCAGCCCCTCTGCTGTGTCCCACGAGCCCAGGATCGCCCACAGCAGCATCCCGGGTGGGAGCCCCGGGCTGGCGCTAGAACCTAGTTTACAGCTACCACATGGGGCTTCTCGTGTTTGCTAATTACAAGTCCTCACGCCTCCGCCCCCCGAGGCCCGGGAGCTGCCCGTGTCCTTTCACCTTTACGTCCCCAAAGCGCCCGATACAGGAGAGGGCCTCGGGGGATTGTTGGGTGCGCCCCCGCAGCTGCGCCGGGCCCAGCAGCCTGGCTCAGGATGGCAAGTTTTCTTAAAGTCAAGAATGTATTTATTCACGAGTGTGCCCTGACGTGGCGGGGGGCAGGGGGTGTGCAGGGTGCCTGGGGACTTTTTTCTCTGGTCCCTAAGAGGTGGTCCAGGCTGAAGGTATAAACTGTTCCAAGAAAGCTGGATGTCGGGAACGGACTGCAGGTGGGGCGACCGCGTGAGCTCTCACCGGGGGCCGCAGCTGGCTGGGCTGCTGAGAGGGGCATTTTTGACCTTCCTGTGTTCATTCTTTGCTGTATGAGCGGGTTCTAGTGTGTTGGGGGTCCCCCCACACCCCCGCCCAACCTCCACCCTGGAGCACATTCCTCTTGGTCATCTTAGTTTGCTCAGGGAGGGTAAGAGCCAGATGTCCCGATGGGCGCTGAAAAGGTTTTTCTGTTAATGGGGCAGTTGGCAAAAAAGAAGAAAAAAAAAAAAGGTGGAGGGGGAAGAGAGGAGAGGAACCCTGTTTGTTTTGATTCCGGGCTCCACGGGCAATGTTGACTCGGTCTGGGTGGCTGGCCACTGTGAGGGCGGGACAGGTCTGGGCCAGGAGGCTTGGCAGCGCCAGCCACTCAGGGAGGCCCACTTCCTCCCGCAACTTGAATTTTCCCAGCTGTCTAATGGGATGATGGCCCTGAGTCCCAAGCTTGCTGGGAAGACAGAGCATGCCAGGGGTTAGTCCCCAATACCCCTTTGCAGGCAGTGTTTTTCAGCTTTGCAGGATGGAAGCAGATGTGTGGGCAGCTCCATTCACTGGATACCTAGGAACCTACTGTGTGTCAGGGCCCAGAGGGCTGTGCTCGGGCATCGGAGCTGTGTGGACAGAGCAGAGGGGCAAGTAATGGGTCCGCGCCATCTCTAGTCCGTTGTCCTCTTTTACCAAGGGACCTGCTCTCCGCAGGAAGGAGCTCTCCTCTGCCCGCCCAACTTAGCACAAGCCAGGGCAGTGCCGGAGGTACGTGCCTTTCCTAGACCCAGAGAAATGGTCCCTTTCCGGGACGCAGGTAAACTGTCCCTTGAGAGACCGGCCTTCCCCAGGGTCTGTTCTCAGCCAGGCTGGCGACCCCAACCCTGAGCTGCAACAAGGAACCAGAGACGGCCGTCTGTGATGAGTGGGAAACTCCTTTTCTCTCCACGAGGAAGGACCATGGCAGAGGCAGGTTGGGAGTGAGCGCTCAGGGCTGATTTCGTGAGCACGGCCCACGAAGGCAGAGGGCAGGAGCGAGAGCTTCCCTGAGTGGACATGATGCCGCACGACGAGGACACCAGCATGAGGAAGAAGGACAACCAGGCTCACCCTTTGCTGAAACGCCATCTCTCCTCTGGCGGGCCGTGGCCGTCCGTCTCTGAGAAGACGGTGGGAGCCAGCCTTTTCCTGTAGGACACTTGGCTCTATTATGGGAACAGAAGGAAGATGATAAGGAAAACCAAGTGTCACCCAGAAACCCGAAATCGGCCGCTTGCAGACTTCCCCCAGGAGATGGCCCTCAGTGGTCCGACGGAGCTCCCCCACCTCCACTGGGCAAATGAAATATAATTATGAGAAAAACAGAGGACTCAGAGATTTCATTGATTTCAACCGCCCCTGATTCTTCTACTTCTGAGTGCACCAAAGTTCCTTGAATAACTCAGAGAAGATTGTTGAATTATAGTGTTTGCTTGTGATTCAGAAGCAGAAATTTTTCCAAATGTCTTAGCAAGAAACTGACATCTGAGGGGCCATTATGAGTGAGTCAGCGGGTGTGGGCAGACCGTCAGATGAGCTGAGCTCTACGCGCGTGTACTCTGCCCCGCTGTTCTCTTACTGTACGAGAAAGTTCTGGGAGGATGAATAAGTAAGTGCAGGAGCAAAGACCTGGGAAGGTGTTGCTGGTTTTCCCTAAGCAGAGCTGCCCGGCTACACGCAGGTCAGAGCCCCGCCCCCCGGCCACAGTGCTCTGTCCCACCCCCACGACGTGGACCCGCTGGGCTGCTCTCCTCTCCTTCCCAGCCAATGTGTGAATGCTGTGCCCCCCTCTGCGGGGACACCGAGAGTCCACGTCCCAGGCGACAGCATCTCCGGTTTGCCGGAGGAGCGCACGCGCACAAGCTCAAGTACGCACCGCCGCCCGCGCAGGCAGGGCTGTGATTCTCGCGGTGATGGGACGCATTAACCTTTTCCACCGCATCTCTGCCATCTCCCAAGGTGTGCGGCTCCTGATAAGCAATGTGCTGTGGCGGGAACAGAGATAAGCAGAGTAATGGTTCCCTACCTGGAGCTGAAATCAAACATAAATATATACTTTTTGAAGCCCGGTGTTTGTCCAAGAAACCCCTGTTGTAAAGTCTCAGAAATCCATCTGTTTACTCGACAAATATTGGCTGAGTACTATTTGGGGGCTTGAGGGACCTTGGAGGAGTGGGGGGTTTGGGCCTTGCACCCCAGGGACACGGTGCAGGACAGAACCACCCCCTTCCAGTTGGCCTTTGCCAAGTTCTCGGTCATCTCACACACACTGCCCCCTCGGGCCTGCTCTTGAGTGAGGTGATGGCTCTTTCCTTCGTGCAGTAGAGTCTAAGTTTTGGGGAGAGAAAGGGCAAGCTCAGATCCCAGGATAACACGGGAGAACCAGAGACAAACACAGGTCATCGGACCCTGGCATTGAGAGGTTCACGCCAAGGAGTCAAGAAGCGGGCTGACCAGACGGGCTCCAGCTGGACGTCCAAGGTGTCCCGACTGCTCAGTTCACCTCCCTCCTCGCCTCTGGTCTGTAAGTGCATCAGTTGCCCAGCCCCATCTCCCAGGTATGTGGCCCCACTTGTCCACTCTCCCGGCCCCTCTGGGAGCCTCCCTGGCAGCTCTCCCGTCTGTGACCGCGGGAGCCCCTCCAGCATCCCCCCGGCTCACCCGGCTTCCTTCCATGTGTCCCTCCCTGTGGTCACCAGCGGGATCGCATGAAACAAAAATCAGACCTTGTCCACTGCCTCCTGGGGAACGAGCTGTGACCACGATAAAACCAACCCTCTCCGCCCTCTTGCCACAGCGGATGTGTGGTTGTTCAGACTTCTGATAGGAAGACACCTGTCAAGGACACACAGAGGGGGCGAAGGAGAGCCAGATGCAGGCCTGCCCTAGGGAGGAAGGGAGAGAGAGGCGGGCAGAATAGGGCAGGCAGTGTGCGAAGTGTGGCCTGGATTGTCAAGCTTCAAGCTGTGGTTCCCTACAGTTGCGAGGTCTGGGAGGGACGTTTAGGGTCCTGTTTGCTCTCCGGTGACTTTCCCTGCCTACCTGCTGGCCAGCCACTTCCGCTGCTGAACCCCCCACCAGCTTCTTCCAGCTGATCATGCTTACCCTTGTGTGTGTGTCTCAAAGCCTTCACATACATTCTTCCTTTTGTTTTAAAAGTCCAGCACTTTCCATGGCTATGTCCTCATCATTCAATCCCAACCCCTTGGAAATGTATAAGAACTGTCCCTGACACACCTGCACCCCAGTGTCTCGCAGTAACGTCCCCCACAGCTCAGCTGTGGAAAGAGCCCAGATGTCCCTCCACAGGTGAATGGACAAAGATGTGGTATATGGGGCGCCTGGGTGGCTCGGTCGGTTGGGCATCTGCCTTCGGCTCAGGTTGTGATCCCAGGGTCCTGGGTTCAAGCACCGCATCGGGCTCGCTGCTCAGTGAGAAGCCTGCTTCTCCCTCTCCCTCTGCCACTCCCCCTGCTTGTGCTCTCTCGCTCTGTCAAGTAAATAAATACAATCTTAAAAAAAGAAAAGAAAATACGGTGTATATACACACACACAATGGAATACTATGCAGCTGTCCATCAAATGAAATCTTGCCATTTGCAATGACAGGGATGGAACTAGAGGGTGTTATGCTGAGTGAAAGAAGTCCATCAGAGAAAGACAATTATCATATGATCTCTCTGATAGGAGGAAGATGAGAGACAGGGTGGGGGGGGTGGTTGTGGGAGGTAAGGAGGGAAAAAATGAAACAAGATGGGATCGGGAGGGAGACAAGCCGTAAGAGACTCTTAATCTCACGAAAAAAACTGAGGGTTTCTGGGGGCACGGAGGGATGGGGTGCCTGGGTGATGCGCACTGGGGAGGGCATGTGCTATGGTGAGTGCTGTGACTTGTGTAAGCCTGATGATTCACAGACCGGTAACCCTGGGGCAAATAATACATTATATGTTAATAATTAAAAAACTAGACTAGAATTTAAAATATCTATAAGTATAAAAAAAGCAACAGGGAAACAGGTGAAATTATTTTTAAATATGTTAAATGCCATTTAACCCAATAAACCCCAAATACGATCTTAATATGTAATAAATTAACAGTAATAGTAAATCAATAATGAAATAATTATGTATACAAACCAAAAAAACTGTCCCAGACCAAACTCCCCAGAGGGTGGTCTGTCCCTAGCATTGCTCTGTGGGACTTAGCACTGCTGTGTCCCCAGGCCTGGGACAGTGGTCGAGCACAAACTGGGAGCTCACCCAGTACCGGCCAATCACCCGACTGGAGAGAGCGAGCGGATCTGACCCGGTGAGTGCCCCAGACCCCTCTGGTCATGGGCCGCTCCTGATGGCCATATGGGACCTGCCCAGCTGTGACTGAGGCGTTCTCAAGGTGTGGCTGTGGGTCAGCCCCTCAAATGTGACCCCAGGGAGCCATGTCTCCTCCCAAGCAGACGTGTGCAGCCGGGAGAGGCTGTGGTGATGACGACGTTCAGGGACAGTGGCAGGAGAGGCTGCGTGTGCCCCTCACTACCCCCACGGAAAGGCCTCGGCCACAAAGGCGTCTGGGAAGTGACAGGAGCGCGGCTGGAGAGAGGCCGCCGGCGGCAAGGAAGCCACGGTGCCCCGCGAAGCCAGACTTGTCAGCGTCCACCAAAACAAACGCGCTATCCAGGATGTGGCCAAACTCAGGAATGTGGAATAATAGGAAATGTGTGCGGCTGGGCGGGTGGGAGCCAGACGAGTGGAGGAAAGAAAGGATTGGAGGCAGCTCCGCAATGAATGAAAACTCACCCCGTGTGCTTCCTCTTCGGGGTGAGAGAGGGGCCGGCCCTGGTCTGACCGTGGGGTCTGCGACTCTTCACCTCAACGAGGGGGGAGATCACCCTTATTTTTAGAAATGAATAGGCTTTTGTGTTGGGGCGTTGGGTCACACGTTTGCCAGGAGACTTTATGGGGTGAAGAGAAAAGGACTGACACCGGCCCCCCACAGGCCTCCTGTCCGCGGACCGCCGGTCCCTGGAGCCTGTCTTCCCACCCGTCAAACAGGGTGCGAGCCTCCCGCCCCACCTCCACAGGGTCGTGCCAGGGATCAAACGAGGAGAGACATCTCCCAGAGCGGACCGTCTTCCAGAATGTCATCACCTCCGCCTTTAAGCCCCACGAGGGAGCAGCGATGACACGGTTGTATCCAGGAAGATAGACCTTGAGCTCCCTTGTGTGTGTGTGTTTCAAAGCCTTCGCGTATATTCTTTCTTTCGTTTTAAAAGTCCAGCACTTTCCATGGCGATGGCCCAGAGAGACAACTTTGTCATGGTTTCGGGAGAGCCTCTGAGCTCTCGGACGTCTGCTCGAGGCCGCTCCAGACTCGTCGCTGCTGGCCTAGAGGAGCTGAGAGGGCAGCGCCAGGAGCCAGGCACAGGCCCCCCCGGGGGGGGGGCTCGGAGATGAGCTGGGCTTGGGGCCCTGCCCTGAGCCTCCTCCAGCCGGGGCCAGAGGAGAAGGGTAAGGCATTATCTTCAAAATGCCCTTGGGCTGGGGAGTCTGGTAGTTCTGCTCTGAGGAGAGCAGGGCCTGAAGGTAGACTCCACTGGGGCCTGGGGCAGGGGTTGGAGGCAGCTCGTTCAAGCAGGTTCCCTGACACGTCCTTCCGTCCTCGTGGTCCCCAGGAACCTTGCAAGTTTGTCTATGAGCCCTCACTTGGGCCCCGGGGCCATGCGCGCTGGGCCGCCAGCCCTCCGTGCATCTGAAGGGCCGAAACTTGGGTTGGGTTGTGTCCATGGTCATCCCCTTGATGGAACACTTTTAGGAACCTCTGCTAAAAGGAATCCACCCCCCGTGCCCGTAACCCCCAAAGGGACGCGGCCAGCCTGCTCCGAGAGCGGTCAGCCAGGCCAACAGGCTCCCACGGACCACAGCCAAGTTCAGAGGGAGAAAGAGCCTGTGGTCCTTGGGTCTGGGCCATCACAGGGGCTGTGGACACTGAGTGATCACATCAGACCTCACTTCCTTCTTGCCTTGAAAGTTGTGGTTTTAAAAGTCCGGACTCCCTCCCCCTCCCGGTGCCCTGTTTTCCATCACTTCCTAGGTGTGAGTTGCTTCTGTGTCAGGAAGATCCTGGTAAGCCACCACCCGTGGGCTCCAGAGGTCCCACATATTACCAGTCTGAGAACCTCCCTGCCTCCCGTCACCTGCCTGTTAAAGGGCTGAATGCTTCCTGACCTGCTTACCTGCAATGTCGTGATTTATAAGAAATGTTTATTTGGTCATTCAGATGACCACAATATATTTCTCATACATATTTGGTCTTTGTCCACAGTTTATGGCTCGCAAGTCCCTAAGCCCTTGGAGTTTTGAAAGTGGTTAAGGGCGATAAAGATGAGGAGATGGGGTTTGGGTGTTTTATTGGTTGGTTGGTTGGTGGTTTTTTTTGTTTTGTTTTGTTTTTTGTTTTTAAAGATTTTATGTATTTATTTGACAGAGAGAGAGACACAGTGAGAGAGGGAACACAAGCTGGGGAGTGGGAGAGGGAGAAGCAGGCTTCCTGAAGAGCAGGGAGCCTGATGCTGGGCTCGATCCCTGGATCCCAGGACCATGACCTGAGCTGAAGGCAGCCGCTCAATGACTGAGCCGCCCAGGGGCCTCCGTTTGCTTTTTACTTAAGCAGGCTCCATGTCCAGCCTGGAGCCCGGTGGGGCTTGAACTCATGACCCTGAGATTAAGCCCTAAGCTCAGATCAAGAGTCTGAGGCTCAACACACAGAGCCCCCAGGGTGCCCCAAATTGTCTTTTGTCATATTGATAGAAGCTACTTTGTACCCTACCCGAGACAGGCGCTGGTAACCCAGAGGGCCCACTGTGTAGTTAGTGGGTTACAGTTTCTGATCCCTTTAACCCCCCAACCTCCTCTGAGGAGGGGAGGAGCCCCCGGAGAGGGCCTCGAGGCCCCACACCCCTCCCCGCTTCCTCGCCTTAGTGCAGCGGCTGTTGATTCTTATCCTTCCTACTCCGGTAAGTGTGAGTATCTCCCTGAGGTCTGTGAGCCGCTCTGGCAAATTAAGTGAATTTGGAGGGGGTCTTTGGAACCCCCAGCCTGTAATAGATTGGTCACAGGTGACAACCTGGGGCTCACAACCGGCCTCTGATGTGGGGGCAGTCTTGCAGGATGGCGCTGAGGGGTCTGGAGCTGGACCGTCGGGACTGCGCTGAAATCTCTGCCCGCCAGCTAGTATCTGAGAATTGCTGGGTATTCGGGGGCGAGGGGAGGGGACCCACGTCTCATGCTAGCACTGGGTCAGGGAAACTTTAAAGACCACCCCTCTGTCTGACCCCAGGCCGCAGCGGCCTAGGGATCCGTCAAGCCCAGCAAAGAATCTGCAGGGCCCGGAGCAGGCTGAGAATGTGGGCCTGAGCCTGGGGCCTTCTGAGCGCAGGGCTGGGGGTGGGGGGCGCCCGAGGCATCTTCAGAACAGCCAGTCCTCCCAGTGGCTGTGTGAGTTGTGTCCGGAGGAGTGGGGGGGGGGCAAGAATTTCTGTCCCCATTCAAAGGCAAATGGGACGTCCTAATGCAGGGGAAGGGGACAGGGGTCCGGCACTGGAGAGACGACAGGGCGCTAAGAAGAGCAGGTGTCTGGTCACTAGACGTCTCTCCTGCCCCACAGATGGGTCGTTCAGATCAAGTTGATCTCTGCTAATAACCCTCATTCTGAGAAAGACCTGACTTAGCTCCTTCTGTGGAGCTGGGGGAGGGGCAAAAGTCTCTCTTGAGCCTGTAGGGTGTCAACTGCCTTCAGCTCCGAACGCTCTTCATGCCTGAGCGGCCGTCAGGTGACCCGCCCTCCACCCCTGCGGTGGAAAAACTTGTAAGTCCGCACATTTCCCCCCAATATTAGGGATGTGGCCTTGGACCTCACAGCCCAGCATTGCAGGGGAAGTGCTGAGTGAGCCCCCCCATCCCTCAGGGGAAGTGCTGAGTGAGCCCCCCCATCCCTCAGGGGAAGTGCTGAGTGAGCGCCCCCCCCCTCCGTTGCCTTGTTGGCCTTTGCACCAGTCTGGACTGTGACAGTCTGGGGGTCCAGGAGGCTCCGCAACAATATGTCACCCGTGGTGTTGTCACTGCAACAATATCTGTCACGTGACAGTCTGGGTGTCACCCGTGGTGTTGTCACCACTCTGTTCTTAAGCAATGATGGGCTTTTAGCTTCTTCTTCAGTGGGGACCAGAAGTCCCCCTTTCAGGGAGACAACCCCCGCCCCCCGGGGACATGAGAGGGTCAGCCATGGCTTCCTTCCCCACGTGGGTGACCTGACTCACCTTAGCTGACATGATGCGGAAGGGGAAGTCTGCTCACATGTCTCACACCCAGAGCAGAGCAAACGGCTCTGAAGCCAGGCCCGGGGCACCTGATGGGACAAACCCACCTCTGCTGGCCTGGCTTTAGTGCCCCCCCCACTCCACCCCCGCCCCCCACGCCCACGCCCAGCTCAAGCTTGAGTGTTTCCTTGGCCCTTCAGGAGCAGGACTACATGTCTGCACTGGTAAAGCGGGGCCGGGTCTTTGCCAGACCGGCCTCTCAGCACTGCTGGGGTCCCGGGGCCTTCTCAGCCCTCCCGAGGCTGCTCCTGGGAACGGCAGGGAGCCCATGGGCCTTTCCATTCCGGATTGCCAGCTTGGCGCAGGCAGAGGAGGGGCCGCAGGAAGGCGCGAATGCCCACTCACTCAGTGGAGAGCCAAGCAAGGTCATCTGAGGACCCGACACTCGTGAGGCCCCTGGAACCCAATGCCTGGGCCTTGCCTTCCAGGAGGAAGGAGGCTGTGTCCCACCTGCTCGGGTGACTGCCCCGCAGGAGGAGCAAGAGCGAGGGAGGGAGACTCTGTCAAGTCATAAGACCAAGGCTTGGGGGACCCACTTCTGCTTTTGGTTCCCCTTTTGCCCGTGATGTATTCTGTTAGTGGGAAAGCTTTTCAAGAATCTTTGGGGGTTGGAATGTAGAAACAATGATTTATCCGCCATGAAATCCTCCCCGAGTGACCTTTTCTAGACGGGTCCCCCCTTCCCGCGCTGCGGCGGGGGAGCCCCTCCAGGGAGCGCCTGGGCCTTGGGGAAATGGGGCCCAGAAAGCCAGGCCGGCCGGGGACCTCCAGGGCGCGGCGGCCGGCCCGCAGGTGCACGGCGCGGGCGGCGGGCGGGGTCAGGGTCACGGCCGGAGGCCGGCCCCGCCCCGGGGGTGGGTCACCGGGCGCGGCCACCTTAAGGCCCGGGCGGGGCGGGGCGGGCGCAGCGCGAGGCCGGCGGGCGGGGAGCCATGGCGCTGTCCGGGCCGCTGCTGCTGGTGCTGCTCGTGCCGCTGGCCGCCGCACGGGCCGGGCCCTACTTCCGCCCGGGCCGGGGCTGCCTCCTGCCCCTGCGGGGGGACCAGCTGTCGGGGCTGGGGCGCAGGTGGGCTGCGGGCGGGCCGGCCCCACGGGGGGCTCCTGGGGGCCGCGCCTCCTCCCCGGGGCTCCAGGAGCCTGGCGCTCTGCCTCCCTTGACCTTTGAGGGTCAAATCGGGCCGCCGTGTTGGGGGGCACTCTCTCTCTTTACGTTCGCGGGGTTGGACCAGCCTGGCCTGGGGCCTTTGGGGCGTTGCTGGGGGAGCAGTGTGGTTCCTGCATTTGGGGGTGCCCTGCCTCCTTCACGTCCTGGGGGGGTCTCCCGTGGAGCTGGGCTCTCCTGGTGATTCCCGCGCTCATCCCCCGCCCTCATCTTGGGGGAAGGGAGCGGGCACTGATGGTGTTGGTGCTGATCTCTTCCCAGGACCTACCCCCGGCCGCACGAGTACCTGTCCCCATCCGACCTGCCCAAGAGCTGGGACTGGCGCAACGTGAACGGAGTCAACTACGCCAGTGCCACCAGGAACCAGCATATCCCCCAGTACTGTGGCTCCTGCTGGGCCCACGGCAGCACCAGCGCCATGGCGGGTAGGCTGGGGTCCGCAGCCCCTCCTGACTGTGGGCCGCCCAGGCCGGTCCGGACGGCCTCCTGGGCAGCACAGAAGGCCACCGCGGCTGTGATTCTGTGCGGGGACTGGGCATGCGGTGGGAGGTGTCTGAGCCGCTCAGGCCTCGGGGAGCTGGGGAGCTGACCTGTGCCCCCTGCCGCTCCTCCCCAGGCAGGGAAGGCCAGAGTGACTGATACAAGCAGGATCGTGTTTCCATCACACAGGGTGGGCCTGCTTGGGACCTGAAGCCTGGTGATAATGTGGTTCGTGGGTGCCTTTTCTGTCCCCAGAGCTTGTGACCCCACCCACCCCCCACATTTGGGATCAAAACAGCGCACCCTGCCAGGGATGCGCTCAAGGAAGTGAAACTGCTTTCCAGCAGCACTTAATATGTGAGCTGCAGGCCCGTCCTGGGCGTGGGATCCTGAGCAAGGCTGGCTGGTTTTCTCATCTGGCCCTGAGCCGGCTGGCCACAGTGAGGGGAGGCCTTGGGACAGGAGGGAGGAGTAGACGTCACCCAGCCTCGGGCCTAGTAGCATGTGGGAGGGGCTCTGCCATCTCCAGTGGCCGCCCAGGGGTCCCGGAGCCTGCAGTGGCACTGGCTGTGCAGAGCAGAAGGGACAGTCTGGGAATCTGGCCCCAGGAGGGCAGGGGCCCACTGCCTCCTCCCTGGTGGGTAGCTCACTGGGCAGGCCTGGTGTCGTCACGTGAAGTGGGTTAAGAACAGGGTGTCTCCGCAGAAGCCTCTGAGCTGCCCTGTGACTGTTCCCATTTTGCAGACGAGGGAGCTGAGGTCCCTGGCCAGGGGGTCAGGAGACTTGGCCTCGTTGTGAGATATAACCCAGGAGGCTGGACTTTGGGTCAGGACCTCTTTTGGACTGTCTTTAGGTTGAGCAGAGGGTGGGGTCTGGACCCCAGGAGTGGCCAGCTGTAACCCAGTGGGGTCTCCCCTTGGGGACTGGTAAGCAGACCCCAGGGAGCTGGGGCATACTTCTGACCCTTCAGGAAGGAGGAGGAAGGGGGGCAGAAAGACTGAGGCCCCCGTTTTATGGTGGGAGAGCCCTTGAGGGAGGCTGGGGAGGCCGGCGGTCTGAGATGCAGACGGACCGGGGCCCCTGAAGGGTTGTGGAGTCAGAGGCTGAACCACCGGAGCCGCGGGGAGACCTCGGGCCCTGCGGGCTGACGGGGTGTGGGCAAGCCTTGAGGCAGAGGGTCAGGGCACAGGCTGGGCCAGGCGTGGCGCTCACAGTGAGGAACTGAAAGAGGGCCTTTGTGGCAACCCTACGGGTGGGGGATGGAGGCAAAGGCCGAGAAGGTCACGAGGGCGGGCCCGGACCTGGTTCCCTTTCTGGATGGTCAGCCTCCGCATTTCTGGAATGGACTCTCTTGGGCAGACAACTGCTTCTCTCCTCTTTCTCCTCGAACCTCTAACTTTCTCCCCTGGGAGTGCGCCCTGCTTCCTCTTTCCCTGAGAAGAAAGACGCCCCCGAGAGGGGACTTCCACAGGCAGTGGCCCAGCTGCCACCTGACGCAGCTGCCAGCTCGCCTTCCGTCCTGTCCAAGGGTGTCCGGCACCCAAGCCCCTGGCCCCATGCCCCGTGCTGGGCCCCGGGCGTCGCCGTGAACAAGTGTGCAGGGGGCTTCGAGCCTGTGCCCCTCCAGCTGCTGCCCTCCCCCCGGTCTGGGCTCCTGGGAGGGCGTCTGCGGCCCCTTCTTCCCTCCTTGAGCCCGCTCCAGCCTTGCCCCCCCACCCCCACTCTGCGGGCACCATCCCACCAAGATCGCCTGCGGGGGCCGCAGGGCGGACGGGGTCCCCCGCAGGCCTCGGCCTCAGCACCTGTGCGCCATCGTCCGGCTGTGACGCGCTTTCTCGGCCCTTTCTCTCCACACCGCGGTTTCCTCCCGCCTCCGCGCTGTCTCCCCATCGCTATGCCCATTCCTCACCCTCCAGTGGTACTTGCGCACATCGCGCATCGGGGCCCCCTGCACTTGGCCTCCAGGGGCACCTCGCCTTTACACCAGCTGCCCTCTCTCCCTCTGCTCGGACACCTGACTCCTCAAACCCCAGGCTTCTCGCGCTCGCTGGGTTCAGCAAGTCAGGACCCCAGCCTTCCCAGGACCCACACAGAAGCCTCGCTTTGGCCCCGAGACAATGCTGGGCCAGACCGGGTCAGCTGTACCTTCCAAGTGTGTTCTGCAGCCCCGTCGCTGCACCCCCGCTCTGGAGCCCTGGCTCCCGCACCTGGCCCCGCCGGCCTGCTCCGCTCGCTCCCTCGCCCCGCATGTCCCCTCCGCTGGACGCCGCCTGCTGAACCCCAGGTCAGAGTGCGCTGCGTTCCGCTTGGAACCCTCTGAGATTTGGGGCAGGTAAAACCCAGAACGCTCACCTGCCCTACGAGAACCCCCATAAGCTGGCCCCTATCCAGTGTTGGGACCCTGAGCCTCGAGGCTCTGACGGTCTCACTGGGCGCCGGGTGCCGGCCTCACTGGGTGCCGGCGTGGGGAACGGCCTCGTGCGTGGCAGAACGAAGCGGAATGGGAACGGGAGGGGTGCGGAGGGGCTTCCCTTGTGTTCAGGCCACGTAAGGAGCGTATTAGACCCCTGGTGGCTGGGTCGGGCCGGGATTGGTACTTTGTGATTCAGGCGTGGACAGGGAGGCCAGCACAGGGTGGGGAGTGGGCTCCCCGGAGGCATGGGGCATCCGACGGCAGATGCGCCCCGGGAGCCCAGGGCAGGACGTGCTTCCGGGGGATGGAGTGACCCCACTGCCCACGGCGGCTGGGGGGGAGGGGTGGGCGGAGGAGCCCTGGTTGGGGAAGCAGGGGTCAGCACTGGCAGCTTCATGGGAGGAGAGGGGAGGCCAGCGAGGTGGGCCTGGGCCTCAGGGAGACCGGGTGCTGGGAACCGAGAGCCGGAGGGCTGTCGGGAGCCTCGCTACGCAGCGGACAACTCCCGTGTCGGGACGGGGGTGCGTGTGGGAGGTGCACAGGCTCTTTGCTGCTGTTTCGAGGCTGGCAGGTCCGCATGTGTGCAGGTGCTCATGTGGGAGAGAGAGACCTGGGTCCACATGGGCCTAGGTTTGGGGGCAGGATCAGGCCACTTGTCGTCCCAGAAGGTGGGGTGGGGACCCAGAAAACCCATTGGCCGGCAGAGAGAGGAGGGGCCTGTCTTTGAGTTTTCCAGTGAAGTTTGGGGGTGAGGGGCTGGGCGAGGTGAGAGGGGTCACTGTGGGCCCCTGAGAGAGCCAGGCAGCAGGGGCCTGCGGTCAGCATGTCAGCAAGCATCTCCCAGGATGGGGGGACCCCCCTGCGTGGCCACAGCGTGTAAGGAGACCCGGACCAGGGGAGGTGAAACGTTTGGAGACGGCAGTGGGTGAGGGGGCTGGTGCCAGGCCTTGCGCGGAGTAGGGGGTGAGCGTGGAGACCCTCCCTTGGGGAAGCTGCCACGGAAGCGACCTCCGGGGGAGGGAGTGAGCAGCCAGGGCCATTTGTGCCCTCAGTGGGGCCACTTAGACGTACTGAGCACCTGCTGTAGGCACAGGAGCTGCAGCTGAGACCGAGCGCCACAGGAGATGAACACGGGGAACTCAGGGGCGGGGGTTAGCAGGTGACACGGTGTCAGCACAGCTGGGGAGGGCCTGAGTGGGGTGGGGGGTGGGGCGTGCGGAGGCTGGTGACCTGCAGCCAGCAAAGCGGTGTCTGCAGGAAGGGACTTTCTAGGCCAAGGAGCGGCCAGGAGATCGGGAGGAAGGTGCGGTGGGTGGCAGGGTCCTTGCTGGGGTTGCTGGGGTGTTCCCGAAGGCCGGGCCAGGTGTGCGGGGGCAGGGGGGGTGCTGGTCAGAGAAGCAGGAGTGGAGCCACAGGAGCACTGGCATCTGGAGCATCCCCGCCAGGACGTGGGTGAGTTGGGGGGTGCTGGGGAGCTGCTGCTGGTGTGGGGAGTGTCCCAGGAGCCAGGACCGTCCTGTTCCTGGCTTGGTCTTTGGACCCGCAGCTCTCATCCTGCCGGCCCTTCTGCAGGTGCTTCCTGGGCACGTGCAGCTGGACAGACAGACCCAGCCCTGCCCTCGTGGCAGCCAGGCAGGCAGGGTAGGCAGACATACCTGTGCCTGGAGCGGCCGGGGAGGCCCCTGGAGCGCTGGGACTCCTGAGCCTGGGTTGGAGCCCCAGCCGGGCGGGCGGGCGGGCTGACCAGGCACGGTTGCTGCCCTTGCAGACCGGATCAACATCAAGAGAAAGGGGGCGTGGCCCTCCACCCTGCTGTCCGTGCAGCACGTCCTCGACTGCGCCAATGCGGGCTCCTGTGAGGGGGGCAACGACCTGCCGGTGTGGAGGTACGCGCACGAGCACGGCATCCCTGACGAGACCTGCAACAACTACCAGGCTAAGGACCAGGGTAGGCCCTGCCCGTCCTCCTCCCGGGAGAGTGGGGCTGGGGGTGGGGGGAGGGCCGGATAGAGTTGGGAGCCGCCCGCCCAGTGGGGCAGGGAGAGCAGGCAGGTGCGGAGCCTGCAGTCCTTGTTGGGAATCCAGCCGAAGACTTGGAGCAGGTGTCTCCAGCCTTGTGCCCCCAGGACCTGCACCGGCCATGCTGGCGTTTCGGTGGTTTCCCAAAATGGGCCCTTGTCAAGGCAAGAGTGCATTTTCTAGGAGTGGGTGAGGACGGCGGGCCAGCACCTAGGTAGATGGCAGCCCGCGGGCGCGGCTGGAACCCGGGATCGGCCTGCCGCCCTGGCCCAGACCGTGCGCGTGTGGGTGCACTTGGAGTGGAGGGTTCTGTGTGGGCCAGCAGAGCCCTGGCCTGGAGTCTTGGGAGTTGGCACTTGGGAGTAGGCTGCTCCCCTTGGAAACCAAAGGAAAGAAACTCCAAACCCCAAACCCATAATTGGCAGTTTGAAGTCACCTGTCCCTGTCTGAATGCCCTCCTGGCCAGAGCGGAGAGCTGGGGTGAGCCCCGTGGGCCGTCGAGAGCAGTGTTGGAGGAACTGGGAGCTCGGGGGGCTCTTCACCCCCACTCTCTCCTTCTACAAAAGGCTGAGCTCCAACAGCCCCCTGTGGCCTCTCAGTGCCCGAGCAGACTCTGGGCACCATCACACACCCCCGGGGTGCCCCCGCCTTGCCTCTAGACCCATACTGGCCAGCCAGAAGGAATTCTCCCAGACTGGTTGGGTGAGTCTTGTTGAAGTAAACACAATGGGGGTCGGAGAAGCCAGGAGAGGCCAGATGAAGGGGAGGACTCTGCAGAATTGGGAATCAGGCGGTCCTCGGGGCCATGCCTTGACCTGCACCAGTCTCGTCTGGCCTAGAACCCCTGGAACCCATGCGACAGGACCAGGTGCGGCCGAGCAAATGGCTGTTGGCAATACGCGGTCTTGCCTCCGTATCAGTACATGTGGCCACAAAGCCATCCCTTTCCCGTTGTATTGGGCACAGGGCATTTGGTGTCCCAGGGACAAATAAAACCAGCAGCTTCGTCCTCAAGGAGTCTGATGCCCTGGGGGTGGACTCTGGACAGATGGGAAATTGTAACAAGTCGGTACCCCAAGAGTGGTAAAAAGGCAGCATGGGGGATGTCAGGGGCCTGGGAAGGATGCAGGGGATGGTGTGGTCTTACAGAACTAAGAGCCTCCCCCCCTTTTTTTTCTTAAAGATTTTATTTATTTATTTGACAGAGGGAGAGCACAAGTAGGCAGAGCGGTAGACTGAGGGAGAGGGAGAAGCAGGCTTCCTGCTGAGCAGAGAGCCTGAGGCGGGGCTCGATCTGAGAACCCAGATCATGACCTGAACCAAAGGCAGCCGCTTAACTGACTGAGCCACCCGGGCGCTCCCGCCCTTTTTAGCCTAATTCTTAATACCTCCCCACATTAAAAAAAGAAAAAGAAAAATGCTTTTTTTTTTTCTCCAGATGTATTGGCCTGTTCACTAGGCAGCAATACCGTTATCTTCTTGAAAGCTAGTAATTACACTCTTTTCAGCTATGGAGTTTTGTGAAAAGACCCGTTCTTGGCCTTTAAAGGAAAAGAAAGGAGGCTAACTTTTGAGTGCCTACTAGGTGCCCGATGCTGTGTGTCTGTCTTTGCTGCGGGGGGAAGGGCTCTTCACAACCGTCTCACAGCCGGACGGAGCGCCCTTTGGCAGCCCCCAATGGCGAGATGATTGCTGTTATTGGTGACATCGACGGGGGCGCCTGGGTGGCTCAGTTGGTTAAGCAGCTGCCTTCGGCTCGGGTCGTGATCCCGGGGTCCTGGGATAAAGGTCCCACGTCGGACTCCTCGCTCAGAGGGGAGCCTGCTTCTCTCTCTGCCTCTGCCTGCTTCTGCTCTGACAAATAAGTAAAACCTTAAAAAAAGAAATGGGCCAAGTGGAGAGAGGGTTGGGACGTGGGTCTTTGTGACAGTGGCCTCATGCGGACTTTGCCTGCTGTCCCCCCAGAATGCAACAAGTTCAACCAGTGTGGAACATGCACGGAATTCAAGGAGTGCCACTACATCCAGAACTACACGCTCTGGAAAGTGGGTGACTACGGCTCCCTCTCCGGCAGGGAGAAGATGATGGCGGAAATCTATGCCAATGGCCCCATCAGGTAAAGGGCGGGGGGGCGGGGGGGCTGCGGTTGGGTCCCTGAGGCCCCTTTCCTGGCGCGGCTTCACCGTCTGCAGGAAAGCTGACACTCACGGGACGGTAGCAAGGGTGGCGCACTCACGCACGCACACGCACGAGGGAAGGACAGCGTGAGTTCAGGCAGGATGGTCCCCACGCACGGTCCCAGGCGGCCCCCCAGCACTGTCAGTCAGGGGCTAAGTTCTCCCCACCAAGGTGCTAACCCTTCAATGCCTCGCGCTCAGCTGCGGTATCATGGCCACGGAGAAGATGGTGAACTACACGGGAGGCATCTACGCGGAGTACCAGGATCAGGCCTACATAAACCACGTCATTTCTGTGGTCGGCTGGGGCGTCAGCGACGGCACGGAGTACTGGGTTGTCCGGAATTCGTGGGGGGAACCGTGGGTAAGATTTCGCCGATACCTGCCTCCCACCAATCCCCAGCTTCTACTGGCTTTCCTGTCGAGAACCATGGCCCCAAGCAGAGGGGCCGCTCACGCCGGCCCAGGGGCAGTGCTGGTGGCCTCGGCTGTCACCGTCCTGGAGGTCTCGGTGTGTGCAGCCGTCGGGTGCCAGTGGCTCCTCCCTGTGTCCCCCGCTGCCCCCCACCCTGTGGCTACCAACAGTGTCTGCAGACACTGCCGAGTGTCTCCTGGGGGCCCCCGCCCTGGCTGCGGAGTGGCTGTTCTGGAACTTTCAGTTCTGCTCCAATGTTGCTTTGCAACTGTCTCGTCCTGTCTGCTGTCCGTCTCGGCTCTCCTAACTAACAGTGTCGAGTTTTTTCAGAAATACTTTTGCGTTGGGTCGCAAGTCTGGGGGAGATCAATTAATTGCCAGAATATTCATTTCTAGGACTCAGTGTTAACTATTAATGGCCTGAGACACAGAAATTCATTACTCTGAAGTGGGGGAGAGTGATTAATGTCAAAGTGACGAAACGGCCGTATTCCTGATGAGAGGACTGGACACCGGGGACAGCTGGCCCCAAGAGTCCGCATTCTGGCTGCACTCATTTGCTTCTGGCTTAGAGGGCCAGGCACCCTTTTACTTTACCAAGTAAAAGTATTTCACAGGAGGGATTTCTGAGTCGGGGTTCCGCGCAGGGACAGGAGCAGCTGAGCAGGCGTCAAGCCTGAGGCTGTGAGGGCGGAGGGTCCGTGTGCATGTGGACGGCAGGAGCCGCGGGGGCTGGGGGTGGACAGCTAACGCGTGATCCTCTTCCCACAGGGGGAACACGGCTGGATGAGGATTGTGACCAGCACCTATAAAGACGGGCAGGGCGCCAGTTACAACCTCGCTGTCGAGGACTCCTGTACGTTTGGGGACCCCATCGTTTAAGCGACAGGTCTCCCCAGAAGAGCAGTGTTATCGTGAACCATAATCAGGGGGTCCTATCACTCTGGGCACTGCGTGGGTTCCACCACGGTCTGAAGGGACTAGGGACTGGCATCAAACGTGTCTGACGGCTGGTCGCGGCCCTGTGCGCCGAGAAGGGAGAAGGGGCGCCTGTCGGCACGCAGCCTGCCGCGGCGCTGGCCAGGAGCGCACTCCTGGGGAAGAGTCCGCAATGGGAGGCTGAGAGCCCTGTGCCGGCCACTGCCCTGCCCCAGAGTGTCTGCCTGGCCACGGTGTGATCCGTAAGGCTGTAACGATGTGACTGCCAAGCTCCTCTGTCCCTGATTTGGTGTTTCCTGTCTGGCAGCTGTGGTCCATAATGTGGTGCGGAAGCGCAGGCTTCTCACCAGCTCCTACGTTGCCTTGGAATCAGTGCTGGGGGCGGAGGGCGAAGACAGCCATGTGAGATTGCCCAAGTGATGAATAAAGTACGTGACCCCACAGAGGGGAGCCTGAGTGTGCCTTATTTACACACAAGAGTCACGACACCAGGACCTCCACCTGCCAATCCAGAGAAAGGCTTTTTAATTTACTCTTGGAAAATTAAGACAATGACAATAAAAGATTAACTGAGTTCTTGTGAGAAGAGTCACCAGGGAACGTGGTTCCTCTCCATGTCTCAGGTTCTGAGCTTCCTGCCACCGTGGGAGGGACCCAGCTCCTGTGCTGGGGGCAAGGAACGCGGTCAGCGGGGCGCGGGGGCAGCTCCGACTCGGGGGAGCCATCTGCACTGGCCACCGTAGTCACCCAGCTCCTTCCTCCACAGCCCAGTCCCACGATGTGGACTGGCCTCTTCAGCAAGAGCTTCTGGAAGGGCTTTCCCGCTGCTGGGCTCCCGGAACATTCTGGGTCAGCTCAGGAGGACACTCTGAATTAGTTCACGAGGATGAAGTTGGACTTGCAGTGGGCTTTCGGACCAAAGGAAGACGGGCACAGGGTTAGAGACGGGGTGAAGGACGACCGGGAAACGGTAGCAAAGAGACGCGTGCGGCAGCCCTACCTATAAATTCTGTCACCGGGTCATGTTCCCCTTCCGTTTTAATGGTCCCGGCGATGCTGTCGTTTTCCAAGATGGGGAGGAAAAGCTGCACAAAGTCAGAGGTGTACGGAGGAGCGATGACATCCAGTACCTAGGAGGAGAGAACACTGGCTCACTCCCCGCACAGCCTCTGAGCCTCGTCCCACCAACACCTGATGAAATGGCGATCCGTTTGGAAGAACTACCTCCCCTCCACACCCCTTCTGCTTCCCGGTGACAAGGGGGTCTCCGGCACTGAGACGGCCAGGTGATTATGGAGGTAAAACATAGGAAATGGCTCCTGCAGGGGAAGGGGCTGGTGTCTAATCACTGCCATCACCACGATGACCAGAAAGCCCAGTTCTCAGAGTCAGGGACAAAATGAACTAAATTTAAGTCCAAAGGCACTGTGAGTGTTAAAGGTCTGAAACAGGAAACAAAGGGCCCACTGCTGACCTCAGTTACAAAGTAGCGAATAAGCGAGATGTCAGTGTCCAGCTTCTCCAGGCACTTCCGGATGTAACTGACAACAGGAAGTACATAACCTCGACTCAGCAGGTGAACCATCCTGTCCAAAAGGGTCTTCTTCAACTCCAGCTACGAGAGCGGGGCAAACGGTCCGTTAGAGGGGGCCCTGTCCCCAGCTCCACGACGCCCGGGGCAGCCCACTCACCTGCTCCATCACGTCCAGCTGGGAGTGCTCCGTCTCAAAAAGCTTAACGAGCAGTTGCAGGACCTGCGGGTGCAGGAGCTGGTGGCACGTGCTGATCTAGAAACACGCCGGAGGGAGCCGCGCTGAGCCCTGCGCCCGGAGCTCCGCGCTCCCCTCAGTGCGGAGCACCCGCAGCCCAGTCCCAGCCGGCTCCCGGTGGGTGCCCAGGACGGCGGCTTCGGCACCCAGCCCGAGGCCCCATCGGCTGCTGCGCCATTCCGCACCCTTTCAAAGCCCTTGCGGACAACTGGAAATCTATGGAGCTAATAAGACTAGTTCCTTAAAAGGAAAATCCTCGTGGAGGGTAGAAAGCGGCCGGCCCTTTACTGAGCAGCTCCTGCACTCAGCAGACGTCCTGGCAGGACGGACGGGACGGGCCGAGCAGGACAAGAGACAGACAGACTGCCGCCCCAAGCCCCGCGGCCCTCCTACCTCGTCCAGCAAGGCCAGGTGCACCGGGGTGTGGTCGGTCTGCAGCTGGAAGTACCTGGGCTCAGACACGGTCCAGTCCACCCACTTCAGCACACCCATGGCTACCACTGGAAACCTAGAGGCACAAGTAAGGCACAAGTAAGGCACAATGCTTCCTCTACATGGAGTTTAAAACAAAACAAAACAAATCCCCAAAATCAAAGAACACCAACACTAAATGGTTGGGCAAGTTTAAAAAACCACCGCCAGGCCGTGTATCCCAGCAAGTCACTGCCAATACACCCGGCCAGGGAGATGCTTGTCGTGAGACAGTCTGCGGAGGCAGCATCCTCTCGACACTGTACGAGAACCCCAGCTCCCTTACTGGCTGGCTTCAAATCACTTTATTGTTTTTTTTTGTTTTTTTTTTTTTTTTTAAGATTTTATTTATTTGAGAAAGAGAGAGAGAGAATGAGAAGGGGTGGGCGGTTCAGAGGGAAGCAGACTCCCTGCCGAGGAGGAGCCCTATGTGGCTTGATCCCAGGACTCCAGGATCATGACCTGAGCCAAAGGCAGTCCCTTAACCAACTGAGCCACCCAGGTGCCCCCACTTTACTGGTAAAGAAGGACAGGATCACTGATGCAAAACACTCAGGGACCTTGGATTGGGTTGAAGTTCTGTTGCGCAAACTCCTTCCTTGTCCCAATCACAAATCACCAGGGCAGAGACTCCAATGCCCAAGGGCTCGCCCCATCTGGGAGCTCTTCTAACCGCCGAGTGCGCTCGCACCACTGCTCTGGTCACAAGTCCCTTCCAGCTAAGCAATACCTGGTTGGCCTAATGTGTACTGTAACAGACCCCTTCCTTCCAAGCAGTTTTTGTAATTCTGGTGGGTCTTCCTTTTACTGGGGCTCATTTACGAGCAGACTTCTGGCACGGAAGCACCTGACAGTTACTCCTGCTGCTAAAACAGACCACTATACAGACCTACACACCTTTTTTAAAAAAATACATAAAATCAGTAAGTATCTCTGAAGCTTTATTTTTTTTTTTGAGCTTTTAATAAAATGAAAACCCAGACCACTCCCTCCAGAAGGATCCAGTCTGAACGGGCTGGACTTCGCTCACCTGATGCACTGGTAAAGCGTGCTCAGCTCTGCCACCAGTTCCGAGGCGCCTTTGTTCTCGTCACAGCACAAGCTGTGAGCGGCCTCCACGGCCTTGGACGTGGACTTCAGCTCGTCCTTGTTGATGCCCGCGCGCTTGTTCTGAGAACACACACGCGAGCCCGTGAGCCCCGCTGCTGTGCGCGGCTTTGCAGGGGTGGGGGGGATCTGCTACTGGCCGCCTCTCCCCGCAGACCCCTTCCCATCCCTGGAGTCACGAGTCAACTCAGCCACCGCACTCGACGGTCAGCCGGCTTCCAGAAGCGAGCCAGGGAGGCGGGCCTGGGGCTGAGGGAGACCTGCTCGGTTTCTCTGGCTGCACTTTCCGTTCTGCTCGGAACACGTGTTACAGACGCTGAGCACATTTCCTTGAAAACTTAGCACTTTGACTATTTCATGCGTGAACACCAGAAGAGATATTTCTGACACAAGTGGGCTCATCACTTCTTATAGCCAAAATTCCCAAATAATACCAGAAACGAAGCTCCTTGTCTCCCAAAAAGCCTAGGAAGTCTCAAAACTGACAGTACCTTTTTCCAGGTTTCAACGACGCTTGCCGCATAGGCCAAGATATGGATGTACTTGTGCTTGTGGTCCTGGTTGATCCTGGCCCCGGGCTTGAACAGCGACTGCATGAACAGGTCCAAGAAGGCTGGCACCCGAATCTGAGGGACACACGGCATCATTGGAAAGTAATGCACGAGACAGATGTCAGGTAAGTCCACACACACTTATGGAGGCAGTGGGGGCCCGCCCGCCCACACCCAGCCTCCATGCTCAACCCAGCACTTGTCCCAGGGTGTGCGAGGGCTGAGGATGTGATGGGGAAGGATGAGGAAAGGAACAGAAATGTTTCAACACGGATTTGTACTCAGGGACTTAAGAGAAACACAGGCTTTGCAAAATAACCCTTCCTATTGGCATGGTGGGTATCCCAGCTTGTGACTAAAATGAAAGCAACTCACAAGTTCAACAGGAGGCGGGTCCATGCTTGTGAACATCTTGAACAGGACTGTGATGTCGGCGGGATTCAGGGCTCCTTTGGACAACATAGCCCCAAGGGCCTGACAGGCCCTGGGGTAGGAGGCAGCTGTGCCCAGTGCTAGTGTGATCTGACTGGCATCATGACCTCTTGATGAACAAAAGCATACGTCCCATTGTTAAGAAGGCGGTGCCCTGCCCTGCTCTGCCCTCTCCTTCTTCCTCTGCCTCTTTTCTTCCTTTTTTCATACTGAACACTTGGGACCGTCTGGGTCCCTGTTTCTTGTATTTCTGTCATTCACTGGGAACCTGACCAACCCATAAGAATAGCCTTTAGAGCTAACTGGAAAAGAAAGACTGGACGCAGCGCACAGACTTTCCAAAAGGAGCCCCACACTTTGAACGTGTTACTAAGACTCGTTAGTGGAGCATAAAGCTCATGAGGGCTCATTTAGTTCTGTAAGATACAGACTACAGCGAACAGTGAGACTGCTGGGCACTATTTCAGGACCACCACTATTTGCTACTGATGAATCCTAGTATATGAGAATACGAGTTCACAAATTCAGTGAATTAAACAATCATCAATTACTTTGCAAAATACCCATCAAAGCCAAACTTCAGAAAGCAAGCTCTCTACAGCTATTGAAAATTACCCCGACTTTCCCAGCTGTGCTAGGTAAAAGGAAGTTTATCTGTCAAAACAGGAGGACCCTGAGTCTCTGGTTTGGAGAAAGAGCAAGGGGGGTGTGGGGGAATTTCGTGGGGAGCATCGAGTTAGGACCCGGGCTGGCAACCACACGGCCCTCACTTTTCCTGGGCGAAGCGCTGCACCTCCTGGGCGATCCTGCGCACGGCGGAGCCCCCCTGCTCCTCCTGGGCCAGCACCGACATCATGGCCTGGGCAAACAGGTACGTGTGCTCCCCGTGGCATACCATTTTCTGGAAAATTGCAGGGAAGAGAGTTTGGGGCTTCATAATTGCAGCACTGACAAACACCGGCAAAAGAGCCAGACCCCCCAACCTCTCTGTATGCAAATTAGCTATGCGGGGTTGGCCTTCTGAGCTGCACTCCGTCCACAAGGAAGAAGCACTTCATTCATGTCTGTATGGGCACGGCTCAAAGCAGCCTCCTTCTAGTCCGAGATACACAAAATAAAGGACTTACGGCAAACTCGGGGAGATTTTTTTCAAGGTTTTCCTCTCCTCCATCCAGAATCGTGGCTAGAGAGGTACGGAGAACTCTGGAGAAGACCTCCAGCTGCTGGCAGGCTGTGGACACGCTGGTTATCTCCCCTTGGTACCCGGCGTCAGAAATAAGCTGCAGTACACAAACAAGAAGCCAAAGGGAGCGTGAACGGGCAGTGAGCCGCCCCGCAGGAAGCCCGCCCGCTGTGTCCGCGGTGAGGCGGGCGAGCGCCGTTCTCCGCTCTCACACCTTTACTCCAGTCCCGGCCTTGCCACTGACCAGGCCTGTGGCCCAGATAACCACCCTGTCTTCGTTTCTTCCTGTGTCACATGAAGGAGACAAACCAGGCATTCTTTCTCTCTTTTCTTTTTTTTAAAGTGATCTCTGAGCCCAATGTGGGGCTTGAACTCATGACCCCCAGATCGAGAGTCACGCGCTCCAAGAGGCAAGCGGGCACCCCAAACTGGGCATTCTTAAAGATTCCTCTCAGTACAACCAGACTCTGTAAGTATGTGCCTGCCAAATTCTGAAACACAGTTCATGCTGTGGGGGCACCCGGCTGGCTCCGTCGGCAGAGCATGTGACTCCTGATCTCGGGGTTGTAAGTTCGAGCCCCACACTGGGTGTGGACATTACTTAACAACAAATTCTTTAAAAAACAAAACAAAAAAAACAAAAGCCCCACAGATATATATTCTATGCTTTTCTTTCTAACTGTTCAGACTTACTGAAGTGGTGGAGACCCTTACCAACAAAAGCAAATATGACGCTGCCGAAGAAACAGACCACCTCCCCGCCCACCCAAACCTCGCGCATCAGCACTCCCACGTGTGCGACTCTGGCGCTCTTCCTACCTTCACAGTGAAGTTCAGCATCAAACAGTCTGGGTGGGCTTCAGCCAGTTTGTAAAACAGATCTCTCCATGTGGTATGTGCGATCATCTGTTCAAGCCAAGCCGGGGTCTGCCGACAAACAAACAGGCGGCAATGTAAAAGGTCTAGCTGGGGCTTAAGTGAAGACGACAGCAAATAAACAGTCGTTGGGCACTCCGGCTGGAAGGGCCCCCGAGAGCATCCGGCCCCGGCCCTGCAGTCCCGGCAGAGGAAGCAGCCCCAGAGCCGGTGACACCACCTGGGAGGCTAAGCTGCAGCGCCAGGGCCCTGAAGGCCCACTCACAGCTTCCGCGAGCCTCCACGGCACACGAGAGCATAGGGAAGGTGCTTCTGGGAGACACACAGGAGCCTAGGGAGGCACACGGAGAGCGGGGCTGCAGCAGACGCACGAGTGACACACATTCATCGTCTGTGTGCCCCTGGCAGGAGGAGGAGACTCCAGTAGCTCAGCGGCTTCGTCCGTCACCAGGTGTGGTGGCCACAGCTCCCCTCCTGTGTGACTGACAGACCCACAGGCTGACTCTGGGTCCACCTCTCATGTGTCCCAAGGCCAGGCTTCCCCCTGGACACTCCCAGGCACCCACTGAGTGTGGCAGGGCTCGTTGGGCAGGCCTGTGCCCTGGACACCTGGGGCTCAGTTACAGGGGAAGGCGGTTCGAAGAGGCCCCACTGACACTGCGAAACTGCCTGAAAACAGCACCCTCGCCTAGGGCTCTTCACCCCCAACCTTCCTTCCCTCCGTCCCGCCCTCGGGAGCCCCATCTGCCTCACAGCCCCCACCCCTGCTCATCTCCCCGCCCACACACTCCCCTGTCACCTCCCCCGCACCAACCGGACCCGGAGCCTTCCCCCGGGGCACCCGGATGACCAGCACAGTCCCCTCAGCCTGTGCTCTGGAGTCCGCCCTGCCTCTCCCCAGATCACTGCCCGGGCACCGCTCAGCTCGCAAGAGCTCCCCACCCTGCACAGAGCACCCGGAGCGCAGCTCCGACGCGGCGCAGCTCGTCTCACACCGAGACTTTAGGACCCAACTGTTCCCGTTCCTCCCGTCACGGCGCGCCCCACTGTGCGCGTGCACGAGCCGAGGAACAACGGAGACAGACTCCTCACCTCTCCTTCTTCAGTGAAAATGGAATCTGCTTTGCGGGGGTCAAAATGTTTGATCAATAGACTCTTCAAGTGATTTTCCACCGTTTCCTGGACTTGCACGGGTTCGACACCTGCAAGAAAATGAAAACAAGCAGGTGGGAAAAGGGAAGCCCTGGGCCGCTGCTCGGCTTCAGGAAAAGTACAGGTCGGAAGTGTGCGTGTGAATCCAGGATCACAGAACCGCTTCTGACCACTTGGAAGCTGGGACGTCTCATAAAAATTACCGTTTGTTACATATTCAACGGTAAGATTCAGAAAGGAGCACAGGGCGGAACACGCAGGATGTCTGCCTACACGGAAAGGAGCACGGCATCTTGGCAGCGTTGGTAAGGACAAGGACAAACTGCCCACCCGGACAGGCGGGAGGATGGAGAGAGAGAGACCCTCCACGGCGGCAGAGAGCAGAGGGCAGCCACAGAGGCGCGCCGTGTCTCCGCGCTGCGGCAGCAGTGAGCCCCTGCCTCCCGGGCAGACCGAGCCCCTGCTGTCGTCCTCACGCAGCTCGGTGGACTTGCAGGCTCTGCCTCAATCATATTAACTAAAAGCCATAATAATACCCAGTCCTACATTATCCATCACCTACGCTGGCTATAACAGATCTCTTAAAAATGACACACGGAGGGACGCCTGGGTGGCTCAGTGGGTTAAAGCCTCTGCCTTGGGCTCAGGTCATGATCCCAGGGTCCTGGGATAGAGCCCCGCATCAGGCTCTCTGCTCAGCGGGGAGCCTGCTTCCCCCCCTCTCTCTGCCTGCCTCTCTGCCTACTTGTGATCTCTGCCTGTCAAATAAATAAATAAAATCTTTGAAAAAAAAAAAAAAGAAAGAAAGAAAAGTTACCCATGCAATTGTTTAAAAAAAAAAAGACACACGGAACATACACTGTATCATCCTGTAACTCTACAACATGGTAGGGCAAACAGCTCAACGAGAATCACATCCGCAGGCTACCTGTAAGCCTCAATTACTGAATCCAACATAAGAATCAAGCAGATGAAGGTGGGCAGGAAGTTCAGTTCCGACCTCCAGAAGTCTTAAAAACCAGGAAAGCAGACAATTGGAATTGGAATTGGAAAAAAGGCCTTTCCAATTTACCAGCATTGTAACCATGCAAAGGTCTGTAAGAAAGGCAGGGTGGGGAAGTGGCCAGCCAGGATGGGGGGCAACCCACAAAGCACCTGTCTGAATGAGCCACTCAGCCAGCAGGTTCACGGTCTGGGCCACGGCTGTGTAGTTCTCAGATAAGAGTTGGATAACGTTCTCCGGAGACCCTCCTGCCTGAAAATACCTAGAAAAAGTAACAGAAAAGCCATGGCACTCAAATGAATGTAGATGGGCATGGGGATCAATGATCAGAGAGCTAGGATATTCAGATTTTTAAAGTGGGGGGGACTAGCAGCCTTCCGTTCCAAGACCACAGTACTCTCCCTTCCGCACACTGTCCTCCGGATCTCCGAGTTGCCCCCAGCCTCCTCGCATACCAGTGCCTTTCCGTACACACCTCTTCAGAGTGTTAAAGATGGAGGGCTCCATGATGTAATCCCGGGTAGAGAATTTGTGCAGGCATTCTTGCTGGACCTCGGCGTCATCTTCTCCCTCTCCATAATCATCCTCCTGCTGGTGGTAAAAGACGCCAAGCGATTTTTTCATTAACACAAGTAGCCCATAATCTCACCTTAAATCCGCATCACCCTGTCCCTTTTGAAAGTGTCGCATATACATCTTCTCATCAACTTTCATGACAGTCTCATGAAGTGGTCGGGACAAGTAAGGGGCAACTACGACAATGGACGGACTTGTGCTGTGCCCCAACCCGGCGCACGTGTGCACAGTGGCCACACAAGTCACCTAAGCTGGCGGGGTGGCCGTTTCCTCCTCTACTAAAGGTAATAATAATGACTGCTCCCATCCGTCTGTTGTAAGGACTCCGTAATCTAATTTCTGGAAGAACTGAGCAGAGTACCTGACATTTAGGAAGAATTCAATAGATACTAGTTATTGTGTTCACAACGACTACTTCATATGTGCCCTTTAATGCTTCCCTCCAACAAAGGCTGATGAAGCGATTCCCGAAGGCATAAGCCATCAATACACTGTCAGAAAGTGAAGGTCACAGACTCGCCTTGCATCGCCAGGCCTGGCTGGAGACCCTGTTCTGGGTGGAAAAAATCTTGGGCAAGTCACCGAATCTCAGAACAAGGCTGGGTGGGGATGTGGTGACGTCCAGGTCCGTCCAGCACGAACGCTGACATCCCAAAGAACAAGCAGATGCTTTGTGAACACTTACTCTGTACTGAGCACTGCACTTGTCACCAGGACACCTGGGCCATATCAGATACCGCTTTTTCTGCCAAAGGACTTCACAAACCAGGAGACCAGCCTCCAAGTGACTGACTTCTGGGGTAAGACGTGGACCAGGAATCAGCAAACTACGGCTCAGGGCCAAATCCCACCCTTCTGTTTTTGTAAATAAAGCTTTATTAGAACCCAGCCATACTCATTAAAAATTTTTTTTGAATTTTACGTTTTGTTCATGGCTGCTTTCCCCTGTAACGGGAGAGTAAGCAGTTGTGACAGGGACCTGCAGAGCCTAAGATATTTACTCTCCGGCCCTTTACAGAACAATCTGCCCACATCTGGTCTAGACTAACATTCTGCAGATACTGATTTGGAAACAGGTTCTGTCTCTGCAGACTGGGGGTCTTCTCTCAGACCTTCCTTGTCTGTGGAGCCGCAAGCAAGGCTGTGAAGGAAGGCTGGCCTTCCCCTGGAGACTCAGCCCTGGGTGTCTGCATTGCTGGGATTCTTCCCTGGGCCCTATACTCTTCCACATCTTCTCTTACATAATGCCGCCTCCCTGTTCATAAATGTAGAATTTAGCCTGATGTCTCTCTCGAGCTCCAGACTCCAGTGTCAGCAGCCTATTCTCATTTCCATCCTGATGCCCACTAGTTCTCCAAACTCATGAGGTCCAAAACTGACCCCTCAACAGATCTTCCTACAACCTGTATTTTAGTAAAAGATTCCATCATCTACCCCAAACCCAGAAAGCTAGGAGTCACCCTCAGTTTCTGCTCCCTCACCCCACCCCACACCCCATCACGAAGACCTACCAATTCTGTCCCCCACACAGCTACCCACTCTGGCCTTTCTTCCCGTCTCTGCCATTCCTCACTTTGTGCATCGCTTGCAATAGCCACAGGCCCCTAATGGCTCAGTCTCACTCCTTCCTTTCAGTCGTCTTCCGAACGGATGCCACAACAGTCTTGATAAACCACAAATCCGACATCTCTCTCTTGCTTCAAGTTCCCAGTCTCCCGCAGAAAAGGTATCCAACCTCTAGCATGACTTGAACCTTCCACGTGGTCACCTGGCCAATCTCACCTCTTGCCAGTCCCCACCCGCAAGCGGAAGCCAGACTGAACTCTGCATTTCAGCAGCTCTGGGCTTCCAGCATCTGGATCTAGTACCACTGTAGCCTCTGCAATCTTCCTGTCTCTCAAATCCAGTAACATGGCACCGAGTGAACAGAACTTGTGTCACAGAAACTGACCTACCGCCATCTTTCAAAAGCCAGCTCATGTCACCCGTTTCTTGACTTCCTCTTCCTCCTCCAAGCAGTGAGAATGAACATGAAGTGAACCCCTCTCATCACCAAGAGCCTATGAGGGCCAGTGCGCTCAATTTTGATCATGATTAAAGTTCCCCAACCTCCTGCCCTTCCTAGCGGCCTAAGCGAGGGCATTAACCGGACGATCAGGCTACAAAGGGAGGGCACGGGTCTAGCCGGCCCTTTGCTATGCCCCAGCTGTGACGCTCTGTAACTTGAAGGTTCAATGTGTCAAGGAACAGGACATTCTGAACAGGACACATGAAGCCATCACGCTGGTGGCCCAGCAGTTCGATCAAGTGGCCGAGGAGACGGAAGGGCCTGGGTCGGATCCCCATCCTTCCCTTTACTAGCTGCGCAACCTTGAGCGGGTCGCTCGCGCTTTTTGCCTCACTTTCCTCATTTACAAAATGAGCAGATGAACCCCCGACTCGAAAGCCCGGGAGTGGAAGGAGGCAACGCGGGGAAGCGCCTGGTTGGCACAGGCTCTCGGCTACATCTGCCTCCATCCACCCAGAGCCTCCAAACACACAAATCTTGTGGTTTCACTCCCTGCCCCAAACTCCTGAACAAGTCACACTTGTCAGCAGCCATCAAAGGCCCTTCAGACGCGTTCCCTTGCAGGACCTCCTGCCACCGCGTCCACCGGGCAGCTCACCACACAGGCCGCCTTTCAGCCAGGCACACAACACCCATCTTTGCATCTCTGGACCTCTGCTCCGAGGCCGGCCCTGCGCCCCTGCCCCCTCCCAATGGCGCACACCCCACTGCATCCCCTCTTCCTTCAAAATGGGAGTTCAGGACTTCCCACTCCTGACGTTGGCCCCTGTTAACACGCAAAGCCCCAGGCTCCCCTCCAGGCCGCTGTCCGGTCGCCCCAGGAGGGGCCTGAGAAACTGCGTTTGGAACACGGGCCTGGGGCGCGTTTTCAGATTACACGAAGCTTGGGCCACACTGGCAGAGCCCGAGCCCCAGCTCGGACTGTCCAACCTGGTTTCGGCGGGAGGTGGGATCGACGCCTCCTCAGCCTCCATCCCCAAACCCTCAAGTCAACCATGGAAGGTCCTTTGGGTGTCACCTCGCCCAAGGACTGACTGAATCAGCCCAAAGCACCGGAAAGTGTGTTTTACAAACATCAACACACGTGGAAGAGAGACCAGCGTCCCACTTTTCCCCTCACGATGCTGACTTGGGACTTTTTCAAAGATCGGAGTTGTTCAAACTTGGGGCTCCGCGCCCAAGCCTTCGAGTTTGCGCCCTACCCGCCTCTGGGGACCGGGAAGCACCGGCGCCTGGCACTGAGGGGGGCCCAGGGGAGTGGTCAGCGGGCCCCTCGGGTCACGATCCGGTGGTCGGCATCGGTGAGGCCCAGACCCCGGGGAGGGGGCCCCCTGGCCCGGCCCCCGCCCCAACTCCTTTGCAGAGGAGGGAACCGAGGCCCAGAGAGGCTCGGCACTCTGGGCGGACCCTGCTGGCCTGGGTGCGAAGGCGGGCGGCAGGCGCTCCGGGGGCGCAGGGGGCGCGCTCCGGGGCGGGGAGGGGGCGGGGCACGCTGTGCTTGAACCACACGGCGACCGCGGGGCCGGGCGCGGCAGGGGCGGGGCCGGCCCGCCGGCGACCGAGACCAGCAGTCCTCGTCGGGGGCGCCCGGCGCTCCCCCTCACCTGGCCACCGTCCGCCTCGTCGCCCCACTCGGCCGCGCTCCCGAAGTAGTCCTCGTCCATTATGGCGCCCGGCGCGGGCCCCGCCATCCTCTCCCGTGAGCGCGCGCGAGCAAAGCGCATGCGCACGGCGGGGGAGGCGGGCAAGCGCACGCGCGGTCCCGCGGCCCCGCCTCCCGCGGCCGCGCGCCTGGGCCCGGGGAAGGGGCGGGGCCCAAAGAGCGACTGCTTAGTCGTGGCTCCAGGCGCCCAGGGATGGGCGGGAGCCGGCGGAGGCGGGGCCTGGACGAGGGGGTGGGGCCCAGAGAGCGGCTCCTTAGTCGTGGCTCCGGGCGCCCCGAGTTGGGTGGGAGCCGGAGGAGGCGGGGCCTGGACGAGGGGGCGGGGCTTAGAGAGAGACCGGAGGCTCGTGGCTCCAGGCTCCCGGGGAGTATGGAACTAACTCCCCGAAAGGATCCAGTAACACGGCCTGAGTGGGTCCCAGGAGTTTTGGCTCCGGATAGAAGTTTTAAACCAGGCTCACTCTTGACCTGGGTTCGAGGCCCCTCTGCCCTCGTTCTTCCGTGTGACTTTCTGTCCTGAGAGCATCGGTTTTCTCATCTGACAACTGGGCAGAAGAGCGGGGCTGATTTATGGAGCACAGTGTCTAGGGCCCACGAAAATGTTTCCATTTCTTTTAAAATCGGAGTATCAATAAGTAATATAATGGTGAGTCCAGCCGGGTTGTATCTGTATATTTGATATAAAGAACTGACACCATGTAATATATAATCTTAAATATTTCTTTATGGAATAAGGGACTACACAGGCAAAAGTGCTCCCAAATGTCATAATGCAGCCCTGGAAGAGAGGGCCTACCTCGTGGGGTTGTTGTTAAGGATAACTGAGATGATGCTTTTTAAGCCCACAGCATAGTTTCCTGCAGGTAACCATGTCAGGTAACCATGACAGACTGCTGATCATCATGGGAAGATTTGAGCAGGGAGGCTAACACCGTCGGAACTGGATGCTTTGAGAGATAAAGCCCATGCACCGGTAAGGAAGAACATTAGAGACGTGAGCTCTAGAGCAATGGTAATGGTGACCATTTCCAGAGGGCTTCCCAGGACCTGTGATTTCATTCATTCCTTCTCTCATTCATTCAACTCTTGTTTATTGAGTGCCCCATCATCTGGCCCTGTGCTACTCCTGCAGCTCACTGGTGTACAAACTGGACATGATCTTGGTCCTGGAGGAGCCTGCATTCTAGTGAAGGAGCTGAACAGGGAACAAACAAAAGTAATGACAGAGGATGACAGTGTTAGTGCTCCCAGATACTAGGAGAGATACCAGCTTTGGACCACCAGACAAGACTTCTTTGTGGAAACTTGTATTTGAGCTGAGAGTCATACGACAAAAGGAGTCAAGGGAGCTTGGACCAGGGAGCGAACATTGTAGGAGCCAAGCCTTGCCATGTGTCCTGGGAATGCAAAGGCCACGGGCCCTGGTACCTGGCCAGCCAGGGAGCCTGGGTGAACTGGTCAAGGCTGTCGCCAGGATGTGTGACTTGACCCTTTCCGGGGGCCGAGGAGCGGGCCCAGGAAGATGTTGCTGAGACTTCTAGCCTATGGGCATGGGGTGGCACGCCATGGAAATAGGGAGGAGAGCATAACGCCTTTCACTTGGGTACGGATCACAACACCCATGCAGAGATGCCTTGCAGGTGGCTGGAGGTGGAAGTCTGCGGCTCAGGATTCCATGAATCAAGCTCTAGCTTCTGTTGATGAGATTAAAGTGCATTAAGTTAATGAGTGCCCCTGCTGTTGGCTTATTTCAGGGCTCGTTTTCACTTGCTTTCTGGAAATGTTGCAAAGAGTGGATGGCTACTAAACTCCTACTACCTCTCCTCTTGGATTTTTTTTTTAATAGTGCCTGACTTGAAAGCCGGCAAATTAATATATGTGTAACTAATTACTCCTACAGAATCAGGGATTATTTCACTCACCTCTCATTCAACCTCAATAGGTTACTCATTATTAAATGGATTAACAAACAACCTTTAATGAAAGCATCACATTCAGTCTATAAGTCGCAATGATTTAGAATAATTGAGTCTGTAGGTCTTGCCTCCTGAGATATTGTTGGCCTGTTGTTTTTTGAAAAGCCTTATCTAAAATGTCCAAATTAGCTTGCTTTACTTAAAGTAAATAAAGTCATTGAAGATATTTTCCTGTTTCAGAGAAACTCTGGTGGAGAATTTCTATCGAAAGGAGGAGTTGGTTTCGCTTAATCCATTCAAGAAGTGCTTACTGTGTGCCTACTTGGTGTTCCGTGCGGCTTCGGGGCTATAAACCACAGACACAGCCCATCAATCTAGGGCTGATGACAGCAAAGAAAAGAAACGGAGTCTCAGGTGATGGTGTAGAGGGGAGCAGGCTCCAGGAGAGGGCAAGAAGGATCTTCCTAGGGAAATTATGTTTAAGCCCAGACTTCAGTCTGGAATAGAGGACGGAAAATGAGGCACAGCGCGAAACATGGCTGGAGGTCAGACATGGAAAAGGGTTTGGCGGGGAGGGAAAGAAGCAGGAGAGGACCTGGAAACTTGAAAGCAGTGTGGACTTGATCCCCGGGGTAATGGGTGACCGTGGAAAGCTTTGAAACACAAGAGTGACGGGATCAGGTAGAGGGTTTTCCGAAGGTCCTTCTGGCTGTGGTGGAAGATGTGAAGGAGCGAAAGAGAGGTTTGAGGACGAGCAAGGATGCTGTTGGGCGGGTCCAGGTGAGACTGGACGGTGGCTGAGAACTGGAGGCAGGTGTGAGGCAGGTGTGAGGGCAAAGCCCGTAAGTGGGAGAGCGTTAGCAGGTGAGGTGCGGGGGGAGTGCGGGGTCCTACCAGTGAGTGCATAACGAACACCCCAATGCTTTCTTGCTTCAGCCCACCCCTGTCTGTCTTGTCTCTTTCACGCCACTGAACCACACCTGCCGATGTCAACAGCTTGCCCTCTCCAGAAACATGGCCCCATCTTCATCTGGTTGGTGGTGCAGAAGTAACAGGCACCAGAGTCCATCCTCAAAATACTGTCCTTTCTCTGCGTCGGACGCAACCCTCTCCTGGTTCTCCGCCTACCTCCTCAGCTCTTCCTTCTCAGACGTCTCCCCCTGAGAAGTCCCTCTGTCTGTTGTCTAGATTATGCAGGTCCTCGGGACCTAGGCTTGGACCCTCCTCTGCTCCAACTCTCTTCCTGGGGGAATCTCACCCATCCCACGTCTTAAAACCATCTAGATGCTGAGAACTCCCACATGTTTCCAGCCCTGTGTCTCCTGTGATAGAACTGGCCTAACTGTCCCTTGGTGACCTTACCATTAGGTTTCCTGTGGATATCTCCACATCTGCATGAGTACCCCAAATGTGGTGCTTCTGTAGTCTTCTAACCGCAGGAAATGGGGCCATTGGCTCTGATTCTGTGCTGCCCCACCCACATCCAACACTAAGGCAAATTCTGTCATCGGGTCTGCTCTAAAAGCATACTTCAAATCTACCCACTTCCGACTCCACAGCTCCCACCTAGTCCAGGTCTGCACCAACCCTCGCGCAGACCTCTGCAACAGCCTTGAACAAGCCTGACTAAATCTATCCTTGCTCCATCACAGTTCGTGCTCCAAACATCCACAAAGCTTTTTCTTGTTTAATTTTGCGAAATTACTTTATCATTTAAAAAAAGCCACAGATTGCAAAGCTCCCCTTATTTCTTGCTCTAATTTCTGTCCTTAGGGTGCAAATGAAATGGACAAAATCTTACTGAACTTCTAGACGCAAGGTTCAGTGCCAAGGCTGGGGGTGTGGGGGGATAGGGACATGGTGACCAAGGGGAGGAGGCCACCAAGGAGCCAAGAACCCGGGGAGCAGACATGACAGGCGTAGAGATGCTTTAACATGAGGGGGAAGGTGGCGTGCTGGGAGACAGGTGTGGACGAGCTCTCTCAGAATTCAGAAGAGGAAGCTCTTATGGTCACTGGCTGAGATGGGGCTGTTCCATGGAAGAAATGGTTTGGGCAGATACTTGAAGGATTTGAACATGTTGAGATTGGAGGAAAGAGCATTTTTAGGAGAAGGAACAAGAAGGAAAGGCCTGGGGGAGAAAAAATGTCTCCATTCGGTTGAGCCACAGGAAAGGGAGAGAGGCAGTTGGGAGACAAGGCTGGAAGGTAGCATGAGGTTCCAGAATGCCTTGAATTACATCCATGCTACAGATTCTAGCCTTCATCCTATAGGGTACAGGCAGTGGAAGACCATGAAGGCATTTGAGCAGAAAATCACACGGACAAAGCTTAATATGATGAGGATATCTGACAGCTTTGCCTATAATGACTTAGTACAGTTCCCACCCTGGAATTTCCTTCTGCTTCTCCAAAGTGACTCATTTACCATTACAAAATTTTCTAGTACTCCTCTCTTTGAGAAGTGGTCCTTAATTTTCCCTCACCCTGAGTGTGGGCTGAACTTAGCTATTCCCTTCTAATGAGTGCAGTGGGCCAGCGGAGCTGTGAGGCTTCTCAGACTAGGTTCATCGTGGCCATATGACTCTTGCATTACTTGCTTTGGAGGAAAACAGATACCAGGTCACCGGCAACCCTCCGGAGAGATCCAGATGGTGAGGAATGGAGGCCTCCTGCAAGAGCCAAAGAAGTGAACTTGGAAGTGGCTCTTGACCCCCAGTCCAGTCCCAGGTGACAACTTGACTGCAACCTCACGAGAGAACTCACATCAGAAGCATGGAGATAAATCGCTTCTAAATTTCTGCCCTACAGAAACTATCAGATAATAAATATGTGTTGTGTTAAGCCACCAAATTTGAGGCCATTTTTTATGAGCAAAACTTAACTAATACAGGTATCAGAGTGGTTTTTTTTTATTTTATTAATTTATTTGACAGAGAGAGATCACAAGTAGGCAGAGAGGCAGGCATAGAGAGAGGGGGAAGCAGGCTCCCTGCTGAGCAGAGAGCCCGATGCGGGACTCCATCCCAGAACCCTGAGATCATGGCCTGAGCCGAAGGCAGAGGCTTAACCCACTGAGTCACCCAGGCACCCCTCAAGAGTGTTTTTTAAAAATGTAAAATCAGGGGCACCTGGGTGACTCAGTTGGTTAATTGTCTGCCTTCAGCTCAGGTCATGGTCCCAGGGTCCTGGGATGGAGTCCTGCATCGGGCTCCCTGCTCAGCGGGAAGTCTGCCTCTCCCTCACCCTCTGCTCCCTCTCTCAATTCATGCTTGCTCTCTCGCTCTATCTCAAATAAATAAAATCTTTGTTTTTTAAAAAAGTGGACAAAACTGTCAAAAATACCATTATAGCCCACTGGAAATTGGTCAAAGGCATTCAACAAACTGAGGTTTATTTTATTATTTTTTATTTATTTTATTTTTTAAAAGACTTTATTTATTTATTTGACAGACAGAGATCACAAGTAGGCAGAGAGGCAGACAGAGAGAGGGGAGGAAGCAGGCTCCCCACTGAGCAGAGAGCCTGATGCGGGACTCGATCCCAGGACCCTGAGATCATGACCTGAGCCAAAGGCAGAGGCTTTAACCCACTGAGCCACCCAGGCCCCTAGAGAAGGTTTATTAATAAAATTACTAAACTTCAGTTAAGAACAGTGTGAAATCGGTGACATTTTTGCCTGTGGATATTCCTTTTTTTTTTTTTTTTTAAGATTTTATTTTTAAGTTATCTCTGCACCCAATGTGGGGCTCAAACTCACGACCCTGAGATCAAGAACCATGCACTCCACCTGCTGAGCCAGCCAGGTGCCCCAGGATGCTCTTATTCCAGAAAGCAACAAGGGAAAGACCAAAAGTGACAAAGACAAGAAAGGAACAGAGAAAATATCCAGAAACAATGACAAAAGAAGTAATAAAATGGCACTAAATACATAACTATTGATAATTACTCCGAAAATATAATTTTTGGAGGACTACATGGACTAAATATTCCCATCAAAAGCCCTAGGGTGTCAGAATAGGTAAAAAAACAAAAAACAAAAAACAAGACCCATCTATATGGTGCCTACAAGAGTCATTTGAGACTTAAAGTCTTCCTGCAGATTGAAAGCATTTATGATGCAAACGGACATCAAAAGGAAGCAACAAGGGATATACAGTTAAAGACTGACCTCTCATCAGAAGTAATGGAGACCAAAAGCAGTGATGACATATTCAAAATGTTGAAATAAAAGAAACTGTCAAGCAGGAATTCTACAGCTAGCAAATACAAAAAAATGAAGGTGAAACAAATACATTTGCAGATAAACAAAGACTGAAAGAATTTGTTGCTAGCAGACCTGCTTTCCAAGAAATACTAAAGGAAGTTCTTCAAGTCGGAAATTAACACTAGAAGGTAACTTGAACTCATGAGGAGATATGAAGAATACTGGAAATGGCAAATATACAAGTCTCTATAAGTAGATTTCATCTCTTCTCTTGCTTTTTAAAAATATGTAAGACTGGGCAAAGCAATAATTCTAACACTGTGTGATCGGGTTTATGATGGCACAAAGGATGGGGAGAAAAATGAGACATGCTTGGAGAAAGTTCCTGTGTTACTGAAATTTAGTATTCTGAAACAGATTGTGCTAAATTAAAAAGCATGTTGTAATCTTTAGAATAACCACGAATAAAATTAACTCAAAAAATAGTAAAAAAATTAACTGACAAATCTAAGTGATTCATGAAAACATATTTAATATAAGACAGCAAAGGCAAACAAAAGAGAGACATATGACAAATAGAAAACAAATTGTAAAATGACAGTTGTAAATCTAATAATATCAGCAAAGTCCTTAAATGTGAACAGACCAAATACTTCAAAAGACAGAGACTGTCAGAATGGATGAAAAAGCAAGACCCACCATAGATTCAAAGACACAAATGAATTGAAAGCAGAGGGATAGAAAAAGAAATATGCCATGCAAACAGTAACCATAAGAAAGCTGGAGTTTCTGTATTAATATCGGACAAATAAGGTCACCTGGGTGGCTCAGTCAGTTGAGTGTCTGCGGTTGGCTCAGGTCATGATTCCGGGGTCCTGGAATGGCTTCCTACTCAGCAGGGAGTCTGCTTCTCCCTCTCCCTCTGCCCCCCCTCCTGTTTGTGCTCTGTCTCTCTCTCTATCTCAAATAAATAAATAAAATCTTAAAAAATATATCAGACAAATAGACTTTAAGCTTTTAAGACAGATCATAATGATAATACGTGAGTTAGATATAACAATTATAAATGTAGGTGCACATTATCAATCTCTCATGATTAACCCAAACAAATGAAAGAAAGGTTGACTTAACTGAAAGGAAAAATGGACAACCCAGTAATTTTAGTTAGTGACTTCAGTGCCCCACTCTCAATAACTAACAAACAACTGGGCAAAAAAGTAAGCAAGAGTAGGACTGCAAGATGGCACAGCCGCTATGGAAAACAATATGGTGGCCCCTTAAAAAATTAAAAACAGTATTACCATGTGATCCAGCAATTCCATTTCTGAGTATATATCCAAGAGAATGGAGAGCACGGTCTCAAAGAGATATTTGCATTCTCATGTTCACAACAGGCAAGAGGTGGAAGTAGGACCTTTGGGCTACTGATGGATGACTGAGTAGACAAAGTGCGGTGGGCACATGCAGTGGAATAGTCTAGTCTTTAAAGGGAAGGAAATCCTATCTCATGCGATGACATGGATGAACCTGTGGACGTTACGGGAAGTGAAATAAGTCAGTCACAGGCAGGTCAATACTTTACGAGTCCGCTTATGGGAGTTATCTAAAATAATCAAACTCGTAGAAAGAAAGTAGGATGGTGGTTATGAGGGCTAAGGGGAGTTGCTTTTGGTGGGTGTAGAGTTTCAGTTTTGTGAGATGATGAAGTTCTGGACATCTGTATCTCAACAATATTGGATGAATGAATATATTTAACAACACAAAACTGGACCCTCAGAAATGGTTAAGATGGTAAATTTTCTGTGATGTGTTTTTATCACAGTTTTAAAAAATCAACAGAGATATGGAAGACTTGAACAACCCTATTGACCAACTTGACCTGACATTTATAGAAAACTACCCAAAGGCTAAAGAACACATGTTGTTGGGGTGTCTGGATGGCTCAGTGGGTTGAACATCCAGTTCTTGGTTTTGGCTCAGGTGTGATCTCATGGATCACGGGATCGAGCCCTGATTGGGCCTCCATGCTCAGTGGGGAGTCTGCTTGGGATGCTCTCTCTCCATCTGCACTCCCCCTCCCCCACACACTCATGCTCTCTCTTTCAAAGAAAATAAATAAATCTTAAAAAAAAAAAAAAAGAATACATATTCTTTTCAAGAGTCCATGGGATGTTCTCCAGGATCAACCATCAGTTGGACCATAGAACAAGAGTCAAATTGTTAAAGACTAAAATCATACAAAGAAGTACATTCTCTTGTCACAGCAGAATTAAAATGGAGACACTCAGCTGAAAGATAACCTAGGAAAACCTAGAATTTTTCGAAATTAAACAAACTTCCTAAGCAATTTATGGATCAAAGAGGAAATCGCAGGAGAAGTGAAATAATAACTCTGAGGAGAATCAAGAACACAGCATAAGAAGAGGTACAGGATGGAACAGAGCAGCTTATGGTGACATTTATGACCGTAAATGCCTATCTTGGGAAAAAGGGAAAGGCCTCCAATCCATCACTTAATCTCCCCCTTCAAGAAATTAGAAAAAGAACAAACTAAACCAAATCCAGCAGCATGTAAGAAGGACCAGAGCCCGTGAGCAGGTGGGATTTATTCCAGGAACACAAGGTTGCTTTAGTGTCTAGAGATGAATTAATTCATCTATGTAGGCGAATGTCACGACCACTTCTCATCAAGGGAGATCGGTAAATTTCTCGCCCCACACATGTCCCTCTTGCCACATTTTCAAGTCCTCACCGAATGTCCCTGACTTTGAATCCTTTTACTTTTCTGCGTCCTCAATGCCACGAAGGGGTCGGTCCTCTCTACCCTGGATCCCAGGCCACAACCCCCTCTTCGCCTCCTCTGTCTTCCATTCCACTGCTATGGGGCCTTTGTCCGGTGGTTGGTTGTTCCGTGTGTTTGAGTTCTTACTGTCCCCGATCTGCAAGACATCTCAGTGGCTTCATGTGAATGTGCAGGCGCGCGTGCACACATGCACACTCCCCACCCCAGATAGCGTGGGGTTGTTTCCAGCCTCGTGACCCCTGTCAGTTCTTCAGCACGTCACCCTCTCCAGCCACAAAGGCCTTGCATTTGCCGTGTTCCCTCTGCTTGGGTTGTGATTTCCTCTTTTCCTTGGTCTAGGTAACTTCTCTCCATCCTTTAGTCCTCTACTCATCCGTTCTTTCCCTGAGGGTAGCCTTCCTTACTCCCCAGAAGAGGACGGGGTCCCCTACTATGTTTCATCACGGACCAGAGGTTCTCCACCAGGGACACCCCCCCACCCTGGTCACATTTGGCAGTGTCTGGAAATATTTTTAGTTGTCACAGCTGAGGGGTGGGGTGGGGTTGGGTCGTGGCATCCAGTCTGGGTGGGGTTGGGTCATGGCATCTAGTCTGATAGTGGGATCAAGTCTGAGTGTGCGTCTAGACACCCCACAAGGTGAAGGACAGACCCCACAGCAAAGAATGATCCAGCCCTAAGTGCCCACAGCACTGAGATGGAACTGCCCAGTAGCGGACCTCTGTTCCTCTCCGCTGCGGTGTGTGTCTCTGCGCTATTGGACACCCATGCGTGTTTCTTTGCTGTCTGTCTCAGCTTGACTGTGGGCTTCATGAAAGCTCGATTCATGATGGTCCTTAGTCACACAGGGTCCTCCAAGCTTGGCACAGTGCCGCATTCCTTCCGTGGTCTAGATACTACCATTCAGCCGTAGCTTTCCCCCTCTGTTTTCTAAGAGCATCTTGATTTTCCTGTGGGCAACACATTCTCTCTTTCATTTGTTTTTGGTAGGTCTGTCTCTTGCGGTGCCTCACCCCCACCCTGACCATCCCATCGCTACCCCCCCGCACCCCCCCCAGCCACGAGGCGGGCACATGACCACAGCCCGCTGATGAGGCCCCCTCCCGTTTTTGAAAAGGACGTTGGAAAATTTCATAAGTAAATAGGGAATCAATATTGGAAGCCGGCCACGCTCATTCCTTTACATCTGTCTGTGGCCGCTTTGATGTACAACATCAGAGCTGAGCAGTTGCAACAGAGACCCTGCATCCTGCGGAGCCGAAAACATTGACAGTCTGGTCATTTACAGAAAATATTTGCCAACCCCTGATCTAAAGCAATAATTCATGACTTCTCACTGCTGGGGCTGCCCTGGACCTCTGTGAGGCCAGCTGCTTCACTTTTCCTTCAATTTTGTCACCTTCCCAGTAACATCCAGCAACCCCATTTGCTGCCCCCACCCCACCCCCACACACACCTTTTTGGCTTGGGTGTAGCCCGGGTAGGTCTCAGAAGTCACCTAAGAGGCTTAACGAATGCAGCAACCCAACAGATGTGGGTTAAGGGGCTTAACATGGGAGCAGGTTGAAGGGTGCTCCCCCAAAAGATATGCCCATGTCCTGATCCCCGGAATCTGTGAATGTGACCTTATTTGGAAAACAGGTCTTTGCAATTATAACTAAGTTAAGGATCTCAAAACGAGATCACCTTATTTGGAAAACAGGTCTTTGCAGTTATAACTAAGTTAAGGATCTCAAAACGAGATCATCCTGGATTATCTGGGTGAGCCCTAAATCCAATGAGTAGTGTCATCGGAAGAGACTCAGAGGGGAAGGCGCCGTCAAGATAGAGGCGGGTCGTAGAGCGATTCTATGGCAGACGCGGTCAAGGACTAGCAGAGCTAGGTGTACACAGAGGAGGCAAAAACAAAAGCAAAAACAACCCAAACAAACAAAAAAATCAAAAACCAAAAGAAAAAAGGATATCTTTAAAGTCTTTAAGAGAAGGATCGGACCACCAGCAGCCTGATTTGGGACTTGGGGCCTCCAGAACCACGTGAAGACACATTTCTCTTGTTTTAAATCCCTAATTTGTAATAGTTTGTTACAGAAGCACAGGAAACAACAGTCATCGCATCTCCTAAAGCTCTTGAGGTAAGACCCAGTCTCCGTCACTCTTTAAAAGGCCTTTCGTGGCCTGGCCACTATCGTTGTCTTTCTTGTTTTTCTTTCTTTCTTTGAACCACTTTCTTGTTTTGTTTAGTTTTAAATGAACTAATTGTTTTAGGTTCCCAGCAAAATTGAATGGGAGGTACAGAGAGACTTCTCATATACCTCCTGCCTCTCTCTACTCCCGCCCAGAGCCCCCCAGTAAGAGCCCCCGGGACAGTGGCGCGTTCATTAAAATTGATGAAGCTACAGTGACACGTCATTATCACCCAGAGTCCACAGTTGACCTAAGAGTTGACTGTTGGTGTTACATATTCTCTAGGTTTGAACAAATTTAAAACGACATATCGGCCTTTACAGTGTGGTATAGAATCATTCCACTGCCCTGGAGATGGTCTGTGGTCCGTCTGTCTGTCAGCCCTAACTCTGTCAACCCCAAGATCTGTTTACTGTCTCCATAGTTTTGCCTTCCCCACAATGTCATATTTTTGGAATCATACAATATGTAGCTTCTTATCCTTAGTAATATGCATGTGGTTTTTCTTTTCTTTCTTCCTTTTTTTTTTTAGCCTGTTGATACGACGAATCACAGTAATTGATTTTTATTTAATATTTTATTTATTTATTTGAGAGAGAGACAGAGAGAGAGCATGAGAGGGGAGAAGGTCAGAGGGACTAGCTCACTCCCCATAGAGCTGGAGCCCAATGTGGTACTCGATCCCGGGACTCCACAGTAATTGATTTTTGAAGGTTAAAGGAGCTTCACATACCTCGGATCAATCTCACTTGGTCCTGATGTATAATTCTTTTCATATTATTAGATTTAATGTGTAAATGTATATATAGCTATATATCATTTTATATTACATATATATTTTCATTTATGTTCATGGAAGATATAGGTCTGTAGATTTCTTTTTTTATAATATCTTTGTCTATTTTTGGTAGGAAGGTAAAAATACTGGCCCCGTAAGCACGAGTTAGGAAATAGTCCCTCTGTTTCTCTCCACTGAAAGAGCTGATATTAAATTGGTATCTCTTTCTTGAAAGTTTTGTAGAATTCATCAGTGAACCAATCTGGGCTTATCGCTTTCTGTTTTAGAAGATTATTAATTATTGATTCAATTTCTGTAATAGATTTAGGCCCATTCAGTTGTCTGATCCTTCTTGTGTGGGTTTTGGCTGATTCTATCTTTCAAGGAAGGGAACCATCCATTTCTTCTACGTTACCAAATTTGTGGGCTTGTTGTTGATAATATGCCCTGATTATATTTTTACTTATTTATTTACTAAATTAAGATTTTATTTTAAGTACTCTCTACGCCCAATGTGGGGCTTGAACCCACAACCTTGAGATCAAGAGTCCCATGCTCTGAGCCAGCCAAGTGCCCCCTGATTATAATTTTAATATCCAAGGGATTTGTAGCATGTGCTCTCTTTCTTTTCTGATATTAGTAGTAATTTGTGTCATGTCTTTTTTCCTTAGCTGGCCTGGCTAGAAGCTTATTGATTTTACTGATATTTGCAAAGAACCAACTTTTTTTAAGATTTTATTTATTTATTTGACAGAGATCACAAGTTGGCAGAGAGGCAGGCAGAGAGAGGGGGAAGCAGGCTCCCCGCTGAGCAGAGAGCCCGTCTCGGGTCTTGATCCCAGGACCCCGAGATCATGACCTGAGCTGAAGGTAGACGCTTAAGCCACTGAGCCACTTAGGTGCCCCAAGAACCAACTTTTGATTTTGTTGATTTTTTCTATTGATTTCCTGATCTCAAGTTCATCGATTTCTGTGACAATTTTTATTTTATTTTATTTTATTTTTTAAAGATCTTATTGATTTATTTGACAGAGAGAAAGATAGCGAGAGAGGGAACACAAGCAGGGGGAGTGGGAGAGGGAGAAATAGGCTTCTCACCGAGGAGGACCCCAAGATCATGACCCAAACTGAAGGCAGATGCTTAACTGACTGAGCCACCCGGGCACCCCGAAAAGTTGTATTTTCATTTAGTTCAAAATATTTTAAAATTTCTCTTGTGATTTCTTCTTCGACTCACATGTTATTTATAAGTGTGTTATCCAATCTCCATATATTTGGAGTTTTCAGCTATCTTTGTTAGTAATTTCTGCTTTAATTCCATTGTGCTCTGACAGAAGACACTGTCTGGTTTTCTCTTTTATATTCTGCTTTATGGCCCAGAATGTGATCTCTTTCTGAATATGTTCCGTGTGCGCTTGAGATGAATCTGCTCTTGTTGGACAAAGTATTCTACAGATGTCAGTTATACGCAGGGGATCGACGGTAAGTTAATTCCACCATATCCTTACTGATTTGCTGCCTGCTGAATCTACCCATTTGTGAGGAAGGGGTTTTGAAGACTTCAACTTGGACAGTGGGTTCATCTATTTCTTCTTGCTGTTCTATCAGTGTTTGTCTCTAGCACTTGACATTCTGTTGTTAGGTGCATGCACACTGAAGATTGTTACAACTTCTTGGAGAACTGACCCTTTTCTCATTAATGTGATGGCCATCTTTATCCCTGATAATTTCTTTGCTCTGAAGTCTGCTCTGTCTGAAATCAATATAGCTATTCCCACTTTTTTCTCCCCAATTCAGTGTTAGTCTTGTTTATCTTTCTCTATCCACATACTTTTAATCTATATGCGTCTTTAAGTGTAAAATGGGTTTCTTGTAGACACCTATGGATGAGTCTCTCTCTCTTTTTTTTATCCCTACTGACAATTTCTGTCTTTTTGGTGTCCATAGGCCATTTCCATTTAAAGTGATCGTTGACATTACCGGATTAATACCTGTCATATTTGCTCCAGTTTTCTGTTTGTCGACTTTATTCTTTGTTCCTATGTTTCATCTTCCGTTCTTTCTACCCTTTGTCAATTGAGTTGAGCTTCTCTCAGTTGCTGCTTCTTCTCTCCTGTCTTAGCATATGCACTATTTTTTTTAAACTTTTTTTAGTGGTTGCCCTAGAGTTTGTCATACGTTTACCACGAATCCAAGTCCACTTTCAAATATCACTCTACTGCTTTGCGGGTATAGTTATGGTTCTTATAATAAGAAACTATTCCTCATCCCACTGTCCCATCCCTTGTGTCATTGCTGTCATCACTTCCATGACATAAAGCACCATATATCAACGCATCATTGAATGCGTTGTTGATCTTATTTTGAACAAACTCCTATCTGTTAGACCAGTTAAGAATAAAGAAAAAAGTTTGGATTTTACCTTCACTTACGTAGTCTCCAGTGCTCATCATTTCTATATACAGATCTGAGTTTCCAACCTGTATTATTTTCCTTCTCTCTAAAGAACATTTTTTTGAAGATTTTTTTATTTTTATTTTTAAGTAGTCTCTACACCAGGCATGGGGCTTGAACTCACAACTGTGAGATCAAGAGGCACATGTCCCACCAACTGAGCCAGCCAGGAGCCCCTTCTCTGAAGAACTTTTGACATTTCTTGGAAGGCAGGTCTACTGGCAACAAATCCCCTCAGTGTTTGTTTTTTTGAGAAAGTCTTCATTTCTCTTTCACCTTTAAAGGATAATTGGTCAGGATACAGAATTCTAGATTGGTGGGGCGTTTTCTTTAAGCACTTTAGATATCTCATCCCACTCTCTTTTTGCTTGCACGGTTTCTGAGGAGAAGCTGGATAGAAATCTTAACTTTGCTTTTCTGTAGGTAAGGTGGTTTATTCCTCTGGTTTCTTTCAACATTTTTTCTTTATCTTTGATTTTCTGAAGTTTGAATATTATATACCTAGGTGTGTTGTGTTTTGTTTTGTTTTGGTTTGGTTTGGTTTTGGTTTGTCTGTTTGTTTTACATTAATCCTGTGTGGCGTTCTGGGAGCTTCCTGGACCTGTGGGCTGGTATCTCTGTCACTTTGATGGGGGGACATTCTCCATCATTATTGTTCAGAAATGTCTTCTCCTTTCTCCCTTGTCCTTCTGCTCTTCCCACTAGGGGTATGTTACGTTGGTGGTTATCCCAGTGTTCCTGAATATTCTGTTTCATTTTCTTCCCAGGGTGTTCTTTTCTCTTTGCTTTTTTTAGTTCGGGAAGTTTCTATTGTCTATCTCCAAGCTCCCAGAGTCTTTTTCCAGCTGTGCCCAGTGTGCTCATAAGCCCATCAAAGGCATTCTTTCTGTTGTAGTTTTTGATGTCCAGCATTTCTTTTGTATTTTTTCTTCTCTCTGCATACATTATCCCGTGTTCTTGCATGCTGTCTACTTGCACCATTAAAACCGTTAGCACGGGGGGCACCTGGCTGGCTCAGTTGGTAGAACCTGCCACTCTTGATCTCAAAACAACAAAACAACACTTAACATATCAATCTTAATTTTTAAGGTCTCCCGGTCTCATCATTCTAGCCTCCCTGCCATCCTGAGTCTGGTTCTGCTGTTTGCTCTGTCTCTTTAAATTGTATTTTCACACCTTTTATTAGGCCTTTTAATGTTTTGTGGAGAGGTGGGCATGATGTGCCGGGTAAATGCCCTGCGGTGATCTGGCCTTTTGCAGTGCAGGGTACAGGTGTGGGGAAGGGCCACACTCTGGAGCCCAGGGGGTGGGCTCAGTGGTCGGGTGAGGCTGCGCCCACCGGCCTGCGCTTCGCCTGCCCTCCCCGGTGCTTCTGATTTCTCTTCCCTCCTAAGGTGGGCAGGCCGGGAAGGCTGGAGGGGCCGCAGGTGCGCCTTCCCTCCCCCCAGGTGGGTTATGCGGGTTACCAGCCCGCCACCAGGCTACCCCGGCGGGAAGCAGCGCGGAACTTCTCCGATTCTCACCACCCTGGTAAGCTCCTGGAGGCAAACCCCCAAAGCAGGGGTTCTCCGATCTCTGACCGCCCCCCCCCCCAGTTACTACCCCTCAGAACGGTCAGAGTCCCCCCGCCCCCCAGCCATTGCCCAGCCACAGGTCTGGTCCCCCTGCCCGGCGCTGTCCCTGTGAGTTGTGGCTCCTTCTCCGTGTGTGGGCGCCGCTGATTGCGGGGAGGGGGCGGGGTGTGAGGCGGCCTGGTTCCCGTCTGAGGTCGTGGGGCGCTCCGAGCAGTGGAGAGCGATGAGGGAGACAGCACCAAAGGAAGGGCCCTTCAGGCTGGCTCGGGGACAAAGGCCAGGGACGCTTCCCCAGAGGGTGTGGCGGGACAGGAGCCCAGCTGAGCCAGGAGGGACCCTGCAAGGGGGGCGCGCAGGTGCAGGGGACACACCGAGCCTCCGCCTGCACCATGGGCTCCCCGGCGTGCTGCGTCTCCACCCGCGGCGCGGGATCTGGTGTTGTGAGGAGAGATCGTCCGGGCAAGGTCCGCCTTGGTGCGCACTGGCTAGGCCTGGTCCTGCCAGTCTTCCTGGTCCCCCTTCACGAAGCCCTTCTGTCCCCGCGTCCCTCCAAGACACCTACTCAAGGACATGGGATGTCCAGTGCCAGAGCGCAGCCCTGCTCTGTCTCCATCTCCCTTCTCCGCCGGATCGGAGACGACGCGTGGATTTCTCAGTGTGTTCGGCTTTCTGTGCCGTCTTCTGCTGTGCTTACTTGTGAGGATGGAGTGGTGACCTCTAACGTCCCTGCAAAGCAGGCCACAGAGCAAGAGTCCCATTTTCTTCTTTTAAAAACTATTTTGCCCCCTCGCTTCCTTTGCCTTTATCTGTACATTTTACAGTCAGCTTGTCTATTTCTACAGAAATCTTTCTAGGATTTTTGATTGGAATCATACTGCACTTCTAGATCGATTTTTGGTGTAATTTACATCTTAACAATATGGAGTCTTCCGAACCATGAATACAAAGTATTTCGGCATTTACCTAGGCCTTATTTGATTTCTTTCATCGGTTTTTCATCTTTTTCAGCATGCAGGTTTTGCACATATTTTGTTAGATTTTAGCCTACACATTTCATTATTTTTTAGTGCCCTTGTAAATGGCATTTCAGAATCTTTCATTTTCTAATAGTTCATTGCTAGTGTATAGAAATGTAATCGATTGAATTGACATTGCATACTGTGACCTTGCTGAAAGCGCTTATTAGTTCTAGAAGCTTTTTACATTTTTTAAAAGAAGATTTTATTTATTTATTTGACAGAGGTTGCAAGTTGGCAGAGACCGGCAGAGAGGGGCGGTAGGGGAAGCAGGCTCCCTGCCAAGCAGAGAGCCCGATGCGGGGCTGGATCCCAGGACCCTGAGATCATGACCTGAGCTGAAGGCAGAGGCTTAACCCACTGAGCCACCCAGGCACCCCTGTTTTTTAATTTTTAAGTAGGCTGGAGGCTCAGTGTGGAGCCCAGGGCCAGGACTGAGCTCCCCACCCTGAGACCAAACCTGCAGCTGAGATCAAGTGTCCCACCCTTAACAGACTGAGCCACCCAGGGGACCCCTAGTTCTAAAAGCTTTTTAAAAATAGGCTCTTGTATATTCTACATAGATAATCATGTCACCCTTGAATTGTTCTATTCTTGATTATCAATCGATGTGACTTTTGTTTCTTATTCCCTTATCCCACTGGCTAGGGCCTCGGGTATGATGTTGCATAGAAGTGATGCGAGCAGACAGTCTTGCATTGTTCCTGCTGTTAGGAGAAAGCCTTCAGTTTTTCACAGTTCAGTACGATGTTAGCTGAAGGTTCTTTTGTAATTAAACTTTATCAGGGTGAGGACGTTCCTTCTATTCCTGTTTGTGGAAAGTTTTTATCATGAATTGTTGAAGTTTGTCAAATGCTTTTTTAGTTTTTTTTTTTTCCTCTCTCTCTCTTTCTTTCTTGTATTGAGATATTCGTGTGGCTTTTCTCCTTTGGTCTACTGATTCCATTAATTGGTTTTTGAATATTGAAACAATTTTGCATTTGCAGGATTACCTACTTTGTCATGATAGATTTTTCCTTTTATGTATTGCTGGATTCACCTTTCTAATATTTTGTTGACCATTTTTGTGTCTATGCTCATGAGAGATAATGACCTGAAGGTTATTTTTTCTTGTAATATTTACTTCAAATATGGATATTGGATAATGGCCTAAAAAATGAGTTAGGAACTAATTTCTTTGCTTCAATTTTCTGGAAAATTTTGTGAGAATTTGTATTCTTCCTAAATGTTTGTTGGAATCCATCTCTGAAGCCATCCAGGTCTGGAGTTTTGTTTTTAAGATTTCAAACTACAAAATCAATTTCCTATTATCTCCAGGAATATCAGGATCATCTAGTTTCTCTTTGGTGAACTCAGGAAGTTTGTCTTTCGGAGGATTTTTCCATTTCATCAAATTTGTCAAATTTATAAGTATGCTGTAATATTACCTGATGCTTTTAATGTCTAAGATCTAGAAGAGTAAGTCTTCCATTCTTTCTTGATATTGGTGGTCTATGGATTCTCTCTCTCTTTTCCCCCTTAATCGGTTTTGAGTAGGTGTCTTGCAGGGATGTGGGGACAGAAGGGCTTCATGAAGGGGGAGGTTTATAAATTTTATTGATCTTTCTGAGGAATCAGTTTCTTTCTCTATAATTTTTCTGTTTTCATTCACTAATTTCTGCTTTTATCTTTATTTTTTGAAGTTTTTATTTATTTATGTATTTGTCAGAGACAGAGAGCACAAGCAGGGGAGCGGCAGGAAGAGGGAGATGCAGACTCCCTGCTGAGCAAGGAGCCCAATGGGGGACTTGATCCCAGAACCTTGCGATCATGACCTGAGCTGAAGGCAGATGCTCGACTGACTGAGCCACCCAGGCACCGCTCTGCTTTTATCTTTATTACTTGCTTCTTTCTGCTTTGAGCTTAAGCTAATCTTCCAACTTTTTTTTTTAATATTTTATTTATTTGACGGAGGGAGAGCACAGGCAGGGGGAGTGGCAGAGGGAGAGGGAGAAGCAGACTCCTCGCTGAGCAGAGACATCCCCTCCACCCACAAAGCCCGGGCTCGATCCCAGGACCCCGGGATCATGACCTGAGCCAAAGGCAGATGTTTAACTGACTGAGCCACACAGGAGACCCCAATTTTTTAAGGTAGTAGCTCAGATCATTGAGTTGATACCTTCTGGGGTTTCTTGTTTTGTTTTTAGATTTTATTTATTTATTGGAAAGAGAGGAAGAGAGGGAGAGAAAGAGCACAAACAGGAGGGAGGGGGAGAAGGAGAAGCAGACTCCCCGCTGAGCAGTGAGCCCAACGTGGGGCTCGATCCCGGGACCACGATCTGAGGTGAAGGCAGACACTTAAGTCACTGAGCCACCCAGGCACCCCTGATAACTTTTTGTTCCTAGTATAAGTATTTAATGCTATATTTTTTTTCTCTAAGTACTGCTTTAGCTTCATCCTACAGATTTTGCGTTCATTTCATTTACTTCAAAATAGTTTTAATTGCCCTTGTGACTTTTCCTTGACCCGTGGGTTATTTAGAAGTGTGTTAATTTCCAAATAGTTGAGAATATTTCAGATGTCTTTTGTTCTTGGTTTTTTCGTTTAATTGTTTTGTGGTCAGAAAATATACTTTGTATGATCTAATTCTTTTCAATTTGGTGAGGCTTGCTTTATTTCCCAGAATACAGTCTAGCTTGGTCAATATCCCATGTGTTCTTTAAAAAAAAAAAAAAAAAAGCGCATTCCTCTGTGTAGTGTTGGATCCATGCACTTGGGTGTCCTTCATTCAAGAGACGTTTTAATTGAGTTTTCTGCGTCTTGCCACTTGAAATGTTCCCACCAGTAAGGAATTGATTGCCCAGTCATGTGACCACAGGAGCAAGCTTTCCTGTTCGGCACCCCCTCGGTACCATACGATCGGAGGCAGGGGTCCTTGTTCCCCAAAGGCACTGGGGGTGCCAACCTGGCAAAAACAGTAAATATTACTGCTGTCCCCCTCCCCATGGCTTTTGTGGGTGCATGCACAGACACAAGCTCAAAGTGCCCATGTGGACGATGTTATATCTCCTGCGTGACTCAAACATTTCCTTGGTTTTCCCGAATGAGAGAATGCGAGGTCGCGTCCAGTGAAAACGCAGCTCCCAGCCCGGGTCTCTGGTGAGCTCCATATGCATTTGGAAATGTCTGAATATCACTCCTGCTTCAGGAACCATGTGCTAGATGAGGAACGAACACACTTCCAGCCCTCCAAGGAGCTGTTGGTGCAGAAAAGCCATAGAAAAGGAGCCCGCAGCGCAGCCGTTACTGCTTGTCTTCGCGGTCTGCCAATAGGATGCTTTCTGCGAGCTGGTGTGTGAGGTGTCCGAGGGGACCCATTTAAGTGAGACGACTTTGCGGAAGGACCGGAAAGGGATAAAAGAGGACATCTGGTGGACGTGCCGGGTCAGAGGTGCTCACCAGGCACCGTGCGGGGTTTCTCCAGTAAGGAGAAAGGGGGGTTTCTGTGCTGTCCGAGAAACCACCCCATGAACCCCGTGCTCACTCATTGACATTTTGTGCAGTGGCTGCACTGTGCGCCCCGTGGGGATGTCCTAGGAGTCACCAGGCACACCCCTCCCAAGTGCCCAGTGATAAGGATGATCTGCGTTTTCCTCAGAGAGACAGCACTGCTTTTGATTGTGATTTTTGGAGGCAAGGGGAAGTTTCATCCTTTCTCTCTTGGCCTGTCAACCATGATGCGACTTAGTTCACACCTGTCTTAGTAAGCCAGCGAGAGGGTTCTGATGCTGAGGAGACCCCTGCCTGCTGCTTACACAGGAACAGAAAAGAGCCTTAGCATGGGCCTGATCACAAGCCCACTGATACCTGGAGCACATGACCTTCACTGTGAACGGCAGGTACTGGTAATGCTCAAGGTTCTTAGGATCCCAGTAGTGAGCACTGACTTAGAATAAACACCCGGAGGCCAGAAATTTGGGTGTGTCCGTTCTCCTAGGGCACATTTCCCCTTGGGGCCTGTGAGGAGGACCCTACGTTGGCCTTGGTGCTTACCGAGATCTCACGGCTCCCTGGCGTCTACTTTATTCTGGTCCAGAGACTCAGAGTCGATGGAGAGACTTGGTGTTCAGAATAGGTTTAAGGCCTTGACTTTCTCGTGTCTTGATTGTGTTGATGTCCCAAAGCGAGGCCTGTTGTCCTCAGACCTGGGTCTATTTTAATTTATGAAGAAGAAAAAAGGCTCTTCTGTCACTTCAGTGCCTGAGACCCTTATAGTTGATTAACCACCACGAAAGATCTCCGGGCTTCGCAGGGTTTTGTAGAATTGCATAACGCCTGCCTCGTTGCTTGTTAGGGTAACTGGAACCCGTAAGTAGAACCTGCTTCTGGCCGGTTAACTGCGGTCACCTTGGGACCAAGCTGCCTCTGGCTCTCCCCATCACCGCAGCAGCTGATCAGATCCCACTACAGCCCTCACTGCCCGAGCTTCCGGGCTGGCAGACCAGGTCCCTAGAGTCCAGCTTACAAGCCCACTCCTCAAGGCAGAGGTAAATGTAGTCCTTCTGGGCCTGGTGGGAGACAAGACGGCCGGGTGGGGTGGGGGAGGGGTCCTGGTGAGTGGGAAGCCTTGGCTGGTTCCAATTCGGCATTCCTGTCTCCAGAAGTCTCTGAATTCTTTCCTCGATCTTTTGCCAAAGTGTTTCTGGCCTCTCCATTTCATTTTGCACAGAGCAGCGTTCAGAACGTTGGTCAAAACAGCAGACGGCTCCAGCAGCCGCGTGCGCCTCCTGGAAGATGCCCTTGAATCCATGACCTCATGCCCATGGGAGCGTGACCCGCCGGCTCGTCCCTGCCCACGTTGCCGGCGGTCCGTGCCCCCAAACGCACCGAGTGTGTGCCCATCGGTGTTGGCTCCTTCCGGCCGTCCTTGGAAGCCGGCCTTCTGTTCCCGCCCTGCTTCTGCCCTTCACTCGCGGAGCTCGTGGAGTCTGGATTCTGGTTCCCAGCCCAGCCCGCCTGGGAGGGAGGAGGGCGGGAGAGAAAGGATGCTCTTTCCCAGGAGGGGCAGGGTCTTCCCTTAGGGAGCGGAGGCCCCGCAGGGCTGGGGAGTCTCGGGCTGTGTCTGGGTCTCTCTATCCCGTTTCCAGCCCGTCCGCTCTTCTCTTTCCCCCGTTCCTGCAACTTCCAGGCAAGAGTACGAAGAGTCAGCAGTGGAAGGAGCGGTCTCGGATGGGCTTGGGTTTTAGGGGTTTGGGCCTCCTGATAGCCTATTCTGGAGTCTTTGAACACAGCTGTAGAAAGGCTCTCCGGTTTTATGCCCTTCCTGGAGGAAAGAGCTTTGGGATTTAACCAGCTGGAAGGTTGGTTCTCAGTGAGCCGCACAGGCAAAAGCAACGCCTTGATTTCCGTGTTTCTGCGCTTCTTCCTCTCCCTTAAATAGGCTCCCGGATAAAGTTAAGGGGGCAAGGTGAGGTGTATGTACAGTCTGGTACCTTTTCTTTTGGAGACCTGGTTCTCACACCCTATAATTTACCCTTTTAAAGCATACAATTCTGCGGGTTTTCGTTTACTCACAAGATTGAACCATCACCGCCACAACTTAGTTTCGGAGCATTTTCATCATGTCCAAAAGCAGCCGTGTTCCCTTTAGCAGTCACTCCCCATTCCCTTCCACCGGCCCCCGACAACCACTAATTTACTTTCTGTCCCTGTGGATTTACCTGTTCTGGGCCCTTCATCTAAATGCCGTCACACAATGTGTTGCCTTATGTGACTGATTTTTTTTTTTTTCACTTCACCTTCACTGTGAAAATGTGTTCAAGATTCAGTCTTGTTGTGGCCCAGATCGGTCCTGCGTTCCTTTTGCTGGCTAAGTACTATTCCGTTATGTGGATGGAACATATTTGTGGATGAACGTTGGCTTGGTTTCCGCTGTTTGTCTATGAGGAGTAGTGCGGCTGTGAACAGTTGTGTACAGACCTTTGTATGAACACGCTTTCATTTCTCTCGGGTATGTGCTAGGGGTAGAATTGCTGGGTCATGTAGTAACTCTATGTTTAATTTTTCGAGGAACTGCCAGACTGTTTCTTTCTTTTTTTTTTTTTTTCCAAGATTTTATTTATTTATTTGACAGAGAGAGATCACAAGTAGGCAGAGAGGCAGGCAGAGAGAGAGAGGAGGAAGCAGGCTCCCTGCTGAGCAGAGAGCCCGATGTGGGACTCGATCCCAGGACCCTGAGATCATGACCTGAGCCGAAGGCAGCGGCTCAACCCACTGAGCCACCCAGGCGCCCTGCCAGACTGTTTCTTAAGTGGCCGCCCCATTTACTTTCCCGTGAGCGATGTGAGCCGGTGCTGGGTCCTCCGTTTCCTTGCCCATTTTTTATTATAGTCTCATTAGTGGGTATGATGTGGGGTATGTTATGTAATCATGAAGAGGAAAGAAGAGTCTAACTTCATGTGATTGCTTATTATTTTTACAGAATAGCTCTGAGACATTATATGCAAAACTAGCGGTATTGGGGGGGGAGGGGCTCCAGGGCGTTGGGGGCATCAGGGGCGGGGGCTGGATGGGAAGGAGATGTCCTTCTCTGCTCCCTTCTCTGAGTCCTTCCGTTTCAGACATGTGGACGTGTTACTGAGACAACTAACTACATTCATTTCAACTTTCTTTTTAAAAATTATTTTATTAAATATTTTATTTACTTATTTGAGAGAAAGAACAAGCAGGGGGAGGGGCAGAGGGAGAGGGAAAAAGAGGGAGCGACATGGGGCTTGATCCTGGGACCCCGAGGTCATGACCTGAGCCAAAGGCAGATGCTTAACTATCTAAGCCGCCCCGGTGTCCCTAATTTGAACTTTAAAGGTATTAAAACATTTCTTGACTTAGAGCAGGGCTTGACAGCTCTGACCTGTGGACGGAATATGACCGGCCCCCTGTTTTCATGTGCCCGTGTGAGCTCATTTGTTTTTACATTTTGAAAATGGTTGAAAACAATGAAAGGAGCCTCTTTTGTAGCACATGAAAATTATTTGAAATTCAAATGTCAGTGTCCCCAAATAAGATCTTATGGGAACACAGCCGTGCTCTGCTCGTTTGTGTACATAGTTCCTGTGGGTGTTTTCCTGCTTCCCTGGGGGGTGGGGACCCTGTGCGGTGCTGTCACCACCCCGCGCCCCCCAGAACATTCACGGTGCAGTGACACAGCCATAACCCAGCGGCTCTCTGAGTCTGCATCCTGTGAATTCCTTAGGTTTTCTTGCTTTATTTTTGTCAGTAAGCCCTCTGCACAACCTGGGGCTCAAACTCACAACCCCAAGATCAAGAGTGCACGCTCCACTGGTGGCGCCGGCCACACGCACCCCTACTGACATCTACCCCCCCAAATTACCAATGCATATCTTTGGTGTTAAAACAAGAAGGACAAGAGGACAAGGGGACAAAGGTGAACCGCAAATGTCATGCTGGTAAGGCGTCACGGAGTGTGGACTGTGTTGCTCTCCAGTTACAGACCAAGACCTTGGTGGGGGGGGGTGGCGGGATGGCCCGCAGCTGCGTCACGGGGTCCGACATGTATCGCCTGGCCAAGCGTTCCTCAAAGTCTTCCCAATGCCCGGGAAAGAGATAGGCAGGAAAACCGGAAAAATGTAAAACCTTGTCTTGTCATGGCAGAATTTCCTCCCGCACATAAAAAATAAAAGGATCTGCTACCAAAATAAATTATAAAGCGTCTCCTTTGTTAGCCGAGCAACAGAGCTGCTTATCACTGATGGCTTCATTAAATGGTGTTTGATTGCAACAGCTGAAAAGTGCGGCCGGGGGAAAAAGAACAAACAAGCTTGTTTAAGAAAATGAGCCCTGCATGGAGAATAGTTGCTGGGAGAATCAGGACACGGGGAGCGACGGCGGCTTCGAAACAAGGTAGAGGTTCCCACCGGGTCGTTGTTGAATCGAGGAGTCGATGCAAAGTTAGAAAGTGACCAAAGAATGAGCGTCTATGAATAGTCGGTGAGAATACCTTTAAGGATGTTCAAGAGAGGGCACCTGGATAGCTCGGTCGGTTAAGCATCCGGCTCTTGATCTCAGCTTAAGTCTTGACCACAAGGTTGTGAGTTCAAGCCCCACACTGGGCTCCACACCCAGCATGAAGTTGGTGGGGGGGGGGGGAATGATAAAAACTTGCAAAAACACAATTCAGTGCTATGAAGTTGGGTTACGGGTGGCGGGTTACGGGTTGGGTTACGGCATGCGTGGAGTAGCAATTGGCTGAGCCGAACATATGCGCGAGGCTTGTGGACCTGGAAGGTGTCGAGACCTGTGGTCAGGTACAGGTGTATTTGTTTGCAGGTACTTGGAAGAAAATCTTGGAATCTGTCCTGTTTTATTGAACCCGTAGCGTCAATGGTGAACTTCATTTGGTCTTGTAGGGAGCAAATGTAGACCAATGATGTTCTGTCAGAAATACAGGAGGAAGAGTCTGACTTGGCCTCACACAGAAACTTGAAGGCCCATCTCTGGGGACATGTTCTCGAGATGTTTTGAGCTTAGAGCCAGGACTGAAGTTTTCCCGAGCTGAAAGAACCTCCTTCAGCTTCTACTATGATACGTTGAGTGACTTTGGAAATTGCATTTTGCTGTGGACTTGAAAATGTTATTTAATGAGTTCAGACTAACGTTAGCAGGCAATACGGTGCTTCTATGCAAAACTTCTATTGTGGGAAAGTCTTTTCCACTTGGCTTATACTGTAGGAGTCTCAGGGAATGTCAAGCAGCTCTGGGTGCTTCCCATGCTGTCAAAAGTTGAAATAAGAAGGAAGAGCCCATTCACGTACAGACCTGCGGTGCCTTAATGCTTTGAGCTCGCACTACATTTCAAGCAGCGTTTCTTAGAACTTGATGCGAGCTCAGAGGAAATCTAATATTTCAAAATCCACTTAACTGTGCAACAGAGAAGTTTCCACACAGTTGCCAACTGGAAGTGATTAATCTGTTATGGAATGACATGCTAAAAGACAAATACCAAGAGAAGAACCTGGTAGAATTTTGTAATCACCTCATACGTGATGAATTTGCTCAATTAAGATCACAGGCTTATGGACTGATGCCAGTCTTGGCAGCGCCTGTCTGTGCAGAGAGGCATTTTCAAAGGTGAAGCACACAAAATCTCATTGCAGTAAGAGACAAGAGCTTCTGTGATCGGCTTTGATTCGAGCGGACACTCACTTTGACCACCCGTTCAACGAATGCGAGTCCAAGTGTTGGGCTCACCAGGGTTACTGAAGGGTATTCTGTTCTTCTCCTGAGTAGACCTATATAACAAAAAATTTATATTATTATATTTTTAACTTCCTTGATTAAACATCTGCAAAGTTTATTTCCTCTCTTGCTATCAAAATGCCTACATTACTGAGTTTCCCCGTTCTTTTGCAGAGTCGGCAATATTTACTATCCGGTGTTTTCTTCAAAGCTTCCCTGTTGGGGGCATCTAGGTGGCTCAGTCTGTTAAGCGTCCGACTCTTGATTTTGGCTCAGGTTGTGATCTCAGAGTCATGAGATCGAGCCCAGTGTTGACTCTGCTCTGGATGTGGGGTCTACCTGGGAGTCTCTCCCTCTCTCTCCCTTTACCCCTCCCCCTCACCAAAAAAAGCTTGCAAGTTAGACTGATGAACTTAAGAGGTATGTGGGACATTTTCCATGATAGACCATATATTAAGCCACAAATAAAGCCTCAAAAGATTTAAAAAGATAGATATCATACAAAATACCTTCTCCAACCACAATGGGATGAAGTTCGAAGTCAGTAACGGAAGGAAAACTGGAAAATGCACAGATTTGTGCAAATTAAACAACACTCTTCACGAGTGGCTGAAAGAAGAAATCCTATAGGAAATTAAAATATTTAGAGATTAGTGAAAACAGAAACACAACAGACCCAAGTGTATGGGGTTGCAGTTGAAAGCAGTGCTAATGAGGAAATTTATAGCTACAAACACAGTAAAAAACAAGAAAGATCTCAAATCAGCAACCTAAATTTACAACTTGAGGAACGAAAAAGGAGAGAACACCAGACGCAAGGCTTGGCAGAAAGGAAATAAACTTGAGAGCCGGCGCGCGGGCCTGGGTAGCTCATGTCTGGGATCAAGCCCTGAGTGAGGCTCCCTGCTCAGTGGGGAATCTGCTTCTCCCTCTCCCTCTGCCTCTCCTCCCCGCTTGTGCTCTCTCTAACGTCGATGAATAAGGTCTTTTTTTTTTTTTTTTAATTTGTTTACCTATTTGACAGAGACAGAGATCACAAGCAGGCAGAGAGGGAGGCAGAGAGAGAGAGGAAGAAGCAGGCTCCCTGCTAAGCAGAGAGCCCGACGCGGGGCTCGATCCCAGGACCCCGGGACCATGACCCGAGTCGAAGGCAGAGGCTTTAACCCACTGAGCCACCCAGGCGCCCCCGAATAAGGTCTTTTTAAAAAACAAAAATTAAAAGCTTAGGGCAGAGATAAAATAGAGAAGAGGAAAACAGGAGAGAAAACGAACGAAACCAGAAGTTGATCCTTTGAAAAATCCCCCAAACTGGCAAACGTGGAGCCATGTGAACTAAGAAGAGAGAAGACTCAAATTACTAAAATTGGAAATGAAAGTGGGGCCGTTTCTACCGATTCTACAGGTATAGACGGAGTATAAGAGATGACGGTGAAAAACCGGACGCCGACGAGTTGGATCAGCCAGATGAAGTGGACACATTCCCAGAAAGGTCAAACCTAACGAGACGGAATCATGGAGTAGAAGATCTGGATAGACACCACCAGTAAAGAGACCAAGTCAGGAATCACTAATCTCCCCAGAAAGAAAAGGCCTGGACCCAGCTGCTTCATCGCTGGATTCTACCAGATGCTAAACGGAGAACCAATACCAGTCCTTTAAGGTGTTTCCAGAGGAGTGAAGCGGAGAAAACACTTCCTAACTCGTTTCTTCCACACCTGACAGTGTTTTTTATCTTTTATTTTTTTAGAAGGTTTATTTTAGAGTGAGGGAGAGACAGAGTGCAAGCAGGGCAAGAGGCAGAGAAGCAGACTCCCCGCTGAGTACAGAGCAGGACGGGGGGCCTGAAACCGTGACCCTGAAATCATGACCTGAGCCAAAATCAAGAGTTGGACTTTCAACCGATGGAGACGTCTAGGAGCCCCCAAAAGTTGTTTTTTATTAAAGCACAGGGACAGGACCTGTGGGCAGAAAGAGCTGCCCTGGGACTGTGAGGAGCGATTGGTTTTTCTGAGTCTACCATGACTCTGATACCAAAGCCCGGTAAAGATGCTACAGTCAAATGAAGCTACACACCGATGTAACACACCACAGCAACAGAACGAAGGGAGGGAAACCCCACATGATTATTGCAGCTGATGCAGAAAAAGCATTGGAAAATTCAATACCTTTCCATGACAAAAACACTCAACACACTAGGAAGGAAACTACCTCCCCTAAAAGCCATCTGTGAAGACCTCAGGGAACATCATAGTCAATGATGAAAAACTGGAAAATTTCCTCTTAAATAGGCCTGGGGGATGCAGTTGGTTAAGTGTCTGCCTTTGGCTCAGGTCATGATCCCAGGGTCCTGGGATCGAGTCCTTCATCGGGCTCCCGCTCAGCGGGGAGTCTGCTTTTCCCTCCCCCTGCTGCTCCCCCTGCTTGAGCTTCCTCTTTCGGACAAATAAATAAATAAAATCTTTAAAAAGTAAGAAATAAAATTTCCTCTAAGATCAGGAAGAAGGGAAGGGTGGATGCCACGCTCCCCACTTCTGTTCAACATTGTACGGTAAATTCTAGCCAGAGTAATTAGGCAAGAAAAAGAAAAGGCATCCAAATTGGAAAGGAAAAAGTATAATTGTCTCTGTTGCCAGATGATGTGATCTCCTAGATAGAAAACCCCAAAGATCTCTCTCTCTCTCTCTCTCTCTCACACACACACACACACACACACACACACTATTAGAATGTTAGAACTATTGATTAATCTCAGCAAAGTAGCAGGACACAAAGTCAACATATGAAAGTGAACTACATTTATATCCAAAAACAATGGGCAACTGCAAAGGAAACTACAAAAGCAATTTCATTTATGATGGCATAAAAATAATTTAAAAAAAAACTTAGAATGTAATCAAGAAGGTGAGAGATGCATAGTGAAAATTACAGAATATTGCTGAAAAGGAATTAAAGGAGACACCCGTGTGCGGGAACAAATCCCACTGTCACAGAAGACTTAATATTGCTAAGATGTCCACACTGCCCAAAGCCATTGACAGGTTCAGTGTAATCCCTACCAAAATCACATTTTAAAATCCTGTGTTTTACAGAATAGGAAAGCCCCATCCTAAGATTCATATGGGATCCCAAAAACCCTGAATAACCAAAACAATTCTGAAAAAGAACCAAAGAACAGCTGAAGGACTTAAATGTCTTGATTTCAAGCCACACTCCAAAGCTCCAGTAGTCAAAATATTGTCGTACCAATGTAAGGACAGACAGACAGAGCAGTGGAACAGAATAAAGAGGCATGGAATAAACCCTTGCATGTGTGGTCCAGTGATGCTTGACAAGAGGGGCTAAGGCCATTTGGTTGGGAAAGTATAGTCTTTTCAATAAATGATGCTAGGAAAACTATGTAGCCACATGCAAAAGAATGAAGTTAGATCCTTACCAAACACTATCTACAAAAATTTACCCCAGGTGGATGAAAGATCTACCTATGACACTTAAAACTATAAAAACCTTAGAAGAAAACAGGGCAAGAACTTCACAACATTAAATCTGGCAGTGATTTTTGGGGATATAACCCCAAACAACAGGCAACAAAAGAAAAAAAACACGGAAAAATTAGATTCCCTGAAAATTTAATGATTTTGTTCATCAAGACAATATCAGCGGAGTAAAAAGGTAACCTCCAGGATGGGAGAAAATATCTGAATATCAGTAAGGGATGAGTATCTAGAACATTTGGAGAGCTCCTGAAGATGACAAATCAAACAACCTCTTTTTAAAAATGGATAAAAGACCTTATTAGACATTTCTCCAAACACGATATACAAATGGCCAATATGCCTATGAAGGGTGTGCTGCGTCACTCATCACTAGGAAAAGCAAATTAAAGCTGCCATGAGATAGCACCTTATGCCCATCAGGATGGCAACTATGAAAAGAAAGAATAAGAACTAGTGTTGGCAAAGGTGTGGAGAACTTGGAACCCTCATGCACGATTGGTGGGAAGGCACACTGCTCCAGCCACCGAGGAAAACAGGATGGCGGTTCCTCAAACAATTAAAAATAAAACTACCAAATGATCTATAATTCTGTTTCTGGATACATGTCCATAGAATTGAAAGCAGGATCCTGGGGTGTATATTTCTACACCCCAGTTGTACCTAAAGTATTCATAGCAGCTAAAACCTGGAGGCAACCCAAGAGTCCCTCAATGGGAATGATATATATGTACAACAGAATATTAGCATGAAAAAGGAAATTCTGACACAGGCTACAGCATGGATAAGCCTGAAGGGTATTATGCTAAGTGAACTAAGCTAGTTGCAAAAAGACAAATACTGTATGAGTCAGTGTAGACAAAAGTCAGAGTTGGACAGTAGAAAGGTGGGTGCCTGGGGTTAGGGAGAAAGGTAAATGGAGAGTTATGGTTTAAAGAGCATAGAGTTTTTTAAAAAGAGTTTATTTGAGAGAGAAGAGAGCATGAGCAGAGGGGAGAGGCAGAGGGTCATGGAGACTCCCTTCTAAACAGGGACCTTGACATGAGGTTCCATCCCAGGACCCCAAGGACCACCCCAAGGTTCCATCCCAGGAGTCTGAGCGGAAGGCAGATGCCTAACTGGCTGAGCCACCCAGGAGTCCCTTGTTTTGTTTCTTACGTAAGCTCCATGCCCATGTGGAGCCCAACATGGGGCTTGAACTCATCATGACCCTGAGATCAAGACCCTGAGATCAGGACCTGAGCTGAGATCAAGAGTCAGTTGTTTAATTGATGGAACCCCCCAGGCGCCCTTAGAGCTTCAGTTTCCAAAGATAAGAATTACGGGGACAGATGGCCGTGAGGGTTGTACCGCATTTGGGAGTATTTAATACCCCCAAACAGCATGCTTAAAACTAGCCGAGACAGGGGCGCCTGGGTGGCTCCGTGGGTTAAGCCGCTGCCTTCGGCTCAGGTCATGATCTCAGGGTCCTGGGATCGAGTCCCGCATCGGCCTCTCTGCTCAGCAGGGAGCCTGCTTCCTCCTCTCTCTCTCTCTCTGCCTGCCTCTCCGTCTACTTGTGATCTCTGTCTGTCAAATAAATAAAATCTTTAAAAAAAACAAAAAAACTAGCCGAGACAGTAGAAGAGGAGGGGAGGGGGAGCAGGATTTGCTTGGTGAGCCTGAGAGCTACTTGCTGTGCCTCCTACGCGCGCGCGCGGCCTCTGCTCTCCTTTCCCTGGGCTTGTCCGTCTGACATTTGGAAATCCGGTCAACCCTAGAACAGCAAGGCTTTGCACCGTGCAGGTCACCTTATCCGTGGGTTGGTTTTTTTTTTTTTTTTTTTTTTCAGTAAATGCAATAAATGTCTTTTCCTGTTGTTATGATTTTCTTAATAACATTTTCTTTTCTCAACCTGACTTTCTTGTGAGGCTATTATATGATACGTATCATACAGAATACGTGTGGACTCTGTTCTTTGTAAGGCTCCCAGGCAACAGGCTCTCTGTAGTTAAGCTTTGCAGGGAGTCAAAAGTTAGAGGCATATATATATTTTTTTTTACATTAAATAGGCAGATTTTTGACTGTGTTGTTTGAGAGTCAACAGTAATCACCCTGAGTCCTCTTTCAGAATAAGGTCTTTAATTCCTTTGAAAAAGATGTTAATATGATACTAAATAGATTAGAATTAATGTTGATAATAAGAATAGAAACAGAAACATAATTGGCCACAGATGGAAGATGTTGGAGGATGAACAAGTTATTCTGAACACTACGAAATCAAGACACTTACTAGTCTCTATTTACCTGCCTGTCCTATGCACACTGTATATTTGGGTAACCAAATAGTAGATGAGAGAAGATTTCTTTTTTAAAAAATTTATTTATTTATAATATATAATATAATATATAATTCATATATATAATAATATATACAATATATTGTGTATAATATATATTATATATATGACATATATATAAGATAATGAGAGAGAGAGAGAGAAGGAGCAAGAGAGAGAGAAAGTGAGCACAAGCAGGGTGAGGGGCAGAGGGAGAAGCAGGCTTCCTGCAGAGCGGGGGGCCCAGTGTGAGCCTCTGTCCCAGAACCCCGGGATCATGAACTGAGCCAACTGAGCCACCCAGGTGCCTGGAAGTTTCTTTTCAAAGAAACATTCCAGCTATACATGGGAAAGGAATGTTATTATTAGTTTTTGACCATATCACAGCTGCTGATGACTAGGAATTGGACAATGTATAATGGTGTGTATCCATAATTATGGTATCAGAGTAGTTTCTCTGCCCTCAGGATCCCCTGCGTTCCACTTACTGGTCGCTCCCCCAGCGATGCCTGGCAACCACTGATTTTTTTTTTTTTTAACTGTCTCCATAGTTTTGCCTTGTCCAGAATGCCATATAGTTGGAGTCACACAATATGTAGCCTTTTGGCTTAGTTATAAGCATTTCTGTTTCCCTTGTCTTTTTATAGCTTGATAGCTTATTTCTTTTTAGAACCGAATAATATTTCATTGTCTGGGTGGACCACAGTTTATTTACATATTCACCCGGTGAAGAACGTCTCGGTTGCTTCCAGCACTTGTCCACTATGTGTAAAGTTGCTATGAAGATTTGTGTACGGATTTTGGGGTGGACAGAAGTTTTCACCTCCTTTGTTAAATACCAAGGTGTGTGATGGGGGATCGGTATAGTAAGAGTAGGTTTCATTTTGGAGGAAACAGGCCAACCGTGCTGCAGAAAGCTGCACCATTTTGCTTTCCCGTTTGGCTGTGGACTGCAGGGCCTTGCCTTCCGGTGTGCGTTTGCCTGACCACGGAGGACACGGAGCATCTCTCCGTGTGCTCATCTGCCGTCTGCACATCTCTACTGAGGTGTTCGTTCAGGTCTTAAGCCCAATTTTTATTTTTATTTTTTCTTATTGTTGAGTTTTAAGGGTTCTTGGTATATTCTGGATAACAGCCCATTATCAGATGTGTTCTTTTGGTGTTTTGATGTGTTTTTAAAGGATTTTACTTATTTATTCATGAGAGACAGAGAGAGGGGGGCAGAGGGAGAAGCAGGCTCCCCACAGAGCTGGGAGCCCAATGAGGGACTCAATCCCAGGACCCCAAGATCATGACCCAAAGGCAGACGTGTAACCGACAGAGCCACCCACGTGCCCCCAGATGTCTTTTTTTTTTTTTTTAAGATTTTATTTATTTATTAGACAGAGCTCACAAGTAGACAGAGAGGCAGGCGGGCAGGTTGGGGGGGAGAAGTTGCCTCCCCACTGAGCAGAGAGCATGATGTGGGGCTCGATCCCAGGACCCTGGGATCACGATCTGAACCGAAAGCGGAGGCTTTAACCCACTGAGCCACTCAGGCGCCTCAGATGTGTCTTTTGAAGACATTTTCTCCTGTCCTGTCTTGTCTTCTCATTCTAATGCCACTTTTAATTTTAGTCAAGTGCAGCTTATCAGTTCTTTCTTTCATGGATCATGTCTTTGGTCTTTTACCTAAAACTGCATCCGCATTTTACAGTTTCACAGTTTCTTGTTTTACGTTAAGATCTGTGATCCATTTTGAGTCCGTGTTTGTGGAGGTATAATGTCTGTGTCTAGATTCATTTTTTTCTACATGTGGATGTCCAGTCGTTCTAGCATCATTGGTTGAATAAACTGTCTTTACTCCTTCGTCTTGCCTTTGCTCTTCTGGCAAAGATTTTTTTTTACTATATTGATGTGGGTCTACTTCTCAGCTTTCTCTTTGTCTCTGTGTTTGCCACTACTCCCCCGTCTTGGTTACTGTAGCTTCATAGCAAGTCTCAAGGTCATGCAACGCCAGCCCTCCAACTTTGGTCTTCACCTTTAATACAGGCTTGGCTCTTCTGGGTCTTTCACCCCTCCACATACATTTCGGGATTCATTTGTTGATACCCGTGAAATAATTGCTGAGGTTCTGATTCAGACCGCAACGAATGGAGACCAAGTGGGGAGCAACGGGCCATCTGACAATACGGAGTCTTTCTGTACATGAACATGGAGATCTCTCCATTTATGTCGTTCTTTGATTCTGACCGTCAAGTTTCTGTAGTTCTCCTCATACAGACCTTGGACATATTTTGTTAAATTTATACCTAAGTATTTTATTGTGGAGTACTAATGTAAATGGTATTGCGTGCGCGCGTGCGTGCGTGCGTGCATGTGTGTGTGTGATGTTCCACTTATTCATTGCTGGTATACAGGAAAAGCAATTTACTTTTGTATTTTAAAATTGTATCCTGCAGGGGCACCTGGGTGGCTCAGCTGATCAAACATCTGCCTTCAGCTCAGGTCATGATCCCTGGGTCCTGGGATCCAGCCCCACACCAGGCTCCCTGCTGAGCAAGGGAATCTACTTCTCCCTCTCCCTCTGCCTTCTGCTCCCCCTGCTTGTGCTCATTCTCTCCCCCTTTGTCAAATAAATAAAATCTTTAAATAAAATAAGAATTGTATGTTACAAACTTGCTATGATTACTTATTAGGTCTCAGAGGTCCCCCCACCCGCCCATTCTTTTGGATTTCCTACAGGCATGATCATATCATCTGCAAACAAAGACAATTTTATGTCTTCCTTCCCAATCTATATACATTTTATTTCCTTTTCTCATCTTACTGCATTAACTGGAAATTCCAGTACAGTGTTGAAAAAAGCAGTGGTGAGAGGGGCCATCCCTCCCTTGGACTCAATCTTACTGGAAAAGCTTTGAGTTTCTTGCCGTTCAGTATAAGGTCAGCTGTGGGAGGGGAGTGCTGCTGATATTCTTTATAGAGTTGAGGAAATTCTTACTAAGAGTGTTTATCATGAATAGGTATTGGATTTTGACAAATGCCTCTTCTGCATCTGTTAATATAATCATGTGGTTTTTCTTTTTTAGCCTATTGATGTGATGCAACACAGTAATTGATTTTCAAATGATGAGCCAACCTCTCTTGCACTCCTGGGATAAATCCCCTGGGGTCATTGTGTCTAATTCTTTTTATCCATCATTGGATTCCTATGCTATTTTTAATATTTGACCTAGAGTTTGCACCGGGCAATTACAACTAATCCAAATCTACTTTCAAATAACGCTATGCTATTATACCGTATCTAATAGGAAAAAATTCCTTATTCTTTCCTCCCATTCTCGTATTTCTGATGCCATTCATCTCACTCATACATAACCCTGCATAAGTACGTGTGTGTACATTAGCATACAGAATTGAATACATTGTTGCTGTTACTATTTTGAACAAAGTCTTACTGGTGAGATCTATTAAAAGTATAAAGTTAGGGGCGCCTGGGTGGCTCAGTGGGTTAAAGCCTCTGCCTTCGGCTCAGATCATGATCCCAGGGTCCTGGGATCGAGCCCTGCATCGGGCTCTCTGCTCAGCAGGGAGCCTGCTTCCTCCTCTCTCTCTCTGCCTACCTCTGCCTACTTGTGATCTCTGTCTGTCAAATAAATAAAATCTAAAAAAAAAAAAAAAAAAAAAGTATAAAGTTAATGGGGCGCCCGAGTGGCTCAGTTGTTAAACATCTGCCTTCGACTCGAGTCATGATCCCGGGGTCCTGGGATGGAGCCCCACATCGGGCTCTCTGCTCAGTGAGAAGCCTGCTTCTCCCTCTCCCACTCCCCTGCTTGTGTTCCCTCTCTCTCTATTTTTCTCTCTGTCAAATAAATAAATAAAATCTTTTTTCAAAAAAGAATATAAAGTTTAAAAAAATAAAAATTTTTATTTCATCTTCACTACTCCTACTCTGATGCTTTACTTTCCCTCGAGTCGATCTGGTTTTTGACTACATTATATTTCCTCTCCCTAAAGAACTTCTAACATTTCTTCAAGGCAGATCTACGAGCAACGAATTCCCTCAATATTTGCCTGAGAAGATCTTTATTTCTCCTTCACAAGGTAGAAAATTGTAGATTGGCAGGGGCTTTTTCCTCTCAACAATTTGTAAATTTTCATTTTAGTGTCTTCTTGCTTGCGTGGTTTCTGAGGAGAAGTCAAATATAATTCTCATCTTTATCCTCTATAGGTGAGGTGGGTTTTCCCCACCTCTAGCTCCTTTAAGGCAATTTTTCTCTTCATCTTTGATTTTCTGTAGTTTGAAATGAAATGTCTAAGTGTAGTTTTGTTTGCTTAGTGTTTATCCTTCTCCATGTTCTCAACGCTTCCCGAATGTGTGGTTTTCCGTCTGACATTAATCTGGCAGACTTCTCAGTCACTATTGCTTCAAGTGTTTTTTCTGATTCTTCCCCTCTTCTCCGTCTGGAATTCCCATCACACACAGGTCACACTTTTAGTTCTCTTTGGTCTTCCACTTTTGAGGATTCTGTTGAGATGTCCTCAAGCACAAAGCCTCTGTCCTCAGTCAGGCCCAGTCAGTTAGGAAGCCCATCAAAGTCATTCTTTGTTGCTTGAGCCCTAGCATTTCTTTTGGCTCTTCCTTAGGATTTCCATCTCTCTGTCACACTGTGCACCTGTTCTTGATCTGTTAGTGCCCATAGCATGGACGTGAGTCGGAGGCATCATGGGTCAGGGTCCAGACCCCCACAATAAAGCAAATATTGCAATAACACAAGTGAAATGAATTCTTTGACTTCCCAGCACATATAAAAGATATTTATACTACATTGTATTCTATTCAGTGTGCACTAGCATTATGTCTAAGAAAAAAGCAATTCATGGACCTTAATTTAACTACTTCATACTAAAAATGCTGACCATACTATGATCTTTCAGCAAGTTGCGATCATAGATAATCCTAGCAAATATAATAATAATGAAAAAGCTCAGAATATTGCAAGAGTTACCAACAAGGAACACGGAGACCTAAAGAGAGCAAATGTTGTTGGAAAAATGGTGCTGACAATGGTGCTTGCTCAATGAAGGATGGCCGTAAAATTTCAATGCATGGGGAAACGAAAAAAACCGCAGTATCTGAAAAGTGTAAGAAAACCAGGTATACCTGCATATTTTCATAAAATTTTCGATTATAAATTTCCAGTCTGATAGTTGCTACATCCCTGCTGTGTCAGATTCTGATGCTCTGTCTCTTCCAATGGTGTGGTAGGTTTGGTTCTTTTTTCTCTCAAGAGCCACACATGATGTCCTGGGTGCAGAGAGTGCTGTAAATCAGCCTTTGGTAATATGGTGGTGAGGGTTAGAGTTGGTGGGGGAACGTGCTGCGGCCCATCATTGCCTTTGGTCTTTCAGTGAGCTTACATCTCTGGACTGGGACCTTCTGGTTGTTTCTCCAGTGGCGGGGGACAGAATGGCTGTAATGGGCTACCTTGGGGTATTTGCCTTCCCCAGGTCGGTTGACTCTGGGGATCTACTTTTCTCTAGGGCAGGCCTTGTCCAGAACAGGTTGACCTGGGGTGTTTAGAAATGAGATTTTACTCAGATATTTATCATGGGAAACTGGCTAAGCTCCTGCCGTTAAATCTCACCATACTGGGGGGACCTCTCCAGAACTGGGTTTTTACCTGGGGGGGCGTTGTCAGGCTCAGGTCAGAATTTCCTCCCCTAGCCGGTTCCCCCTGTGGTGGTTCTCCCGTGGCCCCTGCATTTGCTTGCCCGTCTCTCCAGCCTGAGGGCAGCACTTGGCCCCATGTCCTGCCTCTTCGAGACCCAAGAAGAGTTCTTGAGTTGTCAGTCTGCTCAACTTTCTCCTGGGTGTTAGGATGCGACGGCGATTTCCGAGCTCCTTGGATATGGTGGACCAGGAAACTAGCCCACACGACGCTCTCTCTCAGATAAATTCCTAGAAGTGGATGCGCTGATTGTGCAACCCATGATGATTTCCCTCCTTCTCCTTTGCCTTCGAGGTCCATCATGAAGCATTCCCTTGCTGGCGCTCCAATTCCATTGCCCCGTCCTCCTTTCAATGCATACGGTCCTAACCCTGGGTGTCCGTTCCTGTGTGCCTACATCTGTGTGCCTAGGGCTTGCAGAGAGAAAAAAAGCACCCAACAGGTTAACCTGTTTCCTAGAAATCCCTCATCACCAACATCAGCCAATTGGTTCGTCCTTATATCCTGCTTCTTCCTTCCGGTCAACGCATTCTCCCTCTCTCTGCAAAGATGTTTCGGACTTTCTATTTCTCTCACCAAATCTCTGACTTCCCCACACTCCAACCAGTCACCTTCCACTGCAGAGAGACCCTCACGTGGCGGCCTGGGGCCCCTCTGCCCCAGCTTCCCCGCTCTGCGCACAGGGCTAGCGTCCCACTGGCGCCCGCGGCCCTCTCCACTATGCCTCTCGGGAGCTTCACGTGAAGGACCCACCCTCCTTCAGCAGCAGATTCAGTGTCTCCTTCTCTAAGTAATATTTCCCCCTTCATCACGGAAACATACTCAGCTGCAGCTTAAGCATTAACCCAGTGAAACAGAAACCATCTTCCCTTGACCTCACCTCCTTTGGTCACTACCCCAGTTTTCTCCTCTGCTGGACAGACCACCTGTCCCAGTTACTATGACTGCACACGAATGACTCCCCCAGCCCGAGTGACATTTACTATTCTAGTGGTTTCTTTGGCTCAGGAATTCAGAAATTCAGACAGAGCACAGTGGGGATGACTTATTTCTGCTCTGTAGCCTCTGAGTTCCCGCGGGTCGTCCCCCGGGCTGGTGTTCCTCAAAGCCTTGTTGACTCACACGGCGGCGGACAGTTGGCTTCTGCCTGGGACCTTGGAGGCCTCTCCACATGGTCTCTTCATGGACCACTTTGGGCTTCTGGAGTCCAAAGATGCAAGTACTCCTGAAAAGAACCAGAGTCCAAGTCCTGAAGTCAGAAAGACGGGGGTGCCCAGGGCTGGAGAGAGAGGGCGGAAAGGGGAGTCCGTGTTTCCTGGGGTCACAGCTTCGGTTTCGCGGGTTGACGAGAGCTCTGGAGATGGGTTGCATGAGTGTGAATGTACTTAATACTACCGAAAGGCACCGTGGAAAGTGGTCAAAACGACAAGTTTCATGTTACGTGTATTTGACCATAACTCGAGAGAGAGAGAGAGAGAAACTGTGACCTTTCACAGCCTAGACTCCCCCACCCCACAGCACCACAGCCTCTGTTCTCCGTTGATCAGAGAAGTCACAGGCGCACCCAAGTTCAGGGGCTTGGGGATGGGCTCCCCCTCCTGAGGAGGAAAAGAAGGTTCTGGAAGAGCATGTGGAATGGAAGGTGTTGCTGTGGCGTTTGTGGAAACACAGGCCGCCACACGCTCCATGCCCTCGGCCCCCACGAATCTCTTTTCCCTCCTGGCTGGCTTCAGCTGTGCAGCTGCTCATGGGAACGCCATGGCAACGTGATTTCCACGTTGATAAATCAACTAGATTGTTTATTGTGATGTATGGAAACGTTCAACCATCTTTAAAAGTAGCGTAGCATAAAGAGCCGCCCGGCATCACCCAACTTCAGTGAGTACCGAGCTTGGCAAAGCGGGTCTCCTTGCTTTCCACCACGCTCCTCCCAGTGATTCTGTTGAAAAGCTCATCTCTCTTGACCCCCCCAGCAGCACTGGACGGAGTAGCCTCTCCCTCTGCCTGAAACGTTGGCTTCCCGTGGCTTCCCGGGCACAGATAGCCTCGGTTCCCCTGTCCTGGCAGCCTTTCTGTGTCAGTGCCTTTCTGTATCGTCGTCTCTCTGAAAGTGCCCCATGGGGAAGGACCTCCGTGCACGGCCTGGGCCTTCTTCTCGGTCCCCTGTCCCTGCCATGCCCTCGGTGTCCGTTACCACCCACGTGCATGTGACTCCTGGGTCAGAGGCCAGCCCCTCCATGCCAGCATCCATCTATTCGTTCTTCTCCGGAGCCCCGGCTTCTAGCTGGCCATCAGGCTGCCCAGGCAAAGGCCACTGTCCCCAGTCTCTCTCTCTCTCTCAGCGAGGAGCACTGTTCGACAAAGTGGCAGCCACTGGGAGGCGAGGGGAAAGGACCTGTGGGAACTCAGGGTGGTGTCTGCACAGAGGGAGCGCAGCTGCTCCTTTCTCTCTGCCCCGCCCCCATGCTTGGAGGCTGCCATGGTGATGGGCCTTGGGGGCCCCTGTGGATGAGAGCCACCCGCCTGGAAGCAGCCTGGGCTCTGGGACACCTGCTCTGGCTCCTGCATGGGGCAGAGACGAAGCTCTACCCTGCTGGGCTTCTGTCCCTCCAGCCTGCCGCAAGAAGCCAGACTTACATCCTAACTATCCTGTTTCATCGATTCTCAGATGCAACTTTGTTTGTTTTTTGGGTTTTTGTTTTTATTGTTTTAATTTAGTGTTAGGTTTGTGGGGTTTTTTTTAAAGATTTTATTTATTTGACAGATCACAAGCAGGCAGAGAGGCAGGTAGAGAGAGAGGGGGAAGCGGGCTCCCCAGTGAGCGAGATCCTGATGCAGGGCTCTATCCCAGGACCCAGGGATCGTGACCTGAGCCAAAGGCAGAGGCTTAACCCACTGAGCCACCCAGGTGCCCCTCTTGTCCACTGGATTTTAACGTTCACCTTTCCCCATAGGATGTAGACCCCAAGTGGGGACTGTGTCTGCTCGTTCACACGTTTACTCCATCGCTGGGAGTAATGTCTAGCGTGCACTGAGCCCTCCGGCAATATTTGCTGAATGAACCAATAACTCTCTCTCTCTGATACGTTGAACCAAACTTTCTTCTCAAAAGGTCAGACCAACTGACACTCCAAACGACCATGACCTCTGACCATGCTGATTTCTCTACTGGGAATTCACAGTCTTTTAAAATGTTTATTAGTCGCGTTTTTCATTGGGGGGGGGTGCACGTCCATTGTCCTACTTTCTCAGAATTGCTCGTGTCATTTTTTTTTTTTTCTCAGACTTCCATCGAGGTGGCCATCCTGTGTTAAACTCTAAGAGCTCTTTGGCATAAAGAGGTACCAAATGCTTGGTCTGACGTACAGGTTACAAAGTGCCCCCCGTCATGTGTCATTAGTCCTCTGATCTTGCTTGTAGAGATTCTGGTTGGTTTGTTTTGTTTTCGTGCTGTGGAAGCTCAGTATACTTCGGTGTTTTTATTTATGACATTTAATTTTAGTGTCACGGTTGGAAACGCATTTGCCAAGGCTCCGGTGCTTTCAGTCACCAGTACTTTTTGCCATCTCTTGAATGGTCTCCTTTTTCCCCCTTTAAGTGCTAGTCCCTACAGAATACATCTTGACATCAGGAACGAGGTAGAAATCTGGCATTTCTGGGTTCTGCCTGTCGTTGTATTTTCTCTCTCTCACCCCAGTGGAGCAACTTCTCACCGTGCCTGGAGGTGGGCTGAGCCCATCCCCTACCCCTGCTTGAGCCAGGTCCGAGCAGTCAGACGACTCGGTCTCTCTGGCCACAGCGATTGGTCCAGGGAAAGGCACGTGATATAGGTCGAGCCAATCAGAATTTTTCCCTACATCTTTTTTCTACCCTAAGGATGGAGGAAAGAACCACTTTCCTTAAGCTGCTGTTAAGGTACGATGCGTGTTTGGTTATTGGAGGCTGCCCTGTGCACGCTGGGGAGAGCTGCTGGGAGAGACGGAAGGAAGGACGGAGATCCGATGACGTTATCTGAGCACCTAGATCCACCTGGCCCGCTTCCCACAGGACTCTTGAGTTACTGGAGCCAATATGTTACCCCCCGCCCCCCAATAAAGCAAAAAAGCCTCCACTGAGTTTCTGTTACTTGCAATCAAAAGCATCCTGGAGGGCGCCTGGGTGGCTCAGTGTGTTAAGCCTCTGCCTTCGGCTCAGGTCATGATCTCAGGGGCCTGGGATCGAGTCCCATGTCAGGCTCTCTGCTCAGCAGGGAGCCTGCTTCCCTTCCTCTCTCTCTGCCTGCCTCTCTGCCTCCTTGTGATCTCTGTCTGTCAAATAAATAAATAAAATCTTTAAAAAAAAAAAAAGAAAAAAAAAGCATCCTGGATGTCTGACCTTACTTTTTACATCAACACGAATCTAGGGATCATCTGTTGCTTTGCCCAAAAGAGCATCCGTCCCTCCCTCTCCACCCCCCCACCCCGCCCCCTCCCACGTGTTCTAGGAAAGTTTCTTCATCTGTTCCTGCTTTGTGATTTAAATAGAAGCTGTCATTTTACAGACCCACCTTCCCAGCCACTTTTTATTTAAATTCAATTTAATTAACATATAGTACATTATTAGTTTCAGAGTAAAGTTTAGTTTTATCACTTGCATGCAACACCCAGTGCTCATGCCATCATGTTTCCCCTCATGCCCATTCTTCCAGTTATCCGCCCCCCACCCTCTTCCCTCCAGCAACCCTCAGTTTGTTTCCTATACTTGAGAGTCTCTTATGCCTCCCTCTCAGTTCTCATCTTCTTTTTCCTTATGATATTTATCTTTCTCTGACTGACTTATTTTGCTCAGCATAATACCCTCTAGTTCCATCCACATCATTGCAAATGGTAAGATTTCATTCTTTTTGATGGCTGCATAGTATTCCATCATAGTCATTCACACACACACACACACCACATATTCTTAATTTTTTAAAAAGATTTTATTTATTTGATACAGAGAGAGAGCAGGAGAGCACAAGCAGGGAGAGTGTCAGAGGGAGAGAGAGAAGCAGGTTCCCTGGTGAGGAGGGAGGCTGACGTGGGGCTTGATCCCAGGACTCCAGGATCACCACTTGAGCCAAAGGCAGATGCTTAACCAACCAAGCTACCCAGGCGCCCTACACTGCATCTTTTTTATTCATTCATCTACCAATGGACATCTGGGCTCTTTCCATAGTTTGGCTATTGTGGATATTGCTGCTATAAACATTGGGGTGCAGGATCCCCTATGAATCACTATGTTTGTATTCTTAGGATAAATACCAAGTAGTGAAAATTCTGGGTCATAGGGTAACTCTATTTTTAACTTTTTGAGGAACCTCCATCCCAGTCACCTTTGATTGGCCCAGGAATATCTCCTGATTTAAGCTTGGCTGATCTTTCTTTCTTGAAATTTCCCTCCTCCAAAGAGTTGGGAGATGAGATACAATCCATTAAAATAGATAACCTTCTAGGGGAACAAGAATATATCCATATTCATATTAGTCTACATCTAAAAGACACTAAAGGACATAAAGCAGAAATCTCTACAAGCAACTGTTGAAAATCAATAGGAAAATATAGACACCCTAATAGAAAAAAAATGAACAAGCAACTTACAGAAGAAGAAATCTACACATACGAAGAAATACTTAAACTCATTAGAGATCAGAGAACTACAATTTAGAGTAATAATTGCTATCATTTTACACCTATTTGGCAAAATTTTAAAAATTCGTTATTGTCAAACGTTGGCAAGATGGATGAATAAATGCCCTTTCATGCCGGCTTGGAGCGTACACCAGAGCAGCCACTCTGGAGAACGATCTGGTGCTCTTAGTGAAATTGAATACACACCCACCTGTCCAGAAATCCCACTCCTGGGTGATGTTCAAAGCAATGGTCCAGCGGCCCGCGGGGGACATACACAGGATTGTTCATCATCCCATCGTCTGGGGGGCAAGGAGATGAAGGCAACGTGAGGGTGTTTGATCCTCACTGCGACGGTCCTATTCCGACTCCTCCTATCGTCGTGTGGTAGGACTGGACTTCCCTGCCGTGGACGGTTAGCCAGAAGCACGTGACACGCTCTGGCCATCAGATATGGGCAGAAGGTAGGGGTCTCACTGCCAGATGACGATCAAGTCAGGGCGTGCTCTGCCACATCCTTTTTTCTCTGGCATGGCACCGGCAGCCATCGAGATGGGGCACGGATGCCTGGGTGGTTACAGTGAGCAAGGCCCTCTTGCCAAACTCTAGCGGACAGGGAGCATGAGTGAGAAAGAAGCCTTCGTGACTTTAAGCCATTTCAGTGTGGGGCAGTCTGTGGTGCGCACACTGACTGCTGCAGTGGCCACATGTGGACATCGGAAGTGGCGACAGAGGCACATACGGAGCGCGCAGACACAGAGCGTCTGGGTGGGGGAAAACTGAACGAGACCTACATCATGATACCTCTTACGTCAATTAAATATAAGGTGCCTCAAAAAACTCCTGCATTCTTTCCAAGAACGCATACACACAAAAGGATACCTCAAACCTACTAGAATTGCCATTGATGGTGGGAAAGGAAATGCAGCTCAAGGGGATAAATAAATCAATGAAACTTGTGACGGTTTCCCATGGCCAGGCCAGAGGTCTGGGGATGACCATGAACTCTTTTCCTGAGGTCCAGTAAAAGGAAAAAGCTCCCCCCTGCCAGGATCCCCTCCCTGGGGCATCTAATCATACTGGTTGACTATTATCCTGCTAGGGAGTTTCTATTTACATCATAATATATAATCTGGTGTAGTATAAGTTCTCTATAATTGAATATGTAATATATCACCTTTTTCCTGTATAATTACATGAAATATACAAATATATGCCATAAAATACGCATATAACTCACTATTAATCTACAATGAAATTTATAATCTATGGCATAGCAATTATATATAATTTAATATATATTTCCCATGTATGTATAAGAAATAGATACGGAGTAACATACATATGTTATGAAGAATTCACTCTATCCCGCAGTATGGCACGAATAGTATCCAAAGTCTCTTACAATTGGTAAGAGTATTAAAAACTATCTGACAGATCCTGGCCCGTCACCAGCACCCATCAGGTGTGAAGACTTCCTGTTAACCATGGCATGTGTGTGAGAACCGACGTATGAAACGGTACCCGCGTGCGGTACGTACCCCGTCAGTGCTGGCTTTTATCCTCGCGGGTACACGTGCGTGAGTGGCACAGTGGGGACGGGGCTGGCACTCAGAAAGGGTTAAGTTCAGGTACAACGCACACAGAGGCTCTTCTCTGGGGTTTTCCAAAGCCAGCCGATCGTATCATCCACAGGTAATGACAAAGTTTACATTCTACTTTCGCAAGTTTTTGATTCCAGGAGTAATGATTGGTTCTTTTTTGTTTTGTTTTTTTTTGTCTCGTTGTGCTGGAAGTGTGACCAGAACTTCCAGAGTGAAATTTAGTAGTAGCGATGGGCACAGGCACTGTTTTCCTTGTTCCTGACTTCAAGGACGTTGAGAATATCGCGGACCGTTGGTCCCATGTCCGCTTGGCAGACACACATGTGATGTCAGGAAGTGTCCTTTTATTACTGTTCTGCCCCGGGCTTAGAAAACCACCAGGAAGGGACCCAGAGGTTTCAAGTCCCCTTTGAACCCTTATGGAGCAGTGCCATGTGCCTTCTCCTTGGACCCGGTAACGTGGAGAATCACGTTGGCCGATTTTGCGGGGCTCGTGCCCTGCCTTCCTGCGGTCCCCCTCCGGCTGCCGTCTGGATGCTGTTTGCTGGGACGGGGTTCTTCTCTCCCTCTGTGAAGTGTGTCAAGCACCAGGGTCAGAAAACAAAGCATCAGTATCGTTTCAGGAAGAACCAAATGAACAAGAAGCAGTCCTAACAGGACAACCTTCTTCCGAATGTCGCCCCGCTGCGAGCCAGCTTTGACAAAACCACGGTGGCCGTGGAAAGACAAGGGGTCAGAAAGGGTCAGAAGGGCTTGTTCTGGGAGCAGGGCCTGAAGCCGGGTGTCAGAACTCATCTGAGTTTAAACACTTCTGCTGAGGGTTTGGGGTTCAGAAAACACACTGAATTGTATCTGAAAAAGCTCTTGCCTTGGTCGGATGTGTCAATGATGTAGTTCTGTGTCCAAATTTAAAATCCCCGATTGAGGGCGCCTGAGTGGCTCAGTGGGTTAGGCCGCTGCCTTCGGCTCAGGTCATGATCTCAGGGTCCTGGGATCGAGCCCCGCATCGGGCTCTCTGCTCAGCAGGGAGCCTGCTTCCCTCTCTCTCTCGCTTTGCCTGCCTCTCCATCTACTTGTGATCTCTCTCTCTGTCAAATAAATAAATAAAATAAATAAATAAATAAATAAAATCCCCAATTGAAGAAGAAGTAGGTGATGTATAAGTTGAATTTTCTTATAAGGCAGGTGGGTGTAAAGCAAGAAACAGAAAACCTGGGGTTTTGTTTTATTGGTTTTTTCTCCCTCCTTCCTCTGCTTCTTTCATCCTTTCGTTCTTCCTTCCACACACAAAGAAGGACAAGACTCTGAGCGTTTACTTTCAACACATCAGCGCGTTTCACTGAGGGCTGAACCTTGATCGAGGGAACTCCTACTGTCACAGGCACACCCGGGGGACTCCGATGGTTTCTGTACTAGTGTTACTACTTAATAAAAGTAAGAGCCTTAAGGCAAGGGATAAGCTACTATTACAAATTCAATTTATTGCTAAAACTATTACAAGAATATTTGAACTCTATATGAAGATAATGGAAATGTTTATAGTCGTGGATGGAAGCAATTTTAGGATTCTACATGGGGTAATTTTTCAGTTGGCTCGCACCAGAAGCTATAATTTTATGGGTAAAGGTTTAATGCTTTGTTATCATACACTGTCATTTTGAATTTAACCTGTAGGACCTGCTGATTTTGTGAAATGTATTCATCTCTATGTTGGATTCTTGCTCCCGGAGACACAGAAGAATCATTCCAGCTATTCCAGTGGCGATGAGCCCCCTCTGTGTGAAGGCAAGAAAACCTGAATTTTTCCTTAAAACTTGGTGTTCAAGGGGCGCCTGGGTGGCTCAGTGGGTTAAGCCTCTGCCTTCGGGTCCTGGGATCGAGCCCCGCATCGGGCTCTCTGCTCAGCAGGGAGCCTGCTGCCCCCTCTCTCTCTGCCTGCCTCTCTGCCTACTTGTGATCTCTGTCAAATAAATACATAAAATCTTAAAAAAAACACACAAAGAAAAACAAAACAAAAACCTTGGTGTTCGAGCAGTCTGGTTTCTTCCTTATCTGGCACCATTTTTCTTTAGGGATTCTTCTTCTTCAATCTACATCTTTTTATGGCCAATGTGTTTGAGATGTGGTACTTAAAAAGTTTTCAGTTCGAAACTAGGAAAGAAATTGTAACACCAAATTACCCAAATGGAACTACATCGAAGCGTTCCTCAAACCCTAGGAGCCCAAGACATTTCACACTTGAAAGGCATCGGAAAAATGTTTTCATTGTGGACACTACCAACAAAGGCTACTTCATAATTGGGAAAGACAAAACAGAGAGAGAAATATTGGATAATTGCGGATTTACCAAATACACTGTGATTTTTAATTTTTTTTTTTTTTTTGCAGTGTGACTTCTTTTTTTGATGGGTCTTCAGATGTTTGCTAAGCACTATTAAATTATAAAACCCTAATAACATAGTTTAGAATGCCCGAGCTGGCCAGTTATTACAATGTCCAGGGATCCCCAGTTTGCTGGTGATCTATAAAATTCTAAAGCAAGGACCAGGCAATCAGGGAGTGAATGATGAGAAAACACAAAAACATTCTTAGCCTTTGTCTGAGGGGCTGTTTGGTAATCTCAACCCCATGTACAATTATCCGTTGCTTGAAGTCCTTTTTCACTGAAACCCAATTTAATGGAGATTCCCTCTTTCCTCTGAGGTTCCCCTACCTCGGGGAACAGGGTCACAGTATTTTTTTTCCTTGACTGTTCCTTTCCTTTTGGAAAAAAAGTGAAGAAACGATTCTCGTCTCCAGCTCGTGGATCCTCTTTTCCAGCAGCAGATTTCGGTTTTTTCAGACTTGGATTTCATCCCTGAAGCAGCAACAAGTGTGTAGAACAGTCTAGGCAGGCGGGGGTCAGGGAGGTCCTATGCTCACCTCTGCAGTTTCAAGAGAGCCTCTTGATGAGCTCACTCAACGCACAGGGAAGTCGATGGAAATGGCCTCCTGATGCTCCAGGGGGTTCGTTCTACTACTCTGCTTCTGGTAGCGGAGTCTTCCCGTCATTCGCCCTCTTCCTGTCCCCACCCTCAGGTCCACCTGGCCAGGCCGAACTCTTCACTTTTGGTTGGTGTTTCCGTAGAACCTTGCTTTGGAAAGGAAAGACCTGGCAGGCAGGGCCAGAAATCCCCAGGGAGCGTCGTGGAAGTCCTGAATTATAAGCACTCGTTCGTGTCTCAGAATGTGTGCTTTGGTGGTGTGGACTGCACCGGGGTCCTTCCTCAGGGCTGTGCCCCATGCCTCAGCTCCTGCCTCTTCTCACATTTCCAGTCTCAGGCCAATGTCACCTCCTGAGATAGACCTTCCTTGATCACAACTTCTGCAGCGATGCCACTGGCACCACATCCCATTGTTTTAGATGGACCTTGTAATGCTCTGAGTTACTTTGGTAATTTCTTCTCTTCTTCTTCTTCTTTTTTTTTTTTTTTAAGATTTTATTTATTTGACAGAGAGAGAGTAGGCAGAAAGTCAGGCAGAGAGAGGAGGAAGCAGCCTCTCCGCTGAGCAGCGAGCCCGATGCGGGGCTCCATCCCAAGACCCTAGGAACATGACCCGAGCTGAAGGCAGAGGCTTTAACCCACTGAGCCACCCAGGCGCCCCTACTTTGATGATTTCTTAGGTTAAAACTTCACTGTCTTAGTCTCCCTCTAGAACACGAGGGCTCTCCTGCGTTCTTCGTAGCTGTCCCTTTGGTGCCCAGCACAGCGCTTATGGCGTAGTGAGTGCCCCAGTGACTAGTTACTGAGTGGGTAGACTAGTCTTTGCGATGACAAAAAAGTGAAAACATTCAGATTTCATTTTTTTAAGTTTTCATTTAAACTCCAGTTAGCTAACCTACGCGTGCACAACACAGACATGCAGCGCTTCCATCCGTCACCCGGTGCTCATCGCGACAAGGACCACCTTCATCCCATGCCCCTCCCGTCGCCACCACCCCCTGCCCGCCCCTCTGGGGACCAGCAGCGAGTTCTCTACGGTGAAGAGTCTGTTTTTTGGTTTGCTTCTCTTTCTTTTCTTCCCCTTTGCTTATTTGTTTTCTTTCCTAAGTTCCATATGTGAATGAGATCACATGGTATCTGTCTTGCTCTGACTTGTCTCACTTAGCATAATACTCTCTAGCTCCATCCACGTCATTGTAAGTGGTGAGATTTCATTCTTTTTTATGTCCAAGTAGTGTTCCCATATATACATATATATATATATCTCCCATCTTGTTTATGTGATTGATCTATATAATGTAATATAATATAATATACTATAATATATATCACCACCTCTGTGTCCAATATATAATGTTATATAATATAATATAATATAATATAATATAATATAATATAGCATAACATTATATACAATATATATCTCCATCTCTATGTCCATCTATCACTGGACACGGGCTGCTTCCATACTTTGGCTGTTACAAATAATGCTGCAATAAACATAGGGGCGCATGTATCCCTTTGAATAAGTGTGTGTTTTTAAAGGTTTATTTATTTATTTGAGAGAGAGAGAGAGCAGGCAAGCAGGGTGGGGAGGGACAGAGGGAGAATCTCAAGCAGACTCCGTGCTGAGCACAGAGCCCAGTGCAGGGCTCGGTCTCATGCATTCCTGTTTTTGTATCTTTGAGTGAATACCCAGTAGTGCGATTGCTGGGTCATAAGGTAGCTCTATTTTTAACTTTTTGAGGAACCTCCACGCTGTTTTCCACAGTGGCTGCACCAGCTTATATTCCCACCAACAGTGCACACGAGTTCCCTTTTCTCTGCATCCTTGTCAACACTTGTTTCTCGTGTTTGTAAAATAGAGAAAAAATCACTCTTAACAGATGAATGCAGAGAAACTACCAGAACACCATGTTGATAAAAGACTAACCCCAAACTGTATACATCAACAGTCCTCTCCATCCCGCTTCACTTGGCCTCATGGCAATGAAATCATGTTTTGGAAATAAATGTGCTTGCCTCCCAGCGGGGACATGGTACCCAAAGACAGGGGCCACATCCGCCTTGGTGACCACCACGCAGGTTAGCTCTCGTGTGACGGAGGCACTCACCAGATCGGTGATGAGAAGACGGTTCTCCTAAAGAGCTGCCAGTGCACTGCATCGCCGGGTTTATCTCCAATCGAGCCATTTGGGGTGTTTTTAAAAAAATTCAGTGGGGCGCCTGGCTAGCTCTGTTCTTGGAGCGTGTGACTCTTGGCCTCGGGTACATGAGTGAGACTCCCGTGATGCTCGTAGAGATGACTCAAGGAAAGAACAAAATTATAAATAAAAAACAAAATAAAGTAAAATTAAGTGTCTTGGGCCAGAGTTTAAAATCATAGACTCTGGGGCCTGACGACCTGGATTTGAATCCCGACTCAGCCACTTTTGGCTGTGTGAGTGTAAACCAAGGAAATTGCATGGCTTTCTCCTCGATGTCTTCATCTGTGAGGCGAGGACGATGACAGAGCCCCTTGCATTATCTTTGGCAAAGCACCTCGTTATACCAGAGTCGAGCGGGTAGGAGCGCTTGGTGACGCTCTGTGTCACACCCCATGGACGGGGTCATGCGATGTCTGTTTGTAATTATCTGCCCTGATCAGCCGTAACATAAAAAGGTCTAAATATTTTAATCTTGCAATTCAGGGTTCTTCTTTTTAAATTTTTAGTTAAAAAGTCAAACATATACAGAATGAGACGGGGCTAAAATGCACAGCCCGGTGAGGGTAGTTACCAGGGCTCCATTGGATGTCTGAAAGTTACGAAGAGAGTAGCTCTCCAAAGTGGTCACTTCAAGAAAGAAAAAAGGTTTCTTTTTTCTAACTAAACTGATGGTGCTGACCATCTGGGAATACATACGTGCATCAGATCATTCCATTGTGCACCTGAGACTAATAAGATGTTATGTCGATTACACCTCAATGAAAACATTAGCGCAGCAGGATGAACCCCCTTGGACACATCACTCCGTTTCAGCAAAGACCAACTCACACCGGGGTCCTGTCTCTGCTCCGTGGCGATGTTGATGCTGGGTCTCCAGGGCTGCCCAGGGCTGCCCGTACTCCTTTCCTCCCCACTCCCTGCGCAGTGACGTCCCGCTGGGAGTTGAACTGAACTGGGATGCGCACATTCACGTCCTGGAAACGGGCAAATAAAGCAAACCAGGGCTCCCCTCCCCCCACCTCTGAGCTAGAGAGCCTGCTCTTGGGCCATTAAGAGCACAGCCTTGCTGGGACTGCCACGTGTCCCTCCTTGGGAACGTCCCGTTATGTTTCAGTGGGTACACCTAAAACATGAGAATTCCTTAAAAAACATAATTCCCTGTCAGACAGAAAAAAGTTCACACAACTTTTTAAAATATTGTTGAATACCACTTACTGCTTCAGTTTCCCTGATAATTTTATGATTTTTTAAAAAAAATAGTTGGTTTGAGGGTAGCTGGGAGGCTCCTGGTGAAGGGTTTGCCTTCTGTGGGGAGTCTGCTTTTCCCTCTCCCTGCCCCCTGCCCCTGCTCTCTCTCTCTCAAATAAATAAAACCTTAAAAAAAAAAATAGTTGGTTTGTTCAAACCAGAATTCCAAATGGGTCCGTACTATGGGGATGCCATCAGAAAAATCTAAAATGTGGAAAACTCTGTGGGACAAAGAACCTGGTTCCTTCAACAGGGAAATCGTAAGGGGGGCTTACACTTGACAAATTAAACGAGTCATGTAAGCAGGATACAGCGCGGTACCCTCTCCAGCAAGTGGTCTCCTGCATCTTCTTCTAAAAGCTTTATTGTTTTACTTGCCACACGTTATCGATCCCCCTCCCTATCTTTATTGAGGTATAATTGACCATTTAAGAGTATATATTGAAAACAAACACAAAAGCAGAAGAATATATATTTGATCGTATAGCTTGGTGTTTGGATACATGTCTGCTTGTGAAACAGTCATCATAGCTGGATGTACAATGTACATTCCTATCAGCACTGTGCAAGAGTTTTCTATTAATCACATCCGTCACCTCACTCGGAACCACTCTCCCCTTCGTGGCCAGAACATTCACCACCTGCTCTCTCAGCAAATTTCAAGTATGCAACGCGCTGTTAACCGCGGTCACGTGGCTGTGCTTTAGATCTGCAGAACGTGTTCGTATAACTGGAGCTTTACCTCTGACCTACATTTCCCCTCCCCCCCCCTTGCTCCCGGCACCTGGTAACCACCGTTCTCCTGCCTCTATGAGCCTATTTTAGATTCCACATAGGAGGTCGGTCATGCAATGTTTTTCCTTCTGTTTCAAGCTTATTTCACTTGGCATAATGTCATCCAGATTCATCTGTATTATCCTAAGTGGCAGGATTTCCTTCTTTTTTAAGACTGAATAATATTCCAGTGTGTGTGTGTGTGTGTGTGTGTGTGTCTGCAGCATTTTGTTTGTCCATTCAACTATAGACAGGTTGTTCCCTTAGCTTAGCTGTTGCGAATAATGCTGCACTGAACACAGGAGAGCAAATATCTCTTCAAGGTATTGACTGTGTTTCTCTTGGCTCTATACCCAGAAGTGGGTTCACGGGATCGTAAGTTTGTTTTGTTTTCATTTTTGAGGAACCTATGGAAAACCTTTGTTTTCCATAGCAGCAGAACCAATGTACATTCCTATCAGCAGTGTGCAAGTTTTCTGTTAATCACATCCTCTCCAATACTTGTCTCTTGCCTTTATGCCGGTGGCCATTCTAGTAGGTGCAAGGTGATACCTCATGGTAGTTTGGGTTTGCATGTCCCTGGTGATGAGTGATGTTGAGCACCTTTTACGTACCTGCTGGTCATCTGTAGGTCTTCTTTTGAGAAATACCTATTCAGGCCCTTTGTCCATGTTATAATTGAGTTATTGGTTTCTTTTGGATGTATATTTTGGGTATTAACCCCTTCTCAGATATATGGCTTATTATGCATATATTCTTCCATTCCACAGATTGCCTTTTCACTCTGTTCATTGTTCCTGTTACCATGCAGAAAGCTTCTGGTTTGATTTTGGTAATCCCTTGTCTATGTTTTGCTGTTGTTGCATGTGCTTTTGGTGACATCTAAAAAATCATTGTCCAAACCAATGAAGAAGCTTTTCCTTATGTTTTCTTTTCTTCCTTCCTTCCTTCTTTTTTTCTTCTTTCTTTCTTTCTTTCTTTCTTTCTTTCTTTCAGTAGTCTTCACACCCAGAACAGAACCCAAAGCAGAACTTGAACTCACAACTCTGAGATCAAAACCTGAGGTAAAATCAAGAGTCGGATACTCAACTGACTGAACCACTGATGTACCTCTCTCCTATGTTATCTTCTATTAGTGTTATGGTTTTGGGTCTTACATTTACATCTTCAGTCCATTTTGACTTGATTTGTGTGTATGGTGTGAGGTAAGGGTCCAGTTTCATCCTTCTGTTGTAGATATCCAATGTTCCCTATATCTTTTCCCTCATTAGTATTTTTGTCAAAAATCAATTGACTATAGATGTGTGGATTTTGGGGGGGGCTCTCTATTCCATTCCATTGATCTATATCTCCATTCTTAGGCTAGTACCATACTGCTTTGATTACTATAGCTTTGCAATATATTTTGAATTACATTTCAGTGTGATGCCTCTAGCTTTGTTCCTCTTATTCAAGATGGCTTTGATCATTTGGGGTCTTTTGTTTCATAATAATGTTAAAATCTTTTTCTATTTCTGTAAAAAATACCTTGGGGATTTTGATAGAGATTACATTGAATTTATAGATAATTTTGGGTATTATGGACATTTTATCAATATTAATTTTTCCAATCCATGAACATGGGATATCTTTCCATTATCCAAGTCTTCTTTAATTTCCTCCATTTTATAATTTCAGCCTGTCAGTCTTTTACCTCTTTGGTTAAGTTTATACATAAGTATTTTATTCTTTTTGTTGCTGTTGTGAATGGGATTGGTTTTCCTTTTCTTTCTTTTCTTTTATCTTCTTTTCTTTCCTTTTCTTTTTTCCACAAGGTAACATTTTTAATACCTAACTTTTTAAACATAAGGTAAAACGATCTTATACAGGCAACCCGTGGAAATTTTTTTTTTACAGATCTTATTTATTTATTTGACAGACAGAGATCACAAGTAGGCAGAGAGGCAGGCAGTGAGGGAGAGAAGAGGAAGCAGGCTCCCTGCTGAGCAGAGAGCCCGATGCTGGGCTTGATCCCAGGACCCTGAGATCATGACCTGAGCTAAAGGCAGAGGCTTTAACCCACTGAGCCACCCAGGTGCTCCCGACCCGGGAATTTTTTAAATTTTCATGGCGATTACACGGGCATGGATCATATTCAGTATTTAGTTTATGAATGAGTTAATTTTTTAAAAAGTCAAAAACAAAGTTAAAGGTAAGAACCAATATATCTTTGAAAAGCTTCTGATGTTCATTTCTTTCTGGAAAAATAAGTGGGAAGAGCCGTCAGTGTAAACCTATTTTAATTTTAGTCTCTATCTTTAAAATGGCCTAAAAGTTCTTAGAACATAGAAAAACTAAATTTTAATGCATTTGTAATAGCTTAACAATTTATGTGCCTTATTAGGATCTTCTAATGGAATGTTTTGAAACCAATCATAATTTGCTGCAAGGATAAATCAGATAAGTCAGAAAAAGAAAACATATTTTTGAATAGTATATTACAATATCCTAGACAAAAGGAATTATCGACTAGTCATAATTACCAAATGCAACAGACTGAGAAATTAAATCCTCTGGTTGGCACCTTTAAGTATTTTGTCAGACATGAAGAATGTTTCTATCAATGATGTTCCTCTCCCGTGGCTCCTGGGTGGCTCAGTCGGTTGAGCATCTGCCTTCAGCTCAGGTCGGGATGCCAGGGGTCGGGATCCAGCCCCTCGGGGGTTCCTGCTCACGGGGAGCCTGCTTCTCCCACTCTCTGCCTTACTTCACCCCCTGCCACCCCCAGCTCTTGCTCACTTTCTCTATCTCAAATAAATAAATAAAATCTTTAAAAAGAAATAGCATACATCTCCCCACAAATTCAATTTTATTTTAAACAAGAAAACAATTCTTTCTCTCCAGATTTTTATGTTTATCCGTGCAAAGTAAAACAAAGCAATCTCAGTAGAAACAGTTTATTACAATGTTATTTTAGAAAGGTTTATTCCTCAAAATGGACTAAAAGAAGTCCAGATTGTGAGAACGATCAACCTCAGCGGCCTCTGTGTCCAACTCAGCCTCTGCATGGCTTTCCAAGGGAGCGTCAAGAGAGGCCAGTGCCTCGTTCATGTCACTTGCAAAAGTTTCTCGTGATGCATTGTCATCCTGAACATTTAGATTTTTAATAGCTTCTTTCCTGTTTGTTCCCCAACACCCATGTTCTCTTCCTAGCAGCCTTTCTCTATGCGCACTTGTTTTGATTTGCAGTGTAGAAAATGTCCTTCATTTGTTCCTTGCTGACACTAAGAGTGTTTTTCAGGGGATCCAGGAAAATCCCACCTGATGTCTCTCTCCGACTAGCATTCATTATGGAAAGACAAGCATTTTCCTCAACTTCGGCAGTTCCCATCAGAAGTTCAGTTGCCTTTTTGTTCCCAATTATCCTTACCACTTGTGCTATCAGATCTTCCTCTAAAAAGATCTGCATCCTGAAAGAAACTTCCTACAACCTGAAAGAAATTTCATGAGCCAGTTCCTGCTGGGAATCGTCCTCTGAGATCTGCTACCAGCCTTTAGGGTTCATTTCTATTCTGTCCTCGGCCTGTCTCTAACAGGTCAGTGCTGGATGCGACGACCTCACCCACTTTCCTCTTCCTTTGATCCCACTCTTTTGCCACCATGCCTATATTCGTCTAGGGCTTTGTCTAATGCCATTGTATGTTCTTGAGATTTCCTCTAGCAAGCAAATGACAGTTGGTCTCCCATTGTCTGCTTCTGTCAATAGCGCCCTCCATTCCCAGAATACCAAGTTCAGTGGCCACTGCACCTTGATTCTATTCTTGTAGCTCAGCACCCCATATGTTGTTAACCTTCTCCAGGAACAGGTGGTTTCTTGCTACTCTGGTTTGGAAGGAGAGTTAAAACTTTTCTGTTGCTTGCAATTCCAAAGAGAGCTATTATCATCAGTATCCGAAAAACTCTCTTCCCTCGAATCCACACTTTTAACAGTTCGATAATGTGATGCCAGCGTTGCTGTACCCTGGAAGGGCCTCCGTGCTGTCCCCACCTAGTGTTTTCGGTCCCTGCAGCGGCCTATCAGTGGAGGCCACTGTCATGTCAGAATCCAAGTTGGAAAGCTCCTGTCCTCCATGTCACCAGCCTCCTGCGCCATCTTCCCATGGCCTGGGTTGTTTTCTTAACCTCCCGTTTGGATCGTTTGTTGTTGTGGCTTATTTTTATACGTTGGTTTTTTAATTTTGCAACTTGACTGAATTCATGTATTAGTTCTAAGAGCTGTTGGTGAGCCTTCAGAGTGTCCTGGATGTATGATCATGGTCATCTGCAAACAGAGATAATTTTACTTCTTCCTCTCCAATTTAGTTGACTTCTATTTCTTTTTCTTGTCTAATTGTTCTGGCTACAAATTCCAGTACTACGTTGAACAGAAGTGGAAGAGTTAGCATCCTTGCCTTGTACTGGATTTAGAGGAAAAGCTTTCAGGTTTTCCCCATCGATTTTGGTATTAGCTGTGGATTTTTTTCCCCACTGGCCTTTATTAGTTGATGAAAGTTCCTTCTATACCTATTTTGTTGAGAGTTTTTATCATGAATGGATATTGAGCTTTGTCAAATGTTTTTCTGCATCAACTGAGATGATCATGTACGTTCTATCCTTTGTTTTGTTAATGTGTTTTACCATATTGATTGATTTTCCAATGTTGAGCCATCTTGGCATCTTAGGGTTAAATCCCTCTGGGTCATGGTGTATGATCTTTAATGTGCTATTAAATTTTGTTAGTATTTTATCAAGGATTTTTGCATCTGTGTTTATCAAGGATGTTGGCCTATGGTTTTCTTTTCTTGTGGTCCCTTTATTTGGCTTTGGTGTCAGGTTGGTACTGGCCTCATAATATGAGTTTGGAAGTGTTCCCTCTTTTTCTATTATTTTGGAAGAGTTTAAGAAGAATTGGTATTAATTCTTCTTTGAATGTTTGACAGAATTCACTTATGAAGCCATCTGGTCATGGGCTTTTCTTTGTTGGCAGGGTTTTGATTACAAATATAATCTCCTTTTGTTCAGTGTTGCTAGATTGTATGTTTCTAAGACTTTATCTACTTCTTCTAGGTTATCCAATTTGTTGGCATTTAATTGTTCATAATATTCCTTTATCCTTTTTATTTCTGAAGCATCTGTTGTAATGTCTCCTCTTTCACCTCTGATTTTAAAAATTTGAGACTTTGCTCTCTTTTTTAAAAAAGATTTTATTTTTAAGCAATCTCTACACCCAGTGTGGGACTCGAGTCCATGACCCCAAGATCAAGAGTCGCAAGCTCCACCAACTGAGCCAGGCAGGCACCCTGAGTCTGCTCTCTTTTTTACTTAGGCTAGCTAAGGGTTTCTTGATTTTGTTTATCTTCTCAAAAAACCAACTTGTAGGTTTTTTTTTTTCCCTATTGTTTTTCTATTTCATATATGTCTGCCTGAATCTTTATTATTTCCTCTCTTTTACTAGCTTTATGCTTAGTTTGTTCTTTTCTAGTGCTTTGAGATACAAAGTCAGGTTGTTTATTTGAGATCTTTCCTCTTTTTTTGTTGTAGGTGTTTATTCCCTCTCAGTACTGCTTTTGCTGCATCCTTTAGGTTTTGGTAAGTTGTATTTTCATTTTTGTTTGTCTCAAGATACTTTAAAAATTTCTTTTAATTTTCTCTTTGACCCAATAGTCATTTAAGAATGTATTGTTTAGTTTCCACATATTTGAATTTTTTCATTTCTTACTGTTATTGATTTCTAGTTCTATTTTATTTTGGATGGCAAAGACACTTGGAATAATTTTGATCTTCTTAAATTTGTTAAAACTTGCTTTATGACTTAACATTAATGTATCCTATTTCTGTTGAGAAGAAAGTTCTGTATCTATCTGTTAGGTCCACTTGGTTTATAGTACTGTTCAACTCAGCTGTTTATTGATTTTTCAGATGGCCAGATGTTCTATCCATTATTGAAAGGCTATTGATTTTTCATTTTGATCTCATAAACTTGTTCTTGACTAAATTCTTATTTTTAGTAATTATTTTTCTGTGGATTTAGTGGGGGAAATCATGATAGGTATATCATTTTCAGTGCAAGATAAAAGTTTTACTTTTTCCTTTCAAATTCTCAGGCCTCTAATTGCTTTCTTTTGTCTAATTGAATTGGTGTATATTTCCAATACAATAATAAACAGTGTGTTGATATGACATCCTTGTCCTTTCTGTTTCTTGATCCTGACATTAATGGGAAACTTTTAGAGGTTTCTCATTAGGAAAAATGTTGGTTTGGGGAGAAAAAATTTGTATACCTATTTAACATATCTATATTAATTGATTACTTTATCATCAGTTATTAGTATAACTAATCTATAATTAAGTTATGAGTTATTACTATAACTAAAATTTAAATACATTTATAGTTAAGTATATTTAATATACTTATAATATACTTATAATTAATATATATAATATAGTTGTAATTAATATATATATAAAATTTACATATAAAACATATAGGAAAGTACATTTTAGATATAAATGCGTATATAGACAGTGTACTTTATATATTATATATAGTATACATACAGTCATTAGGAAAGCACCCATTAATTACTGTCTTATTGGATTTCCAAAATACAAATGGACATTAAATTTTGCAAATATTACTATTGTGCTGGTATTGAACCAACCTTGAATTCATGGAATAAATCTCATCTAGGCATGTTGTAGTATTTTTTAAATGTAATATTGAACTGTGTTTGCTTGTATTTTAGAATTTTCACCTTGATATTATAAGCGAGATTGGCCCATAATTTTATTCTTGGATGCAATCTTTGGCACATTTTTTTTTTTAAGATTTTATTTATTTGACAGAGAGAGAGTAGGCAGAGAGGCAGGCAGAGAGAGAGGAGGAAGTAGGCTCCCTGCTGAGCCCGATGCAGGGCTTGATCCCAGGACCCTGAGATCATGACCTGAGCCAAAGGCAGACGCTTTAACCCACTGAGCCACCCAGGCACCCTAATCTTTGGCACATTTTATTTTATTTTATTTTATTTTTTTCACTCTACCCTCTTTGGCACATTTTATTTTATTTTATTTTTATTTTTTTTCACTCTACCCTCTTTGGCACATTTTAAAATCAATGTTACATTATACCTGCTTTACAAAAACAAATTTGAAATTTTCCTTTGGTTATACTCTGGAATAATTTTAAGTAGTATTGGAATTATTTGATCTTTAAAGGTTTAGTAGAATTTTCTGTAAAAGTACTGTGTCTAGTGCCGTCTTCCTTTCTCTCATTTAAAAAAACTTTTTTTGAAGTATAGTATACAGACTGAAATCTGAATGAATTATGGATTTATAACCCAATGAATTTTCTAAAATGAATCTGTTTAATCAGCATTTAGGTCAAGAAACAGACTCCATAAGCCTCCCTCATATCCTCCCATTTCCTAGCTTCCCACTCCAACAAGAGTCCGGATTCGTCTTGTCGTGGTGGTCACTATGGTGATGTGAGGGTTCCCCCACCCCGACCCATGGTAACTGATGTGCTTCGATTTTTTTTTTTTTTTTGTCTCCACAGGGTCAGCACTGGATAGATCTTCCTAGATGTTCCTTCAAGGTCTGTGCAACAGAAAATTATAAATCCTTCTGTGTGTGTGTGTGAGTGTGTGCATGTTTGTGTGTGTGATAGTGTTATTAAACCTACATTTTTCTGTCTGTCCAGCTAGTTATCTAGGCATCGAAGTATTTATCTTGCTATCTAGGTATCTGTGTCTTTCACGTGGTTGAGAGATGGAAGGGTGGCTGCAGAGCGTTTGCATTCCTGATCAAAGAGACAGTCGCTGGGCTGCCTTGCCCTCTCCTCTCTGCCTTGGGCTAAGATGTGATACCATCTCACAACGAAGAGAATGAAGCCAAGAGACTTGTTGGAGCCCAGCTATTGATGAACTGCTTAAGAAACCCTAGGAGCCACTTGGAGAATTCCTCAGGATTCCGGTGAAGTGAGTTACGAGCCTCTGTCTGTGTCACGCCAAGTCAAGGCTCTGTCCCGTGCAGCTGAGCACATTCCTAACTGATAGAACACCTTAGACAAAACCAGAAAACTTCAGCTGTTCACAGTATATGTGCGTTTAAACACAGGAAAATTATCACAGAGACACCAAATCCCTAACTCTATTTCTAGGAACCTGGGCAGCAATTATCAAATTAAGTGCTTACCGCAGTGGCCTTTTTAGTGTAGCCATTGTTTACAAGCATAATGGGCATAAATTATTCACCATGTTTCAGATATCACTTTTTAAAAATTCTGGATCATGGGGCGCCACTTGGGTACGTCAATAGGCTTCATCCTCAAAGGGTTTCAAAGGGATTAAATGAGATAATTCCACAAAAGGGCCTAGGACAGCCCCTATCACATGTTAAAGTAGTCCATAAATATTAAGTATAATGTTTTAATAATCAATAAAAAAATATTGATGTTAGCCGCTCACATCTCCTTCTCATCTTTTGCTTTCCCTTAAGAAAAGTCACCTCCCCTGGGAGGCCCTCCCTGGAGTCCCTCCCTAGAGTCCCTCCCCAAATACCTCCCATTCCCCCATTGCCCCATTTTTTTTTTTTTTTTTGCTTGGAGACCTTGTCGCCATCTGCAATTCTTTTGATTATTTATTTGGTAAGTGTATGTCTCCCGTGATAGAATATAAGCCCCATGAGAGCAAAACTTTCAGTAGCTGGCTGAGTCCTGCACACTCTACATTCGTTGCATGCAAAGATGGCCAGTCGTGTCCAAGGCCATTAAAATAGAATGCCACTTGACACCCACGGGTTTTGCAGAGGTGGCCATTTTGGGGGGTACAATTTTGCCCATCTTTAAATAAAAATGAAAGTAGATAAAGATTCTGCTCAATTCTAGACCCTTCTCCTACTAGACTTTATTGGGGGAGCTTAGTGGTTTATTATTATTATTTTTATTTATTCTCTAAAAGGTCAACACATAGTAATATATGGTCTATACACCTTTAGAAAGTGTGGCGTAAGTTGTTACCTTTAGAAAAATGTTTTGCCTTCAAACAGAGAGGTAAAATTCAGCTGAAATTTTAAAAACTAATGGCTACTGGTAATCCAAGATTTAGATGAAATTCCTCATAGTTTTTTGGCTTTCTGAAGATCCCAGAATTTAGATTTTAAAGTAGCCCTATACAAGTTATGTTTGGGACCAGGCCAGAGGGAAAATAGAAATGGGAATGTTTACAATAGAAGGGATAAGTCCTAAGGAACAGAAGGAACCCTCAAACACATTTGAGTGCCTGGAGGTGGGCCCAAGCAACCCTCTGAACTGGTGGGGGGGCAGGAGTATGTTCAATGACCCTCCCTGTTCCACCACGACCCCAGCCACCCCACCCACTCCACCACAACTGGCTCCCAATTCCAGAACCCTGCAGGATTTCCCTTCGGGGTCAGAGGTCGTGGAATCCTGACAACTGGCATCCTGGGAAGAACAACAGGAGACCTTTCCCTGTTTGTTCTGAGTCTTCCAGAAGGACAATATGGTGTGGTGGTCAGGTAGTGGTCTTTGGCTACCTGACTTTGAAGCCCGTTTTCCCCTTTACCAGCCTTGTCTCTTACCCCTCTCTAGGCCTGGGTTGACTCATTGGTAAAATGGTGTTGATGGCCGAGTGGTCTCACTGGGTAGTGGTAGGCACATAATAGCTGCTGGGTAACTGTGACCCTCCTTCTGGAGGTTACTGTGAAGTCTGCCAGTTTTGACTGGCAAGGGGCAGGGGTGGGGGTGTTCTGGGTGGGGGTGTTCTGGGATATCATTTTCTTGGTGTAACTTCTCTAGGGCCTGAGAATTTGTTCCCTAATTGTGGTGGAGATGTAGCTAGTGCTGTGGTAATCACCTGTGGATTCTTCAGAGAAGGTTCTAGAATTTCTATGTGGGGGGGGGGGGTGTATACAGGCAGCCATCTTGGAAGAGCTGGTCATTTGGGTGGGCTGGTCTTGATAGCTGGTTCCCAGGTTTTAATTAGCTGTTTATTTGGAGTACTTTGGAGGATTATGGGGACTGGTGGGCTGGTCTTTTGGCTATATTTGCATAATAAGCACTTATGTAGATTGATGTTAATTGGGGGGTGCTTTGGAGGGTTGTTTTGCAACAAAACCTACAGAGCACGCCCTCCATTTTTATGTGGACTGAGTATTGATGGAGAAGGGTATTTGCTACTTTTTCTGCCCTCATTGGGGCTTATTTTGCTCACCTCTGGGGAGCTATACTAGAGGATTAATTTGGCTGGGATTAATTTTATCTGGAAACTAGACCCATAAGTGGATTTGGGGGCTGAATTACAGAATCCACCTAATGTTTCATTCAGCCACTTTCAGAGGCTGCAGTGGTTGATGCTGAAGACAAGCTGGTCTCTTTCTCCCCCATCTATGGGAAGCCAACTCAGGGGTGACCACAAGCTTAAGGTACGACCCTGAGGATGAAGATCAGGGAGTCCAATTGGACCTCAAACCCAAGCTATAGTTCACTACAGCTTTTAGAGGAGTTTCATGTGGGGCCTACAATGCTGACCACACCCCCAACCCCCCCATGAGTTTATAGTGCATTTCATTAGGAGACTCCCCATTTCCCCCCGGTTATTTGTATTTTTTTTTCAAGTGAATGGTGTCTTCATGAATTTTCCATTTTTATGATTTTTTTATGAGCACTTTATTAGGGAAATCAACCCTTTGTTATAGATTTTTACCCCATCTCCACCCCATTCATATTTTGTTTCATGTAATCTTTTAACTTTCTATAGGCCACCCCAACCCCATGGCTTGTGCAGGTTAGATCATATAGAAGAGGCCTTGTGTAAATCAATATTTTAATTGTTAAAATAGCCATTTTCAAGTACTTTTTTGTATTTAAACAAGTGATCGATCCACATGAAATTCCTTTGTGTATGGAGTGAGGTAGGGATCCAGTTTAAGTTTATCCCCAGAGGTTTAGCCATCTGTTTCAAAACTATTTGATAGCTCTTGTTCTGTTTTGACACCCCCCACCCCCAGCTCTGAGGGTAACAGACAAAATTCTGAGGTACTTATTATACAATGTGATGATTTGATAAAGGTCTACATTATACACCATTTGTTGAGTAACTCCACTTCCCCACTTTTGAAACACTGCATTCCTGAAATCCAACCCCCCCATATCCTAAAGCAAGAAGAGAGCCCCAAACCTAGCACCTATTTTGGGGGGAGATTCTAGGTTAAAACAGGCACACTGTGATGACCTATATAAGGTAAGTTGGTAGAATGGATAGGGTGCCAACAACAAATTCAGAAGTCTTTATGTGAGTTAATGCTTTCCTATGGGGCGTGGGCTTAGGCAAAGGACAGGGGTAGACTTTTGAATTATCTGCAAATTGTTTCCAGGGACCTGTCACTTCAACATGGGGCTTCCCAACTTCTGCAGCATTCCAAACCATGAACAACGTGTGTGTGCTCGAAGCCGCAAGTAATTCACAGGACTCACGTCCTTTGCTCACATTTAATTTTTATTTTGATTTTTTTAATGCTGCACAAGACAATATTTATTTCATTTATTTCTTTTATTTCATTTATTTCTTTTATTTCATTATTTCTGTTTGCTGCTGTTATTTTTTTTACTGAAAGAGAGAGGGAACTTTTGTGGCCTTTTTATCTTTTTCTTTTTCTCTGTAGGCCGCCTTAAGCTTTCTAAATTTGGAATATTTAAGCAAGCGGAAGGGAAAAGAGGGTTTCGCAAAATCACTTGGGGGGAAAAGGAAAGGTTGCGTTGTTAATCATGCCCTATGGTGGGTGATCAACTGCGTGTACAATTACGTTTCACTCTTAATTAATTGTGCTTAAGGCTTTAATTAAATTTGGGTGTTCCCTTCTTAGAGCAGCTCATACTGACGGAGGTGCATGCGCTGAATGATGTCACGGCAGTCATTGAACACACGGCGGATGTTCTCGGTGTCCACGGCGCAAGTGAAGTGGGGGTAGCAGTAGTGGCGCCCATCTCCACTAGCAGTGCTGATTCTCTGTGGGACAGACACAAGGAAACAGAGTCAGCGCCGCCTCTCCAGCATCCTCGGTGGGAAAGCCGCCGAGGACGAGTCCACCAGCTCCTGAGGTTACATCAAAGCTAAAATTCTCACTGGCTCCCAGTGCAGTAGCATGGAGGCAGCGAAGAGCTGAATCCCCAAATGTTTAAGAGAAAAAGAACCAGCCAAGAGAGGATGGAAGATAGTCTCTACTCACCAGAAATTCGTCACGGATGAAGTACTTGGCCCGGGTCACGCGTGGGTCCTCTCCGGGCTCGGGAGTAGCTACAAGGAACAGAAATATTTTGGTGAGGTCATTAAAAGGTAAGAGCAGAGCCAGGGAGTTGGCTGGGCCCCCTCACTTAGACGCGGCAGGGCGATTTCATTCTGAGAGGCTGTTCATTTAGAGGCTGTGCAACTCCCCCACACGAAGAACCTCCCGGAACGGAAGCCTGTGGCGCAGTCGTGGATATCCAGGCCCAGGGAGCGAAGAACGGAAACGGGCCGGTGCAACGGCAGAAGCCCCCACGTACCGTCCTCAGGAGTAGTGTAGCGAGCAAATTCTGGAAAGTAGTCCTCAATCTTCGATTTTCCAGCAAGGACTTTCTCCGCGAGCAGGTCTTGCTTGTTGAGGAACAGAATCACAGAGATGGTGCGCAGCCATCTAACAGGGAGGAAGGTGAGGTGAGTGTCCAGGAAGAGAAGACATTCTTTCTGCAAGGGGTCTCATGTGCTTGCAAAGGCTCTTTTCAAGAAGAGCGCAAGTACAGGGCCTCGGGTCAGTCCCAGGACCCCTGTGTGTGTGTTGCGGGGAGGGGTGGGGGGTTGGGGGGGTACTGGCAGGAAGCCAGGGGGATGCCCCACCGACCTGTTGTTCCAGATGCTTTTGAAGAGGTTCAGGGCCTCCTGCAGGCGGTTGGTCTGGTTGTCCTCCCGAATGACCATGTTGTAGCTGCTGCTGGCCACCACGAAGATAATGGCAGTCACATCTGCGGCACAAGGAAGCAAAAGCAATGCATGTCAGAGGTGACCAAGGCCCTCACCGAATCAGAGCAAAACGTGCTTACAGAGAAGAGAAGGCTGCGGCTCCGTACCATTGAAGCACTGGATCCACTTGCGGCGCTCGTCGCGCTGGCCGCCCACGTCAAACATGCTGCAGGAGACAGAGGACACGGGTCACTCCCAGCGGCTAACCCCTTCCAGCACTCTGCCGGTGGGAACTGAAGGAAACCAGTCTCTATCTTAAGAAGGGAACCGTTCACTTACTGGAAGTTGACTTTGTCCACCTGGAACTTGGTCTCGAAGATTCCAGAAGTCAGGACGCGGCAGCGAAGCAGATCCTAAAACAAGAGCTCAGTCAATGGCTCTCACCCAAAGCCACTGGAGGCAAAAGTCTTGAGTGGCTTGGAAAGGGGGCTGCGAGTCCCTGACTGTGAGAACGTTTGCGTACCTGATCGCTGGGCACATAGTCAGCCTGCTTGATGACATCAATCTTGTCCAGGAAGCTGGGAGGAACGAAACACACGCACAGGTGTTCAAAGAGCTCATGCCAATTTGCCCCTGATTCCTGTCTCCCTATAAAGCTGAGCTCGATGGAAATGACAGTGTCAAAGTTATATGGCGATTAGTCAGCAGGAGTTTTGCCTGTGTTGGTTACATTTAGGACTCAGAGCCTAAGCTTTAGAAAGGTCAGTGGGAGCAGCACTTCAGGTAAGCGTGTTTGGCGGACAAGGAGATCCGGAACCAGGAAGCAGGCATGGGCTCTCGAGGCCCCGGGCATACAGGTACAGCGCAGGTCTCAGGGGGTGGGGGAGCCCCCCCCCCAACCAAGCCTACCTGATCTGGTGTCATCTGAAAGTGACTATTAAAAATTTAACATTTTAAAGTTGTGTGCCTTTGACTAAAACGGCAAGTGATTTAAAAACTGTGTATTTCCACCCCATTCCTTTTTCTTTCTTTTTTTTTTTTTAAAGTAAAAGGATACACTTAAAAGCAGCAAGGATTTTCCCCTCAAGGGACTGGTGAAAATGAGATTGTTTGAATTACTCAGAATGGGTAACCCTTCCTCCTACTTTTTAAGAATCTCACTTATTAAAAGAGAACAAAAGAGGTTGTCACGAAGGGGCCCTTTCTGGCCTAACCACACCGAGCAGGAAACCAACACAAAGTTCCCTTCCGTTCTGTTTGGTCCATGAAATAGAACCCTCCAGATAGGAGGCTCTGAGCTTTTTTTTTTTTTAAAATCCCCCAGCCAGGCAGGTTAAGGATCCTCTTATGGCTGGGATCCTGCACAAGAGAGGGGCCCGGGGCCTGAGACACCATCCTGCACCGTGAGGAAGGTTCCCTCCAGAGCTGGCCATGACCTTCCCAAAGCAAGGAGGCCCTCCCCGGGGGTGCTGGGCAGGACGCACCATTAGGAAAAAGAACTTTGGAAAGACTGGGGTCATTTAATTAATATGGAAAGTGACTATTAAAACTGGGGTGGGGGGAGTTTTTCCTGGGGCAGGGAGTTTGGAAGGATTTCAAAACTGAAAAAGAAAAATCACAAAGGCAGAAGAGTCTAGTTTGAAGAAATTCTGAAGTTGTCCCCCCCCCCCCAACCTTCCTCTTGACCAGTTTGGAGAGTTAGTCTGGCTTAGAGGATACACTAACTTGCCCAATCAGTCCCACATTACAGCACCGGGCCAGAAATAGCTCCCCAACCGCCCTGGCCGCCAGCGCGTTGCCATGGCAACAGAACCACAGGGCTATAAATAGACCAGCCGCACCAAATCTTGTGAGAGAGACATCTGGAGCCGGGCCAGCCAAGCCCGGCTCCACAAATAAAAATAGGCAGCGTAAGAAATGGGCAAGACACCAGTATGGCAACTTCACCGTCAAGGCCGGCGGCTGGAAGCGCGCTGGGGGGTGCGCGGGGCGGGGCGGCCGCGCTCCGACCGCCCGCAGAGGCCATTTTAAAAGTTGTAAACGGTGTTCTGGCCCCCCCCCCGCCCCCCAGCAAGTTTCCTTAAAACTTTCCATGAACTGGGCAAAGGCTGCCATTTGCAGACAAAGTTGCAGGAGCAACTGATAAATGGTGTGAAATTTAAAAAAAAAAAAAAAAAAAAAAAAAACCAGACCCAACCCCAAAAAGCTGCTAAATGACGGTTCCTGACATTGTCACACCCGCCCCTCCTACTCCGTACCTGTACTTCTGACTTGGGTCCAAGATACAAAACGCAAACAATTGCAGGATTTCCATTTGTTTTGAGTTACTATAATTAGCACTTCCAGCTTTTCGTTCAGACTTTGGAGAAAATCAGGGACTTTGCTGCAGAAGTGGTAGGGGGTTGGGGTCCCCGGGACTGGCGGGGGGGGGGGGGCCTGTTTTTCTGCTCCTTGGGAAAATGCAGGCCCGGGGGGTGTGCGGTGCCCGAGGACACAGCCCGGCCGGCTGCGGGAGGTGCTGTCCTGCAGACTTCCTACCCCGACGGGGTAAGGGCAGGTGCCCGGACCCGCCATCCTCAGAGAACAGGAGTGGAGGGAACTTGCTGTTTGTTTGCAGTTACCCCCCCCCCATTTATTCCACAGTATTCACAATAAATCCCACCAGTTTGGGGCTCCTGAGCCACTCAACAGTAGCTTTTTAGCCAGCCAGGAACCCTGGCCGTGAGGACTTGATATTTTCTATAGCAAAGTCGCTTCTGAGTTTCAGCGACCTCCAGAAGGAAAGCTGCAGTGTCGCAAACACCCATCACCCCCCCCAAACCACCACCACCAAGTCACAAGACATCCCAAGTTTTCACTGAGACCACTTAGCAGGTAAACCAAGGCTGCCTTCAGAAACAATTTCTCTAGGGCTCTGATCAGCCTATCTTTGACTCCAGCAGGTGCAGTGGGACGGAGCTTGTAGTATGCTGTCGGCTCCCCACGAGGGGAAGCATCCTTGACTTACAGCCCGGTGAATAAAGGCAGGACATGGAACTCAACAAAACCTAACTAGAGAGGAAGAGCATCCAGTAACCTTGGGCCCTGGCACCTAGTGTCGTCACCTACCTGATGGCAGAGATGCCAAGGCAATTCTCAGCTACCAAGGAGAGGGTGGGGTATGGTTTTGTGCTGGCCATTTTGGTTAGGTTTTTACATGACAGCAATAAAATAAAATATTTTTAACATTATTCAAAGCTTGAGAGCTGCCCCATCTTCCTAAAAGCTTTCAGGTCAATCCAATTAATTTCCCTCAAGCTAATTAATTATGCACATCACTTTACTGCAAGTAATTATCATTTTGCTCTAACAGGCATTAATTGTTTATATAAAATAATGTCACTGCACTAAAAAAGTGCAATTAAGGGTTTTCTGAAACAAATGAATCAGACCAGAACTTTCTAAGTGCAGATGGGTCTATGAGCGGAAGCCCTCAAGCTCGATGGAGATTTCTAGTGTCTTCTACGTTTGTGCCTGTGCTGTGTGCGGGGCGGTTACTCACTACTGGGCACAGTCGATGAGCTGGTACTCGTTGGAGCGCTCGTAGCAGGCGCGCACTCCTTCATCCTCCCACAGAGCCTTGGCGTGCTCGTAGAACTCCTGCAAGGGACCACGGGAGAGGACACACATGAGCTGGAGCCCAGGCAGCCACGCTGTCCCTACAACCCGGACGCCACAGTTCGCTGTGACCAGCGCAAGTGGCATTCCCACTTGTGAGCCACATTAACGACTTTGTGCTCAAAAGAACTTTCATCCAATTGGTGAAACGTAATTAAAAGCCAAAGTAATTAATTCCTGCTGTTCTCTTATGGTGAATTAACGGGTCTTGGGTCGTGTTCCTCCTATGTGTTTTGTTTTGGGGGTTTTTTTTTGGTGGTGGGGGGCGGTGGGGGGCGGTACTGGAGGGCCAGGACAGAGTGAACTACTGAATCATTTGGTTTCTCCACACAATTACTTTTCCAGGAAAGATATACATTAATCTGCATTAGAATACGCCAAGGAATGATTCAGTGTTGTGAAAACACAGTATTTCGTTTGTAAGATGTGCTGGGATGAAATTTCCCTTCCAGGAAAATTTGAATTTTTCCCAAAAAATATGATGGTTAGGAATTGCTGGCGAATCGGACCTTGTCAGTGCCTGTCCCTTGGGAAGGGTCACAGTAGGGAGAAACAAAGGAGCAGAGACCCTCTGTTGTCCTAAATTGCAGGAGGTTATAAGTCACATCTCATCTGAATATACAAACATTTTTAATTACATGGGAGCAACCTCCCCTTCCGAGGGAAGACAAAGTTTTTCTTCAGATGTGAATTCAGCAAGAGAAGGATTACAGGCAGGTAGGGACACAAGGCTCAGCTATCAGCTCCACTAATAGAAGGTTCCTGTTTGGTGCATTTTCAACCCGCTACCATTTTCTCTTTTATCAGAAATATACATTATGTATAGCATGCTGATGGCTTGAATTTTGTTTTCAAACAAATGCTTTAAAAAAAAAAAATTCACCTAGCCCTACTTATTAATACTGCTTCCCTGCTAGTAGAAGTTTGCAGCCAAGCCCACTTAAAATACAAACACAAATTCCCAGGAAAGCCTGACAAAAGACCACAATAACTCATTGTTCTAACTGTAGACAAGTCTTTTCCTTCTGGGCCTTATAAACTTGTGCATCTTTCCACCTTGTTTCCCGTTCCTCTCTCAGAAATCACTCTTCCCCTACTACGGGGTCAAAATGTATACATTTGGAAACGGGCAGTTTTATGTCACCTAAAAATAGTTGTTTATGGGACAAAGAATCTTTGTAAACAGGGTCCCGCACGCCAAGGAGGACGCCCAGGAGAAAATCTCCAAGTTATAATTTAGGTTCAAGTCCTTTCTTTTAACTTGGGTCGGCCAAAGACGGGGACGAGGGAATAATTAAGGCTGCGACACAACTTGTGCCGATCTCCCTCACGAAGATTTACAATCTACTAAGGCAAGGATTAAAGTGGGGTGTTCACTTGGGGGGATGGGTGAGCCAAGATGGACAGGGGGTGATCCAAGTTTGCTCACCCATCTTGAGCAAAACCCCTACTGATTATTAAGGTTTGGGTTTGGCACATTAAGGACCCTAGTGGAATTCATCTATTCTCAAAGTGTGGCTGACACAGGTGACCAGTGGCCAGAACGCATCTAGGAGCCCGGGTTGGGGGTAAGGACAACCCAAGAGCTTAGCTTACAGGAGGGAAATCGAAGTCAGGCACGTTCATCACGCTCAGAATATAGTCCACTCTGAACTGGTTCTCAGGGTTGGCCAGCTCCACAGGGGGCACGAGGTTGCTCATGGCGGCCACGATGGTCTGAAAAGGAGTTAGCAAAGCAGTCAGGGGGACAGCATTGCCTGAGGTGGGGGCTAAGAGAAGAGAAACGACCCAAACAACGTACTTCGATCGCCTCCTTCAGGTTGTTTTTGATGTCCTGCACTTTGGTCGCCTTCTCACTACAGTGGGATTGAAAAGAGAGAGATCATATGGCATCATACTGACTGACAGGGTCTCTTTAGTCAAGACAGTCCAACTAAAAGCATAGTATTCTGTTATTGCAAGAGCGGTGGGTTCGAATCCCTGCGGATTGGAGGCTCCTGAATGAGGGCGGTTTCAAATGATGACCTCCCAGACGTCTCTCAGGACACGCCCGATTGGGGCCGATCAGTGAATTGGCATCAAGGACCACGTCTACTGTACCAGAAGTCGGACCTAGTTCACGAGCTGTTCCATTTCATGAAGGTCCCACTGCATGTCAACGCTTCCTAAAAGGTTTCTACTGGCCCTTATCAATACCCGTGTGTGTGTGTGTGTGTGTGTGTGTGTGTGTATTGGGAGGGTGTGGGGGGTATTAGGTCAATCATATTGGGGAAGAGAAAAAAATTCCATGGTTCCACTTGGGGCTTACTGGGTTGGTATACAGAGGACCAGTGAATGCAGTGGTGTTAGGACACATTTTAAGGCTTTGAGGCCATTTTTATTAAGTCACAGTGTCAGCCACTCAGCTAGCAGCAATGACGTTTCTAGGTGATGTCACTATACAGTGATCCCTCCATGTGAATAGGGATGAAATAAGATTATGCCCCCGGGAGTCTTTATGAGCTGGGACTTGTGTGCTGGGGGCTGGGAGGGGGGCACCAGTTAGGTAGAAGTCAGAAGTTTAGCTGCCTTTTAATTATGACTCGAACCCAAGTCATGGAAGATCTTTATTCAGAGTCACTGGGGCCACAGGTAATGCCCACGCCCTCTGGTTGGGGTGGGGCAGGGGGCGCGGATGGAATACTTGCTCCGATCCCATGGATAATGGGTACCGGATAATGGGTACCGATCAGGTGTTTTTCAGCAGCTGTCGTTCATTAGAGACACGACCAAAGAAGATTCTAGAGTTTGTCTCTTCAGGGGATGAAAAAGACCTCTTGCTTGGGGTAAATCTTATCACACCTATTGCCTCAACCTTGTGGTTTTGGGTGGGGGGAGTGGAGCCCGTGTGCAGGACACACCTACTGTGCTTTAGGCCCCGGGACAGGACGGCAGCGTCACGTGGAAAGAGGGTGCCGCCCCCTCATAGAGGAAACTTAAGGCTCAGAGGAAAAGTGAGTCACGGACGCAGGAGGGACAGAGCCCATCTTTTTCTTGCTATGTAGGATTTTTAAAGGCAATCTCAGGATTCCTAATTTTTGCAGCTTCCACTTGGTTGATTGACCAAGAGTCCTGGAACGGAGGGAGGTAGTGATCAAGCTGGGGACCCCTCAGGAGTGGGGGAAACACAGAGAAGGGGGGTGTTAGTGGCTGGCGCAGGCCAGCAGAAAGGTTAGAGGAAGGGAGAGCGCGGGGTGCAGGGGTCAGGTGCTCGCCTGTCAGAAGCCCGGCCCCCCGGCCAGATCCCGGGCCTGAGTTTTCCCCAGAATTGTGGCAGCTAATGCTTCCTGCCTGGTTCAGTCTTATCAAAAGATCTGCACGCTGACGTGAGGAAGGAATGCCCCTGACACCGACTTCACTGCGTCCCTAACCCAGCAGTGGCCCTCTTTCTGGGGAACCAGCCTCGAAGAAACGAGACTGCTTTTCCTACCAGAGTTAAGAAGCTAGTTCAGAAATATTCTCAGCGGGGGAGGGGCGGTAGGTTTGGGGGTATGTGGTGGGGGGGAGCAGGGGGGTAGTTTGTGGCACCAGGAACCCCCTCAGGGCCACTTCAAAGTGCTAGAAGTCAGGAGAGCTTGAACAGACCTGATGGCAAGAGGTGTCCTGCAAACCATGGGTGGTATCTGCACCCTGATGGGAAGTCCTGGCTCAGTGCCCCCCCCCCGCCAACTCTTTGTGCAGCCCCCCTACAATGAAAAGGGACCAAGAGAGTCCTGACCCTTCTGTGGGACTTTTCTACATTGTACGTGCACCACTGAGACTCCTTTCTGAAATTAGAAACCATGTCCAGAGACAGGGCTGGAGTCCCACTCAGTTTCTCAGACAGGAGCAACTTAGTAAAGGGCGTGTTTGCCCCTAACGTTCCCTCACTCAAATCTACCTAAAACCCCACAGGACAAATCTATTTCCATTCATTAAAAACAGGCTCCATTTCCATGGTAATGAGAGCCATTAACCTTCAGTTTCAAGGTCCTACAGTAGTTAAAATTAGAGATGTTGGGGTATTAAATACCCAAATGTATGTACACCAAGAGGAAAGAACTTCCAGAAACTAGGTTCTTTCATTCAGTTTGATATTTTGGTCTAAGTAGTAGTATGATAATTGGAAAACTTCCAGTCTTAAATACGGATATTTTGAGAACGTGTTCAGTATTCATCTACGTATGTGAATAGGTGTGGGAGTATATCAAGTATAAAACAGCTAAAATAGAAATCTAAAATCTAATTCGGGTGTGTAATACTAAAACATAAAATTCTTCCATTGAAGCAATTACTATGTAGATGGAGATATTATACTGGGGCTGGCAAGTTTATCATCATTTTTACTATCGCTTAATGAATTTAACATTGATTGTGAAATTCAAAGAAAATCCCTCGGATGTCTCTCAACTACTTAACAAAGCCAAATTATGTACCAACTACTACAATCTGGGCTGACTAAAATATCGGGGCTGGGGGCTAGAAGTGCTTTTAAGCACACTGCCCCCTTCCCCCTCTCCCCCATGTAAATAAAGCCTATGGTCTGGGTCTGAATTTTAAGAGCCCCTCCCCTCCCCCCCAATCAGCTGCCTACGTGGTGGTTGGGGTGGGGTGGGGGGTGCTGCATTGTACCAAGGGTCTTTTTCGGTCCTATACCTTATCTTTGTGCTTTTATGGGAAAGGACAGACAAAAGAAGGAAGACAGAAGACAGACGCAAGATACCGGGATTGCTGAGACATGCAGAGAATTTTTATTTATCACATATGTTAATTCTTCTATTTACTTGCAGAACAGAGTCACAGAGAGAAGTGCAGGCAAGGTATTAGTAGGGTTCAAGGGTCTAGCACAGCTTCTAGTACACAGGAGGTGGTTCGGTAAGGGCTTGTCATAGTCCTCAAATGCCAACTTTTGGTACAGTAAACTGTCAGTCACTTCTATGGAGATGCCTTTTTTGGGACTACTAGTAAACTACATTTTTGCCAATTAAGGATTTCATTCCACATTTTTTTTTTGCGTGTTTTTTTTGTAATTTTTTGTATTTTTTTTTGTATTTTTTGTTTTATCTTTTGAGGTTAGGTGGTGGGGCCCCCTCCCCCTCCCCCCCACAACAGAATAGTATTCTTATTAGAAGTTCCTAAGACCAGGCAATTCCAGCATGCAAAGTGTGATAGGACATAGCCAGGAAGAGGAGAAACTGTAGCCATCATCTAGGGATAATAGATTCTAAAAGAAACAGATGAACAAACATGTGTAAGTTACTTTGTCCCCCGACCCCCGGGCCCTTTGCCCCACCCCACCCCACCCCGCCACCGAAGCTCCTTCTTTGAGGTGCCCTAGGCTAGGTCAGTGGGCTCTGCGTGTTCTCGTGGGAACAGCGGCGTCGGCGCTGCATGCTCAATGTGCAAGCGGGCCTCCGGCGGCTACCTGGCATGCGGGTGCGTGTCAGCGTGTAATGGGGAGCGGGATGTAGGAAGTGCAGGAGAACAAAATTGATAATGAACGCAGGGAAAAAAGCGGATGCCATCGTGAACTTCCTATCCACTAGCTAATACAATATGCATCCAATTAAAAATACACTCGAAAATTTTAAAAAGATCAGAGGCTGGGAGATCATTCTTAACGATGACCTCCCGCAAGGTGCTGAGGCACTTTTTTTTCCCCCCTCCTTCTCCAAGTTACAGACAGTGCAGCACCATGTATTTTGATAAGGGGAAAAGATTTTCTCTACCCCCCCCCCACCAAAGTCTGAAATTTTAAAATCAGACCAAGCACTGGGTGGAGGGGAATATAGCAGATAGTTTGGAAAACAAGTTGCCAATTCGAATGGACAGCTGGGGTAGGGGTAGGGGCTGGGGAAACCAGAAACCATATTGGGGGGGGGGGGGGTCAATACTTGAAATCCTCAACTGATCGTCTAAAGTTGACGTCTGTTAACTTTTCCCCAGCTGGATTTAGTTAACATGTAAAGGATGGCTCCCAAAAATTATGTTTTGCACTACACGTGCTCGAAAATGTTGAGAGACTGCGGAGGGGTCCCGTGCGAACAGATAGCGAGATGGCTGATGGCCCTGAAATGAGTTTTGCTTCCTCCCCGGGGGCTCGGCCCTCAGTTTCCCAGTATGATCTTCATGTCTGTTTGTTAAAAAGTTTTTCTGTTTTCGAATGTGCCTACCCATCGCTGTTGCTCCTGGCAGCCTGCGGATCCTCTTCGCCGCCCCTTTTAAAGAGAGATTGAAAGCTCACCTAATCTGCAAGGCACCGCAATTTCCCAAAAACCCCACAAGCCTCTCTACATTCCTCAGCACACGGCCGCCATCCTCCCGTTCCGTCCTGGTCGCCTTTCTGGCTAAGCTGGAAGGTCTCCGGAGACGGCAGGCCGTGGAGGGAGCGCCACACTCCGCCACTGAATTAGCCGAGCCCTCTGGAGACTCTCCCGTCGGGTATACAGAAGGGACGGATAATTATTTTCTTGTGCTTTCACTAAATGTACATGCATCAGGGAGATAAAGCCGTGATTTATCTCACAATTCTTTGGAGAATATAGCAGCGCGTTAAGGCTCCCGGGTTCTCCCAGAGCTCCGTCTTTACCATGTTGTTGTATCTGAACACACAAGGGCCCAGACACGGCTGATTTTTGCCCGTGATTTCCTGGTGCGGGACTAATGTCCTCCCTGCTTGCGGTCAGGGAAACGACGTAGGACGTGTGTTTTCTTTGTATGTAACTGTTCCCAATAAACTGTCATCCATTAAAACTGTGTGCACCGTGAGGCAGCGTGGGGGGTGGGGGAGAAAAAAAAAAGGGAAAAAACCCCACTTAAACCCCACTTTTCCTAAATAATAGGAATTCCTCCTTGGAAGTGGGAAGGGCAGGACGGCTAAGCGTTCTACGTGGTTTTGTAATTGATTAGCTTATTAGCTCAACCAATATTAATGGCACTTTTTTCTGCTGATACTAAAGGTAAGAAGTTAGCTTTGAGTTAGGAAAATCGGCACTTGACCTCTGGATTTCTCAAGGTCAGATTAATATTACACCTCACTCTACAAATGTAATCGGCACGGCAGTCTGCGGATAGTTAAGGCAAATTTAATAGCTCAGCCCAGCCCTGACAAAGCGCACATTTACAGGAGCGAGGAGGAAAGGCCCTGCACCACGCAGACACCCTTTAGTGGACGGAAGTCACCGTGCCTTCACAGGGAATCCCTAGTGAAGACGGTGACCACTTTTGTTGCAATACCGCACTGAGGAAAAAGAAAAAAGGAGGCTCACTTGAAGGAGACAAAAATAAGGTTTCTAGACTCACACGAATTCCCCTGTATGTCACTTCCACAGGCTAAATTTAACACCCTGAGAGATTACCTATGGCTTCCTCTACGAGGCAGGCGAACTGGGAATGTCGCTTCCTCTTTTTAAAAAGAAAATAGAAAAGAGAAGTTCTGGTTTAAATGCCTCATGTGCATTACAGACTGGCTCGCCAAGGGAGGAGAATCCTTTCTCTAAAAGTTAAAAAATTGTAGGGCCGTCTGGAGAGTGATAAAACCTTAAGTCAACTGCTCCAAGGCTGTCCTACCTTCTGCTAGACTCGAGCTAAGGTAAACAGCGGCGGCCGCATCCTTTTAAAAATGCTCGCCATGTCCAGTTTTAATCAAAATATTTATCTAGAGGGTACATGGTCAAATTATTTTTGCTTAACTACATCATGAAGAAGCACGCCCCACCCAGCAAGTTATGGGGGGAGTAATTATGCAAGATTTGTCTTTAAATTACAAATTACAAATTCACATAGCTCAAAGTCGATTTCTGGCTTTTTGTTTATCAACTGCTGGCAATCTCTGGGAATACAGTTTTATTGAAGGGTGTGTCAGGAATTAAGAATTTCAGAATTGCTTTGTGACAAGTGAAAGTGAGTAGTTAATTAGCCACACGTATGTGCGTGTATTGATAACTCACTGAGCCACTCATAAAATTGGTAAAATAGCCCATCCTTCTTTAGGATGGGCTATTTATGAGCACATGAATTTGTGCTTAAAGAAAGCATCCTAAACTAAAACACCCATTTATTTGTACGCATGACATCATCCTCAGCCCTGATTATCTGACCAAAGAAATTCTAGAATGTTCCATGAAGAGCTGCCTTCAAGTGCAGTCCTGTTACCTCTGAAAGGTGAGAAAATTCATCTTTGTGTCCCCAGTGCTTGGTGCATAGTAGGCATCTGGAAATGGCTCTTTACTGGCTTGTTTTGTGGGGTTCTGGTGCCTGAGGCCATGCGGCCTTGACTCAATGCACCCCTTGGAAAGGGAAGGTGATGCAACGGGAGAAGCAAGTTTTCAGCTGAATCCAGGTTTAGGGAAGGGAATGGGATTGCTAACCAGCTAGTAACTGTTAACTAGTGCCTTCAGGTGTTTACAATCCAGTGTGGCCAACGGCCATCACCCCAGAGAAAGCCGAGGCTGGTAGATTTAGCAGTTTTCTGTTTCACAAGTGGGTGTGGGGGGGTGGCATTTGGGGTCTGGCGAGAAAAACAAATGCCCTGATTATCTTCAACGCTCCCCTCTATTTGCATTCTTCATGGCGTACAGAACCCACATTTCTCTTCCATCCCTAGTACACGCACACTCTCTTTTAATCTTTATTCTCAATGCGGTATCGTCCCCTTGTCCTAAAACAAGATGCCTGCAAGGACTTTTCAAAGGCAAAAATGCCCCTTGACCCGGCCGGAAGTACCTAACTCCCAGTCTCCATCACTTAAATGCCTCCTTTTTCTTTAGGCAAGACTATTGATTTTTAGAAAGGGAAACCGTGATTTGCCCATAATATTAATTCCAAAGAGGGTGGTGGTGGTGGAGGGCATGAGGAATTATTAACAGGGGCTGCTGCCTCTTTCCAACTTTGTTTTCCGTGAGAACATTACTAAAACAGTGTTTTTCCCCCTAACAGTTTCAAACACCATGCATTGGTGCATTGCGCTGACATCTGCGGGGTGGGGCGGGGGGGCTTTTCTGCAGCGGTCAGGTTGCCTGCAAAGTGGTGGCCACGGCAGGTGTCGGCCATGTTCGAGACCCACTGCACCAAAATCTGCGGGCAGGTCTGCGGCAGACGTGCCACGGGGCCAACCAGGTGCTATTTTCCTGGTGTGTATAGGGGGGAATGGCGGGGGGGGGGTGTATTTTTATAATTCCGGTGCTTTATTATTACTATTCTTATTTATTGCTGCACCAAAGATTAAAAGGGGGGGGGGATTCTCAAAGAGCTCTTCTTCCCTGGATTTTCTATTATGCAGGCTGAAAAAATTAAGTGGAAATCAGCTGCCCAGCCCCCAAAATCTACCTAAACTTCCTAAAGATTAGTATACAACGTGTTACTTTTCCTGTGCCGTGCACAGAGTTGACACTTACTCTCCATTAAACCCATTAACATGCAGGATCCTCATTTGCTTCACAATGGTGCTTTTACCAGATTCTCCGGCACCTAGAAAATGAAAGTAAGTCTGAGGTTATGAAGGAGGTATTTGACACACTCTGGGCAGGGAAGAGGACCGCTGTCTTTGCCACCGAAGCAGCTCGCAGAAAACACACGCAAGAACACATTTGCAATTTTCCTTGACATTTCGACGCAGAGAAAACAAAACACATGTCCAACTCGGTCTACCTGCAGCATTCACCGCCACAGTCGCGAGAATTAAAGGGTTTCATGTTTTCAGGGTCCCCCCCCCCCACCTCTGGGTTGTGTTAGAATCTGTGGGGTGGGGAAGCCAAGGGGCAAAGAGAAGGAAGGTCGCAATTTTGTCATTTGAGGGGGGAGAAAATCGAAGTTAAAACTGAAACTGAATCCTCGGAATAGAGCACTGGCGGGTGAAACCAAATCAACGGAGGCAGCCACAGAATTCACTGTTCGTCGGAGGTTTCATGGTTAAAATACCCAGGATTCACAAACAATGCCCAGACACCGCAGTCTCCTTCAGCTCACGGACTGACGCAGCATTTCCCTCCCGCAAATTCTCACAATGCAGCTTCTTTCCGGGTAGCCTTCTCTCCCCTTGGGCTACTCAAACATCAACCCTGACCCACAAGGTTACATGTGTCCTCTTTTCCCGCAAAGGGTATTTTCCTAAAGGTAAATTCTCTCTGGATACAACCACCATGTTGCGGGGGGTGGCGGGGGGAGACAGTGGGGGGGAGTGGGAGCCCATCAACTGTATGTCATCTTCTCGAAAAACACATTTTAATATCAAATATAATGCTTGAGAACAATCATAATCACATGTAGCAACAACTGTAAAAAGTATTAAAAGGACACGACTTTAATCAGGAGGGAAGATATTCCTGGGAGCTACTGAATTTTCAGATTCTTTAAGCCCTTCTCAAAGTAAGAAGGAACACACGCCTCCATTTTAAATCACCTTTCATTTGTAAACATATATTTTATGGAAAAAGCACATTTCCAACCAGCTAGAAGGAGGACTGCTATTTTTTCATTTTCTTTTTTGTAAATGTACACTCACTTCAACAAATAACTCTTTGAGTGAAAAATTTTTTGCCCTCCTCCCACACAAACCTGTTTGTTTTTTTTTTTAACCATTTTTCTCCGCCCCCCCACCACTTTTAATTTTATTAAATTGCTTTTGTTTTTACTGCCCAGAGAGCAAAGCATTCCTCCTTCTCTTGCCTTTTCACAAGGCTGTAATCAATATCTGTAAAAGTTAAAATTAGTTTCCACAGAAACATTGATTTCAAAGCAAACACTGTATCTTAATGAGCCCAACTCTAATAAGTTAAAATATTAAAGGCACTTTTCAGAGACTGCACACAGAGAATACATGACATTAATCAGAATCTCCAAATTCTTTCCTCAGAAGTGTTACAGAAGTGTTAAGATGTTTAACACTTCTCTCTAACAGACACAAACAGATCTGTGCCTCAGTTTCCACATTTATGAAATTAGAGAACTGGACTGAAAAACTACTGCAAGATCTTTTGTGGCGCTGTAATTTACTCAATTTTTTGTCATTAAATTCAGATGCAGTTAAAAAGAGGATTTGGGGTATCATTAGGTTTCCTCTTTGGGGGGGACATTATTTGGTGAGAACCACCATTTAAAAATGCAGTCTGTGGCACAGAGTGGGGCTTCAGACCCTCATGCCAGAGGCGATCAATAAATCATGATAAAATGTGGCCATATAAAGGAGGACACCTGGGGAAAATGAGCCCACAGGGATGCAAGGTGTGTTCAGAGTAACAGTCTCAATTAACTAGAGACTTTGTGATTACTGAGCAAAGGTGTTAGAAATTTAAGGCACCCTTAGTATCACATTTGCTTCAAATTAGTATTCAGGTAGCAAGATGGCATTCCTAGGAAAGATTCTAGACTTTTCCAGGCTTATACTTTGAAATCAAGTTATATGCATATTAATAATTCACATAGCATAATTCCACCTTTACAAGTTTTAGGCAAGACTTCAACGTATCATTTAATTACTGAAATTGCAAATGCATAAACACCAGACTTACTTCCACTTAATTAATAATTTTCTGCTTTACATAAATCTGGACCCAGGAGAACAAAGAGGTGACCCATCCAAAGAAAAGCAAACCAAACACCACCACAAAGGAAATTCAGCCTTTTACATTTTTATTCTTTATAATGAAGCTGTTTTGTTGAAATGTGACCATGAACTAGGTTTTAACCTAGCAAATTCACAAATTAACTCAGCCAAATTACTGAGGAAGTGGAAAACTTCCACACTAATTAATGCTTGTGTAATTCTTCTGGTCATTTCAACAATTTCTTTTATGCTTATGTTTTATTTTGTCCCTCCACCCCCCCTTAAGAAAAAAGGAGGAAAGGCCATCTCCTTATAGTTAACAACCCCCCCCACCCCGCCTTTTTTAAATTTTTTGGCCAAAGAGGAAAAACCGCAATCAAGAGAAAACCCAAAACCAAACAACCAAATGTCACTTGACAAACAACTAATTAACGTCTTTTCATCTCCTTCCACCTGGAAAAAAGTCGTCTCCTTAAAGCACTCTCAATGCCCCCCCCACCTTGAAAAGGACATAAAACAAAACACAAAACAAAAAAAAAAAATCACGCCATTTCCAGACCAAGAAGCCATTTACAGACAAATGTCATTTTCCAGTTCTGATTTGTGAATGTCTTTTTTTTTTCTTTCACAAAGCAGTCTCAATGTGGCCGACTAACAGGAAAATGTGTATGTGCGTGTGTGTGTGTGTGTGTGTGTGTGTTAATGGTTTGGTGGTGGGGTGTGGGGGGGGCTACAATTAATTCTGCTTTTCAAAAAGCCTGCATGTCTGGAAGGGGATAAAAAGGTCATACTGTAAAAATGACGTGTCATTTGGCTTCACTGGGCACTTAGCGTACTAACTCCATTTTTTTTGGTGGGGGGGGGTGTCTTATTTTATTTGATTCTCCTTGTCTTCCTTCCACGGCCCGACCCGGCCCGGGACACGTCTGCTCCGCGCACACAGTGTGTCCTGCCCGAAACGCACCGAGTCGCGCCCAGCGGCGGCCGCGCTGCCCCCCCCCCCCACTCCGGCGCCACGACTCGCCCGCGCCCCCTCCCCCTCACTGCACCACCTTTACCACTCCGATCCCTTCCGAGGGGCTGATGTCACCCGCCCCCCCCCTCCACTCTCCTCGGCCACTTCCCCCGCCAAAGCCTCCCCTTGGCGAGGTCCCCTTGGCCACAGCGGCGCCCCCCCCCGCGCGTCACCCCCTCTTCTCTGGCCCCTCTTTCTTCTCCCTCTCCCAACAAATCACACACCCCACGGAGGCGGGTCCCCCTCCCTCTGCCCGCCACCCCATTTCCTGTCCCCGAAACCCTCTTTTTGTCGCAGTCTCCCGAGCCCTGTGGGGCTCCCCCTCCCCCCCCTCCCCAACAAGCACCCAAACCCCTGGCGTCGTGTAGGCCTCGCGGAAAACAGAGAGAGGAAAAAAAGAGCGAAGGGGAGGGCGAAAGAGACAGAGAGAGACAGAGAACGGGCGGACCAGGGGAGGGGGCCCCGCGCCCGCGCCGCCGCGGCCCCCCGCCCCATTTTGAGCCCCCGCCCGGCCGAATCTGCGCCCCGGGGTCCCCCTTCCGGCCTCGCCCCCCAGAGACAGAGCCCGCGAGCGGGCGGCGGGCTCGGGAGCGCGCGCCCGGGGCGGGGGGCGGGCTCGGCGCGCGCGGCCTGCGGGGCGCCCGGAGGGGCCCCCGAGCCGGGCCGGGGCCGGCGCCCCCCGCCCCGCCCTTACCCAGCAGCAGCAGGCGGTGCGTGGCCCGGTAGACCTGCTTGTCCTTCTGCAGCTGCTTCTCGATCTTTTTGTTGGCCTCGCGCTGCGCCTTCTCCTCGTTGCGCTGGTCCTCGGTCTTACTGTTTCCGAGGCAGCCCATGGCGGCGGCGGCGGGGCGCGGGGCGCGGCCGGGCTGCGGCGGCGGCGGCGGGGCCGGGCGCGGGCGGCCTCACGCGGGCCGGGAGGGCCGGGACAGCGCCGGGCGGGCGGGCCGGGCGCGGGCTCGGCTCCTCGGGGAGGAGCGCGCGGGGCGGACTGCGGGCCGCGGGGCGCGCGGGGAAGGGAGGTTGGCGGTCGGACCGAGGGGAGCGCGGAGCTCCCCGCCCCTCGAGCCGAGGCCGAGGGGGCTGATGGCCGCCGCCGGGCCGAGGCGGACCAGAGCAGGAGCTGCGGGAGCTGCTGCCGCCGCTGCCGCCGCCGCCGCTCTTATTGCCTCGGCCCGGGCCCGCCGCCGCCCCGACCCAAAGCTTTGCAGCGGGCGGGGGGAGGCGGGGGGAGGAGGAGGAGGCGGCGGCGGCGAGGGGGGGTGGAAGGAGGAGGAGGAGGAGGAGGAGGAGGGATGAGGAGCAGCCGCGGCAGCGGCCGCGGCGGCGGGGAGGGCGGGAGCTGGCGGAGGGAGGCGCCCCCCTCCCGGGTGCCCGGGAAGGTAGGGGGGGGGTCCCTCCGCCCGCGCCCGGCCCGGGACAGGACGGGACGGGGAGCCGCCCCCTCGCCCCCCTGACTCGGGCCCCACTCGGGCCCGGCCGCGGGGGGAGAGGGGGCGGCCCCGAGCCAGTGACGACCCCTCGCACGACGCCAACGCTCCACCCCCCGGGCCGCGTAGCCCTGCGGCCCCCGAGGCCGAGCGCCCCCCCCTCCCCTCCCGCGGGCGCCGCCGAGGGGCCGGGGTGGGCGGAAGGGGAGGGAGCGCGAGCCCGAGCCCGGACTTCGGAAAATTTTCGAAAAGAAGAGAGAGAGACACAGAGAGAGCCAGAGAGCAGGGAGAGTGTGGAAAAAGCGAGGCGAGCACGAACCAAAGGACAGAGCAACCGAAAAGGAAAATGTGTCCAAACACACACACAAATACTTAATAAAAATCCACACTACACAGCGATGGTGGTGTCTGGTGGTGGTGGCGGTGGCGGGGGGCGGGGGGCAGGGGGCGGACTAGATGAGCCGCTCGTCGCGCCCCCGGCGCCGGGCGCCATGGCCCGAGCCGAAGGCACCGCTGCCCCCGGAGCGCCCGCGGCCCCTGCGCTTGGCACGGCCGCCCAAGTAGGAGAAGAAGGCGCAGCCCAGGAACACTCGGAAGCAGCAGGTCGCCCCGAACACGAAGCCGCAGCCGCGGCCCTGCTCCGTGCGCTTCTGCAGCAGGAAGTTGAGCACCCACGAGGGGCTGCGCACCGAGAAGACCAGGAAGACCACGAGCGGCAGGTGGGCGCTCAGCGCGCCAGCCTTCAGCGGCCCGGGCCGCCACACGACGCCCCCCACGCGCGGCGCCGTGTAGTAGGCGTCGTCCTCGTCGCCCGAGTCCGTGTCCCACGCGGCCCAAGCCCTACTCGTGCCCCCGCCGCCGGCGCCCTCGCCGCCCCCGCCGGCGCCCTCCGCGGCGCCCTCGTCGTCGTCGGCGGCGGCGGCAGCGGCGGCGGCCTCCGGGCCTCGGGCCTCCTCCCGGGCTTCGGGCGCCTTCTTCTTCTTCTTCTGCATCTTCTCCAACTTCTTCCGCTCCTTCTCCTTCTTCTTCTCTTCTTTTCTTCTCTGCTCCAGCAGCTTCTTCTCCATCTTCCGCCGCTCCTTTTCGGTCAGGAACTTCTCGGGGGGCGCTTCCCGCGCCGTCTTCGGGGTCTTCTCGGCGTCCCCGCTCTTCCGCGGCGCGAGCGGCTCTCTCGGCTCGGCCAGCGCTGCAGCCGCCGCCGCAGCTTCGGCAGCCACCTCGGCCGCAGCCGCCGCCGTCTTCTTCTCGCTCTCCGCCGCTCGGGCTTTGATCTTCATGGCCATCTTCAGCATGGTGGCTCGGCCACTTCGGGGTGCCCGGCTCTCGCCTGGCCCGGGCGCCCTGCTTGCCCCCGGCCTCGGCCTGGCCGGACCCCGTGCGCCCCGTGTCGGGGGGAGTCGGCTGCGATCCCCGCCGCGCTGCCCCGGGGCCGCGGAGCGCGGCTGCCCGGGTTAAGGGCTGCTGGGCTGGCTGCCTAAGAGTTAGCGCCAATAAAGGATGAGCAAACGAAAAAAGGGGTGAGAACAAACCAAAAAGCACCCAACAACAGCGAGAAACCAAAAAGCACCGAGAAATGTCAAACAACTCAAAAAAGAAAAGTGCAGAGGCGCGATGGCACGAGTTTGCTGTTACCCTCAGGCGCTCCTCGGTTTGGCTCTTGGGCACGCCAATGGAGAGGAGAAAAGAGAAAAGAGAGAATTGGGGGGTGCCCGGGAGGCACGGGGCAGGGCGGCAGCGCCGGGGCGCCCCTGCCCTGTCCCGGCCCCGGTGGCTCTTGCCCGCGCCGGGCGACTCGCACTTCCGCGGGAGGCCACGGTGCACCCGGACTTACATGTGAGTGAGGTGCACTCACACGCAAGGCAGTGCCTGCCTGCCTGCCGGCTGCCCGCCGCCGCCGCCGCCGCCGCCGCCGCCGCCGCCCCGCGCCGGGACAGGGGTTCGCTCCCGCCGGCGCCGCAGCCCCGAGCCGGAGAGCCAGCGAGCCAGCGAGCGCCGCGCCGGGCCAGCCACCTGACGCAGCCCGCTCCGCGGTGCCGACGCAACTGAGTGTCCCCGCCGAAGACGGCGCTCCTAAGCAGCCCGATGACGCCCCAGCCTCTTCAGAGGACGGACCCACAGCGGCGGCCCCTATAAACCGAAGGGGAAGCCGAAAAATCGGCCCGCCGGGGACGCGCCCAAACGGGCCGCCGCGCACGCAGGGGGTGCGGGCCAAGGTGCGGGGGGCGCGGGAGTGGGTAGGGGGCGCCGGGGGCGCGGTGGCGAGGGGCGCGGGGCCGCCCAAGGCGGTGGGCGCCGGACCCCGCCTCCCAGACCTGCCTCCCAATTTTCGGTGAGTGGTGTAGCCCTGGGCGGCGTGCAAAGTGTGCGACGGCGGCGCTTTCACCCCCGCCGCGCCTCCTTACCTCCAGGTTCCCGGGCAGCGCACGCGGGGCCCGCCGCCCACCCCCCCCTTCCCCGGCGGCGCGTGCCCGCGGAGGTAGGTGTCGGCAAGACAGATGAGTCGCGACGCCTGCCACGGGGTTCGGAGCTTGCGGCGAGAGGCGCGACGCGAGCGCACAGCCCGCAGCGGCCGCGAGGAGCAGCGAGCGGGCGACGCGAGGGCCCGGCGCCGGCGGCCCAGGCTGTGGACTCGGTGCCCGCCGCGTCTTCCCAGGCGGGAGAGGGGGCCTGCCGGGCTGTCCTGGTTCTCCGTGGCCCGGCCTGGGCACCGCGGAAGCCTCTGGAACAGACGGAAAAGTCGTTTATTGAACATGCGTTTGTCCGAGAGTTGTTGAAAAACAAAACCAAACTCTGAAGGGTCCCCACACTAGGACGTGGAAGAGGGCACTGGGCGGAGGGCGGTGATGCCCAACTTCTCAAACTCCGAGGCGGCTCACTTTTCTGGGACCCCAGAGGGGTCCCGTGTGCCACCCGGGTTTCTGCCTGCGTGTAGTTCATTCATTCATTCATTCAATACACGTGGTCCCTGCGGCCCACCTGTGCCCTGGTGAGTCCCAGCCGTAGCCCAGGTGATCAGGCCAAGACCTGGCGACTGCCTTTGATGGGTGAACCCTGGTGGTCAAAGTGGTCGTGAGGTCTTTGCCACCTTTGACCTCATCTGACTCCTCCACAGTCCCTCACACTTCCAACGCCTCGGGATAGAGAGAGGAAGGAAGCCTGCTTGGAAATAGAAACACACCTGTCCCACCTGGGGGTATGAGGCCACGGATACTTCCAGAGGCCTCGAGCAAACTCGCATACAGTTCTGGGTTTTCTTTGAAAACAGACACTGGTAACCATTCAACAGAACAGCCGGCATCCCCTTTCCCAAAAGTAAGAAAGATGGAGATGTCACATACTATTTTTCTTGGCCCCATCAAGTACACCTCTAACCCTGTTCTACAAGGCCTCTTTTTTAATGGATCTAAAAGACAACAGAGGGCAATTCAAAGTCACGAAAGAACACTGGGAATTAAGAACAGGAAGCAGAAGCCGCAGAGGCCAGACCGCCACAACCTGCAGCTTCTGGTCGCTGAGGGCCTCCGACTTTCTCCAGTGCCTGTCCCTGCGCAAACCTAGCCAGGCCTTTATCATACTTCGGATTCTGGCCTCTCTTCCACACAAAAATACACCTTCCTTTGAAAAGAGCTCTAAAGAACTACTGTTCTAGGTTGACACTTTTTACCTAACCCAGAGCGGATAAAAATAGTGAGCTCCCTGACCCAAAGGGGGCCCGACCCGTAAGCCACCTCGGCAGCGTGGCCCTCGGAGCAAGGGTTCTGTGGACCGCTCTTTGCACAGATCATGACTCACAATCGCTCACCAACTAGATTAGAAACTCGTTGAAGACAAGGCCCCAGTTTTCTATCTTCCTATATTAAATAAAAACTTCTCGGTTGAATCTGATTCATTGATAGTCGTTTTCAAAAATTGGCGAAGACTTATAAGGAGGGGGAACAGGCCAGAAATTTCTGTTAAGCTCCATTTGTTCAAAAGCATCTTCCTTCCTGCTTCTAATGTGGCAAAACACCAACACACTGTATTTAAGAGGAACAAAGTAAATAGTAACCAGTACAACCTTGATACTTCTGTCAGTAGCTACACATTACTACAGTGGATATAATGTCCCCTCTCCTTATTTGGAAATCCTTGAGGTGGGTTACCATCCCCTCCCCCCTTTGGATAAACATCACACCTGAACTTTGAAAGGGGCGAAGTTGTCCCATGTCACAGAGACACATATTCCAGGCAAGGCACAATCGGGACTATTGTCCCGGAAATGTATTGAGCAAGGTCAGACTTGAGTTGTTCCAGCTTCTAACCTCGCAGGCCATCCTCCAGAGGATTTCACTTGTCTCTGTATGGCTTTCACCTATATGTCGTGATGACCACTGAGGGACAAATACAGCATTTACTTTGTAAACAGGTGACAGCAGGTGGAACCAAGGGTTTAAGGGTAAGCAGATGACACCAAGCACTCTGGAACACAAGCTCGTTTGTGGTCTGTTGGGCTTTCTGTTTTCACCCGACACAAACTGAAAGACGAGATTTTACTTAATTGGTGTGGTGAGCCGACACTGTCTAGAGTTTTCGGTCTAGCATTTGACCTGCCCAGGCCTTAAAAGTTTTAATTTTTAAAAAAGGCTTTCACATTTGGAGGCCACCATGCGTGACCTTTTCATTATGAATCAGTAATTTATTCTAATAGATCGCTGCCGTTTTAAGTACCTGGCTTTCGCTCTGCAAGTACAGAAATCCATTAGCATAATTCTTGGAACAGTTCAACTAGAGTTTTCTAATGGAAGGGGCCTCTCGTTTGGCTCAGGGAGAGATGTAAGTCGTGGAAACTTCAGGCTCCAGAAGGGGGCAGAGGGCCAGAATGTCCTGGATAAAAATGTCTAGGGAGGGCACAGGTCCCTGGCTCAGGTGACCTGCTTCCTGCCAAAGCCAGCAAGCTGGGATAACACACCCTTAACCTAAAACACTAGGTCCCCTAATGATACAACTTGGTTAAAAACAGATGGTGTCACACACACTGCCCAGAGGGACTCGCAACAGTTCTTTCCAACACGACATTTTACGACAATGAGTCCACATGTCCGGGTTTGAATTGTGTGGTCTTGTAAGCTTCATATTTGTGGATGGATGTGTCTGAGTAAGAAGGCCTTGTCTGCTTTCAGAAGCAACAGACTCGCTACAGCTTGGAATCTTGAAAATATTGTTACACTTAATGATGTAATTCAGGTTTTGGACAAGGGTGTTCTTCCTGGTCTTTCATATGCTGGGGTCATGGAAAGAGCCCAGAGAAAATATAATAATATTTTAATAGCCTAGGAAACAATAAATAGGTTTCCACTGAAACAGAAACCCCAGCTATAAGATTTTAACAGTATTTAGTGCTTCCATGGTGTTTTCAAAGCACATTCTGCACTTTAAGTAGAATGACCAAAATTGTTGCAAATGAACGTGACCTGAAACCCATGCTATATAGACTATGAGACCAAGAATTAACACCTAGTACATCCCTGGTAAAGAGATCCTATTACTTAGGACCATAAAGTTCTTAAAATCTAATATAGTGATTACCTGGGACATACATACATAATACATAAATATATATATATATATATATACATAATACATAAATATATATATATATATATATATTTTTTTTTTTGTCCTATTCCCTAGTTAGTAACTTCAATCACAAAGTACTTCTAAACTTACATTCTACACTAAACACAATGTTCAAGTTAGGAAACCTTCATTTCAGATCTGAAGTCAAAGAATTAACTACATGCCGTATGAAATTTCCCTATTTAATTGCCATCAACTAATTTCAAAACAATTTGTTTCAAATTCAAAGCACAGCTGATCCAAATGGAATGTAGGAGCACCCTGGCCCATGTGTTTGGACCCAATTTCTCGGGCCAGTGCTGTGAGGGCCCATTCGCGCGGCCACTTGAACCAAGGGTGCACAATGTGAGGCAACCAGGACTTGGTGCCCCTTTACTGATCTTTCTTGAATCTGATGAGTGGGCACCACGTATGAGGGAAACTTTCTGGTGTCTGTGGATGCCCGGGTTCCAGGGCCCTGCGTGTCTTTCCTTCCTTACCACAACCCCAAGAGCCCCAGAGTGGGTAGGAGTAGACTTTTAACAAAGCCACCATCTACCTTAAAAGGGGGAAATAATCAAAAAGAGACTATGTGCTTGACTCCGTTCCTTTTAAAACTTAAACCTAAACAATACGATACACATGTTAGCCTTGACTTGAGACTCTCGACGGACAAACACTTTGGATTAGGGGCACAATGACATCATAGATCCATGGATCCACTTACTGGAGATCATAACTGGGTTTGAAGGAAAAAAAGCTATACAACTGTCACGGTCCTAAAGCAGGAAGATTAACTCTCATTAACGTAAAATATTTTTAACTCCTTTTGTGGGAAAAATGTTTCATGAGGGCTAAGGTAATAGCAAAACCTCTTGTTTAGAACTTTTAAGTTGGCCTTGAGGACGGAAACTCATCCAGGATGGGGGCTGGTGGAGGGAAGGCCAGCTAACTTCTATTTTCATTTACAGGGTGCCTTATTTAAATGACATTTTGATCCAACATCTTACTAAAAGAGTAACAACAGGGGAAAAAAACAAAACCCAAGTTGGCGCAATCAATAGAATGCTGAAGTTCTAGTAAGACCTCCTCAGATTAAAGCGGCCCTTTAATTGCTCTGATTTGAAAGATTTTAGTTTTTTTCCCCTGTTGCATTCAATTCTTCAAATTCAGCCCCCTATAATTAAGAGTTTAGAGAGTTAAACACTCTGGATCAATCAGGCAATAAATTCCCTTTCACTAAATGTTGCTGTGTGTACACACATATACACATGCAACAGCTTCTAGATACGAGTTTTACGTCCTGGGTTTTACTTTATTGACCCACTAACTCAATGTGGGTGATCATTTTCAAATAGCCTTTCAGTTAGTTACTAGCCCGTCTCCCATCCCCCAGATTCCGGCCAGGCAGGGGTGTCCTCTGCCTTCCTGGCCGGAGCCCCCTCCCTAGTCCCATTTCTATCTGCTGTTGGCAAACCCTGAGGGAAGCAATGCATGTGACATAACTAGTCACAAGCCTACTTCATCTAGACATGGATCTACCTTTTCATCTTTTTGTGTTTGCCCACACACGTTTAGACTGAAATAGAAAAATGTGGAATTACAGTGGGGCTCTACCTATTTCCCTGGGTCTTTGTTTTCAGGGGGAACAAACCATTGGAGGCACAAAGAGCGTGGCCCCCAGATGGGGAAGGCAGCCTCCTGCTTTCCACTGAGGTTCCACAGAAGCCTGAGCTCTCCTGGTTGTCCTGTCCCCCTGCCCTAAAAGCTCCATTCAGCCACCATTTGATGAAATTCAGGGTTTCCTGGGAGCCCTAAGGCTGCACTCCCCCCACTCCCCTGCCCTCAGCTGGCAGGATCAGCAGCGGGCACGACCCTGGCCAGCCTGTCAGGAATCCCACTCGACAGCAGCAGAACCCCACTGGTGCTGTGGCTTCTTCCTGAGGTCTTTGCAGACCTCTAGAAGTTAGGAGGAGAAAATCATCCAGCCCAAGCATCAAGCATTTTGCCACCAGTCTGGGGATCAGATGAAAAGGAGATGTTTCCATGAGCTCCAGACCTCAGCCGTAGCCACAGCCGCGTCTCGGGGTCTCTGCACGCTGCCCAGGACTGGGAAAGCTGCCTCTGCCCCTTTCTTGAACATTCCTGCCTCTCAGTTGCCTTAGTCTCTACTACCTTCTCAGATTACCGCTCCTTTTGTGTTAATTACACTGAAAAAATGGAAAGAATGTCGCTGACTTTACAAAGAACACAAAGCAGGGTTGCCTTAAAGCCTAAATAGAGCCAGTTTCTTTCAGAAGGCAGACAACTCAGCTTTCAAACCATCTGCACTACGTGGCTTAATTGTAGATGGCCAATTCATTTATGAAGACCTAGGTGACAGAAAGGCCCAGTGACTGAGAGGACAAATTAAAAATGTATGTTGCTTTTGGGGGCCCCTTACATACAATGAGAAGATCTGATTAATGATGAGCTCCCCCCGCCCCCCCGCCCCCTCCCCCCTCCCCCCCCCACCAACCCCATCCCAGCGCTTATTTGTAAATCACGTAAATCACGACTCGCTGGCCACAGTAGGCTAATGTAGTGACCAAGGGGACAGGGCAGAAACCAAAGCCGCAGTCAGGCAGAAAGCAGTACCTGTACTATGTAGGTAAAGACACACATGAAATGCAAGCCCAACTTCTCCCCCGCCCGGAGAAGGCTGTGGCTGCCCTCCACGATGGGAGAAGCCAGCTCCGGGAGAAACAGCCCCGGGAAGGATGAGCTACTCCTGCAAGCCAGACAAACAAACTATGGATAGTACCACCCCTCCTTCTCCGAAATCCTCTAAGGGTTAATAGGTGAACGGTAGCAGCTTGGAATGATTTATTTTTCTAAGGAACATTAAATACCGAATTGCTCATGCTGAAATAATACCACAGCTGTGACCCGTAGGGCTGAATTTTGGACACCGGCTCGAGTGACAGGTGGACTAGATGTATGCCCAGCTTGGCTGAAGTTGTGATGCCCCACTCAAATTCTGCTCCCCCTTACCCCCCGCCCAATTAAGGGGTGGGGACTCTGGAATGGGCCAGGAAAGCAAAGCATGTTTTGCCACAGGCACAGAAGACCATGTGTGCTCGGCTGTCAACAAAACGGCAGACTCAGGGGAGAATGGAGGCATTGCTCCCTGAACATAAAAGGAGAAAATCCAGACAGACCCCGGAAGGTGGGGGAAAGACAAAGGTGGGAGCAGAGACAACGGATCGGGACCAAACCCTTCCAGGTTTTAAAGCAAACAGGTCTGTCCTATAATCGCCTCTTGGAGGATTTTAGCAATTGAAGCGAGCCCAGGATTCTAGGAAATGTGTCACCAAAATTGGTATTATTAGAGGAAGTGGCACAAAGCTAGAAAGGCAGTCTAATCTGTAACATACTAATTATAGCTGTTTTTATCCCAGGGTTGCAGTGACCTAACACCAAGATGGAAGATCTCTAGAAGACCAGCCCTTCACATATATAAGACACGAAGACCTTCGGGGTGGGCGTCATGAGGCAATGGCTTCACTGGGTCCCTTGGTCCTCTCTGGGGTGAGAAATCAGCAGTGACCCATGAAGGCAGCTGATTTTCGTGGGAACTTGGAATCAGTGTAAGAAGTCAAGTGAGAAGCCAAGACCAATCCTTGGGAGTTCTGGGGGCGATGTCAACAGGCTGGGAAGAGGGCAGCTCTGAAATGTCCGTCTGGCCTGGGAAACTGGATGATGCCCACGGGGTGTCCTGGTCTACAGAGAGAAGGAAGAAGGCTAGCCTGTGTCTTGTCAAGCCAAGACGGATCCTACACAAGGCGTCCCTTGGTCGGTCCCACTGACTGCAAGGCCCTGGGTCCCTATCTTCCGGCAAGAATGGCAGCCAGCTGAGGGATGGAGGGCCAGCTCCAGAGGCTGCCACATCCCCCACTCTGGAGACTGGTTCCAGAAAGTTCCAGTAAGTGCTTCTCACTAAGATGACAGCTGAAGGTGTCGACCAATTTAAAGCTGTGTTAGAAACATTTTTTGCCTTTTATTCTTAAAAGATAATCTCAGCCTTCGGAGTTCCAGGATTTCTTTAATAATTGGATCCCTAGAGCTGCTTCCAAAGCACAACTATGAAAGAACTTGCAAAGGAAGTGGATACAAAAACTTAGTTGGGACCCAAAGACACCAGATCTACAAGTTACTTACTTCCACCATTAGAAGCATCCCCAAGTCTAGGAAAACCTAACTGACCCCAAATTCCTACCATGTTGTTATCAACTCAGGCCTCAGGGGGGCGCCCCAGAGCAGGGTAATTAAAAATCACACTCAGCCTTTAAAAAAAGTGAGTTTCTTAGATGGCTTTCTTTTAATTAAGTCAGTAAGTACTGGAAATATATCATCTCAATGAGCTGCTACGAGTTGGCTGGATGCAAAATGTGAAAAAAAAAAAAAAGAAGAAGAAGAACTGTTGACTAACTAGCGTTATCCCCAAGGACACTTAACGCTTCAATCTTCAATATAAAATACCTTGATATTTCATTTTCCTTGCACATTCTTAAACGTGTTAAACAAATGTGTTTTCCCAACCTGGCGTAGCTATGTATCTGCTAGATCTACTGAGGTTACGGAGGGCAGAGAGGGGAATTCTGGAAAAAGGTGGAGGAAGACAGCACTGGAACAGAAGGAAGGACTTTTGCAACGAACAGCTAGTTTCTAAAATGGACGCCGAAGGCAGGAGATTTGGGGAGAAAAATATACACGTCCTTTCTACAACGTGCAAAGCAAACCAGCACGTCTTGCAAATGAAAATTTTTTTAAAAAGCTCCTCGCGGCACGCAGACCCCAGGGAAACAAATGAAAAAAATCACTCTAATTTATCGTAATGGAACCCTTGCTTAACCTTCCTCCCGATACCTGGTAATTCTGTGAAATCACTCAGCTGTCACTCTCTTCCTTTTAGGAACGTGACATTGATTTGTCTGGCAAAGACCCATTATTAGAATTCCGAGGTCTGCCTAATGGAGCTGCTAATAAAATCTAAGTCATCACTTCTTGACCTTCCTCTCCTGAAATTCTTGGTATGGGGTAAATCGCTGAAAACACATTTCCCAGGTTCCGTAACTGTAACATAAAAATAAAGGATCAAGGCTGGGCGGTTTCGGAGGTCTGAGCACATCTAGGCTCTGCCCTGCCTGCGCCCCGGAGGAAAAGTAAGACGGGTCAGAGACAGCATCTGGGGGTAATATCCACGCTGTGCTTTGGGCTGAGCTGTTTGCAAATAGACATGAAATGCACAAGACTGGAGGGCAGGAGGGAGGGGTGCCAAGGGAGCCCGGACCTTTCTCTTGCTTCCTTTCCTCACCCCCTTCCTCTTCCACCTGCCTGGCTGCTGACCGCATGGAAACAGCAGGAGAAATGTAGCCCGGAGAGTCGATATTGGCTATCCACATAGGAAAGAAAAAAAAAGAGAGAGAGAGAAAGACTGATGATCTAGTTCTAGTTTTGGTGACTCTGAGATAAAAGGTGGTCGTGGTGGGGGTTAATCAGCTTTTTCTGAGAACCTGAATCATGGATATTTTTTCTTTTTCTGTAAAAGCTACAATTTTTCTTCCCTAGTTTTTACTGATGGGTCTGAGCTGGTTGTAACCTAAGACAGAACAAGGGCCGGTGGCTTTGGCTGCCTCTAAATTCGAAGTTGGCTTCAGGCACCAGATGAATCTTGACCCTGCTGATGATGTTGCCAAGAGAGCCAAGCCGTAAAGATGTCTCTTGGCACCGTTCTGCCTCCCTGCGCCTGCCTGTAGGGACCCGCTTGCTACTTCATCCGCACCATCCCTCTGCAGACTTCTGGTGGCCACTGCAGAGAAAGCAAGAGACTCCAGCGTCTTGTTCATTGCCCTCCCTTCCCCATTCCTCAGAGCACAGCCCGGCTCCTAGGTCTGTTCCCTCTGGTTCCAAAAAATACGTTTATCTACGGCTTTGGGTCTGTGTTGGGGTGATGTCAGGGTAGGTGGCTGGATGAGCTGTTCTTCTGAAATATTCGGGCAAACTCTCTCTCTCTGTAGACAAAACAACCAAATGCTTTTTCACGATTACATTTTGGACCAAACTGATGGGAGGCTTCGGTGGGAAGGAGACAAAAAACTCAAGTCAAGAAGGTCACCAGAACAGGAAATTTGTGGGCAACGAGAAGCAAGAGGAAGAGCGGAAAGCATTACGTTTTTCTAGCAATGAAAATCTGAGTTTTCAGATGGTGTTAAATGACTCAAAATTTGCCAGAACAAAGCCATGGCAGAAAGAATGGATATTTTCAAAGGTTGTATTGTTCCTATTTATTTGGCGATGCTGCTGCCCCAGACTGGCCTGAGCCCTCCTTTTTAGCACTGTATAAAATGTAAATGGTCTAAATTAAGAAGCCATCTAATCTTAACCAATATTAATTCTGACATGAAAAATGAGACCAATTCTCCAACAGGATTGTGACCACCGCTGCCTGGCAGTACCCGATCGCCTCACTGTGTTTCTCAAAGAACGGGGTATTTTCCCTTCTCCGAAGTGCCTTTTTCTTTCAAAAAGGGGATGCAGTCCTTATTCGGTCCTTATTCTGGCATCAGAAAGGCACCATCTCCTAAGGTGGTCGAGCCCTGACCGCACCCCCCCACACACACTCTGCCAGCTTCTGTATCTTATTTGTCTGGATTTTTTGTTCCTCCGAACTATAAAATCACTATAAAATAAAATACTCAAGTACCCTGAGAGTTGTCAGTCGGGATGTTGCCTTCCCATGTTTCTCCCTGCAGACGAACTGCCGGCTCCTAATATTATTTTCCAAGTGGAAAGGGAGGGGAAGGGGCTTAAGCCTATTTTCCTAATGTTTCCCCCTCAACCGATTCACTGAACTCCGCAGGATCATGGAGCTCCCACCTCTGCAGCACGCAGAACTGCCGTGTATCTGGTTAGAGCAAGAATCTGCATCTCGGCTTGGCTCAGACGGGGAGACTGCAGCGGTTCTGGGGAACCGGGGAACGAGGCATCTCAGCCCAGCCTGCAGCCCGAACCGCAGCGCCCCCCCCCCCAGGATTCTACAGATGTGGCATTTTGCTTGTTAATCCCCTTGTTAAGTGCGAGAAATAAAGTGGTTTTAGTCGTAAATGTCCATAATTCATCTACCACAAAGCCCTAAGTCCCCGCTGTTTCATTAGCCGCTGCCCGTTAATAATCAAAAATTAGAAGTGTCTCCAGCAGCATGCCAATTTAGTGAGGGGAAGAAGGAGCCCCAGAAAAATCGCAAATTGTTCGGGGGAAGTTGCCACAGAGTGCTTCCTTGGAGGGAAATAATGCCCATCGGTGTTTAATTCAAGGCCGCGGGGCGCTCGGCAGCGGCGGCGACATCACTTTTAACAGAGACATTGTGTAATTCAGTTACACAAAAGCAGCCGAGATGAGCAGGTTCAAATCATGTCTCCTGCTCTGTGTAATTCCGTGCTGGAGGCTTTGGAAACAGCCGGCACTGTACGTTGCATGGCATGAAAGAGCCCTAAAACAGAGCAGGGAGGTGAAAGGGAGTAGCGAATCACGCCCCCTCCCAGGTCTGGGGTCTCCCCCTCGGCTCCCTGCATCACTGCGGACCCCAAGCTAACCTGGACGCTTCCTGCCCTCTCCGGCTTACGTTCCCATTCACGGCAGCTAGGCTCTCTTCAGCTGGGAGAGAGTCTAGTAGCCACTTCTACATTTCTCTCTAAATGCTGCCAGACGGGGGTCCCAGGCCCCCGTCAGGGGTGGTACAAACACCCCCCCCAGGCTCCCCGGGGGCCCGATGCCTAAGGTCAGGGCAGTGACCGACCGCAGACAAGCCCGGGAGGGTTGCAGGGGGACAAGGGGATGCTTTTCCCTGATGCTTGCCCTAGCTGAATGAGGTCTACCAACATCTGCCTCTCTAACCTTCTTCCTCTTCTAAAACATGGCCTCTGCCCATCAGAACCTCCGTGCCCTGCTCTCCCTGCAGCTCCGAGGCCCCTGGACGTCCATCTGGCTCAGGCACCTGAGTTTAAGGAAAAAAACATAATTTTCAACAACGGGCTGTGTGATCACTCGAAACCCCGCCGCCGCTTTCAAAGCCGGTGGAGCAGAACGCAGGCTGGCCTCCTCCTCGGGGTTAAAGTCCCCGCTCACCCCCACACCAGGGAAGGGAGAGGCCGACACCCAGCAGCTTGCTGACTTCTGTCCTGTGGGCCCTTCCGAGTCACACCGCACCCCTGGCGACTAACAGTGAGGCACGCCAGACGGAGCTGGGGCCGGGACCCCGGGCTGCCGTGGGGCGGGGCGGCTGGGCCGGGGGGCCTTGCTCCCCCTCCCCGAGTATCCATCACCCTGGTGACGGGCGCGCTGCAGCTCGCGCCTCCTCCAGAGGTCCCTTCCCTTCCCCCGCCACAAGCCTCCTCTGTAAAAACCAAAAAACATCTTGTTCTTTCATCATAATTAAAGTGCTGTCAGGGAAAATGGCATGGCTGATTTTTGCTGCAGTTGAAATGACCCTCTCGTTCCTCTTCTCTCATTTGCTAAAGTGGTCCTTTCTCTGCCTGAAATCAGGCCCTTTGGGGATGGAAATTTTAGCTGGAAGCAGAGAGTTCTAAGCAGAATCCTAACCTTGAGAGGGTTGGGGGCAGGGGGTGGGTGCGGAAATCAATGTTTCCAGCGGCCTCTCTCTGCGGCAAGGTGCGGGCGAAGCCGTGTCCACGGGCAGGACTGGTGGCGACAGCCACCTCCGGGCTCGGCTCCACACACGGCCCCTAATTACCAGTCATTGTCAGGGTGCACAATTCAGCCGCATGGGGAGGCTGATGCTCCCCATGGACTTAGCAGAGGGGCAGGAGGAAGCCGTTGGGAGGAAGTCAATAGGTTCTGGAACCAGGAAGATAAAATCCGAATGCCGTTCACGCTCCCAGGGCGAGCGTGACTGTGTATGTAATACCAGCAGCGGCCTGCGTGTTTGTGTTTGAAATAAAGCTCGCACTTACACGCATAATAAAATGCCCTCCTGTCCCCCTGCCGAGCATGGCTGAGCCACTGGGGGACACCCCCCCCCCCCACCATCAGGGACACTGCAGCGTTTCAGGCTCCTGTCCTGGCCATGGCGTCGCCTCTTGTTTTGTGCAAACATCACCGCAATCCCCTTGGCCACCGCAGAACTTTCTGCAAAGAGCCTTGCCGGCGGGGCGCGCGTCAACGTTTGAAGAAAACAAAGGGCAGAAAAGAGGGAAAAACCGGGAAGGAAAGCAAAAAGAAGAAAGAGGGAGCCCACCGCCCTGAGCAGCACCGAGCTCTGCCGCAGGAATCTCTGACATATGTTCAAATACGCATCATGTGAGGAATCATAATATTCATCCTAGCCTTCCACTGCGTGCGTTCCAAGGAAACTCGTATGTCAGGAGCTTTCAAAATTAGCTTAATTTCCTTTTCCTAAAGATCACACATCTTGGAAAGGCCCCTTCTGAGTTACACTGGGGAGCTTAATTGGCAGGCTTGCGGGTTTCTGGGAGGGTATGCTAATACCGAGCGAGTCAAAATGGCAATCCAGGCCTCCCTCAATTGAATCATTAGCTGTTAATGCAGCTCTAAGTACCTGGAAGCGAAGGTGTGAAATCCACTGAGTGTCACTAAGCACCCGGTCCTCCCGGGGCTGCGACGCAGGGCAGTTGGGGGCTGTTTATGTAACATCCGGGCAGCAAGACTGCTCGGCCGCCGGGTTATTCGCCGGCCTGGCCTCCCACCTCCTCCCTCCTCCCCCCCCACCGCCCCCGACATGGCTTTTTTTTCTTTTTTAAAAAAAGCAAAGCAACGATATAGCACTCGAGCCCGTCATTTCCTGACTGTTGTGTGTGTCATCACTGAGGACGCTGGAGGAAAACATGGGGCTTGTTATTATCGACCCGAGCCGGAATGAGTCAGGCACCTGAAGGCTTCAATCTGGACCTGACTTGGCCACTCAGATGCCCACCCACGACCCCCCACTGCCAAGCGGAAGCCGGGAAGGCACCCTGATAGCACCTGGAGAACTGGGGGAGGGGAGGGAGGGACCCCAAGTCCTGCAGGGTCACAAGGAAAAAAAGCCGATTCCATGAATTCGCTGCACTGGAGGGGGGGTGTGGGGCGGGGAGAATGGGGGGGGGCCTGGGACAGGGGGTGGGGAGGGGAGTCCTCTGCCCAGTTGCCCCCTCCCCTATCCTTTCCCTAGGCCTCCAGTTAGAATTCCGACCGTTAAAAATGTGACTCCCCGCCTTTTTGTTTTCCACCGGCCTCCTGAGCTCTTTATTAAAATGCAAATTTCCCTTAAGGGCAGCCCTGTAAGCCTTCGCCAGCTAATGGGATTAACTGAACCCGAACACAGCCACCTGCGGGGAGGTAAGGGGGCCCGAGGTCAAGTCTCCGCTTCTCAAATAAGCCGGAGGCTCATCTCAGAGGGCCCAGCACACGAAACACAGGAACCCCAGTTTCAGATCTCTTTCAAGGGGACTCTGAAGCCAGGGCTCGAGTCCCAGCTGGGGGAGCACCTGCTCACTGACTTCTCGTAGCCTTCATGCCTTCATCTCTGCCCATCATTTCTCTGGGGGTGGACCACACTTGACTCGTGCCCTGGTAAGGTGGTGGGCTGGACAGGGCAACAGCAGGCCAGCGCAGGAAAGCGACAGCCCGTGAACTCCTACATTTACAGAGCTGGCGACTTGTCACAAGGGATGCTTTCAAAGTAACCTGGGCGACTGATTTTTCTGAGCGGGCAAGCAAGCTTCGGCTCGAGTCCTGCAACGGATTTTCAGTCACACTGATGGCTCCGGCTGCCTCTCGGGTGCAAAGCGTCCAATGTTACAAACAGCGGGGGCCGAAACTCAACTCTGTGAATCTGAACTTTACTCCTGGAACAAAGACCAGTCCCTGTCATCTCGAGTTGCTGCCGTTCAGTCCTCCACGCAAAAGCGTGTCCCTGGTCTTATAGCTAAAAGCAAAGAATCTCTATCTGTAGACACACATGAAAAAACTGTGTTTTTATAAAAAGATCAGGTAGGTGCTGAGCATTACAGGAGGCCTACAGGTAAGATGCTCTTCCAAGAGTAACGCACAGATGAAAGCATTTGTTAAGGGAAAGCAGGAAATTAGTTCTGGAATTTGAGGTGTGTTTTCTTTCTACAGTGACTGGGAACTAACTGTACTACTTGCATACAGAATCTATCTGCATCAGAGAACAGGGAAAAGAGGCCCGAGCTCAGGGGCTAAGATGGAGGCTGCAGCTCAGGGCCTAAGATGGAGGCTGCAGCTAAGATGGAGGGCAGCTCAGGGCCCAAAATGGAGGTCTAGAGCTAAGATGGAGGGCAGCTCAGGGCCCAAAATGGAGGTCTAGAGCTAAGATGGAGGGCAGCTCAGGGCCCAAAATGGAGGTCTAGAGCTAAGATGGAGGGCAGCTCAGGGCCTAAGATGGAGGATGTAGCTAAGATGGAGGGCAGCTCAGGGCCCAAGATGGAGGTCTAGAGCTAAGATGGAGGGCAGCTCAGGGCCTAAGATGGAGGATGCAGCTAAGATGGAGGGCAGCTCAGGAGGTAAGATGGAGGCTTGAAACTAAGATGGAGACCTGCAGCTAAAATAAAGGACAGCCTAGAAGCTAAGATAAAAGCACTCTGCCTCCATCAGGACCTCTGGGAGCAAACTACGAGCACTTCCCCATCCCACCCTCAGAACAGGAATTCCACAAAAGATTCTAAGATTGGGTGGAAGAATTTAAGCCCATCCCCTGACAGTGTTCTGAGTCCTAGATCCCCGGCAGCACCACCTGGCTCCAGACAGACCAGTTGTTTACACCAGCCCTGGCCAGGCCTCTGCAGGCCCCTGGGTTACACCACAGGAGAAAGGGCTCTTGGAGTCCCAGAGAGGAAGCCTTGTCACCCCACTGCAACGGGGCTCCATCCCGGCCCACTGACAAAGTTGCGGCCTCAGACTGACATGGAAATCCACGTGGTTGTACCTGTCCAACATGGACATGCCATTGTTTGCTCTGACCCAGGTCGTTCTGGCGGGTTCTCTGTGACTTAACGATTAGGGTGCAATGATTTCACGGAAGCCCTGATTTGGCTTGCCCCACCAGCTTGGAGAAGTGTCGAAAGGTTTCTGAAGTCCGTTTTTTTGACCGCCTTTCCATCTGCTCTGAACTGTTCTCTCTGCCCTATTTCATTCCTCAGCAGAGACTTCCTGGGTTCGTTCTGATCGTAAGACCATCAAAGGAAGCCGCCAGTCTTATACCTTTGTCTTCCCCATGGGGAAGGGCACATATTAGGCACTCGATACGTGGACAGTGAACACGTCAATGAATGAATAAATGAATGAAAAAGGCCAAGTGAAGGCAGACTCACCGACCCGGCAAGGATTTCATCCTTCTGAGAGGCTTGGCAGACACACTGACGGCTACCGCAAGCTAAGAGATGCTACTAAAAAGGCAAAAAAGGAAACAAAGCTATTTGGACATTCAACTTAACACCCCAATTAGGAAAAAACTTATCAGTGAGGGAAAATGGGTACATATGTACCAAGAACCAGGCCATATTCCATGCTCTTTGCCAAGTTGGGCATAACTCTGCATATGAGGTAAACCTCAGATCTGCCAATAGTCAAGAATTTGAAAAATTAATTTGTGACAACTGTTTTCATTTGGAACCGTGATTTTCCTCTGCCAGGCGTGTCATTTTATGCTAAATTCCCATTAAACACTTCCCAGCTACCTTTCCCTTTCTCTGAAGAACAACCACAACACCCTGTCCCCCTCAAGAATTCCTTAATGTCATAGAAGGCCCATTTTATAAACATAGCTGTGGTGAGTCTCTTCTCTTGGCCAGGGGGACAGCCACTGTTGCCCGCCCCCCACCTCCGGCCCCTAACTGACCATTTGCTAAGTCTCGGAGCAATACAAATTTAGGTCAAATCAATTAGTAACACATTTCTAACTCTTGGCACTTGGGAAGAGTGAGGACTTTTCCTCATGGAGAGAAGCTAAGCCTTGAGAGCAAACTGAAGTGCGCCGAACCCAGCAAACCCCCTTCTGACTCTGTGGGCTGTGCTTTTTTCAACAAACAAACCAACAAGGGCAAAAATTTGGGAGAACCGGGGTCTCACCACAACAAATTAGGACAAGACTTTGATTTTTTTTTTTCTCCTTTTCACTGGGTTAATGAATAAAAGCTCAGGACAGAGAGGCAGCTGACGAAATATTTTCCCCACTAACTCCAGGAAGCTGAAGGTCTGCTCTGCTGTGTTGTTCCTCGTTGGAGCCTGAGAGATTTTCATCTGGGTGTGATGGTCGGCTCTCCACCCGCCAGCACAAAGTCATCAATCTTGTGTCTCCTCCCGCAGAAGCCCGCTCCCCCTTCTTCCTCCCCCCATTCTTCCTCGCTGAATAGAATGTCTCCCCTCTCTAATGAACATACCCAGGAGAATAAAACTTGTTTTTCCAAAAGGGGGGTGGTGGGGGCAGAAGAAAGGAAGGAAGGGAGGAAGGAAGAACAAAAAAGAAAACAATGCCTATATTGGGTCTGGCCGGAGCCAAATTCTCGAGGACACCAACCTGTAAACTTCTAAGGGTTTCCTCAACATCTGAGATGTATACGTAATGTACAGGGTGTTTGCTTTTAACTTTAGGATTGCCTTTGTTTTGCTTTGAGTAATTATCGAATCAAAGAACTCACGAAGACTGGATTTTTTTGAAGGATGAAAAGATCCACTGTGTGCCAGATTTCTTAAAGCAAAACTGCCCCCACTGAGTGGGGCAAGGCATAGGAAACCGGCTTGGGAAATCGGGCTGTGCTAGAAGGGGCTTAATGACTGATTTCAAAAGAGTCCAGAAATCGAACAATCACTGCAGGACCGGGAGAATAATGTGGGGCGGCATAAAGGGCCCACTGTGGGCGAGAGAAGGCAGTGGTCAGAACTCGGGCTCGCTCTCTGGCATGCGCTCCCAGGTTCCCAGGCCCTGCCCTACTCAGTGGGCTCCTGGCACCGACTTCGGGTGGAGGACGATACCTCCCCCTCCCAGCCCTCAGCTGTGCTGGAAGCTCCCCGGAGCCTGGCAGCCCTCCAAGGGCCTGTGGCCACTGCCTTGACTTGCAACCCGATCCTCCCTCCTCCTCCCTTGCCGACTGGAAGTTCCCACAGGGCAGGCACTCTGTCTTAGAGTTAAATTTACCCAAAGTGCCTTTTCTTTCTCTTTTTAAGACTTTCACTTGGTCTTTACGTCTTCACTGCTTTCTGCGCCTTCTTTCCTTCTGTCTCTCTTTCAACAATAAAGACCTGGCTAAGGGGAGTTGGTTTTAACTTTGGGGTGGGGGGGGGGTCGTTCTCAAGCACTCGGGCGTTTTAAAAGCTCAGAGTAAAAACAAAGGAACGGGATTCAGATTCCTTTTCCCCTTTTCCTACCCCAGTGGGAGGACAGAGCAAGCAGACGTGGAAGGCACGATGGAGGATGTGGGAAAACCTCTAAGGAAGTGTGCGTGTGCGCGTGCGTGTGTGTGTTGGGGGGTGGGGGACAAGCACAGAGTAGTTTGTATGCTGGGGTTCATTCCCTCTTTAGAAACATCCATACATCTGGCCGAAGAGCAGGAGATAAGGAGATGTAAAATCAGGGCAGGATAAGGGTGGGGTAGGGGGACTTCCTGTCATACCATAAAGTCATTTTAACAACCTTCTGGAAGAAAAGGGAAAGTATGGGGCTCAGATTCCCAGTCCTGTGGGCAACCTGAGTGCGGAGTTTGGTCACATGTGGGAGGGTCCGAGGTCCCCTGTCAGGAAAAGGGGTGTCGGTGTACGTGTATGTGTTGGGGGGCTGGGGACACAGGCAAAGAAACCCATCAAATGAAAAGACAGAAGGCCCCCGGGCCCTTAATGCACAGAATGGCAGGAATGGTGTCAGAACGAACCCTCCTAGGGAACCAGGACAAAATGAGACCCCAACCCAAGATATCCCTGAAAGGTGGGGTTTTTTTCCGTTTGCACTTCCACATTCCATCTAGAGAATTCTAAGTGATCCCACTTCCTGCGAGCGGGTAAAGCCATTTTGAGTTCTCTGCTGACCTCTGGTGGGAGAGGAGCTCTACGGGTCCCAAAAAGGTGTTCTGAACAGGGGCAGCCCACCTGTCCTGTTCCCCAGTACCCCCCCAAAATCCTGAGTAACACCCCAGGGGCTGCCATGGTCACGTGCCTTGGCCACGGTTCAGGGCTGGAAGTTGGGAGGTGTGGGGAGAAAAAAAGAGCAAGAAAAGCTTTCAAGAAGCCCCAGAAGATTACGGGCTTAAGACAGGAATGTCGGAATAAACTTTGCTAACTTAAAAGAATTTTAATAGCAGGGTGGGGGAAGCTTTTGCCTGAAACTAACACATTTTATTCATTTCTTTGGACTCTTCAACTATAAAAGAGGAGACCATATCTAGGAATGGTGTGTGGAAGATAAGTTCTGCTGGAAAGGAATGAATTCCCATTGTAGGGATCAGTAGGGCCTCCCATGAGAAGCTCACAGATGGATGACCTCAAGACTTATGAGGGGGTGGAAAGAATGGCCAGAGGGTGCCTATTCTTTTTAGAACCAAGGGGCATGACATTGTCAGCACTAGCTTCCCCTCCACAGAAACTTGGCCTAAAGAAGGCAGAGGTGGCCTGCCCCACATCCTGAGGGGAAAGGTGGCAGGGGCAGGGGGGTGGTGTCCCACCCACAGGCACAGAAGCCTCTTTCTTCATCAGCAAGAGTGTCTTCAGTGCATTGTGGGTTTGTGGCACTGAGGAGTAGAGAAGGGTGGAAAGGGGAAAAAACTCAAGTTAGCCCTGAAATCTCAGAGACCCTGACAAACCCAAGGATGCCCTTGTAAGTAGGGGAAAAAAAACAAAACAAAACCAAACCAAGGCAAAACCATAGGAATTCATCCTCAGCTAGCACCTTCTCTCCTAAGAAAGCATTGAGCTTCCATCCCAAATTCTACTCCCTCATCTCCTTGTATCTTCCCATATTGTCTCAAATGCTAACTCCTCCAGGAAGGCTCCTTGGGTTTCCCTGGTAGAAAAGGGACCTCTGCCCACTTGTGAACCTCTTTTCTAGCCCTTGACTGGGGTGGGAAAAATGCACCACTCACCTTTCCTTCTTGCAAGCATTTCCCAGAAGTGGGTATTCAAAAATTATTATTTACCCAAGGACAACAAATAGATCTAAAATTTCCTCTACAGTCCGCCATTTTGAAAAGGACCCCTTAAAGGTTGCTTGTGGGGGTGGGGGGGGGGCAGCGTACCTGTGCTAACCGAACTTTGAGAACTAAAGTTTTAAAATGAGGAGGACATCCCTCTCATTTTTCAGATGAGGGAAACTGGGACCCAGGACATTGGTCCAAGGTCCCAGAGATGGTTCCCAGAACCATGGCGCGTACCTGGGTTAGGAATTTGGAGGTCACTGTGATAGTGTTTTTCTGCCCTGGCTCAGGTCTTCAGAGCCACTAGTTAAAAGTGACAGGATTTGTCCCCAGAAACCAACTGTTCAACTGAAAATCTTTAAAACTACCCCGGAGGCCTTGGGGGTGGAGCCTGTGTCCCGGAGAAAGGGGATTAGGGGAGGGGGATGCCCAGTGGCGCCTCGGGCGCAGCCAGGGAGTTTCGCAGAGGCAGGCTCCCAACAGTAAGAGCCGAGCGCCATCTGCCAGCCAGCCTGGAGCAGTCTTGCTTTATTTCACTCTTCATTTCCCAGCCCCAAACAGTTGGGGAATCCCACCTCTTTCCTTAAAAACAAGCTATCTCCTGAGCCAAAGTCCCCCTAAAATAAGAATATAATTGTTTAAAAAAAATCTCAAAATTGAGGGGAAAGGAAAGGAAAGCCAGAAGGGAATAAAAATTCCCTAGGAGGCTGATTTCTGCCCCCACTTCTGAGCTGTGCGGACCTCTGCGGGGACAGGAAAGCCCCGATGGTCTTCCTGCAGCATGAAAGTTCAACTCCCAGTTTGGAGCCTGCCTTCACATCTGAAGTCAAACCCCCACTCTCACCTCAGGGGAATCATGGTTTTAGGGTCAGAAAGAAAAATAAAAGTGAGTTCTCCTGTCACCTGTCAACTTCAGTCTCAGGCTAAGACATCTACCAGGGTTTTGATGCGCTCTACCCAGAATCCTTTTCTCAAGCCCTGCCCCACCCTGCCATCTGGGGTCATTCATTACCTCTTCATACATCAGGTTGGACAAAGAGATACCGCGGGGCTTTCTCTTGAACCACCCAACAAATTTAAGTCTCTCCCTTGACCATGGCGGGACCCCAGGACTACTCCTGCAGAATCATCACAAAATGAAGGCTTGTCAACACTTTTAAGAATCAAACTTTGGCCTTTTCTGGATATTACTTGGCAAATTCATGGGATCCTTGAATAGAGCCCTAGAAACCACAAATGTTCCAGGAATGAGAATCTCCCACTAACCCCTAAACCAGTGCTGTCTTTCCACTGTCCTAGGAACCCCCAGGAAAGTTGGGGACCCTCTGCCCACCCCTCCCCCATCATATCAGACTCTCTCCCCCATCAGGGCAATGTGGGAAGACAGCAAGGAATCATCACCATTAGCGCGTTCCATGCCAAACCACCCCACTAGGAACGATTTCCTAAGAGTGCTCCAGAATGACTGGATCCCATCAGGAAAATTTCCAAAGATTCCCACTTGGAAAGGGGAACCTTCCTTCAAGTGTCCATCTTAAAACCAGCCCTGGCCATTTGTGAAACAAAATGATCTAATATGCTTCCTTTTTAGCAGCAAGAAGGAAGAAATGAAAGCACAAGCAAATGTTTAATTATAAACAGCTATTAGTTTTCTGGCAACCAAACTTTAAAAAATTTTCCCCCTCATGTCTGGCATCTGTTTTTGGGTTCTGTATGGAGTCTTCTAAGTATTTCCTTGGAAGGATGTTGTACTTGGTCTTAGGCAAAATGTCAAAATCAACATTCAAAAAACATGCCTTGGGTAATTTCGAGGATTCCGCAGTAACGATGTGTTAGTTAGGGGCACTGCCCTCAGCTAAATTCGAAACAGATTAAAAAATAGTATTTTTTAAAAATTTACATATCCGATGTGCACTTTATTGAACTAGTAATCACTTTCTACCCCTCACCCTAAAGTAATCCTAATAGCAAAAGCAAAAGTGTTTAAATTCATATAGATGGCTGCGGGTGGAAACTAGTTTATTCTCTTAATTTTTTTTTCCTTCTCGATATTGTGACTAACTTAAAGATCACAAATTCCAAACGCTTTAAGAAAAAAAAAAAAAACTTCACTTATGTGTCTTATACGGAGAATGTATAAGATCTAACAGCTCTAGCAGAAGACCAGATAGGGACGAAAATATAAATATGTTGGGCTTAAAATAAAATAAAGAAGCAATAACGTCTTCTATAACGATTAACTGGGGGAGAGGCTGTTTAGGTGTAAGGGCTGGGGGGGCGGGTCAGGCCACGGTTTAAAAATGAAATCATGATTTAGTCTTGTTATGATTATTACAAGAGATGCTGGTTACAGACTCTGCCCTAGGATGGAGGAGGGGGCGTTGACAATCTTACCCAAGACCAAGTACAAGACTCTTGATTGGGGAATGTCCTTGGATCATGATTTCTACTGGCACAACTATGTTTTATTTCCCAAAGATCTTATTTTACCTTTCTCAGGTAGTCATTGAGAGGCATTCCTTCCATGGGCGCCCACCAGCCCACAAGGTCACTTCCTGCCTTGAAATATCAGTTGCTAAAGGTTACGGGTCACTTGCATGCAGTTGGGTTGGCCCCTGTGGCCCTGGGACTCAGGTGACCCCGCTAAGAGCCTACATCCTTGTGTGTGCGCAGACACTACCAATTAAAGGCTCCATTACTGTTTTGTGGGATATGTGCAAAGTGGGGCCCAGCCATCCCAGTGCAGCTGTATTTACAGCCACCTGAGTCCTAGCCCCGATTAGCCTGGCATCCTTCTCTCCACAGCAGAATGACTTAATTTAGTACACACCAGACAGAGGGAGAATCCGCAGCCTGCTACAAAGGCTCCTAAAAGAACCTCTAAGTGGCAGAGACGATCATGTAAGGGTTAAAATCTATTTAAGCCTTGATTTATCTTGGCCCATTGATTAGCTATGAGACTGACTTCGTTAATCAGAGTCTGAGACCAATTCATTACTTACTTCCTTGGGATAAGTCCCTTTTCTATTCTATTTAGGGTCATCTGGGTCACCTTCTTTTCCACAATTTTTCAAAAATTACTTCTACCCAAGAATGCAGGGTCACCACCACAGTGGCAAACATTTCTGACTGGTCCTTAGTAACTGGAGTCAGGAACCTTCTCTCTGAAGGTATCTTTTTTCTTTTTAAGGGGCTCGAGTTACGACATGTGTGATCTCTACCTTTCCCAGAATTTGATATTGATGTGTTAGGGCAGTATGTCATCAACAGGGATGATGCTGTCCCCCAGGGGACACAGTTCTGATTGTTACACTGTGTAGGTACCTAGTGGTGGTGGTGGTGCGTGCGTGTGCGTGTGTGTGTGAGAGAGAGAGAGAGAGAGTTGGAGGGACAGAGATGGGGAGAGAGAGAGAGGGAGTTGGAGGGACAGAGATGGGGAGAGAGAGAGAGGGAGTTGGAGGAGAAAGAGATGGGCATCCAGTAGGCAGAGGTCAGCGATGCTGCTAGACATCCTTTAGAGCCCATATGACAAAGTATCAGTAGACCTATTATGGAGTACCCTTGTGTTAGATATGGCCCCCTATAATCCCACCACCTAGCCAACAGGGAGATGTCACCACTTAAAAAAAAAAAAAAGAGGCCGGGTCTGACTAAAGCTTCAGGGCCTATAGACTGTGGGCTCTGTCCTGGCGTGGGGGTGGAAGTGGAGCAGGACCCTCCCCACCCCTGCTCCCTGGGCCCTTCCCCTCTGATTTAATCCCAGATCCGACACCTTTTTTCTGCCTTACACTGTCTCACCATCTAGTGGCCGACCTGAAGTAACAACTTACCTTCACCATCTCTGGGCCCCACTACAGTCAGTCACCCTCAAATCCACACTTGTGGGGAACCATGGGGGGGAGGGCCTCAGAATGACAGATTTGATGTTCTCACTGTGTTCCTTACACATCTTGTAGGCCTACTGGACCCACAGAGTCAGAAGCTGTCAGGAATTAAGATGGCCACTTTCCACGATGTGAGAAGCCCAAGAAGGCCAGAAAAACTCAAGGGACTGATAACAAATGAGGTTTCACTTTTTATAAACAAGGACCTCACAGGCGTTTGCTTAAGTCCTTTGGACACTAAGGAATTACCACAGACGAGAAGACTGAAGGGGATGTGCTCACGTGGTCCCAGGGAATTAAGTGCCCAGACTCTTCCCAAGTGACACCATCAACTCTCTGTCACTTTCAATTGGACCCATTCTGCAGAAACAGGCCTTCTCGGCCCGGACTCTAGCATTGCCACCTGACTTCAGTTTGGGGCATTAACCAGGATGAGCGTTAGACCTTCTTTCCAAAAATCCTACAAACTTACCTGAACGCAGGTTCCCTGTTTAAAAAAAAAAAAAAATCCCCTCATAGTCATCTGCACACTAGTCATTGGTCTGACGAAAGGAAAAACTGTTCTATTTAATAATTAGGAACGAGGAGGGAGGTGACAGAGTCTGTTGACTGGGAGAGGCGAGAGCTGTGTCAGTCAAGTGCCTCTAGGCGCCCCTGGCCTCCCTGGGAGAGGCCGCTGCTGTCTAGCGGGGACGGATCACAGCGCTCCTTTGGAAGTGGGTACACGAGATCTTTCTTCCCATTATCAGCTCATTAAAGGCAGTTTAAGGTACTTACTCTGTCCCACACACCAAATGTGTGTGACAATGTCGGAAACGCTGACTCATAAGTCTGGGATCAGGTAACAATTTATACACCTCTCTCCTCACCCCAAACTGAATCATTAAGAAGCATTTAGTAAGATCTAATGTTCAAGTTAGCATGTGGGCAGAGCTCCACAAGTCTAAGGCTCCCAAAGTCTCCTGAGGTTTAACAAATTACCCTGTAGTTCAACTTGGGGTTTTCCCTCTAAGTGAGTACAACAGAAGCACATGCCCTTCGTTTTAGTGACTCTGTCACAGATCCGTTCCCTCACGTTCCTCCCGTGGTCCAGCCCCCAGTTCCTGCCCCGGCCACAACTGGCTCTGGTAATTCTAACGTGGAAAGGGGGCACCGTGTGCTCACTGCCTGTCCGAGACCCAACTGACCATGAGAGGATCAACAATCATTAAACATCAAACATTGCTTTTTCTTGTTGTTCTTACCTCATTCTTGGAGGGCTCATCTTCAGTTCCCACTGGCTGGACTGCTTCACCGTCTGGCTGTTGGGAAGGGAAACTAAAAACAACTTTTTTTTTTTCTTTTTGCATGTATAGTAAACATAGAACAATTTGCGCTCAGGTCCCTGGGTTCAACCACGGTACAGAGTTGGTTTACAGATTGGAGGATGATATAAATAATAAAAAGAGAAGGAGGTAGAGGGGGTGGGGGTAGGAAAGAGGGATGGGGAACTTTTCTAGGACAAGTAAAAACAAGGTCTCTCTCCTCATCTTCTCTTGGCCACGTCACTCCCCTGAGAGGGGCTTCGCACAAACATAAATTTGGCACGGTGTCCTCTGTCTCCTGTTAGAGCCGACCCTTATCTATATAGTATGTACGAAGAGTGTACTCTGAAACGTAGAGAAAGAACGGGTGCCTAGTACTTTGAGAATTTACAAGTTAACAGTCTCATGGGGAATACAGAAAACAAAGAAACACAAACCCCACATTCTTACTTGGAGCACGGAGACAAAAGTCTAAGAGAGTTTCTAGAAACAATGGTAACCATATTCTGGACACGGGCCTGTGCCAGATACAGGGTTGAGGATTTCTAGAGGGTAACTTCACTTCTGGCCCTCTTTTTAGAGAATTGTGGAAAAACGCAGTCTCTTTCTCTGATTCTTCTGGAAATGCCCCTCCTCGCCCTCATTCAGAGGCCTCCTGGCCTGGCCCTATGGTAGTTTTTATCTGGAGCCTCCCACCTGTCCCTTTCACTTTTAGAAAGGCTGCTGAGGATTTGCTGATCCTCCAGCAGGACTCTCCAAGACAGACAGCAACTGGCTGATTCCCCACCCTCCCTGAAGAGGTCAAGGCCTCACGCCCAGGGTGACCACAGGCCAGGACAGGAACCTGAGGCGATAAAACCCCTTTCCAGTCTAATTCAAGGAGGATGTCAGCAGAGGCATAGTCTCAGAGTCCTTGTTGTTGGGGGACACCAGGGCTGGAGAGGGCTAATTATTAGACTGACTAATGCTTGAGGGTTTCACCTGGGGGAGGGCGGCAACCCTGTCCTGTCTATTGGCCCAGCCCTTCCTATGTTGAAAATTGTGAATCTTCCTGAGAAATTTGATTCTGAAATGGACAAGCGGCTTGTTAATTTCACATTCCACTAGGAACCCCAGGAGGCACAAGATGGAGGTTTGGAAAGAACCCCTTTGCCACCAGCTCAAGAAATCAAGAAGTGTGGAAACCAATTTTAATGCTACTGAATGAAAGGCTATTTCTGTGTCTTCTGAATGTTACTTTATGTAGAAGCATTGGGGTGCCACAGTTTTGCTAGGGGTGACAGTGAGTTCTATTTGGTGGGAAAACTGACTCTGGAAAATAGCAGAGGCGTGACAGCATGAGGAATTTCAAATCTAGACAATCAGACTACCTTCTCTTTAAAAATATACTTTTTTTTTTTTTTTTTTTTTTGCTTAATACCAACGTTCCTGCATAAAATCAAAGGTGATTTCTAAGACTATGCGCTAACTCTTGCTAAGCTAAGGAGGAATTAAGCCCCAACAAAAAGTAAGGAATACTTTAAAAAAAAAAATCATTATGAAGAATATCAAAACAAGAGTGATTTTAATAGGGTTACTAGATCCAGGCCGGGATTTTAAGCCGTCTCCTCCTCTAACACTGCAAGTATAGGGAGCCAGGCACTGAAGCCCACTTTTTAGTATTATTGTCAATTACTATTATTATTATTATTATTATTTTAGTGGAACACTGAGTAAGGAAAGGTTTAGACCCCACTGAAGAAAACCACAGAGGTTCCCTAAAGGAAACCTGCAGTTGAAAAAGAACAAAACCCAATAAACAAACTAAGACTACAGCGTTGGCAGATGAGTTCAAGCAAATGTGGAAACCAAATACCCCCCTAGCCATGACAGGTTATGTCAGAAACGGGGGGCTCACGCGTTAGGTATGCTCAATGGACATTTCTAACCGCAGATCGGCTGGGTCTGGCTGTCCTTCAGAAAGCAGAAGACGGCGAGACGCCTGTCACTTGACAAGGGATTTGAAGAGCACGCAGCACACTCACCATCATGCGTTACACTTAAATAATGCTTTGTGGCTCATTGCCACATTTTTTGTTAAGCACGGTCTTATCTGAGTTAGAAACTTTTGATTCCTTCACTTACCTCGAAGTCTTTGAGCAAAAGTCCCTGACATCTAATCTCATCTCTCGGTTTATTTGCCTATGACATGGGGTTCTACCACATTTTTATTGCCCAAGGCTGTTCCAAAGGACAAATGTGACTTAGATGAAAGGCTTTTAAAACTACAATAAGAATGTGGTATCATTATGCGTGATCATTACTATTACTGGTTACTATACCTGAAGGCAGTGAGGCCATCCCTTTCAAGTCAGGAGGGGGGGAGCAAAAAGCCCAGGGACCCCACTCTTCTTTGCCTAATACCAATTTCCCATGATAGACATAATGTGGGAAAATTATAAAAATGAACCTACTTGTATAGAAAACATTTTTTTTTTGAGAGAGAAATCTATGGGAAATTGGATTTTAAAAGGCAGGGAAGAATTTCGGCCTTCAAGAGGCATAAAATACTACTGGGGGAACAGAGAGGGAAAAATCATAAAAGTCTCTCTTAATTCTAAAGATTTGGTGGCCTGATAAGCTATGCCTTTCCCACTGCACCACAAAGCTCAGTGGAGGCATTCTGAATATGGAAACAATTGCTGTACTAAAGAAGAATTAGGAAAAAAAAAAAAGCGCCTCTTCTGCATGATGGAATGCAATGCATCACTATTGTACCTGGTGGCATAAATAAATTATCATACAATTAATTGCAATTCACTGTATAAATAAAGTATCATGGCAAGCTGGCCATTATTATCTATAGCATTTGCCTGCACAGTTTTAATAAAATGTAGCAGATACTAAAAAATTCCAATCTGCCTGCCCCCACAAGTCTTAAAAAAAAAAGGGGGGGGGAGAATCATACCCAAATTGGGTTTCCAAAAACATGGAAACAGTCTATTCTTGAACAGTCAAATAAGAAAAAGGCTTCATCTCTTACAATTTCTAGAATTTTAGTCATGTTATTGATTACCTATCTATCTCCTTAAAAAAAAATTTCCCTATAATGTGGTTAAACTGGGCAATAAAATGGAAACAGCACACACACACACAGCTGTAAAGCAACAGATGAGCATGCATGTCACAAATTGGTGACCATATGAAAGGATGTTCATTTGACCTGCATTTTCAGTGGTAGAAATATATGGATGTCTTGTTTTGTGTCAGAACCGGACTGTTGGCTAGAGGTCTTGTCCTAACTGTAAGTCCTCATTCTTCTTCTCCCCCCTCCCCATCAGTAGCTCAGACCGCTACCTTCCTTGTCACTTTGCCAAATGAAGGCTGGTTGGAAATGAACCGTTTTCCCAAACCGCATTACGGCAGCAGGTAATGCTGGCTGTCCTAACTCAGGCTCGTGTCTCAGATGCCTGGGTTTTGGTCTTCTTGACCAGAGACTCCCTGAGACTCCCTGAGAGCAGAATCAGGGCAACTGCAGGATGACCCCAGCAAATTTCCTTTTATTGAGGTTAATTTTGCACTCTGTATACAAAACAAGGGTGAGCAAGGTAAACTTCTAATATTCTCAAGGCTTGGCCCCAGTCATGGACTGACAGTTTGTTGTAGGGTGGGCATAATCTGTGGTTTAAGTCCCCAGTCCTGATTTAAGTGGACGGTGCTTTCCAAAACCACCCACTCCCCAGAATAGAGGACTCGAGACACGGCAAAGAAGACTAGTGGAGATCTGCTGGGAAAGCCTCATGTCCCAAATGAGACAACAGAGACTCCAGCAAGTAAGGGACACTGCCAACTAGGGGGCGAGTGGACACTGTCACCTGTCTGTATTCCTATCTGTATTTGTGTCCCTTCCCCATCAGAGGTCAGCATTCTAGAACTAAGCTCAGAATATTGAAATGGGACTGTTATGGCAAAAGCAGTTCCCTGCAGGAAAACAGTGCATTGTCATCTAAGGCTCTGGCTATAGTAGGGTTGGGACATCCCAAATTTAAAACTGCTTCCCTTCTATACGTGATTAGGAAAACGATGACGTCATTATTTCCCCGGGTGGGTGTCACTAAAACGAGCGCCATGTTTTAAACTGATTTGTGAAAGACACACATGTCACAGAAGCCAAAGGTTATTGTCCATAATGTCATTACTAAAAAGCATCACACATTATAAAATATTTAGCGAAAAAATGTAGCCCAGCTTTAGAAATTGTGATCTTTAAATCCCCTGAAAGGTTTTAGAGAGTAAAATAAAGAAATTAAGATTGTGGAGGTTCACTTTTGAAATTTTCATTCAAGCCACACATTTAGACTCTTGTTAATTGCTGCTTTGATGGACTGTGGCACAAGGAGCCAAAGCCTCAGATGGGAGCCAAGGCCAGGCTGGAGGAGGAGCAGTGGGGGGAGTGGGAAGGGCCAGAGAGGCAGGGAGATGGAGAGGAGGAGGGGCTGGGTGGGTGGGGGGAGAGAGTCCTAGAGGGGCCAGAGGACACCTAAAGGTTGGAAAGATGAAGACAGAAGGAGGGAAGGTGGAGGGCCGCCAAACGTACCAGCGGTGGTTATGAACACAAGACCATTTTAATTTCTTGGTATCCCAAGTCCATTTGAAGAGGATCTTACCTTTGATCCTCTCTGCCCCAGCTAAAGCTGCTTGAAAAGATTCACATGCAAACATTGACATGTTTCACAAGTCATGGTCAACAGTTTTACCACATTTCGTCCATATACTTAAAATACACTGGAAACATTTTTAAAAATTTTTTTATTTTAATTGCATTTCGAAGACAAGACAGCATTCCACTCCCAACGCATAACAGTCTTTTTAAACCAAGCCCCTCCTACTGTACTCTTTGTAAAAGAGGAAATGATTGGCTTACCTCGGGCTCTTCCCTAGTAAAAAAATTATTTCATATTTTTTTAAACACAGCCACGCCCACCCTCTTGGAACCAGCCCCGTGTAGGTTTGGATCCAGACCTGCCCGTAGCAGATTCAGAGGGTTTTTTTCCCCCCTCCTCCCACCATCCCCCCACCAGGTGAGCTGAGTGTGTGCAGAATACTGAACGCATGTGTGTAGCCCCGACGCCCCAGATACCTGAGTGTCTGGTTTTTCAACCGTAAAGGCGGGAGGGTTTGGCGAACGAATGAGAAGTGAGGAAACGCTTAGCGCAAAGGGAAAAAAGAGAGAAAGACATACAGAAAAAAGGTTATGGAGGCCAGCGAGAGGCGGCCCCCTCTCCCCCGCGCCAGCAGCCCAACACACTCCCCGAGACGTCCCACCACCTTCTCCTCCGCATTTTTCGCGCTGCCCGCTGCAGAGCGCCCGCGCACAGGTACCACCAGAGTGTGCAAAACACGGAAAGTTTTTGCCCGCGCCATGGCGCAAAACACAAGACAGCCCGTTCCCCAGTACGAGTACACAGTCGGCGGGTAATCTGGGGGTGCCAGGGATGCGAATTGGGGGACACTTGAGCATATCATGCACAGGCGGACACAATATGGACACCAACACACACCAACGACAAGCTGTCTGAGTCCAAGCAGCAGTGCCAGGCGAGGCGGGGGCGCACCTTCCCCAACGACCCCAGCCCACCACGGCCCCAACCGGCCTAGCCTGGGGAACCCCGGGGCCCCTCCCCGGCAGTTCCTGGCTCACCTGAAGCCCCCTTCTTTCTTGCCGGCCCCCACCCCAGGACTGGGGGCATCTTACGGTCGCTGACGCTGGCTTGTCCAGCCGGAAACGACCCTCAGTGTTGCTCGGCACCACTTTTCTCCCTGGAGGGCACATACTTCGACCACCCAAGCCCAACCGAGGCCCCCTCCCGCTCCCAGGGCAAAGTTAGGGCCCCTCACTGGAACTTTCTAGCAGTCTCTTCCCGCCTCGGCCTGGACCCCCTCCTCCCGCCGCCAGGCCCTGAGCTCCACCGGGCAGCCCTGCCACCCCCTCCCGGGGTCCCCCGGCGGCCCTGCTCCCCGCGGGCAGAGTCCGCCGCATTACCTAGAAGCAGCAGGCGGTGCGTACACATGTACCCCATCTTTTCCTCCTGGAGTTGTTTGTCGATGAGCTTGCTGCGTTTCTTCTCTGCGCGCTTCTGGGCGCGCTTCTCCAGGGCTTCCTTGCGCATCTGTCTGCGCTTCTCCGCCAGAGGAATCTTCTTGACCTTGGGGCTGTGCGAGGCTTTAGGCTGGGGGCTCTCAGCTCGGCCGAAGCAGCCCCCGAAGGCCTGCATGAGGAAGTTGCGGAGCAAGTTGCGCCGGGGCTTTCGGCGGCGGCGATTTCGCCGGGGCTGCAGCCAGCGGCGGCATCCGGAGGTCCCATCGTCGGACTCATCGCTGCTGTGGTCGTCGCTGCTGACCGACCCCTCGTCGTCGTCGCGGCTGCGGCCAGACCTGCCCCGCCAGGCAAATGCGCGAGTAGGCTGCGGAGTAGGCGGATCGGCAGCCTGGATCTCGGGGCTGGGGGGTCTAAGGAAGCGCAGCTTGGGTCGGGCTCCAGACGCAGGGGCGGCAGGGGCTGCCCGGGCGGCAGGAGCAGCTGCCCCGGCGGCTGGAGCGGCTGGGGCGGCTGGGGCGGCTGGAGCGGCTGGAGCGGCTGGAGCGGCTGGAGCGTCAGGGGCGGCTGGGGCTGCCCCGGCGGCGGGAGCGTCAGGGGCGGCTGGGGCTGCCCCGGCGGCGGGAGCGTCAGGGGCGGCTGGGGCTGCCCCGGCGGCGGGAGCGTCAGGGGCGGCAGGAGCGGCTGCCCCGGCGGCTGGAGTGTCAGGGGCAGCCGCGGCTGCCCCGGCGGCTGGAGCAGCAGGCTTGGCCCCGGCGTCCGGGGCTCCGTCCCCCGGAGAGGGGACTTTTCCTTCTTCCGCAGCAGCTGCGGCTGAGCCTCCTTCCATCTCGGCTGCTTCTCCCTCAACTGGGGGTCTCTCTCCCTCTGCTCGCTCTCTCTTAACTGGGGCTCGGGAGACCTCGATGGGCGGGCCGTCAAGCGCGATTGGGGGGCTGTCCATGTTGACGGGAGCGTCGTCGACCCCAACGGGGGCGCTACCAATCTCGAGCGGGGGTCCGGAGATCTCCATCGGGGGGCTGTCGCCCGCGAAGTGTGGAGGAGATCTGACAGCCTCTCGGGATGGGCTGCCGATGGCGGCTGGGACCCAGAGGGGGGGCTCGTTCGCGGCGGGAGCGAGGAGGACCGCACTCGAGACCGCGGCTGCCGCGGACTGGCCGCCGCTGCCGCCGCTGCCGCCGCCGCCGCCGCCAACGCCGTCGATTTGTGGGATAGCTCGGGGGAGCCCAGGGGGTGGGCTGTCGTCCCCAAAGGCTGCTCCATCAAACTCAAATGGCATAGCCTCCTCAGGGGGAGGGCTGCGGTCTCCTCCAAAGCCTGCGTTTGCAGGTCTGAGAGCTTGGGGCTCCTGGGGAGGCGTGCTAAAGACCCCCGCACCTGGGCCTCCTGGAGCGAGGTCTGAGACCTGCAGGAGAGGCTGGCTGCCACCTCCCTGGGCAGGCTGCTCAAACTCAAAGGGCATGGCTTCCTCGGGTGGAGGGCTGTAGCCTCCCAGGCCTGGTCTGGCATCACCGAAGGCTCCGGGCTCCTTGAGCGCTGGGCCAAAGACCTCCAGGCCTGAACGGGCCCCAGCGGTGTCTCCAGGCTGCTCCGGGGTAGGCCAGAAGCCTCCTGAGCAGGGCTGCTCGACCTCGAAGGGCATGGCTTCCTCAGGAGGTGGGCTGTAGCCTCCATGGGCTCCTGCTTCTTCGATGGCCTCTCCCACGTTCTGGAAGTTGGGCCTGGAGACCTCTGGGGGTCCACAGGCCTCGCCTTCAATCTCGATGGGGACGGGCTCGCTGTGAGGCGATTCGGTCTCCATCTCTTCGGCTGCGCCAGGCCCAGGACTGGGGGCAGCTGCCCCTGGGGCCTCCAAAGATGGTTGCTCGGGCTGTTCCCCGAGTTCAAGGGGGATATCGCGTTGTCCTGACATATTATTGCCGTCGAGGCAGTTGCGCACGCCCATAACACGGTGGCGGACTCTTAAAATAAACTTGGGGCCCCGTAAGACGGAGCACCCAACCGAACTAGGGTGAAGAAAAAAATTTCCAAAAAATTCAAAGTACTAGCTAGAAAGTTCTCCAACCTCACTTTCCAACCCTCTCGAGGTCAGGGGGTTCAGGGCCTCAAACCCAAGACGGTGGCGGAAGCAACTCTATTGTTGCTGGTGGAGTCTTGGCTCCTTCCTGGCCACGTTTTATCCCCTCAGGCTGCCCCCTGGCCCCCCCTTTGGCCTGCCCTTGTCCCCTCCTCTTGCTCTCTGCTCCAGGCCAGCCCCGCCTGCTTGGATCTGAGGAGCGTGCCGATTCGGTCCGAAAATCGCTGGTAGTGCTCGCTGTCTGCCGCCAGAGGACGCCGGCCCCGGTGCCCAGGCGGCTCCGGGAGCCGGATCCTGGCGCCGGTAGCCCCGGACTTTGGGTAAGGGGGCTGATGAGCGCAGGCCTCGCAGGGATGTTTGGGCTCCTTCCACTCCTCTCCCTGACTGATTTGGAGTCTTTCTCCTCTCTTATTATCCCCTGGCCAGAGAGAGAGAGCTCTCCTGCGTTGCGGGACACGTGACGCAAGACGTGGGCCCCGGGCAGCTTGAGCGCAGGAGCTGAAACCCTCCCTCCTGGACCCAAATGACTCTCCTCGGGGGGGGGGGGAACTGCAGGAGGGTTTCATCACCCCAGGATACCCCTGAGCCGCGGCCCCCGGACCCGGGCAGCCTCCCACCTTAAGCTCCAAGTCCGGAGTGCAAGGGTTCGGGCGCGTGGGAAGGGGGCACGGGTGCGCGCGGGGATGCGACAGGTGGTCGTGAGCCCACCGGCGGAGCAGACAGGAGGCGAGGGGCGAGGGGCTGCCGCGTGTGCGCACATAATTTGTTTTTAAAATGCCTTGAGGTACTTTCCGCCGTTTCTGCAGCTTTTGTTTGCCGGCTCGCGGAGACCGGCTCCAGTAAAGCACTTCAGAGTTCCCCATCCCCACCACACTCCGGGGGTCCTCGCCGTAGCCTAGGGTGGCGCAGGCAAGGGTTGCCACCCTTTATGTGGATAATGATGCAGGGGAATTAAGAGGGTCTTCGGCACGTTCCATGGAGACCCTCTAAGTGTAGTTACCGCGGCATTGAACGCGGGTTGGGGGGGGGCACACACGGAGACCCCGTCCAGCGCAGGCCTCAGAGTTCCGGGGGTCTTACTGTTCTGGGGACGGGCTAAGGGGATTTCAGTTGGGATTTATGGTCGGCTTGGCGCGGTCTCGAAAGACTGGACAACCCTGTGCGCGCTGAACCCAAAGACAGACACCGTGCCGCGCCGGCGGCAGCCGCTAAAATGTGCCGCTTATCCGCCTCTGGTGCCGGCTGCCGGGGGTCGGTCAGCCGCTCCAGGTCCTCTCCAGCCCCTCAGCAGCCCCCTCCCAGCCCCTCTCCTCTCGCTGTGGGTATCCCAGAGCAGCGGCTTCACTTTTCCACTGCTAACTCCCTCAGAGGCGGCACTGAGCCCGGCCACAAGTCCCGCGGTCGCCTGGCTGCGCTCCTGTCGCCGAAGCTCGTGGGGGCTTAGAACCGGCTGGGGAAAATACCCGCACCGCCCGGGTGGGCTGGGTGCGTGCACGCGCACCGCTCTGGGTCTGGGGTCTGGAGTCTGGAGTCTGCGGAGGGATTTGAGCCGCGGGGGGAAAAAAAAAAATTGCTGCTTGCGGGTCACGTACGACCCGGGACGTGGCCATGAGGTCTGTCTCGCCAGCGGGCGACGCGGACCTGCAAGCCACCTTTAGGTGCAAGGCATCCGGGCATGAGCCAGGTGGTCGCTTGGCGCGCGGGCGAGAGAGAGGGCACGATGAGTGTTAGGAGGGGTGGGCTGCGGGGAGCGGGAGCGGGAGCGCCGCTTGGATCGCTGTGTCTGCGAGCCGCAGGCGGGCGAACGACGCACCGCTCAATCTCGTTAGGTCGAACGCTTCCCTCTTAGAACGACGGGACCACAGCCACGGCGCATCCTGGCCCCGCATCCACCATCCATGTGGCCTTGCTGCAGAGGAGAGCTGACAAAGTCGGACTCTGGGCAACGCGTGGGACCCCCCAAAGGCGTATCATGTCAGGTGTAGGGGTCTACACCCTTGGAAATGCCACCACTGAACTTTGGCTCAAACTTTGTCCAACTGTGCCCACACGTGACGGCCCAACCCTTTAAGCATCCACTGAATGGGCCAACTGGGTCGCGACCGTCAACCCACTCCCCTCCGACCCCAGCGCTGGGTCAGCCATTGGGCTGGGGTCACGCCAATCAAGGTTGCCTGGCGAATGAGCAGGGGGCTTCGGACCGGAAACCGGATATGAATGGGAGGTCCAACAGGGGGCGCCGCGTTGGAACGCCCTAAGAGGTTGTGCTCCTGGGGTGGTTGGAAGCGGCCGGTGGGCCGGCGTATGGCGGCCAGGCCTGGGAAGCCACGAGGCTGCCTGGCGCCGTGGGGTCACTCTTCCTGAAGCCACATGTCACCAAGGCTGGAAGGGAAGGTCGGGGGCTGCCAGGGGCCAACCTTAGGTATCGCTGGGGGCGGTGGGCAAACCCACCCGACCGAGGGGACCGCCGCAGAGGACAGGCGAGGAGGAAGAAAATGTCTGAGGCCTGGCGGTAGAGAGCCAGGCCCCGAGGAGAGACAGGGCTCGCTGCCCCGATGCAGAGGAGCAGTCCCAGACGGCTGAGGAGTCGAGGCCCCAGGGATGCTGCGCCCTGCTGAGCTAGAAGGTCAGTAGACCTTGGGGTCTGGAGCCCCAGAAGGACGGTTTCTCCCCTCCGCTTGGACTCTGTCCCCAAGCACTGTCGATCCAGGAATGGGTGCACGGCCTCTTTTTCTGACATCCTCATGGGCCTGTGGGACCCCTTTGTTCAACACTCTTGGGTATCTCGATCCTTTGCCTGGAGAGCACAACTACTGAGGGGATGAAGGCTGAGCAGACACCAGGCCTCCAGCCTCGAGGATGAGGGTCATAAAAAGGAAAGCAAAGACCTCTCCAGGGGCTGGGGGCCCCTGCGAGTCTTGATGGGGACAATGGCGTTTCAGAGGGGCCTGCCTACCAGTGGGGGGGAGGGGGATGGGAGGAATGGGCGATGTGAGCCTACCCTGAACAAGACCCCGTAGGGGGGAGCAAGGGACACCATGTGGAGTCTCAGAGGGGCAGGGAGAGTGAAAGTGGTACAGACTGGGGTAGGACCTCTCGGGGGTAGCTGGAAACTAAAGGGCAAGCACTTTTGAGGTTGTTTGGGTAGGAAATAGAGCAGATGTTGAATGGTTTTGGTCCTGCAAGTAGGGTCTGAGCCTGGTTTTAGTAAAAGATGGAGGCCATGTGGGGGGATGGTCCCGATGGAGAGAATACCGGAAGCTGTGGCTGGTCATGACCTCTAAGGCAGCAAGAAGGCTGAAGGAAGGGACTCCAGAGGGATCCCAAAGGGCCCTTTTCTAGCACAGAAGGTGGAGAAGCCAAAGTCTGAAGTTCCGAAGGAAGGTAAAGACCTAAGTTCAAAGAGGCAGCCGTCCTTCTAGGGTATGAAATGACTGATCAGAGACCCCCCTCGAGGGGAAGAATATGTTTGGTGATAGAATCTTGAACACTTGGAGCGCCGGAGAGGAAAAGGAAAGATGTCTCCGGACAGTGGGTTCAGAAGGGACTGGTGGGGGTATGCGGGAGGGGAGAATCAGAGACGCTCAGAGCACCCAATGGAGATTATGGCTTCTTAGCCTCTGCACTGTTCACATCAGGGCCCGCTGACTCTCTGCTGTGGATTGTCCGGGGCACCATAGGGCGTTAGCAGCATCCCTGGCCTCTACCCACTAGATGCCAGTAGCAGCCCCTTAGTTGTAGCAACCGAAAATGTAGACTCTGCCAAATGTCCTCTGGGGGGCAAAATCGCCCCCGGATGAAACCACTGCTGTTGGCTGAGAAAGGACCCTTAGACCTGAGTAGGAATTACCTTAATTTAAAGGTAAATGAAGACTGGGAAGAAGAAAAGCCCACAGTTTAACTCCAGTGTTCTCCATTTTTATCTGTTCTGATTTTTTTTTTCTTTTTCTGTAGGGATTGGCCACCAGAGTCTGAAAACCCCAGATCACTTATGTGAAGGGGTTCAAAGCTGAAACCGTCACGGAACAGAGTGGGATGAGACACCTCAGAAGTGAGGCCAGATGTTTGAGGAACTGGCTGACACGGGAGGCAGCTGATGTGCCCAGCCCCAGGGACCCGAGGAGCCTGGTGCGGTAAGCGCTGGGGACGGCCGCGGCCACGGGTGGGCTGACTGGGGCCACTGTGGTTGGTAGGGCTGTCTGGTGAGCCTTCTGGCTCAAGACAGAAATGTGGCCTTGCTCTGGATAGAGCTGGCGAGCAACACGTGGTGGTGGGCAGCCGAGTCCAGACCGCTAGTTCTGGATGGATTTCTTGACTCAAGGAAAGAGGTCACTATCTGATAGGAATAAGCAGGAACAAGGAAGCAAAGCTGGTAAATGAGTTCACACAGATCACAAAGAGGAAGGCAAGAGAGGCTCGGCCTGGTGCCTGAGAGAACAGGGAGCTGGGGCGAAGGACAGAAGCTGTGTGCCAGGGTCTGGGCCCTGTTCCCGCAGGGCATGCGGTAAGCGAGTGTGTATCCATCAGAGAAGGAAAGGCTTGGCTATCAACATCCCGGGGAAGGGTTCTGGGAAGTGGTGTATCCTCAGCTACTTAAAAAGACAGATTTTCTACACTCGATGAATTAAGGAAGGAACAGCAAACACCGCTCACGTTTCAGTTAAACTGCATTTCGGAGGCAAGTCAGCCTGTTCACCACAGGGCCCAGGCCCCTCAGATGGAGTAATGGGCGGACAAGTGAGCAACCCCCAGCGGGAAGAACGCATCCTTCACTGTCGCCTCTCCGGGCAGCACCGCTGGCATCTGCAAGGACCTGGTCCCCTTCCTGGGTGACCCCATGTGGCGCCCTAGGCTTCCCAAACTCAGTCTTCCTGCTCTGGTTGACACCTCCCCGCTGGCACGCGGGGGATTCTTATCTTAGTAGTTCGGATGCTTATATTGGGGGATTCTGACTCGTTGCCAAAAGCACAAGCACATCCAGGGCTGGAGGAGCTGCCTGTCAACTTCCCTTCTGAGTTCGTCCCTGTATCTGTGAAAGGGAAAGCAGAGCAGACAGGGAAGGAGGTGCGAGAGGGAAAGGAGCAGAAACTAAGAATAAGATCCTTTGTCAGCGGTGGGATTTCCTCCTAGCTTACGGCTTGGGGCTGGGGGTGGGGTGGCGCTTGCAGAAGAGTGGTCTCTGAGGCCCACCGCCGTGCCTGTTGTCAGTGGCTTTCTTTCCAGTGAGGAAAAGGAGAATCTTTTCGCCGGTGGTGAGGGAAAAAAAAAAAAAGCAGAAAGGAGAAAACCTGGGGAAGAGAATTGAGGCACCTATTCCATTTCTCAGCCTCCCAGTGACAAATGCTTTCTGAGTGCTGACTGAGTAGCCGTAAGACTTTGAAGCTGGTCGGTTAATTACTGTTCAATTAAGACTTGCTGGGCCCATCCTTTCCCTCCCCGCATCTCCTCTGCCAGCCGTGGCCGGTGGAGGCAGCAGCAGCCTGCTGTCTGCCGAAGGGTCTGCGTGACCAGGCTGCTCCGACAAATGCCAGCTCGAGAGAAAATGCCTCAAATGGAGGTTAGGAGCAGGTGCAGGGCTGATATTAAAGACAGTCGGAACCAGACTTAGGAGAATACTCGATGGGCTCAGATTAAAAAGCCCTGAGCTGGAGCCGCAGGGGCCAAGGGTCTCCTGTCAGGAATTCAGACCCCCTCGTTCAGCTCAAGAGCTAAACTCCGCAGCCCTCGACTTGGAAGGGCTCCCCGTCTCTGCTGCAGCCAGACACACGACTGTCCTCGGACCACCCGTGCTGCTACGGCGGGTCCACACGTTCTTGGCAGGCACCTGAACTGGGCTCCTTCTCCGGGCTCGGCCATGATGCAGCAGAGAGGGGAGGGGAGGGGAGAAGTGGTCTTTCCAGAAGAGATGAACAGTGCCCCGGGCAGGGAGGCTAAGAGAGGGGTAAAAGTGGGGGCTGGGAGGTCACAAGGGAAACCCTGAGGTAAATTAGGCTTTAGTGGAAGCTCTGTCTAAAAAATGTCAGTAACCACGGTGGGGATTCCAGGCCCCGTGATTCGACTGTAAGGGGAATGGCGTATTTCCTGTTTGCGCCTGGCCTCCATTTCCCAGAGCCCATCGGAATGGAGATAGCAGTGGAAGCCAGGGTGCTCAGAACTGACTCTTGCCTGGGGGGAGGAGAAACGGGTCATCTTCAGCTGGTGGCAGTCAGTCCTCAGCCAGTTCGAGACGTGGGGCCTCTCCCTGAGCCAAAATCCAAGATTCAGCATTTGAACTCAAAAACAAGATTTCCTGGGTTTTAAATCTTTTTCATTTGGTCAAAACAATTGAGGCATGAGTACAAAAACCCCACCGCACCTAGAAAATTGAAATTTCTGGCCCGGTCTGTAGAGCCCCTCTGAGGGAAAGTGACCCTCCTCGTGCCTCTGTGCAGTCCCAGGGGAGGGGGCGGGTCCTCCACCACTAGGTGTGGCTCTTCGAAGTGCTCTTCCTGACCTTGCTTCCGCGGCCACCAGACTGTTGGAAGACAGCGGTAAAGTCTCTCCTTACTTCTTCCTCCAACTCTTCCTACCCCTATGGATGGGCTCTGTGACTCCCTATCTCCAAATCTTACCTTCTGTTCCTTCCCTAGTGTTCTTGTCATTGTCTTCCAGGTTGTTCTGTGATCCCCGGCCCCAAACCTTCCTGCACATATGGACACCCCTTTCCATCTGTACACACAGCTTAGTGGTACCCCGGCGTTTCTGATAGCTGCGGCCCCTGTTAATTTGCAGCATGCTCATCCTAAAATAAGCTCATAGAATAAAAATAGGCCATGTCCACAGGCGAAGCCAGGCAGGCAGCCTCCCCAATTCTACCTTGCAGCAGGGACTTTGCTGACGGGGGTGGGGGTGGGGTGGAGGGGTGCTGTGGCGCCAGCTCCTCTTGGATGTCCTGCCGTGACTGGCTGAGCCCTGTCAACAGGTGACAGTGGCTCTGCACTGCAGACTCTTGGCCTTGGAGAGAACTAAGTCACTAGGCTGTTCCCTCTGGCTCCTCTTGCTCTGACTTAGCTGGGTACCAGCCCCAGGATCAGTGCCAGGGATGGGGAGTGGGGTGTGTGAGAAAAAAAGGGGAGTGGAACCAAACATTAGTAAAATAAAAAACAAAAATGGGATGTCAAATCATTAATTTGACTTTTTTTTTTTTTTTAAAAAAAAACATTGTGTTGTTATCCCAGGCATTTGCAACAAGGGAAGATTGGTTTAGGGGGAAATGCAAAAAACAAACAAAAAACCCCCAAACACCTTAGCTATTAGAAGGCCTTGCAATATAGAAACAGACACCCAATAGATCTCTCTAACTGTGGCATTAAAATCGCATGGGAGAGGAGCAATTAAGGGGAAAAAAAAGTCTGAAAAAGCTCCCAGGGGGAAAGGATAATAACAAACACCAAGGCAGAGCAGACCAGGTTATCCCAACTAGCTGCAGCCTCCGAGCCGTGTTTGTGGGCTGGGCCTAACCAGGACACTCCTAAGTGCTACCGAAGACTGTATCCAACACCCGTGGTCAGCTGGCCGGCGCTGCTGCCCGCTGCTCTCTCCCAGAGCCTTGGCATCAGCAGGCTGCCGTGTGCTCAGTGTGGGGCTGGCCGTGGGCCGCCCACTCCCACTCGCAAAAGCTTGTTTCCACACACAAAGATCAGGGAGCAGGTGAGGGAGAGCAGCACACAGAAGACAACCGCTGCACATGTGCTCTGAAGGACGGCCCCCCTTTTTCCCCTCAGGCCAGTAACAAGACACTGGGGTTCTTCTGGATTCTCTAACTTGCCTTTTTAAACTTTTTTTTTTTTTTTTGCCACCCATTCAAAAACAGACTGGATAAAATCAGAATCAGAACAACACAAAACAGATTTCTTCACAACTGATGCTTTTTATTTGATCGGTCTTGCACATTTCTTGGCCCCAATAGTGTTAAAATCGTGGATAGAGTCAAATTGGGCAACGCTGGGCTTCCATGAACCTGCAGTGCATTTGGAGCTGAAGGGGACGCTAGGAACACACTACATTTTCCACGTGAAGAAACCGAGGGAGGCAATGAGGTGCTGGGTCTGACCCAAGGCCGCTGGGTGGGACTAGGCCTAGAAGATTCTTAGGTCCATCCCTGGGGTGTCCCGATTTAGGAAACGGCCGTTAGCATAAAAGCCCTGCAGTGCAGACAAGGAATTCCATCCCTCATCCTGGAACATGAGGATTCAAGATGTAATTTGAGGATTTCATCCCCTTTGCTGGGAGGCTTCTAAGAGCAGGGCCGCCTTGTGCTGCCCTATGACGTCACTCAGCTCTGGAAACTTAATTTGATTTTAGTGATTTGTTTTTCTGTGATAGGTCACCTTTCTGTTAAGATATATACTTTCCCCAATACCACGGTTTCTGCTCAGTTTCCCCTCAACAGTCTCCTTCTGGGTAAGGAGCAGCGATGACATGGGTAAATTAAGTAAGATCCACTCAGGTAGTTAAAACAAAGGAAAAGAGCTCATTCTTACCCACACTGAATTTTCAGCTTCCTCGTGAGATCTTCGGTCCCAGCTGCTAAAAGTGAGGGCGAATAGAGTAAAGGGTTGTGAGGAGTTCTGGGGGGTGCTGGCGGCGGGGGGGGGGGGGGCTCTAGCCCCCATTAAAGAAACATCCTCTTAAAACACTTCCAAACTGTAAAATTCCCAGTTCTTGAATTCTGATAAACATAAGTTTTGTTTGCCCAACTTCAGAAGTAAACCTACGCCAGCTGTTTGCCAGCACACACTATCTGAACACTGCTATGACTTTCCAAGTCAAAAAAATTGAGTTACAAGAGGGTCTTTGTCCAAGAAAAAGCACATTTCCAGTAAGTAAATGATTGATGTAGTAAAGGAAAACCCTAAATGCCAGAGCGCACCATCCCCTTTAACCAGAGCTATTCCCTCCTCCCTGTCCATGTGAGATACACAACCAGCTAGTAATTCACTTCTGGGGGCAACTAGAAGGTCTGAGTTTTCAGGGCGAATTTCCTCACCAGACACACCCCACCCAAATTGAAAGGGCAAGTGATCCCATTCAAATGCTAACCCCAATTTAGCAGGGTGAAACAAAGGGCCAGTTTGGAGACTAGGGAGTTGGGAATGCTCAGCAGAATTTGCCAGAAATGCCTGGGGTGGGGGTTGGAGGGAGGCATGGAGCACCAGTGTCTCAGGTAGAAAGAGGGTCTGAAGTGTCTCCACAGCAAAACCCCTTCCTCGGGTGGGTGCGGAGCGCCTCCTAGGAGTTCCACATATTCCTCAGTAGTTCTCTGTAGTCCCTAATGGCTTTTCCACCCTGGAATGGGGGGGGGGGGTTGTGGGGGGTGGAGGTGGGGAGGGAGCCGAGTGGGGGAGGGGCTGTGTGGGTGGGCAACAGACTTTCACAGTCAAAGGCAGTTTATACCGAAGAGTGTGTCTGAAAGAGGGCAAACTACTTGTTTGTTCCTACATGGGGGCCACCCCCTCTCCAGTAAGGAGGTGGGTGTAGTGCTCACAATTAAGAAAGCAAGCCTCCCAATATGCAGGTTTCTGGTTAAAAACAGACCAAGACTGGCCTGAAAAGTGTGTGCTTAGGCACTGAGGACTTCTTTAAACACTTATTTATTCTTCCTGCAACAAAGCAACATGCTAATTTCTCTAATGAAAAACCTCGCTCTGCAGGAAAAGGGGGTCCCCAGACTACCCAGTCTGGGAAGAGGGCTCCCAACACCAAATCAAGCCAACCCAAACCCTGGCTTCTGTTGCACACTCACTAGACACATTTTACTTGGTGAACTCGGGCTGCTAAGACATTACCAGAGGAAAAACACTTAATGCCACAGAAAGGAACAGCATCTCTGCTGACATAGAGCAGAAATTGCAACTTTGGGGAGCTCATCTCACTTAGGCAATCTCCCACATTAAGCCAAAGGCAGGGCACGCCTGGCCCTTCTGCAGGTCCTCGGCAGCCTCCAGCCTTCGGACACCTGCCCGCTGCCCAAGGAAGCCCCCTGCTCACAAGTGCCTTCCCAGCACTTCCTAGTTAAGACCATAAACCCGACCAACAGTCATTAGTCAGCGCCGCAGCCGGCAGAACTGTGTTCCAGGGTGCCGAGGCGCCCTTCGTAGGGGAGAGACAGGGAAGGAAGACGATGGACAGTGTTCTTTCTGTCTTCCCTTTTTCTTAAGAGTCTATAAACCCGACCGATCTTTTCATTTGAAGCCTCAGAACGCTTTGCCCCCCCCTTCCGCCCCCAACTTCCTGATCATCAGACTAGCTCAAACCGGCGCAAATCAAGACGCGCGCGCACCAAGAACAAATCAGTTTCCATATTGGATGAGGTTTTGTAACATATATTTCACTTCTCAGTCTTTCTCCAGGGTTGGCGAGTAAGGCACACTTTATGCTCCGAGGATGCGTTACCGGACTGCAGCCGTTTTTGTCCTCTGGCAACAGGGTGGTTTCACCTCCCGGTTACAGATTCCAAACTTAGCTCCACCCGAGCTGAAAATGGCGGGTGCGCCGCCTCCCCTCCCCGAGGCTGCCCAAGCCTCCGGCCCCTGCCCCCTTTCGACCGACCCAAGGACGCAAGTCCAATCAGACACCTTTCCCCGGCTCGGCGGAGCCGCGCTCTGTGGGGACTCAGTGTAGAGTATCCTGATGAGAGACGCGACCCTCTCTCCAGCCCCGTTTCGTGGGTCGCTTTATCTTTCCGCTCGGCACTGCCTTGCGGCCCTCTTAACCCCACTCTTCCATCCCCAGGGCCTTGCGCAGACAGCCCCAGACCTCTCCGGCCAAGCTGCACCCAGCCCCGTCGCCAGATCAACTGCGCCAAAACCTTAGCGATGCCCCGACGTGACCAAGCTCGTGCCACCAACTCTGGGAGCCTGTAGGGGTACCCCCTATGACCCCGTACCTTCTCTGCCAGCCCTCCAAGTACGCGTAACTCGTGGGGAACCGCCGGCCAGCCTGGAGAGGTCGGCTCTGGAGCGCGCGGGCAGGTGCGCACGCTCTTTGCGGCGTGCTTGGCCCCGTGCGCGCCCGGAGGCGAGTGGCGGCGGCCAGGACTGGCGCACAGGGGCGGGAGCCCTGGCGCCGAGGTCCCACGGCTCCAAATTGGCAGCGTTAGGACCTGGGCTCCGGGCTCCCAGCGCCTTAAAGCGCCGCGCGCGACTTTTCCCGGAGCCGGCAGTCTCCGGACTTCTCGCCCAATCCCAGTGTGATTACTTTTCGCACATTGCAACAGTGTCGCTACAGCGCGGCCGCTCTCGCACGGTGAAAGTTGGCGCTTGCACTTAAGAACTACGTTTCGGGCGCCCGCCAAGGCCAACTGGTTTGAGACTAGTGTTTAAGAGGAAAAAAGGCATGTAAAACAAGTGACTTACCCGTGCCTTTGGGTGTGCAGCTCGAAACCTGGGGCGCGCCGGGGGTTCAGTCGCGCGTCCTGGACACCAGCGCGGAGACCTCAGGCTGTCTCCAGCGGGGCGCGCGGAGCGCCCCGCCGTCCAACAAGCCTTTGGCCACCTGGGCGCTGCCGGCGTCCTCCCAGCGGCCTGGGGAGCCTCCCCCGGCTCGTCCTGGCCCCCAGCCTCCCCGCTCAGGCTAGCTGAGCCCACTGGCCTCCCGCATTCCTCCTAACCTGCCTTTCCTTCTCCTCCCTCCCTCCCTCCCGCGGCTCCCACACCGACCCCGGTTTGGCGGCGGGCAACTAACCTGAATCAAAGAAAACAAGGAGAATCTGGACGGCGTCCTCCATTAGTGACGCCGGATGGGGATGGGTCCCCTTTTGGAAGGGGACTCCGGGGATGGGTCGCGGCGGGTGGGCTTCTTCGGCTTGCAGCGGCGCTGCTGCTGCTTCTCCTTTGGCTCCTCGGATTCTTCGGGGTCCCTCGGATCCTTGTCCTCGGGCTCGGGCTCGGGCTCCTCCCCCTGTCTGGGGTTCTGGGGCTCCTGAGTGCTGGGCTGCGCGCGACTCGGGGAGGCGTCGGGGCTCCGCAATCTCAGAGCGTTCAGACGCTCGGTGAGAGATTGGCCGAAGGTGGTGTGCTTTGGCACCACGGGGCCGCGCTCGTCTTCTGGCTCGGTCTCGGGCTCAGTGGCGGGGGCGGTCTCAGGCTCGGTCTCGAAGTCGGTCTCGGATTCGATTTCAGACTCGGTCTCGGTCTCGGTCTCAGATTCGTAGTCAAACTCTTCCTCGTACTCTAGGCACTCGGGGAGGGACAGCTCGAGGTCTCCCTCTTCGTGCTCGTGGTCAGATTCGGGGGGCTCGGGGAATACCTGGGCGGCGGAGCGGTGGTGGGCGTTAAGGAAGCTCCGGCGCTGCTGGGCGGCCGCGCGCTGCTGGGCGCGGGCGTTGGAGGTGGCAAGGGCGCGGAGGAGCGCGATGGAGCAGGAGAGCCAGAGGAGCGCGGTGGCTGCCCGGCGGCCGATGGGTGGGCACAGATCGTTGTAGTTGTGGCGAGCTCGGCGCCACTGCTGAGCCCGGGACCTACGATCCATTCTCTTAGGCGCACACCGAGAAGACCACCCGCCCTCTGGCTCTGCAGAGAGCGGCTCCGATGCGCATTGGCTGCTAGAGCCGAAAAAGGTGCACCCCACGAGGTGAGAAGCTGGGTCCGGAGGTCCCAGCCCCACCTCGGTGTGAGGGGAAAAGGGGAAGCACCTACCTGCCTGACCACTCAACTTTCTAAAGCTCCGCGCCCCTGCTTGCCTGTCCGAGTAAGAAGAAGGGAAGGGGAAAAAAGGAGAAAAAGTCTTCCTCCGCCTCGGCTCCTCTCTCTAAGTCTCAGACTCTGCAGTCTAAGACCCGGGAGAGGTGCCTCCGCTGGTCCTCTCGCCTGGGAGAGGAAAGAGGAGACTGAGGTGGAGGACGCGGCGGAGAGGTTCTGCAAAGTTGCGCGCCCGGACTTCTGCCGGGCATGTGCAGTACGGAGGCGGGGGCGCCTCCCCGCGAGCTGCGCGGTGGCGCCGAGCCCGTGGCGCAGACCCTAGTGGGCCGGCAGGTGGCAGGAGGGAACCTTGTTTGAAAGGATTTGGGCGAAGCGAGGAGCGGGGGGTCTGGCGGGTGCCAAGGACCAAAACAAGTGAGCGAGCTAGCCACAGGTTAGGGTACTTGGGCAGCTGGGCATGGTTCTCCATGGGGTGCATACCCCTCCCCAACTCCTGGGTAATTGGTAAAATGCAGCTAAAAACCAGACCGCAAAATTGCAGATACTCGGCAGAACAAAACGAGGGGTCTGTGCATGGGTATTAGTGATCAGCCCCGGGCGATTTCCAAGGGCTTAATAGTTTGAGGATGGTAACCTCAGGCATTCATTAATCATGAAACCACCTTTGGCTGATCTGTTATAGTGACTGTAATTAGAGCGTTTCCAAAAAGTACCCCTCTACCAGCCCCCTGCTCCGTCATCTCAATTGGCTAATTACCTCATGGACAAATAAGCGTCTTTTCCAGGAGGATCCCCACACACAGGGTGATGGTTTTTGCAAGTCCACAGCCCGTCAGTGCACTGCCATGCCATAAACTCGCGCCCAGGACATGTGCTGGAAAGACGCCTCGGATTAGCTGGAACCACCGGTTCACGGGAGTCTTTGCTGCGCGGATGTTCAGTGCGTACAGCCCGGTTCTCTGCCTCTGTGGGGCGCTGCAGGCCGGCTCGCTGTCCAGGCGTTCTTACGGGGTACCCCTTGGAGCTCTTTCATTTCATACACGGATAGGTTTTCAACAAAGCTAATTCATTGAAGGGATGTTTATTGAGTGCCTAGCGTGTGCCAAGCTCTGTTCCAGGTGCTGAAGGTAAAGTTAAAAAGGAAAAAAACCAACTACCCGCAACATTAAGAAAAGCCTGTTGAAGGCTAATCTGCTGTTAATTAGAGCATTAAATCACTCAGAATCCCCCCTTGCCCACCAGTATTTAATCCACCTTGAATTCGCCATGAGAAAACTATTGGGTCAATCAGAGCATTGAAGTTAGGTGTTGTAGCTAGACACCCCTCGACTTGGAGGCCAGAAGGTTGGAGGAAATTCATACATCTCTTTCTCAGCCCTGGAAAATCAAGTGAACTCCATGTCCCCCTAAAGGGGGATCCCTGGGTGATCTTTGCTCGGAAAAGTGTGCCCCTTGGGGAGCTCTTGTGTTCCATCTGTAACCAGACTGCTGTTTCTGGTTGTGCGTGATGCCTTCCTGGTTAAAGTACCGGGTGCCTCTTTCGTCAAAGCGGCGGCAAGTTCAAGGGTAGTGTGATTCAGAGCCACACCATCTTCCTAGAGTCCTCGGACGTGTCAACAAAGTTGGGATGCATGGTTTTTTTTTGTATTTGGTTTTGGTTTGGGTCTTTGAGTCAATATGGGGGAATATTGGAGAAGCATGATCTCTTATAATTCTACTTTCCCTTTTGAGGTCATCCACCAGGCTTTCCCTCCTGGTACTCCCTTCTTGGTGGCTAATGAGTCACGTGCCTGCAGCTGCACTCAGCATAGTGGAGCTGGTCCTCATGCCTTCAACACTGTGCCCACGTATAGCGGTCACATCCCGAGTGTAGACCTTAGCAAGCTTCTAGCAACCGCCTTTGCCGTGTTGAGGGTTTTTTTTTTGTTTCTGCATCTTGGCTGTGGACGTTCTTGAATGTTCTTGGCTTCTGGGCTGTGTCCATCTTTTGTCTTGTGTTCTTTGAGTTCCTTTGCAGTATTAAAATACTGATGGGTCTAATAAAGTAGAATTGATTTGGCAAACCCCATAAAAGGACAAGTGTCTGTTTTCTAGTATTGCCCGACTTGTTGCAGAGACACTGAGAGGGTTTTACTATATCACAAGTGCCTGCTTCCAGTCATCACAGGGATATTAGTATGGGACACTGAACGGGCTGTTTGCAGCTGTGCATCTCAAATCCTTATCTCTCAGCCCCCATCCAGGAGGAACATCTCTAAAGGTTTTGCCCACATCGACCCCCCTGCTTTATTTCTTTCAATTAGCACAGCCCCACCAACGCTGCGTGGAACATAAAGACATCGGTGGTTCAGGTGATTTTCAAGGCACACTGGGAAAAAAAAATCAGGACTATGTGGGTGCTGGTGAATGCCTTTTCGATGGAGACGAACACCGGCTCTCAGCACCGAAGTGGATTATGATTCTTGAGTGTTCGTAAGAAAGCGCTTGGTTTTGCAAAAGGAGTGCTTTATGCTTATAATGGAGATGGCAGCCCCGAGCTGATCCGCTAATATAGATACACTGAGATTGCCTGCATTATTAACAAATGTGCATTACATAATATGTATTTTTGGACTAGATTCTGCATTAGTAATGCACTTTCTTTGCAAGATGCATTTTAATCAGCAAATGAACGTTTAACAAAACACTGCATCTTAGAGCCCTAGTCCTGTATAGTTACAAATACATTCTGGTGCACATTCCACGCAGGCTCCGGGAGGAGCAGCAGGACCACGCTGAAATACTGCTCTGTCTCGCACTTAGGGCCGAGGTCGAGCAAATGGATCTGTGCAGAAAATGCTGTTTAAAATGCATTACGTGCACGACTTTAAAAAGTGCTTGCTGCAGAGTGAATTTCAAAAAGGAGCAAGCGGGTGATGAACGACCTCAGGTTGTTAGCGGCAGAGGAACAAGGGGCTCTGTCTGTCTGCCGGTCAATAAAGTGTGGTCTTATGTCACCTTCGGGCTCCGCCGGAGGGAGGCTCCAGAACCTGTTGGACGGTTCCCGTTCATCAGAGCATCATACAATAAGGTTCTGATTGGGATGAATTGTGGAGAATTTTGTCTTCAGGCCCTTCAAGGATTGTCCTGTGGAACAGGCAGTGAGATGTATTTTACGTGGCTCCAGAGGGCAAGATTCTAACCTATGGGTAGTAGTTACAACAGGCAAATTTCAGCTCAACCCAAGGAAGAACATTCTAGCAATTAGGGCTCTGAAATGGAATGGCTGTCAGGAGGCAGTTGGCTCTTTGTCAGAAGCGGTGTTAAATCAAAGGACAGATGAGCACATACTGGAGATGTTTTCCGTGGGACTCATGAGCTGGGCAGAGCTGGAACTCGATGCGCGCCAAAATTCTTTTCAACTCGGATCCCGATGCCGTGAGAGGCATTTGGAGACCTTGGAAGAGGGGCTGGGGGCTCTACTGATGGACGTGCCCTTCCGACTCTGCTTCTATTTTAGAAGCATTTGAAAGTACAGGCGGCTCAGTGACAGGAAGGAATGTTCGGGTGGCAGTTTCAGGACATGAGCAAACAGGTGTATGCCTAGGGAACTGGCGGGGCTGGGGTGCGTGGCTTTCCTAATCAGGCTCCGAGGCGCTTTCCTCCACGGCTTTCTTTTTCTTTTTCTTTTCTTTTCTTTTTTTTTTTTTTTTAAAGATTTTATTTATTTTATTTGACAGAGATTACAAGTAGGCAGAGAGGCAGGCAGAGAGAGAGGGGATGGGTAGCAGGCTCCCTGATGAGCAGAGAGCCCGATGCGGGGCTTGATCCCAGGACCCTGGGATCATGACCTGAGCCGAAGGCAGAGGCTTTAACCCACTGAAGCCGCCCAGGCGCCCCACCTCCACGGCTTTCTTGTTGGAGCAAAGAAAATCATCAAATCTGTCTGTTCATTCTGTTGGTCCTCTGCCTCTCCTCCCAGAAATTAGGAATGAACTTGGCTGTTTGGCAATAGGGAGTCGAGTGACTTTCTGTGAGCGAGACGCTGTCCTGGACCCTGGGGGGCTGCGGGGTGGTCACTGAGTCACTGAGAACGTACCACAGCTCACCCTCCAACGTGTGTGTCAGAGTAAGGGGCCCCCAGATTCGAAAAAGCAGACTGCCAACAGTGCCGAATGATACAGACTGCCGGCAGTGCCGAATGATAAGCCGTGCGCGAGGCCCCGGAGCTGCCAAGGGCAGCGGGTGACTGCGCACAAGTAGAGGGGAAACCCGTCTGCTGGGTTTGAAAAAGGTGCCCCCCCCCCCGCTCCCCAGGTCAAACTTTTGAGATTTTCTTGCTTTTTAAAAGTTCAGGAGAGGATTGCTTCCCATCTCATCTATTCGGGTGAGCCCATCGTGTACATGGCCTGTGCTGGGTGCTCGGGGGGGAGACCGAGATGAATCATGCTGAGTTCTCAAAAGGCTTAACAGTTGTCATGGGTCCCACAGACACCAGCAGAGTTTCCAAGGGGAGAGGCGAGATAAAAGATTGGTTCTCCTCTGCCAGGTGAATGGGTATAATCATTCTTGAATGTAATTTTTTGGACAGTTATTGGAAAGGACTGTTTTTTCAAGATGGAGAGCTTTTCAAACTTTCTTTGGGGTAGAAATGAATTCAGGGAGTTTGAAGTATTCTCCACCCCTGACTGTGGCAATCAGCCAGAAAATCTCACCCCCACTGAGAATTTGGCATTGCCCGCACCCCCCAGGAGGTCTGGGCGCAGTATGGAAGCACGTGGCTCATTTCTCCAGGGCGCTATTTCACTCTTTTGCTCAGACAGCACTGAAAGCAGTTGGCTCTGACCAGTGGCAGTAGTGACAACCCCAAGCTCCCGGTTTTGTGGTTTGGGGGGAATGCCATCCAGAGCTAAGGCAAATGATGGGGTGAAATAATCTTTTTGACACGGCTGTATTCTGCCCAGGCCATCGCTGGGATTATAATGCTCTATTCGTGTCCTTGGTTTTTAAGCAGAGACAGGATCAGAAGTGAACCAGCTTCCCGTGTCCAGAGCTGTTAGGAGTTGTCCTCTCAGGAATGGCCTTTCTCTCCCTGGGGTTTGTGCCTTCCCAGGGTTGGCCCATCCATCAGCAGCCACTTACCTCTCCACCTGCCTGCCCGCCTCTACCACGGGGCACTCTCTGGGCTCCTCAGCCAACAGGGAATGTCTAGAAGCCCCTCAGTTAGGCAGAGTTTAAGCCTAGGTACCCGGGGCCCTTGTCGGGCGCGGTGCCGCCTTTTCTCCACTTCGGCTCTAGCTGTTGGCTTTCGTGTGGCCCCTGCTTTACACTCTGGACTCTGGCCGTGGGCTTGGCTTTATCCTGTAGAAATCGGGACTGGGTTCTGTCCATCTGCCTGCCCCCAGCTTACGCTTCAGCATGCCTGGCTCTTTCCCACGGCCAGCTGAGACAGCGGCGTCCCAGAGTGTCCACAGTCCAGGTGATGCCAGTGTCCGATGTCCCCACCCCCATGCACACCAGCTTCCTCCTGTAGCTGGTGGGCTGCTTGTCGCAGAAAACTCCCCTCCGGGATTTAGCTACTTTCCAGCTCTCCACATCATCCCGCCCTTACTGCTGGCTACCAGCACCGACAGAGAGCCTCAGAGTTGTTTTTCTCCCGTCTGCTGCGAATCTGACTCACCCCTGCAGATCTGGAGGGGGGAGTGAGCGAGCGAGCCACGTGCCCAAAGGGGAGAAACTCTTAGCAGTGTCATGGTTCAGGCACACGCTCATAGAAACCCTTTCAGCTCGAGCTCTTCAAAATATGATTAGACCAATTTTACATGTCTAGTCACCGAGGCTCTGGTAGATTGGGACTGTTTCTATATGTGCAAAGTGAAGTGGGGAATTGGGGCAATTATCTTCAGGCAAATGGCTCTGGGCTCTGTAATCAGTCGGTCCTGGTAACGGGGAATCAGCCTCATTCACTGTAGCACTGCTTTGAGTTAAAGAGGATTCTAGGTATTTGTTATTTGATCTGGGCTTTGTTTTTCCAAAAGGCAGTCTGGGGAAGCTGCATCCCATGCTGCACAGGTGTGAGGGTGTGTGGCTCCCTTGGCAGCAGGACACTGCTGACCAGTCGGATGTGGGGGACAGTGACATGGGTCTGTACGTGAGCTGCAATTCAACTGACCACATCTGTTTCTGGTGGAGGCGGCTCTGGGTTCGCCTCTCTTTTTCTCCTCCCTCCTTCCTTCCTTGTGCCTAAGGATCTAGAGACATGGGCCAGGGGGTCGACAGGGTCGTCTCTGTGCCAGGACCATCCAGATTCCAACGGGGCTCAAGGACGGACATGAACTGCGCGTGCTTTATAAAAGTAGGAGAGTAGCACAACAGAAATGAACAAAATCAGAAATGAGATGAGATGAAATTCCAGAAATGAAAACTCGTCGTCGGCTGGCCGTGGCTTTTCCCTCTTCCACTCATTGTTTTGGCTAAACATCATTGTAAATTGTGGATTTTTCCCTTAGCTGGTCTAGAAATATGCTCACAAAACAGCCATTACTTCCCTCTCTTCACTCAGGGAGCAAGAGAAGACTCGTATTTTTCCAAAGCACAGAGGGCTGTTTTGGTTTGAGGCAAATACAGACTAGAACAATCCTTGCCATTAGGAAGCCAACCAGTGGATAACCAGGGTCACATGGGGCCTGCCGGGGGACCCTGGGCACAAGATCCTGGCTAGGGAGCCCAGATGGAAGATTCTTGCCCGTCCATTTCCCATATCTCCCTCACCCACACTCGTGCTCAGAGTCCAGGAGCGAGAGGACCCGATCAATAAGCACCCAGCAAGGAAGTGGTGGGCTGGAGCTGGCCGTGGGAGTATGCTGAGGAGGCACGAGGGGTTTCGTGTAGACCCTTGGAAGTCTTCGTCTCTGTCACTCTGAAATTTCCTTGCTTAATTAGCCAAACCTAAAACTTCCTTTTCACATTTGAGATAAGAGGGTTTTGCAAAACATCTAGCCAGACTATTGTGGGATAATGTGGCTTGTGTTTTTTTTTAATTACCGATAGCTACTTTTTCCTGCTCCGTTTGTTAAACTGTAGTATCTTTCTCTAGTGTTTTACTGTGATTAGTTGACAGCCTTTATGATCACTGTTTCATACTGTGTTTTAAGATCTGTTGGGGCACATGCCTTCTTACAGGATATTATCTTAGAACCCTCTGATAGTTTTGCCCATTTATTTTCCTATAGAATTTAAGAATCATTTTTATAAAGTTCTGTAATGACCTTGGTGATACTTTGATTGGAATTGCATTCAATCTATAAATTAAGTTGGGAAATACTGTCATCTTCCTTGTGTTTAGCCCTAAGCCCCAGTATGATGTCACTCTTCATTTCCTTGAGTTTCCATCTCTCCCATTAAGGATTTGTGTTTTCGTTATATAATTCTTATATATCATATGTAGAGTTTGAAATGTGAAAATAGATCATGTGTTTCCCAAGTATTGTTACTTTTGTTGCTATTGTGAATGGGCTCTCTTTTTTCATTATATTTGCAGGCTGTTTATTATGTGTTTATGGGAATGGTATTGATTTTGTGCATTTTTCTCATAGTTTGCGACTTCTAGAATTGCTTGGTTTATGAGGCAACCAGCAGGCTGCTTAAGCAGTGAAGGTTGCAGAGAATTTTGTAGAAGGGATTCCTGCGTAAGAGAGAGAGGCAAATTAAGTCAGCTGTCGCCAAATGCCAATGCACGGTGAATGGAGAAAAATTAAAGACAACGTGGTGGGCTTGTCACCGGGCTCAGGTCATTCAGAGAAGGGACAAAGGGATGATTCTTTTTTGTTTTTAAGACTTTATTTCTAAGTGGTCTCTACTCCCAGCATGGGGCTCAAACTTAACAGCCCCGAGATTAAGAGTTGCGCTCTCCACCGACCAAGCCAGCTGGGCGCCCCGGGGACTCTTCCCGATCACAGAACCTACAGAAACTTCCCTCCTGTTAGCCTGTCAGCGGCACCTCTTTCTGAATCACAACAGATAGTAAGTAGAGATTTTTGTTTTAAGGTTGTAGAGAGATAAGAATTTTGTTTTTATTCCATTAAAAAAAATGATTTTAGGGGCGCCTAGGTGGCTCAGTCGTTAAGTGTCTGCTTTCAGCTCAGGTCATGATCCCGGGGTCCTGGGATCGAAGCCCATATTGGGCTCCCTGCTCAGTGGGGAGCCTGCTTCTCCCTCTCCCTCTGTCCCTCCCCTGGCTTGTGTTCCCTCTCTTGCTGTCTTTCTGTGTCAAATAAATAAATAAAATTTAAAAAATAAAATAAAATGATTTTACTTCTATTAAAAAAAAAGAAGAAAAGAAAAACAAGTTGGCAACCCGAGCTTGGCTTCTCACACTTCTTTTGAAAGTGTGACATTGTCTGGAGTCTCTAAATCAGGAACTTCTACCTCACGTCCTCTTGAGTGGTACAGTTTGTGATATGGGGTAATTCTGGGCCTCTCTTTATTTGAAAAGAAGTTTGGTTTATTCCTTAGTGTTCTGCTTAGTCTTCTGTGTTCTTCCGGTTAGCTGTGTCAGTTCATTAGACCGATGTTTTATGTCTTCTCTCCACTTCTCGTCTTTTTACCCTCCCGTATGCCTCGCCGTGCTCTCTGGCAGCACGCAGCAGAGAAGAGCCTTTAACTCCTTTACTACACAGGGGAATGGGACGGAGGCATCCTCATTGTGTTTCCTTTTTAAAGGGATTTTCTCATAATGTCCTCTCCCTGGCAGTATTTAGGTGGCTTGTAAGGGGAAACAAGATGGCGTCTCTTGGGACGGACTCAATAGTCAGCCTGAGAAGGGGGAGAGGTGAGAAGCCCGAGTTGGGACCAGACGGGCCTGGGTGTGCGTCTTGCATCCCTCTGTTTCATAGCTGCAGTGGCGTTACCTGTCTGGATTTCTGTCTCCTCCAGTGCAAAAAAAAGTTCTTTCTAGGGTCCAAAAAACTCTGCCTTTCAGGGTTATGGAAAAGATCAAATGACGTAAGAAATAGAAAGTGCCTAGCAAGGATCTAGAACAGGCAAACTCTGAACTGGTAGTTTGACTGATGGTAGCTGTCAGTGATGGTGATTGTGATGATGGTGGTGGTGATGACGGTGGTGCTGATGGTGGTGATGACAATGGTGGTGGTGATGGTAGTGATGACGGTGGTGGTGATGATGTTGGTGATGATGTTGGTGGTGGTGGTGATGGTGATGATGGTGGTGGTGATGGTGGTGGTGATGGTGATGACCGTGGTGGTGGTGGTGATGGTGTTGATGATGGTGGTGGTGGTAGTGATAGTGATGACGGTGGTGGTGATGGTGCTGACGGTGGTGGTGGTGGTGGTGATGGTAGTGATGACAGTGATGGTGCTAGTGATAGTGATGACGGTGGTGGTGATGGTGGTGATGATGGTAGTGTTAATGATGTTGGTGATGATGTTGTTGGTGATGTGTTAGTGATGACAGTGGTGGCGGTTACAGTGGTGGTGGTGGTGATAGTGAGGACGGTGGTAATGGTGGTGATGATGGTAATGATGTAGGTGGAGATAATGGTGACAGCAGTGATGGTGATGGGTTTTGGCTATATAAATTGCCAGTTCTCTCTTAGTGGCTTCTTGATGAAGATCTTAGAAGCCATGGTTTGATGTACAGAAGTACACAGAGCTCCTGCTGTGGGCCACACACTGTGCTAGGCACCAGGAATATGTTGGTGAGTGAGTTGGTGATCAGACCCCGTCTCTCCACTCAGTGCATTCTGTGGGGGCTCTGGAAATAATGAGTCATCACATTAAGGAGAGTCTCATTACCATCCAAGCTAAGGGCACTGGAAAAGAACCTTTTTTCTGAGCATCCAGCAGAGGAAGCTGCCCTCGATTTAGGCATGTCAGGGAATACTTGCCTTGGAAAGTGATATGTGCACACTTGAGCTGTGAACTAAAGGATAGGCGTTTGGCGGGCAGCGGGGGTGGCGCAGTTCCCAGTGCAGGAAGAGTGTGTCCGCGGGCCCTCTGCTGGAAGGGACTGAATGCATTAGTGGAACTGGCAGATGGTCAGCAGAGTCTGGGGTACAGAGTGAAAGCAGTCAGTGGGCTGACCCAGGGCTGCTCTATAGGGCCTCTGTGGGGACAAAATGCAACCTTGTGTCTTGAACGCCCTCAGGACAGTGGGGAGTCGTGGTCCTGGGGGCTGGTAGGTGCCACCATCGAGCTGTTGAACAAATCCCTCTGGCCATGGGCAAGGGGGTAGAATTTGAAGGGAAGTCAGAGATGATGGGAGCAGTTGGGTCTCGGGCAGGTAGTTCTGGAAATACACGAGACTGGTGGCAGTGAGAATGGCCTCGAGAGGCATCTGGGCTGTCGAGGAGCGGGGCTTGGTGGCAGCATGGACTCGGGGAATGGGCCGTGTGGAGGAGGGAAGTCCTTTGCTTTCACTGAACTGCAGAAGGGGTGGGGGTGGGGAGGGCACACGGGCGGCGGGCAGACCTTGACTTCTGCCAAGTTGAGGAGGGGGGTGACTTCTGTTGCTGACTCGCTGAGTTAGACGCTCCTTGCGTGACCCGTGAGAAGGAATCCACAAGGCAGAAGGGTGGTGGGAGGGGACCTGTGGCCCAGTGGAGGGGTTCTGGTGGCAGCTTTTCAGGAAAGGCCCCCCAAGCTGAGTTTCCAGCCAAAGTCGTTGTGGACTGAGGGGACTGGAGAAGGAGTCCTCGCCGCTCCGGGGTTCAGCGGAGGAGCCTGGGGCTCCAAGATGGGGAGGTTCATCACTTTAGAACTGACATTCTGCCGGCTCCTTAGTAAAGAAGGAGCAAATCAAGAGCTGGCTGGAGGTGGTTTGGAAGCTGGATATAGAACTATACCATGCCCTCAGCCCTGGCAGGGTCCCATGGCAGCCAGGAGGGACCTGGGCAAGGTTAAAGCTAAGAGCATCTGGTGACACTCTTTTTCTACCGGTTATTCAAAAATCCAGCCAAGGCCCAAAGTGCTGGTTATTGTTTAAAACTGGTCCCCAGGACATGGAGATTAGGTAGAAGAAAGGCAAACCCATTTTCTCAAGCCCCTTGTTTAAGATGCCTGCTCTCTGAAACCTGTGATGACTCAGAGGCTTCGATCTTTTACTTAAAAAACAAACAAACAAAAAAATGCAGCGTTTAATTATGTGTGGCATCCGTGAATTGGATTCACTACATGAAAAGCCAGTAAAAAAAAATAAAAAGAAAAAATCTGCTTTAATGGCCCTCCAACAGCCACAGTCTCCATAGCCCACCTCTCAAAGTCTGGGGCTACCAACTTTGCACAGAATGACCCGTTTTCATAGAAAAACGTCTCCTTCCTTCCTTCCTTCCTTCTGGGCTCCATGTCCAGGGTGGAGCTCAACGCGGGGCTTGAATCCATGCCCTGAGATCAAGACCTGAGCTGAGATCAAGGGTCTGACTGATGTTTAACCGACAGAGCCACGCATGTGGCCCCCAAAAAATCTTTTTTTTTTTTTTTTTAAACACGGTAGTGTTGTGTCACTTTGCAACCTTGTTACCTGGCAGCGTTATCTTGGAGACTCTTATGTGTTAGTTCACCTAAGATCTCCTTTGTTCTTTTCAATTGTCACCCCATCATCTGTGGCCCCAGCAGAAGACTGTCCGTAGTCTTTTCCCTACCGATGTACCTTCTGGCTGTTTCTGCTTGGTCCCCTGTCCTGGCACACGTCTGGTATGCATTTACAAGGGTTTGTCTGGGGTCAGTCTTGAGTGAGGTCACAGGGAGACACAGCGCTTTGACTCAATTGCCCTTCAGTACAGGGCTACCGGTCTGTCCCCCAGGCAATGTGTGTCCCACCTTCTCACACTGCCTGGTTGCTCTGGCCAAGAGTGCAGGGCACCAGTGGTGTGTCCAGACCCCTGCGAGTTGGGAGTCAGGCCCCAGTGCTGTTTCCCTGAGGGGCATGACCTTGGCTCTGACCAGTCAGCAAGAAACGTTCAACTTTAGTGAAATACATTTCTGAGACTTGCCACAAAGCGGGGTGGGGGGAGGCCTCGCCAAGAGAAATTAGACCAGAGGCAGACGGACGGGCTCTGCACTATTTCTTCAAGTTCTTATGAAGAGCACTGAGCCTTTTGAGACACAGCATTGGCGACCGGCTCTTGCTGATGCCTCCTGGAGAACTCGGAGCAGTGGTCAGATCTTCTGATCCCTCCGAACCCTCACGTTAGACCCCCTCTCCTAATCCCCCATCTAGACGTTTTAAGTTGGGAGTGGCCACAATCGGAAGAATGCTCTCTAGCCTGTGAGACTGGGGACCGTGTTGCGGGCGCTCCTGCCCACCCTACTCCTTGCAGACATGGACGGGTTAGTCATGGTGTATAACCAGGGTCACTGGATGATTTGTCACCCAGCTGGGATGGTTTTGAGTGTGAAAGGCCGCGTTAACTGGAGGGGCTTCTGGGATGGTGGGGTAAAGTAGGGCTTTCTGGCAGACTGGGTTGTATGGGTGTCGTAGCTCTTCCTTGATAGTAACATGAACTTACTAATAATATAGAAATAATTATAAAGAAAATTAGTGAAATAAGATGATTAACATTACTGTTATTTTTAGCATCTTTAAAAGAGCAGCTTCCCATCTCTGACTAGTTTTAGAATAGACTTCTGTCTGAAGAGAGAAGGGTCCGCCCCTAGGAGCCCTGGTTAAATTGGGTGAGCTGTCTGCTGAGAGGGGGGATGTGCCCACCTGTGCTTCTGGAGCCACTGTGGAAGCTTGAAGAAAAGAAACTGAGGAAACTTGGGAGAACGAGAAGAGCAAGTTTCTCTGAGACCTTCCTAGGGGTTCCTGACTAGAGAGTTGAGGTGCATGACCACCGGCTGTTGGGGACTTCCCTCAGCATCAGTGGCGAGGATGCAGGGCTCCTCCCCTTCTCATGCACACCATGCTGTGGGGCCAGTGCACCCTTTCCAGCAGAATTGAGATTTTTGCTCAAACTTAAGTTATTTCTGTACTAACTAGATGATTTTTGCCATATTCCCACACTATGGTGGTACTTAGTGGTTTTCTTTAAATCAACTTGCTGTATTTATGTAAATGAATTTAGTTTGAAAGAAGATTATACTATTGTTACTTGGCCTCTGGCTAAGAATTTTTTAAATACACAAGAAAATAAATGCATAGCTCTTAAAATGGACAGTGTTGGCCCTTGGCTCCTTGGGTGCCATCTTGGTTGGGTGCAGCGCTGTCCTCCCCCCAACAGACGTGAGGGGCTATGTCTGTTCACCCCCCTAGGAAAGTACTCATCTGGACCCTAGAAAAGATGTCCTGACAGGTGGTCTTCCTGGGCTGTGTAGTGTATTCTCGTCTCCCAAACCAACAGATAACTTACCATCAAGGGGGACACATTCGATTTTGACCCGGGGTCTAGTGAGGCAACTCGTAGCTGAGGAGTGCTGGGAAGGATTCTGGTTCCAACCACCTGAAGCCTGGTGAGTTTGCACAGGACTAAATTACTTGGGGGATATTTTCTTTCCATGACATTTGCCTTCTAATAATAAATCGACAGATGTAGTTGTCTCGATCTGCCTTTACTATGACATTTGCCGTCACTTCACATGTTTTTGTTTGCAGACGCAGCCAAGAAACAGGCTTATCGGTGAGGCTTTAACCCGTGCCCTTGGCCCCCGGCAGAGCTCTGTCCCAGACAACAGGAGCGTGAGCTCGGCCACCTTCTACTTCCTGCTGGCACATCTTGCGTGGCCTGCCCACTCCCCCGTGAGCAGAGGACTCTCTTCTCCTGCCGGTTTTTTCTAGGGATTGGGGTGGGGGGAGGTGGGTCTTTCTCCCATTATGTGCTTGATTCTTGATCGGATGCCAGAAAATGCCAGAAAAGAGCCCGTGCCTAAAAATACACCTTCAGAAGTGTGGTAGGATATGTTCCTCATACAGGTCAGAAGCCGACAAAACGAAGCCAATATATGCAGAATAGAAGGAACATGTTCACAGAAAGCACCTGATAAATTAGAGTTTTGTTACTCTGTTACTCTGGCGGAGAAGGTGGGTGAGGGCAGGGGAGAAAGGCATTCTAGCACTTGAAGTGACCGTCTGTGTCTTATTTGGGTTGGCTCGTTGTGTATTTTTAAATACTAAATTTAAAAAGTATGTGTTGAGGCTGTCTCCATGGGCCAGTGGAGTGGGACAGTTGAAACAAATCGGGCGTTTGGGGAAGGGACCCGTCGTGCTGTGGCCAAAGGAGTGGTTTCCAAGCTGGGCTGTTGCTGTCCAGATGCCCACCTGTCTGTCTGTTGTACAAATCGAGAAGTGCCCAGAAGAGCTCCTAGCATATGCTAGGTTCTTAGGAATTGGTTGATTTTTTTTTCACGTGTATATTATGAGTATTTTGAATATTGAATTCCAATTTTGTTGAATTTTTGTTGGATCTTTTTTTACATATGTAAGTTTAAACTTGTCGTTCTGGAAGTTTCCTGGCACACTGAGGTGGAGATGAGACCCTGGGGCCCCAACACAGCCATATAGCCCATTAGCGCTTGCTCCTTCTTTGGGTGTCTTTTTTAAAGGTATGTCCCAGAAATCATACCACTTTAAGCCGCTCTTTCTGGGGTCTTTGGGGGGGGTCCATTGAAGTCACCCTCTTCCCCACAAGGAGAGCGAGTCAGGTAACTGACTCTGCCCTTCCCTCCTTGTCCCCGTGAGACACTTAGTCACCGTGCAGGTGTGGGGCACCCTCGCCGGGGGAGTAGTCCCTAACCCCTGGGAGCCTTAGAAGTCTCCCCAAGCCACTGCCCATCTTCTGGGTCCCTTCTTAAAAGCTGCCAGATGGATCGCGGGAGGTTTTCCTCATTCCCAAAACAACGTAGAGACATTTTCAGCGGCCAGGCGGATTTCAGCTATGCTCCTTCTAGAAGAATGCACATTTGGAGGGTACAGAGCCCAGATCAGCATGAGGTCAGTTGTCACTGTCCGTGGGGAAGGATTTTGCCGTGGCCAGCTGCTGGGCCTCTTGGCGCTGTATTAATAGCAGGGTTGTGGGGCCCAGTGGGGTCGGAAGACAGGGAGAGGGAGGGACAGCTGTGGCGGACATCACACCACGCTCCAGGCATGTGCTCCCCGTCACGGGCACACAGGTGGCCCACACCCTGCTCTGCCGCTCAGAGCCCCCCAGGGCCGTGCCTGTCTTCTCCTTGTAGGGGCAGGAATGGGCTCAAGTAGACGGCACACTTGACGAAGGAGCCAAATTAAGATTGGCGTGATTGGGATAGAGGGTTCGGGTGGCCCAGTGTTCTGGGTCAACTTACGCTTTTACTGGAAGCATGTGCGGGCCGAATGAGGCAGTGGTATTTCAACAGCTGGGGGTATTGGGTTCTATATGCCAAGGCTGGACAGATATTTTTAAATGTCACAGGCCAAATGGAAGCTCAGTTGGCAGCAGGATAGAGGGGCAGGGGGATTTGGAGGACACTGCACTGCCATGGCTAGATATGGTCAGGAGAGCTGGGGAGGATTAGTGCCTGGAAAGAGGCCCAGCGCGTGAAGTTCAGTGAAGAGGTCGCGGGAGGGTCATCCGAGTAAGCGGTGGGCGCCGGCGGGGGGGCCGGGGCCGATGGAAGCGCGGGGCAACGCCATGGACGAGTCTAGAGCGGAGAGGCCGGCAGGCTTGAGCCCCCTTGCTCATGGGAACAGGCCGCGGGATAAACCTTTGGGTTAAGGTCCCCGGGTTTGGCGTCTAGCAGAGTGGAGCGCCAACCTCAGCACCCCTCTGTCTGCCCCACACCCTCGGGGCGACTTATTTATCCGCCGAGTTGGTTTCCCGACTTACGAGGAAGGGGACCTGGGGTCCAGGAGGATTAAATGAGACCAGCAGCACCGGCCACTGAGCAGCAAGTCCCGAAACGGTGGCCGCTGTTCTTGCCGGCAGAAACCCGTCTGGGGGAAGCCACCATCATGCAGTGGGGCTGGCGGCTGCCCTCCAGGGCGACCCCACCCAGAAACAGGTTGCGTTTCAACCGCACAGATTCGCTTCTTTAAGTCTAAGTTATGATAGCTGCCAGTGTTGAGATTTTAGGAGATATTACCAGAACTTTTGGAGAGTGGACTTCTCCTGGCCCACACTCCGGAGCCTCTAGCTGCCCGGGCCCTGTTCGCAGGCAGCCGTCGCCGAGGGGGGGCTGCCCCCTGCCGGCGAGCTGCAGACCGCCACCGCACCCGCCGCCATCTGGCCCCGTCACTCATCTCGGAGCAGGGCCTGGCCTCTGCAGGCATTTGCACTTGCTCTCTGTGCAGTGAAGTGGACCTATTATTATCTCAGGAGGGGCGAGGGCTGTCAGAATTAGCCACCGAATTGCTGGCTGGGGCCTCCTTGACTTTGCTGTGACATTGGTCTTGGGAGACCTGGGCTCATGGAAGAGCACCGAGTGGCCTGGCCTGGGAACGGGGAACGAAGGACGGGGCCAACGAGCTTTTGCGAGGGCCTTTGCCAGGTCCCTGGGGGCCGCTTGGCTGCCCGTTCCCCTCCCTGTGGCCCTCCGGCAACCTGAATAGAAGTACAGTGTGGTTTTAGGGCAGTTTCTGTGGCGATGCCAACCTCCAGACTGCTCTGGGCCTCTGAGCCGCAGCATGGGGCTTGGGGAGGCCAGGGCGGGTCTGGATCCTGGAGGTGGCTTCTCAGCCTGGGGGAGGAAGGCAGGAGGGCTGGAAGGGTCTGCTCAGGGGGCTCCTGGGGCCCTTGCCTGGGGCAGGCACCCCTCGAATTGATGCCTGTGGCTGTGCAGAGCCCCTTGCTTGTCCAGGCCCCTGGGGAGAACCCACGGCCCCAGTGGCGCAGCTGGGCCCTCAGGGCCGCCTGTGTGAGGGCTTGGGAGACCCCTCCTCCTTGGAAAAACCGTGTCCAATGTGGGAGAGACACTCGGTAGGGTTGGCTGTTTACACACGATCAGCCTGAAACTTGGAGAAGCTCTTCCTCCTGGTTGGTTTGCTCCTTTATTGGATGTCTCATGGTGCCCCCCATATCCGAAGCATGAGGGAAATGCATTCTTTCATTTAATATTCACAGCGACTTTACAGGGAAACTGTATGGGTCTTGGGGAGGCCAGGGCGCGTCTGGATCCTGGAGATGCATCACCTGTGCAAGGCCGTGCAGCTGGACGGTGGGACGGTGGTGGAGTCAGGATTGGGACTCCAGAGCCCGCCTTCCAAACCGCTGTCTTTGAATGCGGCTTAGAGATCGGGGTGTGGGCCAGGCTCTGGGGAGGGAGGAGCCTGAGGTGATGCTTGGCCTGAGTCAGGAGCGTGGGCATGTCGCAAGCTGGGGGGAGGGCCTGGCGTGGGAAGAGCAGGCCATGGGCTCTAGGGACAAAGGGAGGCCATCCTGGCTGCAGGAGTGAGAGGGAGGGGCGCGGGGCTGGACTCGGGCCATGGAATCCCTGAGGGGTCTAAGCCATGGTCTGAACCCACATCCCCTAGTGCCCTCGCTGCTACCATGAGGAAGGGGGATTGCCAGAGGTAGGAGGAGTGGCTGGGAGAGGAAGGGTCCAGAGGAGGCCTGGTGGGACCCATTAGTGGTGATGATGAGTATGTGTGAGATGCTCTTGCCTCTGGATGTGCCAAAGGTCAAAGGTCACCCTGATTTGATGGGTGCGAGCCCCGTGGACTGAGCGGGTCTGCTTCTTGAGGTGTTCCCGTCTTCGGGAAGGATGCTTTCCCTCTGAGACCTCTTTCTTGACAGTGTAGAGGAGGGTCTCTGGAACTTCGGGAATGTTCATTCGCCTGTGGTCAGAGCTTGTTCCTTCCAGCCTGGAGGAGTTATGTCGTCAGGATGGGGTGGCCGTGGAGAGCTGACCTTGGTGGGATGTGACTGTTAGGAAGACCAGCCAAGCATGGCCGGGCCGAGGGCAGACCCCTGACACCCCGCAGTGCCTTCCCTCACACCTGCACTTCTGGAGGGAGCAGTAGGACTTATCGATGCGGTGTCCTGAGTCTTCCCCTTTGAACTTTCTGATAGGTGAGGACAGCGATCCTTGAGAGGTCAGTGCCTGAAGCCGCTCTTCACGGCCCTGATGAAAACAGTCAACCTGGTGGGGTGTGTGGGTGGCCACTGCTCACTGTGGGTACACCACAAAGAGGTCTTCTGGACAGCCCCAGGTTCTCTTGGAGCCCTGTGCCTCTCTTTGGGTGACCGGTGTTCCAGGGGGCTCGGACCGAGGCACAAAGTGCCCCAGTCCCTCACCACTAGATGGCGCAGCTGCAGTAACGCTGTCGCCGGTGCTCTCTGCCTCCTTCCTCAGGAGAGCCCGTGGGGTCCCCTGGTCCCCAGTTCCTCTGGTCCCCGTGGCCTGGGGCGCCTCTTGGAGCTGCTCTGGACCTGGCCATGTGGTCTTGGGTAAGTGATGGCACCTGCATGGGTTTCCTTGTCTAGAATGACAGCTGGGTGCAGGGTGATGGGTTTCCCTCGGTGCAATCGTTCAATGGTCAAGGATGCCAGGAATTCAACTGCCCCATCTCTTCTTGGGTTCCCCAGCCTCTGCCTCTGCTCTGCAAGATCAGCAGGCCCGCCATAGTTCTGTCTCCTTCCTCTGGCCAACCAGAAAGATTTCAGAGAAGGTTTCTGTGACCTTGCCTCCGCGGGCTCTGCCCGAGGCTCTGGAGTCAACTGTGGGCGGGTCATCTGTCCAAGATCATCCAAGAAGGCCTTGGCGATTGTGACTCCCGGCTGATTTCATTGACAGCCCATTCTCTCTCATCAGAAAAGGGGCCACATTTCCAAAACCATCACTCCTTCTCTCTGAAATCAACACCAGACAACAGTCCACAGGTTGCCCATAAGTACTAGTTGCACTTGATGGCTGTTCTGGCCGTCGGGAGAAAGAGATCAAGTGCCAGAGCCAACCGCATGTGACCTTGGGTGGTTGTGGCGTGTGCGCACGGGTGTCTGCCGTGTGTGCCCGTCTACCCTCCCCTTTTCCTCTTCCTTTCTGTCCAGGCATGTCTGCTCTCAGGTGTCCTGGGCACCTCGAGTGGCAGTGTCCCTTTGAAGCGCTGGCCCCGCCAAGCTGGGCTCACGCCACCTCCTTGATTTGACTCTCCGTGCTTCAGCCTCTTGTCCGTGGGACTTTACCCTTTGCTCCCTGGAGGGGAGGTTTGCTAAACACACGGATTCACGGAAACTAGGTCTGAGGAGGAGGAGACGGGTCTTCACCTTCTGCCAGAACCCGTTGTTCTTAAAGGGCTTTGATGCCACGCTCTTTGCAGATGTCCGTGGGGAGTGGTCCTTTTGAGCTCTGAGCCCAGGCCCAGCATGGCGGCCCCCACAGACACCTCGGCAGAGCTTGCTCTGGCTTCAGCCGGCTTCTGTCCAACGGCTTGATTACTTCACGGTGGCAGCCGCACCCCCAAAGCCACCTGCAGTGAGGATTTACTGTGCCCGCGGCCCGCCAAGCCGCGTCAGGTGAAAGCGGGAAACTCCAGACCATCTGCCGTTACAGAGAATTAATAACGGAACATCCACGAGCAAACACTTTGTACTGCTGCATAATAAATGTGGAATGTGGTGACCTCGGCGGACATGGCCCGTCTTTGTCGCCCCACTCCCTGCTCGGCTGGGGCACCGGGCCGTGGGCTCTGCTGCCTTCTGCACCCCGAGGAGAAGGCTGGAGCCTGGCCCTGGCTCGGGTTGCTTTCATCATTTTCTCTCTCTTCTCTACGCCATGGCGAATGTTCCAGGCAGAACGTCCAGGCTCCTGTGGACGCTGCTCCTCTGCCGGTGCCGTCGGGCTGGGAGCTCCAGAGCCAGCTGTGCGGCCGCGGAGGCAGTGGGCCCTGGAGGAGGCCCCGGGGGTGGGCGGGGGTCTCGGGGCGGCTGGTGGTCTTCCCCCACCACGAAGGACCAGCCTCCGACTTCTTTTAGCAGTGAGTGGACGGCTCCTTTATAATATGCAGCTTTTGTTCAGAATGAGGCCAGGTTTCGGATCAGGCAGGGGGTCACAGACTCCTCTCCTGGGGCCCTGTCCGGAATGGCATCCTGGGCGTGCGGCCGCCGCTCAAATCGAGGCAGTGGCAGAGGCGTCGGAGAGAAGCCATTGGAAGATGCACTGCCGGGGCCGGCGGCGCGTGAGGCTGGCCTGGAGCCGGGATGAAGTTCTTGCCCGTGGTGCTCGGAGCCTGCCGCCAAGACCCCGGTGAACCCATGTTCAAAGGCCATTTCTTCAAAGGAGACAGCACAGCCTTTGAACTGGGAAGGGGAGCGGGCCGGAAGGCAGGTCTCTGTATGCGTGTTTGCCCGGGCTGCCCCGGGAGATGTGCGTGGACCCTGGGGGTGCAAAGAGGGGCCTTTGGTGTCCTGTGACATCTCCGTCCATCGGGGGGCCTTTGGTGTCCTGTGACATCTCCATCCATCAGGGGCCACCCTAGGTCACCATGAGGGACCAGGCTGGGAGGGGTGACAGGAGACCCTGGGCCACGTTATGAAATCAGGGAGGGGTTGCATGAGGCACAGCCTGGTGTCGGGGTGATGATGAAGGGCTCTTCCGGAGGGCCCCCCCCAATCCTGTTGTGCCTGATTCAGAGGGTTGGGTGGAGGCTTTCCTGAAGGGCTCTGGGGAGCGCTTCACCCTCAGGCTGTGCCGTCGGAGGCGGGACACAAGGAACCTGACAAGGGGAAAGACCTTGTCCTCCGCTACCCTGCGGAGACCCCCACTCCACCGGCGAGCCCCCCACGTGGTAGCCAGAGGCCACTGACCATACTGTTCTTCTAACCCCAGGCCTCCAGGGACTACCTGGTGCACAACCCGCCCCCTGAGCTTGGCCTTCCCCACCTGCATTGTCCCCAAGAGCCCCGGATGCTGTTTGGCCCAGAACTGCCTGAAGGCCTGCCCCCGGGCCTGCTCTCCCTCTCCTTGGGCTCTTCCTCACTCTCACTGCGGCCCTCATCATCTCTGTCCCTGTGCTGGGGACGTTGGCTGCCACCCCTTCTAGTCCCTGAGCTCACGGGATAAGGGCCAGAGCTGCCCTGAGGGTTATTAATGTTCTCTAGCTTGGACTTCTCCCATGGTGTGCAGTCGGCACCTAATAAATGTATGAGTTGAGTAGGGTAAATGTCTTTCCTTTTGTTGGTTCTCCACAGCGCCCCCCTGCTCGCCTTGCGCCCTCTCCTGGAGGCCAGCGGGGACCCTGGCTCCCTCGTCTCTGCTCTGTTTCCCCTGAGCTCCCGGTAGCTGCCCGCGGGGCTTCTCAGGAAGCGTGGTCTGGTCTGGGCCTCCGCCCCAGCCCCGCCACCAGCCCTCTGCTCTGATCACAGGTCGCGCTTCTCCTCCATGGCGCTCACCATCTCCTGGAACGGACTGGCCGGGACGCCTGGCTTCCCCTGCGGCCGGAACCCCGGAGGGCAGGGCCTGCCCTTCTCACACACTCAGCACAGCGCAGGCAGTGAGGGCGCAGAGTTGCCGGCTGGATGGATGCATGGACGGACCATCCGGAAGGATTCGGACAGTTAGGACATGAGAAAGGCAGCTGAGGGGCTCTCGCAGGTGCGGAGCGGCCTCGTGACAATGCACAGCCCGCCCGGCGACGGGCGGCAGCCTCGAGTCTACCGTGAGCAGCTGCAAAGCGGAAGCTTCCTCCTTCCTGTCAGAGAAATGCGTTTCCCAAACACATTCTCCTGTGAAGCTGCTGAACCCGTCCCATCATAGCAGCCTCATGCAGAGGGGGTGCGGAATTCTCTGGGCTTGAGGACACCCCCCGAGCTCATCTGTGGACCTCGGCAGGGTCTGGTCTGGCTTGACATGCAGGGGGAGGGGGACTGAGGGGGACTGAGGGGCCTCTGGTGCCCGGCTCTGCCGGGAAGGTGCCAGGTCTGCAGTGGCTTTGTGCTGGGCAGGTCGTCCTAGTTCTGCCAGCCAGGCCTGGGTGGCTCCTGCAGGCAGGGCACCGGGCAGGACAGGGCCTGGCGAGTAAGACGAGGCCAATGAAGACCGGGGCATTGGCTGCCGACAGCACGTGTCCATGGCTTTGGAGACCATGTTGGGGCTGGGGTGGGGGAGATAATGGGCCTCCTGGTCCGGTTCTGTGGCCAGGCACCCCAGCCCTCTCTGCTTCCGAGGGCGCCCCACCCCGGCAGTTGTAATGCCAACCGCCACCCACTGCTCTCTCCCGGAGCCTTTCCCCCGTCTCAGGAAAACAACGTGACTATCCTGGCCAAGGCCAACCTTCCTGCTTGTGGCTTCTGCCTGCCCTGGCCTCCTCCTCACCACCCGTTCAGCCATGGGCACACTAAAGGGGCAGGAATCCCTTCCACGAGGTGTTTCCTCCAGTGGGAGAGCAAGGTAGCGTGTTAGAAAGTGCTGGGTTCTGCGCACTTGCACTCGCACTTGGGCGGAGCAGGAGGAGGAGTGGAGGGGAACCAGAAGACAGGCTTCAGATTTAAACAGGGGCCCCCAGGCTCCTTCCCGCCTGGATCTGGGCCCTGGGCTTCTCCACCTTCGGCACTGCTGCTGTTTGGGGCTGGACTGCTGTCCTGCGTGCTGTGGGGTATCTGGCAGCGTGCCCTGGCCTCTACCCCTGGAGGTCGGCAACCACCCTCTGCCTGTGGTAACAACCAAAGATGTCTCCAGATACTACCTGGCATCCTTTTGCGGGGGAATCCAGGCGCCACTGGAAGACTACATTAGCTTACACAGGTTTTACCTTGACTTCATGAGAAGAAATGAAAGACAAAAAGATTTCACACATTACCTGACTGGGACTTGATCCTGCTGCCCCATGGTAGCTGCGATGTAAAGAGAGCCTCTGCCCTTGCATGGGTCCCGGTAATCGAGGCTGTTTAGCCTGAAGGCTGATCGACATGGCAGGAAGAGCTATAGGTCAGTGTGCATCGTGGGCACCTGAGCACAGACAGATCTCTGAGCTCCACGCGGGGCCCTGGGAGGCTTTGGAGCCAGTGTGACCGCAGCAGCAGCACGCATGCCCCACCCTCAGACTGTGGTCCCCGAAGCCGCTATCCAACAGAAGCATCCAGGCTTCTTGTGAAAAGAGCTTATTCCTAGGCCGAGGCGAGGAGCGAGGAGCACGGCGTTGTGGCAGAAGGTAAGGAAGAGCTCCAAAGCCTAAATGGGGGCCATGGCAGGCGGCACAGGTGCGCCCAAGAGTGCTCCTGGGGACCCAGAGTGGAACCGTCTGACTAACAAGCTAGCACTGGATTCTGACCGCCAAGTCTACACTTTCGTAAGTAACTGAACAAATGAAGAGATGTGTACAAGCGTCAGATGTCTTGCATGGAGAATTCCAAAGAACATGTTACAGGATTTTGTGTCCCCTTAGTGCCTGCCATTCTTGGCCACATGGGTTCGAAGAATGCGGAGGTAGACCAGATGGAGGGTGGTGGGCAGCAGAGCAAAGTTGACGGAGTGAGAGCGTAAAGCTCCTGGAGACGGAAGACGCTGGTGTGGGCAGTTCCCAGAGTTTCTAAGTTGAGGAGTTTTTACGAGCCTTTCTGCGGGACTATCTTAAACAGTCAGGGTGTGCCCAGTTGTGCCGAACGGGGCTCTGGTCACGTATCTGTCTACCTATTAGGTTCATGTCTACATGCTGATGGTCTTTTTCCTTTTTTGCTGACGTCAATGGGCTTGGGTCTTAACTGCCCCTTGCCTGTGATATTGACGGCTGCTTTTGTGGTTCATTGTCTTACTTTAGGGCGTTTTACAGAAGTCATTTCTGTAAAGGCTGCAAAACAGAATGTCTGTGCGGTCCCGTCCAAGTTGCAGAACAGGACGTCAGCGCTGCTTGATCTTAGCCGTCCTGACTCCGTATTTCCTTGTTAGGGACCTTGGCCTGACTCCCTGACTGTCCAACTCACTCCTCACAAATTCGTCTAAGACCCGCTTAAGAAGTGGGGCCGTAACTACCCAGCCCTTCCGTCTGGGTACCGCTCTGGGACTTGTTTCCAGAGCGCAGTGTGCAGCCTGTGCAGAGGGGAACGCTGCACACAAGTGGGGGGCCAAGGTTCCCATCGCCAGCGACAGTCCGCGGAGAGCCCAGACCCAGACAGGATGTGATGAGGAGACCTTCATCATGTCGGTGAGCCCCCACCCCAAGCCCATCACCCCGAGCGTATCACCCTGATCCAAGAACGAACCAAACATCATCACATGGGTGAGCCCCACCCTGAACTCCTCACCCTCATCCAAGAAGGAACCAAACATCGAGGACTTCCACCGAGGACCTACCAGCACTCCTCAAAATGGTCAAGGTCATCAAAAACAAGAGAAATCGGGGACGCTCAGCCAAGAGGATACCTGACAACTCCATGTAATGTGTCCTGGTTGAGATCCTGGAACAGAAAACAGTCACTTGGTGAAACCAGTGATAACCCGAGCAGCACACGGCACGGCATTCCGCTGGTAACGCACCGGTCCGGGCCCAGCACTGCGGTGAATGACTGCAGCGGCGCGACACCAGAAACTGGGTGCTGGGCACACAGAAACTGTACTATCTTGGTAACTCTTCTGTAAATCTAAAACTATTTTAAAATAAAAAGTTGAGTTAAAATCTAGGCATGTGTGGCCCAGCGTCATGACGACCAGAAACCAAGGCACCAGGCCTTCCTGGATGCCGCTCAGTGCCACAGAGAGAGCGAGGACCAGTGAGACTGCCCCCTGCCCCCAACCCATGTGGGCTCCCGCTGCCCCCTCACCCTCCATCCTGATCTGTTTTCTGGCCGCGACCCCCAGCATTGCATAGTGAACCCGCATATGGGCTTCCTCTTCTGCCCGAATGCAGGCTGCGCAGTGGGGGGTCTGCTCTACTCTGCCCGCTGGCACCCCCCACGTCCCGGGATGCTGGTGCCCGGCAGGTACACAGCCAATGTCAAGTAGCAGATAAAAGATAAGAGAGGATGGTCCCTTAAGTGGGGGTGACCGGCAGGAGGGAGGCAGTTGGGCTGGGTATGTGGCGTGGTAGGGCTCAGGCTGGGGCCACATCGCCAGTGGGCAGGTCCGAGGGGTGGTGCTGGGTCTGAGGTAGGGCACAGGAGGGCGGCCAGGGTTTCTGGCCCTGAAAGGGCTCGTGATCCCTCTGTGGGCACCCAGGACCTCTTGGAAAAGGCCCAGGCCTCCTTGGCTGGGACCACCAGTTCCTGAGCCTCTGTGACCCCTTCGGGCCTGGCAGGCGCTGTCCCCATGGCCCTGAGTCCCTGTGGGGCGTGGCCTTCCCAGCTGCCAATGGTAGTTTGCAGAAGTTGAAGAAAACCCAGAATATGCTCCCGGCAGAAGGAGGGCCAGAGGAGGCCCCCCTTTGCCCAAAAGCATCTCTCCATACCCCCCTGAGGACATTCTTCACTTTCTCAAAAGGCAGAATGTTCTCGTCATCTGAGGTGAACTGGGACTGATGCCATCTTCTCAGAAAGAAAATGTGCCCGTGTCCTGGGCGTCGGCACCTGCCTGTGAATGGGGCCATCTGTGGCCTATTCCTTCACGATGGGCTGTGAGGCCTGCAGTCCAGGCCAGGGCTGGGGGTTGGGGGGTCTGCCACCTGACCGAGGCTAGAGTGGCAGGGGTGGGACACCCCCCACTCGGGTTTCCTGCGGGGCAGCTTTCTTCTGGGAAGAGGTCGGAAAGGGCGGGGAAGGGGGAAGCAGAGGGGCCCCCACTGCCATCACCCATTCTTGGGGGCCAGCCGCTACCCGTCCCTCGCTGCGGACAATCTGAGAAGATATCTGCACACTAACGCTGTATGTCCGGCCTTGTTTTGGGGGCCCAGGGACACAGAGCCGGACAGGATGGACATGGGCCTGTCCTTATAGGGCCTGTGACCACGTGAGTAACGGGCTCGGCCAGGAGAAGCCGGGAGGGCCACCTAGAGGAGGTGGCATGTACAGGGAGGTAGCAAGGTAGCTAGGCAGCAGGGAAGTGTGTGCCCAGGATGGGGTGGGGGGAATGCATGGGAAGGCTTTGACCCTCAAGACTCCCTCAACCTCCACCCCGAGCTTGGATTTTACTGAGAGGGCCGCGGTGAGCCACTGAAGGATTCCAGACAGGGGGCAATCAGTCTGTATTTGGGAAAATTCCTTCGAAAAGCCTGGAGATGTAGGGGCAGGGAGGCTGTTGGAGTCACTCCTCAGTACACGAGAGCTCCTTGATGGGGCTGTGGGGAGGCCGGCAGAGGGAGAAGAGAGGAGTGCTGGCGACAGGAGCCCAGGAGGCCGGGCACCCCAGGCCTATGCAGAGGAAGCCTCGGAAGACAGAACAGGCACAGCGGGGGAAGGGGCCATTTGGGGCAGGACGTGCAATAAGTTGGCATCTCCCCCTGGTCTTGAAGTCCCCTTTTATAAAACAAGGAAGCTTAGCTGATTGTCGGCCACCTGCTTTCCAAACTTGGGAGTCCCAAACGCAGTGGGCGTGGGGCTGTGGCACCCAGAAGGGCTCGGACAGCAGCGCCCACCTGCCACCCCAAACTTTAGAAACCGCGGTGTGCAGTGCGGTCTCCTCTCTTTTTGATTAAACATTTAGCTGTGCTCAACCACAGCCCACGTCCACAGCCACCAGGTGCCCTTTCTGCATGGGTGACTCACCAGAATTAATGTTCATTTGATTTTTACTATAAATTATGCCTCACATAATTTCTCCATTATGGGCGGCGGATGGCTCCTCGGGAAGGCTGGAGTGGGCCATTTGGTCACTCATGCCGGGGAGGCACTGAGTCATTCCTCCTCCCACGCGCTGGCTGGTAGCGGACCGCCATCGCAGGTGGCTTAATGGACGTGTCTCCCCAACCCGCCAATGTGGTGCTCACCTCAGCCCCCAGGAGAGGAGGAGGGGGCCGGCAGGGAGCGCTGATATTCACGTACCACTTGAAGATGATGACTGGGATATTGAAGTTTAAAAAAATAAACTTTTAAAGATCGGGGGTCTTCCCTCCCACCTTTTCCTTCCTCTTGCCTGCCTGCCTTCAGGTCCTCGCCCGCTGCGCTCAGCGTTGGGTAGAACACTGGCGATACAGTCGTGAACAAAATTAGGGCCTCAGCCATCAGGGCGCTTCTGGCCCAGTGGTTCTAATTGCATAATCACAGAAGCACAGGTCAACCCACCACCGTCCGATGACGCACAGCGGAGGGGCGGGTTGACTCCCAGAGGATGCGCTGTGGGGCGGAGATGTGATTGACAGGGAGGCATTACCGGGCAAAGAGGCAGGGCTGCAGATGCAAAGCCCTGGGGCAGCGAACCACAGGAGCGGGAGGGGCCCAAGGAAGTCTAGGAGACCTGAGGGAAAAGGGGGTCGGAGGAGGGCCTGTGGGCCCTGGGAAGAACTGTGCTTGTCAGCCTAAGGCCAGGGGACTCACTGATGTTTTAAGGAGTGGAGATCATTTTAGGAAGCAATCGGAGGCTCTGCCATTCCTACTGAGATGGGTAAAGGGAGGATCCCTGCCCTGCGGAGATGTGGCCCCAAATGGGCCAGTCCTGGACTTTGCATTTCAAGGACGCAGGGAGTGCATGCAGAGTGGGGGAGGGCGTGAACGGGGGCGGGGAGAGCAGGGACCCAGAGGCTTTGCACCGGCACTGAAACCATATGCTACTTTGTAAAAATCCGACAACCCGAGGACTGTGACTCATCCTCCCCAATTCCCCCGGCAATGGATTAAACCAATTTGCCCAAACCTCCAACTGATCTCATACATTTGTCTTTTTTTTTTTTTTTTTAATATCTAAAGCTCAAAAGAAACCAAAGTTTACACGAAAAGAAAAAAACCTAGCACACTAGATTGAAGCAGACGTGTGCTCATCTGTTTTTGAAAAGAATTGAATTAAAAAACAAAGCCCACAAACAGAACCTCGCGAGGCTGCCTGAGGCTGCCTGCGCCAGTCCCCTTGCCGCTCTTCTGGCCTCAGAGCCTGGAATACATCACCCTGCAGCCTGCCTCCCCTCACTGGGAAGGGGCCGCCTCCTTTCTGTCCCGGGGTCCCAGAGCTAGGTCCCTAGTGAGACCACCGAAGCAAAAACTTTGGATGGGCCCATCGGGTCCTTCTTGGCACAGGCGCTCTATTCCAGTTTCTGGAGACGCCAGAAAGTGAGGCTCGGTGACGTCAAGTAATCTACCTGCAGCTCTGACCTCCTAAATAACACCGCTGGTCCCTGAGCCCGGCCACTCTGATGCTAAATACCGGGGGACACGAAAAGTCATAACCCGTACTCTTTTTGTCTCTCTCCACACACTATATATATACATATACAGAGCAGGAGGCAGATGATTCCATTGATCTCCAGGGTTCTCAACTGGTGTCTGTCCCCTCCCCCCACGTCCCCAAGGGACATTTGGCAATGTCTGGGGACATTTGGGTTCTCGCAGTTCAGAGATGAGGGGATACTCTGGGCATTTAATGGGCAGAGGCCACAGGTGCTGCTGAGCCCCCTTCGGTGCCCAGAACGGCCTCACAGCAGAGAGTCATCCAGCCCCAAAAGTCAGAGGCAGGTGGGACAGGGCCTTGTGGGTAACATACGCACACCCCCCCCCCGCCCCCCGCACACGGAGGCCAAGGGTGGGAAGGACAGGCACCGAGTCGTCTACATTTGTTTATCTCTTGTTGAAAGGATTTGGGTAATTCTTTATTTTTCTTCCTTGTGTTTTCCTATACTGTTTGAATTCTTTAAGGAACAATGTGCATGTATCATTTTTATAATCAGGAGAAAAAGAGCTGTTTTCATTTTGTAAAAATAAAAAAAAAAAAAGGTATCCAGGATTTACGACTCTGATCCAGTTCTCCCACTAACTCGCTGTCAGGAACAGCTCCCTGGGAAATGTGTCTATCTGGAGAGTGAGAAGAGCAGTCCCTTCTGACATTATATTATAGGGATACAAAGTAACATTGTCCTGGAGAAGCTTTCTGAGCTCAGAGGAGAAAAGCCGGTTGAGGATACAGAGATACTGTTTCTCTCGCAGATTTATTTCCCCTCCAAGCTGATCTGTATGTTTTTGCAACATGGACATTTAGGCGATGGGGGACTCATTGAGGGTCTTCTAAGGCCAGAGACCGGAAAGTGGGGGTGGTGAGGGTGTCCAGCCTGCCTCCTCCCCTCACGTGAGCGGACCAGGCGCGTCATTCCTTCAAGGACAACATTCGTTTGGATGGTGTCTCATGGCCGGGCTCAGGCTGGCTTTCTCAACCACGGAGCTGCTAATAGTTGGGGTGGGGTAATTCTCTGCCATGGGGTGTCCAGCAGGCTCTCTGGCCTCCACCCACAAAGAGCCCCCCACCTCTCCCAAGTCCTGACACCCCCAAATGTCTCTAGTCGAGGCTGAACGGTCCAGTGCGGGAATGCCAGGATCAAGGCCTGCACAGAGCGACAGCGTGGCCATGCTCGGTGCTCTCAGGCAAGGCCCTCCAGGAGATGGTTCGGGCCCCTGGATCGGGTTGCCGATCGGCTGCATCTCCGAGTCACTGCCCCTGTTTTCCGTTTTCTGCCCTCAAAAGTCTTCGCTTTGTGTCCCCCTGACCCGTCATGGAGGCAGGACCTTGGGAGGTCCAGGAGCCCCCAAGTGTTTGGGACAAGTCCCACCCCCATGAGGTTACGGTGAGGCCTGCGGCTGGGGCTGGGGCGCTGGGCTCCCCACAAATAATGCCAGCCAGGCAGACCATGCTCCGGCAGCGCCCCCAGCAGAAAGCCCAGAAGGGGCTCATGTCTCCAGGGAGTGCAGGAGCCCACTGCGGGAAGGCCCGGAGAGGCCCGCTGCGGCCACTTAGCCTGCCAGCGCCTGAAGCCCGAAGCAGAAGATGAACTTGAAATTAAGTCAGATAAAACCAGTTTGGAAATTCAATACCTCACCTCCCTCCCCATCTTTGTAAAAAATCCATAATTCATGGAGAACCCAGACAGGGGGAGTGCAGCTCAACTGAATTAGCCGGTTTCTTTTTCTTTTTCTTTTTTTTTCCCCACCCCCAAAGATCGAGATGGGGAGAGGCCTGGTCTTAAATTGGAGAAAACAAAAAACAGTTCTTTGGAGCTCCTGTTCCCTGACGTTGACCTCGTTGGCCAAGCCCTCGGTCCCACGGGACAGGAACATCGCAAGCACGTGCGAACAACATTCTGAGACTCCTGCTAATTGCACTGCCGGGAACTTATCCTTCCGATGCCCTGGCCAGGCGGAGGATGATGAATACCCAGGTTTATTCATTGCCGAGCGCTCGGTAACAACAACAGGCGGGCAACCGCGTAAAAGCCTGCCACGAGAGCTGGTTAAATAAACCCATTCCTCCCTTGCAATGGAATTAGCACGGAGCGCTAAAAACAGAACCCGGAGGCTCATTGTATAGTGAGAGGAGATGCGTCACCACATTGTTGAAGCCGTGGTGGGGAGCAGTGTTTATAGTATGTGACCATCTGTGTTTATAAGAAAAGGAAAAAATATACACGTATGCATTGGCTTGTATATACCTCGTGTGTCCCTGGGCTGGCTGGTTCCCAGGAGGGGGTCGGGGAGGCCAGGGCGAGAGAGGGACAAGCCACAGGGCGCCTCCCTGCACACCCTTTTGTGTTTTGGTTTTTGAACCAGAAATAAGCGCTCAGAAATAAATACATAAAATTAAATTTCCTTTACAAAAAAAAAAAAAACACAAACAAACCACACACTGTGCTAATTTGTGATTAAAAAAACACAACGGCGGGAAGGGACGGTAAATTCCTGCGACGCGCGCAAGTGTGTCGCCTCCAGGGGCCCGCTCTGGACCTCGGGACGCGTCCAAACTTGGCCTCAGTTCTCTAAGGATTTTTTGCTTTTCTCACATTCCAGGATACTTTGGTGTCTTCCACACTGTGACCCGGCCATTGACACCCACTCGCTGTGGGCTGAGATGTGTTCCCGGACCTTTGGCCCCCTAGGCCCTGGCGAGGGTTGCCATTTTTACGTTTGATAAGCCTCGGCTTGTTTTTATGTGTATTTCCAATTTGTGGCAAGTGATACAGATTTTTCCATTCGCTGTGGCAGTGTAAATGTTCACTTTGAAGTAATCTATTTAAATAATGCAAATGCAAAACAATGTTAAGTAAATAACAGCACAGCGAAGCCAGCGAAGCCAGCAGATCCTCGAAACCCACAAATACAGAAATGGAGCGGGCTGAAATTTGCGGCGCGCGGCTCTGCGCCCTGTCTCCTCTCTCCCCAGCAGAGTGACTTTTCTTCCGGTGATCGGACCTCTTGGACCCCAACTCAGTGTGATCAAGAAAAGAGAAGAAATAGGCATTTGCGGCGAGCTTCCTATGCTCTGCAGGCTGTGAATGGAGGTAAGCCGGTGGGAGGTGGGAGGCTACGCAGCCCACAATGAGCTCCTCCGCTGGGCCGGTCTGCCTCTGCACAGAGAGGACCTCCACTTCCCATTCCATTTTACGACACGTTGTTTGTCCTCCCGTGTCAATGATGCCACAAATCCTAAGCTGGTAAGATGCCTAACAAACGCCAGGGTTTGGCTGGATCGACTCTTTCCTGCAGCCCAGCTCAGAAAGATTGCAGACAGACAGCGCCAGAAATAGGTCCTGGGACAAAACTGGATCCCAAACTGGTTAATGGATAGGGTGGAGATACTGCTTTATGGGGTACTTAGATGCAAGGGAGCTCCAAAGTACATTTTAGAGGGGCTCCAGTGGAGAAGGGCGTGATGGTGTCTCCTGATAGCGGCAAAGAGAATCCTTGCTGAACGGGCAAAGGGCCGTGTGTAGTCATCGCTATATGAAGGCGGGACTTCGTGGGTCTCTAACTCTCCCGTTCACCTTCAAAAGACCCAGAGTGCCTGCTCATTCAGTCACCCGGTGTGTGGGCCTCATACACCTTTCTGGTGGTTAGTCCCTCCCGGAAAGCTGCGTTAACCCTTCTGTCCGACGCTACTATGCCTTTGCTGGGGAAAGGCAAAACAAAGACGGCTGTCTTCAACCCAGATCAGTGCCGGTCTAGGGGGGATGTGGAGGCAGGGGAAGTGTATTCTCAGGGGAGCGGGGTATGAGGCCACTGTCTGCAGGCTCCTGTCTCAATGGCTTCATCCCCGTACCCACGGGAGGCAGTAGGCATGGGGTGGAGGGCTGGGAGGCAAGTGCCAGCAGGACTGTGGACTCAGGTGGCCGAATGTACTAGAAGATGACGATTTTATACACCAGCGTCTGATGAAGTTTGCTGGTGAATGTGAATGGAAATAAGAAATAATTATCCAAGCCGGGGAGTCACCAGGGCTCCGGACGCTATGATGTTGATGCTAATGGAAATGTGGCGAAGGGGAGGACAGGCCACTCTTGTCCTTCCCTGAACTTGGGGTTTCTAGTTCCCCAAAGTTCTCGGTTGGGGAGTTGAGATGCCAGCATGGGCCTGTTTCCACCTGCGTCAGAAGCGAGCTCCCCCCTTTACTTTGAAGTGGGGGCAAGGTGGGAAAAACACGAACCTGTGATCCGGGCCCAAGCTCCCTGACCCCTACCCGGGGCAGAGGTGGGGGCGCTGACAGAGAGACAAGGGCCGAAGGGGTCCTGTCTTCCCATCCATCCAGCACTTTCCTCTGGAGCTGGCTGAGCACCTGCCCCTTCCCAAGTCCCTTCCTCTGGCCTTGGATGAGGGCTTGGTGGGGACGAGAGTCCCCAAAACCACACGGGGGCTGCGGGCTGGATGGCTTGGGGGCCGGGGCCTCAGAGGGGCCCGAGGCCCCGCCCCCACACTCAGGTAAGCCCAGGATTGTTTTTGCAAGAGGAACGGGCCATCCTCCCGCTGACATTTGTGGCCCCTGAGCTTTCAACAGCTCCAGGCTTCCTGGCGGGGCCTACCTATTGTTTCCCGAAACCTGACTGTCGTTTTGAGAAGGCTGCACGGGGGAGGTAAGACTGACCTCAACAGGCTCGAGGCCCCAGCCTGGGAGCTCCACCCACCGTGTGTCCCCAGCCCTCCCCCTTTCCTGGAACCCCGACAATCATGGAACCTAAGAAGGAGACCCAGTGAAGTCAGGGGTCACAGGGGCAACACGGACCGTAGCTCAGCCAGTCTCCAGAACCCCCCGCCCCACCCTGCACACTTCCTGGGGGTCCGAATTACAGCCGAGCTTGTCCTGTGAGAAAGGAAAATCCATCTTCTCGCCCTTCACACAACTCCAGCCTTTGGGTGCGGCCTTGGGTCTAGAGATCCCTTGTAAGGCAGCAGATAAGCTAAATTGTCTAATTGAAGGTTTTCTCCTCGGTGTGGGTGTGGTGGTGGTGCCGGAGGGTGGGGGGGAGCAGAGGGCTGACCATTTGCTTGGGGTGGGGGGAGCCTTAGAAATACCAAAATAACTCCCAGGCCCCACCCCAGACCTGCGGTTCTCAGTCTCCAGGGGTGGGGCCCAGGCTCCGCATTCTTATTTAAAAAACAATACCCTCCCCCACACCGACCTAGGAGACACCGGCCTAAGAATAATTCCAAAATGGATTCTCCATTCAAAAGGTTTCAGGCTACAGCAGAGGTTGAGTGGCGAGCAGGAGCAGCCCACCTGATTTGCATGAGGGTCGGGGCGAGAGAGGCTTCAGTTCCCCGAGACTCGCTCTCCGAACAACTGGAGGCAGTAATTACCCATGCACAGTGAAGCTGGGATTTCAGAGAAGTATCAGGAGGATTCAAGTCAGAAGGAGCAAGCTTGTCTGAAATACCTAGATAATTAAAGAAAAAAATATATTCATTGCATAAATCGCTCATTAATTCACTCCTCTGTGGGGGCAACAGCTTAAAAGCAGGCACTTTGATTAATCCAAGCTATATTAAAGCCTCAAGATGCTTTTTCTTTTTCTTTCTTTCTTTCTTTTCCTTCTTTCTTTCTTTCTTTCTTTCTTTCTTTCTTTCTTTCTTTTTTTTACCCTGTGCCTGGATCTTCATATTTCCTTCTTCTAAAGAATCATAAATAAAAGTTGTCCCTTTGCAGAAATGCATTTCAGGTCTGGCTTGGCAGAATATGCCCTACAGTTGGTGGAATCAATTTGGGTGCACTTTTTCTTTTTTAAGTACACATTTTGAAATCAGATGCATTCTTTCCAGTTCACTGGAAATGCTAATTTTTTTTCCATCACATTTCGAAGTTACATTGTGTGTGGCTAAGCGAACAACGCTGGGCACAATAGCACTTCAGAGAGACCCAGTAGGAACATGATCCCAATCAGAGGGAAAAGCCAGAGAAATGGTTAATTTCAAAGGCAGGCTCTACTGATTGGGGAGAAGGATCTACAGAATTATTTATTTCCTTAAAAAAAAAAAAAAAAAGAAAAGAAAAAAAGAAAACCCTGAAAATGTAGAAACCACTTGGAAAGAACAAGTGTCTAATCCTGACAGGTTGATTTTTCAAGACCCTCGTAATGAAATTTCAGCACACCTGTTCTCCACTCATTCCCCTGCCCGGCTGCCCAAGGTGGCTCAGCCCGGGCTCCCTTGTCACTTCTCCTTCAGCCGTTTTATTCAGGTGTAATGGATTCCGCTCCTCCCCATCCCTCTGGCGGGCTCTGGCAGGGGTAGGCCCACCCCACCTAGAACGCCTCTTCCAGGGGGATGGGGGAAGGGGACAAAAACAGATGCTGAGCTTGGAGATCCCACTGGGAAGCCTTGAAAATCTAGCATTTTAATGTGCGTTGGCTTGAGCCCCAGCATCCTCAGTGTCTTCCCAGAGATCAATATTAAAGACTTCGCAATGCCTTGTTTTACAAAGCAGACACATCCTGTCTGCAAACATCTTTTCTGGTAGATGCGGGGAGGTGGGTCCCTAGGCACTGTTTTCAGGGGCTCTCGGGGATACTCCTCTCAAGTCAATTCACACGCTGATGGACTCAGATTTTGAGATTTTATAGGCCAGTAAAAAAAATAAAAATAATTAGAGGGGAGATAGCCACTTTTTATTTTATGGAGAAAAGGCATTAAAAACCATCTTCTAAGGCGGGTTCTCGTTAAAGGGAGAGCATTAAGACTTCCTAAGAGCAAATGGAGCCAGAAGGACTGTATCTCAGAGCTGGAACCATCATGCATCCATTCGACCAACACCGGCCAAGCACATCCTCTGGCCAGCAGAGCATTCTAGGCACTGGGAGATGGGCAAACACTACCCTTGAATCAAGTACGTCCAGCCTCGTGAAAACCTCACGGTCTGTCTCCTTTTGGCTCACCTTCCTGTGGAGGGGCCCCAAACTTGAAAGAGGCCAACCGAGGCTGTGCCTCCCCCAATACTGGGAGGCCACCCCCACCCCCACTGCCCCAGCGCCGCCCCACCCTGGGGTCCAACATCAGCAAGCAGGCTGGAGAGCAAGCGGCTGCGACGTTGTACCAGAAGGGCCGCAAAGCAGCAAATGTCTGATAGCAAGGAGACAGAAGAGGTGGCCCACATAATTTCTCCTCCTGAACTCCTTGAGAAAGCCACCACCCTGTGGGAAAGCCATCCCCGGGGACCTAGGTAGGGCCCAGGGCAGGGCCTAGAATCACAAGGAGACTTGCCCATGACCTCCCATGCTGCTGGACGCCCTGACCCGTGATCCCCTTCCCCCTTCCCTCCTCCAGGAAGCACCAAGACCGCCCTAGGAGCCATGTGATACACCGGGGTCCTCCTTGGCCAGCAGCAAAGGGCCATGTGGACCGCCTTTTGCTCAGGCCACTCAACCCTGAAGCCCACTTTGACTTTTCTCTCCAGTAGCACCGAAGCAGGGGGCCCAAGGCTGAGGGCAAGCTTGTGATTCAGTCATCAGAGAAAGACCACACGGGCACCTGCCCTTCTTCCTTCCATGACAATTGTTTTTCTTAACAACAACAACAACAAAACACATGCCTCCCGAACTGTTCGTGCCTCATTCTAAAGGGGCCGCAGCAGAAATGGGGAGGGGAGGCCAGGGCAGAAGGAGGAGACGCGGCCGGGGCAGGCGAGGGCAGGCGAGGGCAGGCGCTCACCGGCCGGCTCTGGGTGGTTTTTGCAGTTTTAAATGCAATGCAGTTTTAAATGCAATTTAAATGCAATTTAAATTTTTGCAGTTTTAAATGCTTTGAAAAAATTTAAAAGAAGAAGGTTCCTCTTGACACACAGAGATTATGGGAACTGAAATTTGAATTTCCCATAATGTTTTATTGGCATACGGGTGCACCGGTGTGAACGTGTATGGCTGTGTATGGCTGCTTTGGCTAAAGATACTTATCTTTGCAGAATACTTTGCAAAATACTTTGCAGATGCTTAGATTTGCAGAAAATGGTTGCTGAGCTCTGATCTGAACCCATGGATAGACCTCCAGAGGGTCTCATGGATTCCCTGGAGTTGTTTGCAGAGTGGGGCTGAGGTACTCTTCCAGAAGAAAGGCCTTGGTTTCTGTCAAGCTCTCGAAGGGGGCCGGGTCCTCCCAACATGGAGCTGCCAGGTAGTAAACTCAAGAACTGCACCGCCAGTCCCCTGAGGTTTCAGATCAACAACAGACTCTTCTTTAGTGTAAGTCTGTCCCCAATATTCTGTGGGACAGATTGTATTAAGAAATTATCCATTTTTCTCTTTTTTTTTTTTTTATTTTTAAAGATTTTATTTATGTGAGAGAGACAGAGATAGCCAGAAAGAACAGGAGCAGGGAGGAGTGGGAGAAGCAGGCTCCCCGCTGAGCAGGAGCCCGACGCAGGACGTGATCCCGGGACTCTGGGATCATGACCTGAGCCAGAGGCAGACGCTCCACTGACTGAGGCACTCAGGGGCCCCCAAGTAAGGGTATTTTACCTGCAACCTGACCAGGAGAGTGACATGACCTAAGCGTCCCCTGCCTGTGGCCCCAATTTTACTCCCTGTCTGACCCCACTTCCCTCCTCTGATCCTTCCTGGGCTCCTCCCTCGAAGGCTTCCTGGGCCTTGGAGTGGTCGAGTAAGAGCACGAAGTTACATTTATTCCCTCTCAATCGATCTTTATATATTTTTAAGGCCTGAGCTCTTGTGTGATAATAATAGAAATCCACACTCATTATAAGAAATGAAATCCTTACAGACGAAGGCAGCAGACCTGTGATCTGGCCGCTGGATGCCACCTGCGCCCCACGGGGGCCGACCGTGCCGCGTTCCCTCCTCGCCGTGCTAAGGAAGGCCCGTGTCCCTGCAGGCGCCCCGCGGCCGGCTCCCCTGCGCACGGCGGCCTGCGGACCCCGCCGCGCCGGCTCTGACTTCACCTCCTTCCTCGTAACCCCCACCGCGGCTCCGCTGAGGGCTGCTCGACCCGCAGGGGAGCCGACGGAAGCCGGCCCTCCACTCTGCACCCCGGAACCTCCCCCCTCATTACAGGAATTAAGGACATCTAGTATCGCTCTCACTTTCTCTTTTTTTAGCCAAGTAATGCATGTACGTAATTTTAAAGCCAAAGAATTCCGAGCACTTATGAGGGAAAAGCCCTCCCTCTGCCCGCCCAGGGGCCCCCACAATGCTCTTCTAGTGGTTTCCTTTTCTGGATGGTTCTGAGGAGCACGTCTCTGCGGCTGTTTTTGTCTGGGATGCTCGACCGTAGACTCCTTCACTGGCCAGGGGACTTGGCTCCTCAGACCCCCTCCCCTCATCCCTTCGGGAGCCTGCCTGGCCCGGCCCCCTGGTCGCCTCTCCCTGCTGTGGGCCCTCCTCACTCCCCAGGATGGGGGCACTGACTGGGTCCCATTGCGAGCTCCGCGGCCAGGGGAACGAGGGTGCCGATGCTCCTGTCCCTGCTCCTGTCATCTCCTGCCCCTCTGGACGCAGCCCGACGGGGAGTCCACGCCAGACCGCCGCACCCCCGCAGGCCTTTGTTCAGACAGTGCCGGGCAGGGCGTCCTGGAGAAGCTGGGCCTCCTCCGTGGGTGCCGTGGGGGGGCGCGGGTCCTCCAGCCTCCGGAGTCACGGGGTGCAGCGGCCCAGGTGGCGAGGGCAGGTAGCTGCCGGGGTAAACCCAGACCCTCACAACATGGTCCCCGTAAATTCACCGGTTGCAGATGAGAAAGGAGGGGAGCAGACGGGGCTTGTGGGCGGCGGGGCTGGGAGCTCAGCACGCAGACTCCGGGGTCCCTGCTCTGGGGCCCACGCTGGGTCACTTGACTCCCGGCTGTGCAAAGGCATCTGGAAGTCATGCCGGCAGCAGCAACGGTGTCGCCGACGCTCAAGTCCGGCGCCTCGCGACTCCCACCACGCCCCGACCTGAAGGTGACGTCGGCCAGGCGAGGCCGAGGCTCCTGGGGCCCTTCTTAGGCAAGAGGCGAGATTCGGAAAGCGGAGGTGCGGGGGGCAGGGGCTGGCTGTGCAGCCTCCCCGCGGGCGTAGCGCGGTGGGTGCTAGGAGTGTGGTGGCGTGGCGGCGGCGGCTCCTCCGTGATGCCCGCGGCCTTAGAGGCCGCTCGGGGGACGGACACTTGCCCGGCTGCGGAAGCTCCAGTGAACAGTGCACACACCAAGGACCTATACCACGGGGGACCTGTCCGTTCAGTGAAAGCACCAGGAGCCCATGCACCCGGCCTAAATGCAAACAGCCTGGGAGAACCAAGGAAGCTCTACCCACCACCCCAGTTTGCTGTGGGCACAGATGCCCAGATGGTTGGAAAATTCGTGCAAAGTCACTGCCCAAGTCCAGGTCACCTCCAAGCTCAATGATCTGCTAGAAGTGCCCTCGGCACTCAGCAAGGCAGCCTTCTTGTACTCACGGCTTCCCTCATGGAGGAGACATAGGGAGATCAGCCCAGGGGCAGGGCCAGAAGAGGGCCAGGCGGGAGTCTCAGTGGTGCTCCCTGCTAGAGCCGTGGATAGCACATTCTTCCTCCCCGCCGCGGGGTACCATACACATGAGGCCTGCCTCTAGGATGCTCCCTGAAGGCTCCAGGGTTTTTGTAGGAGCTTGGTCATGTAGACATGGACGGGGGCTGCCCACGGCAGCTTCTTGCAACTTCCCAGCTGGCTCTCTGCGTGCAGGCTGCTGGGAATGACTGCAGCCGTCAGGATCAACCATGAAGTTCTGGAAGCTTCCCTCCATCCAGGCCTTGAACAGCCAGAGATTGTAAACCTTCTAATTCGTTTTGCTGTCCTGCTGTCCACGGGTCCTCCTGCTGTAACCGTGGGCCCCGTGGCCCGGGGTCAGTTGTTCCCAGGAAGGCAGAACTGTTTGTTTACCTGACCACCCCTACAGGGGAAAGTAAATTCTCACTAAAGTGTGGATGCCTGATAGCTGATTACTAGGTTTCTTCTCCCATGGTACTAAACAGAGGGGATGTGATAGTTTAGAGTACAGGAAGAGAAGATTAAGGAGATGTGAGAGTTGTTTTTGAATGTTTGAAGGCCTGTTGTGTGGCTGAGGCAATCAGTTTGTCTCTGCTCAGCTCCAGGGAACAGAAGAACGGTGGGAGGGTGTCAGGTACAAAGAGGCAAGTTTCAGTTTGTGCAAGAGAACTGGAAAACATTACAGCTGTTCATTGACAGAGACTCAGTGCATCACCTGTGCCAACCCCATAACATTACGACACACAGGGATACTTGGAGGTTTTGCCATCCTTGAAAATCAGTGGGGCAGGAGCCCTGCGGAATTGAAGAGTGTAGAGTGCTCTAGTGGGAAGCAGGGCCAGAGCTGGATGCATGGCTGTCTCCAAAGGCCCTGCTCTGAAACTCTGTCTGGTTCTTTACAGCCTTACCACCCAAGCATGGGTCGTGGAGCTGACAGCCCAGCTGTGGGCGTGGACTCTGTGTTACAACCCCATGCTCATCTGATGGCTGGGGTCTGCATCTACACAGTCACCCTCCTCCCCAGGCATGGTTCTAGAGCTTACTCTTCCCAGTAACCAGAACTTCCTGGGACGACAGAGGACACGTTCTTTGTACCATCCACTGCCACCAGTCACACGTGGCTTTTGAGTGTTTGAAATGTGGCGCATGTGACAGAGGAACAGATGTCTCATTTTACTTAATCAAAATGAAAATTCAAAAACAAAACACTTGACTCAGTTATTGGAAAACCTTAAAGTTTGTTTGCAACCACTCAAGCGCGTGTATCTGTGTTTTCGGCTTTACATTTCACGAACTCTAAATGCACACGGAGTACTTCTGATGAAAATGTAGCATCCAGATTGCAACATGCTATCAGAGCAAAACACACACTGGAGTTTGAAAACTTGCCACGGCGAAAAGGATGTAAGATGTCCCCATAGTTCTGCATATTGCTCACCTGCTGAGGTTGTCGTGTTTTTGGTGTTCGTTCTAAACAGCTGCACAAGGCTCCCAGCCCAACCCCTACACCAGAGAGCACTCCCTGCCCCAGAGGGTGGAGTGAAGCAGTGATTTTGGGAAGGGACGCCCACTTCATGGTCCAGAGACCTCAGAGGCCAGGATTTCTTGGGGGAAAGCCTCTATTTTCAATATGCCACCCCTTGGCCTCTTCCTGTGGAAGGAGTCTTGGGTAAGAAGCAGGTTCACAGGTGGGATTCTGTTGGTGGCTGGGGATTCACAAGCCACATTTTCCTCCAGAATTGGGGAGAGAGGCAGGGGCTCCGCACAGGGTCCCTGCACAAAGAGAAGACCCAGAGCTGTACTCTGTACTGTGGATCTCAGGCAGCAAGGAAGACAAAGCAAGATATCCTTGTGGGGGCAGGCACACAGCAGCCACCCACTTGCTTCCCAGACTGGAGTCATGATCATCGTAATAGCTCTAATCGGAAACTGATTTATTGGGGTTTTCCTCTGCAGCGGGTGCCATTTTGAGTGTTTACATTGGAGCACCCCACCCCACCCCATGGATGCCCCTATTAGGCAATAAAACTGAAATTTGGGCCCAAGCAGTGTGACGTGAGCTTTTGTCTCCACAGCATGCTCTGTGGTGTCCTCAGCAGGAGGGAGGCGGGAAGCCTGCTGGGAACATGGGGAGGAGTTCACGCGCACCACCAGGAGAATCCCCAGCTCTGCAAACCAAGATGGTGTCCGTGGGCAGTGGGGTACCTAGAACTCTGTGCCGCAGCATCCCATGTGTGGCCAAAACTGATCAGCACAGTGGCTCGCCTCGGGGAGCTGTGTGGGCAGCCAAGTGTGGGGCCAGCACACGACGCCCTGGCTTGTGTAACAGGCCTGTGTGGGAGTCTTGGAGGGGCTCACAGATGAGCCGGGGACTAGATGGCGGATGGAAGGCGGAGCTCCCAGAAGCAAATAACTCATCCAAGGTCACAAACCCAGCTAGCTTCCCCGGCCACGATGAGAAGCTGTCCACCTTGGAAGGAACAGTCTGTATGAGTAATTGCACACACCAGTGTCTCCAGGGTGATTCTATTCCAGCTCACCTTGGCAGGATGGGCCATCCTTTATCTTGTATCTGTTTGTGTGCGGAGCCCCGTGACAACACAGGGCACCCAGGCCCTGAGGAGGCCCGGGACGGATTTGTAATACAGCCGGCTCCGTTCGCTGCAGTGAGCGCCAGCCGCAGGCTGTGTCCCCGCTCCGTCCACCACTCCTCCAGCTGAGCGCTTTCCCGAGTTCATCTGCTCAGTGTCAAGTCTGTCCCCTTGGGCTCAGTGACGCGTGGCTCCACAAGAGAAGGGTCTGTTTGCAGATCCCAGGAGCGTCAGGGTGGCCTCGTGGGCTCCGTTGTCTCCATGCTGTGCCCGACGGGCACTCCGGACACGGGGTGTGTTTTATCGCGGCTTCTTACTAACTCTGTGCCCCCTGGTTTTCATTTCATTGACAGCTCTAGGAAGTGAGGCAACGGAAGATGTACTTAATATACTATCGACCGAGATCTTCCCCGACGAAGCCAGGCTAGCAGAACCTTCCCCCCATCTTGGGGTGCTGCCCAGGACAGAAAAGTTCAAAACCAGAATCCACTGGGTAGTTAACAAAGACCCAACAGTGCGGGCGCAGGCCTTGAGGCAGCCTTCCAGAGTTTCCTCATCGCCCCGGAGCCGTGAGGCTGAGACCCTGACCCCCGTGATGGGTCTGGGGATCCCTTCCTGCACCGGGGACTCCTTCCACAGTGCTCCCCATTCAGAACCTTATGGTATGACGCTCTGATGAACGGGGAACCCCACTTTCCCGTCCAACAGGTTCCGGAGCCTCCCTCCAGCAAGGCCCAAAGGTGACATAAGGCCACACTTTATTGACCTGCAGACAGACAGAGCCCCTTGTTCCTCCGCCGGTAACAACCTGAGGTCGTTCATCATCGGCTTGCTGCTTTTTGAAATTCACTGAGCAGCGGGCGTCTCTTTAAACTCCTGCACGTAATGCATTTTAAAGAGCATTTTCTGCACAGATCCATTTGCTCGACCTCGGCCCTGAATGCAGGATGGAAAGGTGTTTTAGCAAGCACCTGCCCCCCACCCCAGCCTGTTTGGAATGCACATACTGACATGTACACGCGGCTCTGGACCTCCTGGACACAGAGGGGAGGTTGTTGTTAACACCTGGGCTGAGTGACAGCTCCAGGCAAGCCCCCGGGCGTGGGGTTGTGGAGGCCACAGAGACTACAAGGCTGGGTGTCCGTCCTCCTGAGAGCTACTTCTGTCCCACCTAGTACGGAAAGCAGCTTCTCTGCCTCACCTCCAGCCCATACCTTGTGCACCTAAGGATGCTGTGGCATGGTCCTGATTTTTCCAGAATGCCCCGTTGCCCTCGTCACCCCTCCAACTGGCCCGCGCCTCCTCCTACTCTCCCTGCATCTCTGCCAGGCCCCCACCGGTCTCCCCGCGTTCGCCGGTCCCCGCGCTCTCGTCTCAGTAAGTCAAATCTTGCCCTCTGCCCCCATACCCCAAAAGCCTTCACTGGCTCCCCATTGCTCTTAGGATGAAGCCCAATATGCTGAGCGTGGCGGTCGGCTCGGCTGACCTCCGCCGTCTCAGAGCAGACCGCCTTCCTCCTTGCGTTCTGGGCCGTCCGCCCGGTTTCCTCCCTCAAGATGCACCCCTCAGCCTCAGAGGCTTGTTACGCTCCGTTTTCCTTCTCTTTCCACTCCGCCAGGCCGCACTGTTCCATCCATCAGGTCAGTCTTCACCTTGCCCCGCGAGCCGAGCCCGGCCTTACCCGCAGCCGCGCGCCCCTCCTCAGGACTCTGATCGCAGCTGGAATCTCATATTTGCGCGTATGACCCTCTACTGTCCGTCTCCGGGGAGGCTACAGGCACGGGGGTGTTTTTGCTCATTGTCATATGCGTGGCGTATCACAGCCTCTTGGACAGGTGGACGCAGGAGACCTTGACACGGTCAGGGAGTTCCAGCACCACCGCGAAGGAGGCCCCGCGATGGCTGCTGGTGTTGGGGTGCGGGTGTCTCGCTGCTGGTGTTGGGGTGCGGGTGTCTCGCGGTGGCAGGGAGAGGTCACAGAAGGCAGACGCCCTAGGATGACTCTTCCAGAGCACAGCGAAGGACTGGCGAGACCAGGTTGGAGGTAGCAAGAGGACGAAGAGGTCAGTGCTGCACGTTGGGCAAGGTCAAGTTCAGGGTGCCGGGAGGAAGGGAAGGAGAAGTCATGTAGAAAGGACTAGGAGTCGAAAACAGGCGTTTTAGAAACAACTCTGACTCCGTAACCTCCCATGGACTTTCCTATGAGGTTCATGGAAGCCGTTGCCAGAAAGTTAGTGGAAGTCAGAGCTCCCTGCTGGCTTCCGCGGTCTCGGGGCCTGACAGCAGGGGTCAGGAGTGCTACCATTCGGGCAGCCCCCAAGAAGCCCTTCCTCTGGGCCCCCCAAGGCGCCCTTCTCAGGTGGGGGCTGGCAGGACCTTCCCCCTCTGCGTGGCCATGAGCACCGGGGGCAAAGCCGATTCCTGGCACACCAGCTTCCTTTGTGCTGGGAAAGAGGAAGTTCTTCTCAGGCAAGACCCATGCGACCTGATGAAGGGCTCCATACCTCAAACGTCCCAACCCCTAGACTCAGAGAAGCTTGAGAACCCTCAATTCCCGAGCCAGCAGTAGAAGCAGGAGGGAACTGACACGTGTTTTCCCAGAGAGGTCGCGGGACAGTCAGATTGGAGCTCTTCCTCAGTGCCTCCCCCCCCGGGGGGGGGCGTCCCCCATGTTACCATGTCACCGGGGTTGAGGGTTTAGATGGGCATATGTCGGGGCACCAAGGCCACTCCCCAGAGGAAGCCAAGGTACAGCCCACATTCTCTTGGGGGAATGTTCTTTGGGCAAGAAAAACTTGGGTTGAGGCTGCAAAGGTCATGACTTTCTGTCCCAGTTTGGCAATTTTTTAGGTTCCTGATAGCAGTGAGACAAATGACCTAAAGGTCTGAGTCAAGCTCTGCCCTGGAGCCTTCAGGACACCCACCATCTCATCCTGTCCTCCCAAAGACGAAGTGAGCTTCCTAAACGGGGACTATCATCGCCCTCATTCTGCCGAGAAGGAAATGGGGTTGCAGCGCCGAAGTGACCTCCCGCCTGCCCAGAGCCACGTCTGGCTGCGTTCAAGTCCGCGCTCCTGACTGCTGTGGGAGAGCGGGGTTTCTGGACCTCAGCACCATCAACAGGCGGGGCCAGACACTTGGTTGCTGGGGGCGGTCCGTGCAGGGCGGGACGCTGCACTGCAATCCCAGACAGACCCCACCACCACCTGGGCCAGATGCCAGATTCATGCCCCTTGTCTTGCCCCAACTGTGACAGTCAAAAATGTCACCAGAAACCTTGGAATGGCCCAAAGATGTGAGGGCTGTCCGCATCCACATCTCCTGTCCTGACCTCCTGTGGGGAAAGAGGCATCCGATCCTGAAAAGCTCAGACGCACTGGAGGTCGTCTGCCACATTGTGTGGTTCTCGGTGACTCTCTGTCCAGCCACATTTTACCTCCCTGGAGGGCAGAGTTGACGCTCCTGTCTCTGTAGTGGTCCCTGTGATACTCAGCACAGCCTAGGCATACAGAAGGCACCTAATAATGGCCTCCTGTGTGAGGGAATGCCATGGACCTCTGACAGGGAATTCCTAAAGCTGCACTGGGCTCTTGCTGTGGGCACTTCTGTCTCACCCATTTGTTCTGGAAATATCTACCAGGAACCATCCAACTGTCAGGCCCTCTAGGAGGTTCCAGGAACAGCCCCTCATGGCTGTCATGTTGGCTCAAGAGTGTTGACAAAAGGTGCCCTTGGGCCGAAGGACAGGCTCAGGCAAGACGAAAAGGTCATGTGTTTTGATCCGAGGGAAGGTGTGGGTGGCTGGTGGTGGGCCAAGGCTGGCCAGGCTTCTCTTGATTGGCCACAGGGGACGGGTTGGAATTCATAGTGGAGCCGAGTCCTCGATGGGCTGACCGAGCCCACCTGCACATTCCAGGCTTCGAGCTCAGGGACCTCATTTTCCACGGTGTGGCTCCCGATGGTGGTTTTGAGAATGGGAGAATCTTGGGACCCTTAGATCTGAGGTCCTGGAGCCCCAAGTGCCCAGCTACCCTGCTCCAAATGGAGCTCTGCCTTGTGATAGAATGGAACGGCTCCAAGCCTTGAATCCAAATTGGATTTGAGAGAGGGACCAGACCAGTGTGTGCTGCGTGGGGGACCGCCCTGCTTGGTGGCCCTAATGATGGGGTGACAGCTCCTGATGGGGGAGGGAGAAGCTATATTTGTAAACGTACTCCTAAGAAGGCTCTGTAATGGTTGGTCCCCAAGATGGGTCCAGGAGAGGAATATGGGTCTGTGTCACCTTTTCTGCAGGTGGGGATCATAACCCCCTTCCCTCCCCCGCCCCCTGAAAGCTGGCTGGGCTTCATCCCACTGCCTTGGGCCTGGGTCATCTGAATGGTCCAGAACAGCTGCCACCTGGTCCTGAGTAGCGGTTTGCAAATGGGCCAGGCTGAATCCCCACTGACCTCGATCTCAGACCCCACCCCCAGCCATGTCTCCACCTGGCTGCCGACGTAGGGTCACTTCTCTGTCTGAGCTCCAGGGTGGGGACGGGGCCTGGGGATTTTCCATTGCAGACCAGACCATGGCACAGGGCGCAGGACAGTGGGGCAGAGAGCGAGGGCTGCAGGTGGGGACCGGAGCCCAGCTGAGCCCCCAGCTCCCTGGGGACCTCTGCACGTTCATCTTTGCTCTGGGCTCCAAATTCCTTGCCTCTGAACTGCAGAGGGGATGGGCAGTGTGGTGCCTCTAGTCCGACACTTGGGTGAGCTCTGTGGGCCACGACTCGCGCGGTGTGAGCCAGGTGCACGGCAGGACTGGGTGGGCACATCCTGGCTGCCCCCCCACGCACCCTCAGTGATGCCCCCTTTCCCCGGGCTCTGAAGGAAACAAGCCTGGCTCTGCTCCTGGCCTCAGTGACAGGATGGAGACTCATGATTCACATCCCGGGGAGGCTGCGGGTAAGCGATGAAGTTGTCATTTGTTTTCCACTGCGGAGTCTCTGTGCATTTTTATTTTGGCTGCAGCTACGGCAGCAGGTCCTGGAGCGGCAGACGCTGGCACCGGCCGAGAAAGAATCTGGAGACGCAAGAGAGTTGAGAGAAAGAGAGAGAGACTCGGAGGACTCAGATGGCCTGCCTCCTGCCCTAGGAGGTTTAAAGGACATTTATGCGCATTATTTTGAAGTTAACCATTCCTCCTGGGAATCCCAGCATCTTAGGGCAAGGTGAAGACACTCCCTGGGCACTTGTCCTGGCCTGTGCCCCACCAGCGCTCCCCCTACTCCACCTGCCTCGGAGTAGCTTTCAAAGGGCACACAGGGAGTGGTCCCAGGTGGCCTGGGTTGCTCCCAGAAGCTCAGGGCAGGGTCCGCCGCCAGCCCCTCCCCTAGGGAGCTGCCCAGCATCGGGCAAGGGCTCTTCTGGTACCAGCTGTGCCCTTCAAGACTTTGGATCCGGATTCCCTGGCCTCGGGGAGAACAGGAACCACAGGCCCCATCCTGAAAAGAACAATTCCCCTGGGTGGTGGGGATGAGCGGGGGTCTTTGGAGGAAGCTCTCTGACCCGTTGTGGTGCCCCACCCCTGAAGATCCTTACTTCCCAGCTGCTGAGAGGGTGGCAGGGGGCTCCGGATGGCCTCAGGTGCCTGCGGTCCAACTGTCTCAGCATCTGAGTCCCCTGGAGACCTCTTGCTCTTGTCAGTGAGAGATGTCTGATCTCAGTTAGGTCCTGTTGGAAGGGACCATGGTAGAGACCCCAAAGAAGAGAACACTATGGCTGGTCACCCCAGGACCCTGGCACTGTCTCCAGGTGCCAGGGAGGAGTTAGGGAGAGGCAAGAAAGCCAGAAGTGGGGGGCCTCCCTCACTCTTAGGGAGCAGGGGTCTCTGTATGGCTTCGTACAGCAGCCCCCTGGGGGACTAGACAGGCAGGAAGCGAGGCCCCACGACCTCAGGTCCTTCCCACTCTGACGCTCTGGCTCTGCGGGCGCCCGTGCTGCCCACCTTCCAGCGCTCTGGCAGGAGGGCCTGGAGCACCACAGAGCGTAGCAGGCCCAGGGCCGGGCTTGCAGGCCTCTCTTGGTGGCAAGCACAGGCCTCCCACCTCGAGATGGGACCATGGAGTCCTGGAGAGCCACCACCGGGGCCATCTGCACTAACGCATGAGGTCACACAGCCTGACCCCCGACTCGACCTATCAACCCCGCACTTGGGGTGACCCAGCCGTTCTGACACCCGGGTAGAAATCAAGATTGCTTGTATGAGAGATGCAGAGACAGCGGGGGACATGTGGCTCCTGGAAGCTCCAGAGCCCGGGAGCCCAGGGCTGTGAACACCCCAGATGCGGCTCTTCTCGGGCTCTTGGCTTTGCTCTTCTGCAGGGGATGGAGCTCAAGGCACGGCCCCCTGGCTTCACGGCGGCGTCTCGTAAAAACTTGCTTTGATGCTCGTGTAAGAGTGAGCCGGGGCCCCAGCCAGCAAAGGCTCCTGTTGGAAAAGATGATTCCGCTCAGGGAGCCTTTCCTTCCAAGCCTCCCCTTGGCTGTCTCGGGGGCCCTGCTCCTGCCCGGGCTGGCTCTGGCGCCGGTCCATTTCTGTGATCGCTGAGGGCGTCTATCTGGGAGCGTGTCTGACCTGCAGATAAGCCCTAATTCACGGACACGCGTCCGGAAGGATCTTCCTGATGGCCACGGCCCGCAGTCAGGCCTGTTCCTGGTTACAGTCTACACCGAGCTCTTCCAGACCCTTGCTGGGTCTGGAACACAGCTCCGGGGCTGTGTGAGGAGGAGTAGGAGTTGGGTCCCTGGGGCAGGCTGGGTGTGCCTCCTGCATCCGATGGGCTAAGAAGCACCGGTTGGGCCAGGACCCGGGGCTCTCGGGGACCGGGAGTGGATGTGGCATCCCATGGGGACCGCAGAGAATAAGCGAGCAGTCGCCCGCCAGGGCCAGCGTCCACAATGAGCTGCTTGTGCTGCCCTGCGGGGAGCCCCAGAGGGCGAGTGCACCGGCTGGGGGCCCTTCTAGTTGGTTCTGTGCGTTCTGGGCAAAGCCCCAGCTCCCCGAGATCTGGGGAGGAGCTTCAGCCAGCTCCACCATGCTCAGAGCCCTAAGTCCAGGAAGTGGGGGACCCTCCCCTCAAGCCTTTGTTACCAGACCACTGCTGGGTCCCCACCGCCACCCTGGGACTGAGCTGGATGCGCGCACCCCTTCCATCCCAAGGGTGAGGCGGCGTTTGTGCCTGGAGTCCACAGCCCACGCGGCTTCTGGAGAGGGCCGGGCTTTCCTACGTCACACCCACCCAACCCCCCCGAGAATGGCTTGGGGCCCACAGCCGTGTCCCCTCTGCCCACAGGAGCCACGCCTAGGACCCTCACCGCCTGTACCGTCTGGTTATCGACAGAGGGGCTGAGAGGCCTTGGTCAGGTGGGACCTACAGAGCCCCAACCTGCTCCTGGCCGTGCACGCAGGCCTCGGGTAATTGGACAGACGGGCCCAGTCAGCTCACACCCTGTGCCCGCTGCCTGCCCACGGGCGTGCGCCCTTCGGCTTCTGTACTCTAAGGAAGCCTGTCGGAAGACCCCCGGTTTGCAGAATATTCCCGGGGAGCCGAGGGGCACATGTGACAGGTCCGGCGGTACCTGGGGTTGCATTTGGAGATTCTGCTCGTGGACGTAGGGACGGGCTCAGCACAGGGGCGGGAATTAGATTGACTTTCCATCTGCCAAGTCATCATCTGTGGGGGTTCCTGTGAAGTTGGCGGGGAAGTGGGGCCGTGTATGTCTTTGCCGAGCCCGCCGATGTGCCACCGGCCACCACTGGGGCAGAAGTGACCCCCGCGCTGGGCTGAGCTGGTGCTTTGCTTCCGCTGGGACTCCTTTGGGGACAGCGCAAGCGCGGTCTGCTCAGGGGATGTTTTATGCCCCCGAGGGTTTGTTTATTTTAAGTTTTTACCATTCTGTACTCGAGATTAAGACGTTGGCTATGAAACTTGTTTTTTAAAGGTTTCCTAATTTTTAGACGGAGTCATGAATACATTAGAATATCGCACAGAGTTCTTCCCTTGAGGAGGGGTGGACCGCCAAAGCCGTTTGTCGTCTGGGTGAAGGAAAACCGAGCGTGGGGCCCCCGTCTTCTGAAGGCCCAGCTGGGTCTTCCTGCTCCAGGGTGTGAACCCCGCACAGGTTCTGGGAGAAAGTACACGGTGTTTGCTGTGCACCCCCGGGCTGATTCTTTCCTTCCCCAGGGGCTGTGAGACCTTCCCTCTTGTCAAGATGTGCGGCTTGTTTGTGGTTCTTCCCCAGCTTTGCTTGGATCCGATGTGAAAGCCCTGAAGAGAGAGGCGAGCTCGAGGGGTCCCTGGGGAGCCGGGAAGCTGCACCCGGGAGCATGGCGCCCACCCTCCCTGCCACCCCCTGCAGTGACGTGCTCGGACGCATGGGACCCCGGCCGAGGAGCCCCGCTCTAGGGGGGGGGATGTGGGGAGAAGCACCGTCTTCTGAGGCCGCCTGGGCCCCCCACCCCCAGGGTCAGCTCCCAGGATGCCATGCAGGGGTGAAGGTTTTCAGAGGCGGCTGATGATGCTTGGGACCAGGTTGCCATGGTAACGCAATCGGAGCACCAACCCCCACGGCACCGCCACCGGGAGCGCCCTGTGATCTGTATCCCCCAGCAACGCGCAGGAAACCGACGGGCCGCCCCTGGCAGACGTGTGAGGCTCTTCTTTAAAATTCCTGCTGCCGGGGCTCTCTCCTGGGTGTCTCGGCCCCGCCCGGGATGCTCCTGCTCAGCCGGCCGGCTCCTGTGCGTTCGAGTGTTAATCTAGTTCTTTAAAAAATTCCAGCAATGGATGAGCGCCCATCACTCAGGCCCCGCTCAACAGACGATGGCACGTCTCGGCAGCGGGGGCTCTGCGGGCGCTGAGAGAGAACGAGGCCATGCTGTATACACTGATAGGGAATCAGCTTCCACATCGAGCGGCGAGCGAAGCAAGCAAGGTGTAGATCCCCGGTCGGGGAACGTGCCACCATTTGTTTAAGGAAAAGATACATAGACACACGCACTTCCGCACCCCGGGCGCACCTCTGGAAAAATTCAGGAGAAGCCGGGATTGGGGAGGGAGATAAAGGGGGAAGGTCCGTTCATCTTCACCACGCACCCTTTTGTACCCTTCGAATTATTTTTTGACTATGAGCACACTTTGTCCAACCAGGATAATAAATGAGTACACTATTGAAAATCTATTGGAGAGTTCGCTGCTTCAATAAATCCAATAGAAAACAAATGCTTTTATAAGCAGAGGAGGCTCTCTTTCTCCCTCTCTCTCAGGTTTAAAGCTAACCCTGGACACTGCAGAGGAAGAAGTAAGAACTAAATAGTGAAGGAAAATGCATTCTTCCCGTTTGACTTCTGCAGTCAGCGGCGCCCTAGGAAAAGCACAAACATGACCCCTAACAGTGCGGAGCAAACCAAGCCAAACAGAAGACTTTTCTAATGACCAGGGCTCTGTCCCTGACACTTTTCCCCCCTGCCTTGGACCCATTTCACGGACGGGCTTCGATAAAACAGGCTCGCTAGTCGGTGCTCGATTCCCTACGTTTAAGCGCCGGAGGGAGGGTGCTCTGCCTTTGGTTCTCAGCCTAGGACCCGGTGGGGGATGGGAGGCGCTCAGAAATGTGCCGACAGAGCAGGCAGTGCTGTGCGGGAGCATGGGAAGCAGGTGGGGGGGGGGGGACGGGAAGCTGTCGTCTGGGAGACATTGGCAGGTCAGAGGGGCCATTTTCCCCCCAAGAAAGCCTGCATGGTGCTACCCGGGTTGCTGCTGCCCGGGGCTGCTCTCCGGCATCGCCCAGAACCAGGGGCATAGGCAAAAAGAGCTGATGCATTAAAAACAAAACAAAAACAAAAACAAACAAAAAACCAAGGTTGTTGACCCGATTCTCTGATTCAACACAGCCTCCGCACATTTTATTGGAGGGGGCACACGGACTGTCCCGGTGGTGGCGTAGCCGGGATGTCATTGCCCGGACATCTGCCTGCGAGCTCCGGCCCAAGCAGCCGCGCCTTCCATCCCTCCCCAGACGGGAAGCCAGTCCCTGTCTGCCGGACCTGCCCGCTCAGAGCTCCGTGACATTTCCAAGAGCGGCGAGGTTGACGGTTGCCACTGTATTCTCAATTAAAACACAGTTTGAAAATTAAAAGTGACAGAGGTTCCTGGAGTCTGTGCCGCTCACTTGGGGAGCTGGCGGCTTACAGGTGACCTGAACCCGTGTGTGTCTCTGGTTCAGCTGGTGCCTGGGATCCGAGGAAGAAACATAAGGCACGCAGCAGGGTGCCCGATGTATTCCAAGAGCTTCGTGCACACGGGCCACATCCAGCCCTCCGGGGTGTGGATGAAGCCACAGCCACCTGCCCACGGCCTGTGGCTGCTGTCTTGCTACAAGGGGAGAGCTGAGGGGCGACAGAGACCGGATGGCCTGTGTGTCCACACTGTATACCCTACGGCCGTCCACGGGGCCATGGGAGCGTTCCCACATATTTTGGACATGGAGGACTGTGTTCCGGCCATGGGCCACCCAGACTATGCCGCGGGTGGAGGGGAGTGAGAGGTCAACATGGGGGTAGGCAGTTAGAATGATTGGAAAAAGGCATTCTTTAGGAAAGAGACAAAAACAAGCCCTTCCTAGTTCTCTGCTTTGTTCTGGCTTCCTCTCCAATGCAGTCTTTGTGTTGTTTTCAACAAGGAGCTAGACCCACGGCCTCACCGGGAGCAGCCGGTGAAAGCCTCTCTCTCCTCGGCAGTTGGCAAGCTGACCGCTGGTTTTATGAAGCTTCTAGAAATGGTTAAGGAACTCGAGTGTTTCTGTGGCACGTCCTGGAAACACACGTCATTACATTTTCGTCCGCACAGTTATCTGGCTCACGCTGCAGGAGGTCAGCGGCCTTTCAGGAGGGCCCGGGGCTGTGCTGTTCTGGAGGCTTCGAGTCAGGTTTTGAGACCTTTCTCTCTTTCTTCTGCTCTGCGTTGACCTCTTACTGAGGGTCTGCTTGATGCATTTCTAACTCTCATTCCCCCCTCTAATCTGAAATGCTCTGCTGGGAGGCAGGAAATAAAGCCAAGCTAAGGGCCTGCAGACTTGAACAGGGGCAGGTTTCTTCGATGACTCCCTGTTTTATATCCTCGGGGTGAGGGTCCCCGCCTTTGTCCAAATCACACCCGTTCAGCATCCCCTGCTGTGTTTTCACCGTCCAGGCCTGTGCGAGGCCGGTCTGCAGGCCGGTGAGTGCCTCCCCTACGTGCTGCACGGAGGAGCTCTGCTCCAGCAGAGCTTCTCCCCTGCACGGGAGCTCCCTGGGCAGAGGCTGGGACTGAGTTTCCATCTCCCCAGCCGCTGGCTTCGTGGAATGTTCTCCAGGGAGAGCTGCCGGGTGAACCATTGAAACACAGCGATCTGGGGAAAGTGGTCTAGGGCGATGTCCGCTGATGGAAGGGGGAGAAAACGAAGGCTTGGCTGGAGTGTGCGAGACTCGCGCGGACTCGTGGGGACACACGTTCCATCCATCCATTCCTTCCACAAACGTCCATGGGGGCTGGGCCGGCCGTGGGCCCCCCGGAGAGCCTGGCGGCCAGATTCCAAAGGGACACATGGGCTCCTGCAGGAAAGCAGAGACCCTGTGATGGGAAGGAGTGGGAGGGGCTGTAAAGAAGCCCACCCTGCGGAGGGGGTGGAAGGGTCGGGGAGGGGGCCGACCGCGGGCATCCCCCTGCCCTGGCCTGAATCGGGTGGGGGCAGGGGTGGGTGGGGTCGCAGGGGCCCTTCGCTCCCGTTGCGGGAGGCTCCAGAGACACCCCTGGGGGGGCCAGGCCCGGAAGTGGGGGATCTTGATGGATGCAGCTTCCTGGGGGCCAGGCCTATGAAGGCGCAGGGCACTCACGCCCAAGGCAGACTGTGTCCTGCCCCCTGTCTGCAGCTCCCGCCTGCCCAGGCTAGTCCAAGCCCGCTCAGCCCACAGGGACGATGGAGCCGGAAGGGACTTTGAAAAGATGGCCTCGTTCTTAGCAGGGAGCTGCTCTTTAACTGGGCCCTGCACTTGCAGCTGGGGGGAGACAGGCAGGAGGCCTGGAGGACTTGCAAAGAAAATGGAGTCATCAGAAGAGTCTTCTGGTCTATCCTGGACTTTCTGAGGTCACAGGGGCCCACCTGGGTCTTTCAGCAGGAGGCCTTGCCAGGGTAGTTGCACAGCTTGGGTCACTCCTGGGGTCCACAGATGGGGAAGACGCACCACCAAGGACCCTGGCATCGTTTCTGTCTACCCCGAGGAGCAGCAAGGAAGCAGGACGTGGCCACCAGCCGGGTTTGCCGAAGGATCACTCCCCCGCCCGCCGCTGGGGGCCTGGCGGTGAGGCTCAGGGCTGTGAGGAAGTGTGATGGCCGAGGGCTGATGGTCGCCTTGTCTGAAAGTGAGGACAGAATAAGGCCCATGATTAGCAGGTGCAGAGAAATGGGCTGTCAGAGAGGCTCCCCCCTCTGGGACCCACGTGTCAGGGAGGAGATGAAGTGCCTGGGCCGGGCCTGGCACTCGGTAGGCACCTGCTCAACAAGCTTAGCACCCCCTTCCCTTCCCGGGGAGCATTACATTAAGTAATTGCTTTCGTGGCCAAGTTATAGATTACAGAGAATGAACCTGGCTCCGACTTATCATTCACTTTTACTGTTTTGCCTAGAGAGGTTTCGGTGGCGGCTCGGAAAGCCACGGATGAATAAGGACAGAGGTGACATTAAAGCTAGGCTGTTAGCAGAAGTGAAAATTAAACAACTCAGCCAAAATCGAAGCCTGGCAGTGCCTGCATGGACAGGGAGTCATCGCTCCCTTCCTGGAGCTCTTCCAAAGTGCTGGGCGTCTGCATGGGGTTCTCTCCTGAGATCCTAAGTTTTTCAGCCCAAGCCTGGGGTGTGAGGTTCGTAGCTCCACTTTCCAGAAGAGGATACAGAGGCCCTGAGAGGCAGAATGCAATGTCCAAGGTCACGCGGAGAAGGTATGGCGGAGCCAGAATGAGATCCCGCCTCTGGGTCACAACGTGGCGGTGGGACATCTCATTTTGTCAGATCACACCCAAGGACACAAAAGCAGAGAAGCTTCTCCCCCCCAGCCCCCCCCACGCAGCAGGACAGAGGGCGGTAATGGCAGGTGCAGCCTCGTCGGGTGTGGCCCCCGCCTGCACTCCAGGTGCTTGGGCGCTCCCGGACCTCAGGCTCCAACAAAGAGGAGCACTTAGGGAGGAAATGAAGGGGGGCCCACGTGGCTGCCGATGTGATGTGCGTAGGGAGCAATCACGGGCGGCGGGGGGGGGTCACGAAATCTCTGCTGCGGGAACCGGGCGGGTCGTGATGAAAGCAGCTGACACTTGGGTGTCGGAACCCCGCACCCTGGCGTCCTCCCCAGCCGAGCCCTGTGTTTGCTCACTGAATTCTTGTCCTGGTCCCACAAGAAGGACGCACCGCTCAACGCAGAGGACTGGGCCCTGCTGTATCATCGCACAGCAAGAGGCAGACCCTGCTTGCCTGGCTCCGAGGCCTGTTCACAGCGGGCAACGTGCTCCGGAGGGAGACGGAAGACCGACCTTGCTCAGCAAGAGGAGCTGATCGTGTTCAGTAGGCGCCGAAGGCAGGGAGGGCACCATCCGTTTGTGTAAACCAGTTACCGGGAAGATGAACAAGGCTCTGCAGGGCCGGGGCTTGGTGGCTTCTGAGTCACCACCGGCAGCCCCCACGCCCAACCCCCCTTCATTTCCTGGGACTTCCAGAGAGCTGGGGTCTCACTGTGAGAAGTTTTATTTTAAGAAGTGTCAGCCTCCTTTGGTTACCACTCGACTCCAGACTCGGCCCCCAGAAACTTCTGGAAAAGGACGCGCCAGCCATGCACACCCTCATACAGAAGTCCTATTTAGTCTTACCCCTAATCTGCCGAGAGGGTGCCCAGGAGGTCCCCGCGCAGCCACAGGAGGCCGGCCCGAACAGAGAATGTCTGTGAGGTTCATGAAAGACAGCGTCTGCGTGGGAAAGCGGACAGCGCGCTCGGACCGTCTGGAGCCCCAAACAGACCTCGCTCTTCATCTCAAATAATTAGTCTGTTGCAAGCTACCCCGAGCTGAAGCGCACAGGGCATACTTATGGCTAAATATGATCTAATAAGGTAATCCTTTTCATTCCCGTGTCATATAATCAATAGGGAAAATACAGCATATTTATAACCCACAATTAGACTTCCACTGCGTTCCCCTGCCCCCCATTGCTCATCAACAAACACCCTCTGTAAACCCTATACCCGAATCTCTCGTCCTATCAGTCAAGTTTGCCGGGTGCAGGAAAGAGCCCATAGCTTGGCAACGGCATTTAAGGAAAAGCAGCAGCGGCAGCAGCAGCGCACTAGAACGATTCTTAAACTCACACACCAAGAGGCAAGATGGATTCCAGCATTAACCAGCAGCATTATTAAGAGCCGCCCGCTCAGAAGGGGAGACGTCCTTGAAAGGGTGTGATCGCATACACATTGTGTTATAAAGTAATATAATCAAGCAAAGTAAATGAACTCATTATGATTGGCTTTTTATTCCCAGCTTGTCAAGAGTCCTAACTGTATGAAGCATTCTCTACCTCGATCAATCGGAAAATCAATACCTTGGTATTTGTGGAGAGCATCTCTGATAGGGAGAAATGAAAGGAAGTGTTGGGAAACATGGGGGATATGATTTAGTCCTCTGACCGCCCGGGTCTCGGAGCGGCCACTCGTCGTCAGAGCTGGGGCTGGAACCAGGGCTTTCTCTCGGGGGCGCCTGGGCCGTGGGGCTGGTAAAAGGTCGGGATGATCCAAACCAGGGTTTTCCTGGGGGTCTGAGGGTGGCGAGGGCGGGTGCACATTTCAGCCGTTTGCCCAGCGAGTGGCCCCGTGCGGCGAGGCTCCCCACGGAGGGCAGGGGTTCAGGTGAGCGCTGCTCCGCGGGGCAGCCCGCTGTCCTCGCCCCCAGGACTTTGCGGGTGACACTGGGCGGCTTCAGAGGTCCACCGGCTTCAGTGGACCCCGAGCCGTGTGTCACCATCGCCCCCAGGCAAGCATGTCTTGACTTGTGAGCACTCCGGAGGGTTTAGTCAACCGTGGACTTGACCAACTTGGGCGTGGGACGTGGGCGTGGGACGGCATCACGGGATCCGTACCCGCCTCCTGGATTGTTGATTTTATTGATTTATGTTTTTAACAAGTAAAGTACCAGTCGTCCACGAACGCAGAGAGAATAGTGCCACCCACCCCTCCCCAGCCTCAGCGGTTACCGGCTCCCACCCAGGCTTGCTTCCATCTCCCCCGGACCCCTCACGGGTCCCCCACCCAAGGGTCCTTCTGAAGGAAATGCCGGGCAGCGTGACGATTTCCGTGTCTGTCCATAAAGGGTTCGAGAATCTCAAAAGCCACAGCGGCCGAACCATCATCACGCCTGAGAAATGAGCGACTCCTCAAATCCCCAGCCCGTGTCCAGATCTCCCTGAGGGGCCCAGAACCTTCAAAAAGAGTTTGTTCCAGTCAGGATCCAAGTGCGGTCCACACGTGGTCATTGCTTGCTTGGCCGACGCAGTGCGCAAGCTCTCCATCCAGAGCCCCCACCCCTGCACTTTACTGGTTGAAGGTGCCCCATCGGCTGCCGTCGGGTTTTTTTACCGCCTTGTTGTCGATATCGTATCTCCTCGGCCTCATTGCGAATGGTGATATTCTGGTCTGTCGTGCCTTCTTTATTGATTAACTGGAAGACTTCTATGAAGAGAGACACCCCCTCCACAATTACTCAGTTTCCCTGAGATACGGTTCTTATTTAAAAAGAACAAAAAACCAAAAAGGCAAGAACAATGCCCGATTCTCCCCAAAGGGGGCTGCGTGAGTGGGCCCCCGCCCCCCCAGGGGCTCAGCGAGTTCTCCAAGTTTCTACCTTCAGCAGCCAGTGTCCTAGCCAGGCTCAGACGGTCCCGTCTTCGGCCAGAGGGAACCCCTCGGGTTCACGGCCAGCGACCTTTGGCGCAGCCTCTTGCCCTTGGCCTTCCTTTCTTCGGACACTTCCCGCCCCTCGAGGACCCGGTGGAGCCCCGGCGCTGCCCGCGGAGCATCCCCTGCCTCCTTACCACCTCGCGGTGCACAGGTTTCGCTTTGTTTTCTCTCTGGACAGTCTTCGGCGGCTTGTGTCTTGTTATTGATCTGATTTGCTAATTGACCAAACGCTAGGAATGAATGTCCGGGCTACGTGGTGCTTTGGACGAGCAGCAAAACAAGAACAAGTCAATGAACCCAACTCCTCGTCCTCCGCGAACCCCCCAAACCTTCTCGCCCCGGGCGAACCACGGCGCCGCTCCTGCCCCGGCCCCGCACGGGTGGCGTCTTTCCTCCTGCGTCGCGGCCGTGTTTTGTGGCCGCCCTCAAGGCCCCAGGGCGGCGCGTGGACTTCTCCTCCCCCACCCCTTCTCCTCGGCGGATTCATTTGTTGAATCTTCAGTGGAGAAAAGCAATTGCTGAGGTTTGGCCCAGAAACTGCTTTTTCTCGTCAGTCTTATGACCTTCCAGTATTTTCTGTGTCTGGGGCTGCTTCCCGCTTTCTGCAAAGGTGAGCCACACCACCTGCCCACCCAGCGGCCCCTGCGGGGAGGGGGGAGGCTGACTTTGCCCCCGGCGTGTCGGGCTCCCGGAGGCGGGGCCGCTAGGGCTCCCGCGTCTCAGCTCCTTTCTCTGAAAGAGTCACCACACTGAGGAACGACAGGGCTTTGGAAGTCATTTGGCCCAACCCCGGGGCTTCCTGGTGAAGGCGGTCCGGCTGCGGTGACAGAGTCAGGCCCCACCAAGCCAGCCAGGCTTGCTTTGAGAGGAGCAGCGGGTGTGATTCTGCCCCAAAACGCAAACTCCGATGAGCGAGGCGGGAGACAGAAGCAGCGCCTCACCTGGACGCACACGGCCGCTTCCCATCCGTCCCCGCCGCGGGCCCACCGGGATGGGCCGGCCGGAGGCCCCAGTGCCGCGGACGGCCGGGGGACAAAGACTTGGCTACTTCCCGACCAGTGTTAACGGCCCCTGGCCGCGCAGGCCAAAGGGGCCCGTGGTCTGCCGACTGGGACCTGGGAGCCTTTCCCTGGGATTGTCTTGTCCTGAGTCGAGTGGAAAACTCTGTTCTCCGCTTAGAGGCGAGTTGCTGAGCCTACGGAGTTCCCTTCAGGACTGCGTCTCCTACGACCCTGTCTGGGCCCCCGCCCTGTTTCCTCCCGGGGCTGCCCTGGCTTCCCTTCTCTCCGCCTCCCGCCCGCCCCGTTCTTCCGTCCGTCGCCCCTCTCCGGGCCTTCCCCAGACTCTCCGTTCTTTCTCTCCTTCCCTTCTTGGGGTTCCTCTCTTCCCCGCTCGGTTCTCCCTCTCACTCTTCCCTTCAGCCTTGCCAGCCCCTGCTGCCCGTCACCCAGGCCACCAGGCTCTGCCAGCTGTGGACCCGGACGAAGGGCCCCTGGGGCAGATAGGTGTCCTGGAGAAGTGGCCCAAACACCACGAGGCAGAGCCGGTCCAGGCTCCCCCGGGCTCCCCCGGCAAGTCACTTGTCAGGGCTCTGAAAAGGTTCCCAGCATCCTCTCAACTGGCTTAAGAAAAAAAAAATGTCCTTCTCTTGACCTTGACATCTCATCTGACTTCGTAGACATTCCCTATGGTTTGAAGGAAGCGTTAACAGAACATAGACTCAATGATCTTTAGAAAAATAATGAAGACAAAAAGAAAATTGCTCCTTCCTTTGCAGATTACCCATGGAGAACCTCGGGTACAGAAATACATCCAAATCCCATTAAGTGGTTGTGTCTTCCAGACTTTGCCAAGAAGCTGGATGCCAAGTTGTTACTCCGGGTGAGCACCGGGGCTGTCTGAGTGCCTCTTTGCTCTCAGAACTTGAGGCTCGGCAGGAAGCTGGGAGCCCGGGACATGCCAAGTGCCGTTCCCAGTCTCCTTCTCTGCCAGTCTTCGTTCTGATGTGTCTCCATTTCATCATCTCGTAATCACCCGGACAGGACTCAGGGAAGAAATATAGTTACCAGGTTCCAAGGGCTCCATCTAATTAAAAAATGCTTGCGTCGGAGAGAATTTTAATTCACAAGCATGATTCCGATGGGGTGTTGGGGGTGGGTAGGACTTTCAAGAGATGATTTAAAATCCAGAGACTGAGCTAGATACTAAATAAAAGGTGGATGGCTGATTTGCGAATAAGATGGTCAAATATCATCTCAAATAAAGGCCTTCTGAGGTTTGAATTTTGTGAGTTTGCACTCGCCTACCCAAAAGTGGGTGCCTTTAGCCTTCCTTCAGGAGTCTGCCCTCTCAGTTCATCTAGAAAATATCCAGCTTCTTTGCAAGAAGCTGGATAATGGCCCCAAACCCCTCCCACCCCTGAAGCGCACACACACCAACACCTTTACACATACTTCATATCACATACAGAAGGAGAGAAAAATTAACTTGAAATGGATTATAGACCTCCTTGTAAAAAACACCCCAAACTATAAAACTGCTATGAAAAAAAAAGTTGGAGAAACTCTTTGTGACCTGGGGTTGGAGAAAGATTTTTAGAAATAAGACAAAAAATATGAGCCTTAATAAAAACAAATTGATCAATTAGATTTCATCAAAATATAGGAACTTCTGTTCTTGAAAAGACCCCGTTAAGATCATGAAGAGAGAGGTCACAGACAGGGAGAAAAGATTTACATGGCCGATAAAGGGGTCATATAAATCCAGAATTTATACAGAATTTTTATAGCTCGAGAAGGAAACAACACAATTTTTTAAATGGGCAAAAGATCTGAACAGACTCTTAATCAAAAAAGACAACAAGACAATAAGCACATTTAGAAAAGATGCTCAACATCATTAGTCATTAGGGAAATTCAAATTAAAAATTAGAGTGAGATGCCACTACACACTCATTAGAACAGCTAAGATGTAGAAAACCAAAACCACCCAAAAACTCAATCCCAAGTGCTGGAAGGATCGCAGAGCAACAGGAGCCTCCACCGTTGCTGTCGGAAAGGCAAAATGGTAGACCCACTTCGGAAGACGCTTGGTGCTTCCTTATAGCATGAAACGCTCTCTCCCCATCTGCCCCACCGGCCTATCCCAGCCTTTACCCCAATGAAATGGAAACATAGTTCCATGCAAAAACCCGCATGTGAACGTTTATGAACGTTTACTCACACCCCCTGGGAACCCGGAGGACCCCAGAGGCCCCATTAAGGAGCGAGCGGACAGACGGGGGCACGTGCCTGGCTGGAGTGGAGTGTCAGTCCGCGAGGGGCAGGACTGAACCCCACGTGCACTGCAGCCCCTCCCCGGCATTATGCCAGACACAGAGCGGTGCCATTTACATGATATTTGGGGGAAGGCAATGCTACAGGGACAGAAAGTAGTCCCTGGCTGCCTGCAGGTGTGGGGGGGGGTGGGGGCGTGCACCAGCTAGAAAGGGCACCGGAAACTTTCGAGGATGACAGAGACATTTCATGTCTGGACCGCGGTGGTGGCAACAGGACGGTGCGCCTTGGCCCAAAGTCGAAGAAATACACACCTAAAACCCGAGAATTTCACCGAAGGTAGGTCAGATGTCCGGAAGCCTGACTTGCCGAGAGCCCCGGGCTCACAGAACTTCCTATCTATGGGGCGCCGTCCTGGGTCCCTGGGGCTCTGTTGCTCACAGCATCTCTCTCCCCTCCCCGATACACCGATGACCTGGGGGCGGGGTATGTTTGTGTCTGTCAAGGGACATCATCCCTACTTTTCTCTTCCCCCGTCGATCATCCAGATCCTGTTTGGACGTGGTGCAAGGGGCTGGTGTTTGGTACCCTTCCCGGTGCTGTGCCTGGTGTTTCCTGTCGGAACGACGTGGATCCACATCTCGGTGGCTGGGCACCCGCTGGCCTTGGGATATTCCGTGCCGCGTGGAAGCCGCCTTCTCCCGAAGCCCGCGAGGTTCATGCTCCTGCCTTTGGACCGCCTCGCGGCCTGCCGGGGATTGGCGGTTGCTGGGAAGATTTTCCTGCCGGCAAGGGATCGTCCTTCTTTCAAGGCTGCTCTTTGTTTTCCGAGCCTGACTGTCTTAATACCCTTAAAAAGGGACTGCCAAAACCAACAGTCATCCTAAAAGGCCTTTTTCAAAGACATGTTTACCGAAGGTGGACAGATGTAAAGCGATCCCCCACAGGTCATGCTTGATGCGGCCTGTGCCCGGGGAGTCGCCTTTGATGTCGCAGAGCCGTGCACGTAAAGGAAACCGAGAGGGGGAAGGAGACACAGGAGAAAGCATGCTTTCTGATCCAGCGAATAACCCGGGACGATGTGCCAGTGAGTCTGCTGTTTGCTCGCCGTCCTAGAGCGCGCCCTGTCAGCCTGGGGTATTTCAAAGTGCAGTCCCATTTGAGTAATGTGGAACAAAGTAGATTAATCCTGCAGACAGAAGGCTGGTGAGGTCATGGGTCTGCAAAGTGGAAGAGACTGGAGGAGACCATTTGGTGCCTCCCTCCCTGCTCCTGTCTTGGGTCGGTAAGACTTCAGGTTTCCATGTGATAGAGACAGAGAAGTCAGGGGCCAGCCCAGCCCTGTCAGCTGCTCCAGCAGACGCTGGGCTCCCGGGTCCAGACGCCTCGCACCGGTCCCTTGTCTGACCTGCCATGCCCCGTGCACGACATCCGACTGAGCTGCCCAGCAGGACTCCACTCAGCATAATGGGGTCATTCTTTGGAAGTCTCGAAGCCTCGGGTCACCCCTCAGAACGCTGGCCCTCCTTGGTCTGGAACTACTGAGCGATCGCCTGTCAAATACACCAGCTTTTACTGTAATGGTGACATTCATATTACAATCTGTCTTACTGCATCTCTGTGGGCAGCGACACTGCCGTGTCCCTTACTGTAATACGTCTTAGGACTCCCTCCTCCTAATGGCCAACAGCTCTTCCCAGATAAACCATGGGTCGGGGGAGTGGGAAGGAGTCTCCGGGGTCGACGGGGCGGCTTTGCGGATGAGCACACTGAGACGGGCGAAGAGAAAGGCACTGACTGGCTCATGGCCCCTCCACGTCTTTTGCTCAGTCTCTCTTGACACCCAAGAGTCTCTTGTGGCCTCTGGGTTAGCTTCTCATCACGTCCTTGGGAAGGACCATGATTCGCTCTGGGGTGATGAGCGTCCTCGGCACCCTGACGGCAGGGGTGAGGGGAGAAGGCGCTGGCCGGGGAAGCTGGGACACGGCTTGCAGACGAAGAGCTGGCAAGTCCTTCCCACCTCCTCTGCTGCAAACAGTAGGTGTGGGTCCCTGGGTGCATTTCTTGTCCCCAGCCACTGGCTGATGCATGGTTGCGGCAGGGACCCCTCATACAAGGGTCCCACTTGGGTGAAACCACCCCCCCAAGAATGTTCACCAGCTCAGCACAGGTGTGGACCCGGGGAACAGCTAACGCGCAGCTCACGTGGTTTATTAGGAAAATCAGACAGAGCCTGGGTGGCTCAGTCATTGAGCATCTGCCTTTGGCTCAGGTAATGATCCCAGGGCCCTGCTCAGCGGGGAGCCTGCTTCTCCCTCTCCTACACCCCCTGCTTGTGTTCCCTCTCTCGCTGTGTCTCTCTCTGCCAATTAAATAAAATAAAATCTTAAAAAAAAAAAAAAAGCAAAATAAGGCCAAACGCATAGAAAAGTTGAAAGAATAGAACAGGGGTCACTCCCACCCCCGGCCCTAGATTGACAGCAGTGTCTTCCGCCATGTTGCTTCATCTGCGTTTGTGCCCGCGGGTCTGTGTTCGTGAGATCCCCGGAAGGAAAGGAGCAGGCTCCAAGGCGTTCTCCTCCGAGACCCTGTGACCGCTGGCGCACCCTCCGAAAACCAGCTCTGATCCCCAGCCTTGTCTGATACCCGGGTCCACAGTCTAATGCGGTTGTTCCTAGACTGCTGGTGACAGCTAGGCCACGATCGCTGGCATTCGGGCCAGGACGCAGCCTGAGGTCACGCGCCACACACGCCTGTCACCCAACTCTCCTTCTAAGGGACATCAAGGGAAGCCCTCATCAAAATCGGGACCTGTTTGTTCTCTCCAGGGAGAACCCAGGACCCAGAAAGCACAACCTCAGAGTCTTCGCCCTGACACCCAAGGTCAGGTCAAGGGCAGGCATGCCCTGCTGCCGAGCGCCTCCGGGCTTCGGGGACATTCCGGGTCCCCACCAGCCATGCCCCCATAGTCTGCACCCCTCCAGCCATCCCGCTAATTCCCGGGCTCAAGGCCTGTTTAGCGAGGGCGGCGCCCGGGGTTCTGCCCGGCTGCTGCTTTAACTGGCTTCCTTTTATGAATGAAGGAAAAGGAGAAACGTGTTTGTTTGAACTCCTGCCTCTGAGTGACAGCCTGGGTCGGGCTCCCCCATCTACCCTCTCTCCCTCCGTTTGTTAAGAAAATAAGGGAGAACATGTCCCTCCTCCCTCCCGAGCTCCGGGGCTTTGGGCTGGGGCCACGGAGGGCAGGTCCGCGCTCCCCGGCCCGCTGCCGTGATGGAAGGTTCTCAAGGCCGCGGCTTACTTGTCCCTCCCCTGCCCATCACCCCTGCCCATCACCCCTGCCCATCACCCCTGCCCATCACCCCGCTGTTTACCCCCCAGGGCAGGCCGGGCAGCTTTTGGCACAAGTCACCGCATGGGCTTGAGGAAGGAGGTGGACCAGGACTCCCGGGAGGCGCAGGTGGAGGGCCTCGTCTCCGTGTCCCCCGAGACCGTCCCCATTTGGGCAGGAAGGGGAGCGAAGACCAGCAGAGCCCCCAGACAGGCTGAGCTGGCTTTGCCCGAAGGAGACGGCTCTGCTCATACAGAGCCTCACGGGCCACGGGCCACAAGGGTTCCTTCCGTCTTCCATGCGGCCGCCCCCAAGGACGTACCCCATGAATCCCTGGGAAAGGAAGGGGGGCGATTCTCTGGGATGCCATGCATTTTGCCGCCTGCTAATCCAGGGACACATCTTCCAGAGCGATTGTCCCCTCTCCGGGGTGGCTGAGCAGGAGACCACCCAAGCCTCAGCCTTAGGGACCCCAAAACCAAGGATAAAGACATCTGATGTCAGGGGTTCAAAGGGACAAGAAGGGATCCTAGCCCAAGGATCCCAACCCTTTAGGGAGCACAGGAGCCCCAGATCAGACCCCACCGCTCCCCTGGACAGAGGAGGGCCCCCTGCAGTGGGTCACCGGCCAGGGGTCAGCTCCGCTGGCTCGATGCCGAGCGTGACCGACCCCAGCCCTTCCTCCCAGGACCTTTGCAGGAGGACCACTTCCTCCCGAGTCTGGAGCTCAGTTCTCTTATCTCCTTGGGGCCTCGAATGGCGAGGCGCCACGAGATCTTGGGCGCTACGAACCCGGTATCGGTTAGGAGAGAGCAAGAGCAAAGGGCTGGCCACTGTCTCTGCCAGCCTTTGGGGGAGTGGCCATTGCTCTGCGGCCGGGTTGGAGGGGGACAAGTGCAGCCGAGAGTGGAAAGGAGAGGCTGTCTGACTTCCGGGCGGAACCAGCTCGGCCCCGCCAAGGTCCACAGATGCAGCACGACTTTCGGCAACTCCTGCCTGCCCCGGCCCTAGGCTTGCAGCCTCGTGTAAGTGTCTGCTCGGCCGGCTTGCCCGAGAGCCTGACAGTGACAGGTTCTTGATCTGGTACCTAACGGTCACTCAACAGCCCGGGGCCTGTTCTCCTTCGCCGATGGAAGCCAACAGCCCAGACTCAGGACCCCACCCTGGGCTTTAACCCTGTGCGGAAGGGAAGGGGCAGAGCCCGTTTTGAGGGGATTACACCCTCCGTGGGGGCGCTGTGGGCCAATATTCCGGAACTCAGATATGCCCCCCAGCAAACTGTGTCCGTCCCAACTCCATAGCCTTTCCCCCCGAGACCCTGCCCCGCACAGCCAGGCCTCCTGCGTCTTGGTAAGTATCGGGTCCTCTGCAGAGTTCCCACAGTTTGCAGAGCGTTCTGTCCTCAATGTGTGGGGCTAAACTTGGTCCTTCTGCTCTGCAGGTTTATGCTCTTTGGCAAGAGAGGGGGAGGAGAAAGCTTCCTTTCGAGCAGCCTGCTAGACCTGTCTTGTTAGAGGAATGATCGACGCAACTCATCTTGAATTTTGATGCAAAAACCGATAGTGACATTTTACCAACAAAGATGTTATCATGAAGACGTTACTTAGGCACAAAGATGATTCCTTCCATTTATTTTTTTGCACACGTAGGGATGCTGGGCTGTTCGGGCCATCTTTGGGTGAGGCATTGGAACCCTGGGAAGAAGATCGAGTCCCAGCTGGACGCCGTGAACCCGTGACGTGGACTTGTCCTTCTCCACCCGGGAGCTCACCTCTTCCGAACCGTCTGCCGTGTTCTTCTTGCTTCTTTCTTTCTTCGAATCACACGTCCCCCTTTTTGCTTTCTTTCTCTTATTTCTGAATGTCACCACGTCTTACTGGGTAGTGAGACTGGGAATGTGCCGGTGTCCAGAGTGTGGGGCGTTAATGAGCTGTAAGTGTGGGTCAGTCAGTGGACGGAGGTGGCAGAAACCGCAGGGCTGATTCTCCTGGCTCGGAAAACAAAGAGAGGCTCTTGAGCGTGATGGGAGCACGAGTTTCCCCTGGATGACCTGTCACCTGATGTAATTCTTAGATGAGAAGGTGATGCTTTGAGCCTTCGATGACACAGACTCCCTGCTCCGGATAAACTCAATGTCCCCCAAAGGCCACTTGCTTCCCTGTGTCCGAACCCGAGTCCAAGCCATCCTGTGCTAAAAGGAGCTACCTCTCCTCTAGTTGGCCAAGACCATGGCCAAGGCCGTGCTCTGTTCTCCGACGTTCTATGACGCCCGCGCAGCCCCGGGCGGTACACGCACGAGCATGTTTTTTGCTTAAATGTTAGATTAATTATCTTAATGCATATTAAGGGGGGACTATCTAGACCATCCCGTGAGTGGTTTCAAGGATTATTTCTTGGGATGAGGCTAAGTTTAAAAGGTAAATTGACTTTAATTAACTTTAAACATTAGATAATATTGGAAAAGCCAGAGCATGTCCATGACCGGCGTTGGGGGCAGGGGCACTCCTTTGTTGCTGCCTTTAGTGATTCCCAAACTGTCTAAGCTCATGAAGATTCTCCAACCCTGGACCTGCCTCCCCATCTGAGGTGCCCAAACCCCGTCCTCTCGAGCCAAGAGCAGACTGGCCCTCTCGGTTCTCTCACCACCCACCCTGGACAGGCCCTAGAACAGCATCCTGTCCACGTGGGTGCAAGAGATGTTGGCTGTTGGTAATGGGGGTTATGGGGCTCTTTTTAGTGACAGGGAACTTGGCAGCCGGACTCTGGCCATCTCTTGCCCTGCCGCAGGATTAGGGGAAAAGGCAAGCACAGAAACTGACAAAATGGCAAAGGTGTTTTGACTGGTGGAGAAGAAAATGGCTTTCTCTGTTTGTCTTCAATTGCCAGGATGGAGAAAATCAAAGCAAAGCAAAAGAAAATTGCCCTCAGCAGCGAGCCCGCAGGAGCCCTGACGACTTGGCGATGAGTGTGGGCCGCCTGGCCGCAGAGGAAGCCGCGAGAAAGGTTTGCGTCAAAGGTGACCTGCCCCCAGGGGTCTTGAAACAGGGACGTCACACTGATCTGTCCGCCACCAGCCTTCAACCCCCAGGCCCCTCCAGGAGCCAACAAGAACATGGATTTCTCCCTTTAGAACTGGAATAATGAAAGTGCCCTTTTGTCTGACGCATCTCAAGACTTGAGCTGAAATTCTGCTCCCAACCTGAAGTCACAGCGGGGACCGCTCCCCATCTGCAAAATAAAACCACCCCTGGTCCACAAGTGTTCTTTCCGGTCGAGCCCTGGCTCTCTGGAAATCTGGGGGTTACTTAAATAACATTTTCTGCCTTTCAGTTCTGAGGTTTTTCAGAAACACGATTTCCCCAAAGGGCCAGGTGACTGAAGAAGAAAGGCGTTTCATTTTTTATTGGTCACGAAATAAATAAAATATCTCTCAAAAGTTGTTACTTTTAAATTGGCCTGGATTTTCTCTTTCCTTCGGTTGAACAAGTTGAAGAAAATAATGTCATCTCTTGGCTACCAACCACTAAGATGATTCTGTTTTATCTGGCAATTTATATGCAGAGTGTGATGCATGGTTTAACCTTCCTAATTGGGGGACACACTGTCTGAATTAGTGACAAGTCTGAATTATGGTGCTTTTAAGAAAAAATATTCCATTTTAGTACTCTCAAGTCCACGAAACCATCAGAACTGGTCTTCCAAAGTAGTGCCCAGTGAAAGCTCCCTGGGAATTTTCTTGAAGCAAAGAAAAGAAGAGCTTGCCAACTTACACGGCAGGCAGACTAGCACACCCTTGAAAACAGCATATTATTTTAGGGTGTTTGTATATCTCCTTTCCAAGTTTTATTTGCATGAACTCATTTGTCCAAATGACTAATTTCGTGAGGCAGGGGGAGGGTGGTTCCTAAGCTTGGTTGTGTTGATTCTAATTTCTTCAGTCCAAGAGCGAATTTTACTCCAGTCCCTTTCTGAGTGACCACAACCTGGTCCAGGGTAGTAATGGCCAAGAGCTTTTGGGGATCACCTACTGAGGTGATCTCAGCATGATGGAAGACGCTCAAGATGAAGTATGGTGGCCGCCTTGGGCGAAGCATCTTCTGAGCGAGGCAGGGAATGTTCATAGCCACCTGGGGCAGAGCCCTTTGGAAGACCCAGTACTGGGGGCCTGTTGGGTCAAGTGGTTCACCTCAGCGCGCAGGCTCTGGGAAATGCCTGTCATCTCACACAAGGATGTGGCAAGGAGGCAGACGGGCGGCTCATGCTTGCCTCCCCTCTGGGGCTATTAGAAGTGAGGAGATGAGCATGTGCCCTTGGGGATGGTGGAGGAGCAGGTCCCCCTCCACCAAGTGGGGGCCGTGCGCTGTCCCGCCATGACCCATGTGTGTGCGGCGGCTCTGAGCAAACGCAGCAGAGACTGGGGTTTGGAAATTCCATAGCTAACGAGGTGGACAGACAGTAAAGGGAAACAGGAGGCCACAGGGGTCGAATGTGAAATATCAATACTTATACATAATTCAAATCCAGTCAGGGAAGAAGGTAAACCCACTCGCCTGTGCCTTAGAATGTGCTAGAAGGGAGGAAATCTCACGCACAAAACGATGTGCCCACCATGTCATTGACATATCAAACATGTCTCAGGCAGGGCGGGACTGGTCATGAGGTCTGTGGACAAAGGCGCAGCGGGGGCGGGCATGGCAAGCTTCTCACAGACATGTTTCTAAGTGATCCAAGGTGGTAGCCACGGCCTCTCTGAGGTCAACAGTGAGGAAGAAGAACCAGCTGGAGGAACTGAGGCAGAAATGAAAGACAACTAATTGGCCAAAGCCCAAAACAGCTTTCCAGGTGACTTTTCTCTGGACTGGACTTCAGGACATATGTCCACGGCATAAGGAGTTTGAGGGACAATGGGTGAGCGTGCCCCCCGCCTCATGATGGGCACAGCAGAAACGTGTGTGCATGACTGGGTCCACACGCAGGAGATCAGACTTTGCAGAAGTCTGCCAAGAACAGAACTTCAGCCTCAGTGTATTTAGATCCCATTGGGGAATTTCTAATTATAAAAAGAACCACCATTGCTCTAGAGGTCTGCCACGGTGGGAGCTGGGTGCGTGTTCCCTTGTGATCCGGGTGTGACACTGATGGCACCTTCCCTCTAAGAGGGCTCCCTTCCAGCTCTTGGGGAAAAGTGGAGGACTCATGGGGAAGCAGGTCAACTGGTCGTCTTGGTACAAATGACTCCCATTGTTAGGGACACACAGAGAACTCAGCAGAGAAGAGAGGCGCTTACCTGGGCTTGTCAGCCACTATCTTTGGGCTATTTCAGGCAAAAATAAATGACTGGACGAGCTGTTTTAATCCTTTTCTTTGCTACGCCTTGTTTGCTTGTCTCTGTTGTGCTCTTTTTTCTTTCCCTACGTGTGCATTTAGTCAAAAGTAATTACCAGAAAAATATGGAAGAAAGCGAAAAGAATTCCAAGTATGACTTGCTTTTTGCTCCTCTCTTAAGGGATCGCTTTTATATATATATATATTTTGGCAAAGCCAGAACTACTTAAAGCAGACCCAAGAAAGCCTGTCACCCCGTTTTAGCCTTTCTACCAAACAGCACTGGCTTTTCCGGGAATAAAGAGAGAGATCATCCAGCGAAATTCCGTTTGGGGTTGACTTTGATGTTCCGACGTCTCGTTGCAACTGTAAACATCTTTTAAATTCACACACCACCCCTAAGAGCCTTTTCTCTTCTAAAAGGAAATTACTTGCAACAAATATGACATCGATTTTCCATCTCCCTTGATTAGTCTCATTTGGTCTGATTTTTATTATTTAAGGCTTACCGACAACGAGAATATACAGTTAGCGATGGTTCTAATTAGATTTTGTGACCTTTAAGGAAGAAAAGGCGGGTCTGGGCCCGGCTGCGCCTGAAACTGCCGGAGAACAGAGCTGGGTTTATGACTGTCTCCCGACGGCTCCCACAGGGCACTGCCCGGGCCGCCGAGTCTGCTCCCGGGATGAGGAGGGGTGAGGCAGGGAAGGGAAGAGGCTCGGGAGGAACAGGGTGGCCGGTGGCGCCGGCACGGAGGTGCTCGTGCTGGCAAAGCGGGGCTTGTGTGCGAACTGCCATCAACAGATGGTCCACTAGGAAACAGTGGCGTCAAACAGATCGGGCTTGTGACTGGGTCCATTGAGAGCAAGTGGACTGAGCAGGAAAGATGAGGTCATGGGCGCATATAGGAAGCATAGGGAATCTTTTATGCGCGCCCATGAACGGGGGGCATTATGGAGGTGTCCCCGCAGCTGGGACAATGGGATATTTGCTAAAGGGCCAGCTTGTTCATCTGAGATGTTGGGGGGAATATGCATTTTTCCAAGCCTGTTTTCCATAATGGCTTGAGCTTTGGAACACATCGACCAGACCCAGAGAGAGATAAATATGTGGTCTGTCGAGTGTCCGATCTTTCCTGAGTGAGGCATTCAGTGGAGTTCAACCCTGGACCCTGACAAGTCGCAGACAGGAGCCAACACAAATGGGAAAGGCTTTCCTCTTTAGACGGACCTGCTTTTCCGAGCATCTGCCCTGAGGATCAGCGGATTCGACGCTAACGCCTGCAGCGTGCCAGCGACCCCAGAAGGCGCCCACCGTGTTACGTTTGTTTGAGGCGGACCGTGATTCCCATGGCCCATCACCACGCCGGCCCGGGACACACAGACACCCTTACCGGGATGCAACAGACATTTGTACAAACGCAGACCAAAAACAGATGGGACTCCCCAGTGGCCATTTTTTGGGCCATGATTCAGGAGGCGAGGGACTGGTAACGCGTGAGCCGAAGTTGAGGCCGGAGCAGAGAGTCCCCATGAACCCGGCAACCATGTTTGAAACAGAAATAACTATGGAAGAAAAAGCCTGTCGCTGAGCCGTGTAGACCTCGGACGAGCCTGCACTGGGCTGAAACTAGGTGGATGTAGTTCAGAGACACCAGACCCAAGTGAAACCTGACCCTCAGTGAGAAACTCTGGAGCTTTCCAGAAGGCACTTAGCTGAGCACGCGGCAGTGTGAGCAGAGTAAGGGAAGAAAGGGACACCCCCGCCCTTCCCGGCATGAGGTGGGCCTTCGTGTCTGAGCGAGGTGGTCTTCAGGGGCCAGGGTGGGCCCCAGATGCCCTCCAAGTGCTTCTGCCACTTGCAAACCCATGAGAGAAGAGGCTGAAGATCCCTGTCCCTGGGCTTGGGGAAGATGGGGTCATCTTCATGCCAAGATGGCGGCACTCAGCCCAGCGGCTGGCCTCACCATGGCCCAACTGGATGCCAGGCACGATGTGGACAGTCCCCGATCCTACGCACAGCTACAGATGCTGACTGAGAGGTTAACTAACTGGCTCAGGGCCCCTCCGCTGGAAAGGGCCACTCCAGGCTCAGACCCGGGATGACCTCAGCACCAACGTGGGCCTCCTGCTGGACACGCTCTTCTTCTGGCTCATCCTTACCCATCTGTGGGTCAGCTTTGCTAGAGTGTTCGTTCTGTTGCCCCCTTGTGATCTCCTAGGACCCTTCCTTCAGAGCAAGTTTGGACTTGGGTGGTAGGATCTTGGCCTAGTTACTTAATTCCCTGCACCTCAGTTTCCCCATCTGCACATGGAGGCTTAATGAGAGAAGCGAAGTCAGGGGGCTTGCTCTATGATGAAAGGGCCAAAAGGGAGCCACATCAGGGCCTGGTGTACAGCTCAGTGGCCAACAAATGTTTACGATGCAGACCTTCACATGGCCACTCTCTCTTCACGTGGAAGGGGGGGTGAGGCTGGCTGGGGCCTCAGACAGAGAAGGCCTCTTTCCGTTCTACCCTGGGGCCCGTTGCCTTCACCTTAGCTCCCACTTTGGACAGGAACCTGCTCCGTCCGGGGACAGACACCCTTCCCAGCACTGGGGCTCCCGCCCAGCAACTGCTCGGCAGGGAGCTGGTAGACCGGATGGACTTCCTTTCTTTGTCTCTGCAAGACAAGGTGACAAAAAGGACCCGTGATGGGGTTGGTGAGGTCTCCTCGGCGGTTTGTCACTGATCACCTGGGCCAGGCTGGTTCTGTCACCGGCCGTGGTGAGTCGAGGAGCCGCGAGAGGCTCCCTCGCAAACTTCTGGCCCCTTGCCTGCAGAAAGCACGGCCCGCGGGCTCCCGGGTGGGTGCTGGGGAGGGTGCGGCGGGACCGTGTCAAGCAGAGCGCCTTGCGGGGACAGCGACCTGTGTGGCAGCAAGCTGTCAGGAAGGCAAACCTTGCGATGGCAGACATGGCTTTCTCTTACGACATCCATTTCTTTTAATTATTCCATTCCAACAACTTTGAAAGTCACTCGGTAAGCTGACAGATGATTTATGCCTTGCATTAGCTCCTGGCGGGGACGGCCAAAGGCCTGGGCCGCCGCCCGGCCTGCTCTAGGCGCCCTCCCCGCGGCCAGCTTGTGCTCCTGGGGACCCTCCACTCGCCACCAGACCTCCCAGACCTGTCCTGGGGGCCCTCCTGTGGGGCTGAGGTCCGTTCCCTCCCCTCCTCATCCTCACTGGCTTCTCTCCATGGTTTTCCTTCGGTTACGAAGATCCGAAATCTCTCTAAATGGACAAAGGCTGCCACGGAGAACCCCTGACATAGGGCAGGTCCCCTTGCCAGCGAGCCCCCGGGGCCCCGGGCCTCAGGAGAGATGGGGGTTACCTGGGCCTCAGCACCTGCCCCAGGAAGACACCCAACTGCCTAAGAACGTGCAAAAACAAAAGGCCATCGCTATGAGCACGGAAGCCCGTGCGGCTTCGGGCTAGTGCCCCAGTGAGAGCCAGAGGGTCGCTGATGGGGACAGCAGGGTGCCCGCAGCCCCACGGATTCTCCCTGCCCTGGGAGGATCTCAGGTGAAGGGCGCCCGTGAAATGTCTGTCTCTCTGAAGGTCAAGACTGTTTTATGGGCCGAGAACATTCGCAGAGCTGCAAAAGGGATCATTTCTGCTAATGCCGTGAAATTATACTCCGAGTCAAGTAACAGTGGCCCACGGCAGGTACGGAGGTAATTTCCCTCAAATGTGAAATCTGGCTTTTAGAGAAGTCGGAAGCCACTCCAGCTGAGGTTAACGGGGTCCCTTTTCCTGTGTACTTTAAGTGAGGCGAATGGGAGCTCTAACTTTGCAAACGGGCCGCTTGAGAAGAGTTGCCGGGGAGGGACGGATGGAGCCGGAGCCCTGGGCGTGGTAGGGCCAGCCAGTGAGGGGTGGAGAGGGCCTGTCCCGGAACCTTCTGTCCGTTCCCCTGCGGCTGTGTGTGTCCCAGGCAGTGCGGGATGGAGGCAGGGACAGACACCTGGCTGCTGGGAGCCCTCACTAGGTGGGGAGATGGAGATGGGGCAGTTCATTCCAGTTAGGGCAGGAGCGTGGGACAAAGGCAATAGTATTACCCCAGTTTGACGTCAGAGGTCAAGCTGCCGCTGCATCCGGCTGCCTCTGTGTCGCTGTTGGGGGGGAGGCGGACGTCCAGGCACTGCGGCCCCACCCGTGAGCTGCCCCTGGCCCCGAACCTGCTCACCCTCCAGGGCTGGGGACTCCTGGGAAGAACCACATCCTTCCCGTGTCCTGTTCAGTCCTCTCGGGCTTCCCTGCGTGCCTGTGCTGGGGTCCTCTGGGCCTCCCGGTGTGTGCGCCTCCTCTTTTCCAGACTCCTCGGAGGAGAAAGCAGCCGGAGCACAGCTGTCCTGGGCCGGTCTGCTCCCTCTTCCCCTCCGCTCCCGCAGCCCCGCTCCCTGGGTCCTGCACCTGCTCCTGCGGCCTCTCCTTCCTGCGCACCTGCTCCTGCGGCCTCTCCTTCAGCGTGGGTCCCGAGCTTCTGCGAGGTTGCCCACCTGCCAAGCAGCCATGCAGAAACCAGGTTCATGACCTCCCTTTCCCCGAGAGCCAGTTCCCTCGGGGCTCCCAACGTGGGCTTTGCCAATGGAATTCCCACCCCAGGTCTCAGGCGACGTCTTCAGCAGCCGGCCGGCTCCCAGTGCAGCGTCCTGGCAATAGCGGACTGTTCTTTGCCTTCCTTAACCCATCAGGTCAGGGGTGGTAGCGCGGGGTGCTCCCGTGGACTCTATTTGGGAAATGTCTCCTGGTTCCAGCCCCATTGCTCCCATCCTGGGTGCGCTGCCCTGAATCAGACCATCCTTACCTGACCTGTCAGCAAATTCTCCCTGCCGCCAGCAATTCCATCTGAGGCCTTCTCTGCACTGACCCCAACTCACCCCTAGCCCGCTCGCATCACCCCCTTTCCCAACCCTTCAGTATCCTCCGTTTCTCCTGCAGAATGAACCCAACCCTTGGCCTGTTCCCAAGCCCTTGGTGAGCTAATGGCCGTCCTCTTCCCGAGGGGCTAGGAGAGCTTAGAATTGCGTGTGATTTAACGTGTGCCTGGCACGTCCCCTCCCCGGGCCTCCTTGTCTGGTGGGGTTTCCACCCTTCCGTCCTTTAAGACCAACCCAGCACCCCCCCCCAAGGAACCCTCCTGGCTCCCCGTCCTTTGAAATTCCACGCCATCTCAGAAGTGGCTCTTCTCCAGACCCAGGGCCCCAGACCTGTGCACGTCCTCCGGATGCCTCTGCTCTCTACGACACGAGCTCATGAGGACAGGCGCCTGCTGTGTTCATGTCCGTGCCTCTGCCATGCCGTTTTGGGTGGAGGACACAACAGCTTTTAGGTGTCAGCTGATAAGACCCATGAAACCGAGCAAGGCAGTGTCCCGGGATAAAGCAGGAATAAACCCCAGACTGTCCCAAGCGATTGCAAACTACAGACGAGAGAGTCTGGAATCATGTAAAACACATAGAATGCCCTTTGTTGTCAGTGCAATTGATGGGTCATCAGAGGTTTTCATAAATGACGTCTACAGGATCTAGAGATGCCAAAGAGATGGCAATGTCCGGTTGCCAGGGGCCAGCCAGGATGGCGGGGGAGGAAGGTGTGAGCAGGAAGATGAGGAGGACCCCACCCTGGGCAGGATGTCCCTTGCAGACTGTGCGCCAGCGAGCCGAAGTGGCCCCCTGATCCCCGACGACCTTCCTATTCTATCTGACCCACTTAGAGAATCGAAGACCAGCAGTGCCAGCAGAAATGCTCCTTTCAGGACGCCGCCCGCTAATGGTTGGTGACCGAAGAGCCAAGAATGATCTGGGAACCAAATCAGGAACCAGCCCATCTTTTCTGTTCGGTGCAGCAGCCCCAACAGCTGTCCTTGGGTTAAGTTAAGCGAGGAAGTGTTAGGGTGGACAGTCTAGCCGGCAAGGCAAGCAGTTGTTTGAACTGGATTACTTGTTTGAAAATACTTTGCTCAATAGAGAAATTGTGAGCAATTGAGCTTTTTTTTGCAAATCATATATATATATATATATATATACATATATATATATATATATATAATTTGTTTGTTTGTTTGTTTTTTTAATGGATCTGGGGAGTGACTGTTAAATAGAAACCATGATGGCTGAGCGCTCCAGGAAAGGGAAAACTTACTCCCCGGGTATTTGGGCATGGAGTTCTGTTTGCATGTTGGGCTCTCTCAAGGTGGCAGGGGCATGCCTGCCTCATCTCAGGCAGTGGACCTGTCTTTGCCGGGGACATACCAGGCAGCCGTGTCCGAGCCTGAGACGTTGTGCATCCCACTTGCCATCTGTGACCCTCATGAGTTGTGTGCTCCAGGCATCTGTCTAGTGCTGGAATCCAGCTAGTGATGAGGGGCGGGGCGGGGGGACAGAGAATGGAAGTCCCCAGGCTTTCCCCTCCAGGGCTCACGCTCTCCCAAGTGTGCCTTTGCCTTCAGGAGTCAGAAGCAAGTAATTCACGGGTTCCCATGCTGCCCTGCACGTAGTAGGTACACCGCACGTGTGTGTGGATTCCTCCCCGTGGGCTCTGGCAAGGCATGCTTCTGTTATTTTAATTTAATTGTACTTTTTGGCATCTTGGACATGATTTACCACCAGCTCTCTCTCTGGTGTACTTTCTGACTCAGACACAACATTTGTAAACTTGAAGACAGCCTGTCCGCGAAATTAATTAGAGCCAAAGTTAAGTACCAGTCATTAGGTTGCTTCTCCCATCACATCATTTTTATAAGCCTGTCTGAATGAACTATGGCTCCCCTGCCCCCGAGAGTCATGGACAGGGAGGGAGGGGAGCCCCCTGGATCGGGGTCCCTTCCTTGGGAGTCACTGAAAACACCCCTGTGGGAGGGTGGCAGCCACTAGGCTAGGCTTTGTCCTGTCAGGATGCTTACGCTCCCCTGTCCTGGCACGCAATGAGGTGAGAAGCGAGATTGGTGTGGGGGAAAAACAACACAGCAACAACTAATAAATGCCATCATAAAGAATATTTTAATCCCCTAGAAGGACTATGCTTTTAAAGGCCCGTGCTACATTTTCTGTAAGAAAATAGATGCTCCCACTTGCAAATGAAACAGATCCGTCTTGATTTACGGCTTAGAGCCGATTCCAACAAAATTTAATTCACCTAAAAGTACTCCTTTAATTATGACTTTTAGTTCATACCATCTCGCACTTGAAGGTCTTGGTCTGGCAAATCGGCTGGTTTCACCTCCATTCCCACCCTTTGTCCCACTGGGGTCCCTGGACAGGGGTTCAGAAGGCAAGCCACGCCTTGTCCCAGTTTCCAAGGTACAGCTTAGCCTTGCCACTCACCAGGTTTGTATGTTTGATGATGGACGGTCCCAGGTCGGATCCGAAGAACACCAGAGCCTCTGACGCTGGAGGGAATTAACTCCGGAAACATCCCCTTCTGCAGCTGACGTATACCGGGGACCAGGCTTTAACTAAAAAATAGCCAAACCCAGGAGTCCGGCAAGAATTTTCTAATTCTCTGAAGAGAGGACCCTGGGGTTCTTCACCTGGAAGGGAGTCTGGCATCATCCAGACACAGCCTAGAAGGCTTGAATCTACCCCCAAAGGACTCTGAATCCCTTTGGGAAATCTAGGTTGTGTTTCTCAGTTAGAACTAAAACATACTCTTGGATCTATGTGGTTCCAGAATCATCTTCTTGTGAACCCAATGCAGGGTGTGGTTCAAACCAGTCAAAATGGTAACCCTAGGGAAGTCAAGTACATGATCTTTATCTGTTTTTAAGTTTTGGAGCCTCCTAGCTGTGAATATTTTGGTACCGGCTGGTTCTAAGTCACTGGCTATGTAGTCACCATATTTCCACAGGACCCTTGCCCTTAGGATAACGTGGGAATGATCTTGGGAGTGGGGATGTTAGAGACAGGAACCTGAAGAATCCAAAATTTCTGAAATTCTCTGTATGCTATTTCAACTGCCTTCCCCCACCCTTTTAAAATAAATTTGATGTACCAAAAGAAAACGGCTCTGGTTGTATAGATATCTATACTATTTAGGAAGTAAGTGATGTAAGGTTTCAATTTTAACGAGCCATTTTGTTATAAGAAACTTGAAATCCAGGCCTTGTCCCAGGTTGCAAAGAGAGGGGACAGCAGACCCAGCATGACACGGCCGAGGTCACCGACTGGGGCCCTCATCCCCTGCCTCCACGCCCACCAACAGCTGCTGTAGACCACAAGAGGACGATACTCTCTGACACACGGGTGGCTTCTTCCTAAACCCCCATGGGGCCCCACAGAAGGGCCTAAACGCCCTAAGTCCTGCCGAATCCGGTGTGGTTCTTGGGGTGAGACGCACCTGCTCCTGCCAAGGCCTGCGGAGCGCCGGCTGCCGTCTGCAGGGCCAGCTCCGGAGGGCGGGGCACCCAGTGGTGCCTCCTAGCGAGGGAAGCCCAGATGCCAACATCTGGACAGGGAGCCCTCCAGCGGTTTCTGGGCCCAGAGACAGCGGTACCCTCTCGGGTCATGCGTCTACCTCGGGGGCCAACTATCCCTCCCTGTTCAGACTGAACAGCCAAAATACCCATCTCTGCTTGACGAGTGTCAGACGGTCACGCTGGCAGATGCCTGGCAGGACAACCCAGCCCCCGCCTCTCATCTTACACACGAGGAGGCCAACAGGGCACCGCGTCCCAGGCAGCAGGTAAGGGGAGGGCCTGACCCCACGTGGAATGGGGGTTCTCCACCCGTTGTCTTGCCCCCGGCTGCCGGTGCCACTGACCCCTTGTGGCTCTACAGTGGCCACCCCCTGCCTTCCCCCAGGGAGGCTGGAGGCGGCTGTCCACCCCCTCCTCTGAGGGGGCCCCTCGGCCTGAGGTGGTTTACCTCGCTGAAGAACCTATACTTTTAGAAGCTTGTAAACGGAAGCATTGAAGAAATGCCGGGACACGGCGCATACGGCTTTCCCTTCCCTGGTTTGGGATAAAGAACAGGCGTCCCTCCCTGCGACATGGGATAATCGGGCAGCATTACAAGGTTGGGAACTTGGGGTGACCTTTTCTCTTGCCAAAAGGAAATAAAGCCACTTTTGAGCATTTTCAGCATAAAGAGACAATCTCTTAAAATCACTACCCGAGCCCCGCCTGGGAGAGGGGACAGGCTGGAGAACCGACTTAATCTGCCTGCCAGGCAGCAAATTGATTTAGCAGGCAACAAATGTCAGGAGAAATTAGAAAGGGGGTCACAGCGCCAAGAAATGAGAGAAGGCTGACCAGTGTCGCAGGGGGCCAACCTGTGTATTCACGATGGCTTCTGGCTTTTTATTTCCTTTTAATATGTAGCCTCTGCTGGTGACCAGAACAATCCCTCACGTGTATGAGGCCGGTTTGCGCACACCGGGTGCTTCTCTGGGTTCCGGGGCATGGGTGTGCACGCACGCGCCTTTGCACTCGGCTGCTTGCCACCAGCTTGCCTCCTGCTTGCCTCCGTGAGGCCGCTGCTGTGGTCAGATAATTCTTGGAGTTTGGACTCTTTCCCTGGACCACAAAATGAACACTGGCATCACTGGGGAAAAGCTGTTCTCTCCGCCCGATCTGATTGGAATTGCAGCAGGAGAAGGGCTGTGGTCACCCTGCCTGCCCTCCGCCGCCCTCCTGCCTGGCCTAGGAAGATGTGGCGGCCTCAAAGAAGGGGCCACGGGCGTGGGGCTCCGTGCTTCACTGGCTGTCGTCTGCTGGTTGCCGAGGGGTGCAGGCAGGAGGACCAAGGCCAGAGTGGCGGTCCCGGTGCTGCAGATGAGGAAGCCGGGAGCCTGAGCCGCGGCAAGCACACCTGTCCCGGAGCCGCGGCCACAGACACAGGGCGCTCTGCGTGCCTGTTCCGGCTGCTGGTCACGCGGCTGTGCTGTTCCCTGTTCCAGGGTCTTCTCCCTTCCAGGGAGTTTTAAATTGTTTGGTTGGAGGCCCTCCTGTTTCCTGGTCCACCCTTGCAAGTGTCAGAGAGTCTCACATCATGTGGACGTTGCTCAGTGCCCAACCCTGGGAGCTGCCCCTGTACCCTGGGGGTGCCTAACCCGTATGCCCCTGTGCCCAGTGCTCCCTGCGAGTGCATGGAGACCTTCTGCCCCTGTCCCCTTCCTGTCCTTCTCGGGAGACCTGTTGGCTACCTTCCGGCCGGAGACTTATTTCATCCCCCTCTGCCTCTGTCCTCTGCATTCTCCCCAGGGAAGCTACAAGGGGAGTGAGGCTGGTCTGGAGGTTGCCCTGTTTCACGGAAGGCTATGCACCCCATTTTCTGAAGGTTCCCAGAGAAGCATCCTCCTGCTGCTGCATCTTCCTTCGTCCTGGCCGGCCTCATCTTCTTCCTGTTCTTCCCAGGCGCCCCCCGGCCAGCTCCCCTGCGCAGGAGCTGTTCTGGGTGTGGGGAACGCGGCACTGAGCACAGTTCAACCTCTGTTTCAAGGTCGTTGGAATCCCAGTGTCGGGTCCCAGGAGTGGACAGTGAACCCACACACCTCCAGCCCTGTGATCTCCCAGGACCTTCCTATGGCCATGTCTTGAGTCTGTCTGGTTTTGGAGCAGACCCCAGATGAACGTTTTAAGGAGACTGTCGGAGCCTTTGCTGCCCATCAGACTGATCGTTGGCTCCGTGGGTGGCTAGAGCAGAGAGGTGGCTGGGCACTGTGGCTGCTGAGCCCCGAGGTGGAGGCCAGCATGCTGGCCCCACTGTCTCACGAGGTCAGCCTCAACAGGGGTTCAGGGCCTCGGAGCTGCCCTTGCCCCTGGCAGGCAGGGTCCACTTCCTCCTGGTCCTTTCTCTCTCCCTTCCGCAGACTCCTCTGTATCCCTTCTTTCCTCCTAGCCTCCAGCTGGCTTCCGGAGCTGGCGTGTGTTGTTCCCAAGCCAAACAGTGGTGCGGAGTTAACTCCCCGCTGCCTGCCTCACCCCTCCAGGGCGTGATGCTATCGGACCAGCCGCTGTCTGGCTGGGCTCGTTGCGAAGAACAGAAAAAAGCAGGGGGAAGAGAAAGAAAAGCTGGCAGAGGGGCTCCAGGTGGGAGCTGCCTCCAGAGACAAGCCAAGCTGGATTCCTAGTCCTAGGGGCTGTCATGGCCACTACCAGCCCACGGCCAGGCCTTCTAGAGGGGACAGCAGGCAGCAGGAAGCAGACGTAGTCTTGCCCTGTGCCTCAGCCCTTCCAGGTCTGGCCCAACGAGGAACACGCATTAGTCTCAGCCCAACTGCAGAATTTGGGAAAGTGTGGACCACGGGGACCCCCAAATCCCTGGGCGGGGACAGCGCCCGTTGGTCCCTATTCCTGGGACCAGCACAGACTTCCTCTGCACCCCATGCACGTGCCTCCCTGCCAGCTTCCCCACCCCACCAGGCTTTCCTATCTCCAGCCTATGGTCCAGACCTGACCCCTGGGATCGGGGAGGCAACAGAGCAAGCCCAGGCCCCAAACCAGATGCTGGTGGAAGCCCCATGGTGCCCGTTCCCTCTCTCCCAGCCTGAGGGTGGAACTCAAGGTGGTCCCAGCTAAATAGCTTCTGAAAGAAAAGGTCAAGGGGAAGGCCCGTATCACTGTGTCTTGCCAGGGGTTCCCAAGACCCAGGATCCAGGAAGAGATAGACCCTTGTCACGAAGTTCCCATTCAGACAAAAGCAATTCAGCAGAAGGATGCTGATCTAGAAGCCTCGGGAGAAAGCCAGGAAGCTGGTCATCTAAAGGGGATTAGGGAAACTCACTCAGGAGTAGTGGGAGAGCCGAGGGAAGAGGAAGCTGATGAGGTGGGAGTCTCCCCTTCCTCACAAACTCTGGCTCTAGGTAGAACTGGCCTGAAAAGTAGGGTCCACAGTTACTATGGGGGGTCATGTGCCCTGGGAAGAAGACCTAGGCGCTCAGGTCTTGGGAACAGGAGCTAAGCCACAGAGAGAGCACACCTGGGAGTCCCATGCTAGGCTTGCATCTGCTGTTACTGAGAACACCCATCCTGTCTCATTGGTCCCTCTGTAGGACTGCAGGAGGCCATGTGTTCACCCTTGCTTTTGTCCAGGCCTTTGTCAACTCATACATGTCTTCTCCTATCTGTCCAATCATTCATCATCTAACCATCTTCGATCTGGCCAACCACCTTCCTTCCGTCTCTCCTTGCTTCTTCTCTTCCACTGATCTACCTTCCTGTTTCCAACCACCCTTCTTTCCTTCTTTCCACCCGCCCATCTCTCTATCCATTTCCACAACCACTGGCCCACCCACCTGCCCTTACACCTGCCCACAACCCATCCATCCACCCACTCATCCATTCCTCCAACCATCCATCCACTCACCCACCCATCCCTCTATCCACTGTTCCTTCCATCCACTCATCTACCCATCCACCCACCCATCCATCCACTCATCCATCCTTCTGTCCATCCATCCATTCAACCATCTATCCATCTGTTCACTCATCCATCTATCCACCCATTCATTCATCCACTCATCCATTCAGCCATCCAATCATCCACTCATCCATTCACCCATCCATCCATCCATCCATCCACTCATCGACCCACCTATCTGTCCATCCATCCATCCACCAACCCACTTCCCTATCTGCCATTCTCTGGCTCATCCACAGGATTCCCTGTATATTGCAGGTAATCACACATGTACACGGTATTTTCTCATGTCCTGTACTGTTTCAAATCGACTCCAGCATATTATTCCCACAGGCACCCCATGGCATCGTCAGGCCAGGGCTCATCATCCCCATTTAGCTGGGAAATAGAACAACTTGCTAAGTTTCAAACAGATAAGGGTTGGAATATGGTACCATTCTACCACACCTGTCTGCATCTGACTCGCCTTGGGTGAGACCCTGGAGATTATGTGGTTGGGTTAGTTATGAGGTTTGACTAGGAGCAACCAGTCCTCATGGAAAAGAAAGTGTTAAGAGAAAGAAGCACAGCATTTGCCCCTGCACACATTGGTCCCTGCACACCAGAGCAGCTTCCTTCTGTGTTCTTCACAAATACAGGTCTTGGGAAAATGAATCTGTGGGCTGTGTCCAGCTTTCCCATCTGTCCACCAGCCTGGTGTACAATGTGTGCGTCCTCACGTACCTGGTGGAGGCACTCAACTTTCCCGTCTTACTCTTTGGCTACTAGGGCCTTTGGGGTGAGCCAGCGAGCGCCGGGCCCACGCATCTCTCCCCAGACTGCTGAGGTCAGCACTTTGGTTTTCTGGGAATAACTGCCAGAACTCTGGGTTCATGGAGCTGCAATTTCCCTCTGTTGTTTGGGGGGTGGAGTGGTCATCAGTTGTCCTTAATAACCGAGCAAACAACAGTATAGCTTTGCCATTGGCTTCCTTAATAGCAGAGAGTGGTCTCTCTCTTTCGAATAGCAATTCTGCAGACTGCATTACCGAAGCGGCTCTTGCCAACCCTGTCCAAGTGGCTATGTCGTTCTTTTATTGTTTCTCTGAAAAGCTCTTATTAATTAAGGTGAAAGCCAGACACAAACCCGGCCGCGCTGCGTCCTGAGGCACCTGGCCTGAACTGTTCCTTAGGGGACCTGCAGCTGTCCCCTCCGCTTTGTCTGGGGCTTCTGGTCTCTCAGAGTTCGCCAAAGCCTGAGCCTCACCCCGAGAACTGGGGACATCTCCCAGCCACGGTGGGACTGGCAGAAGAGATCGGACTGCCTGTAGCCCTGTCCGCTCTGCCTGTGCTCGGTGGCCAGAGAGCAAGGGGGCAGTGACCGTGGGAGCAGACAGAATCCCTTGCACCTTTGGATCTCGTGCACTATGTCCTGTTCTGTGTCTTGAGGTTCAGGGAAGTGTCAAAGGGAGCCCTGTCCTCAAGGGACAGAGCACTGAACTGAGGAAACGGGACACGACGTCTGGGAACAAGAAGCCGACAGTCCAAGTGGCAGAGCATCCGGCACCCCAGGGCCATGAGGCCAGTCAAGGTCCTGGACCCTGCAGTAGATGACCCTTGTATTTCAGAACAGGAGAGGAAAGGTCAGGGATTTTTCTGGAGTCAGGAGACATTAGAACGAGGCCTTGAGAACAAGGTCAAGTCGGAAGAGAAAGAGAGAAAGCACACAAGAGCTGGAGAGGGTGTGAGAAATGGATCTCCCGTCCTTTCCAAGGGGCAAGGGAGGAACCACAGGCATAGAGACTAATAGGGCAAGACCAGCAGGAATTGGGGGCTGATGCCCAAGCTCAGACTGGAGGGCAGTGGGGGCTCCCAGAATCTAGGCTCAGGCGGTGACTTCCTGCGAAGTGACAGAGGTGTGAGAATGGCAGGGATGGGGGAGCTCGGGGGCGGGGAGGGTGTGCTCTGCCACGCGTGTGCCGCCAAGGTGCGGCCCTCCTCCTGAGCCATCCTTCTGGTCCTGGTAGACACACTCAGCCTGAGGCGGCCAAGTCCCCTTAGAGGACAGGGTCCCCGAACCATTCCAGTTTGGCCCAGTGACGGTGGGCCGGGCCCTCCACCTGCAGAAGCCTTGCTGGGGAAGTACACACTCCAGGTCACCCCAACCCCAGCACCGCTTCCAGCTCCTCCTCCTGCCCCCTGCCACTGGGAGGCATCTTCGCTGGCCTGTCGGCCCTCCATCCTCCCTGTCCCCGGGAAGAAAAAAAGAGAAAAGATCCACCTGCCAAGAAAGCATTTTGTAATTCCAAAGGAGCCAAGAGCAAAAGGCCCAGCTGATGCGTCTTGCGGCCCCCAAGCAGCTCTGTAAATAAGCGCATGGAATAGTCATCAGATTCATCAGGCCTCATAAACTTTCCCCCAGCGAGATTCCCCCAGGGACCACCCTGGCTCGGCCCAGCTGCACATTTGTTCTCTCCCTGCAAAACCGGCTGGCTGGGGACACAACGAGCTGTCCCCGGGCCCCAGCTAAGAAACGTCCCAGGCGTCGCCAGCTGCCCCCGTGCCTGGGGCTCCAAGCCCGGATTTAGAGTAGCGACACCACAAAACCTCCCTGACGGGGGCACCCCTGGGGCCTCACCCTAAACTTCTCTTAGTTTGGGGGGGATGATATTTGCCGCAACCTTGCTGGGGGGCTGTTTCCTCCCCTTCCGTCAGGAACTTCCCAAGGCCCCTCTGATCGGATGTTCTCCATTGGCCCAATGAGGAAGATTTAAGGATTATCTTAATAATAAATCAGCAGCCAAGCAGCAGACAGCCCGGGAGCGGCGAGGTTTTAGTACCTGCAGCTGTGGCTTCGGCTCCTTTGTCAAGAGTAGATGAGAGGGAATAAAAACTTGCTTTTTTCGGGAAAGCAAAGGGAGCGCAGGTGTCCCCAGGGGCCAACTGCAAGCCAAAGCATTTGGGAAAAAGTAGTTTTATGGGTTTTTTTCCTTCTTTTCTCCTCCAACTAACAATTACTCTTGAAAGCAAAACCTCCGTTTCCCTCTCAGCTCGGGTGAGCCTAGCGAGCTGTGCGGGTTCCTGAGCGTCCAAGACAGCTGAGCACGGAGACCCGCTCCTGGGGCCTGGTCACCAGCTCTTCTGGGCATCCGAGGGGGCTTGATCTCTACCGTGTGGCTCAGATCTGCACCAGATAAACGCCTCCCTGGTGGCCCATCTGCCCTCGTGCAGGTGCCCAAGCTAGTGGAGAGTCCTCCACAGAACGGCGGACCCCGTGCTGAGTCCTCCCCACCACCAAGTCCCAGGCACTCACAGACACCCGACGGAGCGGAAGACACTTCTAGTCCCGTTTCCTGGAGGGGCAGGCGATGCAGAGTGTCGTCGTGTCCCCCCACCCCCAACAGCCAGGAAGCGGCGGGGTTGGGACCGAGGGTCCTCCCCACCCGGAGCACTCTGGGCCACCAGACATTCCCCGTATTGCCTTCCCCCCCGCTTTTAAGTCATGTGCCAACCTGCCCTCCCTTGAGTCAGCACTGCCTGGCCGGCTTCTGCAGAAACACCCCCAGCCTCCCTGGGCAGCGGCAGGAGAAGGATGTGAAATGCAGAGTCGGGGCATCAGCACATGACCCCCCTGCTGCCACGGTCCTGTTGGAGACAGTGGGCGGTGCGCCCGGCCAGCACCTGGTTGCCTCTGTCCCGATCACCATCGAGGGGGTAGGAGGCGGAGAAGGGAGGCCCCTGTGCTCGGAGGCAAAGGGGCCTCCGCACCTGCTTCCCCGCCCGAAGCCCTTGCTTCCCCAGCTGTGGTCCTAGATGTGGATTCAGGGCTCACATCAGCCTCTGAGCCTTTGCTCCTGCTGTTCCTTTGCCCAGATATACCCTTCCCCTCTTCTCCCCCTGCCACTTTCAAAAAGAAGAGACCGGCTCTTCCCTGAGTCTGGCCTCTTGGCCTGTCAGCGCCTTCCAGCTGTGTACCTAGTGCCTTGTCCCGTTCTGGGATGCAGACTGTGACCGGCTGAGCTGGCCCCACGCCCCCCCCCCACCCCGTGAGTGTCTGCCAAGCCCAGAGAAGCCGCCAGACCTCAGCTCCCGTTCGTGCATCTTCCTCCTCGTTCCCTACCAGATATTTATGCTCTACAAAGCCACGATTATCCAGGTGGAGTGGACTTGGCACAGAAAGGGGTGTCCCATCAACGCAACAAGAACACAAAGATGGACACAAGAGCCGGTCAAAGAGGCAGCGTCCTGTCCTGAGGCAGCTTCAGCCTGCCATGCAGTTCCTAGCAAATGACAGACCACAGGACATCCTTCTCGCCCAGACCCCAAGTTCCGCCAAGCAGCCCTCGGCCCCGCCAGCGGAGCCGTGGTGGACAGGCATCCCACCGCATCTCCCGCAGCACCTTCTGGACCAGTCAGAGGAGACCTGGCATCTCCCAGCCCCTCAGCCCTGTGGTGGGTCCCCAGACGCATGTGGGGCATGTTCCAAGCAAGCATTAGACGCTCCGAGCCCATGTGTCAACAGTAATGGTAATCACTGACCTTGAGGGAGGGCTGCGAAGCGGTCAGGCGCTGTGTCCGTGTGTCCCTCTGTCCTTCCTTTCTCTTCCTTTCCTCTCTTCTCTTCCTTCTTTCAAAAAACAAATTCTGTTTTAAATCTATATGCTGTTTGCCAGGCTTGCACTATGCTTAACGTTTAAGGATTAATTTGCTTTGTTTTAAAGTCTATTAAAATAAAAAAAAAATCATTGAGAAACACTGAGGAAAACGTATATACATACATGTGTACCTCAGCATATAAAATAAGTATGAAGTGAGATGCATTTTCACAGACTGAGCACACATCGTAACCGGCGCCCAGACCCGGACCCAGAACTTGGCCTTGCCCTGGAGCCCCCATCATGTTCCCCTCGGCAGCTACCTGCATTTCCTGACGGAACCCATCGCCCTGACTTCTAACAATAGAGATTACGGTTGCCTGCTTTAAAACAACAACAACAACAACAAAACCAGTCACTATGTTTTGCTTTGTTTTATTTTGTGAGACAGAATACTATTTGTTTTCTTTTTAATTAAACGGTTAGAAAGAACGTGGATTTTCTGAGGATGAGTTTGGAACATGGATGGGCTGTGTGGGGGTGTGGGGGTAGCTGGCCGGCAGGATGTGTTTGTGGGGACTCTTTCATGGAGGCAAAGTTTCCACGCAGTGAATTCACAGAGAAGTGTGCAGCTGAATGGGCTCCGAGCCATGCACGTACCCGGGCAACCACCGCTCCCAGCAAGACAGAGACCGTCTCTACCATCCCAGAAAGTGCCCCCGTGGCCCTTCCGGCTCCCCCTAACTACCACCAGCACTGCTGTGCTTGCAGTGGCTGCAGATTCCTTCTCTCTGGGCACCGGCCACCTCCACTCGTCCTGAGACAACAGGTGCTCCTTTGTCTTCGAGTCCCTAGGGCGGCAGGTGTCAGCTCATTCTTTCCTTACGTTGAGTATCGCATCGGACAAACATGTACCCTTTGCTTTAGGGCTGACAGACATCTCCGCGGTGCCCGTTTTTACGGACGCACGTTCTCTTCTCTCTGGAGTGAATGAAATTGGTTTGAGAGAGGCGGGTGGCGTGTCTAGCTTTTTAAGAAACTTAGAAACGGTCTCCAAAGTGGGTGGGCCAACTCGCGCTTCCTCCCGCAAACGTCCAAGAGTTCCAGGCGCTCCTCGTCCTCGCCCGCGGAGGATGTGGTCTGTCCTCCGAGGTCGGCCTTCCCACCCGACGTGAGCCTCTCCTTTGCCCCTGTGTTGCCCTGGCCGCTGGTGATACGCAACGACGTTGCGCTGTCCATTTGTGGGTCTTCTTTGTGAAGTGTCGGCCAAGTCTTGTTCTGCTTTTGCTTCCTTACTGAATCTCAGGAATTCTTTATTCTGGAGATAACTTCTCTATCAGATACATGTACTGTAAATACTTCCTTCCTATCTGTGACTTGCCTTTCTATATACACAACGTTGACTTTGGATGAGGAGAGGTGTATGTGATTGTGAAAACATCTGATTTGCCAAGTTTTCATTGGATCCTAAGAAATCTGCCCGCCTCAAGTTCATGAAGTGACTCTTGTATGTATTCTGCTAGAAACGTCATAGTTCTGGCTTGTGTGTGTAGGTCTCTGATCTACCTCAACTTACATTTTATGTGTGAAGAGTGAAATAGAAGTCAAGGCTCATTTTTTCCTATGTTTCCTGCTTTTCCCACTCCATTTGCTGAAAAAAAACAACCACCATTTTTTTTCTCATTGAAGGTGCCACTGCCTTGACCCCTCTCTTAAAAATCACTTGACGGAACACACCCAAATCTATCTCTGATTCTTGATTACGACCCCTTGCTCTACTTCTCTGTGATTCCGTCCATACCACACCGTCTTGATTTCGGTAGCTTTTGATGCATTTTGAAATCAGAGAGTGTGTGTTCTCCGGGTTGGTTGTTTACTTTCAAGATTGTTTTGGCTATTCTCGGTCCTTCGCACTTGCACTGAAATGTTAGAAACAAGTTCGTCAGAAGCATTCTACAAAAATGTCTCACTGAGGGGCGCCTGGGTGGCTCAGTGGGTTAAGCTGCTGCCTTCGGCTCAGGTCATGATCTCAGGGTCCTGGGATCGAGCCCCGCATCAGGCTCTCTGCTCAGCAGGGAGCCTGCTTCCTCCTCTCTCTCTGCCTGCCTCTCTGCCTGCTTGTCATCTCTCTCTGTCAAATAAATAAATAAAATCTCTAAAAAAAAAAAATTAAAAAAAAAAGTCTCACTGATATTTGGATTGGAATTTTGTTGAAACTATAAACATCCATAGTTCGATTGGAAAGAACTCGCACCTTAGCAATACTGAGTCTCTAAGCCACTGGGGTGGTTTATCCACTTAGACCCCTTAATTTCTCTTAGCATTGTTTCCTACTTTTTTTATATGCAAGGTGTGCAAAACTTTAAAGTCATTATTAAATGTTTCATGTTTTTGATGCTATTGAAAAGGGAATTGTTTCAAAATTTCATTTCCAATTCTTTGCCGCTAGAATAAAAAATATAATTGATATATTATATTGACATAATATATATATATATTATATTTGTATCCTATGGCCTTATGAAACGCACTTATTAGTCCTAGTGGTTGTTTTCATATATATTTTTTATATATTCTTTAAAATTTTTTACATAGTCATAACATCTCCATGTATAGTGAGGCTTGTGTTTTCTTTCCAATCTACACAACTTTTATTTTTCTTGCTTCATTACATGAACTAGGAATGTCAGCACAATGGTAAATAGAGCCGATAGTGAAGGCAGACATTCTGTCTGGTTCCCAGTCTTAGGAGAGAAGCCTTCAATGTTTCAGTGATAATTAAGATGTTCACAAGGATTTTTGTAGATGTATGTCCATTATCAGATGGAAAAAGTTCTCCTTGTGTCCAAGTTTGGGGACAATTTTGGTCATGAAGAAGCACTGAATTTTGCCAGATACCTTTTCTGTATCTTTTGAAATGACTGTATGGTTTTATCCACTTAATTTGTTAATATGGTGAATTGGTCAACTTTATATCAACTACACTTACCTTTGCATTCCTTGAAAAAACTTGACTTAATTGACTTAATCTAATTAAATCTACTTAATCTAATTTTAAAATCTACTAATCATGATGTATTTATTATCCCTTTACATGTCACTGAATTCAGTTTGCTAACATTACATTAAGGATTCCTACATCTGTTTTGTGAAGAATTTCAGTGTATAGTTTCCTTACAAGGCCTCTGTCAAGTTCTGGTGTCAGGATTACGCTGACTTCCTAAGATAATTTGATAAATATTTTCTTTTTGGTTTTCTACAGGAGTCTGTGTATAAGTTGTATTATCTTTTTCTTTGTGTGTTTGATAGCACTCACCAGTAAAGCACTTGGGGCCTGGAATTTCCTTGTGGGATCTAGTCTCTTCTTCGGTGAAGTGTGTGTTCAGATCTTAAGGCCATTTAAAAATTCTGTCATTTCATTAAAGAATTATATGAAGTTTTTATGTGTTGTGGATAAAAGTCTGTTGTCCACGATGTGGTCTGTAAATATTTCTCCCAGGCCATGCCTTGCCTTTGCCCTTTCTTAACAGCGTCTTTGGAAAAACAAATTTTTAAAAACTGTGACAAACCCACTCAAGCTAATTCTCTCACCATCCAAGCTGCTGGGTGTCTCAACAGCTAGTTCCTTTTCACTGCTGAGTCGTATTTCATGGTATGGATACACCACAGTTCACTTAAGCATGCTGCCAGCGAAGTCTATCTGCGTTGTTTTTTGTTTTGTTTAAGTAGGCTCCATGCTGGGCTCAAATGTGGGGCTCAAACTTACAACCCTGAGATCAAGACCTGAGCTGAGTTCAAGAGTTGGACTCTTAACCAACTGAGCCCCCCAGGCGTCCCTGGGTTGTTTCCTTTTGTCTTCTATGAATAAAGCTGCTATAAACATTTTTGTACATGTCTTTGCATAAACGTTAAGTTCCCATTTCTCTGGATGAATGCTCAAGTGTGTAACTGCTAGGGCATGTCGCGGTCATGGTTCATAAGAAACCGCCATATTGTTTTCCAGATTGGTTGTACCATTTCACGTTCCTATCATTGATGTGCGAGTGACCTGTTTTCTCTCCATCCTTACCGGCATTCGACATTATCGCTATTTTTTAAGCCATCCTGGTCGATATGCCCTGATAGCTCAGGAGGGGTTTCCTTTGCATTTCCCTAACGGCTGATGATGGCGAGCAACTTTTCATATGCTTATTTGCCATCTGTACACCCTTTCCAGGGAAATGTCCATTCATGTCTTCTGCCCATGTAACTGGACTGTTTGCTTCTTAGAGTTTCAAGGATTCCTTGGGCATTCTAGATATAAGCCATTTGCTGAATATGTGGTTTTCAGATATTTTCTTACAGTTTGTAGCCCATCTTTTTATCCTCTTAACAGGGTCTTTTGCAGAGGAAAATTTTAAAATTTTGATGAGGTTCACTTTATCAGTTTTTCCTTTTACAGTGCGTGCTTTTGGGGTCAATTTGAAGAACTCTGCCTGGTGCTAGATTCTGGAGATTTTCTCTCATGTAATTTGCTAAATGCTTTATGTGTAGTATTTAGCTCGATATTCACTATTCTGCCCCATAGTTGCTTGTCCAGGACTATCTGTGGAAAGGCTGCCCTTCCTCTGTTAAATTGCTTTTTCGCCTTTGTCAGAGTCAGTCAGGCAAGCATGCGCGGGTCTATTTCCACCGATTCCGCTCACCTGTGTGTTTCTCCCTCCACTGCTCCCACACTGTCTTGACTGCTGAGCCCGCAGAGTAAAGCTTCCCAGCAGGTAAAATAATTCCTCCCTCTTCACTCTTCTTTGTTGTTTCGGCGATGTTAGGGCTAGCATCTACGTAAATTTTAGAATATGTTTCTTTATGTCTATAAAACAAACCTGGGCTCTGATAGGAATTGCATTAAACCCATAGATCAGCTTGGGGCGAGCTGACATCTTTATTACATTGAATCTCACAATCCATAAATATGGTATGTTTCTCCATTTAGTTAGGTCTTTATTTCTTCAGCATTTTATAATTTTCAGCATATAGATCACGCACAGGTTTTGTCCGGTTTCCGCCGCGCACCGGGTTTTCCTGGGAGCCATTGTGAATACTACTGTAATGCTAATTCTTTCTTCTGGGACCGTTTCTGGGGCACAGAACATGGAGCCGAAGGTGTAGAGAGTTCTCACCCGCCCCCCGGCGACACGCACAGCCTCATCCTCCCCCCAAGAGCAGTACATTTGAGACAATTGATGAGCTACACAGACATATTCTTATCATCCAGGACCCAGAGCTTACAATAGGGTTCGGTCCCATCGTTGTATGTCCTATGGGTTGAGACCAACGTATAATGCTGTGTAGCCACCATGCTTGTGTCATGAGGGTCATACAGAGAGGGTTCCCTGCCCCCCAGATCCTCTGTGTTCCCCCTCCTCTTCCTTCCCTGCCCCCAAACCCCAACAACCGCTGATCTTCCTCCTGTCTCCATAGCTTTCTCTTTTCCAGGATATCTTATAGTGGGATGTAGCCTTTTCAGATCAGCTTCTTTCACTCAGTAACAGGCATTTAAATTCTTCTTTCTGGCTCTCTAGCTCATATCCTTTTGGCCCCGAATAATATCCCATTGCTTGGATGTGCTACACCTTATTTTTCCATTCCCCTGCTGAAGGACACCTTGGTTATTTCCAGGTTTTGGTCATTATCAACAAAGCTGCTACAAATATCCGTGTGCAAGTTTTGTGTGAACAGAAGTGTTCAACTCCTTTGGGTGAATACCGAGGAGGTGCTTGCTGGAGTGTATAGTAGGAATACGTTCAGTTTTCTGAAGAGCTGCCCGCCTGTCTTCCAATGTAGTCACGCCATTTCGCGTTCCCAGCAGCCATGAAGGAGCCCTCCTCCTGCTCCACATCCTCGCCGGCATCTGGTGATCTGGGTGTCCCAGATTCTGGTCTAAGAGGTGTGTAGTGTACCTCGCTGTTTCAAATTGCGTTTCCCAGACATGCTGTGGAGCGTGTCTTCATACACCTACCAGCCATATCCATGGATAGATAGATAGATATGACAATTACTGTACAGATATATAGAGATCCATCTAGATATAAACAAATACCGATATATCTCGGGGGAGGTGCCTTTGGTTAAGGTTTTTGGCCCATTTTGAAATCAAGTTGTTTGTTTTCTCCTTGTTGAGCCTTAGGAGTCTCTTGTCTATGTCAGAGAACAATTCCTTTATCATACATGCCTTTTGCACATATTTTCTCCCAGCTGGTGGCTTATCTTTTCATTCTTTTGGCAGTGTCTTTCACAGAGCAGAAATTTTTAATTTTCGTGAAATATAGCTTGTCAGTTTTCTTTTCATGAATCACCCTCTGGTGAACTTCCGACGTGCTTCTCATACCCCACGCCCTGCTGCTGCCCGCTCCGTAGGCGGGACGGGACGGCCCCTGCGGGCTGGAGCCCAGAATTTCCCTTCCTCCAGGTCCGAAAGGCTCAGGTAGAACCCCAGCCAGCTGGGCTCTGGTTAGATGGTTTCCCAGAGGTCGCAGAAGAATGTGATGCTTCGTCTTGTTTCAAAATGGCCCCCACCCCGCCAGGAGGAGGGGGCTGCTCGCGGAGAGCACCTGGCCAAGGTTCTGAAGGTAGGATCCACAGAAGTGTGGGGCCCCCGGTGATGAGATCCCCTGAGATTGTTTTTATCTCTAAGACTTGCCTACACCGAGCCTCCCACAATTTGTCAATTTGTGGTTTGGTTTTCCCTATGTGGGCGCCGGCTCCCGCAGGGGTTCGAGGTTCTGGCTCTCTGCCCTGGTGAGCTGTGACGCTCCCTACCTGCCTGTTGGTCTCTTCAGTTTAGGGGGGCTGCCGTCTGCCCTGTCACTTCCCTTCTCAGACAGGCCTGAGAAGACTTGCTGATCTGTCCGCTTATTCATCTTTGTGCTTGTCTACAGGACAGAGCAGCAACTCCCAGCGTCTTACAGCTGCTCTGGAAACCAGAAGTCCAACATTGGGTTTCAAACTGTGGTTTCCTCATGTTCTTCGTGAGCAGTTACCAATGTCTTTAATGTTTGCACATCGATATTGTATGTCGCGATATTGCTGAACTCATTACTATTCAGAGGTTTTGGGGTGGGGGGTTGGCATTGATTTCAAATGTGATTCTTAGACCCTCAAGTCATGTGCAAATACAGTTCCGTTCATTCTTTGCAGCCTGTGTGGCCTTTCTCTCTTTTCCTTGCCTTATTACAGTAGCTTCCACATCTGGGACTATTTTCATCGTGAGAAAGTATCCCATCTTTTATTGTACATTGTGATGTTTGCTAAAGATTTCTGTAGTCGCTCATCATTGGGTTAATATCCCTTCAATTCCATGTTTGCTGAGAGTTTTTACTGTGAATGGATATTGAATTTCGTCTGAGGCCTTTCACATACCTGTTGCGATGACCATATACAGTCTATGGTCTGTAGATATGGTGGGCGAGAATTCTACCGCTGAACCACCAACGCCCACCAGTCTGTGGATATGAACGATGTTGATTAATTTTCTAACGTCCACCCAGGCTGAGTTCCCAGGATAAGTTTCCCCTCGTTAGGAGACATCACATACATACACAAGTGGGTTCAGTCTGTAAGGATCTGGTGGGGGGGTTGGATCTACGGTGATGAGGGATACTGTTCTGCCCTCGGTTCTCGTGCTATGTTTTGATGCTGGTTGCTGAGTACTGCTATGTACGTGAGCTCTGATACGTTCTCCTCTTCTGTTTCTCTGGACAAGTCTGCGTGGAATTGGTATTATTTCTTCCTTAAATGTTCAGTACAATTCCCTAGCAGAGTTATTTGCGCCTGGAGTTGTCTTTGTGAGAGGGTTTCAACGTTCAAATTCATTTTCTTTTTAACAGTTGTAGGGTAGTTCAGGGTGTCTGTTTCACCTCAAGTGAGTATGGTGGTTTGTGTCTTTTAAGGAATATGTCCGTTTGGTCTCAGTTACTGAATTTACTGACAAAAGGTTCCTAATATTCACTTGATGATGTCCTTTTTATCTCTATAAGATTTCTAATTCTGATATTGGTAGTTAATATCCTATTTTCCTCCCCGATCAATTTGAACAGAGGTTTATTGATTTTACTGACATTCTCAAAGAATGCGCTTTTGATTTTATTGATTTTTTCTATATTTTTTTCACCTTCCTCTTGTACTTTGGGTTTAATTTACCATTTAAAAATTTTTTTCTTTTAAGATGGAACTTTAGGTAAATCAAGTTTTTCCCGCTTTTCTAATATAATAATAATAATAAATGCTTGAAGTTTTCTTCTAAGCCCACAAATTCCAAGTCATGTTTTAATTTTCATTCAGTTCAAATAGCTTATCCTTTCTACTGTGATGTCTTCTCTAACCCACGGATTATTTAAAAGTATGCACCGTAGTTTTAAATATTTGCAACTTTCCAGGTGTTTTTTTTTTGGAAGTCAGAAGTTTATTTGAGGATTTCAAATTTAGCATATTTTACTTTAGATAAATGAATGTACATCTCCAAGATTCTGAGAACAATCATATTGCAAACATACAGAACACATATGTACATGGTATCAAAGACCTTTCTTATCTGAACTACCCTCATAATAGAATGCTACATAATCACTGGGATCGTATCTAAAAGGTGAACAAGATTTTAATATGAGAAACGGTTAAATATACTAACACTGTATCAACAGTGTTAAATAAGCATTTTCATAATGTTTGCTTAACATTTACTTTCAAGATCTTTCTGCCTATAAAATAAGCCCATGATTAGATTCCCACATCTTGTTAAGGCTGACTGATGTGGACTTTGGCTTTGTTGCATATAAATTTTTACAGAAAAAAAGTTTTCCAGGTGTTTTTATATTGATTTCTAGTTGAAGTCCATTGTGGTGAGAGAATACTATTTGTATCTTTCCAATCTTTCTAAATTCACTGAAAGTTGTTTCATGGCCCTCAAGTGGGATTCATTTTGGTGAATGTTCTACATGCCCTTGAGGAGCCTGGGGGTCCTACTGCTGTTACTGACTGTACTGTGTAAGGCTTCTGGGTCTCCACCGACTTTCCATCTGTCTTACCAATTACCAAGAGAAGGCTGTTGAAAACCACAATCAACTCTGGGTTTGCCTCTTTTTCCTTGAAATCTGAAACTTTTTGGAGCTCTGTTCCTTGGTACATATGCAGCATGATTCGGTTCTCTGGATAAACAGCCCTCTTTATCCGTGTAATAGTCCTTGCTCGTAAACCCACGCCGTCATGTTTAAAAGGGAAGCTCCAGCTCCCTTTTGGTGAGTCCTAGAACTGGGTGTTTCTCCACCCTTGCACTCTTCCTTGTGAATCTTGCAGTCGGTCTCTTAGGGACAGCACAAAGCTGGGTATTCTTTTTATAGGCACTGCTACAATCTCTGCCTTTTAACTGATGTGTCTAGACTATCTGCTTTTTTTTTTTAATTTAAATTTTATTTTTTATTAAGATACAATGTATTGTTGTCTGTGATCCGTCAGTCTTACATAACAGCCAGTGCTCATTCTATCACGTGCCTCCTTAATGTCCGTCCCCAGGGACCCCATCCGCGCCCCCCCCACCCCTCCAGCAGCCCTCCGTTTGTTTCCTAGGATTAAGAGCCTCTTATGATTTGTCTCCCTCTCTGTTTTTTTCCTCTTATTTTATTTTTCCCTCTTTTCCCCTATGATCCTCTGTTTTATTTCTTAAATTCCACCTATGAGTGAGATCGTATGATAACTGTCTTCTTCTGATTGACTTATTTCGCTTAGCAGAACACCCTCTAGTTCCATCCATGTTGTTGCAAACGGCAAGATTTCATTTTTTGATGGCTGAGTGGTATTCCTCTGTGTGTGTGTGTGTGTGTGTGTGTGTGTGTGTGTGTCTCACTTCTTCTGTGTATTTCACATCTTCTTTATCCATTCATCTGCCGATGGACATCTGGGCTCTTTCCGTACTTTGGCTATGGTGCACTTTGCTGCTATAAACATTGACTCTTTGCGTTTAATGTGAGAATCGATATGGTTGAGCTTAAATGATCTTGGTGCATGTTTTTCTATCTACCATCTGTTTGCCATTTCTTTCTTCTTTTTTCTCTTGTGGCTGGAGAGCCTCAAGGCCACAGCTCAGGGAGCGGGAGGGCAGACAAGAGTCCTGGTCTCTATGAGCGGAGCAGAGTTTGGGGTTCAGGGAGGCCCAGTGGTAAGAATGTGTGTCAGAGTCCGGAGAGAAAGCCGAACACAGAGGAAACATGAGGCATCAGGAGAGGGTCCCCGGAGTCTAGCGGAGTGTTACTCCTCACAGGTGCACAAGGAAGTGACCCCAGCGGCGGGAAACCACCGTGGGAAAGCAACAGGGACACTGGTGCCTCCCGCTCCCAGCGGCCACGTGTGCACTTCCACGGATGCGTGGGGCACAGAGCAGGCGCCCATGGAGCACCGGCGTATCTGCGGCTCCCTCTCCCCCGACAGCCTCCTGCTCTTACTACTTCCTGTATCCTCTTACTTGGAAGTAGTTTGTAGGTAAATTAGATCACTGATTTTTAATCCTTTCTCTCTTCTCCAAAACTAAGGAAAGCCACAGCGAGCCCTTGGAGCCCCTGCTCCAGCCGCACCTGACAGACAAGTTGTGACACGTCGGGGCTCCGTGACTGTTCAGTTTAGTGTTTAATAATGTTCCTTTGTGGTTTCGTCTTTGATCTGTGTCTTAGTTAAATCAGGGTTACATCATTTCTGGGTATTTGGGAACTTTTCTTTTTTTTTTTTTCGTTGATTTCTAGTCTACTTGTGCTGTGTTCACAGGACAGTAAGATAGCTCTGCGAGTGTTCAATCTTCTAAAATTTATGGAGACATTTTTTGGCCCCACATATGGTCTACCTTAATCATCATAGACTGTGCTCTGTAGGTCTTTCCACGTCTATAGGAAAGGAGGTATATTCTAGAGTCACTGGCATGGTGTTCCACAGAGGTCCGTAAGGAAAGGGACACGATGATGTCGGAGTCTTTAATGCTTTGATTTTTTGGGGTCTGGTGTTACTGCCAGTTTCAGAGAGAAGTGTTAAAAATCCATCTGTGACTGTGGACTTCTCTGCCCCTTTGGTTCCATCGAGTTTTTCCCTCATGCATATGGAAATTTTGGTATCAGGTTCATACGCATTTATGACTGTTCTGCTTTCCTGATGGATGGGGAAAGGTTTTCATTATCATTATGAAATGTTCCTTTTTATCTCTGGTAATCTCTCTTGTAGTCTATCTCGTGTGATATTAATGTGACTAGACCAACTTAATTGTGGTTTGCATAATCTCTTTTTTTCTATCCTTTTATTGACTTATAACCCACCATGTCTTTGTGTTTTAACTATTTCTTGTGGATTACAAATAGTTGGATCTTGCATTTTTAAATCTAACTGGACCAGATCTGCCTTTTAATTGAAGTATTCAGTCTGTCTGTATTTTAATATAATGATTGATAAGGTTGGTTGAAGTCTACCCTTTGCTAATTTGATTTTAATGGGTCATTTTCTCCCTTCTCTGCTTTTTGCTTTCTCTTGGGTTAACAATATTTTGGAATAGTTTTTAATATCCCATTTTAGTTTCCTGTCATTATTTAAAATACACATCTTTAGACTTTGTTTTTAATGTTTGTTCCAGGGACCATGATATGCACTTTTTCCCATTTTTTAAAAAATTTGTGGTAACATGCACAAATACAAAACTTACCATCTAATCACTTCTAAAGGCAGGGTTTCAGAGGCATTAAATATGTTCCTAATGTGCTACCATCACCACCGTCCACCTCCGGGATCCCTTTTGCCTGCTGCAAAGGGCTCTCTGTCTTCCACCGTTAAGTAGGATGTGAGCCCTTTCCTGGGCTAGGGAAGCACCCTTCTGTTCACGCATAGAGAATTTTTACCAAAAGTGGATGCTGAGTTTTGCCAGGTACTTTCCCCTCATCTGTAGGAACAGGGGTCTGCCTCTATGGTCAACTTCCTAACGTTCAACCATCTTGCATTCCCAGCACAAGCCCCGTCTGGTAATGATGTGTTTCACCATTTTATATATTGCTGGATGGGACTAACCAATATATATTCTTCTGATTCACCGATGTTCTGTTGGTGACGTTTGTGTCTTGGTTTCCGGGGTACATTGGGCACATTGATCCACTTAACGCCTCTGGTGGCCAGTGATGCCGGCCCCATAAAATGAGCTAGAAAGTGTTCTCGCCTCTTCCAATTTCTGGAAGAGCTGAAGCAGAATTGGTGTTATTACTTCTTTAAATGTTGGGGAGAAGTTGCTTTTGAAATAAGCTGGGTCTGGAGTTTTTGTTGTTGGAAGATTTTAATCTAAAAATTCAATTTCTTTAGCAGATATTGGCATATTCAGGTTATCTCTTTTGTCTTGAGTGAGTTTTGGTGTTTTGTGTCTTTCAATTAATTTGTCCCCTTCGTCTAAATTGAATTTATGGCATAGAGAGATCACCTTACTATCTTTTTAATATCTGTGGTGTCTGCAGTGATAGCCCATCTTTCATTTTTTTTTGATATTTACAATTTGTGTCTTTATTTTGTTCAGTTTGTCTAGAAAGTCATCAAGGATATTGATCTTGTCACAAAACTTTTGGTTTCACTTATTTTCTCTATTTTCCATTATACTAATTTCTGCTCCTATCTGTTATTTCTCTCCTTTCTTTGGGTTTAACGTGCTCTTTTCCTGGTTTCTACAGTGGGATCCTGGATTATTTACCTGATACTTGTCCATGTGTGACCCCCAGGTAATTTGGAGGTACGGTGTTTAATTTCCAAATATTTGTGGCTGTTCCAGACGTCTGTCTCTCATTGACTTCCAGCTAAAGTCCCTTACATTCAGAAAATGTACACTGTATAATTTTCACTTTTTTAAGGTTACTTTGTAATGGCCCCAGAATATGATTTGTTTGAATGAATATCCCATTTGCACTGGGGAAGCGTAAGTGTTCCGTTTCTGTCATTTGGAGTGGTCTCTAATCTCAAATAGACAAAACCAATGTGTGGTCCGGGTCTTCCCTAGCCTTACTGATGTTCTGTCTTATTCTATTGGTTACTGAGAAAGAAGTGATTAAGTCTTCAAATATAATTGTGGATTTGTCTATATCTCTTTTTGGCTCGATCGGTTTTTGCCTCACCCAGTCTGGAGCACTGCCATCGAGGGCGTCCGTATTTGGGGCTGTTAGGTCTTCTTTGTGAAATGATTCCTACATCACGAGGGGATGGCCTTATTCCTACATGGTCTTTTTTTTTTTTTTTTTTGAAGTCTTCTCTGTCTGCTATGAATAGAGCCACTGCCACTTTATTTTGATCAGTATTTACTTGGTATATCGTGTTCCATCTTTTTATTTTAAATTTATCAACGTGAGGAGCCAGCAAACTTTTTCTGTGAAGAGCCAGTAAATACCTATTTTAGGTTATGTGGCCACATATGGCTTTTGTCTCCTGTTCCTTCTCCTCTTCTTTGCAACTGTTAGGACTTGTGAAAACTGTTCTTTAAGACGGGGCATCGGCCTGTGGGTCAGTTTGCCGCTCCCTGTGCAATTATATTTAAGGTGCATGCCTTACCGACAGCATCTAACTGTGTCTTTTTTTCCCCCTTTAATCCAATGTGGTGACGTCTGTTTTTAATCACTGTGTTTAGACCATTCACATTAATGCAATTATAGCTATAGTTGAATTTAGGTCTTGACATTTTACTTTTCTATCTTTCTCATCATCATCATTATTTTTTGCCTCTGTTCCCTTTTCTGCCTTTTGAATCATTTGAAAATATTTTTAGTTTCCATTTATTTGGTCTATTAGCTTTTGGTCACACGCTCTTTGTGTTACTGTTTAACTGTTGCTTTAGGGACAACATACACACTTAACATTTCTCCAACTGTTTAGTGCTGAGGCTTTGCCACTGCATGTAAAATACAATCATAGGCTCCCCTTTACCATCTGCAGATTGTCCTGTCACCTTCTCTCCGTTACAGCTGTCACATGTATTGTATCCATCGACGTCACATCTCCCAATGCCACGTTTGCTTTTTAAAGTTATACGTATTTTAAAGTATGTCCCGCTGACATACTCACCGATACTTACCTTTGTTGTTGTTTTTCTTCATTTCTGATGCTCCGAGTCTTACTCCGTATCATTTCCCTTTTGCCCAGAGAACGTTCTTTCATATTTCTTTGAGAGCTGGCCTGCTAGTAAATGAACGCCTTGTTTTTCCTTTCGAGTGTGTCTTTATTTTGCCTTCATTCTTGAAAAATACCTCTGCTAGACTAAGAATTCTGAGTGGGCCATTCTTTGTGGCACATTTTTAAAGATATTGTTTTGGGGCGCTGATTGGCTCAGTCGTTGGACGTCTGCCTTTGGCTCAGGTCATGATCCCACCCTAGGATTGAGCCCCGCATCGGGCTCCCTGCTCTGCGAGAAGCCTGCTTCTCCCTCTCCCACTCCTCCTGCTTGTGTTCCTTCATCTTGCTGGGTCTCTCTCAGTCAAATAAATAAATAAAATCATAACAACAAAAAAAAGATGTTGTTTTGTTTCCCTATCTTTTGACCACTGTTTCTGATGACAAAGCTTTGGTCATTATTTCCCTCTAGGTAAGGGATAATTTTTTCTGCTTTCAATATTTTTCTTTGTTTTTGGTTTACTGTAATTTGATTTGATGTGTCTGGGTGTGGTTTTTTTTTAGTTTATCCTGTTTGGAATTCTGTAAGCCTCTTGAACCTGGAAATTTATGTCTTTTGATATATTTGGGAAGATTTGGCCATTACTCTTTCAAAAAACTTTTGTTGTTGTTGTTTTTTGTTTGTTTTTGGTGGAAACTGAGAATTTTAGGGCCTTTCAAAATAAATCCATTCTGGAGATAAGCTGTAATACGTAGGGCCTATGATTAACAATACCTTAACGTATGAACAACTTGCTAAGTAAGAGGGTAGATTTTGCGTTAGGTGCTCTTAGCACAGAGAGGGCAGGCAAAGTCCGAGGTGACGGGGAGAGGGCGGCACGGACAGGAACAACGGGGTCATGTGCATATGCTCAGCTCCAAACACACCAATTCTCTATAGTTTATCATTTAAAATATAATCTCTTACAATTTGTAATTTATAGATTATAAATCATTCAACGCATTTAATAACTATAGCTTTTTCTGGACCAATCATACCTCCAGAAAGTGGTTAACTTTTTTTCTGCACCAATTCCTTCCCTTTCTGGGGTTTTGATGGTGAGGGTGTCCACAAGTGCCCAAGATGCTTGGTTTTTGAAATCCTCTTTTTCCCTCTCAGGTCTTCAGACCAGACAGCATCTACTGACATCTTTCCCCGCTTCCTGTCACCTTCATTCTGCTCTTAGTCTACCCAGTGAGCTATTTTTAGATCCCATATTTTGTTTTCCTGTTCAGAAATATTGATTGGACTCTTTTAAAATTAACTTTTCTTTCACAAATATTCACGTCTACAGAAAGGCTGCAAAGATATGGAGTGTTTCCAAATACCCATCACCCAGTTTTCCCCAAGGCTAGCACCCTACGTGGCCATGGACCGTGGCACTTTTGTCCAAACTAACTCGCCGACACGGGGACAGGACTATTAACTCAACCCCAGACTTGCTTCAGCTTCCACCAGTTTCAACACGAATGTCCTTTTTTTGGTTCCAAGATTCCATCCAGGAAACCACATTGCATTCAGTGATTGTCATAGTTCTTCTTTCTTTGCCAAAACTTCTATTTCTTCCGTTCTTCTCAAGGCTGTGCGGCTTTGCCTCATGAAGGATGACCAGGACAGCTGCTGCTGGGGCTGCGTCTGCTAATTCCAGCATCTGGGTCACCTCAGGGTTGTCATCTCTTGATTGCCTTGTCCCTGGAGATTTGGTCAGATTTTCCTGGTTCTTGGAATGCTGAGTAATGTGGATTTTCATCCTGGACATTTGGTTTGTTTTTGTTGTGTGAGAAGACTGGATCCCATTAAAAATGCCCGGGAGGATGTCGATTTTCCCGCTCTCTCTCCCTGCCGTCCTCCACCCCCCTCCTCGCCTCCTGCGCTTCTGTGCTTGTTCGCAGGCTCTGTGCACAGCCAGGAGCCCCCCGCCGCCTCCCGCTCGCTGTCCGTTCAGTGTCCCCAGCGCCGGGAGAGGCCTGCCTCTGTCCAGTGCACATCCCGCAGGCTCGGGGGCTGGGGCGGGACTGCTGGGGGGTGTCCCTGCCTGTAGGGGTGCACACCGAAACCCCCTGCTCCCCTGGCCACCCCCCACCCCAGCTGTGGCCAGTGTGTGGGACAGAACTCTGTGGACACTCTGGGGGCCCCTGCGGAGCTCCGACGGCTTTCTCTCTGCCGGGACCCTCCAGCCCCCCGCCTGGCCTGAAGCTCCTGCTCTCTCCGCCCAGCCAGGAGACGCACTGAGTTCTGGGCAGGCCCCTCCTCTCTGCACTGCAGCCCACAAACCTCTCCACGCAGCCAGCTGGGCCAGCTGGAGGGCTCACCACATCCCCTCACGTTCTCTGGGACAGAACTCTCCGGCACTGCCTGTTTGCAGCAGCTGAAAACCACTGCTTTCTATGTTGTCTGGTTTTGTCCAGGGCGGCGGGGTGAATCCCGGGCCTCACACCCTCGCGGTGGGAACCGGTGGTCAGACCGACGGTAAGGGGATGTTACATGGTGACCTTGCTCCTTTCCTTGCCGGACACCCCCTGGCCCCTGTCGCGTGCCTCTCCTGTGCCACCACAGCCCCGAGCCCCACCCTCTCACCCCCCAGGAAGACCGCGGCACCCTGCAGGGCTTCTAGCCACCCTGTGCCGAGGGCTGGAGCCATCCCCCCGCAGAGAAGTCACGGGGACGTGCGTCACTCCCACGTGCTCGCACCCTGCCATTTCTAACTGCTTGTGGCTCATTAGTATCTCCCAACGGTTGTGTTTTCTAGTCTTCAAGAGTTGACACCTGCCATCCGTGGGTCTTTCCATGACCACGGACACCCTTTGACCCTTACGATCTCCTACAAGCTGAATCCTAGTACCCTGTTCTCCTTTTTTGGATGAAAGGGCCGAAGCTCAGGGCCACGGGTCACAGGACCAGGAAGCAGCAGAGCAGGGGTGGACAGGCCTGCAAAGCTGCACCTTCCCCTTGCACAGCAGATGGGAATGTGGAGTCCACCCCACGGAGGCGGGCTTTGGCTTTTCGGGTCAGACACCTAGGAATTGTGGCCCTGGAGGTGGTTGTTCTCTCCCGCCCTCCTTAGAGCCTCGGGACTTCATGGGACTTGACCTGATCCCAGCTCCAACTGGTGTTTGGACGTGTGTGTGTGTCGGGGGGCAGGGCCCCGATGAGCTGCCAGTGGAGGGCTCTCTGAAAGGTGTGAATTCAGCCTGTCTATCGTCAGCTCAAAACTCCTCAGGGACTCCCACTACTCTTAGAATAGAAACAAGTGCCCAGTGGCCTGCAAGTCTGTTTGCGCTCAGCTGTGCTTACCACACCACCTCCCGCCACCGCCTCTCCCGACGCCTGTTTCTCTTTTCTAGCCAACTGGCCTCTTTGCTCTCCTTCCGCATGTCATGGCTTCCACCACCCCAGGGCCTTTGCACACGCAGTTCCCTCTGCCTGAAATTATTCTTCCATGTTCTGCATCATTTAATACTCACTCATCCTTGCAATCTCAGTTCCGATCTCATTTTCCTGAGAAAAGCTTTCCCCAGGCGGCCCCCTCCCGTGCTGTGCCTGTCCCCGCTATTAAACCACCGTCTGTGGGTTATTTATTTACAGCACATTTTCTTACCGGAGCTGGGGAGGAAACGGGACTGCGTTGTTTTGCATCCACAGGAGGAAAGGGCCCTTCCTTGGGGACCCCGCAGGCTGGCAGGACTGTGTTCCCTGGGCCCTTCTGACCTGAGGCCCATTACCACTGGAGCGCATTTAATTGGTCTCTGAAAAACTCTGGGGGCTAAAAAAATAAAGTCTTTGTGGCCCACCTGTGCTCAGAGCTTCCCTCTGACGCTTGCCAGGGCAGCTGGTAACAAGTGTGGGCGCCCGAGTTTTGCCGGCTGACCAGGGATCTCGGAGGCTGAACCTCCGTGAAGCCACCACAAACCCTCACTTCTGAGCAGCCGCAGGTGGGCCACAAGGCAGGTTCTGACGGCCCCGTGCTGAGCGCGGCCCACCCCGCCTTCCCGCAGCTGGGAGCCCGGCCCGAGCTGCCCTCCAGCCGCTAAAGGAGGGGCAGGTGCAGCTAGGCCCGTGGGAAGGCACGCGTGGGGCAGGGGCTGGGCTGGGGGCGGGGATCAGGAGCCAGGCTGGGAGTCCTGTGTTGAGGGTCTTGTCCCCTGGCCCCCGCCTGACACACATGCCAGCTTCCCCAGCCCCACACCCTGGGTGGGAATAAGATCCCTGGCCACATACTAAGCAGACCGCTTATGAGACATTTATTCCCATGGGTGCCCGCAGCACCCTCATGGTTGCTCCCAGAAAGTGAGCGTTTGAGGTGGGTCTTGGGGGGTCCTTCCGGCACCTCTGCCTCACTCAACCCAAACCCCTTGGGTGCCGGGGGCATGGTCTACTCCTAGCCTCCCGCAGCGCTGGTTCCCCCTTTGAGGCCACTGGAAACCACCTCAACCAGCAGCGGGGTTCCCACAGGAAGGATGAGCTTTGCAGGGGTTGCATACAGTTGGCACTTAATAAATACTACTGGACAAGGAAGCTGTCCATCACCCCACTGGACCAAGCTTGCTCATGGACACCAGTGAAAGCCAGCTAACCTGCTGGAGGAAAGGGACAGCGTTGGCATTCGAGAGAGGTCTGTAGTTGGGGACCTAAGGCCGCGTCTGTCATCAGCGGGGGGATGGGCGGAGTCTCCCGCGAAGCTTGTCCCAGTCCACCATCTCGGCTCCGGGCCCCCACATGTCCCGGGTGCTATCGCGGCCTCGGAGCTTTCCAGTCTGGGGGGTTTGTTTTTGATTTTGTTTTCCTGCCTGAAGAAAGCTCTCGGGACCCCAGCGGGAACCTAAGGGCAAACAGTCCACCTGTGGGAGGTCTGTAAGATGCGCGCCATCCCTGTGGGAGGTCTGCAAGATGCCCGCCATCCCTGTCCCCCCAACCCCCAGGATGGGAAGGGAGGGCCGGGGCCGTCAGGAGGGAGAGCAGGCGTGGGCTCGGGAGCCGAGCCTGGCTCCGGGCATGGGGTGCGGGGCTCGCAGGATGACAATACCTCACATGTGCGTGGGGCCTGGTACTTTTCCAAGAGCTTTTAAATGCATTATCTTGTTGGAGGCTCATTTGAGGCAAGGACCCAGAACCAGCCTGGAAAACAACTGATTTACCGAATCCGAGCGGAGAGGAAGCCGAGTGCAACGTGTGTGTGTTTTTGCTGAATCTCAAACCAAAACAACCTTTTGTTAAAGAACAAACAAATAAACAAAAATTCTGAACACCAATTCACCAGGGAACACCGTCTGAACAGAGGTTCTGGGCAGAGAATCACGCAGCAAATCTGAATTCCACAAACATGTCCTCAGGGAAGGGTTGCTGGGGCCCCAGACGTGCTCGGGAGGGCCCCCCCCCCTCCAAGAGCTTTTAGGGGCCGTGTGCACTGGGGACAAGGTTGACCCTGCCAGGCAGACCGCAAACATGGGGCCCTCAGGAGGGCCCACAGAGGGGGGCCGGGGAGGGAGCCCCAGGGGGAGGCACCACTCAGGGCAAGAAGGGGCACACTTGGGGCATCGGGCCGTGCTGATCCTGGGTGGGCGCTACATTGCCCATTGGGGCAGCCCCGGAGGCTTCCTGGAGGGCGGCCGGCCCCATTCGGACTGAGGCCGTGAGGAGGGCTGGGATTTTCCGAAACGATGGAATGATCAGCATTTCCAGAACAGAAAGGATTTCATCCAGTTGGAACTGCTTCTTTGAAATAAGTCCATTTCCCCGATTTGGGGGGGGTGCACATAGAGGGGAAGTGACAGCTGGAAGTGTGTGTGGGAGTTTGGGGGTTAGACAGGTTCTTGTGACCCAGGCCGCATGGGAGGTGCGACCCCCCCACTTGCACCAAGCGCGGACCCTGGACCCACGGATCCTCCCAGGCCCAGGCCCACATCCTGTGTGTTCGCGAGGCCACCCGAAGGCCTGGCTCTCTCCCTGCTGGAGACGGACTTCACGAGCCAAGGACGCAGGGAGCAGGGCGTGAGTGGATGGAGAGAAGCCCTCCTCTTGCCTGGGCTTCCTGGCTGGGTCCTGTCAGCCTCTCCCTGCCCTAAGGACCGGCCCTGAGCCCTGGGCTCTGCAGAACTTTCCGGCCCCTGCTCACCCTGCTCCCAAGAACCATCCTGCTCGGGGGAGTTCAGGGCCTGTGTGCCCGAGGCCCTGGGAGCGCGCCGTTGGGCTTTACTGTCTCTGACACAGGCAGCAGCAGGGTCTCGCTGTCAAGGCGGGGGGAAGCTGGCTGGCTCTCAGCCACCACCGCTACCCTTTTCCCAAAAGGGACATTCCCAGGATTTCGTCCTTCATTCCTGCCTACAGGGCGACATGGGTTCGGCTCCAGGCAGGTGCATGGCCCCTTCCCTGGTCAGGCGCTGGGGACCCCCAGACCCACCCGCAGGAGGTTTTGTGGGCTGTGAGGCCAGTGTTTCCTTCTCTGTGCCCCCCAGAGGAGTGGGGCTGCTCCTGGGATGGGGGTGCCAACGCCTACAGGTCTCCCCGCCATCGGCAGGCCCTCCATGTGGGCAAGGGTGCTGGGCACTCTGCACCCACACCTTCGGGTCCACGAGCTGAGCAGCTGCAGTCTTCACCGCGCCGCTCCCTGGAAACCACGATCGAGTGGACCCGCCAGTACCCACCTGCCCCCCACTGCTGGCCGCCTTCTGACCCTGTTGCTGGGGCTCCAGTGCAGCCCCGGGAAGCAGCCGCCCCATCCTAAAGCCCTTTGGCCCTTGGGAAAGCCAGGCCTTTGGCTCACCCCCCACAGTCCCCCTGACGCCAGGCGTGTAGGCTAGACCTTGAGCCTGCAGCTGGTCCCCAGCTGGGTCCCTGGCCCTGAGGCTGCCTTTGTGCCTGCACAAGGGAGACTCAGTTCGTCCCCGCTCCTTGACCCGGCACCCTGCAGCCCCCTGGTGGGGGGAGCGGACAGTGCCAGCTGCCTGGAGAGGGAGCTAGACCACCTCCGTGACCTCTGCCTCCCCCAGGGCATCTTGGGGAAGCTGGAGAGAGCTGCCCACTGCAAGGCCATTAAGCAGGCTAATGAACCGTGAAGGCTCCTGGCCCCTCCGGTCCCCCAGGGTGCGTCCCCTCCGCTCGCTCACGGAGCCTGCTGCCCACCTAGCACCTTGTGACTGCTATTCTTGTCACTTAGCGTGTCGGGCCGTGGTTTTCCCAGACGGGGCTGGGGCCTCAGAGCTGCTCCTTGCCTTTTCCGGGCCCAGCTAGCGCTGAGCGCAGCAGGCAGCTCATAAATATTTGCTTGGGATCAGGCCCAAAAGTCACCTTGATTTCCAGAGTGAGGGAAGGAACTTGGGAGTCTGGGGACGCTTGTGGAGGGGTGAGGCGGTTAGCGGGCCGGGGCACAGCCCGTAACCTGTGTCCTCTGTCCCCGGCAGAGGAAGTATGGGCAGCTTCTTCCCTGCTGGTGGGTGCCCGAGTCGCTGAAGGCTCACTGGGATGGAGTCTAAGAGGGGACAAAGGCCCCGCCTGCTCTCTCACCGGGGCTAGGGGGAGGCTGGCCCCCAGGCCCCCTGCCTCACCGGCCACAGCTGGACCCAGGGAGGGCGAGTCTCCTGCATCTGTGTCCTTGGGCACCAAGGCTATGCCCAGGGGATGTCTCGGGTGGAGGAGACACACCCGACTCCGTAGTGCACTTGCCTGGTGATGTGCGCAGCGGGGAGGGTGGCCTTCCCTGCAGACAGCAGGAGCGCGGGAGGCCCCCACAAAGCTCCTGCGTCGTGAAGCCTCAGGAGACCAAGCCAGCCGGGGCGGGCAGCCATGGACCCGAGGACTCCGGCCCCCGCTCCCAGCCCTTCCCAGGCCCCAGCCCTTCCCAGGCCCCAGCACTCTCCGCGGCGGCAAAAGCGAGGTCACCAACGGCCTCTCAGTGCTGGATGCTGGGTTTCGAGGAGGTGGGAATGCCCAGGGCCTTGGAGCCACGGGCGGGCCGCCGGGTGGAAGACAGGAGACAGAGGCCAAGGTGTCCTGATGCAGCCGTATTTACTTCAACTGCCGGGGTATCCTAAGGGCCCGGAGCCTCCCCTTGTGCCGTGAGCCTGGGTCCCTGAAACAAGTCACGGCTACCCTTCCAAAGGGGCAGGGCTCCTGGGGGTGGTGGCAGCCCTGGCTGGAACAGGGGCCTGGGCTCTCTAGCAGGCGGGGGCCGCGTGTGGGGCCAGGGGCCAAGGACAAGGCCATGGGCACCCACTGTGTCTGGAGCCTCCAGGGTGCAGGGCCCGGGGCTGTGGGAGGAGAGTCTTCGCGAGCCGGCAGGGAGGCTGGGAGGTCCCTGGAAGGGCAGCAAGTCCCAGGGCTGCCCCCGACCCACCCCCCGCAACCCTCCAGACCCTAAGCTGTCTTCTAGGACAGAAGTAGGAGCTGCTTCTATCACCGTGACAACTAAAAAGAAAAACAAACCAAAGCCTATCTCAGGTGTCCTCTTCCGACTGCTTAAAATTCATCAGTGCAAAGTGAGGTAAAGAGCCGGGTGCTGGGGGCCAGGAAGGGGCCGGCCTCACACGAGCCTGCGCCTCTTGGAGTCCCTCTCCACGTCGCCCTCCTGGGCATCCATCTCGCAGCCGAGTGGGGACACCAGGTTCAGCAGGGGGTCCTCGGAGGCCCGGCCGAACAGCGCCAGCAGGAGTGCCACGCCGAAGCCCGTGGCGCGCTCCCCCTGTGGGCAAAGAGCAGGCTGGTAACCCTCTGCTAGGCAGAGCCGGACCCCCCCAGCAAGCCCCTCTCTGCGGGCAGGGGCTCCCGGTCCCTCCCCCACTTGTCCTACGGTCCCCCTCCCGCTCTCCTGTCCCGGGACTCAGCAGGGGGCAGCGTGGCGCAATGGCTCTGCGCACGCCGGTCCCAAGCCCCGGGTCTTCTTGGGTGGGAAAGGGGTTGCTGAGGGCCCTGGGCCTCCAGGCAAGGCCAGGCTGGCCGGAAAAGGACACCCAGCAGCCCCTCCGTTTCCGGAGCGGCGGAGACCAGAGGTTGGGGGTGCAGGCACCCCTTGCGGTCGACCTGTGGAGGTTGGGCCTTAGGCAGTGTGACCCTAACATGTAATGCTTCTGACGAGTTCCACCAGCAGCCAGAGCCGGCCGCGGATGCACGAGGGGGGGAGCAGCCTGGCCAGCGAGAGGGGCGTGCGGCGGGGTCGGGGCAGCGGGGACAGGCAGGCACCACGGGGCAGCCCGGACTCACAGCGTGCACAGGGGCGGCGATGTCCACGTGGACCCAGACCCCAGGCCAGTCAAAGCCGATGTGTGAGGCGATGAAAAGGCCGGCGCAGGAGCTGGGGCTGTTGTCCCGGTCCTGGGGGGACAGCAGGACACAAGGTGACCTTTCTGCTCCCGGCAGCGGGGGCGTGGGGGAGGGGCATCTGGGGCTGCTCCCGCTTGGACCTAAGTGGGCACCCCTGTGCCCCCTCGACCACCCACTCTCCAGACACCACCTCCCCTAGTGGCTGCAAGAAGAGACCTCGGGAGTTGGGGGTTCCCCAGTGCTGGGAGATTGCACAGAGGGACCCCGAGGACCTTGCATGTGGTTTAAGGGGTCTGCCTTCACCCTGGCGTGATGCTGGAGTGGCGAAGGAGCACAGCTTGGAGCGGGGACCCCCAGTGCCCAACACAATAGACCCGTTGCGGGGGAGACCAGAGAGAGCCACGTCCCCACTCTGGATGCTTCCCTGCTGCGTGTGGATCTGGGGCCCCACAGCTGCCACGTCTTGGGTCCCTTGGGCGCCCTGCACACCTACCGCCACGGAGTTCTTCATGTCGGCCACGGCCGAGGTGAACTCGCTGAAGTGCAGCTCGGGGCAGTAGACCAGGGGGTGCACCAGGTCCCCGCATCTCCTCCCAGCCTTCACGCAGGCCGCCTCCCACTCGGCGCTGTTGGTGAGCACTGCGGCGTGGTACTTGCCGGTGGCGATGCCCTGGGCGGGAGGCGGGGCCGAATGGAGCACAGGCCAAGGAGGGAGAAGCCAGGAGAGGCCACGAGCAGCAAAAGAAGGAAGCAGGAGTGTGAGCGTCCCAGGGAGGACGGTCCCTACGCTGTCTGCGCCGCGCTGGGGGCCCGGGATGACATCCCCGGCCTCCTTGGCCAGGCCCTAACAATTAGGGGACTGCACCTGCCTGGTGTAGGCCCCCCGCCTCCCCCCGGGAGTCAAAGTGGCCCACCTGAGCTCCGGTCAGTGTGGCCATGTCCAGGATGATGTCCGCACCCAGGTCCTTGGAGGCGTAGGACACGCCATCCGCCAGCACCAGCCTGCCCTCCGCGTCAGTGTTGTTGATCTCCACGGTCCTGGGGCACAGCAGAGACCCCAGCTCAGGGATGGCACTCCCTGGGGCACTGTGAGCGAGTCCCTTTGGAACTGGGGAGACTCTCTTTAGAGCCCTCTGTCCTCTGGCTCCCCAGTCTCCCAGAGGCAGGGCTGTGCCCATCGCCTAGGACAGCGCAGCACCAGGGCTGGGGGCAGATCCCACCCCACTGCCCTCCAGGGGGAGCCAGGGAAAGCCGCCCCGCCCCTTGCCTCGTCTGTAAGATAGAACAGGGTTGTGTGGGCAGCATACACTACACTAGGCTAGCCCTTGGCACACAATGCCAGGCACTGGGTAAGCGCAAAAACGGAAGCACCTCTCTGGGTCGCCCTGGGGGCAGGCCCCTCGCACGGGGAGCCCAGCGGGCCCTCCTGCTGTGGACCTGGGCCACCTGCTCCTCCAGCTTCGATGCGATGACTTCTAGGTATGTCCTTACATAGCTAAGAAGCAGTCCAAGGGCTGACCTTGAGGGGGAAGTGCAGGAAGGGCCCCAAGCAGGGAGCGGGGGGAGGGGCAGGGCTTCAGATGCACAAAGAACCTTCACCCTTAAGGTTGGGATGAGCTCATCCCACAAAAGCAGGCGGGATCCTACACTGGGAGCCCAGCGCCCTGTCCGGTGATGCGGGTGCCCCTCCCCAGGCTCCTGGGATGGTGCCCTCCCCAGGGGATGCGCCCCAGCTGACCGGCCCAGCCCTGGGAAGGAGATGGGCCCCCTGCCAGCTCCAGCCCGGGGGTAGCCAGGGAGTGAGGGGAGCCAGACATACTTTCCTGAGTACAGCAGGTGGATGTCGTCTGGCCTCGTAGCGTTGGGACCCACAGAGTTCTCAGCCAAGCAGAACACAGCGTGGAGGTTGTCTTTGAAACCCTGGAGGGAACAAGGTACACGTGGCCGTGCATGGAGGAGGGAAGAGATCTTCTACCCTCAGGGACAGACGGACAGACAGAGCCCTGGGGAGCAGTCCCGGCAGCCCCCAGCTGGGGAGTTCTATCTCCTCCATCAGAGCCCACCCAACGCAGAAACGAGCCCACAAGTGTGGCTGGGCTTCCGGCTTTAATCCTGGCTCAACCAATCACCCAGCAGAAGGGCCAGGCTGCTGGCTGAGCACCCTGGCCTCTTGTCTACAAACCATGGTCGGTGACCAGTGTCTCTCACTGCACAAGCCCTCTGCGCTCGGCACTGCCGCACAAAAGCAAGCCACACACGTATAGGTGCACGGGGGCTGGGGAGAGTTGCCTCACAGAAACTGAGGTGGGAAGTTAGTTTTCTGATGCCCAGACATGACGCCTCTACATTGAGAGACGTGCATGAAACAGGCTGAGGCGGTTTCCGCCCACATGGGTCCTAAACCTGCCCCAGAAATCCCCAAGCAGGCCTCGCCCAGGTGGCCGTGGTAGGGGGAGTAGAGGTGCCACACCCAGTCCCTGTCCCTGCCTGTCCTCTGCTCCCACACCCGAGCCCATAACCAGGACGCATCTCCTCTGGGCATGGGGCGTGCCAGGCCCCTCCAGCAACAGTGATCCTTCCCCCACCAGTTCAGAGCCCTCGGTAATGGCACACACAGGCCTGCGGCAAGGGCCGGAGCCATGGCCCCGGGCAGGGATGGCTTTGAGCTTGAGCCCAACACCCAGTGCCCGGGAAAGCACCCCGCCTCGCTTCTCGGGGGCCACGACACCGGGCAGCCCGTCAGCTCCAAGGTACCCCCAAGAGTGGCTGGGATTAAATGAATTGTGACAACATGTGGTCTTGAAACCATGTTTCAGGTGGGTGACCCCTGGGGCTCTGAAGCTAGAGAGGCAGGTGGGCCTCACCAGGGAAGGAGGGGAGCCTCGAAACCTTCCCAAAGAGCCAAGTTGGGTCTGGGCTGGGAGGCGAGAGGAGTTTGCAGAGCACAGGAAAGCGCTACATAAAGGTGGGACAGCAGGATGGTGAGGAGAGACCGCGGTCCCCAACCTGATCCTGTTGGGTGCCTTCCCCCCAGTTTTGGACTCCGAAGGTCTGGGGGGGCTGCTGTTCTGGTGTGGGGTCCCTCTTGGGAAGGCCAGCTTAGAGGGTGCTATGGGCCTTGGGCAGGGGGTTTCCGAGCTCAGGTTGCAGGCATTGGGGTGCAAGGGCGAGCCACACAGGTCTTGGGATCCCCAGGGGGACCACAAAGCTGCAGGCAGCTGAGGTTTTAGGTACGTGAGGCCTGGAGCGTCACGGCCGCCCCAGAACCAGGTGCCCCCTGCTCCCAGCAAGCCCAACGCTGCATCGCACATCCTCTCCTTTTAAAAAACGTTAAAGCATCTAATGTTGAAATAATTTCAAACTCACAGAAAATTTCGCAAAAATGGTACAAATGATCCCTGGATACCCCTGACTGGGACCCCCATTCCCTCCAGGGTGAATGCCTGATGTGCCCTGTGTGCTGGTCTGCACTGCGGAGTCATCACCGACTTGGGGATCGGGTCCAGTCCAGGCACATGGACTCGGCCATCACCTCAGTCTCCTCAATTTGCGACTCCTGGGGTCCACCCTCTGTCTTTGGTGACCTTGCGCTTCACTGCCTCCTGGGGCCTGCGCTCCCCCCACACACTCAGCAGGACGCCCAGAGACCCGCCACTTACTCCACTTACGGTGCTGTCTGCCCCGCAGTGACTTGCTGTCTCCCTCCTCGGCGCGGGGAGGTTCTCTGGAGAAACAGTGCTCCCCTCCCCCACTTACTTATTTAGTCAACGCTTGGTTCCTACTTACAGTTGTGCCGATTCTTAGGAATTAAGAGTGGAGCCTCTAGAGAAAGGACCCAAATAAACAAAATCATGAATGAAAGAGGAGAGAGCACAACCCACACTGAAGACATAAAACTATAACAACATATGACAAGCAGCTATGTGCCAACAAATTAGGCAATCTGGAAGAAACGGATGCATCCCTGGAAATGTATAAACTACCAAAACTAAAATAGGAAGAAATAGAAAATGTGAACAGACCCATGTCCAGCAAGGCGACTGAAGCAGTCATCAAAAAATCTCCCAACAAACAAAAGCCCAGGGCCAGACGGCTTCCCAGGAGAAATCTACCAAACATTTAAATAAGAATTAATATCTATTCTGTTAATTCTGTTAATTAATACCTATTCTGCTGTTTCAAACAGTAGAATGGAAGGAAAACTTCCAAACTCTTTCTATGAGGCCAGCGTGACCTTGATCCCCAAACCAGACAAAGACCCCACCAAAAAGAAAAATTACAGACCAATATCCCTGATGAACACGGATGCAAAAATTCTCGCCAAAATACTGACCAATAGGATCCAACAGTACATTGAAAGGATTATTCACCACGACCAAGGGGGATTTCTTCCTGGGCTGCAAGGGTGGTTCAACATCCCAATCACCGTGAAACAATTCATTAGTAAAAAAAAAGAAAGAAAGAAAGGACAAGAACCATATGAACCTCTCAACAGATGCAGAAAAAGCATTTGGCAAAGTACAGCATCCTTTCTTGATCAAAATTCTTCACAGTGTAGAGATAGAAGGAACAGACCTCAATATCATAAAAGCCATAGATGAAAAGCCCATAGCAAATATTCTCAATGTGAAAAACTGAGAGCTTTTCCCCTAAGGTCAAGAACATGGCAGGGATGTCCACTCTCACCACTGCTGTTCGACATAGTACTAGAAGTCCTGGCCTCAATGATCAGACAACGAAAAGAAATAAAAGGCATCCGGAAGTAAGTAAAGAAGTAAAGTCAAACCCTCCCTCTTTGCAGATGATGTGATACTCCTCCATGTGGAAAACCCAAAAGACTCCACCCCAAATTGCTAGAACTCATACAGGAATTCAGCAAAGTGGCAGGATATAAAATCAAGGCACAGAAGTCATTTGTATTTTTATACACTAACAATGGGACACAAGAAAGAGAAATTAAGGAGTTGATCCCATTTGCAATTGCCCCCCAAAACCATAAGATACCTAGGAATAAACCCGACCAAAGAAGAAAGCAATCTGTACTCAGAAAACTATGGAACACTCATGAAAGAGATTAAGGAAGACACAGAGAAATGGAAAAACGTTACATGCTCGCGGATTAGAACAAATATTGTTAAAATGTCTATGCTACCCAGAGCAATCTACACATTCAATATAATCCCTATCAAAATGCCATCAACTTTTTCACAGGGATGGGACAAATAGTCCTAAAATTTGTAGGGAACCAGAAAAAAACCCAAATAGCCAGAGGAATGTTCAAAAAGAAAACCAAAGCTGGTGGCTTTGCAATTCCAGACTTCAAGCTCTATCACAAAGGTGTCATCATCAAGACAGTATGGTACTGGCACAAAAACAGACACACAGATCAATGGAATAGAGACCCCAGAAATGGACCCTCAACTCTATGGCCAGCTAATCTTCGACAAAGCAGGAAAGATTATCCAATGGGAAAAAGACAGCCTCTTCAACAAATGATGTTGGGAAAATTGGACAGTCATAAGCAGAAGAATGAAACTGGACCATTTTCTTACACCATCCATAAAAATAGACTCAAAATGGGTGAAAGACCTCAATGTGAGACAGGAATCCATCAAAATCCTAGAGGAAAACAAAGACAGCAACCTCTTTGACCTTGGCCACAGCAACTTCTTGCTAGACATGTCTCTAAAGGCAAGAGAAACAAAAGCAAAAATGAACTGCTGGGGGGCGCCTGCGTGGCTCGGTGGGTTGAGCCTCTGCCTTCGGCTCGGGTCATGATCTCAGGGTCCTGGGATCAAGCCCCACATTGGGCTCTCTGCTCAGTGGGGAGCCTGCTTCCTCCTCTCTCTCTCTGCCTGCCTCTCTGCCTACTTGTGATCTCTCTGTCAAATAAATAAATAAAATCTTTTTAACAAATGAACTATTGGGACTTCATTAAGATAAAAAACTTTTGCACAGCAAAGGAAATAGTAGATAAAACCAAAAGACAATGGACAGAATGAGAGAAGATACTTGTAAATGTCTTATCTGATAAAGGGCTAGTATCCAAAATCTATAATGGACTTATCAAACTCAACACCCAAAGAACAGATAATCCAATCAAGAAATAGGCAGAGGACATGAACAGACATTTCTCCCAAGAAGACATCCAGATGGCCAATAGACACATGGAAAACTGCTCCACATCACTCAGCATCACGGAAATACAAATCAAAACCACAGTGAGATCCCACCTCACACCAGTCAGAATGGCTAAAATTAACAAGTCAGGAAGGGACAGATGCTAGCGAGGAGGTAGAGAAAGGGGAACCTCCTACACTGTTGGTGGGAATGCCAGCTGGTGGGGCCGCTCTGGAAAACAGTGTGGAGGTTCCTCAGAAAGTTGAGAATAGAGCTACCCGACAACCCAGCAAGTGCACACTGAGTATTTACTCCAAAGATACAAATGTAGTGATTCTCAGGGGCCCCTGCCCCGCAGTACGTTAGAGGACAGCCCCTGCCCCCAGACTGTGACGGACCCCGGACTGCGGGTGTGCAGAGCACGGAGACGGTGGCCCCGGGTCCCGCTGGCACATACAGCAGTCCCACCACGTGGCCCATAGATAACCTCTGCTCAGGGGTCATGGTGACGCAAAGGAAGACTACTGGGAAAGGGACCCAGGAAGGCCTGTGCTCGTGAGCGGGGTCCAGGGCCCAGCATGGTGGTCGTGCTCTGCCATATGGTTTTAGTCAGATTTCTTCACAGAACAAGCACTCATGGGGGGGCCTGATACAGCCAGAGCCTGAGTGACCCGCATGGCCAGACACACTCAGGTAGAGGCCATGTATCCAGGCAGAGGGGACAGCCTCATGGGAGGTGACACCCCAGGGAGAGGTGACACTCCTCGGGAGGTGACAGTCTTGGGACGTGACAATCCCAGGAGAGGATACCCTCAGAAGGGTGACAGTCCCCGGAGAGGTGACGCCCCCAGGCAGAGGGGACAGGACGGGCAGCCCTGACAGAAGACAGGAAGCTCCGGGAGCCCAGGGGCGCGCGATGTGGCAGTGAGAGGAGGGGCGAGGCATGCAGCTGTGGGGACTCAGGACACGGGGGTCGGGACCTGGGGGAGAAGGGACAGCTCACAGCAGGGGGGCAGGGCTGCACTCACCTGCTTGATGGCAGCTCTGAAGGCCCCCAGGATGGCCGCGGCGCCTCCGCAGTCCCTCTTCATCCCCGGCATGGTGGTCTGGGGGGGCACGGAGGGGACACAAAGTGAGCGTGAGCAGGTGTCGGCCCCGCCGGCCACAGTGCCCCGCCCCTGCCCGGCCCCCAGGGGTGGCTCCCCCAGACCTGTGTGACCCACAGAACCCAAGAAACTCCCACTGGTCGAGTGGCTGGTCTCCAGAAGCCGTGGGACAGAAGGGCCAAAGGCGCTGGGCTCTTTCTGCCGGAGCAGGGCTCTGGGGGGCTACCTGATGAGCCGGAGGTGGGAGGGAAGGGGACCTGGGGAGCTGCCCAGAGCTGCCACGTGGGCTGTGGCCTGGCTCCTCCTCTCCGTGGTGTCCGCCTTCCCATTTCCCTGGTTCCTATTCCTCAGCCCTCGGCCGACAAGGATGCTCGGACCCTCACCCTGACAGGAGCCATGGAGACTCCTCCGTGCACGCCCCTCCCTCCTTCCCGCCACCACCAAGGCCACCTTTCTACAGCAGACCACCCTGCCGTGGTCACCGCCTGGCCTCGGTGACACTTTCGGCCGCGGCTCTCTCTGCTGCTTGACGTCACCATCTCAAACAACCCGCTCAGGTTCATGTGAACTCTTCCCCAATGTCACAACCCGCTCAGGTTGGTGTGAACTGTTCCCCAATGTCACAGTCACGTCCGATGCCACCCCACCGCGCGCTCTGTTGGTGTCTAACGAGGGCTGTGAGCGCCCAGGGTCCCCTCCCGCCGCAGAGGGAGCTGCGATTTTCTACAAACGGGTTGAGAGTGGTTATGCATTTTTACATTTTATAGGTTCCCAGCTCTAATTGACAAGTTCATACTCTAAATTAACAACAGGTCATCAGATGTAGGATTTGGGCTTGAAATGGACAGAGTGATTTTTTTGAACCCTTATCGGATGACACAAGCCTTGAGTTTTAATGGAAAGTATTTTTAGACATAAACCGAGCTGCTTTCATAATTAAGCTGAGTGAAAACGACCCAGCTAGCACTATCGAAAATAAGCTGTCTCTTTGACCTAATCGGCGAGAAAGCGCAGGATTGTTTAAATGGTGAAAACGGGGCCTCAGATCTGGAAATCAAACCAGTCGCGAATGGCCCCTGCGGAAGAGCTTGAGTCGGTCACAGCAACTGTGTCTCGCTGCCACCGGGGCCGGAACAAACGCCAGGCGGCAGGTGTAACTCAATGACTGCACGAGCTTTGCCGTGTTGCTCTGATTTTTACGAAAGAGATGATTTCCGGAGTCACACAAGGAGGTCCCCTGCCTGGGTCGCGGGGCTGACACTCCCACGATGCAACAGAGCGACAGCGGGTCGCAGCCGCAGCAGGGACGGACCCTGGACTCGCCGCTGACCTCCAGGGAAAGCGAGCAAAGCCCACGCGGCTCGGGCCTCCTCGCCGAAGGGCTGCAAGGACAGGTTTTCCCAAAGCTCAACCTCGGAGCGCCGCGGTTTGCAAGATTCCCTGTGACAGACCGGACGGAGCGCGCAGAGCGCCCCCGCTGTCCCCCGGCCGGGCGCTCCGAGTGGAAGCTGGGGACAGTTGCCGGGGCTCCGCTCAGCTGGGCTCTGGGCTCCAGAACACGGTTTCGATTCAAAGCACAACTGACATGGGATGGGTTATTCGGACTCAGGTGTCCCACGGACATTTTCTTAAACAGCAAAGCTAAGGGGTGCCTGGGTGGCTCAGTCAGTGACCTGCCTGCCTTCAGCTCAGGTCATGATCCTGGGGCCCTCGTTTCAAGTCCCGCATCGGACTCCCTGCCCAGCGGGGACCCTGCTTCTCCTTCTCCCCCCTCCCTGCTCGTGCCTTCTCTCATGCGTTCTCTCTCGCTTGAATAAGTAAATAAAATCTTTAAAAAGTAAAAAAAAAAAAAAAAAGAGCAAAGCGAACCTTTCATTTCTAGGAGAACAGCAGACAATACTTGGTGCCGGAGGGAAAATTCGAGATTTCAAGCAAGAGAATCACCATTTTGAAAAACATTTGAAAAACAGAAAACTCAGTGATTTTTCAAAGTAAACGGATAGTGGTTCCAACTGTGACTTTTAAAATTACCCTGTGTTGGGCCACAATTTGGAGGCCTGAGTAACTCCATGAACGAGGTCTTTCGGGTCACCCATGCATGGTATTACGCAATCACGCTGTCATGGTTCAAGGTGGACGGTAGTTACTAAGTAACAGGGTGCAAAGGGTCACTGCCATGGTTTCTGATCCCACACCGTCCCTCGCCCTTCAGAGACTCCCGCTTGTCGAGTTTTGGTGTAATAGCAAAGAAGAATGTCCATAGTTACGTCTAAAGGGCACTAAACTCTTTCTGCCTTTTCCAGCTACAAAGTGAGTGAGAGCAGATTTTCTTTTTGTGTTTCAACTCAGAAAACACATCACAAGAGACGCCGCGCAGAGGCAGACACAGGATCTCGGTTGTCTTCTATCGAGGTCGACAGGGAGAGATCAGCAAGACGTGAAACCACAGTTGTTTTCATAAAGTTATATTATTTACATGAACATGCAAAGGATTTGCATTGTTATTTTAAAATAGATTATTAAGTATCTTTCCCAGTCTTCATTTCTAGTAGGGTAAACATCACTCTGATTAAAAAAAAAAAAATCCCCTTGGGGTCAGTGCTTGTTAAGAAAGAAAGGGGGTCCTGACACTTAACACATTTGAGACCTGCATTCCCACTGATCTTGATTTGCCTTTGAAGTCTTTGGAGACCGAATGGTCTGGTGTCCCCAGCAAAAGGACTCATTCTCAGGAGCCCCTGCTTCTCACTCTGGCCCTCCAGCAAGCCAGCATCTATCTGCTCGCAGAAGGAAGGAGCTGGGACTCCTACCCACCAGTGCTCTGCTGCCTCAGGGACAAGAGCCGGCATGGTGGGTGAGAGAGGGCTGGCCAGTACCAGGCGCAGCCAGAGGGTCGCACTGGCTGTGGGGTCTGAAAACAGTAATTCCTCTGCTAAAAGTCAGTCGGCCTGTTGTCATCAGGGGTGAAATAGTTCTCCCGAAAAATCTAAGTGAGTTCTGATCATATAGACAAGAGGTTCAAACCCAACTATTCTCACCGCTTATCCTCTGCCAGGTACAGGGCTGGCCGGACAGGCGGGGGCTACGTGGTGTGCCTCCCAGCCGACAGCGGGGCAGGCCGGCGTCTACACTCCCAGTCTACACAGCCGTCCTGCCTCCGACAGTGACTCCGAGCAAACCCACGGGTGCAGGGAGCTGGGGCCTCCCGGCCTCCCTCCAGCTATGGGAGCCCCTGGACTCCTGGTTAACACATTTTTACTCCACGGACATGTGAAGGCCGCTAGAAACGGAACGCACGGACAGCATCACGATTTCTGGAGCTCCTTGGGCAACAGGGTTTGGGGCTGTCTCTGCCAAGTGATCCTTACATGAAGGACTTTTCCTGGGTACCCTGTACAGGTCGCTTCATGCGATGGCAATGTCCTAATTCACATTAATAGTGTTTTCGGATCAAGCATGAGTGCAGGTAGACCGACCAAGCTCTGTCTGTGTCGTACACGTAGAGAGGTGCGAAAGACCAATTCTGAGGAAGTCACTGACAAATCTGTGGAAGCCAGGGCTTTCAAACAGAAGCTGAAACCTATGCCCTTGACCACAAGAGACCAAGAGGGAGGCAGAAGTTCTTTCCATCCAAAAAAAATAACATGAATGTGATTTGAAAGTGTTGATCTATTCCTGTTTTAAATAATATTTAAATATTTATTTACTTACTTATTTAAGGATTTTATCTTTAAGTCATCTCTGGCACTCAACATGGGGCTCGAACTCAAAACCCCGAGATCAAGAGTCATGGACTCCACCAACAGGACTGGTCAGGTGCCCCTGTAATATTTATTTCCCTTTTCTCCCTGGCATGATAATATGTACGGAATTCAATAAAGGTGAATTCACTATTGGTGTTTGTTTTTAACCTTTACTATTGAATCATTTCCTGATCAGGCCTAAAAATCCTGCTGTTTATGGGAGGAGGGATGTTAAAAAAACCAAACAAACAGACCATCCACTCTAGGTACCAAATGGACCAGACAGGCTAGCGGCGCAAATGGTAGTGGACAATCTCCCCGAAATAGCGACCGATACCAGGGCCAGGTCAGAAAGTGCCTCTTGGCTCCAGCGGGAGGCCTCCAGGCAGAGGTGGACGGCCCACACCACCGGATGGCCTCAGTTTACAAAAGGTCAGATAGCCCATCTTCTGTGAGAATTCTTCCCGTTTTTTACATGTCAGTAACTAATTCAAATTATAGACCAGCCCTTGGGCCAACAGGACACATTTGGGCACCGCACCAACTGCCAGCTCTCCACGACTACTCTGCATGAGCTTAGCCTGTCCTCTGTCTTCCAGAGCTTTCTCTCTGCGAAGGTTGGCTCCCCTCTTCCTGGTTTCCTGGGGCCCAGATTTCACACGGCCGCTCCTTCCCAGCCCTTCTCGGTCTTGGCGCTGCAGAGCCCAGTCCAGGCCCGGTGCCCAGTGTTGCTCAACCCAAGTGTGTGACATGAGCAGATGAAGACTGTCCTCCTCCTCTTCCCGGGGCCCTCCCGGCCCCCCGCACACAGCAGGCCCGGACGGGCTAGGGGTGGAGGAGGCAGGCAGGCAGCTCAGAGGCAGAGCGGAGCCCTTTGTGGCCCAGCCTCCTAAGATGACCCTGCATAAGGGCCCCCGGTAGGAGAGACTTCTGCCACCAGGCCTCACGGGAACACCAGCAGGTGGCTTACTTGTGGGGCCAAAGCCCCGTGGCCTTCACCGAGGACCTGTTCTCCGAGTGGGCTCGTGCAGACTTGCACGAAGCATTCTGTCTGCGGAAACCCTGATGGTCGTGGGGACGCCACCCCACACCTTTTCTTCAGACAGAATCAAGATTCCTCGAACCGTGCCTCCTTGGGCTTGTTTTCCAGCCTTTTAATCATTTCTTCTGCTTTTCTCTGGATCCTGTCCAGACTTTTAGTTTCCAGATCCCTGTTCGGAGCGCAGACGAGATACTATGGCCCCTGCTGGCGAGGAACCGGCCCCGCCGACTCTTCCGAGCCCCTTTCGGAGATGTATGCCAAGGCCCCAGAAACCTTGCTCGCTGTCTTCCGCTGGCGCCTCTGAGAGCTGACGAGGCCACCGAGAGCCTTCCCCATCCAGGGGCCCTGCCCAAGCCCTGGCCCCTGCAGCTCACCTTCCCTTTGATGCTGAGACCCCCGGTGTCATAGACGATCCCTTTGCCCACCCAGGCAATGGTCTGCGTGGCTCCTTCTGGGGTGTGGCTGAGGACGGCCAGCGCGGGGGGGTGGACAGCAGCTTTGCCAACACCATAGATTCCTGCAGAAAGCACAGGGAGAGGGTCAGCTGGGCTCAGGTTGAACTGAGCAGACAACTCCCAGCGGCCCCCCCCAAAAACAACAGCTCCCCCCCCAGAAATATCTGCTGGCCTGTGACTACTTCTCCTGGAGCGTGTACAGTCCCCGCCCGAGCTCCCTGCCCCCTCTCCTGCCCCCTGGCCAGCGTGGGATCGGGGAATGCAAATTAGTTCCAATGCTCTGGGACTGCAAACGAATTCTGTGTGAAGTATCGTTAGGCAAGAAAACCCGCTGAGGAAAAAAAAAAAAAAAAAGAAACTGTATCATTCCCAGAAAGAAATGAACAGGACTGCAGAATGAAATGATTTTTGGATAATGCTTCAAGGCCACTCCAGCCCACGCTCGCTCCCCCCTCCCTGAGCCCTCTGTGCGCTCGGCGCCGCACCACCCCCTCCGAGCCCCCTCCCACCACTGCCTCACTGCGGGGTGTACGTGCCCCGTCTTCTCAAGAAAGCCTCTTGTGGGCAGAGACCAGGCCTCAGGGTCCCCCAGGAAGCGAACTGAACGATCATTAACGTCAGGATGAGAGCAGATGATGGCCGCCCGACAAACGCTCATGTAATCCTGCAAAACCCGCTGTAAACGCCATCTCCTCGTGAAGATTCCCTGACGTTCGTAACCTCTCCCTCCACTTGTTGGTTTGTGTTGGTTGTGCGGCAGGCCCCTCGAGGATCGCCCCCACCGATCCCTGCCCCCGGGGTCCCCTCTCAGCATGGATGGAGCCTTGCGCCTTGCTCCTGGATATGGCGGAAGTGATGAGACACCACTTCTGAGACTAGGTTGCCCAAAAGACCTGCCTCCTTCTTGCTTGCTCACTTTCCCTCACCCAGAAAGCTTGCTTTGAGGGGATCAGGAACAGCCAACAAGGCCCCCAGGCCTGGTGACAGCACCACAAGAGAGACTGGCTGGGACCACATCACCGGCCCCAGTTGAGCCTCCAGATGACAGCAGACCCGGTCAAGGTGCTGGTCTCCGCCTGGGAGAGACCCAGGGCCCAGGACGCAGCCCAGCCATGCCTCATTCCCCCGCCACCGGACTGTGTGTTTCCTTCTGTCACTTCCTTCTGGGGTACTTTGTTTGGTAGCCATACATAAGGAATGAGGTGACTCTTCCCCAGCCAGACTGAAAGTGCCTTATCCTACTTGTCACCATGCCTCCAGCGCCTGGGCGGCGGGGGGTTGGGGGAGGGGCGGGGAAGATGGGTCTGGTGATCAGGAAAGGCCCTCTGAAGAGGTGGATTCAACCCAAGACATTCAGGGTACAATGGCCCTGCTGTGAGAGCATCTCGGGGAAGGACTCCAGAGAAAGAGAGCCGCGATACGAGGCCCTGATGTGCACGTGCGCTCGCATGAGCAAGGAGCAGAAGGGTCCTATGAGCTGGCCCAGGCGGCCAGGGCGGCAGCCCTCGTGGACAGAGAGTGGGCCGGGGAAGGACTTGGACACCGCGGCTTCCAGAATCTGAATCAGCGCTCCTTTCTCCCCCAGGATGGTCTGCTTCCCGAGGTCTGGCCTTGGGGTCGGACAAAAGCTGGCTCCTTCCATGGGAAGCTGGAGGCCACCCAGGCATGGCCCACGGCCACCCTGCCACCCCCGGCGCCTGGGACCCGTCCTGAGGCCACGGCCCACGAGGCCCAGCCCTGCCCACCTCCAAATCCTCTTGCCTTCAGCTGCTCGTCTCGGATGATCGTCGGGGTGATGCCCAGATCCTTCCCAACTTTCTTAATCTCCTGGACACATTCATGGAAAAAACAACACGAAGACACATGAAGAGGGCTTAAGTCAAGGCGAGGGTGAGGCTCGGGGCCAGGGGGAGCCGAGAGGAGCAGGCCCAGAAGCCAGGGCCTCCGCTCGCCGGGCCGGGAGCGCGATTAAAGCCAGGACAGAAGGTTCACCCTCCGAACAGCGACTACTTCCTGCAGACGTGGCTGCGGTCCCACAGAGAGACCTCGAGGAGAAGGCGCAGTCCTCCCTCCATCCGCAGAGGCCTGGGGACCCTCCCAGCTAGGTGGACAGCAGGACGCCGTCCGCAGCAGCCCCAGGTGTCCCCGGGCAAGGTCGCCTCCAGCCCGGGCTATCACCTGACTTCCTTGGCGTCTACCAAGGATTTGTCCACCCTGGTCCCGCCCTGGCATGACTCCCCGGGGCCACGAACCTCGAGGAAGGTGTCCGTGTTCATCTCATTGCAGGGAGTGTCCACGATGCGGGCGGCCAGCCGCACCCCTTCCGTGGCATTTGTTAAGCACTGGGAGAGAGAAACCAGAGGCTGTCACTGGGACTTAGGACCCGGTAGGAAGGGCTGTCCCTCCCGGTCTGCTCCCGTGGGATTGTAGCAGTACATGTCACTGGGTGGGGGGGTGGTTTCAGGGCGGCTGACGGGGTGTCGAGGTCAGGCGGAGATAAGACTCACGTGACCTGCTGTTGTCTCCCCCGTGTCTGTGACCCCCCGTTCCAGCCACAGAAAGTTCCACATGGCTCTGCATCTCGCCTCCAGGTTACACCAGAACCCTTCAGCCTGGCGCCTCCAGCCGCTGTCCGTGAGGCCCGCCTTCCTTCCCAGGCCTCTTCTGCTGCTCACTCCCCTCGCCCTGGGGGCAGGTGGCCCGCTGCCTGGCCCTGAGTGCGCGCTGGGCATTCCTACTTCGGGCACCTGCCAGACATACATCCTCTCTCGGGGGAAGTGCTGTCCTTTGCTATGAGGGGAATGTCTGCCTCGCCCTGAAACTCCTCTGAAGCCCCCTCCCATGTGATGGCTGCAGGAGGCTTCGAGAGGCTCAGGTTCTGTGAGGTCAGGAGGGTGGGGTCCACGATGGGATGAGCGTCCTCAGAGGAAGGGGGAGGGAGGGCACAGCCAGAAAGCCACCGCCCGCAAACGCAAACCGGGGAGGGAGTCCTCAGCACAGCCGGCCCGATCTCAGCCCCGGAACCGACCCGGGAGGGACGCCTGATGCTGGAGCCGGTCCGCCCGCGGGGTTTGCCTGTGGCTGCCACAGCCGACCCGTACGTCCTCCCTCCTCCTCTTGTCGGGATCCCAGTCCTCCTCTGTGGTCCTTCTTAAAGGCTGTGCCCTCCAGACGCTTCTCTGGACCCTCCCAAAGGAGGGAATGTGCTCTTCGTCCTGCGTCCCCGGCCCGCTGGCCCCCTTGTGGCCCTCCAGCCAGGGGGGTGGCATTTTCCTGACGTGAGCCCCATGGAAGCGCATCACAGACTCCCTGCCTTTGTGTTCCCGGCCACTCGATGCCACACGGCTCTGGGCACAGGGTGTGGAGGGAAGAGCGCACATACCCTGCCTCGTGCAGCAGCCCAGAGCCCAGAAGGGAGCAGAGACCCAGCCCCGTACCCGCACTCCACCTGGCACCAGGGAGGCCCTCGAGACGGGCGTCTGTGCTCCAACATGGGGGCCGCCCGAGGCCCTATACTGGCCGCCCTCTACGGCCCCACCCCTACTTTCTGGAAAGAACGTGTGTCCCACATTCGCTTCGGCGCTGATCCTGGAAGGTCTCTGCCTTCTCCTTCATGCCTGCCTCCTCCTGCTTTCGTTGTCCCCTGCCCTGCCCCGGTGCCCACCCCCTGCCAAGCGTCCGCCGCGTGGTGTCCAGCCACCCCTCCCGGCGCGCAGGGAAGAGGCAGGACTGAAAGAGCAAAGCCGCAGGGCGGGGGGGTGCAAACAGCGGGGAGCTCATCGTTGCCGTCCTGGCTCCCCAGGGTCAGCGAGGGCCGGCCCCGGGTCCAGTGCACCAGCCCGGCTGCCTCCCAGGCCCTGCTGATGAGCTCGGAGAGCTTCTGCCCTCCCAAGGTAATTAAAGCCCCGAGCCTCAAAGGCAGAGATGCAGGACTTGACAGTTCAGATATGAAATGGGATGGCGTGGTCCCTGCCGCCTGACAGTGGGCTCTCCTCTGGGACGTCGACGGTCCCTGTGTGTGGGCGTCACGGAGCCCATCCACCCCTCGTCTCTGACCCAGCGTGTGGCCACTGTCTGGGAAGCGCAACAGGGCCCTAAGACTCGTCTCTAAGGGGGCCGGGCGCTCACCTCGCAGCCCTGCATGGGCTCAGAGGCCCCGGCACTGCCTGGCTGGGCGAAAGGGCACACGGCCTCTGTGGGGAAGCCCGGGGGAGGCGCCCAGTGCCCCTCCACCACTGCAGAGCCCTGCAATCTGGGGGAAGAGCCCCATGACCTTAGGAAAGAGCCCCAAAACCTTGGGAAAGAGCACCACGACCTGGGGAAAGAGCCCCGAGACCGTGGGGAAGAGCTCGTGCCTTGTTGTCCCCCAGGATGGGTCATTCGTTCATTCATTCATTCCATCCACATCTCCATGAGCACCTACTGTGTGCCAGGTTCCACACCAGACCCTGGGAATTCAAAGGCGTCCAAGGGACTCCTGTCCAGCAGAGAATTATAACACCTCACTCCATTAACCACCACGGCAGAGGAGGGCGTGAGAGGCCACAGGGGGCAGAGGACTTGTGAGGGGCTGATGAGGTCTCTGCAGTATGGAAAAGGCCACACGGGGTACCTGAGGCTCCCGTGCTCACAAGCCAGGACAGACGGGCAAGAGGGCTGGCAGATGGCGGCAGCGGTGAAGACCTGGCTCTGTCCCTTGCCGGTGTGGCCCCAGTGAGTCACCTAACGGCCCTGAGCTGCCTCGGTCTGCTCAGCCCTATGATGGGGAGCACAACAGGTCCCACCTCTTAGGGCTGTCTACGCGAGCTGCGGGCTGCAAGGAAGGTGGAGGGGAGGCATCTGGAGGCAAGAGCAGTGAGGGGGCTGCCCCAGTGGCCCAGGAGAGCCGCGGGACGCAGTGGGGAGTTCCGCAAGGCAATGGCAGTGGCAGAGTAGGACACGCTGGATGTGAGGGTCGAGGAGACTCACCCACCCACTGGCCCTCATCACATCCTGGGCCCACACTACACCAGAGACCAGGTCCCTGCCCTCCCAAGGCTCCCGCCCCAGGGCAGGGCACAGAAGCCAAGCCGAGATGTGTCACGTCCGTGTGGACGGCACTCGGTGGGCAGAGGGCCTGACGCGGGCCGATGGCAGACTGAGACCGCTCAGGCCTGGAGCAGAAGAAGCTGGGGAGGGAAGCTGAGGAGGACAGAAAGTCCACCGGGGTCAGCGGGAAGGGAAGAGAAGGGCTTGGAGAGCGCGGGGGGGGGGCAGTCCCGGGTGTGCTCAGGTCTGGAACTCAGCAAGAAAGCTCTGCAGCTAGAGGGGACAATGGTCGTCGGTGCCCGTCGGTGGGATGGAGCCCACAGGCGCTCGGAGAACGCAGAGAAGACAAAACGAGGGTGGAGTGTGGGAGCACTAGGGACGGGGATGGAGAGGCGGCAGGCTGTAGGGCCAAGGGAAGGACGCAGGACTCTGGGCCGGGCAGACCCTTCCAGAGGGATGACAAGTAGTCAAATCCAGCAGACAAGACCCTAAAAAACAATGTCAGGATGCGGGGCGGAAACTCGGTTTTGGTGGGCTGAGGGAGAAAGAGAGTTAAGAAAGGCAAAGCAATTAGACCGTGTTTTTTCAAAGTCTGGAGATCAATGCCAGGAGAGGAGCCGTTGCACGATGGTAGGGCCGGAAGCATGTGCTCTGCTTCCAGAGCGAAGAATCCAGGTGGAGGAGGTGAGGGGTGCCGGCGTGGGACAGCGGGGGGGGGGGGGTAGGAAGGACAGCCCGGGTCTGGGTGGGGGTGGAGAGGGTGAGGCCATGGCCATGGGGTCTGGGACACTTGCACACTCAGCCCAGACCAGGACTCCTAGCCTGGAGTCCCTCCCAGCCTTGCTGACCTCAAAGGATTATTCTGAAGATCCAACGAAACAACACGTAAAAGTGCACCACAAAGGGGAACGGACACACGCGCGGAGAGGATGCTCAGGCTAAAACAGGAGAGGGCCCGGCACTGGGTCCGTGCCCAGTAAAGACCACCTGAATCCTGACAAGGAGTCCCACCCCGAGGGAGGGGCCGGCTACCTGGGTCGGGAAGGCACAGAGACCGCTGCCCACCCCCCCTTCCAGCGGCTGCAGCGCATGCTGGCCGGGGACACGGGGCGAACATCTGGACACCCACTTGCAAAGTGGACACCTCCACAGGCCCGTTGTCTTGTCCCACCAGGAAAAACTCCACCGTCACCGTCTTCTTCTCCGTGCGCCGCGCAGCCCCGGAGCGGTGGGTGAAGAGCGGGAAGGCCCGGGCCAGGGCGCAGGCAGAGGCGAAGGCATCGGACCGCTCACAGACCATCTGCAGCACAGAGGGGCAGAGCCCTGAGCAGGGGCAGCCCCGCGGGAGCCACACCCAGGGAAGAGCTAGGGCCCCAACAGAGCCCACACGGGGACGTTCCCGGAGCCACCTCTCACGGTGGGAGAAAGAAAACGTGTGCTACCTGGTGCAGACGGCCTCCAAGACGGGAAAGCAGGATGTGGAGGGGCACGGGCTCAGGATATCTGGGTCTGGGTCTCAGATCTACCACCAAGACTGACCTGGGGAAAATGGCCTGGTCCCTCGACCTCAGTTTCCCTATCTGTAAGCAGGGCTTATGATGTCATGGGTTGTGGCAGCACGTCTACTCGGAGGTCCCATGAGCCGGGGTGCTGTGCCGGCACCGGGGCTGAGCGACGGGGACACACGCTCCCCACGATGCGAGGGCGGCCCCGGGCACTCACCAGAATGCACCGCTGGGTTCCAGGTGGCAGGCAGGTGCGCACCAGTCGGGTGACGAAGTGGGCGGCCGAGGGGCTGTTGTGCCGGCTGACCCTGGAGGGCAGGGCGGCCACGGTGGCACAGTTCAGGTACAGGGGACAGCTGTCCGTTGGGTTGGGGTTGAGCATGCTTAGAGCAGCCTGCCAGAGCTGGACGGGAAGGGGAGAGAAGAGACACAGACGCGGGACTTCACCAGCCCGCACGCCGGCAGCCGGGCCCTGCATGCGCTCGCTGGCCGGCCGACAGGCCGCGGCTGCAGCGTCCCCGGGGCACCCACGGGCGGTGATTAAGATGTGTGGCCTCTCGCCGCAGCTCAGCGAGTGTGTCTGCGGGCACTGGTCCACCCTTGTGCGATTAAGCCGTGCGGATTTCAAAGGCCAGGCTGGGGGCCGCCGGGCTTCACACGCTGCGACCCCGGGTGCCGCCGGGAGGGCTTCCGGGAGCGGGCGGCCGGCGCCCCCCCCGCAGGGGCCGCGCGGGCCCGGGCCCTCGAAGGCAGAGCCTGGGGGCGGCTCCCGGGCCCCCCCGCACCGCCCCGGTCTGGCCTCGCGCCCCCACGGGGTCCGGGCGGGGCCTCGGTGCGGCCGCGCGGCCCGCTCACCTCCTCGGTGACCCGGGGCTGCAGCTTCCCGCGGACGTAGCTCCAGGGCACGCGGTGCAGGTGGTGCAGCTGCCCGAGCACCAGCAGCGGCCGGCTCTGCGGGTCCGCGTCCCCGGCGCTGGCCTGGAACTGCAGCCCCACGTTCGCCATCTTCCGCCGGCCCGCCCCCCCCACCCCCCACCGCCCGGCCGCCGCCCCGCTCCGCTCGGGCTCCGCTCCGGCCCGGCCTCGGCGCCGCCCCGGCCCTGCCCGGCCGCCCGGCCCCGCCTCCCCCGCCGCTCCGGGCCGCTCGCGAGACGTGCAGGGCCCGCCCGGGGCGCGAGGGGGCGCCGGGCCGGCGGGGCGGAGCGGGCCGCCCTGACCCCGGCCGAGCCCCGGCCCACCCCCCCCCCCCCCAACCTCCCCGGGGCAGGCCCTGACCCGCAGGCCCGAGCCGGCAGGCTCCCGAGCGGCAGACCAGGCCCAGGCCCCGGGTAGGCCCCAGAGCCGGCAGGCTCCAGGCCCTGGGCAGGCCCCGATCCCCGGGGCAGGCCCCAAACCCGACAGGCCCCAAGCCCTGGGCAGGCCCCAAAGCCTGGCAAGCCCTGGCCAGGCCCAGGCAGGCCCCACGCCCCACAGGTTCCCCGGGCGGGCCCTGCCTACAGAGTGAGGAAACAGCTCTCCAGACAGCCTTTGCAGGAAGGGGCCCTGGTCCCCAGCCCCCGCAGACACTGGTGGCCCTGACCTCCAGCAGGTGCTGAGCGGCCCCAGGCCCAACCGGGGTTCCACCCCTGTGGTCCTCACCAGACCACTGTCTGCAGGAGCCCAGTGGGCCCAGCTGCCCGGTGGTCCTCGGTGACCCCCACACTGACAGGCTGTGCCCTCACCACACCCGCAGCCGCCTGTCAGGTTTGGATGGGCTGCCCCGGCACACTGGGCACATCCACAGCCCCTTCCTCTTCATTTAATGGGTTCCCTGCCGCCGATCGGGTCCTCACTACCGTAGGCCTGGACTTGAGTCCCGGCTCAGGATGCGGGTTCCCACCCAGGTTACTGCTCCTGGGATGGCTGATCAGAAACTCGGGCATCCCCTTGTCCAGTGGCCCTGCCCCCCTCCCTCCCCATTCTAGGAAGGACCATCTGGCCCCAGTGGGTGCGCGCTGCCCCCTGCAGCCTCCCACCGGCCTGGGGAGAGGGGAGGGGACACAGAGCCAGAGGAGAGGGCAGCACCGGAGCCAACTGCCACGGAGGAGGAGGGAAGGCTAGTGAAGGAGGGCGACCGGAGGGTGCTGGGGCATGTGGTGGGTGGTGGGGGGGCCCTGGGTGAGGGCAGAGGGGGCACCGGTGGGTGGCGGGTGTGCCCTTGGCGAGCCATGACCCAATTGAGGAAGCCCCACCAGGACCCATTTAAAAATAAAGATCCTGCCCACATCCTGATTGCTCAAGGGCCTGTTGGTACACCCCTCTGTCACCTCTAGCTACTTCCATGCGCCACCGTTCTCCTTTCGAGTTTCTTTTTCATTCTCAGCCTTAAAAAAAACCAGCACTGCCAACTCCTGAGCACGGCATCCAAGGCTTTTCCAAAGGCATGGACTTCCCAGCACCCCTCCCCCACTCCCTGACTTGCAGCCCACCCAGGGGCCAGAGCTTTGTCTTCCCCGGCCACACCTGTGTCTCCCCCTCGGTCCTGAACCCGGGTCCCGGCTGCAAGGTGGGTGCTCGACAACATGCCCTGGGGCCAGAGAGCTTCAGCATTCTGAAGGCAAGGCTTGTGTCCCCTTTCTTCTGCAGGGTCTAGCATAGAGCAGGTGCCAAAAACCTGGCCGCTGAGTGAGTGAGAGGAATCCCTTCGAAAACCCACAGCTTTCCCAACGTGAAAGTCAACGCTAATTGGATCTTATTTTCTTCAAAAGATTTTTACAGCAGCTGAATGTTTTCACACATTTGTAAAGGGTACGAAGAGCGAAGAGCAAGAGCGTGTATGAAGATCTATCACTCTTTCTTCTGTTTGCAAATACGCTGCAGACAGGCCGAGGGCACTCCAGCCGTGGGGTGGGGCGCGGGGGATGCCCTCAGAGGGTGAGGGGTGGGAGCGGGGCCCTGAAGGGTGAAACAGGACTTCCACAGACACACAGGGCGGGGGAGGGGCCCGGGAGGAGCGCAGAGACCGCAGAGACCCAGCGTGTCCACAGGGCTCCGAATCCTGTGGGTAAGAACGCAGGGTCCCAGAGAACAGGCGAGGGGCGGGCTGTGGGGGATCGCAAACTGGGAATTCACTCCACAGACTTGTGCTTGCTGGGGAAGGAGCCGAGACGCATTTTAGCAAGCCAGGTCTGGCGGGTTTGAGCACAGGGAGTTGCCGGAGGGGAGAGAAATGGTTGGTAGAGAGATCATTCTGGAGATTCTTTCCTTTCAGAATTCTTCCCTGTGTGACAACAGACCAACTAACCCCCACGACCCCACGGAGGGATGGAGGAGATGACTCAGCCCAGCCAGCATTTATCGAACACTCATGCTGCACAAAGCAAAGGAAATGTTAGATGCTTGTTAAAAGCAAATAGTTCTGATTTTAGTTCTTAGCACCCCCTCCCCACCCCCCCACCCCCGAGTCAAAGAAATCCAAACCAAACAGAACGCTGAGGAGTTTTCCACTTCGAACGCCTGCCAATTTCCTCAAGATGTAGCTTGTGACAGATACAAATATATTCCAGGAAAGTACTTTCCCCTTTGCCCTGCAGACCTCGGAGACTCCAACACAAATAAGCCAGGCAGCACTTTGTCTAGATAAGTTTTTATGAAGGTCTTAATCCACAGCTCAGGATGTATTTCACTGTCAATGAAAAATCCACCTCAATATAATTTTCTTTTAAAAAAGAAAAGAAAGAAAGAAAGAAAGAAATTTCAAAACAACTTACCAGATCTTTCCTGCAACCCAAGAAGTCACTTCTGATTTTGACGAGGTGCGGTTCATTCCGCATTCAACCGGGCGTTCAGACTTAGCATTTGAGGAACACGGCTTTAAAAACTGGGAGGAATCCGCACGAAGTCCCCAGGACTTATTAGGAAGCTTCTGGTACAGTTCACATTCTAGAACACACTTTCAAGCTCATGTCGTGCAAGATGGCCCTGGGTGCAGGAAACGTGTACGTATCTATTAATTTCCAGCCAGGAGAAACATCTCCTCTACTGTCTGCGCACACCGATTGCCTCGAGATGCTCGGGCCCATGATTCTGATGTGAGAAACACTCATTCCCTTGGAGCACTTGTGGCTGCTTCCTGGTATTTTCACTCGTTCCTTTATTCAGTATCTGTTTGTTGAATATCCGTTTCTAAGAGCTCCAGGCCAGGTCAGGCTTTTGGGGATACAATGGCCGCGGGAGCAAAGACAGCAAAAAGCCTCAGCAAGCCAGTCCCGGGGAGAAGAGCTTGGATTGAGCTATCTGAGGACAAGTCCCGGGGTCCAGGACAGTCTGATCCCTGACAAGGGAGTGGTCCACAGTTCTAAAGGGCATCGTGCGTTTGGACCAGTCACACGCTCACGTGCACACATGAAGTGTGCATGGGAAGGACGCCGAGCCGCAGAGTTTGAACTTGACCTTGTGGGCAACAAAGCCAGTGGAGGTGCCTCTGTCGCAACTAACGGGAGATCACGGTAGGGTTCATTCCCAGTGGACAGTGATCTGCCACTGCACCTGCCCGGAGCAGGAGGAGGCAGGCTCCGCTCCCCGAGCTCCCGCTGTCCCCCTCCGTGGAGCAGCTGGCCTGGAGGTGAGCCCCCAGGGGACAGGCAGGCGAGACCCCTGCACGAGCTCCCGGGACAAGGCCTGTGCAGGGGAGATCGGCGCCTTCCCTCGCCACATCAGGGGGTGCACCTCGGCTATAATTTGTGAATTGCGTCTGGCCTGCCACCCAGAAGAGTCATGCTAAATGCTCCCTGGACGGTTGGAAAGGAACCCATTGCCGTGAGAAGCACATTTCTCTAGAAACTTTTTTGAAAAATGCATTAACTTATGGAAACGCTGAAAAACGACTATAACAAAGTCTTGTATACCCTTTACCGATATCAGATGTCGGTGTGTCTGTGTGTGTGCGTACATATATTTTTTTCCTGCAGTTTAAACTTAGTTACATACACTCTAACCTTAAATACCTCAGCGTGTATCTATCTCTTAGGAACACGGACACCATCCCACACATAATCACATACCCCGATCATACCCAAAGAAAATTAACATCCAAACAATATGATTATCGAATACACAGTCCACATTGCAATTTGTTTGACTGTCCCCAAAGTGTCCTTCATGGCCTTTTGAAAACCCAGAATCTAAATAAGGACCAGGCGTTCCGCTTGGCTGTCAAGTCTCTTTGGTCTCCTTGAATCCAGAACAATCCCTGCCTTTGTCCTTCCTGACATTGACGGGTGGCGTAGAAAGTCCCGCAGTCTGGATTCGTTGGGATTGTTTCCTTGTGATTAGATTCAGGTTAAACACGTCGTGTTTGCCACCGTATCTCACCAGGAGCCACGGCACCCATGTGTCTCCCGTGACTGGCTTTTTGGTTCAAGCGGGATCGGCCTGATCTCAAACGGCAAAGGGCCGTCACCCCCTCATAGTTAATGGTGTTCAGCTCAGTCTCCTCTTCAAAACCCATGCAGACTCAGGCCCTGCCTTCTCCTGACCTCTCCCTGGAAGCTTTTGCAGCTGCTAAGGACGGCTGCCCAGGTCTAGTACTGCTTGCAAGAGGCTGACTTTCTAGCTGATCAACCCTTCCAGACCTCCTGCCTCCCCTCACCCCCTGGAAGGACTCACATCATCTGTGGGGTCCCGGGCAAGAAGGAAGGCGCAGAGCTTCATTTCTAAGAGAGAATTTCACGACGGTGGGCACGCAGGATGAACCTGAAGACGGGTGGGTGTCACAGTGGGCGGTGGCTGTGGGCTCTCCAGTTCTTTCCCTGCGTTTGGCTCTTTCGTGGTCCCTGGCCCCACTCGGGCCAGCCAGGGCCTTACCAGGCCGGCACCCGTGTCCTTCTCACATGTTCCTATCGGCCTCTGAGGACCGCGATCCTCCCTGGAACAGTAAGATGGACCCCAGGCTCACTCTGCCCCTTCCTGGCCCTGTAGCGAGAGTTGGGCAGGCCTCACAGGAGCCCTGGTCTCCTTGCGGTCGGGCGGGGATGGGGCACGGCTGCTTAGACTTCTATCTGGAAATCCAGTTCTGCCTGTGCAGTGCGCGCTCTGCACTCCTGGGCGGTCGCTGTCTCTGATGCTTTCCGAGGAGTGTCATGTGTGCGTGTGGTTCCTTGGAGTCGACGCCCGTGCTGCTGGGCTCTTCCTCACGGGTCCTACCCCATGTGGGTTCTTCCTTCTCCCACGCTGAGAACCTGAGTTCCCCATCACCCTCCTGTGGATCCTCGGCTGGTCTCTCCTGACAGCTTCCACTCGCAACCCCAAACCCACCGCCTTGCAGTCCAGAGTCTGCTCGTTCTGCTTGTTTAGGGAATGATCCCACCGGGATACTTAACACTTACTTCGCCTTTGTACGGTCTGATACCTACCTAGAGTCCCATGTTTCTGTTTGTCCTGAACGGAGCGGCTTGCTGGCTTTTTTCCTTTTCTTTCTTTTTTTTTCTTTAAACATTTTCTTTTTTAGAAGACATACACTTCTGTGGCTCAACAGTTGAAACCGCAGGAAGGAATGCTCAAAGGGGTCCCCTGTCCCTTCTAATCCTTTTCCATTCATTCTCCTGGAGGTCACCGTTTTTCTCAGGATTGGGTTTATCTTTCCTGGGTTTTTTTTTTTTGAAAAACCGCGTTTTATGCGCACTCGGTACAAAAGACGGCACACTGCATGTAATCTTTCGCACTTGGCTTGAAAAGCACATTCTGTGATTTCATCTAGAGCGCTTTTTACCTTCTGATATCAGCGCGATGAGAGAACACTGTTAATAAAAATGTGCTGCAGAAACCACTTATTAACAACAAAAAGCGTTTCTTCCCACATCAGTTTTTGGACTTTTCCATAAAACGAGGGGCTGAGCTAGTTGCCCTGGGCAGTCGCCTGCCGCTCCGGCAGCCTAAATTTTCTTCCCGGAAGCCCACCTTGTCGGACGGGAATAACCCTCCTTGTCTTGGGGACCAAATTCTTGTTGGCTTCTGAGCACCAGCAAAATCACTCCTGCAGCTGCGGAAGTTTTCAAGGGCGGTGTGGAAAATCGGGGCCTCGGCGTGGGGGCGGCTGTGGGAAGGGGGCAGGGAGAGAGGTGATTAACCGGCCCGAGGTGGTTCCGTGTTCCTGGCGGCGACTCAGTGTGCGGAAGTGAAGGTGCACAGAAGAGCAGAAGGAGGCGCAAAGCTGGACGAGGATCGAGAATCTTTTCTTTAGGAAATCCTGCCCTCACAGGATCCTCCTGAATAGCCTGTCTCTCCAGAGCTTCGAAAAGGAGTCCATCTTCAAAAACCCGAGTCGCATTCTTTTCTCCAGAAACACCCTCTTTTTAAAGCCACACATCTGTCGGCATTATCTAAACGCGGATCTTTTAAAAAGTAAAAAAGAATCACAAATCTGTTGCAGAGGCTTTTGGCAGCTGAGCTGCATGAGGTAAGCGGGGGGGCGGGGGGTGTGTGGGGGGGTCGGGGGGGGAACGAAACATTAAGCAGGAATTGTTGGTTTTTCTTAAGGACCCTGAGAGGGAAATTCGATACACACACACACACACAGAAATATACATACATATTTTCTTCTCACTAAATCTGGAAGGTTCCATCTTCCAGGTTGGTTCAGAGTTACAGACGGAAAGTACTGAATCGGAGTGACCTTCCTTACATTACAATGCAGGTTAAAATGCTAGATTTGAAATAAGATCACTTATCCCCACTCAGCGATTTACAAAACTCAAGTGACATTATAACCCAAACAGAATAAAAAGCCTTCCAATCAGGGTCCCGGGTCTCCTAACATCTTCATCAACTCAAACGCTTAAACATCACCTGGGAGAACCATAAAAAGTCTTTTTGGAGTCTTTTTCTTAACACGTGGGAAACACCGAGTCAATTCGCACCATAAAGGGCTATTTTTAAAACACGACTTGCTTGCCACGGTATAAACTCGGCAGCACGCGAGACCGAAGAGTTCCGGGCATACGCCAAGGGTACACACACACCAGGAGCCCCCTCTTTTTTTTCCTCTTTAGACGAGGTTACTTTCTGTGTCCCGAGGCTCCAGGGGTGGGAGGGAGGGCAGGGTGGGAGGCCCGCTGGGGCCCAGGGCTCTCCAGGGCGGGCTGTGGGAACCCGAGGGGAAGGAGGGCCAGGGCCGGCGGCCAGGCGGTGGGCTGCCCCGGGCCGGGGTCCCGGGCAGGGGTCCCGGTTGGCTGGCGAGTGGGCACCACCCCTGGGGGCTTTTGCGGCGCGTTTTTGTGCAACACACACGACACCCGCCTCCGCGAGGCACAATGCAAGTGGCCGAGTTCTGTGTAAATTTAATTATTAGCATGAACTGAAGGTACTGTCATTGTTTAACTCAGCCGACCTTTTAAATGGATAACCAACCTTGAGGCTTAATTGGATTAAAAAAAAAATCAATTTCTAGCCATTGCATAGTGTGGAAATGAAGTACCACATTCTCAGGCAATTGTACCATCAGTTTTGCTCCAGCCTATTTTTTATTGTTTACAACTTGAAAATGACATTCTCCATGTCGGGGAGCGCGCCGGGCACACACACATGCACACACACGCCTTCCGTCAGCAGCCACCCCGCACACGTCCGCGTGCCGCGTCATGTCACCCAAGAGTCGCCGCTTTCGGACCGGCGGTGGGATTAGTCAGCAGCAATCTCTTCAGAGCAGTCACGCGGACAACTGAGCTAGGGATAATGACGGGCCACCGTCGCGACTCTCTCCCGGCCTCGGTCTGCTCTACTCTTCGTAATAAGGAACAAAGTCCTTGAGGAGCCTTTAGCTCATCCCATCTCGACCGTTAAATCTCTCTGGAAGAAGGTCATTTAATTTTACGGAAAGAAATGAACAACTAAAGTGGCCTAAGCGGCAACAGTACTGGTCTGGAAATGAGAAGCTCGAAGGTTCTAGCTCCAGCCCTGGGTGGTCCTGGTCCTGTGGCCTCGAGAGCGAGAGCGAGCCTGGGGGCGGGTCTCGGGTTTCCCGTCTGGGGCAGCCGCGGTGGGGAGTGGGGGCGCGGGGGTTGGGGGAGCGGCGATGGAAAGGGAGGGCGGTTGTGGGGTCCCGAGTCGGCACACCAAGTCAGAAAAACGGGCTTCCCTCAGCACTTCCTCCGAGGGACGCCGAATGACGCGAACCAGAGCCATCTTCGCCTCCATTACATCCATGAAACGGGAGAAATAGTGATTACTAATGGCAGAATTGGGATGATTAGCTAAAAGCAATTTTAGAATAATAGTTGACAAACAGAAAACACTAAACCCAATGGTCTACTTTGACGAAGTCTAATTTAAATGTACGTTGTACTGAACGGAGTCTCGTTTCCATGATCCGTTTTAGCCAGTTCACAGAGCTGAACGCGAGGCCCACGCAATTATCCTGAGCATTCAGGACAGTCCAGAGAGCTAATTGGGACAATTGGACAAATGATTATTTTCTTTTGCCTCAACTGACCAGATAATTGTGCTCAAGTTTCTGCCATATGACTCTGTGGAATGTCCGCTGGAGGGAGGTGCGGGGAAGGTCTGGCCGGAGACGGTAGAATGATGGGGAGGGTGGTGTGCGGTTGGGCAAGGAGCACAGGAGACCCAGCGGATGTCCCCTAACTCCGAGTCCCAAGTCCGGGACGCTTTTAGGCGAGCCGCAGTCTCTGCGTGTGCCCGCCCGCAGTCCATGTGAGTTCACCCCCACACCCGCCCCTGCCCTCCATTTCAAAACAAATGAAACGGAGACATCAGGGAACAGGTCAGAGGTGGCATCTGGGTGGTCAAGGGAATCTGGAGAGAGGAGATGCTAAGGGCTCACACACACACACACACACACACACGTACAGGTAGACAATTTGAATCCCACGTTTGTACATACGCACGCCGCTGTTTCACTTCTTCAAACGAAGAAGTTTGCCTCCCCAAATCCTAGGAGACAACGGAAACTCACAATAACTGATCGGTCCGGTGGTTCCCCTGCAGCCCTGTCCTGTCCCCTGTGCTCCCGACTACCAGACATCCCTCCTGTGAAGACATTACCCAGACCTCTCCATCTGGCCCCCACAGGTTTTGACTAGACTAAGGGAGCCCGATGGCCAAAGTTAAGCCAGCATGTTAGAATAACTCGCCATCCCACCGAGTTTACCCACAAATTATACCAGGCAATTGAGTTGTTTTGTGGCAGCGAGGAGAGACCAGGAGGAACCTCAGGTCGCTCCCACCTTGGGTGCTGATCAGAGCTCTTCGAGGAGGTGCACTGGATTCAGCAGGACACGTCTCTACCAGCCCGCCTCCTCCGTCAGTGCAGGCCTCCGGGAGGAACCACCCCACGGCCCACGCTCCTGTGTCTCTGGGCCCACGCTCCTGTGCCTCTGGGCCGGTCGCAAGCGAGGGCCAGGACCGAGCCTTCGTCGCGCCCTGCTATCTGCACACACCTGCAGTGCCATTTCCAGAGGGAGCCACCAAACATTCATCTGGAAACCTGACGCCCTAGGTGACCGCTCAGGAGGCCCCCCCCCCCAGAGCCCACAGTGCGCTCACACGCATCGCCACTTACACGGCTGTGACATCCAGGGTGGAGGGCTCCTTCAAGGTCATCACTGGTCAGAATGTTCTTGAAGCCTGCGGCAAGTGTCTATCCTTTGAGGGGCGGGTTCGATACTTGGACAGAGCCAGTGGGCTTTGAACAAATTGGGGAGATAGAATTTCTAGCCAAAAAAGCAAGGAGCGAGCACAACAGAAGGCCGCCCGCTCCGTGTAGTTCACCAACAGGAAGGTCAATGACCTCCTTGGGCAGCAGGTGCCTCACAGGACAGAATGCCTGGCTTGCCACAGTGACTCCCGGGCAAGTCCTCTCCCGCGGAGCGGACGCTGGGGTTTAAGGACACGAAGACAGATGCCATCACACCTGGATGACGTGAACGGCGATGCTTAGGTGACAAAGACCCACCCTGGTCCCTGAGGAGGAGCCCAGAGGCGGGCACGTTCCTGGTGAAAGCGTGGGCCTGGCTCTGGGTTTAGCTGGCAAAGACCATCCCTGAAGTGTTCGGTGTAACGGAACAGGAAACATCTAAAGTCACTTAGAAATTCCAGTCTCCCGGAGCCTGGCTGTAGTAGGATTTCTCAGCAAGGCACACGGACTACATTTTACTTGAAGATCTCCCAAGTGTTTCTGGGTAGGTATAGGAAGCATACATTTTCATAAGAAAAGTAGTTGTCTGCCTTTTCGGCAGACAGTTTCCCTTTTGTATGCTGGAAAGCAGACAGATCAGTCCGTCCACAAGCATCCATCAGGCAGATGGACGGACTTTCAGACACAGGCAAGGCCTCAGACACCAGACAAAGAGTCATTGGCCCAAACGATCCCAGAATGGACCAGGCCCTCCCGTAACACAGACGCATGGGAAGAAACACAAGGCCCGTCGTTAAAATTAATACGAGGACTGCAGCATGTTCTTTAATCTGCACGACTGCTTTATTGTACAAAAAGTTTCCAGGAACAGTAAATTAGTTTTAAAAAAAGTCATTTTGGATAGAAGCGCTTCACTAATTGCTTTATTTAAGCACACAAGAAGAAAAGTCTTATCTGACCAATTAGGTTGGAAGGGTTTTATTACCTTTAAGAAGCCATTAGCTAGGATAAAACACTGAAAGCACTTGTGTCAAAACAAATAAATAATGCTCTCTCAATTAGCAGAGAAAGCGGTAAATCCGTTAAATTAGAGACATACACTGCTTCACGTCCATGGCGAAGACAGCACCCCCCACCCCCAAATTAATACGAGAAGAGATAGTAGATTTCAGTTACAATCTCGGGAAAGATCTGGAGCTTTGGAGACCCCATGGTCAACACTGACTTCGCTCCTCTCCGGTGCCGTCCAAGGAACCACCCCAGGACATGCCGGAGGGCGCAGGCGTCCGGGGCTGAGTCCAGGAGTGCCCGGAAGGAGCTTTCCCTGCCGGCACCGCAGGCGGGGAAGAGGCGGCCGGCGCTCACCGCGACCGGAGCCTGACAGAGGGACGCCGCAGCCTTTTTGCAGGCCAGGGCTGCCTGCAGGAGCCCGTCTCCTTAGAGGGGAAGAATGACCCTGAGGGACCAGGACTCCATGACCAGTTTTCTCTTACTTGCCCCAAGGCTGCTGATCTTTCCCTGATAAAGGCTCAAAAGAAAAATACAGTGTTTAGAGCAGCTGGGCCCGCTGGCGCCAGGTTCTGGGGCGGCCTCCCGCCATGGGGCGAGGCTACGGCAGCAGACAGTGGCCCCACGCTGGCTTCACACCACTCAAGATCCTTGACACCACGTCTGTTTAGCTCTATTATTTAACCCAAATGGGGTGAGGGGGTAGGGAGCAAAAACCAACCCCGATCGCCCCTATTAACTGAAAATAAACATAAATAAATGGCGATCCCTTCTTTCTTGTGGGATCCTTTCTTAAAGGGTCACTTTCCTTCAAGGGGAAGACTGAGCATGTTAAAAGCTCCACCAGTCATCCAGTAGTGCCGTTGCAGGCCGACAGGCAGCAGAGCGCTGCCCGGCGCAGCCCTGCTCCTTGGGGAAGCTGGTCTCCGGGACACCCAGACTCTGCCACCAGATTCGACTCAGCTGAGTGGGGAGTGCCTAGAGCTCCTCACGAGGTCTGGAGAAGCCCCACGTGTCGGGGGTGATCCAGGAGGTGGGGGTTCCTATTTCCCGACCCTTTTCCCAATAAATAACTGTTTGTCAGGGAATACCACATGATTTCCTGAAATGCCAGGGGCGTCTCTAGATCATTCTACAGTCACGGCAGTAATATGAAAACCAGTGGCCTCCTGGAGTCACAGACGACTTGTAAGGCTGGGACGTGGGTTTGGGTATTAAGACCATGATCTGTTTGGATGACTTGAACCTCTGGACTTGAGTTTAAGTTTCCAGAAACCTACTTTAAAGTCAATTCTAAAGAGATATTTTATGTGACTGATCCAAATAAAGGACGGCACATTTAATGAAGTCATGCTCTTCTCAAACTTTTTAGGAGAGGTAAAAAACAATGGAGGAGCCATTGGAAATTATACAAAGACCATTAAAAAGATACTGGTGTCTCAAGACCCAATAAAACATGAACAACTTCAGCTTTCAAAGTCGCCATCACTTTCCACATTATTCTACAGTTCAAGAAATATATTCGAGCACCATATTGATAATAGGTAAGTAAACGGCAAAGTCCTGCTTTGGCGATCTGATTCATGCTCACGCAAAGGAGGGATTTCCTAATCCAGATTGTCACAATCTGCAGGAACGTGCCCGCTCTCTTGGGCACGTTAGCAGCAGGGAAGGAGCGGATAGATCACACCACTGGTGGAGTATTTGACTTTGAAATGGAGCGACGTTTGGTTAATAATTTGAGATCCACTAATCCTAAATGGGGCGGCCCGTTCAGAAGGGCCTGTGTGTAAATTCACAGTTCATTAAATGGTGTCTGGTTTGAACAGGCCATTATGTGGTTAGTGTAGAAGTAATGGATTGAGCGAGGACGGCTGGGGACGAGCACAGGGACGCACTGGCTGATTCTGGTGACTTCCACGACGCTGCTCATCTTCCACTGCATGTTTTCTGGTGAGGTCGGGTTTAATCACCAACTTCTAAGTTTAGGTGGTTTTGTTCAGTAACCCCTTTTGGTTTACAGTAGAAGATGCAGGGCACGGATTCTGGATGAGGAACAGCCCATTTATATAGTTAACTCAAACTTATGAGGCCGTTGTAACCGGCCCATCTAAATGTGTTAATTACCATCAATGATGGTTTCTTCTTTTTCACACTTTGTTACTCTGATCATTAACAGTGATGGAAAAGCTAAATTAAGTTAATGGGGAATGGATTATAAATTCTTAAAGGACTTCTCAGTTTGTTTTCAACTGGAAAACATACAAAGAAAGATGAAGAGGCATTTTTGCCTCTACTCACAAATTTTTGGTACCAAATTTCTTAAAAACCAGATGGTTTTTAAAAAATGTTTCCAAAAATTATTTTAACATGTTGCTCCGACATGACAGCTAAAAAAATGACATATGCACATACAGTATCGACCAACTTGTGGAGTGCCTGTAAACATTCAACTCATTTTTCTCTTTCTAAAAAAATATATATATTATCACTGATGACACAGCTCAATCTCTATTCTGCAGCAGTAGCAAAGGTCCTTAAATTCTTGACAACGAAGGAAAACCAGAAGCCCGTCCCTCTGCTTGAGCACGACCGTGACGAGGAGTCCCGGCCGGCGCTCGCGGCCCCCACATGGTCCACAGCCTGCACCTCTGCTGTGCCCGTGGGGTGGCCACGCCCCTCGCGCCTGGGAGGCCATGCGGGTGGCACACGCAGCCCCACGGACGCCTAGCGAGACTTCACGCCGATGAGGACAACAATGAGGACAATGATGATGACAAATAATATTAAAATCACAAGCATCTTCCGATTCTTCCTTTGATATTGCTCTGCCTATAGAGAGAGGGAAAAAGGCTGTCATTTTCCCAAAAATCCCAAATCAAGTCTCGTTGTTTCCAGTCCTGGGCCTGCGGCTCTGTCTGCATCACTGGCCTCTCTGCCACAGGCTACGTCGCGTCACTACAAGCCCTGCCATCAGTTCTAGCACGTTCCTCAATGCGGGGCGGACAGCCTGCAGGAGGCCGGAGCTACCGAGCTACCCTGGGTGCACGGGAGCCGGCCCGGGCCCACAAAGGACACAGGCTGGCGGCAGAAGCCCCAAATTCCACCCCAGGGCTGGGTGGACCTGCTTCTCCTCCACCTTCCACTGACCCCAAGGAGCCACTCTTTTGAGGAGAGCCTCCTGTTTCTGGACACAGCTTTTGGGATGAACGTATACCTCCTTCGTGACGACCTTCAACAACGGGCTGAGGTCACCCCAGCCAGTGTGCATGAACTGACGGCCCCCAAGAGGGGCGTTTTCTGCCTCCCCTGATGCTGGAAACAGGAACACTCCTCTGCTGCAACAGGAGTGCGAAAAGTATGCCCTACGGGTCTCAAGTGCACAAAGAGCCTCCCTGAGGTAAATGCTCGCCCGCAGTGCTTCCGCCAGCACGACAGACAGGAGCTTCCCGAGCTCAGCACCCGCTGCACTCCTCCCCTGCCCACAGCAGCCTGGAGGCCCTGGGCAGGGCTAGACGGCGGGGGCGGGGAGGGGGACGCCCTCACTCACACCACGCCTGTTGTGCTCACACAAAAACGCCCCACCTGGGTTCCTAGGGACTGACCCGGGAGAGGAGTGTGGCCGAGGAGGGAGCTGCGAGGTTGCCCTCCCCAGGTGATGCTCCTTCACAGGGAAGGACACGAAGGAGACAGCCTGATGGAGACGTATGAGAATGTCCAATCTCTTCTGCTTTACCTCTGCGGTCCCCATCAACCTTCTGATTGGTGGTTTTGTTTCCTAAGGGAGCCTACACACCCACAGGGAGCCACTCAACAACCAGGAGGGAACATCGGGGCAGGCAGATTAACCCGTCTGCAGAGTCCGGCCCGTGCGGAGCCACCCCCAGCTCCATCCTCCTTGGGGACCGCCAGGGGACTGGCCAGCCACGCCACTGACAGCAGTGTGACCGGAGGGGGAAGCCGGAGCACGTCTGCTGCTCTAATACGGAACCTAGAACACCAGGGAAACCGATATGAAACGATATACTTTAAAGCTTCTCAAAGCAATTTATAAAGTAGAACCCAAAACAAAATTTCTAGTTCCCACTGGCTTTGTACACTCCTGCAGAGAAAGCTCTGCCCTTTATCTGTGCCTTATTACAAAACATGTCTCACTAGCTTTTATTTAAGAACTTCAAAACCAATGCATAATTCAACAGCGTATCAGAAAGTGGGTATTTCAGAGAAGAAAACTCAAGCTAGTCATCAGTCTTTCATACGCAGGTTCGGCAGCTCAAGAAGCTCTCTGCTTGCCCGGGGCAGGGCCTTCCCTTCCATCGTGCGCTGGCGTCACCCCGCGCCCCGCCGCAGCCGCGAGCACACGGGAGGGGCAAGGATCCCTTTCTGTAAAGCTGGGGTCATCGTCAGACGGGGCCACCCCTGCCACGGAGAGCAACCAGCTCCCCAACGGCGGCAGAGCCGTCCACGCGCGGACCGGAGAAAGGCTCATTAGCTGGCTGCGGCCTCACACGGTCTCAACGGGCCGCACGGAGATGGGCGGGACTTAATGGACTGCCCAAGGACGAACGTCCGTGCCTTTTAAAGAAAAGACGCTCCCAATCACAGGGGGGGCCGCTCGGCCGCCTCCGGGTGTTTCTCGATACTGGTGACAAGATTCCTAAGACGCTTCCTGGTTATTTTTCAATAAAGATCATGAAAGGTAGCCCAGAGATAGCTACCTTATTAGCGAAGACTAAGAGAGCTACTCTCACTTCAACGAACTATGCTTTTCTCAAGGTGGCACACAGACATACTGCGGTAATTAAAAGGGAAAATGAGATTTTTATCTGCTCCAGAGCAATCCTCTGCCAGCAACGCATCAGAAATGCGTCACAGCAAGAGAGACCTGAGTCGGCAGCAACAAGTGGACAGAATGTTCGACCTAGCAAACGCCCATTCCCTTGATTTCCTAAACAAGAGGAGCCAAAGAATGAAATAATTTCTGAAAGGAAGAAATCTCCTGTCACTTCTCGGCAATTTTGGAATCCAGGTGCAAGGTGCCCGTGGAGTGGCTCCCTGCAGCAGGATGACCGGTCCCCCGCGGTCGGCGCCGCCTACACAGACACGGGCTGTTCCTGCACGCCCCGCCGCTGCGCCCCCCCGTGCCCCGGGTACTTGAGAATGGCTCCCCGAACTCTCGGCTGCAGAAACGCACGGCATTACCTTGTGAAGCTGTTTCAGGCCGTCTTCGGTCTTGACACAGGACTGCTCAACGTTGTAGTCAATTCTGTCAAGGACTGTACCCTGAGTGAGAGATGACAGTTACAGACAACCGACAACGGCCACTGGGAACCTGCAGCTGCAGCTGCAGCCGCCATGACTCAAGCACTATCTGTTTTACTCAACCGCTGCTAGAAAGGGGCACACGGAAAGCTCTGGAACCCGTCATCAAGCAGTATGAGCCACTCAGAGGCAGAGTGCCGTGTTAGTTGCATGAAGTCTAACTCGTGAAAAAGAAATACTGACAAACTAAGCTTTCTTTTTCGGATTTAGCCGCTCTAACATATGCCACACTCAGCCTTACTGCCTTACTGGGGCTTTAAGAGATACACGGCTGAGCGGAAACAGGCTCTGCGAGGCGAGGGCCTGACTTCTGTGCCCATGGGCTGCTTAAATGCTTGGATTCCAGTGAGCAGAGCGCGCTGGTTAAGCTAGGCCCAGTCACGATTAGGCCTGGAAACCGACCAGCACGCCTGTCAACGTCGACACGGGTGTCCACAGGTCAGAGCAGAGACAGTGAGCTCTGACCCACCGTGTAAAATTACACGTTTGCCTCAAGGGGAATTTTGTTTTTAATTGTTTAATCTGTCGGTTCAAACGGAAAGAAGGGAACACCAGGCTATGTGGAGAACAGAGCTCTTAATGGAACCCGCTGCATCAGACGAGGTGGCAAGCGCAGTTCCTCGGGAACCGCGGGAGTAATTACTGTAACTAGATCTTCCACGGCCTCAACACTCCACTGTGCAGCTGGTTGCAGGGGGATCAGGACCCAAATCCCTGCTGGCAAGATAATAAAATACCCTAATCAGATTGTAACACTGAACAAACAATTTAATTCTACTTGAAAGCTAGTGGTTCCAGTTGCCCTTACACAGTAACCTGCCAAAATTAGAAGGGAAACCTTATCTATTGCCAGAATCACTGCTGAGTGGGGGCAGAACTCACCAGACCCCCCGGTAGGGTGGTCTCATCAGCATCCTTGAAGTATGGGCAGAGAACACGAGACCGTCTACCCATATTTATCTTTCACTTAAAAAAATAAATGTTATCAGTAGCTTTATAGGAAATGAACATTAGTATATGCCTATCATTTGCACATACGCAGACCCATGTAAGTGTGTAAGCATACACACACACACACATACACACATACACGGGGGGAGGAGAGTCAAATTTTGTTTCCCGACACGAATGCAGACTCAAGAGTCTCCAGAAGGACCAGATGTCCCCGCAGGAAGACTCGGCGATGAGGAAGGTAAAGCACACACCTGCTCTACGATCATCGCTCCCAAGTCCCGGAATATCTCATTCAGGTCGGAGATGGACTGCACGATCTGGCGGATCTCCCGCTCACGCTCCTCCACCATCAGCGTGTTCTGCTCCACCAGCACCAACTGGTCGTCCGTAAAACCCTAGCGAGACAAGAAGCACCGGATTTGTAGCTTTAGATTCTCCTCTTCCCCCACCAGATGGTACACTGTACAGCTGCAGATACCATCTAAAGACCAAATTCTGAAAATATTTCTATAAAGCACATAAACACAACACATAAGCACTTATTATTTTTCCCTGACAGGAAAGATCCGAATTCCTAAACAAGCAGGACGGTCTAAAGCACTAGGGGCCAAAGCAGGGGACACGAAGAGAACCCGTCTGCGGCTATGCAGGGCCGAGCAGCAAAACCACCGGGGGTGACCCTGCACTTCTCTGGGTTCTTCCCAACGTGCGGTGTGCAGACTGCTTTCCCGAAGGTTCTGGAAGGCAGATGGCAAGGCCTCTTTGCAGCCTACAGAAAGGAAGGAACAGTATGGCCCCCATGACTGTTCTTCCACCTGCCGCAAAAACAACCTGACGGATGTACAGGTCAAGCAGCGCTGCCCCATCGGCATTGCACGGAAGCTACAGGTCTATGAGGAGAAGGAACAGAACGGAGCGCAGATGCACAGCAGCCCGTCTTGCAGCCCCTTCACGTACCCGGTCATAAAGAGTATTATCGTCTCCATCATCCATTAGTGGTACTGATGTATCAAAAAAATGCTGGGATCTTTCCTCTCGATTCTTCATGCCTATCACAGATAGGAATTCACTTTACTCGAGTACGTAAACCATCCTGGTTACTGTTCCACCATTAAAAAGGGGAAATCTAGAGTAAAACTCAACAGTCAAAATGGAGATATTCTTAGCTTTAAAAGGAGCCTATCTCCAACAGAGGCGGGGGGAGAGTCAAGGGTTATAAACAGGTAACGATATGCACGCACTGAGGGTTATTCAAGACAAAAACCACACTGTACACATGTACAACTCACTTGATGCCAAGTGAGTGACAACGGGACAAAGCCACCTGAGAGACTCTAAGTGAGGCAGAAATATTTAATCTAACTGCTGCTACAAAGCATTTTTTAAAAAAAATCAGTATTTCTCTCTAGAAGCATCTCTAGCAACAATTCCAAATGGCCCTAATCAAATTTCAGAAGTATTGAAATTAAAATACAAATATGCCAGTTGTTAAAGGGAGGGGGAACTAGGCTTTGGTTTTTGTTTTTTCGGTATGTGGGGAGACTACTGATTATAGTGGCATCAAGAAAACCTGTTGATGAGGTAATTCGGATGCGGCTGTGGCCAACCAGACTTCCCACTGTCTGGAAGCCAAGGTGGGCTGAGTGGGTCACTAGTGCCAAGCAGCCAGCAGCCAGGGGTTCGACTGCTCCCAGAAAGGGTTTCCAGGCGCTTGCCTGCTTCAGTCGTTATGGAAATAGAAAGCTTTCACGTCATCACAGCGGATTTCACCTCTTTGTTGGCAGCTTCCCCCAACCCAACATCTGGAGAGCTACAGGCTTCACAGACGTGCTGGAATGATTCTCGCACGATTCTTGAAGCCGGACGCTTCGCTGCTTGTGGGCTGTCCTGACAGCCTGTGCCCAGCCTCCCGTGGGGGCCGCTGGGGGCGGGGGCTCCCGCGGGCACCAGAAGGTGTGAAGCTCCCCCAGGGGTCATCATGGAGGGCGGAGGAGGAAAGGGAAAATGAGCAGCGAAAGAGAAGAATGAAGACCGAAGCGGTCTGCGGTCCCCACGCCGGCATTCTCGCGACCCCCAAGCCCTCAGAGCAGCCAGTGACACTCACGTTTGAGGTAGCCCGACTGCGCGCGCCGGAAGCCGGTGGACAGCTCCTGCAGAGCCTGCGCCAGCGAGGCCACCACGTTGCGAAGGAGCCGCTCCTCCTGCTCGGAGCAGGCCCTGCGCGCCCGGCTGGGCAGAGCCTGCACGGCTCGCTGGCACCTGTGGAAGAGCTGGGAGGACAAGCCCACGGCTCGCAGCGGGCCGGGAAGGGGCCCCGAGCGCCAGCGCCTCCGCACGCCCGTCCCAGGGACGGCAACCGCGCTGCTCACGCACGCGGACCTCGGGCAAGGGGACCAGATCAAAGTTGCCGGAGGCCTCATCTACATCCTCAGAAAGACCCAGCCAGACGGGAACGGATGCTGGGGGCATCTTCTACTGCGTCGTCACGTGTTGCCCTGCTGTTGCGATCTTCTCACTTAACCCCCATGCCCACCCTGGGGCAGGCATTAATATGACTGTTCCCATTTTATAGATGAGAACACCAGAGTCAGAGGGACGAGAACCATGGCGTTGTTACCTTGCCAAGAGCTGGAATTCCAACATTCCAACACCCAGGGCTCTCCCAGAGCACCCAGCCCCTCCACTGAGGATCACAACCAGGAGACGCACACAAGTAAAAAATGTAAAACACTAGAGCTCCCACACCAGTCAGATTACTTAAAAATTACTCAAGTTGAGCATTTTACAAGGAATTCTTCTAGGGTACTAAGTTCCTCGAGGTACTAATACACTCGAGTCTTGGGCAACAGCTCCCGATCTTTTCCGATTACGAGGACCATTTTTTAACATGAATAATTTGTAATCACTAGTACACAATTAAAGGCACACACTTCTAAATCCGTCCACGGTGGTATCTACTGACAACTGAGAAACCCAGCCCCATTCCTCTACAACACATGCTGATTCTTGGGGAGGAACTCAGGGCCTCACGTCCCTTTGTGAACTTGGGGTTGGGAAGTGTGATCTGATTTAGAGTCTGCACCACGTAATGGCTTTTGAGAGGGTCATGAGAAGGCTGGGAAATGCCCGTCCCCCCTGGGGTCCATCTCCATCCTCACCTGAGTGATCTCTTGGGTGGTGATTTCAATGGCGTGTTCCTGCTCGCTGCTGTCATCCAGGGTAGGTCTGTTCAAATGCTGGTCGTGAAGGCTGGCTAATTCCTTCATCTTCTGTTTGATCCGGCCGACATCATACTGTATCTAAACAAATGAAACCACCAGGACCCCACTGATGCCCGCCAGGCGTCGTGGGCCTCCCAGACCATCAGCTGCACTCGAGTATAGAGCGCAGGCTTCGGCCGACCTGTAGGCTCACTGACGCGTGAGCAACTTTTCATTCAAACACCCCCCTCATCACACGGTTCTTCAGTTTCTCTCTATAATCTAGGTAGTCACTCCTAACGCCAAGATCGCGCGCGTGCACACACACACCTCTTCTTGGGGTGTGTGAACTGAATAAACCTAAAGCAAAGTATTTCCAGGGACACGCACTCAGTCTTTGCGGCAGAGAGCGTAGCAGACGTCGGCATCGTAATGACTTAAAGAAATAAGAAAGTATGAAACTAACATTCAACTTACTTCATCCACTCCGTCCACCCATTTCGGAGGTGACCGTTTTGTCATGCCAATTGCTGCTTCTGGATCTAAGCTAATGCCTGACACCAGAGCCATACGGTCATCAGCGAGCTACGGGGAAATAAAGGGACATGAAAAAACATCATTCAGATTCCACTCCGATAGGCAAACTCTTATACCCTCTTAAATGTCGCTCCCTAAGAAGACAAAAAAATGGAGGAGTAAGTGCACTTGCCTGATCATAAGCTTGCTCTGAAACTGCTAGGATTTGGGACTGTTTTCCTATCTTTTCATGCACCAGTTCTTAATTTTCTTGTACATACTTGTGAACATGAATTTGACTTGATCTGGCTATAGAAATGTAATAAAAAAAATCAACAAAAGATCCTTAACAGAAAGAGCTCTTAGTACTAGTACTGTGTAACAGACGACGGCATGAACCTCAAAAGTGAATGCGATCAGATACAAGTTAAAAAAAAAACACTAGGTTACAAATGGACTCAAACAAAACGTTGTTCAACAGGAGCGAGGTTCACTCTCACACATTTAGCTTATTTTGGAAATGGGGCTGATCCAGTTATCTTGGTCACAAGATCATTAACTGTGTGTTAAAATCTGTGAAAGAGCTGCCTAAAACGATTAGCAAATTACCCACCATTTGGCAAAAGCCGCCCTGAACAATCTGCCCGCGGTCCTGCCTGCCGCGTCCTTTCTTCAGCTCAATGTCCACAGGCAACGTTTTCACTTATTTTGAAATGATACCGAGAGCTCCTGTTGATTTTCCCTGCATAAGACACTGCCTTAGAAAGCCTTGAAGATGGGGAGGGTGATCATGGATCTGGCTTGGTTAAGCTGTTCTCTTGCCTAGAGGCAGTGAACAGGTTCAAAGAAAACCGAGGTGCCTCCAGAGCTCAGAATTTAGAACTGCCAGTTTCCAAAGATCCAAATGATGATCAAAAAATAATGGAAAACAATATATAAAAGTCTTGTACAGGTAATACTTTGTAAATTTTCTAAATCATACTGCAGAATTGGGTGAAGAATTTATATTGCTTTTCTTCCCCCTTCCTTGCATTTATCTAAATTTATTTTTTCATTCATTTAGCAAATACTTGTTTGCTTTTCTAATAAAGGAACGAGGCAAAAGTTAAAAATCCACAGATAAAGAGGAAAAACAGAACGTAAGGAAAAACCTACATTAAAAAAATTCTTCAAGTAATAAGCCCTAAATCCTGAACAGTTTATAGCAAAATTCTTACAAGCAAACTGGGGTCTTGCATCTGCCCCTGCCCCTCCACCCCTCGCCCAGTTCTGCCCCCAGGGGCTTAGGGCCTTCTGCGCATTCGCAGCTCACACCGTGTGCAACGGCCCCACCGAAGGGACCAGAATCCTCGTAACTGCTCCTGGAGCGTCTGTGAGTCGTGATTAAGGCACCAGCATTCCGCCGCTGTGTGGACCCTACAGGACCACGGTGTCATCTGCGGTTGTAAACAAACCGTGCATCATCCAACCTGTGCGATCCAACCTGCGCGATCCGGGGCTGAGTCCGCGAAGCTGTAGCCCTCAGGCGCGGCTCATTTTTCAGAGCTCCCTAATAGGGATCTTATGTTCTTTGTATTGTTTTAGTCCTCACAGAAACTAGGTGAGCTAGGAACTATTATTCCAATCTGTAAATGAGGAAACTGGAACTCAGAAAAGTTAAGGAGCTTGCCCAAGGTCACAAAGCCATCCCGGGACAGAGGACCACCCGGCGGGCGGACTCCAGAAGCCCCATCTACTGCACAAGCTGCCCGGCACTTTGGCAGGCCCGGGAAACAGAACTGCAATTTGTTAAGAAAACAAATCAGGACAACAAGCCTCCAGATTGAAACACAACCAGGAAACACAGTCCTCAGCCCCAGTCCCCCCACCAACGGTGCCCGGGACTACAGGGCAGGCTCCCAGGGAGCGCACAAGCGAAAGCGGCCTCCCTCCCTGACCCTCTGTGGACGCGGCGATGAGGGTCAGACTCATCCTAGACAGAGCAGGACAGACAGCAAACAGCGGAGCTGTCTGTTCCTCCAACTCCTGCTCCGAAGTCCCCAGGAGGTGCGCAACCTCGTGCAAGGCAGGGGGACCGGCCATGCACATAGCGGTGCTGGACACAGAGCCGTGGGCCCGCGGGAGCAGAACGGGAACCTCCACCTTCAGCTCTTAAAACTCAGCAAGGCCCAGAGCTGCTGCGGTGCCTCCTCACGGGCAACACTGCTCTCCCGATCCTGGCTTATCACCCAGCCCACTATGTTTTATTATTGTATCATTTTCAATGGCGTAATAATTTGTTTTATTTATGGCTTTTAAACTCAGGGTCTCACTTTGTACTGTTTTTACAAACATACTGAACTAAAAAGATACAGAGATGGTATTTATCTAAATTTATCTGGATAGTAATTAGTATCACTTTAGCTGAAACTAATGAGAAACTGTCAGATGAGAAAAGTCAGTTGAAGTGGATTCACCTCTTTTCAGCAGTACTTAATTTTACTCAAGAGCTGTGTTCCCCCCAAAAATGCATATAAGTTAAAACTGGGGCAAACACATTTCTCTTTAAATGTTCTAAGGAAGCCTGCTAATGAAGAGACCCCCGCCCATAGGGGACAGATGCCAGCAGGCCAAGCTGGCCCTAGCATCCCCTACACTGCATCAGGGTTTTGCCAACTTGAGAAATGGGAAAACCTGTCCCCTCTCTAACATAGTCTATAGCCATGCTTACCGTGAAAAAGAAATTCAGCAGTACTTGGACGAAATGTGTTGTTTATTTTATCAGTACAAACTTAAAATTTAAAAAACCACATTGTTTTGAGAAGAAGAAACACAACTGAAGATAAATGTCAATTATTTGAAACAGGAACAAAGATGAACATTAAAAAAATATATTTTAAGTGCAAAACAATCACCCTTTCAGTTTCAGAAACCTCACTTCACATTTGAGAACATGTTTTCTTATTTTTTTAAGACCAGGACATATCAGTTTTCAAGCTGCCATTCTAGTCAACACAGGCTTTAAAAATGGCCAGATTTTTAATTCTCTTTACTCATCCTTGCTGAATTTCAACTTAGTTCCCTTTCTGAATATAGGACATCGGTCTTTAAAGCTTTTCTTAAATGAACTTGTGCTTCTCAAGTAAAATATCTTCCCCTATTTTTTGAATTAAAAAAAAAATTTAGTAAAAATTATACTCATGAGAATTTCAGAATTCCTGTCTCTGATTTGTGGCTCTGTCCTCCGAGAACTGTGGGGGTGTGCGACCCTAACCCAGGGTTGCCAACACGGGAAAATTCCAAGAGAAGCTCAAAACAGCACACCCAAAAAGCTTCTTTCCCTCCCCACCAAAAACGCTTCTTACTAGTCTCACTCAAGTCATCTTTCGCCCTTGATGCACTCTGGACGTTGACATTCACCCCTAAAAGAGCACCAGACGGTATGGACAAGCTCTTGATCTATGGAAGGAATGCACACACACACACAGACTCTTATAAATCTGGCTGCTCCGAATACAGAGCCTCCCTACTCTTAGAAAACCCCGAGTTAGTAAGATTAAGGACAAGGCAAAGCCTCTGTTGAGATTAGCATGGTCAGACACACTCCTCCTCCCACTCCCCCCGCCCACGACCCTACGTCTAAAAATAAAATAAATAAACTACGTTCAGTCATAATACATTCGCAACAAGAAACAATACCCACAATACTGGATTGCTTGTGGCAATGAACAGTTAAAAAGTCCAGAAGGGACATTGAAAATTACAGCCCGGCCACCCTCGCTTCCACGTGAGAAAATGAGGAGCGCACACGATGACGTCAGGCCACAGGCATAACTCAATCAAGGGATGTCAGCACTACCGTGTGTTTTTTAAAATCTGTGAAAGTCTTAAAATAGTGATTACTTTTTCTGGTTATGAAACAATAAATGTTCAAAACAGACACCTTTTTAAATATACAAAAAAATACAGAAATAAAAAATAAGAGAATCACAGCATCCAGACAGATATAAATGCTGCTCGTTTCACTGATTTTCCTTTCTTCTCAAATTATTACACACGTCCTTAAAAAAAATCAGTAGGGAGCAATGATGGCCTGAGTTGTCGGTGCTGCCCTTCCACTAAATTGACCTCTGTACCCCAACAAGTCTTTGGAGGGGACTGTCCCCTGTGGTACAAATATGGACAATGAGCCCCTGCCTCCTCCCTGCCACCGCCGGCTCCCCCATGACAGACATCCTCAGCAAGTGACCAGTGGGCCCAGTCTGGGGCCCCCATGTCCCCACTGTATCACTCCCCGCTGCCCAGGCTAGGTGGTTTTGAGAGCTCGACATTTACTTCTTGTAATTTTTTATTATGTCCTATTATGAATTTTAAAAACCCAACAGCGTGGGAGACGACTTTGTTATAGAAGAGGAAGTAGGTGAGAGCAGGCAGCCAACGAGAGGGCCGGAGGCTGCTCTGGGTTAAGAGTACGGACGCCGCACCTGGTATTTCTGGAGAAGGAAGAAGAGCGGCCCCCCAGGCCGCAGACTTTCAAGCTGATCTAAGTAGGAGAATGACAGTCTAATGCGGACACACGACAGAGCGCCACCGGCTAGGATGGCTTTACTCCGGGAGACCCAAGGGATGTAGTCAGCAAAGTCTGCTCAGACCTCAACTCCAAAGGGGTGTGCTTCCACCTACCTCACGCCCAGGACCAGGGGGTCACTCTCACCACTCCCAGAAGGCACGGATTTGCAGTCCCCCCGCAGCTCCAGTGAGGCAGGGCTCTGGACCTCCTTCCCAAACATCCCCAGCCCCTACCTCAGCCCCCGGGAATTTAGCTGTAACAAGTGTACAATTATAACTAGCCGGGTCAACAGTACGTGGACGGAACGAAGTAAATAAAATGCAATTCCGGAAGCTACACTCCATATAAGACGGACTGGGTCTGGACAAAGGACACGAAGGGCCAAGTGAAGCACTCGAGAGCACCAGGCGGCCCCGTGCACAGGGAGGGGACTGGGCTTCGAGTCCCGAGAATTCCGACAGCACGCGAGCTGTGTGTGGCGAAGGGGCTCTCCACGCAGGGTCTCTGGTGACAATGTGGAGAGCCCCTTTAAACGCCCAGAAGCTAAGAAGAAAAGCAGAAGGGCCTGCTAGCTCCAACAGTGGAAGGAGGAAGACTGGAAATCGGCTCAGAGGGCCAACCCTGAGTGCCCCGACTTTAGATGTGCTCCCCATGTGGACAGTGGTCAACGCTTCTTCAACCCAAGTTGTCCTGTTGTTATTGTCCCCCATCGCACACTCCCCTTTGGGGGTCGTAAGACCCGTATCTCTGAACTGTTCAACAAGGGGGAACACCTGTCCTACAAGGCCTCCTCCCTAAGCCCCAGACCTTCACGCCGCTCGAGCGGGTCCGCAAAGCCAAGGGCCTCCTGCCGGCCACGCCCCGGAGAGGCTTCCCCTCACCGTGTGCGCTGCAGCCGCTTCTCTCGCCCGGGCCCGGGCCGAGCGCTGGCCGGGAGGCCATGGCACGTGGCTCGATGAGCTACCCGCTTCAGGGTGGCTGCTTTCACATCCTCACTGTTTTTTGATGACGAAAGTAACACATGCACATGTCTTAAAACCAGATATCCAACCTAAGGAAAGGTAAGCGATGAAAGGAAGGTTCTCCTCCGTCCCGGACTTTTCCCGGATCGTGTCCGCTGCAAACTGTTTATGGTGTCTCTTCAGAAACCTTCTAAGTACACACAAGCACCAATGTGAGTCCTTCTTCTCTAAATCAGAAACGAGAGAGCGGGAATCCCCTCGCGGGTGCTATCTGGCCCTGGGCTCCTTTGCTCTCAGCCACGGTCGGCAAGCTCAGGGGGCTGCGGCCCGCGGGGAAGGGCTATGCTCAGTACGAGGGACGGAGCGTCAGGACACGGTCTACGCACTTATTTCAGCAGTGAATACTGAGGTTGTTCCCTGTCTGTTGCTATTATCAATGAGTTAAAAAGGATTTTAAAGCCTACAGGTAGATAGTTATCTTCTAGTTAGGAGCCCCAACGGTTTTGAAGATCGTCAACCTAATCCCAGCTCACTGGTCAGACTTCTAATTTAAAAAAAAAAACGAAACCAAAAAACACCCTCCTCCATTACTCCTTCTAAAAGGTCTACCCTCGGGAAAAATATTTTTACCCCTTTGCTGCTGAAACGAGTGATGGAGACACAAAATGGACAGCCACAGTTCAATCTCCTTTCTCCTCGACCCTTCCATTAGCGCTTCTAGAATAAAGTGCTAGGAATATGCACCCTCTTCATCTTCTGGGTGAACTGTCAGTAAGTCAGGAAAAGGCCAAAAGTGTGCTGCTGGGAAGCAGACCCTGCCCCCCCCAGCTCAGTGAGCACACACGGAGGCTCACCGGCCTCTCCCCAAACACAGGGCTGTGAAGCCTCCTGGGCAGGTCCACGGGGCCCGAGCCCTCCTTCCTTTGGGCTCTCCCCAGACATCACGTCCTTCTGTACTCCATGTGAGTTACACACGTAATCCTAAAAACAATCTAGTTTTTGGAAGTTCAAGAAAAGGATCCATCTTTACTGCTGCCAAAGTTGAGACACTTTCCTAAGAGCAGTAAATAATAGTTCCTTAAGCCCTTCCCTAAACCACCAATTTACCTGGTGTGAAAGCATATTAAATAAATCCTGAGGATTAAATTGTTAAGCACAACAATTATAAGTAATCAAAATAAATGCTAAAATATATGTAAGCTCTGTTAGCGTTCTGTCTATGACCAAAGACTTCAGGAAAAATCCGACATAATTTTATTAACTAACATACAAAAATATTCAAAACACAATACCTCATCCAGCTCCTGAAGAGACATGTCGTTCCCATCGGTCCCATCCAGTTAGGGATCGCAGAGAAAAAGAAGGATGGGGACAGACAGACAAGGTATGGTCAGTCGAGAGAACACTGATCTTAAGCAACTCTAAAGCAAACTAAAAATAAAGATCCACTAACCCAGGCATTTAAAAAATCTTCCCCTTTTGATTGTTCCTTTAAAAAAAAAAAAAGCTACATCAATATATATTTTTCTTTATTTACTGTGATTGTTGTTTCGGTGAATGATATAGGAAACAAACAATAAACAGCTGTAAAAATTAAAATACAATAGACAAATAAAATACACTTGCTTTAGTTTCACTAAAATATAATGCCAATCTGTTTCATAAATATAAACTATCATACACAATATTCTAAATTTCCCTTAGGAAGATTAAAAAAAAAAAAAAGAAAGCAAAGCTAAAATGCAGTTTCACTGTGTCAAGTACATGTACATTCAGCATGTAAATCAGCCCTGCAAATGCAGCAAAATTAGAAAATGAACACCCCACAAAAATCATCTATGGCTGTATTCAGATAATATTTGAGTGACCACACATGTAAGGTCTCTACAAATTCAATCCCGCAGACACGGCTTTACCCGTGGTAATAAGCAAGCCGAGAAACCATTCTTCCCCGGAGAGAGACACAGGTGGTAAAAGAAAAGAAAAACTCTTCCCATTTGCTTGCCGTATAGTATTACTAGTCTAGAAAGCACATAGTTATTTATAAGCTATTAGAAAAGCAAGTAAACAAAACAAAACAAAAAGATAAGGAGAGATTTTTTTTTTCCTAAGGGGGTAGGAAGGAAGCAGCACCGGCAGCCAGAGGATTAAGTTTCAATTTAAAACTAAAGGTCCTTTTTCAGATCAACATGGAACTTTATCTTCTGAACAGATATTTACTAATGATGGATAATCTACACAACTGGGTCTTTTTTTTCTTTTGTGTAGTATTGATCAGTGAAATAATTAGTGGTACATTTCAATAATCAACTGTGTTGTTTTTTTTTTAATGCTTAACAGTAAATTTAGAAAATTAAAAACACAACTTCCTTATTTAAAAATTAATAGTGCAAATGAAACTGGTCTATCAGGGCCAAAATATTATTAAACAATGACAGTAATAAAAGTATAATCAAGCAATATTCCTCCATGTAAAAATTCAATTAGCTGACATTCTAGAAAGCTGAAAGTCCTCTTCATTCCTCCCACAATTTGCTTTGAGAGCAAAGTGAACTATATTTACATATACACCCTGCCGTAACAGGAGTACTAGAACATTTTAACAGAGAAGATAGTGTCAAATGGAAATCTGATTTAATTACCTTTTACTTTAAAAAGAAAAAAAGAAAATGTTTTTATTTTTTAAAAGCTTTAACATTTTCATCAAGAAAGCACTGAAATGTTTGTATTAATAAAACAAGGCACAGGGCAAACCCCTAACTTTGGGGTCTCCGTCTGTCCATCTGCCTGTTCTGCAGCAGCTCCTTGGCATCTGATCTTTGAACAAAGTGTCACTGCAAACCACGGTTAAGATCTCTGCCACTCGGGAGCCTGTCCTCGATTATTAACCAAGCACACACACCCTGATCTTTTGGTTTCTACAATTATTAGTTGATAAGAGGTGAAATCAGAATCACCGGCTAGGTAAGACTCTCTCTATGGCAAGTAAGAAAACTAAGCTTCAAAATCTATAAATCCATTTCCCCAATCTCAGAGCTTAATGGCAGAGATGAGGACAGACCCAGGTGTTTGGGCCGCCTTCCACCCCACCTTCCAGCATCTCTAATTTTATTAACAATTCAGGGAATTACTAGCCATAGGCAGCTACTACATACCACATCTGGAATTAAATTCAGAAGGTCATCTTTTCAAAGAGCACCCCCCTACCCCGCCCCGCCAATCCCATTTTGCTATTCAAAAAGAGAAGGCCTTCAAAACCCCCCCAGCCACCAAATTACCAGAAAATTCTGTCAGGACCCAAATTAAAACATTTAGAATTACCATCAGGAAAAACCAAAACACAGCCAAATGAAAACACGTTACTACACATCATCACCTTCTAAATTTTACAATGTCTAAATCTAGGTTTCTGACCTGCTCATGGCATATAATCAAGCAAATATTGAAACTCCAAGCAGCATGTGGAATTCATAGTCTAAAGAACTTTCTACATAAAACTGAAAAGTAAGTGGAAACCCATCTGTGTTTACTCAGGAAGTCTGGGAAAGTTGAGCAAACGGAGTTGGAAGCACAGGTCCACGCTCGAGTGCTGTGTACTTTATTTCCGTTACTGCACAAATAAAAGTTTGCTTCACTTTTATCCAACAAAGTGCCCTTATTCTCAAATAAGCCTCACTGCTCAAAGGGAATCTTTAGAGGCAGGAAAGCAAATGAATCTAAAGAGAAATATACAATGATTTCATACTTGGATCCTAAAGACAGAGAATTAATTTTCCAACAGACTCAGTGTGGACGAGAACCTTCAATACGCTGGTAAAAATGGACTCTGTGTGGTTGCTAACTGACATACAGAAGATGCTAGCCTAGTGCAAGAAAAAGAAAAAAAAAAAGATTTAAACAATGGGTTCTTCCATTTCCCAGGACCTGCGCCACGAGTCTTGGAAAGGCAGCCAGCACTGCTGTGGCCCAGTGGGTTAGCACGGGCCTCTGGAGCCAGGCTCGCCCGAGGACCCAACCCAGCACCCTGACTCGCCAGGCGGGTGGCACTGGGCGAGCTCCCGGACTCCTGCAAACCTCAGTTCCCTCATCTGTCTCATGAGAAAAACAACAGCACCTGTGTGACAGGCCTCTGTGAGGATGAAATGAGGCCACACACGGAAAGTGCCCGCGTGCACACAGCCCCGGTGCCAGGCACACAGTCAGCTCCCAGTAAGCCTTGGCCAATATTACCGTCAAGACTGAAGAAGGACTTCAGATTTCCTACAACCTTAGTTAATCCTGAGTATCATTTTTTCCCCTAAAGCGTACCATGTTTCATTAAAAATAATGTGCTAGTTCCAAACTAATCTAAGACCAATTAACCCCAGCTTCCATTTACAGATTGGGCGTTATTTTCAAGCAGAGGGCAGGTCAAGCAGCCAACGCTAACCTGTCGCTCCAATCCCTCAATCAGACCAGTCTCAGATCAAAGCAATCACGCACCTCATTAGACGGAACAACTCAACAACTACGTTTCATTCATTTAAGACTTGACACGTTTTTTGGAATGATGGTTTTACTTTGTAAATTCATTTCAGCTACTTAAAGCCAAGCTGCCTGAAACTGCTTGAATGGGGGGGGGGTGCCTTAAAACCTCCCCCTGGCCAAAACAATGTCAGAGTTATTTCTGCAAAGCACTGGAGCTGCTTCCCGGGATTTCTGCATGAACCGGGCTGATGGGCACGGGGACGCTGTGGACTATGTCTCCTTTTTAAATGAAAGCTAGGGCTGTGTGCTGGGCCAGGAGAAACTGTACTGAAACCCTAGAAATCACCTAACTTAAGCCCCTCAACTTATAAATAAGGCAAAGACGTTGGAAGGGTTTAAAAAGCTTGCCTACAGACACATTCTGGGTCAGCCGCAGAGTGCAACGACTAACCCTACATTCCCAGACTTCAAGTCCTGCGCCTGCCTTTATTTCACACCTGCCCTTGAGGCACAGCTGCGACCGGGGGAGCCCACACTGAGGCCCAAACACAATGAATGAGAAATGCCAACCACTGCATTTTGCTCCACATCTAAAAATCAAACCCCAGTCTGTTTCTAACAATTTGTTTTACCAGTATCAGTACAAGCAAAAACACAATGAAGTGGAATTTTGTTCAGTTCTGGGTGGTAAACTTGAAAAAGCACACAGAAACACTAGGTTTCATTCACAGGCAAGAAACTTAACCAGGCTGTCTGAGCAGGGACTGCTGAGCTAGACGGAGAAAGCTCTCGGCAACGCGAAGGCTGCAGGGTTATCGTGCAGAAGGAAGAGACTTCCCGTGTCAGAGACCCCGAGGGCCAGCACCCGAGCTAGGACCACAGGACACAAGGTACAGAGTTGGGGTTCATATGGGCAAAGACTTTTTTTGGTAGCACAAGAGGTGGGATGACTGGCTGCTGGAATTTCCTACAGCCGCCACGGAATGTGGTCAAGGAAGAGAGGCACAGGGGTTATCACAGAGGGGATGTCGGGTCAAGGACCTTTCGGTCTCTGCTGGCCCCGGGGACTTCGTTTTGTTGCTGTACATCCTCCTTAAATTCCTGCTTAGCTGTGACATATTTGCCTGAACGCTGCAAAAACCTCTTTCAGTATGCATGTATGTAGGTACGCACAATAAGCCCCCTATCACCACCACCCAACTTCTGGGGGTTTTTCCCCCTCCAAGTAGGATGCAAAAAAAAAAAGCATGTTTAAGTTTCTTGAATGATACGGCTTTAGGTGTACTTGGTTTTGAGGTGTGAGATACACACATGCATACAACTTGACAATTTCCACAGCTTTTTCCTTAAATAAGGATGTGAATGTTCAGATTTAAAACTTGAAAAAAAAAAAAACAAAACCCAAAACCCCCAAACTATCAGTTCAATGTGATTTACTGATTTCTTTTGGGTTTTGTGTAAGGTAACACATACACACTAAAATCAACTTCTACAGCTTTTTCTAACTAGGAACTAGAAAATTCAGGTTATGATTTTTTAAATTAAGTTAAACTCTAAAATTTAGTTGCTTCCTTTTTAATTACCCAAGTTTTATATATTTGCAAATTGCCTCCTTTTAATTATTTTTCTCATGATTTTGGTGAACTGTATATATCTTTTAAGTTTTTATTTATAATTTTTCAAACATATAGAAAAGTATGTAAAATGGCATAATGTCACCCCACAGAGTCCTCAACAGGCTTAAAAATCAGTAATACTTTCTCTTATTTGTTTCATCTGGGGGGGTTAAGTATATAAAAAAGTGGCATTTTAACATTTTACTAATGAACATTTCAGTAGGTATCTCTGATAAAATTAACAGACTTAATTGTAATTAACTCATCATTACTAATATCACCTAAAACCCAGTCTATTTTCAAATTTAACAACTATGATTTTCTTTGATTTGCTACTCGGTTATGAAATTTCCAATTCAGAAATGAGGTGTTAACATTTCTATGAGCTAGATATGCAGAGAAAACACTGCCTAAGTTATTTGATCAAGTTTTAAAAAATTGTGTTAGACATGGCTTTCTTCCCAAATGTTTACAGCACTTTTCCAACTTCCAGAAAAGTCGAAAGAATTATACCCTGTACTTAGTCATGTTAACACTTGCCATGTTTGATTTTGTGTGTGTGTGTGTGTGTGTGTGAACCGTTTCTGTTGAATCAATTGTAAGCAAACTGAAGATATAATACTTTGCCCCGGAACGCTTCAAAAAATCTGACATGCCATGTGTTTTTCTAATGTGCACAAAAATATGAATGTGTATTTTCTTTTTAAATTCTAACTTAAGCAAGCCATTTTTGTTTAATTGCAAATTCTGTTTTTTAGATCCTCTGAACTGACTACAAGGATATTTTACATGATCTGATTGCTTACAATCTGAGAAAAATTCCAAATAGACTAATCGAGGTATGTAGTATTTTAAAAGGTAAAATACACAGAACATATCTTTGAATGTTCTGAGATGTGTGTATTTAGTCTGATCCTGAAATCTATTTTCAAGAAATTGTCTGAGTTTGCTATACATATCTGCACCTTTTGTTGACATGTCTTTTTTTCCGAACTGTATACTCCAGCCATCCATATTTAATTATCTGCCTTAGCTTTTATATATATATGTATACATATATATATATATACATATATATATATATATTTTTTTTTTTTTAATTGCCCAACGTAGAAAACCATTTTTAAAGATGCAGTTTAAAAAAGCTGCCCGGCTTAGACACCAGGTTTTTAAAATGTCTGATTTAATAATTAATAAAAATAAAAGTCTCATGTTACCCAATGGTTCAGGGCATTTTGAACCTTATATACGATTAAAAGTTTAAAAGCAAACAACGTTTTTCAATAAATTAAAACTGATACCTTAGAAACATTAATGTGAGTTTTAGTTCTGTGGGGTTTTTCTCCCCCAACAGTAGCATAAAATCAAGCCATGTAAGGAATATGTAATTTTGACATCTTATTTGATAAAACTAAAGTTCCATTGAGGAGTTTTATTCATTCGGTTTGTACTCTCTAATTCTTGGCTTATTTCAGAACCTTCTTTCCAAAATCTGCACTGGAATTAGCCTGCCTCCATTTACACTTATTTCAGTAGAATAAGATTTCTTTAGTTAGCATGCAGGAAAAAAAAAATAAATCACATTCTTAAGTAAATAAAAATCTAAACACACCCCACCCCTGTTTTCTACGCTTTTAGACCCGACTACACTATTTTATTCCTGCAACGGTTCACACGGCTTGGAACAGTTTTTCTACAGGAGCAATATGGCCAAAGGCATGTTCTACTTGTGATTTACAAAAAGGAAAAACTGTCTTTGTGGACGGTCTTCCCGTCCCCAGGACACACGGCACGATGTCCCGAGGCATTCAGTAAAGTCACAAAGGGAAGAAAGGAAGCAGCAACATGGTCCGTAAGCGCAGAGAGAACCGTGAGGCGCCCCAAGCTGCGCGCCTGCCGCGCAAGGCCGGGTCGGGTGTGGGGTCGCCGCCGCCCCTCCCGCCGGCCTGCGGCAGCGAGCCCCGCTCCCAGCCGGCCCCGCTCCCAGCCGGCTCCGTCCTCACTTTCCCTGGTCGGGCGCCCGGGCTCGCGGCCTCGGGCGGAGCGCGCGGGCCCCTCGCCCCGCCGTCAGCGCGCGGGCGCCGAGCCCCGAGGGAAGGCGGGCTTCTGGAGGAGCGACCCGACCAGCCCCGGCCCCCGGCCCGGCCTCCGCGGCCCCCGGCACCGGGTCGGAAAACACGGGCGTTCGGCAGGTCAGTGTTCACAGACGCACCGTGGGTTTCGGCGGGGGGGGTTTGGTTGGAAAGTTCGGACGGAGGGAAAAGCGTCACGTCCCGCGTGGGCCACGGGACACGACGGCCCCGGCGCGTCGGGGTCGCACGCGCCGGCCCCGGGACCCGCCAGGCCGGGGACGCGGCCCACCGCGGCGGCGAGGCCCGCAGGAGAAGCGGGTGGGAAAAGCCGACGACAAACCAAACCAACCACCCGCACCCGCACACACACCCGCACACACACCCACGCACCCGCGCACACACACACCCGTCCGCACCGCCTCCTCGTCTGGGGGGCGGGGGGGCCGTGCACTTGCGAGGACGGCGGTGCCGCGAGCCCGCGACCGGCCGCCGGGACCCGCACGAGGCCCCGTGTGGGGGCGGGAGGCGGGGGGGGGCACGGGGGGGGCTGAAACAAAACGAGACAAAAAAGGCTTCGGAAAGGCCCCCAGTGCCCCCCCCCACCTTCGTGTTAAAACATATGTACACTGGAGGCGGCCCGTGGTGCGGGGCCGGCCGCGGCGGGGGCGGGGTGGGGGAGGGGCGCGGAAGTGAGCGGGCGCGGGCCGGGCGGGCCGGGCCGGGCCGGGCCGGGCCGGGCGGGGCGGGGGGCGGGCGGGGAGAGGCGGGCCGGGCCGGGCCCGCGCCGGGGGGCCTGGCGCTTCCGACCTCGCGCAGCCTCCTGACTCCCATCTTGTTTTCTCCGACAGAGACAGACAGACAGACAGACAGGCAGAGCCGCGGGGCGCGCGGCGCGTGTGCGAGGCCGCCGGGAGACTCACCGCAGCAATGCTACGTGAATGCAGAGGGCTGGAGGTGGTGTGACTACTCACTTGCTCGGCTAACAGCTGCCGGGTTTGGATGGAATTATTCCGCAACAACAAGAAAGCGTCGGTTAAACGCCTGGTGGCCATGGCTCACCCTCGGGGACCCCCCGCTCGGGCCCCCCGCCCACCGAGCGTCCTGGTTTTGTCACTTTCTCTCTCTTGGCCTGGCCCAGGCGGCCCGCCCTGCGCGGAGACCCCTCTGGACAAGGCCCCGAGCCCAACAGGCGCCGCTTTGCGCCTCGCCAAAGCGCGGAGACCCCTCCCCAAATAACCAGCTAGGCTTTCCAATTGTCTGACTCCCCCTACTCAGGCCTGCCTTCGATCTCTAAGCACTTGAATCCCCCCAATCCTTGCCGGGCTGGCCAACGTCCCAGAGACCCCACCCCAATCCGACCTTGGATCTACAAGCGTCTAACTCGCCAATCCGGCTCTGGGCTGGGAGGCCCTGAAGCCCCCTACCCCCCTTTAGGCTCGGAGACCCCCAAGGGTCTGTGCCCCCTGCCCCTAACTGGGCTCGCAGGCGTCGAGGCCCGGCCCCCGAGGCCTGCCTCTGACTCAGTTTCCCCCCCCCAGAGGCCTGGCCCAGGCCTCCTTTGGACAACCGCGGGGCAGGCCTGGGCCCTGAACTCCAGGGCGCCTGGCCCTCCCTTCCTGGGCCTGGTGCGAGCCGGCTAAGGCCCGGGCCCGACCTCCTGACCCCTTCCCTTTCTGGGCGGCCTGGTCCTCCACTGCCACAGCGGCCTGCCGGCCTGCAGGAGGGCAGCAGGGCCTGCCTCCCCGGCCTCCTCACTCCTCTTCTCCGGCTCCCTCCATCCCCGGATCTGACTGCAGCTCAGCCCCGGGCCGTTTCCGTGCTGTGGTCCCGGGTTCTGGCGTCCCCCCGGCCCTCTTCCTGTCCGTCCCTCGCGAGTGCCCCCTGCGACGTTCACAAGGCTTGCTCGCAACGTTCCGGGCGCGGGAGCTCCCTGCTCCCCTGCCCCAGGGCGCGGGAGCGCTCCGCCCTCTGCCCGGGGCGCTCCCGGGGCGCCCGCTTTCCCTTTCCCAAACTGGGCCCGGGCCGGGGGAAGCGCACGAGCGGGGCGGCCTGAGCCTCAGAAGCGTGGCCCCCGGCCGCACACGGTCGCCAGGGGCCTTGGGCGCACATTAGAGTGGAGCCGAGCGGCAGGCAAATTCGCGCCCCAGCAGAGGCGAAGTTTGCGGCGCGCGCGGAGCCGGGGCGGGAGCGGAAAAGTTGGCGGCGACTGCCTCTGGAGGCCAAGCACGCTCCACTGCAGGCGGCGGCTCGCGCTCGCCGGGTTGGTTTTTTTTTTTTTTTTTTTTTTTTCCAATTCTGAGAAATGTATCCGAAAAACAACCAGGAGAGGAAAAAAAAAAAAAAAAAGCCGGAGCCGGAGCTCCAGGCCGCCCGGGCCACGCCGCCGCGGGCAGTCGGGGGTCGCGGGGGTGGGGGCGCCGGCCCTCCCCGGCGGCCGCCTTCTGTAGGGGGCACTGCAGGGTCGTAGAATTTCAAGTGGAAAAGTTCCCCAAACTTGGACAGCCCCCACCCTGCCCCTGCCCAACATCTTCCTTCGCAGCGAGCCCGGGGCCGCGTGCTGGGCCTGCCGCCGTCCCCGCTCCACGACGAGCCCCGCGGCGCCCCGACGGCCCGCGGGCCGGCCGGGCCGCCCTGGGGTCCGCACCCCCGAGGACCCGGCGCGGCGAGCCGGGGTCAGCCGGGCGGCCGAGGCCCGAGCCCCGCCGACCGTCTGACCCGGGGCCGCCCCGCGGCCACCCCGAGGCCGAGGCCCGAGCCGGGCGCGGCGTGGGCCCGAGCGGGCCGGGGTCGCGGAGCCGTGCGGCCGCGCCTCCCCGGGGCCCGAGGGGTCTGGCTCCGGGGCCGGGCGAGCCGGGACCCCCACCGCGGGAGTGCTCGGCGGGGCTCGGCCGTGGGGTCCCCGAGGCGGGAGGTCGCCCGAGCCTGGGAGTGAGCCCTCGCGCCTCCGTGGCTCCTGCGTTCACGCAGCTTTGCACACGCGCGTGTCTGCCGGGTTCCCGCGTGCCGAGCGCGGCGCTCGCGGCGAGAACCGGCGGCCGCGACCCGCTCCCCCGGCAGCGGCGCCGAGCCAGCCGCGGCCCACACTGCCCGCCCGCCCTTCGGGGAGCCCTCGGGGTCCCGGGCCGGGGCGACCCGCGCGCCCCTTTGCTTTTCTGCGGGAGAGTGTGCCTATGGGCGCCTGTGACACTAAAACGAACGTTAAAAACCCCGCTGGGGAACACAGCAATGCACCGAGCGAAGGACGCGAGCGCGCCGGGGAGCCGGGCCGGCGAGCTCGCGGCGGGGAAGGGGCTGCGCTTGCGGCGCCGGGCGGCGGGGGGCGCGGACCCGGGGCTGCCGCGCGGCGACACCCAGCCTCGCGGCCCGCCCCTCCCGAGGCCGCGGCCTCGGCCGGAGCAAGGCGGCCGCTCCGGGGGCGCCGACCCCGGCTCGTCTCCTGCGCGGGAATTCGGGGAGCCGGGGTGTGCGCCCCCGGGCTTCGCGCCGCACCCCGGGAACACTGGCGCGTCCGCCGAACGCGGGAGCGTGCTGTCCCCGCACGCGGTGATGTGACCCCAGGCCGGGCGCACGGCCAGGCCCCCACTGCCCCCTCGGAGAGCGCGTATTGTGCAAATCACAGCCGAGCCGGCCTTTCGGCAGGAACATCGGATTAGACCCGTGGTCCGCGCTCGGTTCCGGACTTGTTTACTTCAGCTCGGCCTCTCCCGGGCTGGACCGCGAGCCTCCTCGCAGGGGCCCAGTTTTATTCATCTGTGTTCCCACCGCCTTCTCACCAGGCTTGGAACAGGCATGTTTTTCAAACATGCTTATGAATGAATGAGAGACGTGCGCTTTAGTCCCCAAGCTCTGCGACCTCCCTGGACTGACTTTGAGCCTTTAAAGCCCTTATCTGTTAAGAAAGGAAAAAAAAAAAAAAAATGGAGGGTTTTAATAATCCTTGTAATCTGTGCCCTGTCTGCCTCTCTGGGGCTGTCGTGAAGATCAAGTGGGACGGGTGACAACGTTTGTAAACCATCAGATGCCGAGCAAATAGCACATAGGATGCTGATTCATTTCGCCCCCTTCGCTGGGAAAGCTTTTAACGAAGTAATTCTTGGGCTTGTTTTTCAGCCGATGGTGGTCGCCCTTCGTGGTCAGTCTTAAATATTTATCGAGGGACAATCCCGTTCTTACATTTAGGAAATCAATCAGGCTTCCATTTCTTTGAGAGAAATGAACAGTGCTTGCACACATAAATAATGGAAGAAAAATCCTCGTATTCCCAAAGCAGCCACCCAAGCAACCCAAGGGCCCAAGAGCAGGGAAATCACAAAGCATCCATGAGATCGGCATAGCAACTCAAAGGCAGCCTTGCACAGCTCTAAGCCAGCCGCATCCAGGCATGGGACTGTGTGCGTGAAATAGTGTTAAGTGAGAAGCAGAGAGGCACGCTGGAAAAGATGGTGTCCGTGTACGCCCTGACCCACGTTGGAAGGGGGAGGAGGATGTAAATCATTACATTTGAATGTTCCTTGGCTGCTTTATTTTCCTGTCAAGTGGCTTAAGCCTGATTTTTTTTTTTTTTTTTTAAGCATTCCCTCATGGCCAAGTATGTGTTTCCTTGGAATTGAAATCTAGGTTGATGGTTTTATATTTTAAAAGCTTTCATTGTGACTCATTCTTGGCCTGGGATAGAATTCTGTAATACTCCCCAAGCTCAAGGAGCCTGGGTGTCCTGTTTCTTGGGCCTCGTTCGTACCCACTTTCTAACGTTTTGCCAGGGGATCCAAGAAGTCACTTTTGGAGACAAGTGTTTCATTGTCTTCCTGTCGTCTTAATCGGTACGGAAGGGAACCATAAACATGGAATTTCCCGGCTGAAGCCAGACGACGGCAGGGACAGAAGGTTTTCAAGTGCTGACAAGTTAGTGGTTAGACAATATCGGTCAGCAGTGCGAGACTCACATCCTCTGGAGAAGAAGCCGAGATGAGACAGGGCTGGGGAAGGCCTGATTCGGGCCCAGCATGTAGTAAGTTCTACCCACATGGGCAACGGGGTTTGTTACTGGAGCTGTCTTGCCAACACACAAAGGCTCTGCTCTCCCTGGAAGGGAGCAGCTCCAAAGAGCAGGGCATCGTGGCGGGTACTGCATACTCTCCCAGCACATCTTCAAGATTCCTGTTCTGCGGTCTGGGAATCCAGATGTGCCCACAACCCTGCACCCACGTGGAAGAGGGGTTCAGCAGTCTCAAATACACACCTTTTAACTTTGACCTTCTTAGTGCCTCTTAAAAGACAGATGGTCATTCTTTTATCAAGACGAACAGCAAAAACCTCATAAATATCTCCTTTGCACAGATCTGACACAACAAGCAGATTCTGGCCAGATTTAGGAAACAAGAGCTTTCACGTTCTGTCTCCCGGAATAGCTCTCGAGACCTTGAGTGTCTCCAGCCTCAGACTAGCTCTGACCTCAGCCACCACGCCCCTCCCCAGCGGAACGACGCTGGGCAGAGGCAGCAGACTCCATTATATCAGGTTGTAACACCAACATTTCAGTTCAATGGGCATTTCTCCCAACCTAGCAGTGGCCGCATCCGGCTTTTCCTGGGCGCTTCTGAAACGGGCAAAACCCTTGCCTTCAAGGAATTTGCAATCTCCACCGACCCCGCCCGCACCGCGCCTCTAACCCTCTCTCCACCGCCGGCCTCTCTTCCCCTCCATCCACCCCCCACGCTGCAGACATGGTGACCTTTCCAAGGCGCAAACCTCATCATGTCACTGCCTGATTGAGGCCCTGAAACAGCTCCCTCCGGCCCACGCCGGCGACGCTCAGCAGAAAACAGGTGCTCTCTAAGCCGGGCCCTCACTAATAGTAACTAATGACGGTCTTTTCATGGTTGGCAGAAAAAAATTAAGTTAATTGATGGAATAGTCTCCGTTTTAAGTGTTTCTCCCCTCACTTTTCTTAAGCCTTTGGTCCCTTCGACCACTTGGCTATATTGGATTACACTATAAGACTATATCTGATTTGTCCCAGAACCATGAATTTCATTAATTTTTCTTTTTTTTGCACATAGCAACATTTCCTGGTGTTCTGCCTGTGGCTGTTTTGTTTTCTCAACATGGTGGAGTGTCCACGGGGACAGGGACTTGGCATTCAAGGCCCTTCCCCACAGGGCCACCTAAGTGGTGAGCTTTTAAGTGCCTGGATTTCGAGTCTTGCCCATCGGCTTAGTTAAGCTTCTTCGAGACTTAGTGCCCCTGTCGTGTGGTGTAGTAAATGTCTGTGGCATGGACATATACATGGATTTCTAGAAAGGTGAGATTAAATATAGCAAGTACCAGATGGTCAGTGTCCTAAGTGGGGGACTGTCTTCCCCCCATCGCTTGCTGTCCCCACTCACCTAGGCTCCTTCTTGTGACTCAGACCTCAGACCACCCCAGATGAAGTAGCATCCACCCTCTGACCTTGCCCGTGCCATTGGGAAAGGACTGTCTCCTCTCCCAGGGCCCAAGGCCCACCACCCCATGGGCCCATGTTCAGTCAGCTTCAAGACTCCATCAATATCTAACCTCAGGGATTTTGGTCTTTGAGGCCAAGAAAGAGACCTCTTTGGTAATAGTTCATGCCAGCAAAGCAAATCTTCTTCACTCTTTTTTTTTTTTTTTCCCTTCCAGGATGATGTTGACACACGTGTACTAAAATAAATCAACCTTTCCATCTTAACCATCTCCCTTGGCAGGAACAATAAGTTGATGTGCCAAGCCAGGGCTGACCTGTGTGACTCAGCCCTCGAAAGCTATGAAGGAAATCATTGTGTTTTCATGGTAACAGGTTGTAAGACCCAGAGAGCTCGTCCCCCTCCTTTCTTCCCATGGCTGTAGCCGCTGACCTGTTTGTGGGGTTCTGTGTGGTGTGAGCCCAGAGCTGGAATCTGGTTCTCGCCCGATGCCACCTTTGTAACCGGCCTTTTCTCATTAGCCAGGTAACTTTGTATGCATCAGCAGTCCCTTGATCGCAAGCCACAGAACCCAAATCAGACTGTCTTAAGCTTAAAACCAAATGTGTCAGCCCAGGTGACATTAAAAAAAAAAAAAAAGAAAGAAAATCAACCTAAAAACAAAACAACAACTCAGCAAAGCTAGACCTGGAGGGTACATGAGATCAACAACACTCCCTCCCTCGTTCAGCCTTGCCTTCCTCTGCGATAGTCCAGGCTCAGGCTCGCTCTCCCCGGGAGGTAGCAAACTGAGATCTGGAAGCTCTGCCCTAGTGTTTCACAGCAGAGCAACCCCAGAGGAAGGACCCTTCTCTTCCCTAATGAGCCCAACAGAAGTTCTAGAATTAACTCACATTGACCCGCCCTGAGTCACCTTATCTCTAGACCCTGAAGCCTCAACTGAGGCTAGAAAGTAGTGATCATCTCATCAGTCAGGCCTGGGTCACGAGACCACCTCTGGACTCGTGAAGGTGAGGGCGGCAGGCTCAGGGCCGCCCAGACGGAATGCACGACAGGTTTGCCTTTTTGGAAATCAGGGGGTTGGACCCAAGGAAAGGGATGCTGGGCTCTCCGATGCAACAGATTTCTGCCTCAGGCCAGTTTTCAATCCACACTCTGGGCCCTTTCCACACGGCCATCTGCCCTTCCTGGAACTGATTCCCCGGGCTTTGGAAGCTTTGGTCGGGACTGGTTGTCCTTCCCAGCCTGTCCATCGCCCAGCCTACGAGTGCGGATTCGGCCCCAGTCTTGCGTCGCTGCTTTTCCCGTCTTACCCTTCACCCTCCTGCGGTTTCAGGTCCTACCCGCCCTTGGGCTCTCTCCACCAACGCCACTGTCTGTGCTCTCCCGTCTCACTCTGAGCACTCCTTCCCAGCTGCACAAAAGTGCCTGGGTGTCCCCCAGGGGACCTCAGCTTGCCTTCGAGGGACACTGCTCCTCCTCTATTCCAGACCTGCAGCAGGGGCAACGCCTGGCATCCAGGCCCCAGAAGCACAGCCTTTGGCCTCGTCTGCCATCCCAGCAACTCCTTGCCTGAGCCACCGTACTGTTCCTGACCAGAGTGCGGGGGTGTCCGCAGCCCTTCCTCCTCCCCCCTCCACCCCCGGCTACTCCGCTGGTCTTGTCTCTTTCGCCTGGAAAATCACAACAACAGCCAGTCTACCTGGTCTGCCTGCTTCCAGTGCTGGTCCTGCTATAGGATAAACCCCCACTTCACTGAAAAGATCGATCTGTTCGTGCTCCTCTCCTGACCAGACCCTTGCTTTGTCATCCCGCGGCCTATGGGAGAAAAGGAACTCCTTGACTTCGCCTCTAAAAGCCTGAAGTGCCCCTGTGGTCTCTCAAGCCACACCTGCCGTGCATCCTATGCCTTCTGGAACATTCTCTGCCCACTCCATGCTTGTGCTTTCCATCCCCTCTGACACGTGCTCTCCTCTGCCTTGAACAGTTTGCTCGACTCCCACCCTCTTCGTCTTGAAAATTCTCACTCACCTTCCAAGATCGTCATGCCATCCCCCCCAGGGAACATCGGTCCCTTTTGCTTTGTGGAGCGCAAAGCACCGTGTTCATTCCTGGCCTGCAGGATACGCCACCACCTTGTCTTGGGTTTTCACATCTGTGGGCCCCAGGAGCCGGGGACTTCGGGGGGTGGGGGGCAGACACTGGACTGTCCTCTTCTGAGTCTGGTGCCTGGCCGCGGGGGCTCTCGTTCATCCTGAACGACCTAACGAATGTCATGTGAGCACCTCTCGTGGGGCCGGCGGAGTGAGGGGGACCCACCAGGATTGGAGGGGGCCGGGAGGCATTGCGGGCATCGTGGTGGGAAGATGGCTGGATCCTGCTTTACACCCACAACCCTGGGGTCAGGACTCGTGGCTGGTGAGGCCAGGCCAGGCCAGGCAGAGAGTCCAGGTAGATGTCAGGGCCTGCTCCCTGTAATTGGAAGCCATCCATAAGCCCAAAGGCCTCCGGGGTACTGGGGCTAATGAGAAGGTTGTGATGAAGAGGACAGAGGAGGAAAAATCTGGCTGAACTTTGAGTCTCCCACTGGCACACCCCCTCCCCGCTGTGCAAGGCCCGCCCGACCGCAGCCAGCAGTCTAAACCAATTTGAGTCTTAAGGTTGGATTGTCGGTGATAAACACATGTCCCTGGTACCCTCTTTCTCTTTTTTTCCTTCCAAAGTTCAGTAGCAAACCTAGTTAAATGTTTTCTTTGGCTCTATTAGATGTGACTTCACTATTCTCCCCTGATGGGATCCGCAGCCTGCTTCATGTCTTTCTGATGGAAATAAAGGCTGATTGAGTCGGACTCGTGTCAAATTATCTCTGGAAATATGACTGGACGTGGGGTCTGGGTGAAGCTCATTCGATTCTCTCTGGGTGCTCCATTTCTCAGGAGGAGCCAGGGAAAGCAGGACGCGTGTTCCGGGCACCTCCCAAGGGAGAGAGGTTTCTGGGCCCATGGGGACTAGAGTGTGGTACACCTTGACGTAACCGGGGGTCACTCGTGCAGAAGGCCCAATGCAAGTAGGGCGGGGAAGGGTAGGCTAGGTCTAGAGAGAAGCCAGGCACCCACGGACTCCCCTGCATCGGTGGTATTTCCTGCTAAGGCGGTTACCGTGATCGCGACGTCCCGTGCTTCCTTGTTGCCTCAAGGACCCTTCCCAGCAATCGGTATTAAGACCTGAGTCAATCAATGGAGGGACCAATTGCTTTACCAATACCGAAGAACCGAAGGGCCACAATGAGGCCAGCATTCCGGGACATGCCAGAGCTGGGGGAGACACTGCTCTCAAAGAACTCAAGCCTGGCTGGGGACACAAAGCCAACAGACGGGAGACAATTAGCGAGCAATGGAGTTTGAAAAAATATGCCAGACTGACTATAAAGGCAGCCGTGGCTCAGCGAAGGGAGAGACTGATCATCTCTGCGGAAGCCTCCTTCATGGAGGGAGGTAGAGGCAGGCCCGCGCCTCGAAGGAAGGATGGGGAAAGCTTCAGGAACAGAAGGGCGTGGCAGGGGTGAGGGGTGGCTGTGCAGGCGCAGCGCTCGGGGACAGGCAGGCGGGGGACGAGGAGGGAGTTGCTGAGCTGGGGGAACACGGGCGGTGAGAGAGGAGCATGCAAACCCCGATTACACCCAGATCTGGGGGCCGCCCGGGAGTCAGGGTTTTCCTTCTGATGCTTATTCAGCTCATAAGCGTTTATGTCACGCCTATCTTTATGGCGCACCATACGTTTATGCCGGCCACTGTGAAAGGTGCTGGGGATTCAAGGATGAGCAAGACACAAAAGGCGAGTCAGACACAGGAAGATCTTCTAGCAGGTGCTACCGCAGAAAAACGCACCAGGGGCAGGCAAAGAGGTGCAGCCCGCTGAGCTCAGCAAAGAGTTAAGCAGGCTTCATGGAGGGAGTCTCCTAGGGCCCTAGGAACTGGTGGGCCGTGGAAAAGACAGAGGCATAATCTGGGCGGAACAAAGATGTTCGCTACAATGTTGCTTACTGGAGCAAAGAAGTGGACAATCTAAATATGCAACAAAAAGTGGCCAGTTAGATACATCATGACCCTCCGCAGGAATCCCACCGAGCATTTAGAAAGAATAAAGCAGTCCAGTATGTGCAGATTGGGAAAGGTCTGCAAGATAGAGTGTTAAGAAAAAAAAATTGCAAGACCCAAAAAATAATATATTGTTTGCCCTCTGTCACGTGAGAAATATATATAATATATATAAAAGTATATATAGAGAGATTATCTCTGGAAAGAGACACAAGAAACATGGAATGTTGGTTGTTCCCAGACAGAGGAAGCGGGAAGGGGACAGAGGGGAAGGCTGTCCCTTGGACTTGGCGTGAAACGACTCCATCAGGAGACAGTGCCTGAAGCTTGACTCTTCCAACGTGCTGGAGACCACCCAGGTGGGCGGGTGAGGATAGCATTCTGGGCAGAGGGGACAGCCCAGATGAGCCCTGGGGAAGGTTTGGAGGAAGGTTCTCTTGCAACAGGCAGAGGGCCGGTCAGCAAAGCCTGGCCCACGGAGAGAATGAGGTGCTGGGCTGAGCTGACACTTGGGTCAGAAACCACTCACTTACACTGTCCTGCTGCGGTCGCGGACCTCGCGTGATGGTTTTCAGAGGTGTGGACTTGCAGTCTCATTCTGGCTGTGATGCTGTAGCAGAATACACAGACTGGGGGGCTTATAAATGACAAAAGTCTCTTTCTCAACATCCTGGAGGCTGGAATTCCAAGAGCAAGGCACAGGCCCACTCAGGTTCTCGGGGTTGGAGCTCAGAAGCCCGGTGCCATCTCTTTCCTAAGGAGGGGCACTGATCACATTGGTGAGGACTGCACCCTCATGACCTGGTCTTCCCCCAAAGTTCCCACCTCTCACATCATCACCTTGGGGTGCTTTGATTTCAACAAGTGAATCTGGGGGTGGGGGGGCAACGCAATGTTCAGACCACCCGTGTGACCATGTTGAGTTGTACTTCCCAGAAATTCCTTCTTCATGTGTTGACAGCGAGGACAGGCTACAAGATTTCTGCAAGATTCAGAAGGCGCTTTCCCCAGCGTGAGGTTCAACGATCAACACACCAATGTGAGGCTTTTCCTTCCCACCGTTCACTTTCTAGGAGGAGGAAGCAGAAAATAGCCGAAGAGAAGTAATGCAAGTCCAGAGATTGAGAAGTGCCAGGCAAAAACTAAGAGGCAGGATGGGGGTTGCTCTAGACAGGGGATATTTCGGGGGAGGGGGAGCTTCTCGGAACAAGTAACGTAGCAAAGGAGGGGGAACATGCAGGGCGAGAGCAGAGCCAAAGATCTTGGGGGCCTTGGAAGCCAAAGTCAGGAGTTTGGGTTTTATTCTAAGAGCATCTTGGAGTCAAGGCATCTTTTGAAGTTGGCTGCGTGAAAGCCCCCATGTAGCTTTTCCTCTCCAGGTGTATGTGTGTATGTCTGGGCTGGGGGAGAACTTCGTGTCTCGGTCTTTGCCTGAGGTTGACCCACAGTCCTCTCCATCCTGCATCGGTGTGAGGGGGGCCCGACTCCCTGCGGGGCTCACCAGAATGCTGTCTGTCCAAGGAAATCAGACTTCTCACTAAGGAGTTCTTTTCAGGGCCCCTGATAAAAGCATCATGTGGATGCTGAATTACTCGTGTGGTTTCACGCTTCATTTCCCTAAGATGTCATTAGCAACATCAGACACTTCTGTCTTCATTCGACAGAATTTCCTACCCTGTTCTGCCTGGAACTGGGGGAAAAACAAAAGGGAAGGCATGGTGTTGGGAAGTTGGCTTGGGAGCAGCAGAGGGGCCCTTTCAGGGCGGCGGGAAAGTCCAGCAGAGGGAGAGCACCTCACAACAGGACAGATGGCTGTCATCGTCCCAAGGGGTCACTGGTCAGCCCCACGTCCTCTGGCTCCTGTTCCGAGCCTCCCGGCTGTAGCGTTTCTAATTGATTTAGAAATAACGATTGTATTGGCTGGATGCCCAGAGACCATGCAGGCCAGAGAAGCAAGGCTATTTGTCCGAGGCCACATAGCTGCCCAGTGCCAGCGTTGGCCTTGAACCCAGTTTGACTCCCTCCAAGAAGAATGAGTGCCTTCCCAGAGTCCTCTGTGAAGAACCCTGTGTGTGGTTCTCTGGGACGACAGGTGTCATTTCTCACTCCGACCATGATCTGGTTTGGAAGCAAGGCCTAGGGGGCAGGTGTACAGGTCAGAGCGAGCAGAAGCAGGGAACCATTTCCACACTGGTAAAAGGACTCAGACCCTCTTGCCAAGCAACACACACTTAGACCACACCAAGTTTTTCTTGGAACCATCTGGTACCTTGACTATCTTCACCCAGTATTGGGTGGATGGCTCAGGATGTGGTGGACCGCTTCCTGGGAGTGCTGGCTGTGCTATTGGTCTCCTGTCATTTAAAGACCCAAACCTCCACCTTCGGGAAGCCTTCCTGGATTGATGGAAGAAGGAATAGCTTCTCAGATGCTGACTAGTGTTTCCGGACTCACTGGCCTTCCCAGCAAAGGTCCAGAGCTGAGTCTCATTGGCCTGACCTAGATCACACAGTTCAATGAGTTGCTCTCACCCGGGGAGTGAGGCTCCCTCTGGCCCAGCCTCGATCTCCTACTCCTGAGACAGCCAGAGGTGGCCCAGCTCTCCGGACCACACAGACGGAGGCGGGCGGGGGATGCTTTCCCGAGGAAAATCAGTCTGCTTCCAGAGGAAGGAAAAGCAGACGCTGGGCAGGTAAGGGGCAGCAGCCCCCAAGGACTGAACACAAGCATTTCCTTATCTCCCTCTCAGAGCCGGAGAGCCGTGGGACTATGTATACCCAACCCAGTTCTATACCACGCTCAAGCAGAGTGGGGGCTTGTCAACGTTTGTGGAGTGAATGAAGGAATAAATGAATGGCAGACGAGGGAAGGAACTCCCGAGAGCAAAGGCGGGGCTCACAGGTGGGAAGAAAGCAGGCCCCAGCAGACCCGAGGCAGGGACGGCCCAGGCCCCACGCGCAGCGGGCGGGCCCGGCCCGAGAGACCGTCGGGAAGCCCTGGGCGGTGTGGACAGGGCTCCAGCAGCCGGATGGCCTCCCTGCCCAGGGTGCTTGGGCCTGCGTTTCGGCGGGAGGCCGCAGGAGCTGGCGAGCCAGTGGCAGGTCTGGGGGCTTAGGGTGCAGCGTGGTGTGAAATGAGGGGCTCTATCCTCAAATGGAACTGCCTTGGCCAGTGGCCCTGGTCCTGGAGCAAGCTTCACGGCAGCAGATGGACGCGGAGCGATAGGAGAGAGCCCCCGGGCGTGATAATTTCCTTGCTCCTTGAAAGCTGAGCGGCTGCCAGCCCAGAATGGAGAATCACTCATAGGTATTTTTCTTGAGTTGGGGGATGGGCGGCTGGAGTCCTGCACCGTATCCCGGTGGGGGAGGGGGGTATGTTGGGGCCGCGTGGCCTCCCCAGAGGCGGGCCTGCCCGGCGCGGGGCTCTCGGGGCCCCTGACAGCATTGCTGGGCAGATGGAACAGCAACTGGGCCCGTCATTCTTCGGTTTGCAGGAAAGGAAGCCGCGCGCATCTGAAGACGAAACAAGGCCGCTTGGGGTTGCTTTTCATGCGAATCCCATGCCTGAGTTTCCCATGTGGAGGGAGAGGCTTTTTCACAGCTCCTTGATCTTTTAAAATGAGCGGGACGTGGAAGCAGGAACCATCTGCTGGGCCCCATGGGGCCTGCGGGAGGAGGAACGTCCCAGGCTCTCGGCTCCTGCTGGTGGTTGAAAAACTGCTTAACCGTATCCCTTGCTGTGTATGTGTGCGTGTTTGCACGTGCAGGTGTGCACACATGTGTGTGCCCGTGTACGGGCACGGGTGCATATGCGTGCAAGTGTGTGCACACGGCGTATATATGCGTGTGTGCACACGCGTGTGTATATGCATGCATGTGTGCGTGCGTGCGCACACGCGTGTATGTGTGCATGTGCATACGTGTGTGTATATGCATGCATGTGTGTGCGCGCGTGCATGCGTGTGTGTGTGTGTGTGTTGGGGGCACTGCTGTAGCTACAGCTAAGCTCAGCATCCGGAATGAGTTGCCGCCCACAACTGGGAAACCAGGGCTCCTGCCCCCCTCTTTTTACACACAAAGAAGCAGGTGCGTGTGCTGGCCTGAGGTCACCGAGGGGCAGAGCCAGGATGGGACTCAGGTCCAACAGGCTCCAGAGCCCATGCCCAGTCCCTCAGTCATAGTGTTAACTGGGCCGGGGGGTGGTGGGGAGATGGGGTCACGGCACCCATGATGATTTGAGTTAAGCCACCTCAGCTGAGAGCACCTCCTAAGGAAGCCGTCGAGGACTAACCTCGCAGAGTCCCCAGCAGTGGCAGGGGACTGGGTCGTCAACAGGTGCTGACAGAGCGGTCACCACATGCCAGCACAGAGCTGGCTGCCTGGGATGCCATGGCCGTCCTGGCACAGAGACCCGGCCTCAGGGCAAACAGGAGGCTCCCAGAAAGGGTGATCAGGGAAGGCCTCCAGGAGGAGGTAACATGGGAGCAGAGAGACTATCTTGGAAGAGCACCACAGGGAGAGGGACCAGCAGGAGGGTAGGAGCTTGGCTGACGCTTTCACAGAACGGGGTGGGGGGGCGGGGGGGTGCATGGGACAAGAAGGGACTCACCAGGAACCAGAGGATGCAGAGCCTAAGAGGCTGTGTGGGGGGCCCTGGATTTGGCTGAATCTAATCAGGCCGCTGGGGACTCCTGGGGTCTTTCCATGTGGGTCCCGAGAGGTGGGAGTCTCAGTCCCCTAAGGGCGGAGGTCCCCTGGCCCCATCGGCATCTGGTGGCTCTCTTTCAGGCCTTCCAAGCTACACTGCGGAGAAGGTTCTGAGCGGGGCCGGGGAGGTCTCGGTCCTCCATCCCTGTGTCGCCTGCCCTTGCTACCACCTGGAACAGAAAGTTTCCAGGGCCCTTCTCCCGAAAGTCTTGTGGATCCACTATGTGACCCTCCGTACAGGGCTGGCCGGCGCGTTCAGCTCCGCGCTGGGAAGAGTCGCCGCCCTGAACATTTCCTTCTTTCCGAAGCCTTCTTTCTGGGCTTCTCAACCACCTTGGCTCTCCAGCAGGCTTGACTCCCTTTCCTCCGGCGGAGAAACGTTTTTGGCACTCTGTCTCATCGCTCTTTGGAAAGGTGTCCCGGGCCGCCCATCTGAAACCAGAGTCGGAAAGAAAACTGGGGGGTGGGGGTGACCCCCTCTGGTGAGTCTTCCTGCCAACGTGACACCGCTGTTTGCTCCTGTCTCGACTGGGTGTGGCCTCCTTGACCCACACACAGTCCTGGGAGACAGAGGAGAGGGGTCACGGCAGCTGCAGGCATCCCGCCAAAGAGAGGGGGCAGAGGACCCTCCCCACCAGTTCCCCAACTTGGCGCCGTGGGGCCGGGTAGCCCACTTGTGGGTGTTTAGCAGCAGCCCTGTTCTGCACCCATAAGATGCCAGTGCCAACCCCCCCAGGACCAGATGTCCCCTGGGGGGCAAACACTGCCCACCTCCCCCCGACCCACAACCCGGGTCCAGACCCACTGCTCTTCACAGCCAGGGCTCTGGATGGAGGCCCCGTGGCTGGCGACTGTCTAGACTTGAGCTCCTCACACAGGCTCTCGGTGACTCTGGGGCTGGAGCACACATGCTGACTCCGTGAGGGACCCAGGGGAGACCGAGGCCCAAGGCTGGCATGCGGCAGCCGCCCACCTTCACCGGAGTGCGCCATCCACTGGGACGACTCTCCCTTGATGTCTGGAACGGGGGTCCCCTCCTCTGAATGCAGAGATGGCCACCAAAGCCTCTGTGTCCTAGAGGAGCATCGCGAGTGCGGGTGCGTGCCCGAGCTGTGGGGACAGAGAGAAGCTCGTGTGTTGGAAGCGCCCGGCCCTGCCTGGGGCCTGGCGGGTCTTTGACCAGAGATGCCCTACCCGGATCCCCAGACTGGTGGGTATGGCCTGACCTTTACTTTTCATGCACTCGCATTTTTCATTTTTTCCCCTGGTTCTTGGCTCCGGACAAAGTGGAAAACCGTATACAGTGGCCATACTGTTGATGTCTTGCTCAGAGAGGAGGAAAGATTTCACAGTTACTGAGCAAAAACACAGGTTGACAGGTAGGCTAATAAATCACGCCCACATTTCTGCATCTGCCGGTGCGGGTCTATATGGTATTTTTCCTTTCTCAAGAAGAGAATTTGAGCTCTGGACTCTCTGACAAGGCCCCATTAAATAGGGCCTTTCTCCCGCCCGCTGACGGCTGCTTTTATAAGAGTGTTTATCAAACAGAACCCGAGGCCCCTTTTTCCCTCCACTGGGAGGGTGGGGAGCCCTGCAGGCCAGCGCCTCCGGGGGAGGTGAGTGGGTTTTCTTGCATGAAGTTCATGAAATTAGAGAGGGCAAAGGTGCCTTCCCGGGCAGGGGTCTAGGACAGGCGCGGGTGTCCGTAGGCATCCGGCCGGCATTGGAAGAATGACTCCTTGTGTCCACGTTGGCCAGATGGTCGACCTTTGCCTCCGGAGCCTTGCCCATCTCCTCTCTGCCGGCCAGATCCTTCTCCCGCCTCACTCTCTCGCCCCTCCCCTTCACCCAGCCTGTAGTCACTAGGCTATAAAATGACTGTGGAATAACTATCGATCAAATAACAAATATTTTTAACATCTATCATGTATATGCCACTGGGTTAAGACCTAGAAAATGTATGGGGCTTTGGGGAGGGGAATGAGGTCCTCCGTTATGAATGATGGCAAAATCATGGCACGCCTGTGCCCACTCTCCCCTCCCACGCTCGGGGCAGACATCGCTAATCACTCACCGGGCGTGTAGCTCCAGGATTCTGTTTGACATCATGCTGCTCTAGTCTGCGTATCTTGGGAGGATTAAAAACCCACCCCTCATGATACCAAGAACCATAAGAGGCAAAACCACAGGGGATGAAGCCTAGATGAGGCCGTGGCAAGAGGCCTAGGCTTTCTGTGGCATGGCCTCTCACCTCCACCAAGGTCACCCTGGAAGACTTCCGGAGGAGGTGACATGCCAGTGCATTAGCTGTCTCAGCTCTCCTAGGGCATTTGTCTTTGATGAAATGGCAGGCCTGCATCCCTGCTCCTCACTGGGACCCACTGCTATCCTGCCACCATGGTGTTTGTGGCTCCTTCTGCCTGAAATGCACTTGCCCTAGCTCATCCCATGGCTGGCTCTTTCCCGTCCTCCAGATCCCAGTTCGAATGGCTCCTTCCAGAGAAGTCCCCAGGCTGTCCTCTACCAGCAGGTGTGCTCACAGCCTCTCTCTCTCAGCCCCCTGCAGCTTCCACTAGCTGGGAGCTGGCCCCACCACTGCCCACCACTGCGGCCCGCACACGGAGGGGCAGGCACATCGTAGGTCTGCAATAAATACGTGTCCGAAGACTGAAGAAGAAATAACGCCCAGAAGGTTCTGCAGAAGGCTCTGGGGACAACCGGGCCTTTGCAAAGCCTCTCCACAGAGCGGCTAATTCCATGACAGTCCCCAGAGCCCTAGTCCCTCTTCTGAAGCTGCCAGAGCTCCCACGCAGCCAGCCGTGTCCCCTTCCGTGAGTCTCCAGTCCTCGGCGTGTGCCCTCCCACCTGGATGGAGGGCGGGGCTCAGCCCATCCCAGGTGAGCTTTGGAAGCAAGCACGGGGATGGCCAAACAACGGATGGCAGCCGGCTGCCGCGGGGAGATCTGGCCCCCTGAGTGCGAGGTCAAGCGCCAGCACCTGCTGTCCCACGGCTGTCTGGCATGTCACGACAGCACCACTATCCTCTCCAGTTTACAGGCGGGGAAAGAGACTCAGCAAGCTCAGCCATCGTTGCATAGAGGGGGAAACGGAGCTCAGAGAGGTGAAGTCATTCGTTCTAGGACACACAGCAGCTAAGAGAGAGCCAGGACTCAAACCCAGACTGCCCGACCCTCTTAGGGCCTGGCACGCTTCATCTGGTCCCTCTAGCAGAGGGTCTCGGAGGGGGAGGCAGGTGAGAGCTGGCCCGAAGCAAGGTGACTGTCTCACCCAGGGGCTCAGAACTAAGGGCTCTCCTTTGGTCAGGAGGGCCACTCAGGAAGGTCGGCTGCCGGCCACCACTATTCTCTGGCCTCCAGTCCCCAGTAGGAAGCAAGAGCAGAAAGGCTAGGAGCCCAGCCCGCATGGCGACAAGCTTCTGGGACCCTCGCCTGCCCTTGGGTATTCTCTTAGACCACCTATTTGTCCCAGCCCCCCGGAGCCTGGAACAGCTGCTCCACAGCCCCGTCCACCCTCCTAGTGGGGCCCAGGGACAGACTCCAGGGCCCCTGATTTCTGTAACTTTCTCCCAGTGAGGCCCAAATTCAAACTCTTCTGGGTTCTGTGGGGCAGTCGTTGTAAGAGACTGCCAGAAACGGGTGCTTCAGACAACGGGGATTTGTTCTCTCCCAGGGCTGGAGGTCAGGCACCTGAAATCGAGGTGCAGACGGAACCAGTTGCCTCCGTGGGTCCCTTCTGGACTCTGGTGGCTCCTGCTCCTCCTTGGCTTGTGGTCCCATCTTCACAAGGGCCTCATTCCTCTGCGGTTCCGTGTCTTCTCCTCTTTGCATGGGGACAACAGTCACTGCATTTAGGACCCACCCGAAACCAGGATAATATCATCCCAAGACCCTTAACTAAGTATATGCACTAGGACGCCATTCCCAAATAAGGTCACCGAGGTTCTGGGTGGACGTGGAATCGGGAGGCAGGGGAGGCACCGCTCAGTCCACCCCAAGGGTCAGCGGCCAGCTGTGGGCAGAGATCCCGAGTATCCAGGGCTGCCCACAGACCCAGACGCCCCCGAAGAGAAGGCAACATTAGCAGCTGGGGCTCCCTGCGCCCGTCATCCCCGTGGGTGTCACACCTCCCAGAGGGGCGCTGTCTCTCGGTGGGGGAAGGGGGGTTGGCTTCAGAACGGGCCTGCATGGCCACCTTCGGGGGCCAGATGGAGGCAAGGTCACCTTGGATTTCATCATCATCATCACCAATTTGAACTTTGCTTTCATTGTGTGTGTGTAACTTGTTTTGTTTTGTTTTGTTTTAAAGGCTCACCAGGGCTAGGAAAGAGTCTTTAGGTCCTGGTAATGTTCGCCACCGGCTGACAGAGGATCCATTGTCCGCAGGACCAGGGGCCCTCTGGGGAGATGTAGGTCTCTCTCCTGCTGGAGCCTGGGGCTGGTCTCAGCTGTCCCCGAATCCGGATTTGCTGGGAAGTGGGCTGCAGAATGGACCCCAGGAGAGTCATAAACCCCAGGCAGGAATGAAGCACAGTTTAGAATGTGAGGATTTGAATGGAATAATATACAGCCTGGGAGATAAGCCTCTTCTCAGTCTGGGCCTGCATTCCTGGGACAAAGCCCACAGATAGGATTACTGCAAAGAACTGAACCAGGAAAGCCGCATAATGACCTGCTTGCCAGCCTGTCTTCCAGCCTCAGAGACAGTCCGCCAGGGTCTCGGCCCTCATGGAGCCCCTCACCGGCAGGGGACACCAGCAGGCAAATGGGAAGTCCCATACAGGTGCCGGGGGTAAGGCGTGTGGAGGGAATGGGGAAGGGCGCAGGGAACCCTGGGGCTGGGGAGGGGAGGAGGTCGGACGAAGGCTTTGCAATACGCCTGCTTCTCTCCATCTCTTCTACTTTGCCCCCATACACTGAGCTCCCGGCATCCGCCCTGCACCCCTAAGCATTCTCTACCCGAGAACCAGAGGAAGCGTTTAAAAACTGGGTAAGGGTGCACCGGTATCAGACGGCCCAGTAATAACTGCTTTATGGAAAATGACAAGGATGGCATATCTTTTAAAATATGTTTATACATTTCACATATAATATACGCTATATAAAGATTTATATTCTATAGCTATAACCCTCGGGATCTATCTGGATCTCCCTCTCACCTTGGCTAGGGGAAATTGCCACAGGCACAGGGAATGAAGGTCTTCCCCCAACCTGGCCGTGAGCAGGTAGTCCCCCCCCTCCCCCCGCGAGTGCCCAGGTACCTCTCTGAGCTACCCTAGACCAGCGAACCTCCACTCTGGCACCTCCTCCCTGTTGGCGGTTTCTGACCTCTTAGTGGGGAGGGGGAGTTGACACACATCTCTGCCTACAGGCCCTCTCTTCTCCGAAAGTTGCGCACAGCTCTTGAGTCTGAAACAACCAACTTTGCTCAGGTTTGAAGGGTCCTTGACACGGCGCAGGCCTTAGGGGAAAGACAAGTTCTTGCCAGGGTATAAACACAACCCTCAGCAGGAAAGAGCCCCTGGATTCCAGAACACTCCAAGCAAGTCCTCTCCGCGCCCCCCACTGGCCTCTGGGTCAGGTGGCTTCTGATGCACCTGGCAGAGCCCGGTCCCAGGAAGGTGCTTGATACGTAACCGAGAGGGCCAAACGGCTAATAGAGGGATCATAAGGCTCATATCTCTGTGCAGACCACTTTCTTCTTCACAGGGAGATACACCCTAAGCCAGATGGCAGCAAGACCTGGCACCTTTAGGACTAGGGACAGGGGAGAGAGATGGGGGGCACACCCGCCAGGCCCTCTGGAAGCTCATGTCTACTTAGGAAGACAAGATATTGAAAACCTCACCGCTGATAAAGCTAAGCGGCTGGTCAGTACAACAGCAGAACAGACAGTCAAGGCATCACATGATTAATCACCCGGAGAATGGTAGGGATGATCGATGTTTTAGGAACTCGGGGGAGGGAGACATTTGTTTTTTTAAGCTGGGCAGAGCAGATACCATGGGGGTGATTGTGCCCTTTCAGAGAGGGCTGGTGGGGCTGTGGTCTCAGGGGGCCCTTGTCTGGGGGACTCATGCTGGTGGGAACTTGGGGGGAGAGTCTTATTTTTAAGGAGTGGGTCGGACAATCAGTCGCCCGCCTGCTACAGCCTAGCCACACTGGGGGCTTCAGAAAAGCAGCAAGTTCAAGGAAAGAGGGAGCCCGTGAGAGCTGGATTCCACTTCCAGCTGTCCGAGCTTCTCCAGGACGAGCCACCCATCTGAAATCTCCCCTCTGGAGAAGGCATCGGAATTCGGTGCTTGCATTGTGGGAAACAAGAGTGAAGACATCGGCTTTGAGCCCCCAAAGCAGCTGGGGCCTCTCTCCCCGGCAAACGGATCCCACCTAATATAACAAAAACACATCATTTTCATGGTTGTGATAAGACTGACGAGCGTTTGCATTTTGCTTGAAATTTCAAGAGGCAAGAGCCGAGAAGTTTCTCTGAAGCTCTCAGAGCTCTGGATTGTGTTCAGTTTGGGTATCTATTAAGAAAACAGCCATTTCATCACGGCTAGTACCGTAAATTGGTTCGTGGATGCCCAAGGCTCTATATCATTAAATCGTGTCGCTATCTATAAATGGCATTCAGCCTGTTTCTCTGGGAGCAAGGTTATCTGCCTGTTGAGAAACTCCCACCCAGGATGGGGAGGTGCTGCTATATGTGCAGACTTGGGTGAGACAGGCAGCAGGAACAATCCAGAAAGGCCTGCCGCCCTCCCAGGGCTGATGGTGCAGCTGCCCCCCCGACCCACCCCCCCCCCACCCCACCCCAGGCCTGCTGGGCCCCCGCTCTGGGCAGTGACAAAGCAGATGGCTGACCGTGAATCACAGACTGCCATCCGCCGGGGCTGGCTGGCCACGTCACAGCTGGGGAGGGGGCTTCTGCTGCAGGGAGAGACCCTGAGACAAATGTGCCCGGCACTGAATGAGCCTCAACGCCCGCCTCTCTCTCTCTCCCTCCCCCCTCTCTTTTTGTCTCGCCCCTCGAACCCAGCTGACTTGGCTCCCCCGGGAAAAAGCTCGTGTCTGCACAGGCGCATCCCCGCCATGGCGTGAAGCCGTCGGCGCGCCCCTCCCCCAGCCGGTCTCACGAGGTGGCTGTGATGGAAATGTGGCCCCGTGGAGGCTGCAGGGCCAGGGCCGGGGTCGAGACCCCATGCTGCCGCTTGGGCCTGGCCTCTCGGCCTCCGGGCCTCACTTCCTTGCCTGGAACACAGGATTGCAGGGGGGAGGACCTCAAACAACGCATCCCAGTGGAGAGCCGGTCCAGAGGGGGGTGGTGCTGGCAGCACGAGGCCTCGCCAGGGACGTCCTGTCCACGAGAAAGCAAGTCCCTTCGGGCTTTTCCTCCAAACCCTCCGCAGGCTCCGGCTACCACTTGTTTTCTCAGAACGCTGGCAACGGTGGGAAAAGGGGACATGCTTGGGAGAGAGGGACGTGGTGTGTTTGCCCAGAAGCCAGAAGCATGAAGAAGGGGGCGATGGGAAGGGTCAGTGCGTCTGTGGGGCCTTCCTAGTCCGGCCAAGGCCTCGCCGCAGCCCCCAAGGCAGGGGAAAGTTTGGCCAAGCCTGCAGGGGTTGGGGGGGAAGACTTTCCAGGCTGGACACGGCAACAAAGCCCCAGAGGTAGCAACAGCCCCGTGTTTACGGGAAAGCCAGGAGCGGTGGCCGGAGGCAGGGGGAGGGCGAGGAAGGAGGGAGCCTGTTGTTCTCTTAAATTAAAAATAAGTTCCATACGCTGATGGTCCCCCAAGGAAGGTGGCCTCGGCACCAAAGGCCCTGGCAGTCTCTTGAAGACAGGCTTCCGGAGGGACAGGTCTGAACGGAGAGCAAGTCGCCAAATAGGTCATCAGCCGAGTGAGCCGCTGGAGGAAAACAAGGTTCTGGGAGCCCCCCGGCACACGCACACGATGCTGTCGGGATGGTAAGCTGGAAGGAAGTGCGCGCGGGGGAGCCTCCCAGGGACCCCGGACCGGATGCTCCGCAGCGACAAGGCTGGGGACAGAGAAGTTCCTGGAACCAGGGAGCAACAGCTGCCGCTCTGCGGCCCTGGGGACCTTCACCGCGCCGGGCAGCGGCGGCGGGACGGAGGCTCTACAGTGCACTGCAGGCACTTTCGGGGGCCGCCGTCCGCCCTCCCAGCCTGCCAGGGAGAGTCCACGCCCGTGGCCTGGTTCTGCGGCCGCTCACCCGGCAGGTGGAAAACGTGGCAGAGGGCGTGGCTCTGGAACCCAGAGGGACACGGGCTCCGCCGCCATGCGCGGTGGCACTGCCCGCCTGCACGCGTCTTCCTCGGCGTGGGAGCCGCGGTGGAGGATGTTTCCGCCCGTAGCGCTCGTCTGAAGGACTGAACACTGCAATGCCGCTTCCCCCCAGCTCCGCCTGGGTTCCCCACCTGGCTCCGGGCTTCCTTTGCACTGGCCATGCCACCCGCTGCCTCACACCTAGGCCACCTGGGACGGAGTCTGGCTTCCCCCCCAGGAGAGTGAACCCCTGGAAGGTAGCTGGTCCCCAACCCACGTGCAGTAAGTGGAACCGGGCACCACATCGGTCCCGTGACCTTGGGTGGGCACCACCGTGCCAACATCCGTGTGTATCCCACAGACCCTTCTAGAAAACCAGTTTCAGCAGATGCAACAGGTCTTCTGAAGGAATGTAATTCCCAATCTGGGGGCAATCGAGGCAGGGGCCCGCAGAGTCCACTCTTGTCATATCCATAGAGTTCCTGGATCCGATGCAGAGAGAGGAAGGAAAAGAGCAGAGGTGGGAGAGGGAGCAGAAGTCAGAGAGAAGAAAGGGGCGTGGGGGCAGACGGAGCAGAGACACCAGAAGGGGGAGGAGCCAGAACAAGATGGGGGGCGGGAAAGGTTTGAGACCATCCGGAGAGACGACCAGCCTTCAGGGCTTTGAACTCCGCCATCTTGCAGGTTCACCCAAGGAACCTGGATCTAATCCCAAACTTGGGCCATCCCCGAGCGGGGCACTCAGCAGGCCGGGGCCCGGCCACAGAGGGGGAAATCGCGGAGGCCCTCAGCCAGGTGCAGCGCCCGGCCCAGGGAAGGGCAGGGGGCGGGAAGGCCCACGGCCACGCTGTGGCTCTAGCCCACACCCCCTCGAGGACAGGCACGGACATTTATTCCCAGCATAGCGTCCTGACCAGAACTATCCAACACCCAAACCTTTTAAAGCTTTTGCTGCTAATAGCATGATTTCTTTCTCTGTCATCAGTGGTAACAAACTGATCTATAAAAGGTTTTAAAAGTGCTACAAATAGCTCCCCCAGTCCCCCGAAGTCAAGCTCACTGGGAAAACGGCTGATTGTCTTTCTCCCTGCCGGTCTAGGTGTTGGGACGCGGGTGACAGACGGCTCACCTCTGCCAGCTCCGAGTCCGGTGCGCACCTCCGGGAGGGGGGCGGGCAGAGAGCCGGGTGCGGGCCTCCAACCCCTCTCCCTCTGCCCCCTGCCTCCTCCTCCCCACCGGGGAGACAGGCCAGGCTTGACACGTCCGACTCCTACAGGGGCAGGGTCTGGCCCTGGCCAGAGGGGGTCGCGTTCATAAACGCAGGTGGACAGTGTTTCCCGTGGTCCCGACAGCTAGGAAGGAACATGGGGCCACGCCTCTCACCCTCTGCCTGTCCTTTCTTATGTGTCTGTCTGTTTGCCCTCTGCCCCCCGCCCCCCCACCCCCCAACACACCGGCCCTGGGCTCCCGTGTGCTCGGTTCCCCCACTGTCCCCTCCGGGCACGACACGACACCTCCACAGGGCTTCCAAGGGGGCCTGGCTGGCCTGCATGTCCCCATCCCCCCTGCCAGGGAGCACATCGCGTTGTCTTGGAGCCTGTCACTCTCTCCCTCAAGAAGTGCCACTTCCAACACAGCAGGGAGCACAGGCGTGGGTGTGGGCGGCCGGCGGGGGCTGGGGCGGAGGAGGGAGGCCAGCGGGGATTCGGTGCCCGCTCGGCCCCCACGTCTGCGCTCAGACGGTGAGTGACTCACCCGGCAAGCGGTGTGACTCAGCTGGGCCCCACACTGATGAGACCGGCATTCAAAATGCACCTTGATAATGGGTGAGCCAGCAGATAGCCCCGAACGCGGCCACACACACACACACACACACACACACACACGCTCACACCCACCTGTGCACACTCAGAACAAACAGATCCACCCCCCCACGCACTCACACACTACACACACACATGCACACGATCCACCCCCACCCCCCACGCACTCACACACTACACACACACATGCACACACACACCCACCTGTGCACACTCAGAACAAACAGATCCACCTCCCCACGCACTCACACACTACACACACACATGCACACGATCCACCCTCACCCCCCACGCACTCACACACTACACACACACATGCACACGTACACACCCACCTGTGCACACTCAGAACAAACAGATCCACCCCCCCACGCACTCACACACTACACACACATGCACACGATCCACCCCCACCCCCCACGCACTCACACACTACACACACACATGCACACGTACACACCCACCTGTGCACACTCAGAACAAACAGATCCACCCCCCCACGCACTCACACACTACACACACACATGCACACGATCCACCCCCACCCCCCACGCACTCACACACTACACACACACATGCACACGTACACCCCCACCCCCACGCACTCACACACTACACGCACACACGCACACGTACACACCCACCCCCTACGCACTCACACACTACACGCACACATGCACACGTACACCCCCACCCCCACGCACTCACACACTACACGCACACACGCACACGTACACACAGCCTCCCTCTTTCCTTCTTTGCTTCCCACAGTTCTCCCTCCCTCCCCCCCCAACCTCCTTCCTGTTAAGAATCTGGGCTTCGGAACCGGGGACATCACCCCCCAGCCCAGCCGTCCGTGGCCATGGACACGTCACTCCAGGGCCTGGTCCCTCATGCCCTCGTCTACCAGACATGCTATTAATGCCTCCTCCTTAATTAAGCTCCATGCAAAGTACTTGGAGTGCGGCCGGACACGGCGCCAGTGCTCCGTGCTGGTCTGGGGCTCCCCAGCTAGGATCATTCACGGAGCCCTGCATCCAGCAAGCATCTACTGGGTGCCCAGTCTAGGCCCACAATCCTCCCCAGGCCCCAGATCCCGGAGCAGAGGCAGCTGGTAAACAAGTAAATTATATGCAAGGCAGCAAGGCAATTACAGGGCTTCCTGACTAAGTGGGGTGGGGGTGGGGCACTGCAGGCTTAGGCTCTCAGGAAGAAACCCCAGCAGAGATCTGGAGGCAGGACTGAAGGCAGGGGGACAACTCTCCCACCAGTGCTCTTGGTCTGGTTACTCCTGCAAACAGTGGAAGGAGAAGGTCAGTAGGGACTGAAAAGCAGGGAAAAGTGGCCTGTGGCCAGAGGATCCTTAAGGATGACTGAGGCTGGGTGGGAAGAACACACAGTCCCTGTGCCCTCAATTTTTGTTACTTTCCGGGGGGAGGTGCAGGATGTCTTCTATCAACAAGTCTCCTTTGGTTGACAATAGAAGAAACCCAGTTCAGTGTAGCTCAAGGAAAAACATGGGACTTCACTGATCCATAGAAGTGAGTATCTAGATAGGGTGGATTTCAGGCATGGCAAGATCCAGGGACATTAAAACTTTATCAGCATCTTGCTCCATTCTGAGCTCTGGTTTCCTCTACATGGGTGTTATTCCTAGAAGGTTCTAGGCCTGCATCACCTGTATGGTGGCTCTTGGTGGGTCCTGTTTTATAGCTTCTCAGATTGGCGAACCCAAGGAAAGACTTCCTTCATTACAGCTCCCCCCAGAGCCCCATGACTCCATCTCTTGAACTCACTGAGTTAAGTGCCCATCTCTGAGTGAGTCATAGTGGCCAGAGGAATCAATCCTCTGGGCAGCCTTGGGTCATGGGTCATGGGTTCCACGCAGACCTCAGGGGTTGGAAACTGGGGAAGGGTAGTGCCCCCCCCCCCGGGAAAACCAAGGCACCACAACCAGAGGAAGGGACCATTGGAAGCAACACAGCTTCAGGGCAACACAGCCTGCTCTCTAAGGGGCCACAGAAATCAAAGAGAGGGCAGCTGAGAGCAACAGAGTAGTAAGAGAAGGGAACCAGGGGGAGGGGGGCAGGCTGCATCCCCAGTGAGAGACTGGATTTCAAGGTGGATTGGGGGGGGCTGTAGTGAGTTGATGGCGTTCTTTGGGGTGGGGTATGAGATCCCGTAAGAAGGACTGGTTTCCAAGGGCTGCCAGACAGCCATCAGTTGGAAGCAATGGAAATGTATTCTCCCACGGTCTGGAGGTCAGAAGTCCGAAGCCGAGGTGTTGTTGGCAGGGCCACGCTCCTCTGAGGTCTGTTCCAGGTTTCTCTCCCAGCTGCCAGCCATCCCGGGCTGGCCTCCGCGTAAGGTGCGCTGTGTCCTCTGCCGCCAGCAGCCCAGGGCGGCCTTCCTGCGTCTGTGTGTCCCCTCGTTTCTCTCTCTTCTGGGGACTCATGACATTAGATGGATGTAGCCCCTCCCTCTCCCAGGAGCGTCTCGTCTCCGGACCCTCACCTTAGCGCATCTGCAAAGATGCTTCGGCCAGATAAGGTCACTTTCCAAGGATCCGGGTGGACAGCTCTTTTGGGGGAACAATGTAGCCCACTCCAGGGGGCTCGAGTTTTCAGAGGGAATTTACACGATTTTATGTTACTAGGAGAGGAAGAGCGCTATGAGTGCATTCGTTTCTTTGCTGACCCGTCCAATGTCACAAGCATCAGCCAAGCGCACACGAGTTGAGGCTCCGTGATGGCTGTGGCAGCGGACGTGCTGACACCCCCCACCCCACCTTGCCGGGCTCACCCTCCAGCCACGGGTGTGGGCGCTGCAACAGATCCTGTTCCAGGCACCTTCACGCCACCTTGGCAAGGTCTGCAAAGTTCCTGGAGCAGGCAGCGTGGCCAGGGTCGGCCTTGGAGCGAGGAAGAAAGCGTGTAGGAACAGACTGAACTCGCTTGACCACGGCGAGATGGGGGTGGTGTTCCCTGAGAACAGGCCGTGCAAGAGTCCCTCGGCAGGTGGGCTCCAGTTCGCTGATGGGGACCCTGTACTCAGACGGTCACGGGGGGCTCCTGGAGGAGGTGGAGTGATAACCGTGAGTGGGGTGGGGAGGCTGGGGTCCAGGGCTGTGATTTTCACGGCAGCTCTAAGTGCTGGCCTTGTAGTTCCAGCCCACGGCGGGAGCCCCCAGAGTTTTAGGAAGTGTTTTCCATGGCGCGCGGGCCAACTGAATGAAACTCGACACTGAGGTCAGACCCTCGTGGGGACCCAGTCTTCATTTTCTTGGGCTCCAACCTGGTGGGTCTCGTCAGCAGTCCAAGACCACCTTGTGAAACCAGAAGGCGTGACAAAGGCTTCCCGCAGGGTTCTGGGAAGCCCTGGGTCGCTGGCCCAGGCACTACCCATCTGGCCTCCCCAGGACCGGGGAGGGAGGGAGGAAGAGGAGCCTGACGAAGAGGAGAGGCCCTCGGCGGGGAGGTGGCTTGGTTTCCGTGAGGCGGCTCGTCGAAGGAGCCTCCCCGTTGATCGGGATTGTTCTTGCTCGTGGATGCTAAGAGGTTTGGGGGGGATCATCTCTGGGACCACCCAGGAGTGGGCCAGTTTTGGATGCCAGATTTACCGAATAGAACCACACACACACACACACACACACATGCACACACACACACACACACGCTCTCACACTCACACATAAGCACACACACATTCACGACACAATTCCTACCCCCGGAGGAAAGCCCGTGATAGAGGAGGCGGAGGGAGACGGGAAAGGAGGGGAAGGAGGAGGAGGGGACACAGGTCGCCAACCCTCGAGATCGCAAAGACCCTCCCCCTGTGAGCGGGGTCCCTGCAGATCTTGGATTCCCACATGCTGATCAGGGTCCCCTGACCCGTCTCCCTGCCCTCCAGTCCCGAGGAGAGGTGCCTCCTGGCCCGTGTGTGCCCACACCCACGCAAACAGAGCAACCACATGGCCCAGGGTCACTTCTGTCTTTCTCCCCGAGGCTCCGAGGACAGACGCCCACCTACCACTCCCACCTCCATAGCAAAACCAAAGGAGAGCAGGCTTCTCAGCAAGCCCCACTGTGGCAGGGACCAGGGGCCCGTCATGCCGGTCATAACCCCGCACTGAGTCCCTCCCCATGTGAGATACGGGACACAGACGGGCCTGCACCTCGGCTGCAACCCCAGAAATAGGACAGGAATGAATGAACCACCTTACAAGGTAGTCCATGTTCACGGAGGAGGCTGCTGCGGTGTCCGAGATACTTGTCCGGGGTCCCATCTGTCCCCCACACGGGAGCCAGGCACAGACCCAGGTCCATTAAATCTGCAACCAGTCGTGTGAGTTCCCTGTTGCTGCTGTAACAAACTCCCACCCCCTTAGTGGCTGAAAACAGCACGCATCTAAAATCTTACAGTCCTGGAGGTCAGGAGTCCAGCATGGCTCTCGCCGGGAAAGGCAGCCAAGCCGGCTTCCTCCTGGACCTCCTGGGCCACAATCCATGTCTCTGCCTCTTGCAGATTCCAGCAGCTTCCCACATTCCTTGGTCTGTGGCCCCCTTTCCCTGCCTTCAAAGCTGCAAACCTGACTCTCCGTCTGCCTCTGCTGTCACATTTCTGTTTGACTCCAGTCTGGAAATGTTCTCTGATTTTGAGGATCTGTGTGATTAGATAGGACCCAGTGTTTTAATCCAGAGGACTCTCCCCATATCAAGGCCCATAATTTAATCACATCTGCAAACACCTTTCTACAGCTTCCAGGGGTTAAGACGTGGGCCTCTTCGGGGGGTCAGGCGTTTGCTCGGGCCTCTATGCCGGTGCCTGGAGCTGCTCCCCAATCAGCCAGCACCTCCGGGAAGCTCCTGACAGAGCCCAGCTCTATCTGTAGGTTGCTCTGCCTAAAATCCAGGTGGAATCATCATGAACAGGACATGCTGTGCCACTGGAACCCTCCCAACAGGGCCCTGGGGGTGCGAGGCAAGGTGTCGGCCACGAGGCTGGTGAAGCGGAGAGCAGGTGTGCTGTGTGGGAGCCAGAGGGCCTGGGGGAGTGCGGGGAGGTCATTGTGGTCCGGAGAGCGGGACGCAGGGCCTGGGGCTGGTTGAGAGGTGGGAAGGTGAGGCTGGCAAGGTCGGCAGAGGCCGGACCACAAGGAGCCTGTGTTTTATTCCAGCGGCCCTGCTAAGGTGCTGGCCGGAAAGGGCAAGACTAGAAATGAGGAGTGTTTCTCCCGGGAGGCTTCGGGGCGGTTGAGAGGGGATGGCAGCTTCCGGCAGGCGGTGGTGGTGGAGGGAGCATAGAAGGATGCTTTCCAGAGCTTTCGGGGCAGGGAGAACTGACGAGTCTTGGTGACGCATTGAGGGAGAAGAGGGTCTGGGAGAGGGAGGTCGAGGACTCAGGCTGGGGCTGCCAAACAGAGCCTGATTTCGGGGTAGATCGACCGCCGCTCCCGTTTATGTCAATGAGGTGCAGCTCTGCTTGATTTGGTCCTTTGGACAAGACAAACCAGGCCCTCAGGTCCAAAAACTAGGCCTGGGGAACGTGCTCCCCCTTCCTTGGGTTCCCTCCTCTTACAGCTGTCCAGGCTGCCCACCCTGGGAGGACTGCTATGGAGACACATCCATAATGATAGTCTTAAAACTCACTTGAATTAGTGTTTGGCTGGGTGAAAAAGCCCCTTCTGGTCTTGGCTCTGAATGTCACTCCATGACCCAGTCATGCCCAGAATGGAAACCTCTTCCATTCCCAGGAAGGCGTGAGAGAGGATGGGGAAAGGGGGCAATAGGTATTTTCTTCCCTAAACCAACCCTAAGTCAGTCTGAACCCTGAACCAACATTAACCTTGATCCCAACCCCACTGGAAACCTAACTCTGACTGCAACCACAATTCAACCCAACTCGGCTTGCAATCTCAACTTTAATCCCAGCCCTAAACCCAGCCCAACCCAACTCAACCTCAGCCCCAACTCTAGGCCCAGTTCCATCCAACCCAACCCAATCCAACCCAACCCAACTCTGATCTCTAAACCCAGTCTTAAACCCAACACAACTTCAACTCTAGCTCAACCCAACCCAACCCAATTCTTATCTAAATTACTCCCCGCACTAAATCTAACTGCCCTTCAACCCTGACCACAACTCAAAGTCAACATAATTTGAACTCTAAGAGCCTTTCCATTGGTGCCTTCTCAGAAAGCAGCTCCTTATGCATTGAGGGGAAGCACATGAGAGCTGTTGGTCCCACTGTCCCAGGAGGTGAAATGGAAAGAGAGGTAGCGAGCCCCAGATGCCCCAGGTGCCCCAGGAGCCCCAGGACTGAGGTTCTGACTGCTGGGACTGACACTGCAGCCACAGCCAGGACTTCGTGGACAGGGCTGGGTGTGGGAGTCCACCCTGGGCGGGGCCCCAGAGCACCTGTGCTTCGCCCGGATTGCCCGTGGGACCCAGCTCTGTGCTTACTCCCTGGCAAACGCTCCCCAGCCAGCACACTCTGAATAGCACATCGCCAGGCCGGCTGAGGTCACAGGATGACCTTAGGCCTGCTTTCATGTTTTGGACAAGCTTAAGGAAGCTGGGAAGGGGGGCTCAGGGAGGGGCAGAGGAGGAGCTCCGGGAGAGAGAGATCCCTTCCCGAAGGAAAGAAAATTGGGTTGTCACCAAGGCGCTATTAGCCTGCTTCCTCCAATCTGCTGGATCCTCTGAGTGGGGAGCTGGCGGGGACGGGAAAGCATCCAAAAAGGGGACACCCAAACCAGCATCCTTCCCCAGTGGGAGAGGCAGATGGGGCTTCCAGACACAGGCGGCAGCTGCCCGTCCTCACTGCCTCCTGGCCCGCGGCGTTTATCTATTCTTGGGGGCCAAGCACACGCTGGTACCCGCCGACCCAATCATCCCTCCCTGCCAGGTCAGGAGCCCTGAGCACCTGCTCGGGGGCAAGATCTCTCTCCAGGGTGGGAAGCGATGGGCCTGGGCTCCAGGGTCTGACGCATTTGCATCTGCTTGCAGGCAGTGGCCCGGACGGACTCGGCTGTCCTCGACCCGAGGGGAAGGTACAGGAGGCCACCTGTCATCCACGGTCACCCACCAGGGCTAGGGAGCACAGCTCTGGCTGCACACGGCTCAGCTTCGACGTGGAGCCGGGGCTGGGAGGGGCCCGCCCAGCCTGCCACTGCCGGAGGGGACGGAGGCCAGGCCCGAGCGGAGGATCTGCCTCCACCGCCAAGTCAGGAGCGCGTGAGGCTGCAGGCGAGCTAGATCTCTCCCGTCCTCACCCCCATCCCGGCCAGCAGCATGGTATGAACAGGGTTGGAACTGAGGCACCTTTGGAGGGTCCCACAGGCCAGGAGGGGCCCGAGCCTGCATCTCTGCCCTCGGGGAAGCACTGGCATCTCTGAGCTTCATTTGCCCGTCTGACAAGCATCGGCTCGGGACACGGCCTCGGCTTCAGAAACTGCTGTCCTGCCTCCAGCGCCCCCCTGGCTCAGCGCACCCCCAGCAGGAGACGCGGGGGCGGGGGGATGAGCTCAGGGTCGCACTTGCTCAGCCCCTGCTCCCTACGTCAGACGCGTGGGCACACACGCCATGCAGACACACCCGGCGCTCGCCACACTACCTATTAAGCACTCAAGAGATTACTGATGATCACCACTATCGCTGCTTCCGGCTCTGTTGCTCCTCGCCCTTCGGGGCGTGGAGAGCTCGGAGGTCCGGGCCGCCGTGCCTGAGAGAGGCAGGCGTCCGCTACTCCCCCTCATCACGTTCTTTTCTTCTCCTTCACGGCACGTCGCACATTTGTAATTACATGTTGATGAGGCTGCTTCTCTGATTTTCCACGTCTCCTCCACCAGACCGGGGGACTGGAGGGGATGGGCGGGGTTTCGCTCCCCACTACAGGGCAGGGCCCCGGTGCAGCTTTTCTGAGAGCAGCATCAGTGGTAAACACTGAACAAAACTATTATGGACGTGATCGAATGGCCGATCTGATTTAGTAAGTGAGGGGCCAGGAGGCTAAGCCGGCCGGGCCTCCCCGCCCGGGGATGGCCCCAGGCGGCCACCTTCCCCGGGCTGATGAGCCCTGAGGCCGCTCTGGCCATGGCTCCAGCCCTTGTGGAGGCCTGAATTTAGAGCAGCTGGTGGACTCCCCAATTAGGGCCCGTGGGGAACTTATTGCTCAGGCAATACCCCAGCAACCAAGGGCAGAGGAAACTGTGCCTTGGCTCCGGAACACCGTGAGTCGTCTTAAGCAGCACAGCCAACATGTCGAAGCTAGGGCAGATCTTGAAATATAATTAGTGGGCTGAACCCAGCGCTTTTCCCCTCTCGAGGCCTTCTGAGCCCCAAAGGCGGCCTTCATTTTCACAGACCGCCCACCCCCCCAACAGGCACAACTGTTTTCTTGGCCGACTTGCTCAAGGCACCAATCTCTGAAGCACACCCATTGCCAATTCAGGGAAACAGGAAAAGGAAAGAGCCCCTTGCATCCCAACACAAAACAAGCAGACTGGCTTTTCGTGGAAAAGTCCTCACGGAGCAGGGTATGCTGAACATCCAGGATGCATAAATCAAGAGAGAAAGCCCGAAAGACGGCAAGCAGATGGCTGGAGATGTTTGTGCCGTTATTATAGCAAGACTTCTGTAAAGCTCTAGCCCTTGGCAGGAAGCCAGAGGGTGACCTCGGTTGGAGGATATGCTTTGCCCAAATCCCTGAGTCTCCCAGGGAAGGGGATCGTCCCCCAAAGCTCTTTGCGAGGGCCCTAAATTGCACTGAAGAATTGAGACCCTGAACACAATAATCAGCACATAAGAGCGTTTGTTTTAAGGAATCTGGAAGCCCCATCAAATAAGAACCTAACCCCAAGGGAGGGGCTTCTCTAAATGGAGCTGCTGTCTCGGGGTCCAGGAAGCTGTTATTACTGAGAGGGAAAGCGTCGAGATCTTAACATGCCGCAGAGCTCAGTGCTGCTTGGACAGACCTGGCTGGCCCGGAAAGGGGATGTTCCACACGCGGGCGGGAGCAATTAGAAGCCCACTGCACGGGCCATTGTGTTTAATGGTTACAAAGGTGCTTGTGGCTGCTTATGTGTGTCCACTCGGTCACCAGTGTCAGCTGTTCTCGTCTGCGTGATTTGCATGAAATTGCTCTAGAGACAACCTGGGCTGTAATTGCGGGATTGCTCACACAGCTGGAGGGATCCCATCAAAGGCGAAAATAAGCTGCCCTGGCCAGGTCCCACTTCCCCCGGGGCGGGAAGAACAGTCACAGCCCCACCTTGGATACGCACAGTGCCCAGCACACACTCAGCGATCAGTAAATAGTTGTCAAAGGAGGGAAGGAGAAACAGAGCCTCTTATCCCTCCCTCTCTTTCCATAAAACCTTTCTTATCCTTCAGGGCCTCCTCAAGGACAGGACTCTTGGAAACAGGTGCCTGTCCCGGCACTAGCGGCACCGTCCTGGAGCCGGACGCCACCCTCCCCTTCACCCCGACCTCCCAAGGCAGGGCCAGGTTCGTGGCAGGTGCTCAGTCCAGACCGGTCCTTTGACGGTGAGCAAGGAAAGAGGAGACATGGTCTTCCACACTCGAACATTCCGTTCAACGCTGTGGAGTCCCACGTGGTAGGGGGCTCCGTGAAGCTCACCCAGGGAAAGGGGACCAGAGGAGCAGGGGAAGGAGAGCCACTGCGTTCATCTGGTAGAGCAGGAAAGGCACTGAGTGAAAAGTGGTGGATAAATTCAAATCAAAACCACAGCGAGGTACCACATCGCACACTCTAGGACGGCTAGAATCCTAAAGACAAGCACTAACCAGTGTTGGCGAGGATGCGGGGAAACGGGAACCCTGCTATGTTGCTGGTGGGTATGCAGAACAGTGTAGCTGTTTTGCAAAATAGTCTGGTGCCTCTAAGACCAGCATCTCCTAGGCCCCCTGCCCTGGCCCAGGCCCCAGCGGCCCCATGGCCCCAGCCACGTGGCATCCCCAGCTCTGAGCAGGGTGTTTCCCTCTGTCCCTCCTGCCCGCCCCCCCAGCCTCCCACTGGTCACAGAAATCATTTCATGCCAGCCCCTCTGAAAATGGGTCACAGCTGGGCCCTGGCGCCCCTGGGAGCCCTCTGCCTGCCTTGCCTTGCTGTTCTCCGTCGGAGGAAATGCCTTACAAGGAGGAAGAGCGTGCGGACAGCTCCTGATCACCATTTCCCGCGCTGCCGGCCGACACCACCCTCGAACCGGCCCCGGTGGTGTCTTTGGCCTGTGGGGTGTAGGAACCGCCTGCATCCTGCAGACAGGGGCATCCCAGGGAGGGAGTCATGTCTGCTGCTTTCTTGGAGCCCAGCAGGCATGTACGCTGTGTCTGTGACTACCCGGAAAGCAAGCCACGGTTGGCCCCGGGGCGGGGCAGCCGGGGTGGGAGGGGGTCGCTCCGCGACGGTGCACCTGCTCTGAGATGTTCCATTTCCTAATCTGGGATATGGGGGTGGTTGTCGTGAGGTCCCCACGAGGAGAGGTGTGCAAAGTCCGTGCCCAGCACCCAGAGGGCACAGCGGGAGCTGAGGCACGCACACTCAACCTGGAGGTCGGTGTGTCTGCATCTCCCATTTCAACACACACACAAGCTAACCCGTGGGCTCCACTGTGGGCCTCCTGCAGGCAGGCGTGGAGCAACAGGACCCAGGGCCAGAGGGGGATGCGACGATGAATAAGGACCTTCCCCATCCGCCGGCCACTGCTGGAGGCATTTCCACATATTAATCCCACACCCCCATTGCGACCCCACAAGGCAGGGAGGGCTCTTAGCCCTATTTAGCCCTATTAGCTCAGGTCAGCAAACGGAGCCTCAGAAAGGTTAAGTCATTTGCCCAAAGATGCCCAGCTAGGAAATGGCAGCGAGTCGCGGAAACTGCCCTCTAACGGAAAACGAGCCCCCCATCCCCGCCCCGCTGTTTGTGAGCCTGGTGGCTTTCAGGGTGTCCCTTGCCCTCGCAGACGAGGCAAGCCCGCCCACTTCTCACTGAGCCTCCAGATGGAGGGTGCCGAAAGGGCCACTGGGGCCAACACAACATGCTCCCCCAGTGCTTGGGGAGTCACCTTGCTGCCTGCGGGGTCAGACAGGTGGGAAGTGAGCGGCCCACAACGCCATCACCCTGCGGTGGGGAGGGGGGCGGGGGGACGCGCACGAGGAGGCCGGGGCCAGTCGCCCAGGAGCGCGTGCACGACGGCGTGTGTGTGAGCGGAGCGTGGCTGCCCGGCGGGCACGAGGGCAGAGGCGGCCGGAAGGAAGGGCAGCCTCATAGGTGACCCGGGAGCCCCTGGGGAAACCTCTGTGCGGAGGCTGCTGGGCTGGGGCTGCGAGGGGTCGTGCCCTTTCCCCGTGGGCTCGGATGTTCCAGTGCATGTGTGCGTCTGTGTGTGTGTGCACGTGGGTGGGTTTGCAGGAGTCGAGCATGGATCCCGAGGCCCTTCCCGGGTCAACCCGGCTGGCAGAGCAGAGCTCCTGCCCCTCGCCCCCGTCCCTGGCAGGCCGTGGCCTCCTTGTGCCCTCCTCCCAGAGCACAGCCCCTCCTGCCGCTCACGCTGCCTGTCCCTCCTCTAACTGCGGGGAGGCCTTCTGGGTCCCCCAGACCCTGGCGGGGCTCCCTGCTCTCTGTCCCCCACGGCACGCCCTACTTTCTCGTAGCTCTGAGCACCTGGGAGGGCCTTGTGCCCTCGAGACCGAGACCGGGTGCTCCAGGACAAAGAGCCACATGTCCCCGTCTCTGCTGGACTCCCCACATTTCTGCACGGAGGAAGTAATGGCAAAAGGACGAGAGGCAAGAAGCAAGGTTTCCTTCTGGCCAAGGCAAGTGCCTAGAGGGGCCCCAATCACGGAGTTCTCCCTGGAGGAGTGGCTGAGAGACCTGGGTGGTCTGGAGCGGAGCTCCAGGGCCCACTCTGCTGCTCTTGCCTAACGAACCCAAACGAACCCAGTGGCCGTGGCACCGCAGACGCTGGCTCCCGAGCCCCAGGCACGCCGGGCCGGCCACGGCATCATACCTCCGTGCAAGGACAAAGTCCCTGTGCTCTGGGGCCGTGCATCTGGCTCGCTCCACACTGAAGTGGGCCCAGGCACATGGTGTCTAATGTGGGGACCCCGTATGATGGGCGGGAGGTGGCGGGGGTAGAGCGGGGCCACTGCTCAACAGGACGGGTCCCGAGGCCCAGGCCTTGTTGGGTTTGGTCCTCTCCGATGAAAACCACCCCCTCGGCCTGCTGCAGGCCCACGGCGCCGGCAAACGCACAGCAGGTTTCAGTCCAAGATTTTTTTTCCCTTCTCTTTCCTGATTGCATATTTCACTTTCCTCCTGAGAACAGTGGGGTCTCTACTCCAGGAAGCCCCCACCTACCGTCCCCTTTGTCCCTTTTCCTTTTTCCTTTGTATTTGTATTTTTTTTTTTTTTTCTAGGAAATGACCAGCGACTGTCTTATCCTCGGAGGGTCGGAAGGAGAAAGGAAACCATGAATGTAATTAATACAACTTCATCTGTTTGGAGCTTCGGGAAGCCAGCGGCGTCTCATGTTAAAGCATTTGAAGAAAAGTGGAAAAAAGCCTTGCCCTCCGCCTCCCACACAATGCCCCCCTTAAAAGCGGGGGGTGGGTGGTGGCGACGGGGGGAAGGTTTCTATCCGTTCAGGTTCCCACAGTGATATAATGTAAGTTTTTAGAACAACACAAACATTGACCTTGGCAGATGGCCCCGTGGAAAGGATAGGCATCATTGACACAAGGGAATGACTTAAAAAAGACAAGATGCCCTCCCCAAGGAAGTAGAGAATGTGTTGTCTCTGCAGGACTATTCACCAGCTGCCAGAGCAAACAAGCCCCGGGCCCTGGGGCCTCCTGCAGTGGTGCAGCTCCGTGGCAGCACACCTCCATGCCCATCTGCAGGGCACTGCCCCTTGTCCATCGTCCAGGCCACGGGCATGGGAACCGCACGGGGCATGATTTCTGCCCGCGTCCTCTGCCTCTCGGGGAGCCTTGGGGCTGGTCCCCAAAAAGTGTTAGTTGTCCAGGTTGTCTAATTACTACAGGGGAGGGGGAGGGAGGAGAGGGGTACTCTTGGGAGCACAGACGCATGCCTGGCGGGGGTGTGGAGGAAAGCAAGGCGAGGTGGGAGCTGTCCTTTCCGGCTCCCTGGATAGTCCAAGCAAGAGAGGAAGAGGTTCACCATGGTGCGAATCCCCGCCCCCTGCCTTTTCTGCCCGGGACAGCTCCAGGGCATCCCCGATGCTGGCTGAGCCTCTGTGTCCACATCTGTGAGATGAGAGTCACCGACACTGCCTGACTTATGGGGCTGTTGCAAAGCCGGAGGGCAGCTGCATTACCAGGGGGCGGGGGGCCGGAGGGCGCCCAGTCCGCACTCACAAGGACTGAAGGAGAGCCCGAGGTTCAGAAAAGTTGGCTCTTTTCCCCCCTTTGGGAGAGCTCCCTACCCAGGGCTCAGGGGTGAGACATGGCTGGGCCAGAGCCTGGCCCCTGGGCCCTTCCCTGGCCTTTAGAGATGGAGAAACTGAGGCCCGAAGATGTTTAAATCACTGCCCAGTTCAAGCTTATCATTCGCACGCCGGCGGGAGACAGCCAGAAAGCACGGGTGACCCCACCTTCCCTCATTCCCACGCCGGCGGGAGACAGCCAGAAAGCACGGGTGACCCCACCTCCCCTCTTGACACCTCCACCAGGAGGCCTCTGAGCAGGAGTCCCCACGGGCCATCTCTGTGGCCCATGCATGTCCCTCCCTGGCTCCCGGGCAAGGGGAGGGTGCTGGCGGGCGGCCATCCTTCCAAGAGGCCCATCTGCTTGGGGCCCAGGAGGAAGGAAGTCTCCAAGGACGTGCTGTAAGCTGACAAAGCCGGGGGCCTCCTACGCCTTGTCTGAGCGTCAGCTTTGATGAGTGCCACCTGTCCTGTTTGTCCGGTTCTTTCTGCCTCATTGAATTCTGGGTCCCTCCACAGCCCTGCTTACTGGTAGAGAGGCAACAGGGAGGTTTTAGGAAAATGCTTCCTTCAGAGAAATGGGAAAGCGGGGGCCGAGATCCCGTTCTTGCCCCTCTGAGGCCCCCCTTCCAGCCCACGCTTTCCTTGGGTCCTGAGTGAGGGTCCTGGGAGATTTCCTGGGCTCTGGCCTCTGTGAGGAGTCCCCACCCTCACGGTCCACATCTGTAAAGTGGGGGAGAGCTGCGGTAAATAACCAGGGCAGCGAAAGACCCTCCCTGGGCCCCCTGCCCACCACACCAGGTTCCCCGGGTCTCCTGGGCCTGGCCCCTGGACCGGGTCTGGGAAGCGACAGGTGAGCTGTGCCTTGGAGACTGAGAAGAACACAGACCTAGGTAGAGGGTTCCTGGCAGTGGAATAGCATGTGCAAAGGCCCCGAGGCAGGACAGGCAGGTGGCTGGCGTGCGGGAGCCGACTCAGGGAGGAGGGTGGTAGGAACGGTGGGAGAGGGAGGCCACAGGCCGGACCATACGGGGACTAGGGAGCCCTTCCTGGCCCAAGACAGGGAGTCTTTACCAAGCATGCAGGGTCCTGATCGGGAGAGTGAGGGACTTCTGCCCGGGGAGTCACGTGGATGGTACAAACCCCTCCCTCGCTGCCTTCACCAGGCCAAGGAGTGCAGAGGGGAAGGGGGCAGACGGGTACAGTGGCCAGAAGGCAGGGGACAGGGACGCCAGCTCCTGCTTGTGGTCGCTGGTCATGCACCACAGACACCTTGTTCGGAGGCCCGCATTCAGACAGAACTATTTCCCGGATCGCTGGGGTCACCAGGGACGTGCCCCAGTGTGCAAAGGCTTCTCCTTGTGTCACATCAGAGTGGGCTACTGGGTGATTGCTGCCAGCACCCCCTCGCCCAGTGCCAAGGACAGGCCCTGGTGATTGACGCTAGAACTAGATCAGAGGCCCAGCGAAACGAGTCCTTGGAGGGCTCACCTTGAAACGCACCATCTCTACGGTTGCCCCCGACTTAGGACGGTTGGCCCAAGTCTCTGAGCCTCTGATAACCACAATGTCGATAACAAAGGGCAGCGGCTCCCGCTGTGCAGCCCTTACAACGCTAAGCAGGTCGACTCGCGGAATCTAAACGAGAACCACGCGACAGCGCTCCAAAGACTGAGGCCCAGAAAAGCCAAGCAACTTGCCTAAGGTCACACCGCGGGAAAGTGAGAGAGGCAGGATCAACCCCCTGGTAGCGTGGCTCAGCCCAGGCTCTTCAGGGTCCCTCGGGCACACCCGCTGCCCACAACAGTCATCGGGAAGCAACTAGCGTTTCCTGAGCACGTACTACGTGCCGGGGGCAGGGAGACCCCTGCACTCTACATAAGGCTTCTTGTGAGCACCTTTCGACGATTTTACCCAACTGCCCCTCCCCCGAGGTTTTAGTGCCACGACGAACTGTGCATCTTTAATGTGTCTGCGCTTTGTACCTAGAGAACAGAAGCTTCGCCCCACCTCCAGGAGCCAGATCCGGCCCCAGGGGCGATGCCGCACTGCCTCAGGGGACACGGGGACCCAGGACAACTCCAAGGCCGATGTGACCCCTCTGCTCGCTTCACGGGGAGCCTAGGGCTCAAGGAGGTGCGAGTCCTGCTCCGGGGTTGTTGGCTGGAGCCAGTGTCCGGCTGAGCTGTCCCAAGCCAGCGACGAGGCTGCAGTCAGTCCCGTGACCTGCATTCCTGCACTGACACGGTGGCACGGAGATGACAAGCGCACAGCAGGATCGCCTGACCGGGGTCCGGCCGCCTCCCTGAGACTGAAGGCCAACATGCGTTTGCACGCACCTTCCCAAGCAGGGAGTCATCCCCAGGGGTCCCTGACCCCGAGCCAGGCCCCAGGGTGGCCCCCGAGGGAGGAAAAGGCCGCTACCCGCTGGGCCGCAGGCTGGCCGCTCGGACGCCAGGCCCCCTCCCTCCTCCAGAGAGGAAGTCGGGGACGCCGTGGGAAACCGAGCCAAGCAGGACTGATTTACCTCCCAGGCTGGTCCCGCTGACCTTTCTCCTGAGAAAAATGCTCACAGCCAGCAAACCCAGGCCTTCACCCGGCACCCGAAATAGCTGGCACCTCCGGCCTGGGCCTCCACGTCCTGAGGAAGCTCCTTGGAGCGGCCGCGGAACAATGGGGTATTGTGCAGCCCGGGGCCTCCCAGACAGGAAGCCGGGTCCCGCAGAGCCATCCGACAGTGACCCCGCTGCCCTGGGCCCACACGTGTGACCCAGATGCCAGGTGTGGTCCGGCTTCCACCAGCTGGAGCAGGCCGAGGGGAGGGAGGGCAGGAAGCACCAGATGGCCGTCTCACCCCTGCCACGTAGGACCGGGCGCAGAAGCGTGGGGGACGATCACGTGGGTGAAGGGGGGGGACAGCCGGAGAGGTAGGGAGTCATGCCAGACCCTCAAGGACCCTGGCTGGGGTGTCCCTCCAGAAAGCTCTTCTGGAATGAGGGGGACAATGCCCGATTCTAAAGGCCAGCATTTGGCAAGCGCCTGCTCTGTGCCCAAGACCGTTACCGTGTGTGGGTCGCGCGCCTGCTCTGTGCCCAAGACCGTTACCGTGTGTGGGTGGCGCGCCATGTCATGCGCGTTCTCCTCCCTCTTTTCCCCACTCTTCCTCCAGCTGCCCCGGCCCCTTGCCATTCCTTGAATGCCCTATGCACCCCAGGGCCTTTGCACTGGCTGTTCCAGCCCCTGGAATGCTCTCCTCCCAGCTATGTTTATATTCTGCTCAAATGTCATCTCGGCAGAGAGGCTTCCCTGACCAGAGCACCTCTCTCTGTCCCCTTCCTCACATTTTTTGGGGTGCACCAGCATTGGTGGATTACGGGGACGTGTTTGTTTACTGTCTAGTTTCGGCCGCTTGCAGTTAGACGTCTGCTCCGAGAGGACAGGGGCTTTGCTGATGCGCTCCTTGTTGAATCTCAGGGATTCAGAGCTGGTGTTTGGTGAATGAATGAAGTCGCAGATCCGCTTGGCTTGTGTGATGGTTACCCCCACCCCGTTTGCAAGATAAGCAAGCTCACACCACCAAGGAGGAGCCCCAGAGAATGCGGTGTGGCTCAGGCGCAGGGAGCACCAGGCACGGAGATGGGGTCTTGTAAGCCTGCTGGGGAGACAAGCAACCAGAAGGATCAAGACCAGCTGGGAAGCCAGTGGGACACAGCAGGTGAGAGAGGAAGGTGGCCCAGCCAGGGGAACGGCAGGGTCGTGGACAGATGGCAGTGCTATGCCTGAGGGCTACCTGAGGCCTCCTTAGAGCCCCCTGAGCTTGAGGGCTGATTCTTGGAGCTGCGTCTGTGTGACCTCCAGCGAGACACTCTCTCTGTAACTCGCAAGGGATGATGATAACAACTGTGCTATGTGATACCATTGTGAGATCCAGCCTCTGTGGTCAGAGCTAGTGGGAAGGCTAGTTATTGTTGGTTACAAACATAAATATGGACGTCACTTAGAAATCAAGCCCCGGGCTTGGTCCCTGAAGTCATAGGCATGGGGGTCTGGCCATCCAAAAAAAGCCCCCAAAGGAGGACCTTACCTTTTCAGGCAGAGATATTAAGTTCGCACAAGTACCCCAAATATTACTGATGTTTGGGGATGGACTCACCGCAACCAAATGTATAGGAGACTGAGGTATAAATCCCCCATTCACTTCACCATTTGAAGGGACAAATGTGATTCTTGGCCAGATTGGGATCCTTGGGTTGGTCTCCATGGCATGTACTTGTGGTCATGAAGGACCCTGGAGAGTCAAATGGGCCTTCAAAAGGCTGAAGTTGGCCCAGAAGTCAGAGAAACACCATCCAGGAGACGAAATCACCCACAGGACAATCCATGAGCTCCAGACAAGTCAGATAAACAATGTGACTCCCAACAGAAGGCACCAGAAAGCATGGCCCAAGACTTAGCAACTCTCCCCTGAAGGTGTCGGTTCAAAGTTCACAAACCCGTCCTCCGACCCCCTTCCTTTCTCCTCCGCGCCCCCCATCACCCGAACCCTTCCCCAGCCCTCTCGTTCCGGCACTAGAGCTCCCAAACCCAGTGGTGGGAGAGAGAATTGTAACTGGTGTGGGCTGGGAAGTGTGGGAGATGGGGAGGGGGACATCTGGGGGCTTCTTGCCTGTGGCTTTTGCTCCTGCCCCCCAGTGACGGTACACGCTGGTGTCCTCTGGGCCCAGGAAGGGAGTTCAGAACAGAGTGTGGCGGGGTGGGGAGCGCAGGTGGCAGCCCGGGGAGGCCCCTTTCCTCACCACCACTAAGCGAGTCTGCCCCCGGTCCCCGGTCCCCGGGCGACCAGCACACACAGGCGGCCTGTCCTGACAAGCCCAGCAGCTCTTGCTTGCGGGAACAGGCTGATTGCTGTGTGGCCCGAACATCCCAAGCCGGGGGCCAAGGGAAACCAGAGCCGGGCACCAGCACGTCCACAGGGCAGAGGGCTCTGCCGCAGCCAGGGAAGGGGGAGGGAGGAGATGGTGACCGTGTCTACTTTGGCACCAGCCAACCTCTGAAAGGCCACAGAGACCATTTCACCACAGACTAGCGAGGCCTGTGCAGCAAATGGCCTCCTTTGGTTTCCCCCCCAGACTTCAAATCTCTTGGGTGGTTACGGAAGGAACCCGGAGGGCAGAGGGGACACGTAGGGCTCAGCACTGGGGTCTTGGGCCTTCATCCCTCTGCATCCTTCGACTCAGGGCCCCATGTGGTGTGAGGTGCTGGAGATCACGATGAACAAAAGGAAACATGGCGCCTGTCTTCTCAGAGCTCGTGGACCAGGGGGAAGGGAATTAAACAATTGCTCTAAGGTGAGCATCGAGCCACAGCTCCAAGTTCCAAGAAGGAGAGGAGTGGGGTGCCACTTCCAATTAAAACAGAGGGGACAGGCATAGTCAGTGGACTCAGGGAAGAGAGGGCCTTGTAAGCAGAGGAAGCAGCATGTGCAAAGGCCCTGAGGAAGTGAAAGAGGCTGGTAATGGGGGCCATGGTCTGTATTTGAATGATCCCCAGGACATTGTGGAGAATGGACCAGAAAGGGCCCGAGGGAAAACATGGGGCTCTCAGAGGAAGGATGATGTCAACACCATCCCCGTCGCAGGCAGCCCTTTGCAGTGGACCAAGTTCTCTACCAGAGTCTGTTTTCATTCCCGGAGCTACAACAGTCGTGGGAGGTGGGTTTTAAACCTCCTCTTATCACAGGAGTAAATGCTTTGGGTAGAAGCCAGGACCCTAACCCAGGACAGACTGATGTCGGCGTCGCAACTTCCCCTCTCCATGGGGCCACGGAGCGGATGAGGGCCTTCTGGGCCCCACTTGGCCATTTTCCTGGATCACAGCCAGCCGCAGCAAGTTTGGGGTCCCCACATCTCAAGCCTCTCAGAGCACACAGGTGGTGGCGGCTGGCCAGCCCACTCTCTTCACAAACCTCACATCCAGGGCTGGTGGTGACCTGCCGGTGTGGTCACACGGGCCTGCCTTTCTCTTCTAAGACGATCCCTCCTGGACGGGTGTCTCTTTTTCCCCCCGCCCCCCAGCCACAGGCCAGAGCTGCCAGACCAACAGTTTGGTTCATGGGACCCACCTCTGACTCTCGCTGTCAGTTTCCTGGATTTATTCCATACCTTGTGGCCCCTCCCTCCTCACTCACATCTGGACTTGGCAGCAGCACAATTGATTCTAGTAGCCAGAGGGTCCTGGGCTTTTTGGGCCATGGGGAACCATGGGGGCCTTAGAGCCCTTCCCATGCCAGACAGTACGGTTCTCACCCGGGAACCATGAGCCATGAGCCAGCATAGGGCTCCTCTCCGGGCCTTGGGATCTCCATTTGTTCAATGGGATTGGTGCGGAGCGGATCCCTAGGCTGCCACATACAGGTGATCAGACCGTCCACTGTGCAACCCCACACACCGTGCCTTGCAGCAAGCCGGGCTGGGATGAGGATCCTCTGAGCTTATGTAAACAGAGGACCTGTAATGATGCCAGGCCGAGGGGCGTACTCGGTATGTATTAGCGAGGATTGTTATTATTCCTACGCTCCCATTATCAATCATCGTTATGTTTCAGGGCTGGGCTCAGCACTTTCCACATGTGATCTCCATTCCTCTGACAACCTGACATCTCCACAAAAACCTGGAGGCGGAGAGGTTGACTTGCCCAAAGTCACACAGCAAGGCGAGGAGCCAGGGTCTGAAGCCAGGACCGCCCGACCACAGTCCAGAGCTTTACGCCAGGACACGGAGCTGCCTGTCCGTGCTGCCCACCCCAAGTGTCCCAAGTGTCCCACGCCGGCCCTGCAGAGTTGGGGGGCAGGGGGCACACTGTGTTAACGGAGGAGTGAGGGGAAGGCCTGCTCTGACATTCACTCTTGGTTGGGGCAGGTCAGGAAATAGAAGCCAAGTGCAGATTCCCAGGCTAGCCCCAAACGCCGAGTATGACTCCAGGTCTCTAAGCGGCCAATACCTTCCCTAGGTAGGGATTCAGCAAAGGATAGGCAGGACACTCAGTTAAACATGAACTTCAGATGAACACTGGATAATTTTTCGTATAAGTATGTCCCCAGTAGTTCATGGGCTATACTTCTGTGAAGAGATTCTCTGTTGTTTATCTGAAATGGAGATTTAACTGGGCATCCTGCCTTCATCCTGACAACGCTTTCCCCAGGTGATACAGGTGCCCGAATAATCATAGTTCTCACCATGACTCGTGCTCTAGGAACCCAAACTGGGGGTTGGGGTCTCCACGTGAAGCCCACGGCTACACGCCATCCCCGGTACACAAGGAACGTAGGCGCTGCCCTGCTCTCGAGACACTCATACTCCAGGGTCACAGCTAGCTGGCACTGAGGCTCAGAGAGAGCCTGCCTGGGGCCGTCCCTCCGAGAGAGGCTAGTCGGGGAGGCCAAGAGGCCGGCTGGACCCCAGGGCGAGCTCAGGCCTGAGGCAGGCCTTCCCGGTAGTCAGGGGCCATCTGGGCTCAGACTCAAACACCTGGCATCTCCCGAGCGAGAAACGGCCCCCCTTTCCCCCCCTGGGATGGTTTCCCGCCCACACTGGCCAGATGGCCTGGCAGAGCGGGGGGCTGCCAAGGGCCGAGGAGGGGCCGCGGGATCGTGCGCTGGAGCCAGCCCAGGTGCTTTGGAGGGCAAGTGTTTTTATTCCAGCCTTGGAGACTGGTCCTATTTCTGGGAAGAGGAAAGTGAATGCGTGCACAACCCCCCCCTCCCCAGCCCTCTGGCTGTTTCATTTCAAAGAAACCCAAGGTTTAGAAAGAATCTAATTAAGCATCTCATGGGCAGTCTTATCTCGCAGGGAATGGAATCGCTCATGAAACTTGGCTCATCGTGGACTAGGTGCTGGGAGTCAGTGGCTCCGCTGAGACATGGTGGGCAGGGGGAGGGCTCTGCCAAGGAGCTTCTTTTGGATGCTACTGCAACTCATGAGCCCGCCCTCTTCCCTTTGGTCCAGCACCCACCCCAGCCCCTCCCAAACACTCTCACAGGTGCTTCAGGTGTTTTAGGAGTTGACTGTCTTCCCCAGGTTCCCCAAACCAGGCAGCACTGGGTTTGAATCCTCTTGGCTAAATGTATAGCCTTGAGCAAGTCATTTTCTCTTTCTGACCCTTCAGTCACTTTCTCTTTCTGAACCTTCATAAAATCTGTAAAGTGGAGGTGATCGTTCTTTTGTTCCAGGATTGCTGTAGGAATACATGAAACACAGACCTATCAGAGTCAGTACCCAGTGAGTCACAGATGCTATTCCAATCAGTTTTCATTCTCTGTTGGCTTTGGTCTTCCCCACCGCACCCCCCCACACACACACATAAGAAGCTCCACGAGGATGGGACCTTTATTTTGTCCAGTGCTAGATCATGAACATCTAGCCTCTGGAACAGCTCTGGGCTGGTAATAGCTCTTAGGTAAATAAATACACAAGAGAATGAATGTCCAAGGGTCTGGGGGAAGCTGCTGTGTAGCTTCCAGGAGCTGAATGACAAACTTCAAGGAGAATGGACTGAGGCGGGAGGAAGGTTGGCAGGTCCACTGAGTGCTTTCCAAAGTGTTTTCAAAGTAGGACTGTCATCCCCGTTTTCAGATAAGGACACTGCAACTCAGAAGGGACGATCAGATCCCCCAGGTGGCTAAGAGAATGGAAATACACATGTGGTCGCAGGTCCCCATGGTCCCCAAGGACTCCTGTCTCTTGCCATCCATTTGTATCCTGATACAATCTACTCCTCTACCGAGTAGGGCAGACCTGTGTAGACCACCACAGGATTTCATGGAAACGGCCACATGGTACGTCTGAGGCTATCACAGAAGACCTTCTGCCTTCTGTCTTGCCTTCTCTTGGGTTGTTCTTCAAGGGACACCAGCAGCTGTGTTTTGAGGACACTCAGGTAAGTGCTCTGGAGAGGCCCCTGGGACCACCAGCGCTGTGTGAGTGCGCCCTCCTGAAGGCAGATCTCCAGCCCCAGTCGAGCCTTCAGACAACGTCACCATGGTTGACATCGTAACTGAAACCTTGCGAGAGAGCCCACGCCAGAACCACCCAGCTGAGCTGCTTCCAAATCCATGACCCACAGAATGACCCACGTGCAATAAAAAGTGTTTTTCATTTGAATCACTAAGTTTGGGGTTAATTTGTTACGTGCCAATCCACACAAGAAATCACAGTTGGGAGAAAATGCTCGCCAGGCACGTATCTGATAACTCATATCCAGAATATATGAAGGGATCTCACAACACAATAACCAAAAAACCAAACGACTCAAGAAAATGAGCAAAAGATTTGAACTGGCATTTCATGAAGGCTATATGGGCAGCCAACAAACACATGAAAAGATGCTTAACATCATTAGTTACTTGAGAAATCTAAGTGAAGTCATACTGAGATACATCTACACGCCTGTTAGAATAGAAAACATTTAAAAATCTGACAATACCACATGATCACAAGGATACAGAATAGGCAAGAACTCTGACTTCCGTGGGCAGGAGTGCAAATGCTACAGCCACTTTGGAAAAGAGTGTGGCAGTTTCTTGTGAAGTTAAACACATATTAACCGTATGACCCAACAATCTCACCCACAGGCACTTACCCAAGAGAAATGAAAACCCATGCTCATAAACAAAACCAAAACAAAACCAAGTGAATGTTGATAGCAGCTTTATTTGTAATTGCTAAATCTGGAAACAATCCAAATGTCCCCTCCAAAGCTGTGGTCTGTCTCTATGATGGAACATTACTCATCCAGAAAGAGGAACAAACTCCAGACACACTCAGCATGGATGAACGTCAGAGGTGTTCTGCTAAGTGAGAGGAGCCAGATGCAAAGGGATGGCATGGCTCCAAGATGCACTGGAAAAGGCAGAACTGTATGGGCAGGAAACAGACTGGTGGTGTCCAGGGCTGGGGGTTAGGGAGAGAGCTTGACTATGCAAAGAGGTAGAAGGCAACCTTGCAGGGGCTACAGAGCTGTTCTAGATCTCGTCTGAGGCCGTGGTTACTTGGTTGTACATGTTTGTCAGAATTCATGGAACGGTGCACAGAAAGGGTGAACTTTAAGTAAATTATACTTCAATAAACTTGACCTTTTAGAGATCCTCCAAGAAGCAAGCAAAGACAGACCTCTCCGATGATGACCCCTCCATCCAGAAGTCGTAAAAGAAGGATGAAGTTCAACTGCGTAATCAAAGTCACTGTGTGATACGTCAAAACCAACCAGAGAATCAAACCCAAAAAGGCTGTAAGCAACGTCAAAAGGCAAGTGACAAATTGGTAAAGATATCTGAAATTTACATTGTAGACAAGGACCTAACATCCCTAAAATATAAAGCACCTTTCAACAAATTAAAAAATAATAATAAATAGATAAAGGATATGAATGGCTAATTCACCAAAAAGGAAACATAAATTGGTCTTAAATATATGAAAAAGAGGTATAATCTCATTCATATCACAAGGAATACAGATTATAACTACATTGAACTGATCATTTTTACCTGGCAGATGGACAAAAAGCCAAAAGGTGAATAATGCACCGTGTTGGTTAAACTTTGGAAAAACAGGCACTTTTAAACATTGCTGGTGGGCCCATAACCCTTTATCCCCTTATGGGATGGAATGGGACAACCCAACAACAAATCTGTAACATAGTTTTGGAATTAGCAATTCCAATCTTGAAAGTTCGTTCTACAGAACGACTTGCATGTCTGAAAACTGGTGCATGTACATAGTTATTTCCTGAATTATTTTCCAATAACATAAAATTGGAAGCAATCCAATAAAATATTATGCAGCTATAAAAGAGAAAGAGAGAGAGGAGGAGCCTACCCCTGTCTGGTCAGTGACTTTTTTAGTAGGTCTTTAGCCACCTCCCCCCTTGGAAGTCTCAAAAGCTGCTCTTTGGCATTTTAGGGACCTCTCAAGAGTCCCATCCAAGTACTAATGACCAGAAAACCATAGGTCTTTAAACTTGACTTACAGGTCAGTCTTCAAGAACAACAGCAAAAAAAAAGGTGGTTTTATCTATGTAAATTTGTAAAATAATTACGGTTAGATAAAAAGTCACCGACTACTCACCTCTCTGTTTTAAAATATAAGAATGAAAAAAGATACACACACGCCCCTCCTTCTGACAAGGGGGCCAAAGTTATCAATGGGAAAAGAATAGTCTTTTCAATAATTGGCCCCGAATCAACCAGCTATCCACCTGCAAGAGAATGAGTTGGATCCCTACCTCACGCCGTTCACAAAAATTAATTCAGAATGGACTAAAGATATAAATGCAAGAGCAAAACTATAAAACTCTTGGAAGAAAACATAGGGACAAATCTTCAAGAACTTGATTTGGCAAAAGATTCTTAGATAAGACACTGAAAGTATGATCAACAAAAGTAAAACCAGTTAAATTGGACTTCTCAAAACTAAAAAATGTTGTGCCTGAAAGGACATCATCAAAAAAGTGTTAAGACTACACACTGAATGGGAGAAGATATCTGGGAATCATACATTGAGTACAGGACTAGTATCCAGAATATATAAAGAATGCTGATAGCTCAATGATAAAAAGACAGAGACCCCAACATTTAAAATGAGTAAAGGATCAGAAAGGACATTTTTCTGGGGAAGATCTACAAATGGCCAATAAGCACATAAAAAGACGCTCCACGTCATCAGTCATCAGGAAAATGCAAATCAGAATGACAATGAGATACCACATTATACCCACGGAGGTGGCTAGACTCCGAAAGTCCAAAAATCAGTGTTGGCAAGGATGTGGATAAAGGGAACCCTCATGCAGTGCTGGGGTGATTTAAAATGGTTCAGCCGCTTTGGAAAACAGTATAGCTGTTTCCTAAAGGATTAAACATAAGATTGCCATATGACCCAGCCTTTCCAGCCTGAGGTATCCAAGAGACAAAACGTATGCACCCTGTATGCAAATGTCTATAGGAGCATTATACACAATAGCCAGGAGCGGCCCAGATTTCCATCAACTGAATAATGGATAAACAGAGAGCGATTCATCCACACTATGGCATATTAATTATTCGTCCATGAAAAGGAATGAACTACCGATTCACTCCATGCCAGGTAGGGACCTCGAAAACGTTATGGCACCTGAAAGACGTCAGACACAAGAGACAAATAATGTACGATATCATGCACGTGAGAGTCAAGAACAGAGGAAACAAAAAGGAGATTAGTGGTTATTTGGGGCTGGAGGTGGGAGTCGGGGTGAAGGGTGTGAAAGCTCAAGGTTAAGGGTTTTTTTGAGATGATGAAAATGCTCTGATAACGAGTTGCATACTTAAAATGAAGGAATTGTATGAATTATACCTCAGTAAAGTACTTTAAAAAAAAAAAGCGGGGGGTGGGCGGAGGGAAGAAGAAGATAGCCCCAGGTCCTGCTGGGTGGAAGACTGGAATCCGCGGGGAAGTGGCCCAGGCAAGCCTTCTGTGTCCAGCGGGAGGTCCCACCACACAAAGATGCAAAAATCCATCTTCATAGGATTATTTTCAAGACGTTCATTTCACATATTCTTTCCCTCTGGGGAATATGTGCCCAGAAGCCAGAAATCCTACTTTTGGGCAGAATCTTGGACCACACTTGAACTCTGTAACAACCCCTAGGTATGGCCCCAGGGGGTATGATTTGAGAAAATTCGAGAAGACTCCAACCTTCCATACCCAGCAACGCTCCATCTGCTGGGGAAGGCTCCCACCTTCGGTTCTGCCCTGCCTTCTCCAGAGAGCGGTTTTCAGTGCAATTATCCCAGGGAGGACATAAGGTACCAGGCTCTTTGGGGAAGAATTAAGTAATCGGATCATTTTTTCTCCTTGACAAGGAAGAGCCAGGGACAGCTGGGGATGCTGGAGGCCTAGAAGCTCTTTGAGGGGAAAATGAAATCTTCATTACAACTGAGGTCCTGCTAATGGTTGAATGGAAGAACAGATGACCTAAACCAGGGTGCCCAAAGCATGGTCCCCTGCAACGGCTGCGTCACCTAAAACCAAATGAGCGATGCAAATTCTCAGGCCTTACCTAGGCCTGCTGGGTCAGAAACTCTGGGTGGGACCCAACTGTCTGTGCTTTAAGAAGCCCTCCAGGTGATTCTGATGTGAGCTCATGTTTGAGAACCCCCAAACTAACGGGTGATTTCATTCCTTCATCCAGCCATCCAGTAAATATTTACCGAATGTTCCCAGATATGCCTGGAATTACTGGAGGCTCAAGGCCAACTATATCAATTGAATAAGATGTCCTGGATTGAATGGTGGTCCCCCTAAAAGACATGTGTCCCCAAACCATGACTGTGACCTCACTCGGAGAAAGAGTCTTTACAGACATAATTAAGTTAAGGATCTTGAGATGAGATCATTCTGGATTACTTGGGGGGCCGTAAACCCAATGACAAGTGTCCTTAAAAGAGACAGAAGAGGAGGGACATAGAGAAGTCTGTGCCAAGCCCAAGGCACAGGGTGGGATGAAGTAGCCACAAGTCCAGGAATGTCTGGGACCACCAGAGTTGGGACAGGGTGGAAGGAGCCTTCCCTCTTGCCTCTGGAGGCAACGTGGAAGTGCCAGCCTTTGACTCTGGCACCTCTGTCCCCCAGAACTGTAAGAGGATAAATTCTTGTCATTTTATTTTATTTTTTAAAAGATTTTATTTATTTATTTGACAGACAGATATCACAAGTAGGCAGAGAGACGGAGAAGCAGGCTCCCCACCGAGCAGAGAGCCCGATGCGGGACTCAATCCCAGGACCCTGGGATCATGACCTGAGCCGAAGGCAGAGGCTTTAACCCACTGAGCCACTCAGGCGCCCCGATTCCTGTTATTTTAAACCACCTTGTTTGTGGCAATTTGTTACTGCAACCACAGGAAAGTAATCTACATGACAAACAAGGGTGGTGACTTTAAAAATCTGATATTCTGGTGGGGGAGATAGATGAAGTTATACATAGATGATATAGATCAATGGGTGGATGGATAGATAGATAGAGAGAGAGAGAGATAATACAGATGGATTGGATATATGGATAATAGAGAGGTAGACAGGCAACATCAATAAGTGACTAAGATAATCTCACACAATCTAAGTGCTATTACAGAAATAAAACAGAGGGATGTGTGAGAGAGAAACCCAAAAGGAAACAGAGTTGAGACCCAGAGGACGTGACTTCAGGCACAAGAGCTTGCAAACATGAGGCAGAGGGGCACAGAGAAGCACGGTACAGAAGGACGGCCTAGGAGTCAGAACGAATGCGCCAGGGGAGTGGAAGGAGTTTGGACTTTTCCCCAAGGGCCATGGGAGCCGTTGGACAGTGAGAAGCAGGAAGCTGGTAGGAAGGGACAGGGCCTGCGGAGTAGAGACCAGGAGGCCAGGAGCCCCCTGCAGGTGTGCAGCTGAGAGGCTCACGTGGGCTACCTCCTAACGAAATCTCAGCAGTGGCCTCCCACCACGTCTGCCTCCTCCTTCGCATTACCAGGAGGTTACAAGGTCCCACCCACATTCAAGGGGGGGGGGGGGACTGAGCTATGGTGTGAGTACCGGGATCCCTGGGAGCCCGTTCCGGCACTGCCTACCACTCTGGAGGGAAACAACAAGTTTTATTCAGGATATGGTAAGTTTTAGCTGCTTCTAAGTGGTCACTGAAGACTGTAGCCTGACTGAGAGTAAATAAGTAGTTGACAGATGAAGGAAGAAAGGAAGGAACAGAGGAGTTGAGAGCCCGGCAGACTAAACAATGGAAGACTGGCTGGTTGGTCCTGCCAAAAGCACTTAAAGACCCCTGCCCCCAGACCCCCAAGCACAAGCTCTTTCAGAAACGGTGACCCTGCTCTACCATGGACCCTCCCTGCCCTCCCTCTCCCCGGCCAAGCTCTGGGGAAGATGAGCTCAGAGGTGGGTTTCTGCCCAGCCAAATGGAAACTCGGGCTTCCATCCTGCTGCAGGAACGTCGGCTGGGGTCCGCAGAGGGAAGCGCTGACTGCCTTGGAAGGGCTGCTGGTGGATCCTGGAACTCTGCCTCGACCCATCATCTTCAGGTCCATGAGCTTGAATTATGACAGAGAACCAGGAGCGGTGGGAGCTTAGAGGTCACCCACGAAGACATTTGCACATGTGTTTTCTATCTGCAGCCTCCTTTTCCAGCTGCATAGGGCACTTAATCCAACACCAAGTCCTGCCTATTACATTTTCTCCGTGATCACAGTCCCCTCTCCTGCTCCAACCAGCGCCAGCACCTGATGGGTGCTTGCTTTGAGTTCTCTCCATGTGTGGCTGTGCACGGCTTGAGCCAAGCCTTTTGTATTCGGCCTTTGGTCTCCTCCCAGGAGTCTGCTGGGCTGCTGGCGGGAACGGGGGGGGGGGGGGGGGGAGCCTGAAGCGTGCATGGTGTCTGTCCGTGAGGTGGGCTCCTGGAGATGGGTTTCAGGGAGCAGGATCGCGGAAGATAATGGGTATGGTCAGGGCAAGACAGAGGCTTTTCCAGATTAACCAGGCTCCTGGGGGTGAAGATGCTGAGCTTCAGAAGAAGCTTCCCGAACTTAAGGCTATTAAGTTATTATGGCTGATTACATGCAGAGGGGCCTCAGCCGACGCGCCTCTAACTGGCAACACTCCTGTGATTTTATGGGAACGGGGCTGGGATGGGGGAGGCTGAGATCACCGGGAAAAGCGGCCCCGCCTGCAGAGGCCAGATGAACTGGGTTTTGGATTTTCATTCTGGCAGCCCCACTGGAATCCCAACGGGCCCTGGGTCTTCGCGGGTGGCCCCCTTCACAGGGTGGGGGAGGCCAAGATGAAGATGAGAGACTGCTGAGGACTAGGAGTCTCTGTTGGCCTGAGCTGGCCTCCCGGCGTCCCCTTTACCCTTCAGTCCTTCCTCCACCAGGAAATGCATGTTGAGACCCGGGGATAGGAAGAGAGTCGGCAGCTGGAGTGATGGAGGGGGGCGGGTGGTCAGAGGAGGAAGCTGTGTGAACACTTGGAGAAGGTCAGAGCAGCAGCACTGGGGCCTCAGAACCTCCAAGTGGAAGGAGCTTGGGAGCTTCATTTGCATCGCAAACCTGTGATGGGTATGGTCAGGGCATGGTGGTTCATTTGGAGTTGCCTTGAGGGATCTTACGGGTTCAGCTGTTATAACCAAAAAACCAGAGAGAGTAGTGGCTTAACTGACACAGAAATTCATTTCTCTCTCCCATAAAGTCTAAAGTCACAGTCCAAGGTTGACAGAGCCACTCCACATCCATCAGAGATTGAGGACTCTGCTACCTCCTGTCTCTGTGTCACACACACACACACACACACACACACACACACACCCCTTCCATCTCAAGACACAAAGTGGCTGCTCCGGTTCCTGCCATTACTTCTGCATTCCAGCAAATGGGAAAGAATAAAAAGGCAAGGAGTGGGCCCGCCCCTTCCCTTTTAGAGCACAATTTTGGAAATCGTTTGCACATTTCCCCTCACATCACAAGGGCCAGAATCTATCGTACGGCCACGTATTGTTGCAAGGCAGGTTGGGAAGGGTGGTCTTTATTCTGGGTGATCACACACCCAGCTATAGTCTGTTAATGCAGAAGGAGACTCATCAGTGGTTCCGCCGAGGGTATGATGGAGGGATGAGAGCCAGAGTCTCCAGCCACAGCCTCCACTGGGTACACACATCACTTTGAGCTACCGGGATGGCTCCCCTCTCTTCTTTCAGCATTCAGGGCAGTATGCAAAATCTACCTCCTCCAGGCTGACTTCTGGAATTAATAACTGCACCTGCTGGCTAGTGGTTTGACCTCATCTCCAGCCCATTCTTCCCTCTGGAGGAGCCCTGGCTACCTTGGGAGCCGGGCGTTCCTGCATCATCTGCCCTACCATGGTTAGGACACTCTATGCTTCCTGAGTCAGGGATCCGATGTCTTCCTCTGTGTTTACCCCAACTACTACCTCCCCACCGCCATGGGTGGGAGAGGAAGTGGCCCTCAGAGGCTGGAGAGCGGAGCCAGGCCAGCAGCCCTAAGATGGGTCTATTTCAGACCTGGATGGGAGCCCTTCTGGCACCTTCTCCCCTGTCCCGCCCACCACATCCTCCGGCATTAGCCCTCTAAGATCCCCCACCTCCAACCTGGGACATTCTTTTTTGTTTTGAATTATAAAGGGTTAGCAAACTCTGGTCCAATGGCCAAGGCCTGCGTTTACTTTTGTAAATAAGTTTCATGGACACACAGTTGCCCCTGCTCATTTACATATTGTCCACAGCTGCTTTTTGAGACAACGGTGCTGAGTAGTGGGCAACAGAGACCTTCCGCCCCGCTAAGCCACAAATATTTACTACCTGGGACCCGTGACACCCCCGTCCCCATTACTGAACGGCTGGGCTCCCCCTCCCTAAGGTGTGTCCTGCAGCCTTTTGTCCTTTCCCACCACGGAGCCCACAGGTGGGTGGGTCTCCCCTCCCTCTGTGGGCGGTGAGCCGCCCCCGCTCCCCAGGACAGCCGGCCGCCCCCACTGGCCTCCTTCCTCCTGCTGGGCCCCTCTTTTGCTGTTCAAGGGCTTGGTTTTCTGGAGTAGCTCAGGACATTACCCAGCTAAATGAAGAATGTGGAATACTTGAAATTTCCACTCACACACTCCTTGGAAAAAACACATTAACCTTTAAGAAGGGAATAATAGCTTCGTTTTCAAGTGACCTTATGTATTAGCTCTTGCCGAGCACTTTCTGGAGGGAGCCACGGCCCATGGCAGGGACCCAGCGGGTGCAAAAGATAAGAAAACATAAAGCCCAGCAGAATCCTTTGCTGGCTCTGAACTGAGGCAGACAATTGCCGACCGACAACAGCGATAGGCTCCCTCACTCCTGCAAGACACCAGGTCTGCCCACCAGGATGTCACCTGCTCTCCTGGATTTGCTCCGGGCCTGGGGCTGAGCGAGCAGCTGCTGTCTGGCTGGCGGGCCCTCTGCTCTCTCTTTCCGTTGTAGCTCCTTCTGCTTGACCAGAAGGCTCACCTTCCTCCTTGAAACAGCCTCCCCCAGGAAAAGCTATCCCACCAGCCTTCTCTGCCTCACCTCCCCCTTAAAACGCAGACTCCACGCTCCACACGTTGCAGAAAACTGCATAATCTACACTATTCTGGGCAGGGGGTGGCGGGGACGGGTGTGTGAGGGGGAGATTTACAAAGCATATTAGCATAGGAAAGGCTCTGAGAAGTCCTGCCAGGAAGAAACCTGTTTAATTTTGTGGAACGCCAGCATTTTCCAAACTATTCTGGCATGGGAAGCCCCTAGCTTCTTGTATTTTTTGGATAACACCTGTGAATGTTTGGCAGCACTGCTTATCCATGGAGTACATGTTAGAAACTGCCGACCGCTGAGCATGCCTTCTCCAAGATCATTTGAGCTGCAGAAAAGACCAGAGCTCATTCTTCATGCTCCAGTTCTTCTGCTGATTGATCACACATGCATTCATTCCTGCACCATTCATTCATCAACGCCAGGTTCCGAGTCCAGATGCCTCCAGGAGCACACGCAGACCTGGGCGCCTCTGCTTCTCCAAGCTTCCCGGACGGCAGGGAAGAGAAGCGAGGCTCAGGAGCCGCCGAATAGGAAAGAAAGACGCCGACGTCATGTTCCTGGACATCAAAGGCGCCACTTCCAAGGATGCTTTTTGAAGATAATTAGGGGGCAGGTGATTTCAAAAGTTCACCACGAAGGGTCCAAATTTAGACAGTCAAGAAGCAGCTTGAAGGAGAGGGCTAGAAGGAGAGAGGCCGACCGAGCAGAGAGTGGGAAGGGGGCGTGCCGTCAGCTGCCTGGGGAAGATGCGTGTGCCTGGCCCTGAGCTAAGAGCTTTATGCACCACGTGCCTCATTCCCTGCATGAACACCTAGAAAGTGCTTCTCAGGAGCCGGGGTGGGGGGACAGCAGGGTGAACATGACCTAGCTCAGAACAAGCTGGGGAGGCAGAATCTCCCCAGTAATCACAAGGAGGGTGTCTGGCCACTAAGGGCAACACTCAGGGGTTTGCTCAAAGCCATGAAGCTGGAAAAAGACAACCCAGGAGTCCAAGGCAGGACCCTTGACTCCCAAATCCATTTTCCCACTGAAACAGGAAGCAAAGGGACAATAAACTTAAAACATAACCGATCCCATTAGAAGATCAGTGACGTGGCCGAGAAGGAACAACGTTGGCAGAGAGTGAGCAGGAGGCTCGTGATGGATGTCAAGTGGAAAGGTGCAGCCGGTGGACAGAGCAGACTCGAGGGATGTGGGCCGTTCCCGTGACAGCGGCGTCTCCCCCCAGCCCACCTCTCCCCCCAACAGGGCAATTTAATTCCAAAATAGTCCAGCCCCTTCCCAGCAAGCCAACTGCCAGGGAGCACAGGCCTTACCACCAGCCCCCTGTGCCCTCACGCCTTTGCAAGGGGCTGGGAGCAGCTCCTCATTCTCGGTGGTTCCTCTGCTCCTCTAATGGAAAGCCACCATGCCATTGTCACCAGAGGGGCCCAGGGAGTTGGAAGACTGCTGAGGCAGAGCTCTGCCCCTGTTAGCAGCCAATGGGGTGCCTAGAAAGCAAGGCATGGCCACCCCTTTGTGTTCCCAGAGGGGACAACTCAGCCCTGCTGGTGGCAGTCCACATCTCCCCAATGGCTCCTGGCTCCTCCAGCCCCCCAAAACCCTGGTGGGAAACCCACCCTGTGATGCTATGTTTTGGACATCATCTTTCCAGAGACAGTCTGTATGCCTTTCCTCTTGCTGCTATAACAACTTTTCACAAACTTAGTGACATGGAACACAAACGTTTTTTATCATGCAATTCTAGAAGTCCTAAAGTCAAGGCTGTAAGGACCTATTTACTCAAGATGGAGTCGCTCTGGCAACTTTAGGACTTCAAACTAAACCAGAATTAATAACATGGGACTAAACAAACTAAAAGATTATAATATTGTGTCTCTTAATGTTTTGTCTCATCTTAAACATTGCTGGTTCTCTGATGTTTACTCTTCCAGCCTAGAAAAACCCTTTTCTTAAGATGTCTATGACTTACAGAAATGTAAAAGAATTCATTTGCAAACAAATCAAGGCATTCAACTTTTCTCTCTATCTGAACCCTCTGAAACTCAAAAGATCTCAGCAAGTATTCTTTCTTCCGTAGCAATCATTCATTTGCATAAGTTCAATAAGAATCTGTTCTCCTTGTAACAGGACGCTATTGGAAACACTGGTTATCTTACCAAGACTTTGACTGAAATGTCATTATTTTTAAAAGACTCAGATAGGACCAGACTGCTTAAAGGAACTAAGGTTGACTTTATAAAACCTGGAGCCATAAAGCCCCTTGGAACTGTTGGCCTGATACCTTGCAGCAGCCTCACCAGGTGAGTAAAAAAATGTCCCTTCCTGGCAGGTGCAGGAACCGGAGGAGACCCTGGGGACCTCAGAAAGAGGAATTCGCCCAAATGATAGGTATTCCAGGCATGTCTGATGGCAAGTACGTGGCATGGCTTCTGGCCTGGAGAGGCTACTAAAAGTTCAACCTAAAGATTCCTTATAAAAGTTCCAGCAAATGAGATTCTTAAAGATCTATATTATCACTCATTGTTCTTACCAAACTTATGTAAATAATTAGGCCAAGTTTCTTAAAACTAGACTTGTTTTTCCAAATCAATTAGTCCTGATTTGGCTATCTCTAGGATTGAAGATTATTTTAAAGAGAAAAAAAAAATGTTTTAGTAACACACCTTTATGGGGGCGCCTGGGTGGCTCAGTGGGTTAAGCCGCTACCTTCGGCTCAGGTCATGATCTCAGGGTCCTGGGATCGAGTCCCGCATCGGGCTCTCTGCCCAGCAGGGAGCCTGCTTCCTCCTCTCTCTCTCTCTCTCTGCCTTCCTCTCTGCCTACTTGTGATCTGTCTCTGTCAAATAAATAAATAAAATCTTTAAAAAAAAAATGTTTAACAACAGAGAAAATATAGACACAAGTATATGTTAGTTTTTGTGGATACCTTTTCAGGCTGGGTAAAGACCTTTTTCTGCCAAACATAAGATGGCAGGAATAATAGCCAAAAAGGCTAGAAAAATAATTCCTAGGTTTGAGTTGCCTCTCATGATTGGGTCAGACAATGGCCCTGCATTTGTGAGTTCAGTCTCATAGGCATTGACCAAGGCCATGCGCACTAATTAAAAACTACACTGTGCCTACTGGCCCCAGAACTCCAGAAAAGTAAAAATAAAAAATAAACCAGACTCTTAAAGAGACCTTCACAGAGTTAATTCTGGAGACTGGCGGTGGATGGTGGATCTCCTTCCCTCCTTAGGGCGCAATATACACCCCACTTTCTTTAAGTGATGCATGTGGGACTCCCCTCATCTCTTGGTAAGTTTTCTCCCACTTGCCAGCAATCCTCTGTAATCAGAATATTGTTACAGATGATCCTGACCACGCACAGAGACACTTCTTCACTGTCAGCGCTGGATTCAGCGGCCTCCGTCTTCCGTAACTCCCCTACATTCCCCTTCTCCAGGTCCTTAATCACATCTGAGGGTTTCTGCCATGTAAGGTCACATGTTCTCAAGTTTTGGGTTTTAGGAAGTGGCCATCAGTGGGGGGCCATTATTCAGTCCAACACAGAGTCCCCTCCTAAGGCCTCCTGACTTTCCTGGCAATTCTGTCCTACTGCTGTGGACACCAGCCAGGGCCTGGGGTCGGGTAGGAGCGTGCTGCAGGTGGATGGCCGGATGCCTCAGGGAGCAAGAGAGGAATGTTTGCCTCGCTGTCCCAGCTCCCCCACAGTCACCCGGGATACGGTGGGAGCACAGTAAGCACTGGCGGAGTGAACAAATTATTCTGTGCGAAGGGATGTTGGACTCTAGGACAAGGCTCTTCCGCTCTGAGACTTGATGTCCTCATCTGTGAAATGGGGGCGTTCAACCCCGTCTCCTCCTCCTCTGAAGGCCCGCTGGCGCCACAGCGGTGAGCAAGAGATGTGAACCCCGGCTAACAGCACAGCCCAAGACCAGCCTCTCTTTATCTCCAAAGCACCACCAGAGCCCACTGTCCCTCTGCCCTTGAGGACATGGGCCAGCACAGCTGGTGCCACCTGCATGGACGCTGTGCCAGGCACTCTGCGAGCATGTTGCAAAGGGCCACTCAGTGCTCCACAATCCTGGGGAGTCACTCCTGTTCAAATGTGACTCAAATGGGGGCTCGGAGGGGGTGGCACCAGCAGCCAAGGGCTTTCCTTTGAAGCCTGAGCTTCTGGTGCACACTGAGTGCTCCAGCCGAGCATGGTGGCCAGCTATTGTCCAGCTCAGGCACAGGTTTGCATGACCCAAATCTTGAGTGACACAGGTCGGTTTTACTGGAAGCTGGCGAATAAGGAGGTCATGAGGCACTCATTCATTCATTCATTCATTCATTCACTTGTTCAGTCCACGTGGACTTACTGAAAGCCTACTATGTGCCCACACTGGGCCAGAAGCCAGGGTTACACAGCGGGCGATAGCTACTTGAGGGCATGGGGAGAGCATGACCCCCGAGTCCATGGCGAGCTCCCCAAGCACCGTGCTTCAGAAGCTGGGCTGTGCTCTGCACAGAAGAGGGCAGGACACAGATGCCTCTAGCCACGGCCGGGAGAGCAGAGGGGCAGCAGGGCCTGAGGAGCCCCTCAGAGCACGTGCTGAAAGCAGGGAGGACCACCGTGTATGTGAGCCCAGCCCGGCCTGACTCCTTACCCTCACGCCACCACAGCATGGATGGCCCACGGACCCGGGGGCCGCTCTGCAGGCCACGTCCGCCCGTCTCCAGCCTGCAGCAGCCCCCAAAGACCAATTGGTTCCGTCCGCTGCCCTTGGCCTAGCAACCCAGGCAGACTGGATTCCTGTCACCACTGTGCTGATTCCCCGGGTCCCCCCAGAAACCTGCGCTCTGCTCCCCAGTCTCAACCAGTATCCTTTTGCAAAAAGGAATCACCCTTTTCGGCCGTGGGCTTGGACCTTCCCGCTTTATTTGCCTTGAGTTTCACCGGGAGGTAAATCAGAGCCCCCTGCCATTCTCTCCAGGAAGAGAGCTTCAGAGGACGTGACTGTCCCCAGGTCTCCGGCCATTTGCCATTCGCTCACTCAGCCCATGGACACTTCTTGCCACCAGCTTCGTGTCCGGCCCCTGCTAGGCCCTGGGGTTCCATGCAAACCAGGGGGACAGAAAGCCCACTCCATGGAGTGTGCAGTGCCAGTGGGGAGGCATGCCAACCCCGGTCCCCCAGCTCCCCAGTGCCTTTCCTTGGTCTTAGGACAAGCCCACGCACCCCCAAGGGCTCGAGGCGCAGCCCAGCACAGCGGGGGGTCAGTGTTTGCTCTGTGAGGCAGTGAGGGCCTTGCATGTGCTGATGCTCCCACCTGTCTGGGGGCAGGCAGAAATTCTATCTAAAGCTCAGAGAGATGAAATGACTTGCCCAGGGCCCCACAGTTAATGAGTCGTGAATTCAGGACTCCGGCTTGTTACCTGATTCCAGAAGCTCATGGTCTGAACCATTAGGCTTTACGGCCCCTAAACTCCAGCTGACTTGGGAGGAGGAACTTGGGTCCCATCGACACCCAAGAGGCCACATAAGCCAAGGAACCTGGGGCAGAGGGACTGTGTGTCAACAAAGAAACTCTGAAGGGGTCAGAGTAAAAGGCAGTGAAGACCCTGCAGGTAGGCCGGCGGGGGGCCTTGTGGGAACGCAACACGAGCAGGGGACACTAGCCCCACGACTCCCACCACGCACCCGGCCACCATCAGCCAAGAGCGGGCCTGGGGCTGGGGGACGCGTGCTGCCCGCCCCAGTTCCACCAGCTAACCCGGGCCTCACCATCAGGCAGCTCGAGGCGACTCCCAGACCACATCCATCTTCTCACACCAAATTTGCAGTAAAACTCATCCACTGGGGGGGGGGGGGTCATCACTTTTTATCAGTGAGGGTTACTATCCGTCACTAAGATCCATCAAAATGTGCTTAAAATACCAAAGCCATCCTTTTAAGGGGCATGCTCTTGGAGCGAGCCCTTCCAAGTCCACGAATGGATCCTACAGAAATCACTGTAGAAACCCACAAACATGGATATCCACCGCAGCATCGTTCACAATAATGTAAAATTGGAAACAACCTAAATGTCCCAAAGAAAAGCGGTTAAACTAATGACAGTACCTTCACACGATGTGTGGCTGTGTAGGCAGTAACCACAGGGGCCAAGGAGACCCGTATTTATGGACACGGAGCCATGGTTGTAACAGATTTGTTAAGGGAAAGCAGAAAGTCACAACACAGTCTGTTGAGAAGGATCTTCTGTTCATTTAAAACATGTTTTCAGCTAGATGAGAGATATGATTGGCCGACGATAGAGAGAGGGCCGAGTAGGCAGGTGGGTGCGTAGACAGACAAACACACACAGAGAGGCAGACAGATGAGGGAGGGATCTAACCAAAATTGACAGAGCATCTACTACGCTCCCAGCACAAGGCTGTGTGCAGGGGAACCGTAAGGAACAAAACTTTAAGCCCCGGCTGCTGGGTGCTTGCATTCTGGATACAGACAGAAACACTGTATCAGGAGCGGGAGGGTGCAGGGCCAGGAGTCGCGAGTCATGTGAGCTTCGGGATGGGAAATCCGGATGGGAGAGCGGATCGCTAGGGGCAGAGGAGAGTCAAGCGTGGCCAGCACTGGGGGGTGATGGGTGTGGACAGGTCAGTAAACTCTGCCCCCCTCTCCTTCCACACACATTTGAAGTTTTCTGAAATAAAGATGGGGAACGAGTGTGCGAGACAGCTCCCCAGGGAAATGGTCCAGGTGGCAAGGGCCATCCCCTCGCTCTGAGTCAGTTGAGCACTCCCCTCTCCTGGCTCCTCACTGGGGGAACTCATCATCCCCCTCTGCAGGGCTGGCGGGGGGCCCAAAGAGGGAGCCCTCGGCAGATGGTGCCTGGGGGACGTGAGCATCTGTGTAGAAGCCAGGGGCCCCGGCGTGCTCGCTGTGCGAGGAATCGAGGCAAGGGACGTCTGTTTTCCCACACCATTCATGTTTTTGTCAATGGCCACAACTAACTTGGATAATGAAAGTGTAATGGGGAGCCCGAGATGCGCCCAGTGTAGCCTGGTGGGGGTGAGGACTGGCAGGCCCAGGAAGGGGCCATCATTAAGGGTGTGGATTTAGAGCTCCAAACCTGTGTTGAAATTCTGGACACCAGTTTTCTGCTTATTCTCAGTATGACCTTGGGCCCTGTAGCTTCTTCCCACAGTCACCCCTATTGTCTACAACACAGTATCCAAAGCATGCTCCTGGGGTGCTCCCAGGTGACAGCAGTCTCTGGGCAAGTCAATGTGAGTACCATGTAGCCTCCCATGGCCCTCCTACTGTAGTCCCACCATGCACATAGAGAGTCAAGGCTCTGACAAGTCCTGCAGCGTAGACAGCTGTCTAGCTTTGCTTAAGGCCATATATTATCCAGTCTGAGGCCTTGCTGTCTTGGGTTGAGATGAGGACGGAGGGAGAGGGATTAGTTAGGAAACATTTCAGGGGCTTGTCCTATGGAGGGTGGGTAACCGACTCACTCTTATAGCAGGTTTTGGAAAGCAGTGGGGATCAGCCACAGGGTCCTTCCCACCAGAGTGAGGGAGCACGGTCTATATAACCTCACACTCATATGCCCCAGTTATAAGTTAAAGGTTGCCCCCAGGGTGGGGGCTGTGAATTCCCAGGCACATTCCTGCTTACTATGTGGGCAGACAAAGTAAGTTCTGGAAGCCTGAGAGAGGCCTTCAACGGAGAGATGCAGGTGCTGGACCCTGGGAGTGAAAGCTCCCGGGAACTGACAAGGAAGTGGCAGAAGGACCAGACAAAGGAGCAGGTCACTGACGGTGTGGAGGCTCTGACATGTCCCGCAGGACGGGCCACTTTCTAACTTTGCTTAATCCAAACCTGTCTGGCCGTGAGCCCTGCTCGATCTCTGTCAGCTGGTTCTAGGAGGCCTTCTCCACGATCCCAAGCACACAGGTTCTGCCAGCACGGTGAACTTGCACTCAGCCATTCTTAACTGTTCAGCTGATGCTAATAGAGCTGCCCTATCACCGGTTGCTGTAAGGCAGAGATGATGACCTCTTATTCTCTCTGTGTCCTCCAGGCCTGGCATCCCCATGGAGGAGAAACAAAACAAATCTCTTGGAGAAGAAAATGAATCAATTCACCGTTTCTTTAAGCTGCGGAGTTCTATAGCTGGCTCGGGGCTGGTGGGAAAGAACCACTCTCCCCTTGGAAAATGTGAGGTGCTTGTATATTTAATAAAGTATGAACTTTCTGTGCAAATGGTAAGCCAGTGATGTCAGTAGAGCCACCGGCCACTCGCTGGAGCTGCACAGCGGCCGCAGCATCGGAGAACAGAGTGCTCTGGGAGGCCCGGGCCCCCCAGCCTCTCAGTCCCAGCATGACAGACGTCAGTGACAGGTCATGGAGGTGGGGCCACCAAGGGCCTGTGACTGCTACCATCCCCCCTAAATCTGACCTTCATAAGTCCATCATGATGGCCAGCGGGCCTGGGAGCCTTAGGACAAGGTAGGGGGGTGGGGTGAGGGAGAGCCAGAGAGGAAAACCCTAGTCTCTTTCTCTGCTCTAACCCTTTAAAATGAAATCCAAACTCCTCACCAGGCCCTGTGGGGCTTAGCCCCTGCCTGCCTGCATCTCCACGTCCCCACCTTCTACTCCAAGCCAGGATCGGTCCCCCACAACACCCTCAGCCTTCTTCCTGTGCCTCCAAACCACCCAGCTTCCTCCTGCCTCAGGGCCTTTGCACTTGCTGCCCCCGCGACCCTGGAAATCTCTGCCCCAGAGCTTTCCCTGCAGGCTCTTTCTCATCATTCAGGGCTCAGCTCCAACCCCCCTCTTTCGGGGCGGGGCCCGACCAGCAACCTCACGCCTGGCAATCTCACCTCCAAGCTCTTCCATTTTCTGAAAGAAAATTCTTTCTGTGTGTTTTCTTAAATATTGCCTAGAATGGGCCTCCAGAAGGGCAGGGACCATGTCTGTCTTTGCTCACCACTGCGTCCCTCCTTACAGAGAACAAGGAAAGTGTCCCACAAGCACTTGAGCTGAGGGACGGAGGGAGGAGCCTCGGCTTGGCTTCCAGGGCTCTGATCTGGGCTTCTGGGATGAAGCCAGGAGCAGGGGAGTCAACATTATAAAAATGATCTACATCAGCGGGTGTGTTCCCCCAAAAGCAAAAGTTCAGAACTTGAGCCAAGAGTGGGGGAGGTTCTTAGAACGTGCCAGGCACTCTTCTGAGCCCTTCAGGTAGATTTCAGTCATGCAAATCGTGCCTCCAACGACCCTCGGAAACAGGTTCTGTTCGTGTACCTGCGTCACAGATGAGGAAGCTGAGGCACAGAGAGGTTGGGTATGTCGCCTGAGGTCGCACAGCCCTGGGCACGCTCACGCCTTACTCTTTCCCCCCAGTACGGTCCCACCACAGTCCCCCCACAAAGATGCCTCTCCCTGCTTCTTGGCCCGACCCCAGCCCCACTGGCCTACATTTACAGCCAAGTGAGCAGAAGTGAACGAGCTCACGCGGCTCTGGGAGCCCGTGAAAGACAAGCGGCCCCCTAGAGCCCACCGCCACGCAGGCCACGGCGCTGCCAGCTTCTCTCCAGGATTTATGCCCTGGCCAGCGGCCGGCGTGTGTCACCCCACGGAGGTGTGAGGCGAGGGGGGGGACAGAGGGAAGGCCAGCGTGAGGACGCGGGCGCACCTGCGCCGGGGGAGACGCGGCGCCCCACGAGTTCGGCCCCTTCCCGGCAACTCCCACCTGCCCCTTGCCCCCGCCACCAGGGTAATGAGGGAAATGTCAACAGAAGCAATTGCTAGGAGCCTTACAGAGAAACTGCCCTATTGAGTTTTTTAAATTAAATCTATTTATAATTTATACCCTGCCTGCTTCCAACAAGGATTTGAGGTGGTTTACCATAAATGACACATAAAATGGAAAGGCCGCTAAGTAGAAGGAGAAAAATCAAGACCACCACGCAGCAGGAGGAGGCAGAAGATCTCCCAAACGCCCAGGCTTAGGGACAGGGTGACAGATGACGTATTCCAGCTTGACACCCAGCATCCGGGCCGTTGGTGCAAAATGGGAAATCATTGCCACAGACCACAGGGCTCTGAGTGACCTGGGGATGCTCGCCCCCCACTCCGACAGCAGCTGGGTTTTCCCCGCTGGCTACAGAGTGAAGTGGGAAGACCCCCGGCTCTGGAGCCCAGCTGCCTTCCTTTCTCAGAACTTTCTGCTCTGCTCTCCACTGGTTCTCAGCGAATGGACTCTACTCTCCGGGAACGGGGGTGCCAGCCTCTCTCCCTCCCTGACGGCACCACCTAGCATGAGCAACCTGTGAACAGGAACCTCCCTTTCCCTGTTTTACAGGCCAGGGCACTAAGGCTCAGAGAGGGTAGGGCAAGTGCCCGAGGCCACGCAGCCAAGCAAGGGGCAGAGCTGGGACCTGAATGCAGACAGCCCGGCTTCCTAGCTAAAACTTGCATGTGTGTCTCCCCATCTCTCTAAATTGGGACCCTGGCCTGTCTGGGAAACAGAAATTGGTGGCATGTTTCTGAGTTGCAGACGACACTGTCCACTCCTCTCGCTGCTTCAGACAGCCAGCAGGGGTGACCTCGAACACTGGGCAAGTCCCACTCGATCCCATGAAAGGTCCTTTGCTTCCTGCTCACCCTGGCTAACACCTAGTCCTTTGTTACCTAGAAATACAACCTAAGATGCAGAGATAGCCCTCTGTGTGTCGCTGGAACCCCACGTCCCACCCGCCTAGATGCGGGCAGTGTTCGGACACGGAGTAAATCTCTAAATGTGCCCTCGGGTCCACCAGCGGAGTCCACGGAGCCCCTCCATGGAGGCATTCACACAGGGGCAGGGAGCAAAAATGGTACACGTACATCAAATTGTTACACTGGACGCCTTAACTGATACAATGTTCTGGGTGAACTACATCTCCATAAAGCTAGAAAACCAAACACAGGAACGAACCAAAAGAACACTGTTTATAACGGCAGAACAGCAGAGCACCCCAATGTCCGTCAACAAAGTCCATCCACGGTCTGGAATACGACACAGCCAGAAAAAGGATGCGGGATTCCTCCGCAAGCTCCCATGGGACTAGCAGCTCCCCTCCTAGGTATAATCCAAAGGAGCTGAAAACAGGTGCCCCCACGAAAACCTGCAGGTGAATGTTCACAGCAACACTGTCTTCCTGAGCTGGAAGGTGGAAACATTCCGGAGGTCCGTCAGCAGAGGGACTGATAGAGGGACTGATACACGGAACATGGCACGTCCATTCGCGGGACAATTATTCAGCCACAATCAGGAGGGAGGTCCTTACACCCACTACGATGTGGGCACTAGGCTCAGTGAAAGGAGCCAGGCACAAAAGGCCATGTCCTGTAGGGTCCCATTCATATGAACTGCCCAGACAGGCAAATCCACAGAGACGGAAAGCAGATTCGTGGTTGCCTGGGGTGGTGGCTTGGGAGTGGGAATGGGGAGGGCCTGCCTCCTGGCACAGCATTTCCCTTCGTGGGACAAAGTGGGGGTGCCAGTTGCATAGGCTGAATGTACATAACACCATGAGTGGCGTGTTTTGAGTACGGTGGTAAAATTTTATGTTATGTGTATTTTATCATGATTTAAATATGATAAAGAACAGAATAAAAAGGAATCAATCTGCTTCAATGAAAAAAAAAAAAAGAAAAGAAAGAAAGAGTGTGGGAAGCCTGTTAGCCCAAACTTGGGGAGACCGCCAAGACATCACAGAGGTGAGGAATCCTGCGTTCTTTTTACCTGCTGTGTCGTGTTCCAGGCCGCAGATCATCAGGCTCGTTTCCCCCAGTCCTCTGTCGATGGGCACTGAGGTGCTCTGCTGTTCTGCCGTTGTAAACAGTGTTCTTTTGGTTCATTCTTGTGTTTGTGTTTCTAGCTGTATGGAGGTGTACTTGACACAGAACACTGGGTACGTGGAAAACACAGGTCACAGGATAACGCCAACAGTAGGGTCCAGTTAATGGAAGAAAACGATTCAAATATATCTGAAATGCATACAGTTCATGCGTGATAAACGGGGCAACCTTCGGGGCAGGGTAGGGGTGAGGGGGAAGGATGAAGGGAAATTCTCCACTTTGAACCCTTTGGGGAAATGTTTTGCAACAAGAGCTCATGCTTATGCCCTATGTCCATGAGAGTTCCATGCTCACTGCCTTTCCTCCCCATGGCCAACCCCTCCGGGTGTCCTGGCCTTTCTAGGGACCCTGTCACCCCTCCAATGTTCTCTCCCTTTACACGCTTGGCTGACCTCACTGAGGCTTACTCTGGAAAGACCCCCAGACCTCCTGCAAAGGGAACTTGAAGTCCAGTGGGGAGACCTGCCACCCCTGCAGGACCATCCCTCATCAAATTCAGTGATGCTCACCAAGGAGAAGGTTCTGGAAGAGCTCCCAGAAGACGTGGCACATGGACACCCACAATTACCTGGGAGGCTTGTTAAAGCCTCCAAATCCTAAGCCTGGCCCCAAATCTGCTGAGCCCGAATCTCCAGCCTGGGGGTTCTCCCCAAGGCCGGTCTGGTGAGCACAGCCATCAGCCGCACAGCAGCTGCCTGCACTCCTGCCATCACCACCTGTATCCCTTCTGCTCCAGACAAGGCGCTCCACCCGCAGCCATAACCCTCCCTAGGTCCCAGTGGGGCTCTGCTGCCTCACATCCGCCTTCCTTCCTCTGGCCCCACGGAGTTGCCTGAAATACCTTAATGCCCTAAGCTGGGAAACTTTGGAGCCAGACCAGAGGTCTCTAGTCCAAGGCAGACCACATTCCTCAGCCGGATCAATAACCTGTAGCTGAAAATGATCTGGGTTTGGGAAATGAACGTGACGTTGGATCCGAGCTGTCAGTGAGCCTGCAGACCCGGCCCTGGGCGGCAGGCCTGTTTGCTCAAGGTGATGGTCTGCTCATGGGGGTTATGAGCTTTTTATGGGCCAACCTGCGCCCTCCCAGCCTCTTCGCCGGGCCATTTGGCTGCGTCTAAATCAAGACATCTCAGTCCGCAGCCACCGCGAGGCATTCACGCACCGGGCCGCCTTTCTTCCCCTTGTAATCGAAATCTAATTTATTGGCCCAGGGAAGCAGGGAGCAGCCCACGCACATAGCTGGTGTGCAGTGAAGAATATAATATACAACGTTCCCATGTAATAAGGCTCTTTCTAGAAGGCATTAAGTAGGGGCTGGCTCGGAGCGCCAACACAGCCATGATTAATCCCCGCCTGGAAAACATCTAGTACCAGACCTTAGAAGGCTCTGTGGGGGCAGGACGGGGCTTGGCGCCTCCGAATTCTCTGGCTGCTTCTACATCTGGATGGTTTATAAGATTAGATGTGATTAAGCTCCCTGAGGGCAGGAGTCGTGTTTTATAGGTCCCTCTCCCCCGTCTAGCCATGATGGAAGGTATGCAATAAACTCTCGTTGAAAGAATCTGGATGGAATTGAAGTGAGAAGTTATTCTTTGTGCACTTGCTATGACTTTGGGTTTGGCTTCCTCAGCTGATGAAGAACGGCCCTCTCCTGCCTCCGGAGGCCCGAGAGTCCCGGTGGCCCAGGATCCGGGAAGCCTGGCTCCTTCGAGAACCACAGCGGCCCCTGGGCCTGAACAAATCCTTGAGCTCCCGGGGCCTCGGTTTCCGCTCAGGTCCTGGGGGGCGGTGGGGGTCCCAAGAGGAGGAATGAAGGCTGCTCGAAGGACATTCACAGAACATTCAGGGAACTCACCGGGAGGTACCCCTCTTCCCCACAGAACACTCGGGAGCAAGACTGGAGAGAACATTGGTCCATTCGCCCAACAAATCCTCAATCTCCTTGACTCTAAGAAAGCTACTCTTTTTACCTTAGAATCTCCTTGACACCAGGATGCCTCGGAACATCGACATTTTTGATTCAGCAGGAGTCCAAATCCAGCCTACATCCAGCCCGTCGCCCGTGTTTATAAATAAAGTTTTATTGGGACACAATCCGGCCCATGTGTTTAGGGTCCGACCAGGGCTGCTCTTGCAGCTTCTCTCTAAGACCAAGTCAACAGGAGAGCCGGTCCTCTGTGGCCCAAACCTCCAGCCCCCGACGACCCCTGCTCCACCGCCGCAGACCCAGAGCCCCAGAAATGCCTCCGTCCATCTCCGAGCTGCACCCACTTCCTGCCCAGAGTTCACTGGGTCAGGTCAAATACAAGCCTCTAGAAGAGCATCAACAAAGCACGTTTTTAAATTACGTTGGGCCGCAGGGCCTGTGCTTGTCACCAGGCCTCTGGGAGGGAGTTCCAGCTGTTGTCAAGTATTTAACGTGGCCACAGACAGCCGCGGGCCGGGTCCTCAAGGGCACGGCCTTTGTTGGGTGACACGCAGAGGCTATCACACAAGGCCTGGCCCCCTGGCCCGGGGGAGCGACTGCCTCTAGCTTTGAGGCCAGAAACAGAGCAGAGAGCCCCCATTACCCACACCCTCATGGAGCACCTGGAAAGGGCCTTTGCTCTGAAGCACCAAGAGTCCTCCCCCGAGCCCAGGGTTTGCTGTCGATCAAATGACAGCAGCGTTCAATCTCCATGCGGGGCCCTGAGCGCATGCCCACAACACGGGCGCTGTGTGTTTTCAGTCTACAGAAGCCTTCCCTGGGGCCCAGAGGTGACAGTGCTCTCTCCCGGCCGGAGGAGGGGGACGGGGCGACCGCCTAGCCCATCAGACGGCGCCAGCCCAGGTTCGGGCAGGCAGGGCCCCTGCAAGGTCAGGACGCTGCCGGGAGCCTGCCTGGCCCACGGACGCTCGTCTGATGGAAGTCACCAGACCGCCAGGCAGCGAAGCATGAAGCTCCCCACCCATGGCAGGTCACGCAAGCAGATATCTGCTTTCGGGAGGCTCCTCGGACGGCCTTGAAGAATTGATGGAGGCAGAGCGGAGGCCAGCCTGGCGTGGGGAAGATGAAACTCTGACATTGAACCACCCGAGTTCAACAGCGGCTCCGTTGCTGCGGAAGCGCGACGTGACGTGAAACGTGAGCTCAGAGCACGGTCCCGCCAAGGCATCTTGGGGGGGAGGGGGGACTAAACGTTCTGAGATTAGAAGCTCCCCCCACACTAAACACTTGAGCTCATACTAAGTGCCAGCCCAGTCCTGGGCTCCGGGGCCAGAGACAAGCAGAGTCCCTGCCCTCTGACAGCACAGTGACCAGAGACAGAGCACACGTGGTAGGCCGAGGTCCCGCTCGTGCCAGGGTGACCCAAAGAGGTCAAACCTGCGAACCCCAGTGCCCCGGACTGCTCAGGGTCCAGGTCCCGTGGAGAGACCTACTCAGGCATGGGCATTCCAAACAGCCAAAGCTTGTTCAAGCAATTAAAAAAGATCGCCACTCTAATTTGCAGCTTTTGATAGAACAATAAAAATGGCACCGAAGGAGGCAACCTGTCTTCCTCCTCCTTCCCCGCTCTCTCTCTCTCTCTGTCCATCTGCCTTCCCCTCCCTCTCCCTCTCCCTCTCTCCCTCTCTCCCTCTCTCTCTCTCTGTCGCTCACGTCCTTCCTCTTCTCCTCCTCCTCCCTCTCTGGGCCCAAGACCTGTGTTTAGACATTTGGGGCCATCGTGGTGGCAGAGTGGATTTGGGGGTTGGGACAGCTACAGATACTGAAAGGTTAAGGTGTGCCCTGAAATAAAAACATCCGTCTCCAGTGAGCGGTCGTGGCCCCCGGGGACCCGAGAAACACCTGCGGCGCCGCGCCCCGCTCCTCTCCTGGGCGCACGCCCTTCCCCGCGCCTCCCCCACGTCCCCTCCACAAACCTCCCTCTTGCCCAACGCCCTCTCCTTCACCTCCTAGTCCCCCAATATGCTGGCAAGGAGCCCCCTCAGCAAGGAAAAGGAGTCCCTTTCCTGCTCCTTGCCCCGATGTCCGCAGCCCCTCCTCCCCATGCTGGCATCCAGGGTGACCACACCTCCTGCGGCGGGGAGGGGGGCCTAGTTTGTGCCTGTCACTCTGGGATCATTCTCAGTCGCTTCCCTTCTCATCCTCAAAAGTGTCTCCGTTTGAACAACATGTTCTTTCTGCCAATACATCACCTTTTGGTGAGGACCGCTGCTTCCCCAGGCCGTCTTTAGGCAGCCCCCTGACGTTCTTCCAGACGGCCTGCTCTGTTTCCCTGCGGGGTGTCTTACTCTGAAGGAAGTATTTTGCTTGAGAGCAGAACGTCTGTTTTGTTTTCCACCTAGAGCAGTGCTGGTCTTAGTAAACCACTGAAGCCGTGTGTGTGTGGAGGATGGATGGACTGACGGATGGAGGGAGGGACAGATGGAGGGGTGGATGGACAGACGGACAGACAGTTGGATGGATGGATGGACGGATGGATAGATGGATGGGTTTTAGGGAAACCAGGTTCCCACCTGACAGAAAAGTGACCTGGAAGATGCTGGTAAGAGAGAATGGATGGTTTGGAGTAATTTGGGGGGTAGTTTGGCGACCCCTGCTTTAGCTCAGAGAATGGAAATTCTTTAGGTGCCCATTTTACCTCAGACTTCAGGAGTCAGATTTGTACACATCAAAGAGTTAGAAAATGGGCAGTTACAGTAGTCTGTGTGACGGCCTCAGTAGTCTCTGTGAAAAAAATGTATAAGGAATCTCTTCTTGATATTTCTCTGTGGGACATACTGAGCTGGGTTTTCTGACTGAGTGCTAAGCCTCCAAATTGTTGCATCCACAGAGAGGTCTTTTTCCTTCCCTCTTTCAGCAGGTTTTAGGAAAAACAAACCACTCTTTCTGCATGGGTGAGGAAGAAAAGCAGCAGCAGACTCAGAGAGTTAAATCATCTCCATTACTCAGCCGCCCGCCATCTTGAACCTACGCTTCTCCTGAGAACACATTGGTTATGTGAGTAAATGTGATTTTTGGTGGAAAGAAAATTCAGATGTGCTCTTCAGATGAGCATATGGCTTCTGGACACCAGTACCGAGCCATCTTAGAAATATTTTCCAGAGGGTAGGGTTCGGGGTGGTGAAGCCACTATGACTAGACTAGACCTTAGATCTTCTGCCCTCTTTCCACTGAGTCGGTGGCTTCCAAAATCACCACTGCGTAGGTAGCAGTAAGGAATGGGGTGGGGGAAGGGGCCCAGAAAATGGTTTTTTTGGAACTGTCGGCACATTTATAACAGAATTGTAACTGTATAATGTTATTGTATCATTTAACTGACATGTCTACTTTGGAATGTTTATAACTACCGTAAATCAAGAGGCCGCCAAGCCAGGGCAGCCGCCGCACATAGACATTCCAAGGAAAACGTATAAAATAAATAAAACAATCACACAGTATCAACATTCCATTCCTGCTCAGAAAATGGAAAATTAACAGCTCCCGCATAAATGTAAGCGCCCAAAACTGAGTTTGGGGAAGCCGAGGGGGCCCGGGTCTCCTTGCTAGTTCTCAATAAAGATGTCAAGTGAGAAAAAAGTTATGAAGCTCATAAGAACAAAACGCTTGAGCCCCAACAGCAGCCTCCCCCCTGCCACCTGGTTCCTCAGGCATTCTCCTCTAGGGGGGGGGGTGTGCAGGGGACACCCTGATTTCTCCATCTTCGGTCTGTGATTTCCTGCACTGGGGAGGAAAGCAGGAAATCATGATAGCTTTGCTCTTGGCCTGTTTTATGACTTCGGACCAACTGACATTATCTAAAGGAAAAATATACAGTTGCTGTCCCCAAGGCAAGAAGTTCTCTGGATTGACAAACTGCTTAAGATTTCTGACCTCCGTGATGGTTTGGGGGCCTCAGCTACTCTGTGTTTTGACCAGAGGCTTATAAAAGACGCGTCTCCATGAAGTCTGGCTCGATAAACATTGGGTTGTTACATATAACAGCATGGTTGAGATCATGCTTTGTCCGAAAACGGTAGCTCACTGGCTTTTTTCAAAAGTGTTCGCAGAGCACCTGGGTGAGTCAGTCGGTTGAGCATCCGACTCCTGATCTCAGCTCAGGTCTGGATCTCAGGGTTATAAGTTTGAGCCCCACGTTGGGCTTCAAGCTGGGCAGGGGGCCTACTTTTAAAAAATAAAAACAGTGTCTGCCAAGCCCTTCTGCTCCATCTTTCCTGTCTTGGGACCTTTGAGGTAGGACGAACTAGCTCAGGTAATAAAAACTACCAAAAGTTGAAAATTAATAACCGCTGGGGATTCATTACCTCTTAGCGGCCTTGAGGGAACTTCTTCATTCTCCCAAGGGAGGGTCTCTGCTTTCCCACAGCACTGGAAGAAAATGCCAGACTTGTTTCCCCTGAAGTGCTTGAGAGGACAATTGCAAAGTATTTTTCAAACACTCTATTTTCATCTTTTTGAGCTCAGTTTGCCTTTGCTCATCAGATCAGAAAAATGGACGGACTTTGGATTTTTTTCAGAAGCTTGGACTTCTGAGCAGAAAGCAGGGAATACATTTTGTCCCCACCTCTTTGGTGGTCTCAGAGACGTTTAGAAAGTTTAGACTCAAAAAGAACCCAAACACACAGAAAAAGAATTTCGAGTTGGGGCTGGTGCTAATAACAGAGACCCAGGGCCTGCACAGCCATTCCTGCCCCGTGGTAGGCAGAGCGTGTCTCCTTCCTTGGACCTTCATTTCAGAAGGGAAAAAAAAAAAAAAATCTTCAAACTTGGGTCTAGAATTCTTATTTCTAGCCTAGGGCAGAAATGCGGGGACAAGTGCAAATATCTGACCAAGTCTGGCTTCTTTCTTGGTGCTTTTCGGACCAAGTCAGTTCTGAGAGTGTTGTTTGCAAGTCTCTGCCGGTCTGGGTTTAGAACACTCACTGCTTTGGACTGCGAGGTGGTGAGGACAGGGCCTGGCAGAGGGTCCTGTACCCTTGGAGCTTCTCATATGACAATTGGACCAACAGAACTGTGCACTCCCTACACCTGTCCTTCCTGAAATGCCATGCTCTCTGCCCGCCGATGGGAAAGAATTGGTCCCTGATTAGCATTCCATTTTTACACCAAATGGACAGGGGCTCAGACTGCAGAATCCCAGATGCTGATATTTGTATTACTGGATCATAATTACATTTCAAAAAACAAATGACTGCTCCCTGGAAGTTACAGTAATTGTCCCTTCGTTGTCCTTCCCCTGCCTCCTCAAGCGGCCCTCGGGTGATTTATTATTTCGGGGACCCAGAGGGGACACAGCACTCCCTGTCTGTAAAGGTCATGCAGTTAGAAAAGACTTGATCCGGGTCAGAAGTTACCCTCGGATACCAAGGGGAAACTCCCAGGGAGGTTAATCAACATCCAGCCCAGAGCCGGTCAGCGAGCCTGCACCACAGTCCGGGCGGGGAACCTGTCCTCACAGCGATCCGATTTCTCCAAGGGCAGATTTCTGCGCCCCCGCCCTGTCCCCTCCAGATGAAGAAATCATGTTTTCAAAACATTTACAGTTCTGATCCTAGCCCCACTCCCAAATGAAATCCTAGAAATCCACTCCCCATGGAGTGATGCCTCTAACACGATCAGTTAGCTTGGGACTTGGTCTTCTTACTCCCCACAGCTGGTAAGTGTGGGGAAGACTTCCGACATGGCCATGGCCAGCCTCTGGTAAGCAAGCTGGGGTCCCAAGGGCACCCGAGTTGGAGTCTGGGGACTGTTTATTACGATAGAGAAGTAAGAGGTGGAAGGAAAAACCAACAGGTAAATTCCAAGTCGTCCCCAACATTTCTGGTTCAGGTCACACATCCTAATGCCACGAAGGGGCCCTGGGGCCATCCAGGGCGACCCCTCTAAGCTCGGGCAGTGGCTGAACGCTCGCCCCAGCTGTTGCGTCCCAAGGGTTCCTACGAGGCCCTGGTGTGGGGAGTCTCTTGCAGGCAGTGACCTGGACCATGACTCACAATTTAGAGATTGTAACTAGCGAACAGCACACGAGGAGCCCTGGTGGGGGTTCTCTCTGATGAGAGGACCAGCCCCCGCCCCCAGGACCCCCGAAACTTCCCTTCCATGCAGCTTTTCTCTGATGAAAGGGACGAAAGTGGAGGCGACCGTGATAAACCCGCAGAGGGTCACGGTTCTCAAGAAGACGGTGGGAGGCAGCGGTGTGAAAAGGAGACGGTGTTCGGGAGTCGTCTTTAATCCCACTGAAAAATGCCCCAAAACACCAAAATCAGCATCTGACCCTTCCTCCCCATTCAGGAAAGGGAGGTAGGAAAGGCCCTCCGCTCAGATCTGCCAGGCTCCCGGGGTCCGCGAGGAGGGCTCCCTGAAGCTCGGGGCGGGCCGACCTTCATGCAAGGGAGCTGGTCCTCCCAGCCCGGGCCACACACCGGATGGAGCTTTCCTGCGGCTTCCAGCACCGAGACAATGTGGGCAGAGGAACCAGCCAGGATACGGACAATTACAGTGACTGACTGTCTCCAGCTCTGTATTAATCTTTCAAAAAGGCTTCGCTCTGCAGGCAAGGTATTAGGTGGCTCAGCCAACTTCTTAAAAACGTTCCTCTTTCTTTCCAGAATGTCAAGTGAGATTTCAAGGGGGCATACTTCATAACCGAAGTATGTTTTCCTTAGGGCAATAAACCACGACTACGTTTACTCTCCACCCGCCCCCCCGCCCCCGCCAACCCTCCCCGACTCCCAGCCAAAACCTCATCTGTTTTTCAGAGAAACAACAACAACAAAAAACCACAACAGCACCCGTAGGTGTTTTCTTTCAAGTGCAGCGAAGGTCCCTCCTGGGTAGCAGAACGAAAGTCAGACAAACTTTATAAATCTCGAGGGAGAGCTGATTTTGGCAGCGGTAAGAAGTCGAATGGGTTTTTCTGCCAGTGTTACTTAACACGGGACCGAGAGGAGCCCTGCCTCCCACGGCCCCGGGGGGACAGAGGAGTGGGCAGTGCCCCCCCACACACACACGGATAAAGGGACAGTGCAGAAGTAAAAAGACAGGCTCCCGGACTCCAGGGCTCCCACGGGGAAGAGCAAAGAGCAGGAGTGGGAGGCTGCCTGGGGCTGACGAGAGCTGGACAGAAACGGAGAATCGATGGGTCGACACAGTGGCGCTCAATCCCGGGGACCCCAGCAGGGCAGACCCAGACGTATTATTGCACCAACAGAATAGGAGCAAGTGTCAGAGGAAGAAACTAGGTGCAACATACGCCTCCTCCCGGGGAAGTCCCAACAGGAAAGCCACGCTTGGTAGAGCGAAGACCTTCTCCTGCAAACGGGCCATGCCAAGGGGACATCCCTGTGGCCCGGGAGGATGGCAGGTGGGGGATGGCTGGGAAGGGAGCAGAGCCCCAGGTGCCCATGGCCGTGGGGCTGGGAGGAGCAGCAAGGGGTGTTGTTGGGTGGCGGGCGGGGGGGGGGGTCCATCAGCGGCAACCTGCAGCGTGGCCAGGACTCACCCAAGGTCACACAGTGACTTAGGAAGAAACAATCAGCTCCTCCTCTGTCCCTGACAAGCAGAATCCTATCAAGAAGAAGAAAATGACTCTGGGGATTTGAACAAAGAAGCCAGCCTATAAATCTACTCTGCACACAGCTGTGGTTCATCTTCCTGAAATGCCGATCGGACGCTGCCCCGACGGGATACCATATCCAGATGCAGCCGGCACCCTCGGAAGCCAAGGGCCAAGGGGTTTGTGGCTGGAAGATATACAGACGCCACGGCCCCGCAGGCTCCCCACTCCAGCGTCGACGCCCCCCGCAGACCAGTTTTCTTCTTTCCTTGTGTGTCTCCGTTTCCCTCTGCTTGCCCTCTATCTGTGTCTCTGTCTCACCCATCCAGAAACATCCACGCGACAAAGATTTGTCAAGCACCACCTTTCTCTCTGGCCCCGTGCTAGGCACCAAGGATGTAACAGTGAACAAATGGACATGATCCTGTCCTCTTGGAGTTTCCAGCAAGAACTTAACCAATTAACCACACCAGTATTTTAAATGTAAAACTCTATATAGGTCTGTGTTTTTAAAAATACTTGTGCAGGGCGCCTGGGTGCCTCAGGGGGTTAAGCGTGTGCCTTTGGCTCAGGTTATGATCTCAGGGTCCTGGGATGGAGGCCCACGTCTGGCTCCCTGATCAGTGGGGAGTCGGCTTCTCTCTCTCCCTCTCACACACACACACACACACACACACACTTTCTCTCTCTCTCTCTTTCTAATAAATACCTAAAATCTTTATAAAAAGATACCAATGCAGAAAGTACGGGAGGACTGATGGCCCAGAAGTGACCCTGCTTTGGTGGGGGGGTGGTCCCTGAGAAAGGATTCCTGGGGACTGAAGGGTGACCAAGCTGGAGGCAGGAGGGCCAGGTGGGTGGGTTCCAGGGCGAGCCTAGAGCAGACAGGGAGGCCAAGAAGACGGAGGCCGGGCGGAGCCTGGGGGACATCGGGGGTCCTGGTCTGGACTGTCAAAGACTATAAAATCAGGGGTGGGGAAAAGTTGGGAATCCAGAATCCCACTTTAAGAAACTAGAAAAAGCACACGTTTAAGCCAAAATACATATAGAAGGGAAACTCAGGGGCAGGGAAGAGAAGCTGGAGAATCAGGAACATCCATCCCCAGCCCCGCGAGTCAAGGGGAGTGGGAAGCTGGTTGGGTTTGCCTGTCTGAGCGGGGGCTGGAGGCACCCCACAAAGGCGCCCTGCTCCCCTCGTCCTGTCGGTGACCCCGGTGACCCCCGGGTGCAAACAGCCGGCTTCTGGTGCAGGAGGGAGTGTGGGGGCTGGACCCGGCGGCGCAGGCCGGCCAGACACACAGGGTCTCCCGCTTCAGCCGGGCCGTGCTTGGTGGAGGGTCCTGCCATCACCGCCTTGAAACCGTTCAATATCTTCTGAATAAACAACCCCGCATCCTTCCTTCGCACAGACTCTGGAGCCGGTTCTGCATGGGAGGCAGGGGACAAAGGAGCACGCCCCCAGGGGTGGACACCCACCGTGCGTTCAGACAGCCTGGGCCGCCATCTGCTAGGCGCCCGCCCGGGGCCGCTGCGGGAAGCGCGGCCTCACGGCGCGCCGTCTCACACTGCCAGCGAACGTGCTTGCGAGCCGCTGGGACACATTTCCTCCTGGCTTTTGTCACCTGTCTGACGCTAATACTAATTGTGGCCACTTACTTCCCGCCGCGGAAGTCTGAGCCTCGTGAACGGAACACACGGGGAGGAAAAGAGCACCAGGCTGCAGAGAAGCCCTTGTGTCTGGAGAAAGGCAAAAAGCCCGAAACTAGAGAGATTGGGGGACCCCGTCTGCCCAACATCAGAGCCCCGGGCCCCCTTCATTTCTCCCACACAAGGCCGGGGAGCGCATCTGTCATTCACGCAGGCTGCTCGCATTCCGAGAGCATGGACGCGAGTGCAGGAGCCTGGGCAGGGGACCCTCCGCCGCCCATTCATGGGGTCCCACGGGGCACCTCCACCTGGCATTCAAGGCCAGGCACAACCTGCCATGGGCTCTCCCAACATTCTGCCCGGTGACCACTAGGCTGGGCTTCTGGGGCACCTCTAGCTGAGCTGTGCCTTTCTGAGGTCAGGAACCCCTTCCACCTGCCCCGGGAAGCCCCCCCCCCCGCCCACCCAGCCCCTCCCCCTGCTCCTGTGTGTCTGAGCACGTGGCTGGGCTGACAGTGAGTCGTCCGCTTAGTGCTTGAGAACACGCCTGAGCCAGACCCGCTGGGGGGTCACAGACCCATCGCCGCGCCGGAGCCCGAGCCCCGGCGGTAAATGACAGTGACACTCTCTGGCCTGGCAGATGAAATGAGATAGTGTGAGAAGCCAGGAAAACAGTAATACTGACAGTGCCCTTGCTTTTATGAAAAACACGGCAGATGAGAAGGCACCGCAGGAGAAAAGCGGCTACAGATAGGAACATTAACAAAAAATCCCTCTGGCAGCAGACAACAGCAGGCCCGCCGGAGAAACGATCAAAACCAGACACCAGCGCGTCAGAAGCCCCAGTGGTCTGAGACCGAGCAGGGCAAACACAGCCCCGGACCCCGGCAGGACCACGGCGCGGTCCTAGCAGTGGGAGGGAGTCTATAACCAGTCATCCGCCCCGCTGTCGGGTGCCAGGGCACACAGCGCGATGCTGGGTCAAACGATAACATATTTCAGTTCTTAAGAAACTGCTAGACCTCTTTTCCAACCAACAGTGTAGGAGAACTCATTCTTCCCAGCCTGGCCGCCACCTGGCGTCGTCAGTCTTTATAAAATGCAGCCATTCCCGTGAGCGTCGTGCATTAGGTATTGTGGTTTTAATTTTCATTCTCCTGATGATTAGTGATGCTCGACAGCTTCACACGGACTCACTGGCTGTGAGGTGTCTTCTTTTGCGAGATGTCTTTTCAAATCCTTCCCCATTTTCTAGGTGGCTGGGCTTTTTATTATTGAACAGGAAGAGCTATTTACATATTGTAGAGACAAGTTCTTCGTCAGACACCCATGCTCAATATTTTCTCCTAGGCTGTGTCTTGTCTTTTTGTTTACTTCATAGTGTCAGAAATTCTTTTATTTTCCTTCCAGAACGTTCCTTCATGACCAACATAATAATTCCTCTCCCTCCACCCATGGGTTTGCTTTTTCCAGAATGTGAACATTGTATAAACGAAATCTCTGCATTGTGGAAGCTACTGAGCCTCATTCTACATCTTCGTCACGATACCCGCACAGCCTCCGGATGAGTTGCACCAGCCCTTTTGTCCCTCACTACGGCTAAGTAGCTGCACGTTGAGAATTCCTTTTGTGTGGATGCTCCGTCCATTCCCCAGAGATAAACTATAAACAGACGCGCGCGTGTTTTTATGTGCATCTGTTTTCATGTCCTTGGGGAAAATACCTAGAAGTGAGATCGCCGGGTGTTACAGTACACGAGTATTTGACTTTGTAAGAAACAGCCCCGTGATTTTCCAAAGTGGCCATCTTGTTTGGCATTCCCCTCAGCAGAGGATGGGAACGCCAGTCGTTCCTCCAGCACTTGATAAAGTCAGGATCTTCGGGCATTGTTTTCATGCTGATTTGTCTTGGTGAATATTCCACACGTATTTAAAAGAAACCGTGTTCTACTGTGGGGTGCTGTTCTGTGCTAAAAACTGCCGATGAGACCAAGGTGGTTGAACACATTGTTCAGGTCTTCCAGAACCTTACCAGCCTTCTTCCTACTCCTACTAACTCAGGGACGTTGCCATTTCCAACCATAACTCTGGATGCGTCTGTTTCTCTTTCCAGTTCAAGTACTTTCGCTTCAAGTATTTCGTATCTCTTATTTCTGTGTGTCTACTTAGGATTGCCACGCCTTCTTGTGAGTTGACTTCTGTGGCATTAAAGAATGTCTCCTGCCTAGCTCCGTTAATATTTCCTGCTCTGAATTCTCCTTAATACACCACTTCAACCTACTTTGGATTTGCATGTGGACAGCCAGCCCTCTCCCTCCTGGTCTTCCTCCTCCTCCTCCTCCTACTCCTCCTCCTACTCCTCCTTCTTCTTCTCAAGATTTTATTTATTTGTTAAAGAGAGAGAGAGAGAGAGAAAGTGCACAAGCAGGAGCAGCAGCAGGCAGAGGGAGAAGCAGGCTCCCCAATGAGCGGGGAACTTGACGTGGGACTTGGTCCCAGGACCTTGGGATCAAGAGCTGAGCGGAAGGCAGATGCTTGACCATCCGAGCCACCCCGGCGTCCCTGGACAGCCCATCTTCTTCCAGCATTCAACTTCGACTCATCTGTCTTCACAGTAAAAGTGGCTTTCTGGACGACGGCACGGGGTGGTGTCTTGCTCGTACATGCAACCTATCATGTCTGTCTTTTCACCGGGGTATCTTGACCATTGCATTTCATGTTAATTTAATATTATTATCGATGTAGTTGGGTTTATTTCCACCATCTTGCGGATAGATGTTAATGGTTCCATTTTATTTCCACCATTGGCTCACAAGCTAGAGCTCTTTATTTTATGTTTACGAATTTGCATCTTTAGCTTATTCTCGTCTACCCCACTCCCATATGATGTGATATTTTATCACAACAGACTTTCATTGCCCGCTTCATCCATCCTGCTTTCGTGGTCACATATTTTACTTTTCCATGTTATAAATCCCACTGCACATTGCTACTGTTTGTTTGAAGTAGTCACTTATCTTTTTTTTTTTTTTTTTTTTTTTAAGTAGGCTCCACACCTGGCAAGGGGCCCAACAGAGGGCTCGAACTCCCGACCCTGAGATCAAGACCTGAGGTGAGATCAAGAGTCAGAGGCTTAACCGACTGAGCCACCCAGGCGCCCTGGTCAATTATCTTTTTAAATGATTTTTGAATGTGAAATCAATGTCTCTTCTATCTACTCACGTAGTTGCTATTCATTCCTTTTTGTAGCTAAGTTTCTACCTGGCGCCATTTTTCTTCTCTGAGGGCTTGCCTCCAGTGCTCCCTCCGTGCTGATCTGCTGCTGCTGATTCTATCCGCTGTTTTGTTGTTGTTCAAAAAGTCTTTATTCTGTCATTATTTTGAGTAATATTTTTGTTGTGTATAGACAGATCGTTTTCTTTCAGAACCTTAAAGAAGGCGCTCCATCATCATTCTCTGCCTTATATGCATATTTTTGTGGATTTCTTGTTCCTCTTTACATAATGTGTCATTTTCCCCCCCTGGATATTTAATGTTTTCTTCTTTGTCATTATTTTTCGGCACTCTGGGGATGATGTATGTCAGTGTGGGTTTGGGGGGGGCCTGATTTTCTGGTTTTTGTTTTTATTTGTTTTGTTTGGGTGTTTATCCTGTTTGTGGTTCTCCGAGTTTCTTGGACCTGAGCATTTATTACATCCATTAAATTTGGAAAATATTCAATCATTATTCCTTCATATTAATTTCTGTCCTCCCCTCCCCCCCACAAACATGCTTCTCTTCCTGTGAATCCCAATCCCACATGCTTGTTATTGTCCCATGGCTCAGTGAAAGTCTGTTCCATTTCTTTCCAGTCTTTCTTCCTTGTTTCATTTCAGACTATTTGTCTTCAAGTTGACTACTCTTTCTACAGCATTTTCTAATCTGATGTTAAAGCCATTTGGTACATTTTACATTTCTGATACTACATTTTTCATCTCTAGAAATTCTATGTGGTTCCTTTGCTCTCTTAAATTTCTTCCTTAAATATTGACTGTTTCCCTTAAATACTCAATTTCCTTAAAGATTGAATATGCATTTAATGTTTTTTTTTAAAGGTTTTATTTATTTATTTGACAGAGAGAGATCACAGGTAGGCAGAGGGACAGGCAGAGAGAGAGGAGGAATCAGGCTCCCTGCCAAGCAGAGAGCCGAATGTGGGGCTCGATCCCAGGACCCTGAGACCATGATCTGAGCCGAAGGCAGAGGCTTAACCCGCTGAGCCACCCAGGCGCCCGTTAATGGTTGTTTTAATGTTCTTGTTTGCTAATTCCATAATCCCTGTCAGTTCTGGGACTATTTCTGCTGACTCTAGGTTATGGGTCACATTGTCTTCCTTATTAATATATCTAGTAATTTTTGATTGGATGTTGGACATGATGATTATTACACTGTTGATTCCAGATTTGGCCGTCTTCCTTTAAGGTGTGTGGGACTTTGTTTTGCCAGGCCAACGATAAAATAAAGACTTTAGTGAACAAAGACCTTTCAAGGCCCATTGTTAGGGTCTTTGTTAGGGTGGATTTAGTGTAGATTTTATTCCACAATTAGTTTAGGCTACCACGAAGGTGTGGCCGTCTGCTTTCTCCAGTGAATGTCTTCAGTGGTTAATGAGGACACATGACTCTGGTTAATCTAAATTTGAACATCTCCCACCCCCCAACACACACACACACGTGCGCGTGCACACACACCCTCTTGTGTTAGCCCTAGGAACTGTTTAGCTCAGAGCTCCTGAGTTGTTATGCACGTGGCTTCATGAAATGTCACCCAGTACACATGTATCTTAATGTCCCCCTGAGATCCAAGACCAGCACACGTTTCTAGAGTTTTTACCACATAGTCCCCTCCCCACCATGTAATCTGCTCCCACACATCCTAGGCTCTTCAGCCTCCCCTAGTTCCCATCTATGCCTCCTCGACTTATCAGGACAGCCGTGTTTGCTTGGGATCCCCCGTGCTGGTCCACAGACAGAGAAGTGGCCTCAAGCAGAAAGCTAGGATGACTGGAGGGCTCGCCTGTCTTGTTTCCTTCTCTGTGGCCACAGTCCTGGACTGCCCATTGTCCAATCATTGTTTCACTTACTCTGTCCAGGTTTCTGGTCGCCCCATTTAGCCCCTGTTATCCGCATGGCCAGAAGGTGACCTGGATCTTCCATAGGGTCAAATCACGTCATACTTAACACTTACTCAACATCCTCTCCATCATTCCAAAGATAAAGGCCACAGGCCACACCACCTCCCCTAAGGTCCTGCTTGAACTGACCCTGCCCAGGCCTCCACCCTCTCCCCTCTTCATCCCTGTGGGTTTCGAAAATGCTGGTCTTCTGCCCAGAACACTCTGCCTCCTCTCGCCACCGAGGTCATTCCTATTCATTCTTCATCTCTCTGACCAATTGTCTTTCCCTTAGCGAAGGCCTAGCGGACTATGTCGATTACGTCCACTCATAACACCTTATACCTCGCCTTCGAGGAACACGGATTCTACACAACGTGGGACTGCTGTTTGCTTATCCCACAAGAGTGCCAGCCCCACGCAGCATGGACCTGTGTCCCCCTGGCACGTAGCAGACTGCCGACCCCATCGTAGGTGCTTGGTAAGGATTACTGAAGAAAGAGCCTCTACGAACTGGCCCACTGCCTGTCTTCTCTCCACTCCCCTTGCCTCGGTTTCCACTCTCCTCGTGTGTTGTGCGGACCACACAAATTCTCTCGTGATAACCAGCCGATCTCCAGCTCGGCCAGCACTTCACCGTGCCAGGCTCCAGCCACGCGAGCCTTCCACCACACAGGACTGACGCGGTCACTCGCCTGATTAAAACCCTCCTGGTATTTGTCTTTCTCTGACTGGCTTCCTCATATATGGAATCTAACAAAAAAATGGATGAACAAAGGGGAAAAGAGACAAACAAAAAACCAGACCACAACATATGGAGAACAAACCGGTGGCCCCCTGAGGGGAGGGAGGGGGGTGAAGTAGCTGATGGGGACGTGCCCTTATCACGATGAGCGCGGAGCAATGTACAGAATTACTGGAACATTCTATTGGACACCTGAAACTAATGTAACACTGTATGTTAATTGTATTTGGATACAAAATCATAATAGTTTAAAAAAAAAAAAGGCACCTTACAGAACTTCCTGTCACCTCTGGGGGGAAAAGAGAGATAAAACGTTTGACTGTCCCAAACGCTGTCTTTCGCATCCTGTTCCATACTTGACCCTCCAGTAGCATCAACCGATTTACGTCCCTCAGACACCGAGCAGTCACAGGCCTCCGTGCTGCTGTCCAGGTGGTCCTCGCCGCATGACAAAACACAGATATGTCTCTGAGGATGTAGCATGTGTACCGGCCTTTCCACCGCCCGTGCCAGTGTGAATCAGGGGGCATCGGATAAACCGTAGGGGTCAAAAGTTACAACAAGGGGGCTCGCTACCTCTGAGCTGTGCCCCCACTTGCCAGACCCCTGAGCTGCTGGCCCATCACTGAAGATAACCTTCCCTCAGCAAGACACCCAGGGATCCTTGCGTCGCCCCCACGGGGCAACCTGGGGAGTTCCGGACCCTCTGGACCTGGCAGGAGGGCCTGGGAAACAGCCGTCTGGGACTCTGAGGTGTACCCTGGTGAAAATAGGGCCACGCTCTCTGTTCTGAGCAAAGACTCTGGAGCCAGACCCACTTCTGCTTCTGGCTCTCGGGTCACATCACCTCTTGTGGCTGCGGGTTTGCCTGCACTCCGCCTAGAAAAGCCTCCCTGAGAAGGTGGTGAGGGAGCCCAGGCCCAGCAGGCTCCCATCCAAACCCGACCTCCATCTTCCTGTTGCAGCTTCTTCTGACCCATGCACTAGGCTAGCACGCACGGCCATTTCTTCCTTGCGGAGGGTAGAGGCGTCCTCCTCGTGGGGCTACCAGGGGCCTTGGCCGAGAGACTCTGTGGGCAGGTGAGTGGAGGCGTCTTGCCTTGTAGGGACACAGGGACCAGGCTCGTGCAGCAACTCCAGAAGACTAGGCTGGCTTGGTCCCTGCACCCCTCAGGAAAGCAGGAGGCCCGATCTGGGGCGGGGCGGCAGGGGGTGGTTTCGATGAGGCAGGAGGAGGAGAGCCATTTCAAACCCAGCAGCAAGGCAGAAGCTCCTAAGCAAAGCTAGGAACTCCCTCCCTCCCAGTTCCGCTGCTCTTTGACTCCTTTGGAAAAAGCAATCCAATAAAGTCAATATGACCCATGGCAGGAGCTGACCTTCCCAGCCCTGGGGAAGGTTCTGGATGGCCAGACAGGGTCCTGACAAATCAGAATTCTCCTGCACTCGGTGAGGGCAGGTTTGGAGGTGAGAAAGGCATGAACCACCGCGGCGCCTTCCAAAAATGAGATAATGCAGTCAGGCGACACCCGCGTGAGGCAGACAGAGAGCTGCCGGACACACGATTTCCTTGGAAGGAGCTGGGCAGTGAGCCCCACAAGCTAGGGGAGTGCAGAGAGCACAGAAGTACGGGGTGGGGGTGGGAGCTGGGGCTGAGTTCACTGCCGCTCGGATTCTGGGAACTTTTCCTTGAAGCAAATGATAGCTTAATGGGGTGAAAAACTTGGGTGGTTTTGAAATTCAAGCACAACATCCCCCCCACCCCAGTTCCCCCAGCTCCCTCCCCTGTGCTGCCCCCCCTGCACCCTGATGGAGCCAAGGGCAGGGGCTGCAGCCATGGTCACTAACGCTTAATTCAGCCCGGAGTCCAGATCCGACAGCTGGGGGGCCGGCCGCAGGGGGACCACAGAGAACAGCGACAGAGGGAGATTTAACCCGAGTGACAGCAGTGACCAGCCACGTGGCTGTGACTCAGGTCCAATTTCTCCCTCTCCGCCTCTTGCCTTGGATAAACTCCACGTAGGTGACACCAGAGTGATTGCCTTGCTGCCGTCTGACGCACCGTGACATATAGTAAGCCACTCCAACCATAAGTCAACATTTATCTGTAGGGAGCCACATTCTGCGCGTCTAGAAAAGGCGAATTTTCCAGATGAGAAGGACCTTGAAGATTTTCTACTTCACTGCTTCCCACCGTCCTGGCTGCCCGGCAGCACTTCTGTTCTCACCGCCAGGCCTCATGTTTGCAAAGATTGTGTCACTGAAACGGCCTCCGCTAAGTAATAATTAATTTGTTTCCCAATTGTTTAATTAATCAAACACACAAATAACCGCCAACCTGAGCTTTTAATCAGTGTGGGGGGAGAGAGGGCCAAAATGAGGACTTAACGAAGCACCTGCCGCGCCCCAGTCGCTGGCCAGACATTTTCCCTGTTGTCTTCCATCCTGTCCCTGTGCGACCCTTCTGGGCGAGGACCAGGAGGGGCAGAGAAGCCCATTTCCTTGCTCAAGGTCGCATGGGCAGCCAGAGACAAAGCCAGAACTGGTTCCTGGGTGTGCTTGATGTCAAAGGGTCTATTCTCGGGGCGCCTGGGTGGTTCAGTCGGTTAAGCATCTGCCTTCAGCTCAGGTCTTGGTCCCAGGGTTCTGGGATCAAGTCCCAAATTGGGCTGCTTGCTCAGTGGGCAACCTGCTTCTCCCTCTGCCTGCCACCCACCACCTTGCTTGTGCTCTCTCTCTCTCTCTGACAAATAAACAAATAAAACCTAAAAAAAAAAAAAAAAAAAAAAAAGGGTGTACTCTTTCTACCACCCTGTTACTACCTCTATGCTCACCACACTGGAGTGTTGTAAATTCAGCCAAATGCAGAGGAAACGCAGCCTAAAACATTGAAAATACCTCCTATGTTGAGTCAAGACTCTTTCTATTGCAAGTAAGAGAAGCCTGACTCACACTGACCCAGGAAAAACAAAGGGAATAGGAACTGGTGGGCTCACACGACTGGAGTCAAGGTGGTCAAGCTTCAGGCATGGCTAGATCCAGGAGCTCAAACAAATTTGTACACTCTCCCCTTCCACCTTACCATGTCCAGACTCTAATTGGGTCTGTTTCTCCTTGCCCCTGGTTCCCATTCTTCCTGCCCAAATGTCCCCACTAAATCCACACTTAAATGTGCTACCATCTCCTTGATATTTAAAATGCATTTCTCCTTCAACAACATGGCCACATGGGACTATCTGACTCTCCTGTCCTCAGATCTGTTCATCGCCAGCTTCCCCAGCCCAGGAAACGGGGTCCCATCCACCCAGACCCTTAGGCCTTCGGGGAGGGCTCCTTCACCCTCATGCTGCCAGATGCCAATATCCAGTATCCAATATCCAATATCCGGTATCCAGCCCTGCAGAAGATCCCAGATTTCCTCTCCCTCTAGCCCCTGACAGCCCTCCTCCCGTGCTGTCTATGGCACCTGGCCCCTTCCTGACCGCCAGCCCCCAGCTCCACTCCCACGCCCGACACCCTCTCAACCCCATGGCCAGAGCCAGATTTCAAAATGAGCCGTGGGTGGCCCTTTACCGCACATGAGCTCAACACTCCCTCCCGCGGTCAGCAGGTCCCACACTGCTTGAGCCCAGCCTGCCTTACCAGCGGCTCCCTAGACCCGCCGCACCTTGCTGCTGAGCCTCTCGCCACACTGACATTTCTGTCTCTCTGAGCATCTCGGCTCCCACCTGCCTCTTGGGCTTTGCCCTGGCTCCTGCCCCTCGGTGGGCCCCTTGTTGTTCAAGTATCACCTCCAACATCACCTCCCCGGGAAGACTTCCCTGAGCACCACATCTAAAATTTTCCTCCCCTGAAGTTACCCTCCAGTCAATCCCTTAAATATTTATTGCCACACGTAATTATCTTACTGAGTTATTTGGTGGCCCGTTGTCTTCCCCCAGTTAGAACAGGTGCCCGGCTGTCTGGTGAACCTCTGCACCCCAGGCTTAGGACAGGCTCCTGCTCCACACTCTTTAATTGTCTGTGGAATGTCAAGCAAATGGGTGTATTGGGCAAATGCGGGATTTCCCTGCCGAGCACCAAGGATCTTGCCTCCTTCTGGATGTGCATGGGGACGTTGGGGCTGTCTCGTAAAATGTTCTGGAAAATCCACATCTGGGACCCCGGTGAAAGGTGCGTGATGCTGGGCAGCACCCCCTTCCCATTCCAGTGCAGCTGAAGGTGGGTGCCGGCGGCCTGCTGTGATGACATGGGTTGCCATGATGGATGCCGTAATGACAAACACATTTCAGCCTCCGATTCTAAATGGAACGACACATTTCTGAAGCCAGCACCAAAGGAAAGGCACGCCAGCTAAAGAATGAGGTCTCATTAGGGACATTCCTGCAGGGAACGAGGACTCTGGGCGGTAGTCTTTTCTCAACGCTGTAGTCACAACGCAGCCAAGCAGAGTCTCAAGGAAGGAGGGGCGGTCAGGCTGGCTCCCCCAGCTCGCCCTGTCACTGCTCTGGCCCTCTGTTCACCCTGGTCCCACCAGCAGATATCCCTGGCCCTCAGCTTCTATCTCTCCATGTCCAAATCCCTCCTGCAAATAAAAATGCCACCTCCTCCACGAAGCCCTCAAGGATTCACCTGAGGAGAGGAGCTCTCTCCAGAACTTAATTTCCCCAAAGACAAAAATCATTTTCTACCCACAAGTCTGGTTACTTGTACGTAGGTGATAGATTGCAGTAAACTAGAAGCTCTGTGAAGACATCTTAGATCTACCAAAGCCCGAGTGTTGTCCCCAGAGTATGGAGAGGACCATTTGTTAGATGTTTGTTGGCTCGACGCTGCTTGCTTGGATATACAAATTATGAGTGGATGGTTGGTTGAATGGATGGAAGGATGGATGGATGGAGGATGGATGGATGGGTGCACGGATGGGTAGATGGGTGTGTGGATGAGTGGATGCGTTGGTGGGTGGGTGGGTGTGGGGAAAGGTGGATGCCTGGATAAATGGATAGATGGTTAGTTGACTAGCGGTCAAGCCGAGGAATGGTTGCTCACCGCCATTTTTTAAAAGTTGTTACTGAGGAAAACAATGGAACAGGGCGATGATGCCAATTTAAAGCAGTGTACCCAAAGTGATTTCAACAAATGCCTAGTCCATAAGATGGACCTCCAGTAAGCACTCGCACTTAAGTTTGAGAAACGTTACGTATCATAGGCCCCCTACGGTGTGGCCATGATATTCACTGGCACGTGAGACAGCCCTGAGAACTCCTGCAGGAAGAGAGCACGTTCGGCTCAGCGTGCTTCATTAAGTATTGGCTTGAAGGCTTTGTGATGAACTCACTCACACAGCAGCCCTCATCCAAGGACTTTAGAGCTGGTTAACATTCCAAGCAGGTGAATGAGATGGTGAAGACCCTGGGCTCGAGGACCAGGGCCGGTTAGCTGAATGTCTACAGCGTGCAGGTGGGGGACTCTGGGGAGGAAGCTGCTCCGGCCCGTCTTCCTGACTCCTGGAGGCTGTGGTGATGGTGGTTGGGGGCGGGGGTGGGTGGGGATGGGTTGTTGTCTCACTTTCCTGAGCTTTCACGACCCAAAACTGAGTCATCCCACTTTATCTTCCCTTTGTTACATTGGCAAGCATTCAGACGGTTTTAGCTGTAGCTATGATACAATGCCGCAATGATAAAATACCGTCTATTCTCCTTGGAACAAGAGGTCGTGAGGAATCTGATCATTTTTCCTGAAGAAATCATCTTGCATTTCAAACTAAAGACTCTCCAAATTCTCCAGTGGCTACAGCATACAAAAACAGAAGAGGCAAAGACTCAGCGCCTACTGGAGATACCTCCCTATCCCCCCAGTAAAGGCAGGGAGGGCGGTCTGTGGCCCCTGCCGGCGGGCACTGTGAGGGAGGGTCCTAACTGTGCCCACCCTGAAAGAGGGCCGCTGGACTTCCAAGCATCTCCCCACTCCCTCCCTGCCTCAGCCCATCTGGCTAACCGGACCTTGCACCCATGCCTCAGATGCCCCTGCGGCCTCTGCTCATTCCTCTCCCCTCTAGACCAGCAGAGTGGCCTCCAAGCCTCGCTCGGTCAGCTCAGCTGTCCTCTCTACACCACGCTTACCCTGACCGCTGCGCCTGCCCCTTCCTTCCTTCAGAGTTTCAGCCATTTGGGAGGTATGACATTGATTTACCTCTGGGTCTGCCCCCACACACCACACTCTCGTGATGACCAGACCTTCATCTGTTGGCCCTCCCATCACCAGTCACCTGTCCCTGGCCCAGCGCTGTGTGTATAGTAGGTGCTCAATAAAGATTTGCCGAATTGGTAACTACCTCCAAGTGGCATTTCCAGGCATAACGAGAGGAGAGTTTCAGGATGGGGCCGCCCATCGCCTCTCGCAAATCTACTTGTGCGGGATACCATCACTCCCATCAAGGTCACTCACGGTGCTGGGTGAGGTCATTAGATGGAGAACCTAGCCTTCCTCTCTCCTTCCTTCTCACTAGCCACGGGTCTAAACATCCACTGCTGGAAGAATTTTACTCTTATCCTGAAAAAGAAAATGCCCCTTGTCCAGACCCAAGACGAGAGGCGGGAACAGAATTCTTGGCAATGGGGCTCCTTCCGGACGCCCTGGCACCTGCGTGCACATTTCCATGAAACTGTCCAGAGTCCACTGCAATTGCTCTGGAGAGAGAAAGTGTGGGCTAAGCCCTGGGCTCTGGGTCTGTAGTTGGAGGTGTCCCGATCCTGGTGGTTTAGAGGCTGAAGCCGCTCCACACCCCCATCCCACCCCCACCCTGCCCGCTGCCCAGTGGGTGACCTCATCCTCAGGTCCTCATCCTTGCTCTGTAATTAGACCCCTCCCGCAGGACGGGGCTGGAGCCACGTCAGAAGTCTCTCTTGCTACTTCAAAGCTTTGGGGGTCCCCCACCCTTTCTTAATTAGGTAATGACAGAGGGAGGCTTTTCTGGTTGTGGCTTTGCTCTCTCTCCTTGGAGAATCCATTTTTAGCCTCCAGAAGAGGGTAAGGTCACCAAGCATAAGAATCTTCAAAGCAATTATCAGTTCCCTGAGCCCTCAGGAAATCCCACCCCAGGAAAAAGGCTGCCTGCGCCCACTCTGACCACGCAGGGTTGAACGTGGAGCGGGACACCCTGATTTTCCTTCCAGTTCTCTCTCTCTTCTTCTGCTAGCCCGACATCCTAAACATCAGCTGCTTGGCAAGTCCTGTTGTTCTCTGGATACATGAACCCCAAAGCCACCTGTGAACCTTTACATATACAGTTCCCATTCCCAGAAAGAGCTGCCCCTTTCCTGAACTCAAGGACTCCTGGGCATCCATCAAAACCCAACATCAATATCCCCCCTTCTGAGAGCCTTCCCCGATTTGCCCCAACAGATCTGGGTGACTTTCTTTGCGCTTCCGTAGCCCAGATTGCCCTCCTGCCCAGCAGTGCGGCAGAACAGTCTTCATCCGGTCCCTGCGCTGGCCTACATCTTAGGGCTTTCAAGGGTACGTTGGACAGTTTGGGCACTGCTAGTTCCTACTTTGCTCCTGGCTGAGTGAAGCAGTTGGAGTTCCAAGTCCAAGGTTTAAGCCCTGAATCTGGCACTGATTGCCCATGCGACTTCAGGCAATTCCTCTACTCCTTGGGCTCCCCAGTCTCTTGCCAGTATAACGAGGGACCGTAGCCTGCCTCACAGGACCATGATGAGGGCGGGGAGAAAGGGGGAGTGTGGAAGAAAGAGGGGGGCTTTCCCTGTCTAGTCCTCGATCAGACTGGGGGCTTGTTTCCCGTTTCCCGCATCATACAAATAGCGCCTTGGGGAAATGTCCCCCAGGCAACCAAGAGAAACCCCAGCCTGAACCCCCAAGGCCCCACGGCTCTGCAAGGTGAGCTCTCGCCCCCGGTGGACCTCGGCGGGTGTTGGGAGCAGCTCCTGCACCATCTCACCACTCTGTTAAGACCCGATCGATCTCTCCAGCAAAACCTCCTGCAACAGCAAAACTGCGGCCAACAGATGACGGGAGGATTAATCACGGCCGCCCCTGCGCTCCCACGACAGGCCGTACCCACCCCTCTAAGTGCAGTTAATCAGACAATGTGCGGAGGGCCTCCCCCTTCTGCCTCGGTGACTTCACGTCGTGCTCCAAGACGCCACTCAGACACGGCCTCTTGGGGAAACCTTCCCCGAGCCCCCTCCCCATCCATCGCCTGCCAAGGCCCCCCCTCGCGTGCATACCCATCGTCATGCTATCTCACTGGGCCTTCCGCGGACTTCTCTGTGGCCGTGAGGGTCTGGGCGCCTGGGTAGCAGGTGTAGGGCTTGAAGACCAGCCTCCCCGGGTCCCCAGGCGTCTATAGACCCATTCAAGAGGGGTATGTTGTGACAAGCAGGTCCAGGCAAACCCCATTTCTTGAACCCTGTGGCATTTGTGAGAATGAAGGTTTCGGCAAAATACCCGGAACATTTCATTTACCTTCTCTGAGCCTCAGGATCCTTGTCTGCTAAGTGGGGGTCACGATCCTCTAGCCTCTTGGGGTTAATAAGAGCCATCGTAAGTAAGACTCAAGCGCGAGGGCTGACCACCCCCTCCAAAGCTCAATAAATATGCGCAAATCCCGCTACTGTTATTATCAAGACAAATGCAAATTGATACATCTCATGGGAAAGCAGGAGCCCTGGAGGGGAAAGAAAGGAATCACTTTATTTTTATGGATGAGATGCAGTTGCTTCAACTATTACCAGGATTTTAAGTGGGGGGCGGGATAGGGATAGAAGACCTGAGGAAGCTCCCTTGGGGAATCTCCCCAGCCTGACCTCCCGCTGAAACCGCGGCGGGACTTCACTCCCGTCCGGTCCGAGCAGGGAGGGAGCGGCAGCCGCTGGGCCCGTCCTACGGGGCAGCGCCGGACCCTCTGATCAACAAGGACTCCGAGGACCCAAAAGGGCCGGCCATGGGAGGGAACAAAGTGCCAGCGCACGACACACACAGATGAACCGCGGGGTCCCGGGGCCCCGGGAAGACGCTGGACGCGAACGGAGCGAGGCTGTAGGGTCTCATTCATGTGAGATGCTGCGAGAGGCAAGACTGTAGAGACAGAAAGCAGATCGCACGTTGCTTAGGGCTGAAGGCGATGGGGGCAGGTGGTCGCGAAAGGGTACATACGGGGTTTCTTTTTGAGGTGGTAAGAATGTTCCAGACTCTGCAGTGGTGGCCGCACCCATCCATGAACATGTTGAAAACCAGGGACTTGACATCTTAAATGGGTGACCTGTCTGGTATGTGAGTGATATCTAGATACAGCTGTTTTTTTTTTTTTTTTAAGATTTTATTTATTTAAGAGAGAGAGAGAGAGAGAGAGCACAAGCAGGGGGAGGGGCCGAGGGAGGAGCAGGCTCCCCGTGGAGCACAGAGCCCGATGCGGGGCTCGATCCCAGGACGCCAGGATCATGACCTGAGCTAAAGGCAGACACTTAACAACAGAGCCACCCAAGGGCCCCTGGGTACAGCTGTTTAAAGTAAAGACAGACAAGGAAAGGGAAGGCATGAGCTCAAGACCACAGAGCCAGGAAGTCTCAGTCCGGGTCCACCACCTAAAGACCCTCACCCGTCTACCCCATGGCCTCACAGACCACCCTCAGTTCTTGGCACCTGGAGAACATCTGTCCGAGGGCTAAGCCCACCCACCCCATGTCTCCCACCCGCCAGAGCCCTGTTTGCAAAAGTACATGCTGACGATCCATTTCCTGGTCGCATAAACAGTCTGAGGATGGTACTTTCTGGAATCCCCCAACCTCCACAAGCCCCAGCTTATCTGATCGGGTGCAGACGGCTCTCAATAAACAGTTGCAGACTACCCTGTCTGGTCGAGCCGTTCTCCAAGATCATCTGAACTGGCTTATAAGTAACAGCTCCTCCCAGGCCGGTTGCTATGAGGCACTTTATTAAAAACCACCGATTTGCAGCTAAAATCCGGCTCTGACCAAATCCAATTTTCGTATCTGCTGCTTTTTTAGACATAATGATGAGGACATCGTTTCTGTTTCTATGGGGAAGAATGGATTCAAAGGGCTGTTTTTCTGTGTGTTTTCTCTTTCTTAACAGGCAGGTGGACTAGGCGTGTTTCAGGCCGCTGTTTGCCACAGTCATAGAGGCCTTCGATAGAGAACAAATATTTATGCTTTGTTAGTGCACAGACGTTCTCGGCAATGTTGATTAGCGCTTGGGGCTTATATCCGACCAAGGTCAGGGGGCTCGTGCCCCCCCAACAAACTGGGCCCATTAGCTTCTCTAAGAGGGAAAGTTTCTGCTTCAGCCCCCACGCCAACCTCTCTCTGACTAATGCTTATTACTGACCGTGCTGGAGTTTGAATGGGAGACAGAGGTGGGTGGAAAATTCTCTGCACTACGGCAAAAACAAACAATATGCCCTTTTCATAATGGGTCCTCAATGGGACCTGTACATCGTGCAGCCTTTTGAGAAGCCCAGAGACAACATGCATGGTGGTGGGAGGCGGGCAGGGATTCAAGTTCACCCGCATGGACTCGGTGGCCCAGGTCAGGCAGTCCTGGGTTGTGGGAGGGTTTCTAAGGCTTTCTGGCCGTCTGCTGCTTCAGCTCCACCGAGGACCAGGACAGAGCCGGCTTCAGGGAATCAGAGGAGATCAAAACAAGCTGAAGCCCATGACACAGAGCCGGTGGGGCCACACTTAATCCATGCGAGACATGATGACAGTAATGACCGCTATGTCCCCAGGATGGCCCACGTAACATGGACACTTCTTTCCAACTTCTATCCCCCCTAAATTGTCATTTGGTTTAATCATTTGCAATGAAAAAGATCAGCTCTGATTTGAGTTGGAAGCTATTTCTCAGCCTTCTGTTTATGAAATCCTCCTTCTGGTGTTTCTCCCCCATCTCTCGGATTTGATGCATGAGCAGTCACATAATAAATATTTGCAGAGACCTACTGTGTGTCCAGCCTTCCGGGGGGAATTCAAATGAGCAGGAGCAGACTATGCTTCAGGGCATGCGTATCTCCTTGAATCAGAAACAAATGTGCCACGATCCGATATATACCGGGTCGAAAGGAGCGGGGGGGGGGGGGGGGGGGGGGGGGGGGAGGCTGGCTCTGCTCTCGGTGGGTAGGGAAGGGGGAAGGGAAGGGGCTTCAGAAGTAATCCCTGGAACAAGGTTTTAAAATCCACAGAAGAGATGCCACAGGGACAGGGAGGACCGTCCGGCGGAAAGTCCAGGGAGGGGGTCCGGAGCTCAGAGGAGAAATGAGCTTTGTGGCCCCAGGGATCTGGAGGCCACCATGGTCTGCAAATCGAGGGAGGGGGTGGGTTGGGGGAAGGACCAGGCGGCAGGAATGTCAAGGGGACCAGGAAGGGTGCAGGGGAGGGGGCTTCGCGGTAGGAAAGCAAGGGGGCTTCCTTTCCGGAGGACTCGGGGATTCTCCCTGTAGGTTTTCTGCCATTCACTGATTCATTGCTCACTCACTCTGCATTTTGAAAGGTGACTGGTGCTAGCTCGGTTGCCTTTAGGGAGCCCTTATGTTCCTCTCTCCCCTCGTCGCCGTCGCCTGCCTGGGATGACTTTCTCCCACTCTGGGCTTCCCTTGGAGAGCAGCCTCTGGACTTCAGCCTTCGGAGGGATAGGGCTCACTACTTAAGAAAATTAAAACACTCAGTCACCGGACTGAAATAAAACTCTCGTCTCCGCCAAAACTTAAAAAGAGAGAGTAAAGGCTGATCTTAAGACTTCAAGGCACCTGGTTGACGGGCTTCGGGTGGGAGCCCGTTTTGGCAGAATTAATAGTAACGGCAATTCTAGAAACAGGTTATAACAACAGCCCTCACCAGAGACACGCCGTGTGCAGAGGTCTCTGGATGATAAAGTGGATGGAAATAGCTTATTTCCATCCCCAAATTCACTAACAGAGAGCACTTAGCCAGGGCAGATCACGGGTAATGACGCTCGGTTGTCTGTGAATTAATTTCTGGACAGTACTGCCGGGAGCTAATGCATTTTTCAGTGAAGAGGAGCATCAAGAAATCTTGATGCTGGTGCGGACTGGCTCATCATTGTATTTACATCGTCTCGGTGGGGTGAGGGGCCAGCTGCAATGTCCTCTGGGGTTAATGGACATTTTGGAAACTGTGAGGATGCGGGCTTGGCAGAGCAAAGATACAGAAGCCGTCCGTTTCAACCCTGGGGCTGAGACACTCTGCCTGCTGTCAGGACCTGCTGATTTGCTGGCCGGTCGTTGCGGAATTAAAAATGCATCTACTTTCTGATTAGCAGAGTTCAGCTTCTTTTGTGAAACTTCTCAGACAGTTTTATTCCCTGGTCACCTCCACATTTATTCTCCAATCTCTCCTCGGAGGAGAGGCTGGTGTCAGGGCAGAACTGATTTGGCAGCTTAGTGTTACCGTGATTTATCGATAGCAGTGTGAGATATCATTTTGATGCATCGGCCATACTGATGATAAGGTATGCATTACTACAAAAATAAACTCATTGTGGCTCCTGAATGCCTTTTTATTTTTTTTTCTTTTTGGCTGCACAGCATTCCCGGGAAATGATTAATAAGATGTTTCATTTAAGTACCAAGCAATCTAGAAACCGAGCAGGAGCACGGGCGCCCAGATGCAGGAAACCTTGAAATTAACAGGCAGCCATAGAAAGTATAAGATTAATTTCATTTTCTTTTCTTATCTTATGTTCTTTTTTATGTCTTTCCCTATGTAAAGGGGAGATTAATTAATCCAGGAACGATCTTTTTGTTGGCAATTTTATATTCTGTTTGACTACTTAATAGAAATCTGAACTATGGCGAGGCGCCGTGCGGAAAGCGCGTCCCGAAGGACGGCAGAGAAGTCATCTTTGAGCAGAGTCGGCAGATTTCACGGCTGCTGTCAGAAGCCGTGGCTGGGAGAGTAAAGCGAGTGCCACGAGGCATTCGTTCGTTCGCGGGTTCATTCATTCCACAGACACTCCCTGACACCTGCCGTGGGGCTGTCCTCTGTCGGCCCTCTCCTTGAGGAAACCTTTGGGCCGCACCTGACCAAGTTTTTAGGATGATTTGGAACTGATCTGAAATTCAATTCCATTTGGTAAATATTTATCCTGGCTGTGTGGGGAATATCAAAAGGGGCGAGACATGGTGGCTGTCACCAAGGATCTCGCATCTAATTGGGGAGATGAGATATACACACACAATACAAGGCAATTATGGTAATAGCACGCATTTAAATACCACTCTCCTGTTTACCCACATTTTCATATCACTCTCTTGTACATTGTTGGAACCTCTCAACGACTCAGGGAGGGGCGGCAGGGCGGATATGATGAGTCTCATTTTGCAAATGTGGGATCGGAGGCTTAGCAGCGGGGTGGGGAGGCCGCCTCCAACCGCCCAGCCGTAAACGGCTGCCAGCCGGGGTCCTTGACCATTCTGCGGTGTGCTTCAGCTAATCAGCTACGCTGATTAAACACCCAACGAGGGGCACAGAAGGTGAGCTAGAGGAGGGCTGGGCCCCTCAGCTGCGAGGTCAGCTCTCAGCCCAGATCTGGGAAGGACTGGGATGAGGGCACCTATCTCGCTTTTGAAACCTCCCTCAATTTTCCACGAGAGACCCTGAGGGTAGTGCTGCCGAAGGGCTCCCTTCTCTGCAGCACACTGCTCCCCAGAAGAACCCTGCCCAAGCCAGCAGGAGGAGACCAGGTGGCAAGAAAATGCAGGCCCTCCCACAGGCAGCCTAGGGAACAGGTGGCTGGTCTAAGCGCTGGCTGTCGAGCATCGGCGCTGATCCCTGGCAGACCCCTTCTCTACCATCGGGGGGGGCATCAGTTTTAGGGTACCATGTCAGCAAGGGCATAGAAGATGCCAGAAACAAGGTCTTCCCAGGATCTTGGCAGGGGCACAGCAAGGGAACACTCCGTAGAGACTTCTGGACAGACGCCTGCATGCAAGATCCTGGCCATCCTCGCTCCCGGGAGGGTGCCTGCAGACACCCAGCCCCCAGCCTGTCTTTGCTTTGTCTCTCCTGCCTCTCATTCTGAGTGAGAAGGACAGATGAAATCAGTCCTACTCAGCCCCATTAACCACATGGATCGATAACAAGGAATAAAGTTTGGATTTTTCAAAAATCTTTGCAGCAGACGGCCCCGGGAGACCAATTGCAGGCTAAAATATGACAAGATTCCTAATTAAATATAATTAAATAAGCATTAAGAGAGAGACTGATGCTCTCCTCCACACACTACATCACTGTGTGCCCAAAGAATACAAAACTGAGAATGTCATTTTCTGGAAAACACACACGCACACACACACACACAAATCATAGAGCCCAACTCCCTGGTGACCCAGGTGGGGAAACTGAGAACAGAGGGGTTTATGAATTCAACAAAGGGCCAGTGACAAAGCTGATCGAGAAGAGCAGATCCCCCGAGAAAAGTCTCATTTGGGGGTGATGCTGTTAGCATGTAAAAGGCCCTGCTGCTTGCATGCTGTGTGACCTTGGGCAAGTTACTCAACCTCTCTGTGCCTCTTTTCTTCCTATAGACCAGCATCATGTGACAGAAATAAAATGGGAGTCCCACCTGGCACTTGTTTTCTAGCAGACAAATTTAATACAGTAAAGCCAAAAGCGCAAAATACATATATGACGTAATGATACATTCTGTGTGACACAATGTATCCAGAATGGTATCATTCCACATTCCAGCGTGTAATCAATATAGAAAACCATCGGTTAAATACGTTTTGGTTTGGTTTGGTTTGGTTTGGTTGTTTTTGCCTTCTGTCTGAAGCTGGTGCCTTTACACAGACAGCTCCTTTCAGTGTGGACCAGCCGGCTCAGAGAGGGCCCTGAGTGGCCCCAGAAGATGGGCTGGAGGACCTCGTCTCACCCATTGTTTCGAGTTTTAACATAAACACTCGGTGAAAGGCACGGAGCAGCTCCCTCGAGGGTCATTAACGCCCAGCACACATCAGCTGAGCCTGGTCTCCGAAAGCCGGGTCCCCACGGTTCACCCAGACAGGGCGACGATTCATGGCTCCCGATTATGAAATGTTCTCTCTCTTCCACAGAAACAATCCCGGATGCCGCTGCTGGTGGGCAGGCGGGGGGACGGGGGTGGGGGTTTCTTCCGTCTCATGGGTAAAGGCGCTGGAAAACAAATGGAGGCTTCTGGAGCTTCCCCTTGAAGCAGTCAGTGGGTCCCCAGATTAAAATTCAAGTGTGGCCAAATTCTGTTATAAACGGCTTCGCTCCACCTGGGGCCTGGAAGGCCGGCAGATGCAATCCCCTCTCCTGGGCATACGCTGATGAAAACCCTGCGCCCTCCATCACCCCGAGCCCTAAATCAGCCATCATCCCTGGACGGACTTCGCCGGCCCCGCTCTAAAGCTGTCTCAATTCTGTGGCCCGAGCTTCCTAAGGCTGGTCCTTACCCAGCAATCCAAACAAAAACAGCACTATCGATCACGAAGGCATCAATAACGTCAGCCCTAAAGCCACTCGTGCACATTTCTAATTGTCCTGTCCCTTTTTATATCTTTAAATATTACCATAAGCTTCTAGGAGCCGCTGCCTCCACCTGGGACGGGGGAGATCACGACCCGGTCCCACCCGACTGAAGGCCACCGGGAGGGCACCTCTGTGCTACGAATAATGGTGAGGTCCCTTTTTATAAAAAAGAAAATAAAACACTAGCTAATCCCATTCTGGGCTCCGTGTTCTCACGCATCAGGAAATGCCTCCCAGTGACGCCTAATTCCTCACTGGTTTTCCGACTGGTTCGCATCCCGGCAATTAGGCTTCATTTGCTGTAACAGAGAAAAGTAAAATCCCCAGCTGGCAGGCAATTTCCCCGTGATTAAAGCATCGGGCTGATCAGAAAGTTGACGTTCAATAAATTAATCAAGAAATCAGGAATGAACACCCCTGTTTGATGTTTGCAAATCACACATGTGGGTCGCCAGATGTTTTGACTTCATTTTTACCACCATAAAAACTAAAGAAAAGGAAACCCCGGGAGGGACCCCCCAAGTGCAAGCGAGCCCCCTCCACCGCCCCCACCGAGGGCACAGCGACCAACCCTGCAGCTTCTGGAAACTTCTCACCAGCTGCTGAGGTTGAAGCTGCTCCTCCTAGCCATAAGCGTGAGCCTTTCCAGGCCTATGGAAGTGTGTGCAGTGCGGAGAAAAATTATCGGCTCCAAAATTCAACAAGAAAGCAGCAAAATCAAAATTAATAAATGCTTCATTAAACGCCTGCGAAATGCGGCAATGAAGCCTGCTTGCCGTTGTTGGATATGCAGTATTCATGATATTGGAGTCATAAAAACTTCATTACATTTGAGAAAACAGTTGCAGGAATTCCTACGGATGCTATTGGTTGTGGGGGAAATCACAGGTAATTGCGACTTTGATGAATTACCCACTGCCAGATAATTTAACAAGCAAAATCATTAAACTCCTTTCAAATATTTTTACTGCAAATAAATTATAGTTAAAGTAAAGGGTGGGTGTGTTTTAATTTGTCGGAGGTGGTGGGGATTGAGGTCCCCACCGGGAAGACTGCCTGGAGCTTACAAAGGGCTTAGGAGCCACGGAAGGTAGCATTCTGCGAGGGGCGCCCCCGGGGTGGGGCCCAGCTCGCCCTGCACCTGGAAAGCTCAGGTGGCACTAGCGCCCTACGAGGACCCAGGGGCCAGCACCGCGGTTCCCGTCTCCATCATCTCTGACATTCTCCCCCTGCTTCGAAGGCTTTCTCCGGCGCCCCCCACCCCCACCCCACGGCAGAAATGAGCTGCCCATTTCTCCCACTGTTCTCCTGCGAGCCCGCGGCCGAGGGTGCAAGCTGTAATTACATGCTCGCTTAGGCAGTGACACTTCCGAGCGGCGCGGGAGAGCTGATTAACCACCTGGTCCGCAGGCACAATTCAAATGGGCACCTGGGAGGCGGGCTACAATGACGGGGAGCGCGGTTGCCCAGACAGTGCTCGAGACAAAGGTCGCTCTCAGAGTCGGAACAGCTCTGCTATCTACAGTCCCACAGTCCTGCTCAGCCCGCCAGAGCTCTTGAGGCTTCTAAGGTCTCCCGTCCACATGCGGGGACACCAAGCAGCGGCCCTGAGATGGCTCCAGGGACCAGGACTCTGCGAATTGCTCCCCGGGTGATTTTTTTTTTCTCCTGGGGTCGTTTGGCAGTGGTGGAGGCTAGGTTGTCACGACCGGGGCGGCGGCGGCGGGGGGGGAGGTGGCCGGGCAAGGGGCTGCTCATAGCATCTGCTGGGGCGAGGCCGGGGAGACTGCCCAACAGCCTACAGACAGACAGACTGACCCCCCACCCTGAATAATCCGGCTGCTCGTGTCAGTAGCGCAGCGGTTGAGTACCCCTGTCCCCGAGAACCTTCCCCACCCAGGGAGCTGCCTCTTGAAGGATCTTTCTTGCACATGGTTTAGAGCGCGGGAAAGCCCAGGTTGGGGGACCTCACAGATTCCGAGCCCACGGCATACCCAGAGCTGCGGGCTGGTGGAGCGACTGTGTGGGGTCTTGCCAGCTGCACAAAACCCACTTTTTTGGCAGCTCTCGCCCCTGGATGTATTTTTGATGGAGTCAGACCCAGATGAGGCCGTGAATCACCAACTTCCAAGAAGAAAGGACTCTCCATTTCTAAGCCATAAATTAAGGGCCAGGCCTCTCCCCGGCCTCCAAAGCCTGCAGCCCCCACCCCCACGCCCATTCCTCTCTCAGAGCCGAGCTCTCGTCTTTCCTGTTGAAATCCCCTTTCAGGAGAGTTGATCCTGTCTAAGGCCGCTTTTAGATCGTTCTCTAGAATGAAATAACATCAGAAGAGATTAATCATAGCCTGAAATTGAAAGGGATGAAGCCACATCCCACTGTGACCCTTTTAATTTTCCTTGTGATTGCCTGCCCGAGCCCCCGATGAACGCTGGCCCTGGGGTGGGGGGTGATTTTCAAAGTGGCCCTTGGCTCCGAACCCCACTCACCACAGTGAGGCGGACAGCTCCTCGGATTTATGAATTAAGCGGTGACCTCCTAAGGATTAGTTTGGCGCCTCACGACGGAAACGGTGATAAGAAAGAAGGCTCACCAGCGACGGCACGATCAGACGTGATTTGGGGGCTGCGGTGGAATTGCCTTGTGCTGGTAAAGGTACGAGAGCGACCCTCCCGCAAAAACAGTGACTCATTCCCGTGTGAGTGTGAGCAGGGTAGACATTAACTCTGTTTTCCAGGGGATAAAACTGACACCGGAAGAGAGGCCAGGCCTGCCCTGGGCCACAGGCAACCGGTCCTGGGTAGAAATCAGAACCCCGATGTTATGGGCACCCAATAAGAGATAAAACCCTCACCACATGATAAGTTACAGTTTGAAAACTCCCTGTATCCGTGTTGAGGCATGAGAGCACATGATCCCTGATTCGAATAAAAATAAGGATGGACGAGAGAAGAGGAGGAGGGGCTGGTCCAAAGGTAGGCAGGGGGCGGGAAGGGTCTTCTCCCCGAAGTCAGCAGATGGGAGCATGTGGGTGAGCCCTAAGGTGAGTAGCATCCCGTTCCGCACACAGCCTTCTTCCCTCATTTCAAACCCCTTCTTTAGAAGCAGGAGACTCCAAGAGGCATCCTGGAACCAGAGCCAGGCAGCTAATTCCTGGGCTCCCAGCTCAGCGGCAAGTTGCAGGAAAGACTCAAGCCTGATGATTATAAATTGTGAGGAGCAGAGTCCTGAAAAATGGCCCCTTGCCTGCTTCCATAACTTTTCAGGAAACGTGGCACAATTATCCTTTCTCTTCCCTCGCTTAAAAGTTGAACTGAAATTAATTTTTTTTAAACGAGCCAGTTATAAAAGAAAACTATAATGCCTTGCCACTGGGTAATTCCTTCTTGATTAAAGACAGGGGCTGTTGACAAAATTGATGCCCACTAAGCACATAACAGATGAAGACCCATGTCTGATGTTCCTTTCTGAGTGGATGGGTTTCCCAGGCAGGGAATGAACAGTTTCTAAAAAAGTGGTACAAAGCAAACCAAAGTGAATGGGGTGGGGGTGGGGGGTGCCCTAGAAGGGGGTAAGGATATGGGACAGGACAGCTGGTGGTTTTTTTCCTGTCTGGAATTCATTTGCCCTTTTTCTTAGTAATAGCCCCCTGACTTGACTTTGAAGGCATTTAGTCCATGAGGCTCATATGAAGTGGCCCTACAGCCACCCTCTGCTGCCCTCCCTGCCTCCAAGGAAGGACACACAACCCAGCCTGGTTCTTCTCTCTCAAATTTCCTGCTCCAATTATTGGAAACAAGGTGCTGCCTTTTTGAGAGAGTTGTTAAACTGGCAGGATTGAAACCTGGTACCACTGAAAATCATCGTTGACACCAAAAGGGAGAGTCTTCCGGGAATAGAGCCACTATGCCTCACTCTGGAGCAATTCAAGAGCTGAGAACAAACCAGGGCCACCACAGACAGTTGGACAGGGTGTGCACTGCACAAAGTCTTCCAGATGCAGGGGCAAGCGGGGACTGAAAGCTAGCCCCACCCTGCTCGCCAAACCACATACCTGGAGGGGCACCTCCTTGCAACTTGCTCAAAGGTATGAGCTGCTCATTGAGGTGCGTACTGGGAGGGCTGTGTCTGCTCAGAGGGGATACCTTTTTCCTATTCATATGAAAACACCATACAGGCTAGCATTGGCCTGCACACAATGGGATTCGCATTCTGACCCTAAGAGCCTCAGTGAAGTAAGTCAGGATATTGTTGATTGATGGATTCAGCCAGCCAGAGTTGGGTACTCTTCACATGCACCAGAAGACGAGAGATGGGGCTGAGGGACCCCCTTCAAAAATAAAAGGAGGGAGTGATCAGGAGGTCCTCTCTGGAGGGGAATCACCCAGGGATGAGTCCGACCAATCCAGAGGAGATCTCTCTCTCTCTCTCTCTCTCTCTCTCTCTCAGCAAAGCCCAGAGATATTGTCAAAAGGGCATTGAGAAAAGCTAGACATTTTCCAAATGTACCTTGTTTTATATTTTTGGCTTTAGAACAATGAAATTGTTTACAGAATTATAAAAACAAGAAAAATTTAAGTGAAAAAGCAAACAATTTAAATGAAAATAATTGCAAATAAAGAGAAAGTATATGAACCTGTTTGTCAAGTCGGTGCTTTGCAATGGGTTTGCAGTGGGGGCCAGCAAAATAGGAGCTGTAAGCTAGCCAAATCTGGTTTGCTGCCTGTTTTTACAAATAAAGTTTTATTGGACCACAGCCCTGCCGCCTCATTTATATTTGGTCTAGGCAGCCACCTTTGTGCTACGATGGCAGAGTTGAATGTTTGCAACAGCCTGGACACCATTAAGGCCCACAGAGCTGAAAGTATTTCCTCTTTGGATGTACATCTTGATGGGACAATAAGAACCACAAATTGTTCTTAGGAATAATAATATCGTTAGCAAGATTATCTGTATTGTTATTTTGAAACACACATGCACATCCATACACACAAACACACAAAGCCAATAAGCAATCATTGCGATGGCTGTCGGCCTAAGAGAAAAATACAAATATAAAATGAAAGTGATTAAGTAAAAGCCTTGTCATCTGAAGTTTGAAGTGGAAGTATCAGTACGAATACATGCTGTCTTTTCCTCTCTTCTATTCCCGGGCTCTGTCCACTGAAAAAGCTTAGAAACAATCTGTCTGGCTGCACTGAGCACCCACACTCCACAGACTGCGGTCTCTAAATACTAATTTCCACTGAAGAGCACCGGGGCTCCTGGGGGAAATGTCTGGTTCCAAGCTTGGAACAGGGCATGCAGATGGGCCTGGAACATCTTGTCACCCCAGGAAGCAAGGAAGCCATTGGACTCCTGGGAGCAGGGAGAGGGCATCAAACAAACACAGAGAGCAACTTTGCGAGGCTCCCACTGACCATCAAGAAGGATAACCACTGCGATTAATGAAGGTGCATCAAATATGTTAAGATCATGAGTTTACAATGATTCTTAAATTCAAAACAAAAACAAAACATTGGTCACCCTTGGAGGTTGCTAGGGATCTAACTCCTTATCCTGATAACTGGAAAGTGTAGAGAAAGATGAAAGGATTCATCCTGCCTTTCTTATACCAACTATATTCAGGGTAACTGAATAGCTAATTAGGAAATGTTCTTCTTTATAGAAGTGTTCCAGCTAATAAATGCAGAAAGAATAATACCATTTGAGTGCTGCCATTTTGCAAAGCTTAGTGATATGATGGAGGTCATTAAGGATCATTACTGGCTGATGAAACCATGATGTGAGAGGCTAATGGTCCACTTGTTAAAAAATGCGTTAAAAAAATAACGTCCGACAGGCCTGATTGATCTTAACTTCATCAAAAGACAAACAGGCAGACATCGTGTGCCTCCCGGCACGTTGCAGTGAGAAGTCCACAGTTCCACTTCTGACGATTCTTGTCAAGAAATCTAGTGAGTATCACCAAACTTCTAGATCTAACTGAAAGCTAACTACCAGTTTGCAGGAAGCACAGAGAATGCAGGACGTGTCAGAGGACACCATGCCTAGGGAACCAGCAAGATCCAGATTATGGCAACTACTAGAGGACAGATGACATGGTTTTCAACAACAACAAAAGCATAAAAATTAAAAAGGGGAGGGAGACTCATTAGAGATTTCTGAAGACAAACTAACCAAATGCAATGTGTGGATCTTGTTTAGATCTTCATTTGAGCACAGCACTGAGAAGACATGGATGAGGCCAGCAATGGAATTGGACCATTGACTAGATATCACATGACATTAAGAAATCTTTGCTCATTTTTGAAGTACAGCAGTGATATTATGTTTACAAAGTCTTTATCATTTAGAGATACATAGTAAATTATTCTTGAATAAAATGATATTATGTGTTGGGTTTCCTCTAAAATAACCAGTGGGGAGGAAATGGAGGCATTGGATAAAACAAGATTGGCATGTGGTAACTGTCGAAGCTGGGTGATGGGTACATGAGGATTCACTGTATTATTCTCTCTACTTTTTTATAGAACCAAAAATTTTGACAACGATCAAAGAAAAAAGGGGTATCTGAAGATGGAAGGATGAAGAATCCAGAACCTGTCCCACTGTTCCTCAATGTACCTCAAAAACTGACTGATATGGAGTCCAAACTCCCCATAGAAGGGATTGAAAACTCAACTGTCCACAGGGAGCAAATAAGAGAAACCAAGAGAGAGCAAGGAACAATTCAGACAGGTCCCTGCCCTTGTGGAATTCACACTCTTGGGCAGGAAGCAAATGACCACCAGATAATTACACAAACGCAACTACAAGTTTTGGAAAGGAAAGCAGGGGGTCAGAGCATGCAGTAGGGTGGCCTGACCTGAGAGTGCAGGGGTGACACAAGGTGTCCTCTGTCTTTGATGCTGCTCACCAAACATTCTTGAACACATGGCAAGGACTGAACTTCCTAGCCTCCTGTGGTGGGTGTGGCCATGTGGCTAATTCCAGTCCAGAAGGTAAGAGAGGAAGGGACACGAGTGTCATTTCTGGGCTGAGCACTTAATGCCTGGTGTGAGACTTGCCAGAGCCGCCTTTCCCTCTGCTGCTATGCCTGGTGGTGTTCCAGGTACCAGCTGATCCAAAGGACCAGAACGTGGAACAAGGATGTACAAAGTTGAGAGCAGAGCCCCCAGCCAACCCACAATGGACATCAGGCTGAGTGGGAAATAAATCCTTACTGTTTTAAACCCATTGAGAGCTTCATTGTTTGAGAACTTCACTGAGCTGTGCTGACTGATACCGGAGGCTTCTCTGAGGAGGTGATCTTTACCTGATACTTACAGGATGGGTAGGGATTAGTCCAGGAGGACTGGAGTCATGGGGGATGAAAGAAAGGGACATCCCAGAAAGCAGACAATCAACAGCTGATCTATGATACTAATATTCACATCCCCCTTACCACAAGCTAAGCACTGTGCTAAGCTCTCCTGTACATCAGCTCCTCGCAGCAACTCTATGAGGGGGCAATTATCATTGTCATCCCTGAACGCATGAAGAATGAGACCCAAGGAAGTCTGGCTCCAGAGTCTCTGCCCTAAGCCTCTAAGTTACTCTGCCTCTTGTGGGGTTCTGGAACAGAGCAGCAGAGTGTTCGAGAGAGTCCACTGTGGCTAAAGGAGAGAAGCCAAAGAACAGGTGGTCCAAGGGGAGGCTGGAGAAGTCAGCAGGTCAGAACACATAGGGCCTTTCCACAAGCTGACAGAAAGAGGGACAAGCCATGAGGGTGACATGATCAGATTTCTGTTTTGAGCAGATTCTCTTTGATCATTGAATCACATATAAATGATAAAGGACATATCCAGATGAAGGATTAGTACAAGTCAATGAGAAAATACTTTTGCACAAAAATGAGCAAAAGACTTGAACAGGCACTTCACAAAAAGATCTCCAAATGGCCAAAAGCTCATGAGAAGAGACTCAGCCTCATTAGCCCTCAGGGAAATGCAAATTAAAAGTATAGTAAGATACTCTGCCCACCGAGAGAATGGCATACTAAAGAAACAAAAACAAAACAGACCCCAAACCACTGGACAACAGCAAGTCTTTCAAGGGCATAGAATGGCTAGAACTCTTCACCCGAAGGCAGGAGGATCGCATAGGACTGCCGTTCTGCTAAAGTGTTTGGCAATGTCTGTAAAAACATATCATACCCTGAAACAAAGAGAATCAACCTCTGCCCATCAGAAACAAAATTGCAAGAGAATGTTTATGTGTTGGTGGTGGGCGCTAAAAGGAAATAACCCAAATTCCCATTAAGCAAACGGGTAAAAGCACTACAACACAATCATAAGCAGAATACTATCCAGCAAAGACAATCAAATAACTGAATGGAGCCACACACGATAGCTTGCTTGAGTCTCAAAAATTATGCAAGGGGTGCCCGGGGGACTCAAGCAGTATAGCAGCCAACTCTTGGTCTCAGGGTCAGCCACTCAAGCTCCACATTGGGTGTGGAGCCTACTTGAAAAGAAAAGATGTTACGCAAATGCAGCTAGATGCAAAAGCTGGGGGTCTGAATTACTCCATCTAAAGAAAGCCCCACAGCAGGCCAAATGAAACTGTAGTCCTGGGTGTCAAACAGTGGTTCTCTTTGGGAGGGAAGGGGGGGTCGTTTTCCAGGATGGAGCAAGGTGACCTCACGATCCAGGTTGAGATTTCACAGAGGGGCGGAGGCCCCAGCTGACCTACAATGGCCATGCAATCTCAGGATGACGTGACATTTCAACTGGGGGAAAGAAAATTTACCTTGGCTCTGGTGGAGGTAGAATGTGGGTGGGGCCTGGGCAGCAATAGGATCCGCGAGACCATTTCAGAGGCTGTGGCACTTGTCAGGCGAGAGGTGAGGAGGGCCCAGGCTGCACGGCAGGAAGACAGAAGGTGGATGAGTGAACGTGGACCAGATGAGACAGACCTGACGTGGCGCAGCCAACAGAGGGGGCCAAGCACGGTGCCTAGGTCTGTGCACACCAAGCACCTCTGCCTTCCTCATTTCTCTCAAGAGGGAGCCCATTTTGTAGAGGGGCTCTCTGGCCTTTTAAGAAAAGGTTTGCCAATTCCTCTTTTAACCAATCCAAGAAGAATCATTTCGTGTTTTTAAAATACACGAACCTGGGTGTGCTTTCCTGGTGGGATAAACAGAAGTTTTAAATGGCCTTCAGCAATAATAATATTGTTGACAATGGCACCGGCATTGTCATTTTGAAACAGACAGAGCCAATAAGCAATTCTTTAAATTATTTTTAGCCGAAGACAGAAAAGGACTGCAAACACAAAACTAAAGCAATCAAGCATCCACGGTGGGTGTCCAATATCATGTGTTGGGTGGGGACAGCTCGCAGTCCCGGGGCCCTGAGTGGGGTCAGTGCTTACGTCTGTCCTTCTCCACAAGATGTGCTTCTCCAGCTCACCCCCTCCACCCCACCAGCCATGCCCCAGCACATGCCCACCCATCCCTCAAACCTCAGCTCCAAACTCACATTCTCAAGGAAGTGTCCCCAAACCCCCAGACTTTGTTGGTCCTCTGTCAGGAGCTGTCATGTCACCCTGTGAAGTCCCTGTTTGTCGTCAGCTCTGTGTGTACGTGTGTGTGCAGCTATGTGTGCAACTGTTGGTTACCACAGGCCCAAGTCATCACCAAACCATTGTATCTCCCGCTTAACGATGCCCAGCACAGGGCAGAAGCTTAATACATATATATTGAGTGAAACTTTGGAGACCTCATAAAGAGCTAATGTTTTCTGAGCACTTGGAAGTGCCAAGCTATCGTGAGCCTTCTCATCTAATCCCCTCAGCAACAGTAATAGCTGCCATTTATGGCAATGCACACTCTAAGCCAGGTCCTATCCCAGACCCTCTCCATATAACACCTCTTCTATTGTTCGCTTCCATCCTACACCATCTGTCATGGTCAGTGTCGTGGTCCAACTCGGCTGGGCTATGGGACTGTTATTCCTTCAAACACCAACCTACGTGTTACTATGAAGGTATTTTATAGGTAGGTTAGCAAGAACAGATGACTTTAAATAAAGGAGGTGATCCTTAATAATCTGGAGGGTCTCATCCAATCAGTTGAAAGGCGAAAGTTAAGTTTCCTTGAAGAAGAAATTCTTCAGTGGCCTCAGCTCCTGCCTGAAGGTCTCCAGCCTGCTGGCCTGCCCTGCAGATTTCAACTTACCTAGCCAGACCCCCACCCTGACAGCTGGTTCCTTAACAAACATCTCCTCATATATACATCCTACGGATTCTGTTTCTCTGGTATAACCCTGACCAATATACCGTCTAAACTTTAAAAAGGGAAACTGAGGCAGCAGCAGGTTTCTGTAGTTTGTCGAAGATCGCACATACATGTACGTGTGTATATGCTGGAGCTGGGATTGGAACCCAGGCAATCAATTCCACAGCCGGCACTGACACCCACCATAGGGCTCGACCTCTAGTACCGAACCCTCCATCCCCACCCAGAAGGATGGATGGCCACCGGGGGGGTGGGGGATGAGGAGGGGGCTGCGGTAAAGTAAGTGAAGTTCTACTACAGCAAAAGTTGAGTTAGAAATTCCTGCTGCATTTGGATACGGGTTGAGTTGGGTCAAGGGTAGCAATCAATAAGATTAATAAAGCCCAACTCGAGTTTTTACTCCCCCTGTTGTGATGGATGAGGCCTTTGAAGCAACTAACGGAGGCCTCAGCCTGAGCATCCAAGAGAGATTTGTGGACACATTTATATGAAGGATTCCTTCCAGCTCCCACGAGCGTTTAAGTTGACTTGCTTCAAACCAAGATCAAAGCAGGGGCTGGAGATATTGTTTCGCCGATTTGTATAAATCAGCCAGACAAACTGTGGCCTCGACAACTACTGATGTTTCTCCAGTTGGACGTAACTTGTTAAGAAACATGTCGGGCAGCCGCAAAAATCTGAGAGCCTCCTTGGGATAGAAACTTCTAGAAGAATTGATCACTTGCTGCCTGACTTTACCTTAACTATTTCTGAAGCCATAATTGAAAAGGCCCCAAGGTCCACTTTCCACGTATCCTTCAACCTTTCAGAATGCATTCGAGTGATCATTTTTAACACTAAGGCCTTATGTTTGTAGTTTTCAGATGGTCACAGACATCCTCTCGTCTCAACTTCATAGCAACCATCTGAGGTGAGGGAGGGCAGCAGAGATTTCTGCCATCTTGCTGGTGAGAAACTGAGGCTCAGAGAAGTCAAGGATCTCGCCCCAGGTCAAGCCGACACACAGCTGATGAGAGGGAGACTCAGCTGCTGGGGTCTCTTCCCAGCTCCAGCCTCTCTCTGTCTGAGGATTTCTCTCTTGTCATTTTGCAAATGTTTACTGAGTCCTTCCTATGTGCCCAGGGCTAGACTAAATACTTTCATGCTCTCTTTAAATATTTCCTGATCTACACATTTTCCTTTGTCTTAGGATAGGTTTCCAATGTGGAAGTAGTGGCAGAAGCTACTTCAGAGAATTTCACCAAAGCCTCAAACTCACACGCTGCGCACGCACACACACACACACACACACACACACACACACACCAGCCAGAGTCCAGGAGATGTGGGAATGGTACAGAAAACAACAAGAACAACAACCCTTCTTTTCTCATCTGTGTACATCTGGAACTGCCTCTTACACCACAGATACGGTCTTCAGATCTATGAAAATTAATAGCCACCATTTACGGAACACTTAACATGAGCCAAGCCCCATGCCAAGCACTGTTTATATATTAGCTCTTTTAATCCTCTGGAGTAGATTACATTTGATCTCCATTGTACAAAAGAGAAAAAAGAAACTAAAACTCATCAAGGTCAAGACTCTTACCCAAGGTCATATGGAAGCAGGCGATGGGTGGCACACAGGTTCCAAAGCTCTTGTCCTTAATATAACATTGTCCCAGAACATGGCCTCACCAACCACCCCTATTGTCTTTACCTATACTTTCCTTTGCTTTGTATCATTAACTTATTATTGAAAAGACACATTATTTTTACTGAAAAATAATTTTTTTTTAAATCAGACAACTTCAGATGTAGAAAGCTGGAAAGAGCATCACTCCCATTCTTACCACCACCACAAGGAAACAGGCCAGATAATTTGAAATCTTGCAACTTTTCTTTAATCCAGCAGAGAGCTGAGGTTGCCAGGCAACCAACTACCTTGAAATATAAGGAAAGATAGGTGCCTCCAAGGAGAGACAGGAGCACTTGCTTAGCTGGGGTAAATGCCACTGGACACTGGTAGGAAAAAATAAGCTAAAATATTTAACAAATTGCTAAAGATTGAGTGTGGGCTGGTGAGGCAATCTAGCATTTCTGAGAGCTACACACACAAGAGGAATTCATTCTATACAAGGGTCTGTTCCCATGGCTGAACTGACACTTACAAAAAGATAAGAAAGGGCAGGATGAGAACTCTGAGAAATTTCCCTCCCCGTGTATACCTGAGGGAGAGGAACAGCAGCCACTATAGGAAAAACACAAAGCCCCACTGAGATTCTTCTTCCCCATAGGGCACCAGTGAAAGCAGTGTACCTGACAAAAGGCAACTACAACAAAACCCCTCTATTCGTGGGGTGGACATGATAGGCAGGAAGACATCCTGAGCCCAGACTTGTGACTGGGGTTTGGACCTGCTCACACAGTGCCTGGATGAGACTGAAGCATACTCAGAACAGCAAAGAACACCCCCCACTATGCAAACCAGCATCTACTGCTGGCAGAGGGGCAGGAATGTGGGGACAGACACTCACTTTGGCAAAGTGCAAAAAAAAAAAAAAAAAAAAAAAAAAGACTTAAAATGGAGAGCAGAGCAAATATTGAGGAAAGCCCTCTAGCAAGCCAGCCCCCAACCTATACCAAAGCCCAGATAAGTGGACGTTGAAGCTAGTGTGCACTGAGGGAAACCATAGTTACAACAAACCTCAACCCAGCTCAACTCCTAAGTATGTTGACTCAACTCCCCCATACTAAAGGTCTAGCAGAAATAAAGCCATGCTCCATTTCCAGATATAAAAGTTATTTACCCCAGTGTCTACTGTCCTATATCAGATGTATGGCTTTTGGTAAAAAAAAAAAAAAAAAAAAAGGTGAATCCTTCAAAGAAGTGAGAAAATGCAACATGTTGTCAAGGGACAAAAGAATCAACAGAATCAGACTAAAATGGTACAGATGTTGGAGTTATGAGACAGGAATTTAAAATAACTCATTAGCATGTTAAAGTCTCTAGTGAAAGTAAAGACACTATAAATCATCCCAAGGGCAATTTCAACAAAGGGGTAGGAACTATAAGAGAAAATCAAAAGGAAATGTTGGAAATAAAGACCTAGCAACAAAGATAAAGCATGATTTTGATGGACTCACTAGTAAATGTAACACAAGTAATAAAATTGAAGATAGTCCAATAGAAATTATTCAAATAGAAACTCAAAGTGGAAAAGAGTTTTTTTCTTACTAAAGGAGAAACAGCATTCAAGAATTGGGGGACATGGGGCACCTAGGTGGCTCAGTGGGTTACGCCTCTGCCTTCAGCTCAGGTCATGATCCCAGCATCCTGGGATCAAGCCCCCCTTAGGGCTCTCTGCTCAGCAGGTTCCTGCTTTCCCCCTCCCCCTCTGCCTGCCTCTCTGTCTAACTTGTGATATCTCTCTCTCTCTCCTCTCTCTGTGTGTATAAAATAAATAAATAAAATCTTTTTTAAAGTTTTAAACAGAAGAATTGGGGGACACTAATAAAGGTAACAAATATAGTTGGATTCTCAGAAGGAGAAGAGAGAATGAGGCAGAAAAGAAGGGTTTGAGAAAATAATCATCTAACTGGCATTTATAGAAAACTCTACCTAACTAAACGAGGAACATTCACCAAGACAAACCATATACTAGACCATGAAAACAATGGTAAGATTTCTAAATACTTAAAATAAGTAAAAATAGACAATAATAATTTTCCAAAACTAATGATGAACACCAAATCACAGATCCAAGAAGCTCAGAGAACACCGACCCAGGAAGTCAAACAGAACAGACACCTCAGCCACCATATCAGCATGGTTGAAAAGGAAGGATGAAGGACAAAGAGAAAAATCAAAAGTAGCAGAGGGGGGAAATGCATTACATACAGAGGGGCAAAGAAGAATCATATCAAACCTCTCACCAGAACTAGAGAAGCCAGAAACTGATGGAAATGATGTCTTTGGAGTGCCAAAAGAAAAAACTGTCAACTCAAAACTTATTCCCAGCCTGTGGGACATCTGCAGCCTGCTCTCCATTTTTGTAAATACAGTTGTATTGAATTTATAAAATTCATCTATATATTGTCTATGACTGCTTTCACACAACAATGGCAGAGTTAAGAAGTTGTGACAAATACCATATGGCCTGTAAAACCTAAAAGTTTTATTACATGACTTTTTACAGGGTCTTCCAACTCCCCTTCTAAAGGATAAGGGACTCAAACGAGTAGTTGCAAAAGCAAAAGCAGTAGCCAGCATACGTAGAAGTAGAATATATGGCACCCGTGGCTCAGAGCATTAGAGGGAAGAATTATTAGCATATTGTTGTAAGTTTCTTAGACTAGACGTAAAGCAGTATCCTATTATTTGAAGTTGGAATTTTTAATTAAAGATTCATATTATAAAACCTAGGGCAACCACTAAAATTGTTTAAAGAGATACAAATAATAAGCCAATAATGAAGAATCATAAACAGAAGGAGGAAAATAATAATGAGTAGAAATTACTGAAATTGTTAGCAGAAAAATAATAGAGCAAATAAATAAAACCCAAAGCTGCTTCTTTGAAAAAAGATAAATAAAACTAAAGATAAAATGTTAATCAGACTAACCAAGAAAAAAGAGAACAAGAGAAATGATCAATTTTTGGAATGAAAGATCAGACATCACATTGCAAAGATTAAGACAATATTATAATCAACCCTATGTCCCCAAGCTTGACAACGTAAATGAAATAGAGAAATTCCCTGAAAGACACAAAATATCAAAGCTCACTCAGTAAGAAATAAATAACCTGAATAATTCTTTATCTTTTAAAGAAATTAAATCCATACTCAAAACCTTTCAAAAAAGAAAGTTCCAGATCAAGATGGCCTTACCAGTGAATTCTACCAAATATTTAAGAAAGAAATAATACTAATTTTACACATATTTGCCTGGAGTACTAAAGAAGAGGGAATACTTCCTAACTCATTTTACGAGACCAGCATTTATCCTGATGCCAAAATCGCACAAAGATATTACAACAAAACTACAGATCCATAACCTTCATGAATGTAGATAAAATCCTTAACAAAACATAAGCAAATCAAATCCAACAATCAAATAAGAAGGGTGATTCATCAGGACCAAGTGGGCTTCATCCCCGGAAGGCAAGGCTGGTTCAACACTCCAAAATCAGTCAACATAACTCACTATATCAGCAGACTAAAGAAGGAAAACTGTATCATCATCACAAGAGTGACCCAAAAAAGCATTTTATATGCACACACCCATGATAAAAACTTTCAGAAAGCAAGGATTTACAACCTACAACAAACAGCATATACAGCGGTGAAATCCTGAGTGCTTTTTCCCTCAGATCAAGAACAAAGCAAAGATATTGCTCTCCTCACTCTTACTCAAAATTGTACTAGTGCATTAAGTCAAGGGGAGAAAAAGTCATCCACACTGAAAGGAAGAAATAAAACTATCACTATTCATAGACTACATCATTATTTACATATAAAATTCCAAAAAATCTATTAAAAAGCTACTAGGCATTGGGGCAGCGGAGTGCCTCTGTTAAGTGTCTGCCTTCAGCTCAGGTCATGATCTCAGGGTCCTGGGGATGGAGCCCCGCATCAGCCCTACTTACAGGGAGCCTGCTTCTCCCTCTCCCTCTGCTCTCTCAATCTATCTGTCAAATAACTAAATAAATAAAATCCTTTTTTCTAAAAAAGCTCTTAGGCATAAAAGCTGAGTATAGCAAGGTCTCAGAACACAAAGTCCACATACAAAAATTAATTGTATTTCTACGTACTAGCAATGAATAGTTGAAAATTTAAGTTTTTAGGGTACCATTTACAATAACACAAACCCTCAAATACTGACATATGAATCTTAAGCACATGCATTCTCCCTATGCTGTAAACCAAAAACCAAAAACAAACAAACAAACAAAAAACCCAGAGATGAAAGAAATTAAAGACCTAAAGAGACAGAGGCCTATGCCATGTCAATGGCTTGGAAGACAATGCTGTTAAGGGGTCAATTCCACCAAAACCAATCCTTACCATCAACCCAGTTCCATTCAAAACCTTAGCAGGATTTTTTTTTTTTAATAAATCAATAAGTCAATTCTAAAATGTATATGAACAGGCAAAGGAGGAATAATGAAAACAATTTTGAAAAAGAAGAATACATTTAGAGTAAAATAATAAACGTTAGAGAACAGAACCACACTACCTGGTTTCCAGGCTTCCTATAAGGCTAATGGCTAGCGTAGCCAAGACAATGGAGAAATTATTTGAAGAGAAGGTAGATAGATGGGAGAGAGGAACAGAATAGAAAGTCCAGAAATAAACCTATCTCTATGGGTCAATTAATTTCCTTTAGAGTTGCAAAGAAAATTAAATGAAGAAAGGATAGTCTTTTCAACAAATGTTATAGGAATACTATCCATCAAAAAAACAATATCCATCAAAAGAAATTCAACCTGTATCTCACACCATATAAAAATAAACAATAGGGGGCGCCTGGGTGGCTCAGTGGGTTAAAACCTCTGCCTTCAGCTCGGGTCATGATCCGAGGGTGCTGGGATGGAGCCCCACATCGGGCTCTCTGCTCAGCGGGGAGCCTGCTTCCTCCTCTCTCTGCCTGCCTCTCTGCCTACTTGTGATCTCTGTCTGTCAAGTAAATATATAAATAATTTTTTTAAAAAAATTATTATAAATAAATAAACAAACAAACAAACAAACACTATCCGGGGCACCTGGATGGCTCAGTGGGTTAAGGTCTCTGCCTTCGGCTCTGGTCATGGTCTCAGGGTCCTGGGATCAAGCCCCGCATCGGGCTCTCTGCTCAGCTGGGAGCCTGCTTCCTCCTCCTCTCTTTCAAATAAAATAAAATGTAAATAGTATCCATCAAAAAAATTTGATCTGGATCTCATACCATATATTAAAAAATTCACTCAAAATAGATCCAAGATCTAAGTACAAAACTAAAACTATTTAAAAAAAAAAAAACTTTGGGAGAACACATAGAAGAAAATATTTGTGATCTTGGCTTAGATAAGTATTTCTTAGGTATGGCCCCCAAAGTACAATCTACAAAAGAAAAAAATGATAAAATATACTTCACAATGAACAATTTTTGTGCTGCAAAAGACACCATTCAAAAAAATTAATAGGAATGCTACAGACTAGGAGAAAATATTTGCTAGTCACATTATCTAGGAAAGGACTTAATATATAAAGAACACTCAGAGCTCAACAAAAAGAAAGCAAACCACCTAAATAAAAAAAATGGAGCAAGATCCGATCAGATACCTCAGAAAAGAAAGTAGATGGATTCCAGAGAAGCCCAGGAGAACGGGCTGACCATCACTGGCCCATCAGGGAAACCCAGGCTGACGCAGAGGGTTCCTTTCCCTTGGCTACAGGGAGAACTCGAAAGTGTTAGAGAGGTGTTGAAGACACACCAGCTCCCAACAGAGATGTTCTCTTTGACGGAACACCTGAGAAAGGAGGCCATGAGACTCCAACCCCGTCTACACGGCCCCTGCCAACCTCTGGGAACAGACTTCCCGATTGCTGCCTCCTCGCGGGGCTCTTCTCCAGCCCTCTCCCAAGCATCCATTGAACAACTGGCTACTGATGGAGAGACACCCTCCACCCTTCCTGGAGGTGGTTTCCTGCTTTCCTCAGTTTTCCATCATGGGAACGTGTTTTATGTTGGAATCCGGAAAAAAGAGAGGAGACAAACCTGCACCCAAGGCGTCTGCCAGTTGTGGAAGGTCCGTTTCTCAAGATCGGCAACCGTACGCGTCACACCTCCTTCCAACGCGCTGGGGCAGTTTTAGGATGAACAAGCTAATCCAGAGGGGGACAGGGACCTGGGAAGGGCACACAGGAGTCAGTGGTTCAGCGAGGAGGGAGCCAGGACCCCGACTCCTCCCGCCTCTGCCTCCACCTCACCAAAGCCAACATTCTCCAACAACCACCTCGTGCCACGCACTGGGTTGTGGCCTCACATGAGTCTTATTGATCCAGAACAGCCCTCTGAGAACCACACAAGGCCGGCTCGTGGGGCCGTCCTAGCCCTCCAGCAGAGCCCACGGGACTCGCCCTGGGCCGGGGCAGAGCTCCCTTCAAGAGGCAGGACCGCCGGTGAGAGTCCTGTGGTTCCCTCCCCAGCCTCGAAGCTTCTGCGGGAGAACAGACGACGCAAACCCATCACACACTCTGCTTCCCAACAAACCACGCGACCTTAGACCCAGCAGCAGCCAGCGGTTTTAGGGGACACGGGGCTGGCCACCCAGCGTCACCTTGGGAACCAGCTTCCAAGGAAATGCCCGCCGGTCTTAGGGGTCCGCAGGGGGCTCACTCGTGGCACACAGATGCCCACCAGCTTCCCCTCCACGGCCAGGCCTGAGGTCTGGTCACGTAGCCCCTGAAACCCCTTCTGTTCCCCTTCCATGGTAGCCGGGAGACCACAAACAAATGTCCGACCTATGAGAAATGTGGAGAAGGTACTAGAAGAACGGCAACTAGCGCTCGGCAACACTGCGGCCTCCCTTCCACCCATGGGCGCCTCTGCCTGGGCCAGCGGCTCCAGCGCGGGGGGCCGGGGGCGCTGAGCTTGGGGTCTGCGTGGAGAACCCAGGCCTTTGCCCGGGTATCTGGTGTTCGTTTGTTCCAAGTGTTTGCGAAAACCAACGGCACGTTTCTTAATTTCCTGGAGCTTTGGGGAAAACAGGCTCGGGGGAGAAAAACCAGACTCCGATTCCTTTTCTCGCCACCTTCCGCGAACGAAAGAGAAAGCCGAACTCGTGTCTGGCTGAGGACCGTTGAGGGGCTTGAATCAAGGCCTCAGCTCCTCGAGGCGGGACAGGCCGGCGCAGCTCCCGAGGGACCCGGACGCCCGCTCTCCCTCCGGGTTTCGATCCGAGGACCCCGCCGGCCACAGGGGCGCAGGTGAGTCCCCGCAGCGTCAAACCCAAGTGTTCCCCACCTCCCAGCCGGTGGGACGACTCTTCGAGTGGGGGTGGGGAAGAAGGGAGAGGAAGGAACACCACAGCCTGTGGACCCTTTCTCTCCGGGGCCTTTGCACCATGACCGCCATCGCAACACACAGCTACCTTGGCCTTGAAGAACTGGGACGTTCTACAGAACAAGCTGGAAATCCTCTTTTTTGGAAGCTTAGCAGGAGCCCAACATACCAGGTATCTGTCCAGGCCTGTTTCAGAAGGAGAAACCCCAGCCAAGCACATAAACAACCCCCCACCGCGTTTTATCATCGAAAGGCGGCCAAACACAGGTTCTTACTGTTATCTCATTAAGTCCATTAAATATGTAGGAAAGAAAAATGCCTTCACATCTTGGGTCTGGTTTAAGCTATCAGGGAACAGATTAGAGTTAATTAATGCCGTGAACTCTGAAACCGCCAGCCGGGAGGTTCCCATCGGAATCCACACCTGTCACAGATGCGACGTAGGAAATCTAAGGGAGCACAGACGTGTGCCCCCGCCCCCGTCCCCGCACCCCCGTGCTAGAACCCTGAGTGCCTGATCTGTGACTTCTGAATCTGGATCAAGAGATAACCCCCCCCCCCCCCCGGGACACAGAGTCGGTGGACTCCAAGCAGAAACTGTGCAAAGGTCTCTTGCTGGTGCTCAGGAAATTGCCACGGGTTCCAGGCCGCAAGGCGAGACCGCTAAGTTCCTGCCGGCAAGTTGGAAAGAGCTTATCAATTATTCATGCAGCCGAATAAACAGGGATTTTATCTTGTAGCATGAATCAAGAGATAAAAATTCCATTTCAAGAGGGAGGGTGCAGACGAAACCCTGAATGTTAATTGTAAACTGAAAAAAAGAAGGAAAGAAGAAATAGGTAAGGGTCTTCTGCCTCGCCTGTCCAGCAGCACCTGTAGGCTCCTCCGTCCCCAAGGGCGTGCCTTTCACCTTGAAGGTAGCGTACCTCCTCACCGCACGTGGCCCAGCCTCTCCACTGACTCTCAGTTGATGGTGGGGGCACCTTTGGATGGATTGTGAAACTCCCAAGCAACCCCACCTATCGGGTATTTCTATTTAAAATCAATTTGCTGCCTCCAGCCTGAAATCCGAAGCAGAGGAAAGTTCGTGACCTAGTACGGTGAAAGGTTCAGACAAAACAAAACACGGGCAAAGCAATATGCGGGATATCGGGATCCAAAAAGAGAGGATGACTTTGCTTTCTGCCCTTCGGTGCCCCCTTCTCCCGCGGCCCTGCACGTGCCCAGGCCTGAAAGGCTGGTAAATTAGCCCAAAAGATGAAATTGGGGGAATGAGTGGTTTATTTAGACATTTGCGTTATTAAATGTGATAACAGATCGGAAGAAAATTTATGTAAGGGCAGAAAACAAGTTGTGGCGTGTGGGCTTGTCCTCAGGTGGTGCCGTGCGGGACTCTGATTTGCATTCCTTCTCTCTGCGTTTTCCAAAGAGTGTATGAAGAGCACTGTTGATTTTATAATGGGAGAGAAATAATAAACTTTGTGCTTTCTAAACGTATTAGATATATTAGCTAATAAATTAGCTCTGTGAGGTGCTTTTCATAATGGGAAGAAAACAATAAACATTATTGCTGGGGGAAAAACATCCACAGTCGGAAGCCATGCATGTCCCTGCCTTCCTTTTGATTTGCCTCTTCCACGAAAAGCCCCTCAGACCAGAGGAATCGTCACAAGAGGTTTGGGCCATGCCACTCAGCGGGTGGCCGGCGGCGGTGGAAAGGGGAGACACCCCCCTCCCCACACTCTGGGCAGCCTGTTCTGCAAACACTTGCAGGAGTGGGGAGGGGGCTGGACCACGCTGCTGGGTCTAGGCACGGAGGGAACAATTCTGACTCCCCCACCGCCATCCTGGTAATCCCTCTGCCCCTTGCCGTGCCTCCGTTTCTCCGTGTTTGAGAAGAGGGAGTCCATGGTTTCTCACCTCTGTTGCTCAGACACAGAAAGTTGCCATAATATTACTAAATTTATCTGTGTAAGGGCCCGCACGTGTATTGATGGCAATTTCTCCCTTCCCGCCTCCGGCTCCCGTGCCCGCCCGCCAGTCAAACATGCCGGATGTCCTGCCTCAGAGACACACATACCTGAAAGGCATGTTGTCTGCTGTGTACAGTCCTGTGCTTGAAGTTTACAGGAGAGAGCCCTTCTGATTCTTTCCTGACACGCTGCGCCTCCTAGATGGCTCCACGTCGCATTTGTCTCATTCATTGCTCCAATGGCCGAGGAGCTCATGTTTGACAGAAATGCGTAGGGGACCGCCGCTCCCCCCCACCCCACAAAGAGCGCCCCAGTACAGCTAAGGCTGCGGAGGATGCCGCTGAGGCCAGGGAAGAGGGAGAGCTGCCTCCTTTCCCATGTCCTCCTCCTGAGGAGGCCCCCAAGGAACCATCTGAAAAAGAACGAGCTAGAAGACCTCCTGAGGCCCTCCCGCTCTGACACCCTGCAGAACAGAGCCCAGTGTGAGGTCCTACATCTCTGTGTTTGGGGGACACAGCCACAACAGCTACCGTCTTACCAAGGACACTCCACCCACCAGGCCTCACGCTAAGGGGCTTATCGCATCACCTCCCAGGATCCACCCCCAAACCCTCCAAGAAGTCTCACTTTTGATGAGTCAAAGGCTCAGAAACATTGCCCAAAGTCATGCTGCCCGTCAATGGCAATGCCAGGAGAACCCCCTCAGACACCCAAAGCCTCCCTTCTCCCCTCAGGCAGGAGCCTCTCCTCAGCCTTGGTATTGACACTGAATGTTCTTTTTTATTTTCATTTTTTAAAAGATTATGCCACAGGGAAGATTCCTATGAATCTTTTTTTCTTTTAAGATTTTAGTTATTTTTCAGAGAGATGGAGAAAGAGAGAGCACAAGCAGGGGGAGTGGCAGGCAGAGGGAGAAGTAGGCTCCCTGCTGAGCAAGAAGCCTGACCGGGGACTCCATCCCCAGACCCCGGGATCATGACCCCGATCTGAAGGCAGACGCTTAACCAACTGAGCCACCCAGGTGCCTCAACACTGAATGTTCTCAGGTGAAATGGACTGGACCAACCCATTCTCTCTACAATCCACCTGTGAGCCCTGGTGGGTCTAAGTAGCTCCAACTTGTCCATCAGTCCTGAATGGTGAGGACTGACTGGGTGTTCTGTGGACAGACCTACTGGCATTGGACTGGGTGGCTCTTCCAGTGATCCCACAGCCAAGCATGAGCAGCCCTGGCATCACAGAGGCTGGGCTGGGTGGGGGCACCTGGAGATTTAGAGGGAAAGCCAACCCCAAGCCTCCAGTTAAGCAAGCCCGGCAACCCTAGAGCCGCAACCTCCTCTTCACTCAGCGAGAGGCTTCAACCCTCCCCACCATGCTGGCTGTGTGGCTACTCCTAGGGGAACACAGGGTCCCACCCTTGGAAGAGTGCCCTTTCCGCGCAGGAACTATGATGCAGCTCCCCAGTTTGGGGAGCTGTAATCCAAGGGTGTATGAATGCATTAGTGAACACTACTAATTAATAAATGTGAAGATACAATGAACAAATGATTCAGCTTAGGTACCACCCAGAACAATTGTGACAACTGTGATGTTAGTCATTCTACTCGTCTATCCACCTGCCCACTGTACCTGCCTCCCATCCATCCATCCATCCATCCATCCATCCTTCCTTCCATCCATCCTTCCATCTACCCATCTACCTACCCATCCCCCTGGTCATCCATCCATCCATCTGTCCCCCCATCCATCCATCTGCCCACCCACGCACGCATCCATCCACCCATCCATCCATCCATCCATCCATCCATCCATCCATCCATCTACCCATGTTCAATGAACACTTATGCCGGGTGCTGGGCTAAGTCCTCTAATGTCTCCCAGCTCCTACCACCGCCTGATGGAGCAAGCAGACGGACAGGTATGAGGAATCCTGGGTAGGGGGAGTTTCTGGGAAGCCCAAGGCATCTTCTCCGGGGAAGGCAGGTGAACAAGAATCCATTCAGGACCGGAGCTGTTTAGAATAAGGCTGAGCAGCCAGACTGTCAAGTCCCAGACCACATCGTCATCCAGGCTCCATCTCACACCGGCTGTGTGACCTCTGACTCTTCTCCAGAGCCTCAGGACCAGAGAAGACTGGATCCTCTGCCCCAAGCTCATGTCTGCAGACACCGACTTCTTAGTCCCACTGGGCAGCGCGAGCATCATACCCATTTTCAGAGGAAGAAACCAGGAGTCAGAGTGAGCGGCGGAGCTGCAGCTAGGGTGAGGCCAGTGAGATGCCCGGGACTCAACACGTGAGGGGGCACTCACTCTCGGGCTCATATAGGTGCAGGGTGAGCGTCTGAGAGCGAGTAACCCCTTCCGTGTTGCACCCTCGGTGTCTTGCTTGCCTGGTCCTAGCCCCAGCCCCAGCCAGCTGCTAAGTCGTAGCATTAAGACGCACGAGCGCGTCTTCTGAGGCAAACCCAGCGCTCATTCTGTAGAGCGGCTCTGCTCATTCCGCGCAGCAAAGATGCAGTGAGCCTCCGTGACACACAAGGCACGAGCTGGGCACAGGCGTGCACTGGGGCAAGGGGAGGAAGGCCAGCACCATGGCAATTACCTGACGGCCTTGGGCTCCCCTGCAGGGCAGAACATGGTTTCCCTGCCTCAGTTTCTCCATCTGGAACATGGAGGCCCCTGTGAGGATCTGGCCAGTGTGACACTCTGTAGGCAGGAATGGTCACCAAGAGGGGTCCAGCCACTCTGGCCGGTCCCTCACTTCATCCGGGGCTGCCCCCCACCCTCCCCAACCAGGGAAGCCAGCCTGGCTGTTTATTTGGTTATTAGATAACCAGGTCTGGGCACTGTTTCTTTGATCAGACACCCCTGATAACAAGCAGAGCAAACAGACCGTTTTATAGCGAGATTTCATGGGGCGATCGCACCTTCCCACAGTGTTTTCAGCAGAGACAAGGATGAGGAGGTAGGTGTGTGGGGGGGCGGGGAACGAAGAGGCTCTGTTCTGCGGCGCTTTCCATTGACCCCTCGCCCCCAGCCGTGGATCTGGGGGGAGGGAGGAGGGAGGAAAGAGCCAAGCCTGCCCGGCCGGCCTCCTCCTCTGCCATCATGGTCCCCCGGCTCAGGGCGGCCTCCCTCACGCTGGCTGTGCATGGACCCAAAGCAACATCCCCTGGCCCACCTCCTCCACCTCCATGCCCCCCCCATTCCCCCCTGACTCTGATCGCCTGGGGAGGGTCCCTGCAGTTAACAACCGGAAAAGCCCAGCTCTAGAGGCCAAAATGGGATCATGCCCATGGATGTGACTCAGCCAGAGTGGGGGCTTGAGAAATAATTTGTTTGTCCCCCACACAGCCTTCTAATTACCAGCATTTCAGATGTTCTCAGGGGACTGCTCGGTATGCAAGAAAGGGGTGAGGGGCGGGGCATATACCCCCCCTTCCTCTGGCAAAATGCACAGTCAGGACAATATAATCTTTTTTTTCTTTTTGGTTAAAAATAAATATATGTTTGAAAGCCGTAAGTTTGAGCGCTGGCTCCTTCTTTGTCTTGTTTGATCTCCTTGTAACGAGAGCAGAGTCTTGTTCAAACACTGTTCATTTTCTTTCCTTTTTTTTTGTTTTCGGGAGTAAAATCTGCCTTAAAACCGGTAGCTCACCTCCCTGCCCTTCTGTTCCCTCACCGGGGGAGGAGGGGGCATCCTGTCCTCTCCAGATGCCCTCTCCCAAGGGGCCCCCTGCCATTCCCTTGATGAGGGCCGGTCTCCGCAGGGGGGTCTAGCTAGGACTTAGGAAGTGCTCTGTCCCCATGCTTCCCCCTCATCCCGAAGCCTCTTCCCAAAAAGGCTGTTATTATAGCATGGGCTTTCCCCTTGAGGATCTTCAGGCTCGGAAGGGAGGGAACAGCGCAGGGAGACGGACACCCCCAAGGAGACACAGAGCGTCCTGGTCACAGCAGCATCTCTGCCACCTTCCAGCTGTGTGGCCTGGGGACAGCAGCCCAACCTCTCCAAACTCAGTTTCTCCATTCTGTAAAACGGGGCCACAATAATTCCTACTTCTCATCGGGTCCTTTGGATGTAAGCTACGCGCGCCTAAGGCACCTCGCCCGGCCCAGGCTCTCGCTACACCCTTGGCAATCCCTCTCATTTATAAATAAGCCAGCCCAGCAATTCCTAAATGGGCACCATACTTCTCAGGAAGTCCCACATCTAAGAGCAGTACAGTAAGTTCTAAAAGCCCCAGATTATCACCGCACCTGGGACATCCATGTCACAGACCCTCCCCACGCCAAACCCCATCAGCCGTCTGAGACTTGAAAGCACCTGCCTTCGGAAAGCCCCGAGAGCCTCCCTCAGTTCTGGCCGGGACAGCACGCAGGTCTTGCAATTATCCGGAGGTATACGTTCCACAGATGTAAAGACACATACTTGCCACGAATAACCACAATTATGCAATCATAAACAATCATCCTGAGCAACTCCCCTCCCGCCACGGAAGTCAGCCGTGCCACTCCAGGTTTGTCTGTGCAACAGCCCAGGTGCCCGCGGAGGGCTGGACTGGCCAGTGACGGCAAGGCTGCTCTGGTCTCGTGCTGTCCCCTGCAAAGCAGAGAGCCCACAAAAATTTTCATTTTCAGGAAGGGAACTGATGGTTTCTCTCACATCTCCATTCGTGTAGGATCATGCTGTGGCCTCATTCAGCACTCTCCACTCATCTCTGCTGCGCCCGGAGAAGAGGGACGTGGAGCCCGAGCTGGGTGGGAGTGTCCCCAGATCCGGGGTCCCTGACATTGCAGTTAGCTGCAGGGCTCCCAGGGACCTCACCTACGCTTCTGGCAAGGAAGCCAAAGGAGGGGTGCTGTCTTGGAGCCCCCCCCACGACAGGTGCGGACCCATCGGTCTACGAATCCTTCGAAGGGCAGCCGATGGCTTGGAGTGCAGCCGGGGCACAGATGGCTCCTGCGGTCCCCTCGCCCACCTCGGGCGTAGCCTCCGTCTCTCGTCTTCCCTCCCCTTCGCTCGCCTCACACTTCCTCCCCGGGTCCGGCTCTCCTCCTTCTCTCTTTCCTGAGTCTCCTGCTTCCTTCTTTGTCTCTGTGGCCCCCTCTCTGCCTTCCAGTCCTTCCTCCCTCCCTCCGCTCTGGGTCTCTCTGGTTTCTCCCTCTCCTCTGTCCTCCCAGCGAAAGGCGACCAGCATGGACGGATCCTGATCCACGCACCCCAACCCTCCCCCCCTCACCAGGCCTGCCCCGCACAGCTTTGCTTTCCGGCACCCAAACGGTCCATGCGGGCAGGAACAACCCGGCTGAAACCTTCCAACCCAAGTGATGCTTTCTCTCTGCCTCATTCACAAATCCAACAGCTGGCAGAGAACCTCCTTCCCAGATGCTCACCACCTCCATTCAAGGCTTGCCTGCCACTCAGAGAGGTGCCCCGGCCTCGGGTGGGGGGCAGGAGGTGCCTAGTTTGGGGGCAGGGTGTCTGTCCCCTCCTCCTCCTCCCCCTCCCAGCTGCCTTGCCCCTGGGCTGCCACCCTAAACTGACTCACTGGGATGAGAAGGGGGGTGGCTGGAGGAGGAGCTGGGCTGGGGGAAGGGAACCGGCCCTGGTCCTCCACACTGTGTGCCGAGATGTTCTCTGGAGCAGGACGCGCTAATTACAGGGAGGCCGCTGGCTGCGCGGCGCCCGGGTTGGCCACTTTCACTGTGTTCCTGCGCTTACCAGGCTCCAAGTTGAGGAAACTTTTCTAAGAGTATCTGAACCGCCTGACTAAAACATTGGGGGTCCTGGGACCCAGCGGGCCGAGAAGAGCCTCCCAGCAACCCCTCGCCCTTCCAGGGATTCGCCTGTGGCTAGGGGTGCTCTTTGGCTGTAGACGCACGCAGGGCTCTGGCTCGGCCTGGGCAAGAGTTTGAGGGAGGCCTCTGGGCTCACTGCGAAGACTTTGGGGGAGGCGAGGACAGAGGACGGAGGGGGTCGGCTGGGGGCTCCGAATGGCAGGAGGAGCCTTGCCAGAGGGCTGGGCGCGCGGCTGGGGTATGCGCGCAACGCCTGGGGCTGTCTCCACCTCTTCTGGCAAGTTGGACCTATGAGTGCGCAGCTCGACTTACAACTGGGAACAGCCTGGGCGGGTGAGCGCGTGTGAGCGCCGAGGGGGGCTCAGGACCCTTGCAACTTCTTCTCGGGACCGCCGCAAGGCCAGCGTCCGCCGCAGGAGAACTCCGCGCGCGCCTCCTCTCCATAACAGCGGAGGCGTCCCGGGGGGGCCGTCCTGCCAGCCCGGACGGGATGCCCACAGCCATGCTCCCCTACGCCTGCGTCCTGGTGCTTTTGGGAGGTAGGTGCTGCCCTCCCTCCCTCCACCGGCTCGCTGCCCGCTGCCCGAGTTCGGAAGGGAGGGAGCTCGCCGTCGGATGTTACTGGGAAGCCCGAGGGGACTGCTGTGTGGGCCTGTGGGCTGGGCAGGTGATGCTGCGCTCTGCGCGCTCTTGGGGGGGGGGCGGCGCTCTTCTCTGGCCTCACCTGGCGTGCGCCTACAGCACCTCCAGGGTCCTGCACCACCGGGCAGTGCTCCGCGCTGTGCACCTATGGGGGCCTGGTCTCCAGGCGCCTGGGGCAACCCCTTGTGCCAGGCCCGGGGGGGGGGGGGGGGGGGGGGGGCGGGGCCTCCAAGGAGACGCAGGAGGATCCCAGGCCCACTGAGCAGCCCAGTGGCAAGTTCTGAGCCCCGGATCCCTTAACCCAGAGCTGCAGGTTCAGTCTCGCCCACTGAATCCCGAAGCTGTGGGTGCTCAGGGTCTGTGCCCTGCAGCCGAGCTTGGAGCGTGCAGTGCCCCTGAGCCCATGCTGCTGTCCAGTGAGCCTGATGGCGTGGAGGGAGGGCAGCCAGAGGACCCCCGGGAGAGGAGGCAGTGCCTTCTCCAGGACTAACTGCTCTCCTGCTAGCCCTCTGTAGGGCGTGGGCATGGACAAACTCTCTGCAAGTGCCACCTGACCACGGTGTGTCACCATTAGCCAAAAGGACAATAACAACCATAGCCGTGGAAGGGTGTACAGCCCTGGGCTCAGCCCCGAGCACCCTCACATGGTTCAGGATTAAGAATTCTGGCCCTGGAGTCAGAGCACCCGGCTCAGAACCCAGATCACCTTCAACCTGCGTGGCCTCGGGCAGGCATGTCCATTAGCTGTCTTAGTTTCAACCTTCCAATCAGTCCAGTGGGCTTACAGAATCGCCCCTTCACCTAGGACTGTTGTGAGGTCCGCAGGGAAGCACTAAGCGCACTGTCTGCACTAGGGAAGTACTCAGTGAGGGGCAGCCGGTGGGATAGGGCTGTCGGCTCCCACCAGGCTCCCTGCTCCATGTCTAGGCGCGTCTGCTCTACCCACAGGAGCTCATCAGCTACGCTCTTTGCTTCCCAACCCCCAATTTCTAAGCAGGATATTTGAAGAAGAGACGAGGCGCCTGCGGGAAGGTCAAGGGAGGGCTGGGTTAGCAGTGCGAGACCCTCACAGCGATATCCACGACATCCACCCACCGGAAGGGGCTCCTTTGCCTCCTGCCGGGGCTGGAAGGGAGCATCCCACAGCTATCCTTTGCCTTGGAGTCCGCCATCAGTGCAAAACCAGGCCGGGCCACCCTGCTGGTCCCCCGAGGGGCGGAGGGAGCAGGCGAGGACAGAGGGCAGGGTGAGAGCTGTGCACGGAGGTCCCGCACTTTCCTCTGGATACGGATGTGGGACGAGGGCAGGGAGGAAGCCCTCCACCTCCCTGGCACGGTGCCATGGACAGCAATAGGGCCGAACACCCCAGAAACCTTCGGTCTTGGTCACAGCACAGGGCTGTTGTCTTTGGCAGGCCCCGAAGTCTCGTCATGCCAATGAAACCACCGGAGGTCTCGCATCGCGGCTTGCTCTTGGGGAGCGCCGCCACTTCTCTCCCTGGCGACTTTTCGCCACAGCAAGTGCCACAGAGGCCACAAGAGAGACGCCGGGGGGGGGGGGGGGGGGGGGGGGGGCGGTGGCCCCGGGTGGGCAGACGGAGGCCCCTCCATAGCCCGCCGCTCCTCAAGGCAGACACAGACCCTAGAGAGGGGAAGGGTCCCATGCGGGCAGCTTCACACTCCCTGCTCCCGATTCGGGCACCCTTCCCCACTGGACGCTTTTCTTCCAAAGTTCTCTTCTCCACTGGCTGCATCGCCACACACCAGATCCTTTTGCTTTCGTGAAAGGAAACAGAACCCACTTAATCCTTGAGATGCTTACATAATCTCGGTACCTGAGCTGGGGCATGCCCGAACATCAGGTCTGCAGTTGTGCGGATGCGGTATAGGGTGGCACACGAGCAGCCCCCCACCCCCCAGTGAGTTCCTACTGAGCACACACACACACACACACACACACACACACACACACGGCTTCTCAACCTCAGCACAACTGATAACCAAGATCCAGCCCGTCCTCTGTGGTGGAAGCCGGCCTGTGCCCTGTAGGATGTTCTGCAGCATCTCTGACCCCTCCCCTACCAGAGGCCAGCAGCAGCATCTTCCCGGTTATGACAATCACAAAGGTCTCCAGACACCGCCCTGGTGTCCCCTGGGGCCGGGGGTAGGTTGGAAAGGGGGCAGGGGCAAAACCACCTCTGATGGAGACCCACTGGTGTGGCGAGAGCCAACTCTCAACTGGTAGCTTTTCCAATGATTGTCAAAATCACCGGGTCAGATGAATTTTTGTTATTTTTGCTCTAAGCAATCAGGAAATCAAAGGCACAGTGAGGCCCCAAGAAAAACAACACAGCTTAGGTAGTTTCTAATTTGGACGCTGATTTCTCCCTCCCTCTTGTCTCTGAAAATGTCCTCCTCGGGGGATGACGGGAGCAGGGCCGTGGGTCGCGGTTAGCTCCCGCCGCAGCAGACCATCCCCCAGGCCCCACAGTGCCAGACGCATCCTGTGCCAGGTCGCCAGCCTCTGGCTTGGGTTCGCTCCACAGCAATTTCTGGCTTTTAAAAATCTCCTTACTCAACAAGTTATGCTTGAGGGGGGAAAAATGAAAAAAAAAAAAACCCACAGCTTCTTTTTCTTTTTCTCCCCCCCCTCATTTGTATTTCTCTTTGCTAATTTCAGTCGTGCTTTTATCTCGAGCCTAGACTTGGGGATGGCAAGTTATCATTTCGAGCCAGATTAACTAGCACTGAGGGACAGGCTATTCCATAATAAATGAGTCGTTGACGTGGGGCTCCATTTCGAAACCGGGAATAAAAACTGGGAAGAGAATGGACTTTAATGGGCTCATCCGAAAATCAAATGTGAATAAAGAACGGTAATTGAATTAGTTATTCAAAACAAAGAAAATTGCCATCGGAAACTTTCCCTTGCTGGGGACGGGTCATGGTGGCTGTTTAGCTTATCTCCTGACCAGGGCTCTAATCTCCAAATTCCAAATAACCAGCTCAAGGCAAATAGAGCCACTTCCTTAATTTCAAAACCATCTGGATGGCAGACCTGTTAGAAGCCACACATGAAGAAACACTTGGGCAATGTACTGGAAGTTAACTATGTTAATGAAAGCTTCAAGCCAGAATGAGCCCCTGATAAAACCTTCCAAGACACACAGCTTTCACCACCAGAGCCGCCCTGGGAAATGAAGATCAGTAGCCCCGTGCAAAGGAAGGGAGGGCACGGAAATCAGTTTGAACTTGAGGACAACAGAGCCGAGCTGGGGGGAGAGTAGGGGAAGACCTAAATTCTGAAGCTGGCACCTGGGGGGTGGCTGTGAATTGTGATCAGGGGGTTGGTGCAGTGGTTCCTTAAACCAGAATGGCTTTCAGGATCCCTCTGTGCAAAGCCGGTCCCCTGTCCTCCTGGGAGAGTCAGAGAATTTCCAAAAGACCCTGATACAGGAAACCGTACATGCTAGTAAGTGAGCTGCAGAGCAAGGTCGGGTGTGAGGGTGTCAGAGCGACCGGCGTGTCCCAAACAATGTCAGACCTCCCAGGGGGAGGGCCAGCCTGGGGTCTCGCAAGGGCAGGGGCCGGAGGGACAGGACTGCTGTGGAACCGCGACCTCCACCTGCGCGCCCTGAGGCGGGCTGGGCTGAGTCCCATGCGGCTGTGTGTGCTCGGGGAGAGCAGCAGCGGGGGGGCCCAGTTCCCGTCCCAGCTCCGTCACCGCCTCCTTCTCCCCACTCCATCCCCACCAGTGAGTTGGGAAGAGTGACTGGTGTAGCCTCAAGCTGTGCTAGAAGGGTTCAGTGATACGATCTGGGGTCAGGGCTTGATGGAGACCCTGGTGAACCCTCCGAGCTCCTACCAGACCCGGCACGAAACTCGCCAGCACACCCCCCCCCACCCCCACGGAGGGGAGAGGCAGGCCCCTGCTCTGGTCGCCGGTCCAACCTGCGTTTGCCTGAGTCTCTTAATGTCCATCTCCTTCCCACTGTGCTGTCCTGGGTGTCCCCAAGACACCGTGGCTGCTGGAATGGTACCGACCACTGTGACAAAATGAGACATTGCTCTCCTTTAGGGGTGAGGCAGGCTCAGCTGTCCTTGTACGCTGCCTCCTATGATCCCGAAGCCTCAGCCGCCGTCCCCGGTCCCCTTCTCTGTGGAATGGGAACTCGGGCAGCACGTACTGACGGTGTCGGGTGAGGCCAGCGCTGAGCCCACGGGAGGCTCGGCTCAGCGGCCCGGCCCTGGGTGTCTCGCTGTCTACGCGTCACCTGCTGGGAGGCGGCGCTGAAGACAGGATCAAAGGAAGCAGCTCCCTGTCCTCACGGAAGTCTGAGTCAAATGGGCGACGAGATCCTAAATGAGCGATCCATGATGGGAGTGGCGAGCGCCACACAGAGTGTGTCCAGGGGCATCTAGCCGAGGCTGGGAGGTGACATGGCAGGTGAAGCCTGACGAAAGAGCAAGGGTTAACTGGAGGAAGAGGAACAGCATTGGGGCAGAGGGGCCAGCAGGTGCAAAGGCCTAGGTGTGGAAGAATCCGTGTCGTGGGGGGGACCACGGAGGAGGCCCCTGGGGCTGGAGAGAGGAGAGGGAGGGGTCGGGGCAGATGTGAGTGCAGAGGTGATCAGGGTCCGTCACGGAGGACCCTGGGGGCCTCGGGAAGGAGCTGCGTTTTGTGTCAAGGGCAGTGGAGCATCCACTGAAGGCTTTTTGGCAGCGGAGGAATGGGATGGCTCCAGAATGAGCGAGTTTCCCATCACCGGAGGCATCCGAGAGCAAACCGAATGATGTGGGGGGCAGTGCTGATAGGAAGTTGCCTGGACTTGCTTCCATCCCCGGACGTCCCTGAGTAAAAGGAGCCCCACCACCCTCCTGGCACAGGACACAGGCTTTCGACTGTTGTCTCTGGCCCCCCACAGATCCAGACCCCCAAATCCAGAGCCTGGTGGTAATGCTAGGAAGGGGGGTGGGCTTCACTGCCCAGTGGCCCACATGTCCCCCAGGCCCACGTTCCACGTGGCACCCGTGTCAGCCACAGGACCCACGGAGGCAGTCCTGGTGTGACCCCCCGCTTACGGGGCTCCCGGGGTGAGGACCGGTGGGACACACAGCCCCTCCCCAGCCACCGCCGCTCGGTCATCGCTCTGGCTCCCGTTCCTCACCTCTTCTCTACCCCGTTGCTGATGCATCTAGTGGCGGCTCTCAGACCGTTCCGGGGCACACTGAGGTTTAAAGTGCTCCCATTCGGGGGCGCCTGGGTGGCTCAGTGGGTTAAAGCCTCTGCCTTCAGCTCAGGTCATGATCTCAGGGTCCTGGGATCGAGCCCCACATCGGGCTCTCTGCTCGGCAGGGAGCCTGCTTTCTCCTCTCTCTCTGCCTGCCTCTCTGCCTACTTGTGATCTCTGTCTGTCAAATAAATAAATTAAATCTTAAAAAAAAAAAAAAAAAAAAAAAAAGTGCTCCCATTCTGTCAAGATGTAGGGTGGAGGAAAGCGTCCCGATGGCATCACTCAGGAAGTGTGGGACTCGGTCTCAGCCACACCCTCCGTCCAGCGCAGCCGTGGTCCCCCCCATCCCTCTTCTCTCCTCCCCTTCGGGTGCTCCTCGGCCCCAGGTGACCTCACCTCCACGCGTGTCACAGACTAGCTTTCTCCCCCTCGGAGAAGACTGTGGTCTCTAGCTACCACCGTGACGCAGTCACATGAAGTCCTTTCTACTGCCCTCTCCACGCACACACAGGCTGTTCCTCCTGCTTACAACTCTGTTCCCTTCCCCCAGCCTTCCTGTCACCTGCTCATCTGGGTATAAATCCCTAACAGTGGAATTGCCACAGCAGAACGTGTGTGACATTCTTGCACTGGGCTTCCTTCCCAAGGGATTGCCCCAGTCCACACTCCGCACAGACAGCCCACGGGAGCGCCAGTTTCCGCCCTGGCCAACCCTGGTCATTATCATTCTTTAAGAATCTTGCTGGCAGTAATGCTTGGTTGTTTAGGTTTGCAATCCTTTGATTACAAGCAGACAGGAACATCTAATTGTATTTTTATGGACTCCTTTTATTGATTTCCTTAGGGTCTCTCTGGTCATGTCCTTTGCCCATTTTTGTATTGGACCTCTGAAAAAAAATCTTCTTGTTGATTTGTTGGTGCTCTTTATATATAGAAGATCAACTGTGTCCTGTGGATATTGCAGTTTTTTTCAGGCTAGCATTTGTCCTCCCAAGCTTTCCACCTCCTTCTCACACACAGCAGCACACATCACCAGCTAAGTGCGCATGTTTCCCCAGAGGCGAGACTAGATGGTCGGGTATTCTTACCATAACTGACCACACATTGAGTGTTGTGCGAGAGAGAGACAGAGAGACAGAGAGACTGACTTTCACTGCAGAGAGGAGCACAACTCAAGTGCTGTGCCAAGGGCACTGGATGTTTTCCCTGCTTTGATTCTCATGACCCCCTCCCCACCCAGTGTGATGGGCATATTTTATGGAAGACAGAGATACCTAGGGCCACCCGGCAGCAAGCCCAGGGCCCAGACTCATGGGCCATGGAGCTTCGTGCCTCAACTGCCCCCTGCCAGTGATGGTCCAACTCCAAGCCCAGGCAAGGACTTCCCTGCCCTGTTGCCCCTCTCAAAGAGCCAGGGTTGGGTACCAAGTCTGGGCACTGAGAGATGTGCTCGCCTGAGGCATCTGGGCTGGTGGTTTCTCATGTAGGGAGCACGGAGCAGAGAGGCATGCTGGCTAATCCAAGAGTCGTGGAAGCAGGAAGGACCCTGACTGTCCATCTGCAAAGATGGCAGAGTGTGCTGGGCTCTGGAAGCCCCTTCCCACATTCAAACTCCAGCTGCTCCCTGACTTGCTAATTATTTGATCATTCTTGCCTCAGTTTCCTCCTTTGCAGAATCACACCTACACAGGGGGCTGCTGTGAGGAGTCAGTGAGACTGTCCGGGGGGAAATGTCAGCACAGTGCTTTGTGGGGATCACTCCCCCCATCACCAAGGGATAGGACACTGCCTGCCCGTTCCAGCCTTGGGAGCAAGCTACTGGTTCTTCCTGATAGCTGCAAGGCATTCTGGGACAAAAGTGCATGGCTGGGGCGGCGGGGCGGGGCGGGGAGGAAGGATCCGAGATGACGGCTGGACAGGGTCAGAGGTGGGTAGGCGTGCGTAGCACGGGTAGGGAGGTCAGAAGCCCACGCGTAGCTTCCGCTGTTTGCTGGCAATCTGTGGCCTTCCTTGACTTCAGATGCGCCCCTCCTGTGTCTGCCTGTCCCCGTCTATCTGAGCCTCCGCACCCCTTCCTGGAAGGAACCCAGTCACCTTGGACAAGGGCACCCTCATCACACACGCAGGGCCTCTTCTTAACTAGTTACATCCGTAATGACCCTATTTCTAAATAAGGTCATGTCTTGAGGTACTGGGGGTTAGGACTTGAATATATTGGGTGGGAGGGAGGCAAATCAGCCCCCGACACCTCGTGTTGTATGTGAAGGACCCACTGGTGGGTGGATGGCAGCGGGCGTTTCTGGGAAGTGGAGGTTCTAGAAGTTACATGATGAGCCTGCAGCTGAGAGTGTGCGGGGCGGGGGGAGGGGGCGTGTCAAGCCTCATCCAGGGACCCAGGGAGGGAAGGGAGGCCAGGAGACCGAAACCGAAATATTCCACCATTAGGCAATGGCCTGCGTAAATTGTGAGGGAAAATCCCCCACAAAGAGTTCCACGTCACAAAAAACACTGGGTGATATGGAAGATATTTCTGACATAACGTTAGAACAAAACCACAGTGTCTGTAGCTTTGATCTTGGTTTTATGTGCCTTGGCAGGGGCCCCCCTATTCTGTAAAAATGAACTAGAAGGGCGCACCCAGGTGGCTCAGTCGGTTAAGCGGCCCACTCTTGATTTCTGCTCAGGTCACGATCTCTGGCTCAGGTCATGATGGAGCCCGATGTCCGTGAGGTGGGGTCCCTCACCGTCGCCAGGGAGAGTCGCTATGCTATTTGTTGGTCCCTTGGCCCCGAAGAATCCCCGCTCCCAGACCCCCTTCTTGGGTCCTCTTGGCTTGAAGCAAAATGCGTTGGACAAACGCCCCATTTGGCGAACAGCGAGATCCCCCCATTGGCTCTCATCCTGGAGGACGTGGCGGTCAAGGAACCTCCCCTCCGGCTGGCCAGAGTCTCGGGCTGGACAAGTTGGGTACTTGCTCCAGGACCTTGAATCTTGGTGCCCTGACTGGAAGCTTGAGTGGGTCATGCCCGCCGAGGGGGTCTCAGAGGCACCACAGAGTCGTTCCCACCAACTGGATTCCCGGGGCAGCCCTTAGGTCGGTGAGCCCCCATGCCCTTTGAAGGGGCTCCGTTTCAGTTTGCGTGAGTCAGGCGTGGTCTCTGTTGCTGATGACCACAGCACCTACCCAAAGCCTCCGGAGCCCACTTTGAGTTAGCTAAGTGCCGTCCACACTCTGGTCCTCCACTGTTGGCCATCCCCAGAGCTCGGTGTGCATTACAAAATCTGAGTTACCATCCCCCAGTCTCAGTGTTAAGTTATATGGAGAAGGGGAAGAAAAGCATTAGCTCACACCCAACCCCACTCTTCCCCCCCCCCCAAAAAAAGGCATAAAAACAGAGAGCAAGACATGGATATATTTAGCTTGGAATCACCAGTGACCACAGTAAAACGAAATTACTTGTTCTTTGAAATATACAATTAGAGTTGTTTTAACATGTGTTTTTGGTGGTTGGGTGTGGTTTCTAGATAGTTTGAAACTTAAGTCTACTGTTTAGCCCATCAGCTTTATCCAAGGCTGTCGGGCTCTAATTTCCTTAACAGTGACCCGCAGTTACTGAAATGAAAACCAGCTTGCCCGTGATTAGGAGTGCCGGGCATCTTACAGCGATTGACGTTCAGGCTCGTTTTCGCTTCTGTGGTCTTCCAAGACTTCTGCATCTGCCTTTTACAAAAAGGATCGACTTAAAGTAACCACTGAAAACAGAGAAGGTAAACATTGATACCTCAGAGAAGGTAACAACTTGGTGACCGAGTGACAGCGGCCCCACCCCAAGCGTTCAGGGACTGTAAGTGCCTGCTCAGGGCAGTTCAGAAACCGTAGCTCCGATGCTGACGGTGCAGGGGACCGCCTGACTTCCTGAAACGTTGGCGTGCCCGGGTACAGGCGAAGGGCTAAGTCCATTCCTATCCAGCGCAACCATTATTGCTTCCATTATTACATTTATTATTCCCCGGGCGGGAAGACAGGTGGGGGCCCTGAGCCCCATCCCCGGCCCCACATCCTGTAAGGGGTTCGCAGAGGACCCAGATTCACCTTGGCTCTTGCACATTCATCACCAGAGAGATCCTCCAAGTGTCTAGGCTGGGCTGCTGGAGTCCATGACTAACAGGTGAAACATACTCCCGGTTTATACAGATAAATTGCCCAGAAAGTTCTTTTCTTTTTTTATATCCCACTTAAGTACAAAGACAAATTTCTCTCTCTCCCTCCTCCAGAGTCTAATTTGGGAACTCAAAGGAATGACCATGTAGGTACTGGGTGTTCAGGTAACGTCCCGCAACTTCGACTCAGTGGTGGAAATAACTCTCCGTTCAAATACTCTGTTCCCTCCACAGGGCACTCAGGGGCGCGTGCTCTCCACCCTGGGGCAGGGTGACGTGACCGTGAACAAGATGGGCTGTGTGGTCCTCGGGGGGTCCACATTCTAGTTGGGTGCTGGGGTTGGCGCGGGGAGGGGGACACAGTCATTAAATCGGAAAACAGACGAGAAAATGACCAGTGGAGACATCTCTACGAAACGGAGAAAAGCAAGGGGGTGGTGCGATTGCAGGGGAGGGGGAGCTTCCAGATGAGGCGTCCCTGGAAGGAGGTGACTTTGAGGCTCACTCCAAAAAGACAAAATGTCAAGAAGTCGACCCCAGCAGGAGAGGAGGCCTTAAGACAGAAGGCACTTCGGGCGGTTTAAGGAACGGGAGGAAAATCAGAACAGCCCGCATGGGAGAGGGTGATGGAGACAAGTCAGAAAGGTGGGTGGGCCCACTCGTGTGGGAGTGGACGGCCTCCGACAAGGTTGTGGTCAAGTCCAGTGGCAAGTTTAGGGGCTCAAAAAGGCTCTCCCTTTGCTGGACGGAGAATGGATCACTGGCGGACAGCAGGGAAGGCGGGGCTGCAGGGGCAGAGACGGACAGAGGTAGGACTATCTCCGAACAAAAGCAAAGGCTGGACACCAGGACTTGTCCCTGATTGGATGTGGGGGGTCGTGTGAATGTCCTGGGGCTGCCGGAACAAGGTACTACCAACTAGGGGGCTTAAAACAACGGAAATGTATTCGTTCCTATTCTGGAGGCTGGAAGTCCCAAAGTCAAGGTCTCAGCAGGGCTGTGCTCCCGCCAGAGGCTCCCAGGAGGCTCCTTCCTCACCTCCTCCAGCTTCTGATTATTCCAAGCATTGCTCGGCGTGTGGCCATGTCCTTGCGATCTCCACCTCTGTCTTCCCACGGCATCGTTCCCTGCGTCTTCTGGGTCTGTGTCCAAATCCCTGTCTTCTTCTCAGGACACCAGCTATAGGGCCCACCCTCAGCCAGCATGACATCATCTTAGCTTGATTGCCTCTGCCAAAACCCCATTTCCAAGATTATACTCATAGGTACTGGGAGTGAAGACTCGTGTCTTTTTGGGCAATACAATTCAACCCACAACAGGCGATAAAGAGATGACTCCCAGATGTGTGGTCTAATATTGGGAGGATAATGGAACCTGGGGCAGGGGGATGAAGATTGCGGCGGCTGAACCACCATGTACTGTTGGGTAGGTTGTTCACTCTACAAGAGTGAAATGCTATCTGTGCTCCACAAGCCCAGCCAAGGGCCCTGGTGGGGGCTATGCCTACCCAGAGGGACGCCTTTTTCTAACTCACTTTCTAACTTCCTTACTAGCCTTACGGGCTAGCTGGAGCCCATGTGGGCTGCCTGGAGAGGGGGAGATCAAGAATCCTGTTTGGCGGGGAAGCGCTTCAGTTACCCAAGAGCAGGGATGGTCTTAGCTATGTTAGCACCCCCAGAAGGCTCTGCCTCCCGACTGAAGCTGCGGTCCCTCCTTCCCAGAACTCACAGAGGAGGCTGCAGAGAGAGAGATGTGTGAATGACAGCAGTTACAAAATCCCAGTGCAGGTGGGAGACGCTCCAAGAGCGTCTCCCCTTGGAGAATCAGAAAAAGGCCTCCCTGAGCACAGGTGTTTGGGTGAAGTCTCGAGGGATAAGTGGGAGTTGGCCAAGAGGACAGGAGGAAGGACGCCCCGTACCACCATCATTTCTGGCTTCCAGCTGTGGTAGGAGGCAGACGGATGGAAGAGGCACGTGGCAGTGGCCCCCAGCCTGGCGCAGGAGCCTGGGCTCCATCCGGGCTGGTGGGGGGCTTGTCAGTGTGCAGCCAAGGAGCGACACCCTTGGGTTGGCACAGCAAGCTCGTACCAAGTTCACTTGGACAGCCTGTGTGGTCTAAGAGGGCAGCTTTCTGTAGTTTTTTAACTAGGTATTATCTTTGTTAAAAGCCAAAATACCAGGTTTCTCAATCGCATGATCTTGTGAGAGACAGACGTGCCGGGCACGTAGTAGGCACGCACACAGGACACCTGTTGGAAGGCTAAGTGGAGGAATTGTGGTGTTTCCAGACAGGAAGTGAGGCCAAGGTGGGTGACGGAGCTTAGCAGGCATGGGTGTCTCTGAAAAGCGTAGAAGGTTGTGGAGGAGAGGGGCAGAGAGCTCGGGAGAGGAGCTGCTGGGGAGGGGCCCAGAAAGGGGGACTCTGGAGCACAGGGGTCGCTGCACTCCACGACCCTGAGAACATGTCTTGCTGAAGGAGGTGGGATGTCACCCCCCCCCCCGAGCAGGACAATCAGGGAAAGGGAAGGAGCTGACGAGGAGGAGCCTCAGCCAGAACTCGGGCGCGTCTGGGGCTTCTCTCCAGCAGCTGCTGGGGCAAGGAAGGTGGGTCCCGTGACTGGTCGCTGTGAGGCCCAGCACTGAGGCGCTGGCTCTGGGAAGGCTGGTGGCAACCAAGACTGAGAAATCGGGGGGTTGGCGTGGGTGTGACCAGTGGGGGAGAGGCGCCCCAATATCCCTTCTCCTTCCTCTCCTACCATTCTCAAGCCCCTTCTGTTGGCCTCGAGGCCGTCGGAGGCAACACAGCGTCCTCCAGCCTCCCTCGCCGCTGGCGGGCCACCGGCTTGGCCATGTGTGCGACTAACAGCTCGCTCCTCCTTTCCCCGGTGGAGAGGCAGACACGCTCGGAGCCTGGTTGGCGGGACACGCGGGTGACGGTCACACCCAGGCAGGGGGCAGAGCAGAAACAGACTTCCACCTGCTTCCTCGACCGTTCCTCAGCGCCCCCCCACCACCACCACCACCATAGCAGCCACAGCTGTGTCCTTGTCAACACTGAAGGTGCAGGAAGGGAGGAAGAAGAGGCTTCTGGAGCCACGGTGGGGACCGGCCACCCAGATGGACACAGGACAGACCCGAGACTCCAGGGAAGGGGAGGGAGATGTGAGAGTGGTGCCCGTGGCTGGAGACAGCGGAGACGCCTCCAGCGACAAGGTTGCTTTGGCCTGAGGGAGGAGGAGGCAGGTTCTGGAAGCTGCACTAGCTTAGGGTCTGCGGTCGGGGACACAGACACACGGGTGGAGAGCGAGGCAATCAGGGATGGAGCTGTGGGTTCGGCCAGCGTCCAGACCTGGCCAGAGCTCAGGCGGCCACTGCACACGGACTCTCCTAAAAGTGCTCCCTTGATCCCGCTGGCCCCTTAGGACCCTGCTTCTGGTCAAGCGCGCCCCTGCCCCCTCCCACCTCGACCAGTGCCACGTGGCCTGTTTTCAGAGGCCAACTGGGGAAAACGGAGGCTGTGAGCGGCATCAGACGCTCATTAACCCGGCACCGTGGCCTGCGGACTGGCCTTAAGCAGCCTTTCATAGGTTCCCAGTTACCGAGCGGGGGCTAAGACCAGAGCTGCGCACGGCCAGCCTCCACCAGGCTCTGATCAGAATGCTGGCCCCTTGGAACAAATTTCATTATTGAACAAGACACTTCTGAAGCTAGTTTACATTGTCTTTGCTTGGCTGACCTTGTACGCTATTGAATTGGAAAATGTAGTTTGTATTGTAAGGCCTCTCAATAATGTATTTTTTTTTTTGAAACAAGGGACTTTTCCATTGCAAATGAGACAAAGAACACCATATTTAGCACAAAGAACGCCTCAGTCTGTTTTGAAACACAATTTTCATTAGCCAGGTTTTTCACCGTAACAAGGATTTAAATTTTATTTTTAAAAACAGCAGGCCCCCTCCCTCAACCCAACAACACAAATTTATGTATATTCCTCCATTTAAAAAGGCCTGAAAGATACACAGCCTAATCATAAGGGTTGTTGCCAAGAAGAGGGAAGAGTGTTGAGGATACTAATAGGAGAGTCTGCTTCCCCATGCTGGATTATGTTTTTAATAATGAGAACGTGTATCAGTGAAGGCCAGATAGTGAGCCAGGGCTCCGATCAACAGTGTGAGCTTGGGTAAGTGACGCAGGTTGAACCACGTCCCCCCTCCTCCAAATTCATATGTTGAAGGGTCAACCCCAGTAGCTCAGAATGCAGCCTTATTTGCAATAGGGTCTTTACAGAGCTGACAGAGTGAGACTGAGGTCACTGGGTTGGGCCCTCCTCCACCAGGGCCGGTTTCCAAGGAGGGGACACTTGAAAGGCACATGGAGACACAGGAAATAGAAGACGACCTTCCATATGCCCAGGAGAGAAGCTTGCGAAGGAACTAACCCTGCCCACACCTTGATCTGGGACTTCCAGACTCCAGAACCTGCAAAGAATCCCATTTCTGTGGTGGAAGCACCCCAGTGTATGGTGCTTTGTTCCAGGCATCCAGCTAAGTCACGAGGGGGTCCAGGTCCGTCTGTGGAGTGGGGTGTCGGGGTGGACCCGAGCTGGACATGGAGCTACAGGCGTGGCCCTACACGGATGCGGGCCTCCTGTTCATCCCCCCAACACCACCTCCTCTAGCCTCCACCCAGGCTGCCGTGCACCTGCCCTTCCACCTGCCCTCCCACCAGCTCTGCCACCACGCCAGCATCTTGCACACGAGGTGAGCGATTTGGGAAGGATCTGTATCGCCAGATCTCACCCACACTGGCCACCCCCAGAGCCCCGCACCGTTCTCTGCCTTCTCTTGTTCAATCCTCAGACAGACGCCTACAATCCCTGGAACATCTTGTCAGGCCTTCTGGGCCCTCTCCCAGGGTTCCCCAGACTGATCTCATCCCCACCGCCTCCACAGGGCTCCTTCTGAGCATGCCCTGCCCTCCTCCTCCCTCTCTGTTTCCAGAGGCCCCCCCACAAGCGCCAAGGAGGCCCACCCAGCTCCCCATCATCGGCTCTGACAGCTCTGCTTCCTTGTGGTTTTGCTCCTGCGCCTCTGTCTCTCGCAGGCCGCTGCCCCTTAAAGCAGAGTGGCCAGTGGGCACCGAACACCGGCCACGTAGGCAATTTTAACCGGCCTAGCTGGCACCTTTTTAAAGGGTAAACAGAATGAGATGAAATTCTTTAACTATGTTATTTTAATTCATGTTTAATTATATATTTAATTCAACATTTTCTTTAACCCAACAGAGCCAAAATATTGTTATTTCAAAATGGAATCAATATTGTAGAATTACTGAGCCGGCTCACATTCGTTTTTCACAGTGAAGTCTTCAAACCCTGGCATGTAGTCTACCCCTCACGGCACGTACCGTTTCAGACGCAAGATTTCCATCAGAAATCCTTGATCGGTATTTCGGTTTCATACAGTTCACAGTTGAAAAGGACAAGCACCTACCCATCACTCTACTGAATTTTAATGTTCACACTTAAATTAAATGTAAAATCCCATTTAAAACAGGGGCGCGAGGCAAGAACTAAGGAAATCTGAATGAAGAATAAACTTCCGTTAGTGACGATGTATTACTATGATGGACGATGGTACTAGTCTGGAAGCGTGGGGAGGTGTGAGGGCTCTGCACTGTCTTCCCAACTTTTCAGTAAATCTGGAACTCTGCTAAATTTAAAGTTTATTCGTAATTCCAAGTGTCAGCTCCTCGGTCACCCTGGCCAGGCCTAGGTGCCCACCGGCACAGGCAGTGGCCTCAGGGCGTGTCCACCCCCCACCCCCCCACCCCCGCTCAAGCGGACACCCACGTTGCCCAGTCTGGCCTTGGAGAGAGAAGGACTCGGGCGCGCCCTTCCCAGCCCATTCCTCGGGACTTCCCTGTGGACCCCACCCCAGTAGGCTTCCCTGGAGACTCAAAGAGAAGTCAGTCCCCGGGGCCAGACTTAGGCCCATACCTGCCCCGCAGGCCTCCACCCCTCATGCACACTGGGGGCCCCCAGACAGCTCAGACTCAACTCCTCAAACCGCCATCACCCTCCCCCCGAAACCCGCTCTGCCTCCAGGGCTCTCAGCTCCAAGGGGCTCCCGAGCCGTCCCCCACCCAGTCCATGCAGTGGCCACAGCCCCCACCCCCACAGCTGGCCTTGTGGCCCCTGCGCACACCCCCTCCCCCAGCGTCGGTCTACGGGCACCTCATGACCAGGCCTGCTTGCTCGGGCGTTGTCACGCGTGCATGCAAATTCGAATAGTGGCTTTTCTGTTTCGCAGAGTTTGGGTAATCTTTCTTTTTCTCCCACTTCACAGTAGATCAGAGTCTTACCACGGACACCTCCTTCTTCCACGCCCAGCCCAGGCCTCCCCCACCAGAAAGCCCCCCAGGGCTCTCCTGTTCCTGTACCCTCCCCCTGTAGGCTCAGGCTTCCTGGGCTGCCTCGGCTCCCTGCGCCCTCCCAGGGCTTCTGATGCCTCTGGATAAAGTCCAAAACGGCCCCATGCGCGAGCCTCCCGGCCCACCGTCCCACGGCAGCCGGGGCTCCAGCCACGGCCTCTCTCTCCTCCACGCCCGAGCAGGCCCGGGCTCGGCCCCTCCTTGGGGTCCTTGCATGTGCTGTTCCCCCATCACGCTGGGCCCCACCTAGGCAGTCCTGACTTCCTCCTCATGGGTCACACCCCAAAGGCCCTTCCCGGGGCCCCAAACAGGAGCCCTCCGGGCTTGCCTTCCTCAAAGGCACCGCTCTTATCTGCACGTTCACGCCAGGTTTGTCGTTACATTTGATCTGTGCGATTATTTGAACAACATCTGTCCCCACAGACACCTGCGGGGCCAGGCGGGCTCTCACGCGGCCCGCAGTGGGGCATCTGCACGTGGGCCATCTGCACGTGGGCCCTGCTTCCCCACCACGTGGAGAACAGGCCAGGCCCCCCCCCCATGGCATCATCACCTCCCCACCCCCCACCGGCCCACTGCCCAGCCACGATTCCTCTGGGGTCTGGCTTCCGAGGAGGGCTGGGAGCCCCTCTGTGCCCCTCTGTGTTGTAGCCCCCTTCGTGGCCCTCCCACGCCTGGCCCGGAGCTGGGCGCAGGTTGTGGCTGAATAAAAGAAGTAATTGCATGCGCTAAAATTCCTTTTCAGGATTCAGAAAACCAACCTGAACTCATTAACCTTGAGGGAAGCGGGACTGAATAGAAATGCCCCTTGCCCTCATCTGCTCGTAAAAATAGTCATAAAGAGTGAGCAGCTCTCCGCCGCCCTCCGTCATGTGGTCTGCACTCCCGGCTCCGGGAATGAGTGATGTGGCTGCATTAGCCCCAGGCTCGGGATGAGGGAACAGGTGTGGGGAGGGGGCCAGGTGCCCACAGTCAAGCGAGCAGTGACCTTCGAGCTGGGGGTCCTGGCCTCCTCCAGCCAGCTGAGTGCCAAGAGTGCCATTGGTGGCTAGGATGTCACACCCCCGCCCAGAGCAAGGGGCCTGCACCTTTCTCCTTCTGTGCGGCACAGGAACCCCCGCCACACACACACACACACACACACACACACACACACACACGCCGAGGCTTTCCCTACAGTCAGCACGGGAAGCCCCTCCCCTATGTGACCTCTTTCCCCACAGCAAGCTTCTGAACCCACTGAACAGATGAAGACATTGAGCCTTCTTGGGGCAAAGCAGGGGCATCTCACATGAGGCCACGTGCGCTGGATTCCAAGCTAGCTTTGGCTGACCCAGCCTGGACTCCAGCCACGGGACCTGATGGACACGGTCCTTGCCTTCGAGGAGCCTCGGGCACAGGGAGGAGGAAGAGCGGTGTGTGCCGGGCTTGGGAAGCAGGGAGACCCCCGCCGGCTCCCCTCAGAGAAGCCAGCCTTCGGCAGTGAGTTCAGGCCTGTTCATGGTTAGGTCACGCACTGCGACCCCAAGGCCCCATGCTGTGCTAAGGCTTCAGGTCTTGCTACACTTATCTGCAAAAGTGCCGGCCTCGTGGGCATGGGGCTTGGGTGGGCCCACAGAGTCCCATGCTGAGAAGGGCCCCGCACTGGGTTTAAAGCTCTGCTATCACTGTCCTGAAATTCCTTGGTTTCTGAATATGGACCCCATGTTTTCAAATATGCACTGGGCCCCAAAAACCAGGTGGCTGGTTCCGGCAGCCGTGTTCACTGTGAGACTCCGGCAGACGTGGCACCAGACTTGGCAGGTGACAAGGAGAGTGAGACAGAGGCATCCCAGCCCTCCCCAACCTCACAGTCTCCTGAAGAGGCCCACGATCAGAAGTGCCCTGACCTGCACTAACAGCGGTCAGTGCCGAGAAGGTAGTGACTGGTACTCCCATTGTCCCCTGCTGGGGAAGGGGGAGGGAGGAGCAGACTCCAGGGGCACCAGAAGAGCCCAACTCGAAGTAGGGTCATGGGTAAGTTCTCACCAAAGAGGTGATCCTTGAGCTGAAGGATGAGAATGAGCCAGAAGACCCAAAAAGAGCATCCCTGGGACAGTACCAAGTGCAAAGGCCCTGGGGTGAGTACAAGATAGGTGTGTCAGTCATTTCAGGCTGCTACAGAAAATGCCATAGACAGAAAGGCTTAAACATATAGCTCTTGAAGTTTGGGAGCCTAGCAGGCCCAAGATGCAGGCGCCAGAAAATTCTCCGTCTGGTCAGAGCCCACTTGCTGGTTTACCTTCTTGTTATGTCCTCAGTGGGTGTCTTGCTATTCTTGCAAGGGAACTATAATCCCATCACATGGGGGATCCATCCCCATGACCACATCGAAACTTCCTGTCTCCCCAAGGCACCACCTACACATGCCATCACACTGGGGGAGCAGGGCTTGAGCCTACGAATTTGGGGAGGGCACAAACACTCAGCACATCACACCGGGTGCGTTTTAAAAAAAAATCACGGGAGGTCAGTGTGCACGGTCCACGGAGCTCCAGGAGAAGACAATGAGAGGAATCCCGGGCAAAGAGTGGATTTTGTAGGACTTGCAAATGGGAAGAGTTTTAACTAGGAGAGCAACTCAATTGTATGTATGTTTTCATTTTCCAATACTCGGTAAGAGCAAGATTCTGTGTCCTCTGAAATATACAACGTGTCACCATGAACCCTCTTCTCACACGATGAACCAGGACGTGGCCAGTGACTTTACCCACCCGTCACCTTCCCTGCCTTGTGCTTGTCCTTCCCCGGCCTCCTCAGGACAGGGGTGCCCTGCATATATTTTGTAGCTACTGCTTATTGTTGAGCGATCTCAGAGCTATTGGGACCGGCATGTGTTTGTTATTCTGCACACTTTTGTCACTCCGTACTGTTTCTAGAATGTTCTTAGGATGTGGGTGTGGTTGGATGTGGGCACAGTGGATCCATTTTTCCCTGCTGTCTAATTCTCCAGTATATAAGGCGGCTACAAGTTATTCCTCAGTTCCTGGGTCAACAAACATTCAATTTGTTTCTGGTGTTGGGCTCTTAGAAGCAAGTTTGTTACAAACACCCCTGGACTCGTGAGGTGACCGGGTAGGGAACACATGTGCAGAACACCTGTGCAAGAATTATACAATCAGAGTGGTGATTTATTGATGGGTTAGGAAGTCACACTGGCGGGCCCCCCCCAGCGGGAATGCTGCAGAGCAGAGATCGAATAGTGAGAGCCGGCGTTGTTTCCTAAAATGTCTATTTCCGTTATATGCATGGACACGTGTGTATGTGCATGAGTGTGCATTTGTGGGCAGCCTAGTGGGTGTTAATGTTAAACATATTTCTAACTGGGAGTCACAGAAACCGCTTGTAAGCCACAGATCTCACATTGTAAACTTTTTATAAAGTTGATTTACAAGGGTTGCTTTACAAAGTAATTATTCCAATTTACGCTCCCCCTGGCAAGGCTCCCACCAATCTCCAGCTACACTTGCTATTTTGGGGATTTATAATTCTTGCTAATCTAATGAGTATAAAATGTTACTTTGTTGGGTCTTCATTTGTATGGCCCTGACTATTAATGGGTCTGAATGTCTCCACATGGCTTTATTTACTATTTCATTTCCTCTTCTGTGAAATACTGGCTTGTGCATTATGCTTATTTTTCTATTGTATTGTTTGTCTTTTCCTTAAGATGTGGAGGACTTCTTTTCATATTGTGTATATTAATTCTTTGCTGGTTATTGTGTGGCGAACATCTTCTCCCAGTTTGTAGCTTTCCTTCTCATTCACTTTACGGTGTCTTTTGAGTCACAGAAGGTCCTAATTTTATTTTTATTTTTTTTTTAAGATTTTATTTATTTATTTGACAGAGAGAGATCACAAGTAGGCAGAGAGGCAGGCAGAGAGAGAGAGGGGAGGAAGCAGGCTCCCGGCTGAGCAGAGAGCCCGATGCGGGACTCGATCCCAGGACCCTGAGATCATGACCTGAGCCGAAGGCAGCGGCTTAACCCACTGAGCCACCCAGGCGCCCCCAGAAGGTCCTAATTTTAATGTAATCATATTTATCTTGTCTTTCAGCATTAACACTCTTTGCATTTTGTTTCAGAAATCCTTTGCTACTTTGAGGTCCTAAACATATTCTTTCACATTTTCTTCTAAAAGTTTTAGTGTTTTGCATTGACATGTAAGTCTTTCATCCACTGGAAATTGACTTGGGGCTATGGTGTGAGGAAGGGCTCTGATGTCTTTTCATTCTCTGCATGGATAACCATTGTCCTGGGCCTGACTGTTGGCTAGATATCTCTTCCCCAGTGATCAGGAGTCCCATCCTATATCAAGCTCATAAATTTCATAAGCCAGTATCTGGGTTCTCTATTCTATTGGTCAACTTATCTCTTCACAGAATATACAATGTTATAATTACTCAAGTTTTCCGTAAATCTTGATCTCTGATACAGTGTGCCCCCATATCCTATTTTTCTTCAATTTCTGGCAACGTTGCTCTTTCATATAAATTTTATAACCACCTTGTCAAGATCCTCAAAAATGGGATTTTTGACTTGAATGAGTTGTATCTGTGGATCTGAAGAGAACAGACATCTCTTGATACTTCTATCCATTAATACATCACTTCATTTTTTATATCTTTATTGTCTCGCAATACATTTTTATAATTTTCCCCAAATGTGTCTTTCTTACTTTTATGAGATGTATTCCTAGGTACATTCTACTTTTTACTACTGTTGCAAGTGGTGTCTTTTCCCTCCAACTATTTGTTGCTGTTATAGAATATAATTGATTTTTTTACATTGATTTCTTTTATCCAGTCATCTTGCTAAATGCTCACATTGTTTCCATTTTTCTGTAGATGTTGAGTTCTGTACAAAGATAATTATGTCATCTACAAATAGTGATCACTTTATTCCTTTTCTTATCCTCATGCCTTTTTCCCCCCTTACTCCTAGGACCCTCAGTAAATGTTGGAACTAACTGGTGGCATCTTTTCTTTTTCCGGATCTCAAAAGTTCAGTATTTCACCATTAAGAAATGTCACTTAATGTATAAATTTTAGTAAGGCCCTTAATCAGCATAAGGAAATTTCAAAACTATTTCTCTTTTGATAAGAGGTTTTTTTTTAAGATTTTATTTGTTTATTTGACAGACAGAGATCACAAGCAGGCAGAGAGGCAGGCAGAGAGATAGGGAGGAAGCAGGCTCCCTGCTGACAGAGAGCCCGATGTGGGGCTCGATCCCAGGACCCTGGCTGGGATCACGACCCAAGCTGAAGGCAGAGGCCCAACCCACTGAGCCACCCAGGTGCCCCTGATAGGAGTTTTTTAAATTGTGACTGGGTGTGGGATTTTATCAAATGCTTTTAGTCCATCTATGAATAGTAGGTCATATGGTTTTCCTCTTTTAATCTGTAAATGGAATGACACTGACAAATTGTTCTAGCATTAAATATGTTTGCATCGTTGGGATGGACCCAACATGGACATAATGCCTGATTTTTTTTTATATACTACTGCATTCCACTTGGTAATATTTTATTTGGGATTTTCGCGACCATGTCCCAAAATGAGGTTGTCTCATGACTTTCCTTTCTCACCCCGTCCTTCATTTTCTTTCCCCACACTGTCTTCAAAAGGCTTCAGGGTCCTTTTCCAAACCCGGAGAGAGGCAGGAGCCCTAGCCACGTGTTCACAGGGACACCAGGGTCTGCAGACTTTGGAAATGGAAACTAGTATAACATTAGCCAGTTAGAAGACCTTCTCTTCCTGCTCCTTGCGGGCTCTGTCCACACGGACTTCCTTCCATCCCTGCCTCTTGCTGTGAAGTGTTGCAGTGACCACAGGCACTTTGGGGATCCAGCTGAAGGAGCAGTTGAGTTGGGAATCCTTGTACTCCGTGGAATATGTTCGTGGGCTTTGCAGCCATTTCTCTGTGTGGTTAATTACTGTTATCTGAGCCTGCGTGGGACTGGCTTCAGGAGGACTCTTGCTTCTGGGGAGGAAGTAGGAGCTACCGTCATGAAGGACCCTCCATTTGGATCCGTCCTCTGGCACAGTCACCCAAACCACATAGGTGGTGTAGAGATAAGGCGTGAGACACAGAGATCCAGAGGGAGCATATGCAAAGTACTTTGCATCACATAGCTCGTGTGTGACAGAAATGTGGTAGAGACTTCCAAACTTTGATAACACCCCGCAAAATGCATGACCTCTAGCAGTGAGTTCACGAGGCTTAAAAAAGAAAAGAAAAAAAAAGTTTCTAAACTATCAATAACCAAAAATCGTTTCAGTCAACAAAGACGGCAGAAAGCCTGAATGACCTTTCTACTCTTGCCACAGAAAATGAAAGTACAAAATCTTTGTCATACGAAGAGGTGACCGAAGACAATATGATCCCAAAAATGTTTGATTGATAAGGACAGTGCTTTTTTCCTGGCTGTTGTACTATTTGTGGTCTCTTCCAACTTTATAAAATTTGTAATTTCTTGTGCTGTTTTTCTCCTTCCAAGTCAATATCTACTTTTATTTGATGTTTGTATACATTTGCCCTTTTTTCTGAAGAGTGTTTCCCAAATTGAATAAACTTTGGGCCCTGCCCTCGGTACAAAGGGCTCACGCAGGAAGTGGGGCGCCCTCTCTTTTTCTACTTCGTTGCAAGAGTTTATGTAATAAAGTTTAGCAGAACTCATGTAGAAACACTTTGGCCTGGGCTTTTTGGTTCATTTCCTTTTGTTTTGTTTTCTGTTGATTTGGGGGAGGGACGATTTCAAATCAGTGCTCAATTTCTCAGTCATGAACCTGTTCATTGGCAGCTGAATCCTAAGCTCCTTTTCACAAAAATCCTTCTGCTGGACCTGTAGTTATGCCCCCTTTCATTCCCGATTTTATTTCTCTGCTCATCTCTCCCACCCACCATTGTTCTGTTCTTTTCTTTCTTTCTTTTTTTGTTAAGTCTTACCAGAGATTTATCTAATTTATTAAGGATTTCAGAGAACCAACTTGGGCCTCGTTTATTCTTTTATTAATGTCTGCTTTTTTTTTTTTTAATCTCTTTCCTTTTACCTTATTTGGGCTTATTCTATTTTTCTGGTTCTAACTTTTTAAATTGGATAAGTATCTTTAATTTTCAGGCCTTCCTCTTTTAAACATGCTTATAAGCCTTTATTTTATATGCCTAAAAGCCTTGTTTTCCCTGCCTTCCACAAGTTTAGGTAGGTGCTATTTTCAATTTTCATTAGCTGTAAGTTCTGTATTTTTTAAACTATATTTTTTATATTGATGTACTCATTGATAACTGGGTGTTTTAGAAATGTTTGGGGGCACGCGGGTGGCACAGTGCGCGAAGCGTCTGACTCTTGGTTTTGGTTCAGGTTGCCATCGCTTCTCGGCCTTTTGGCTAAGATCAAGTGTGGTTCAGGTTGCCATCTCAGGGTTGTGAGATCGAGCTCCAGGTTGGACTCTGGCGCTCAGCGTGGAGTCTGATTAAGACTCTCTCTGCCACCCTCCCCCACCACTTGTTCTCTTTCTCTAAAATAACTAAATAAATCTTGGCGGAGTGGAAGAAGAAGTGTTTTTAGCTTGCAGACACATAGACTTTTTCAAATGTTTTACTTTCTGATTTTTAATTTAGTTGCATTGTGATCAGGAATTATGCCTCTGTGATACCAATTATTTGAATTTGCTGACTTTGACAGACTACAGGATCAGTTTTTATAAATACTGCACGTGTGCTTGGAAAGAATGTGTATTCTTTCATTGTTGAGCATGGTTTTATACACAGAGACACTTACACAATACACACACGTATGCATACATGCCCGTTTGTGCATGTACACACACATGTAAAATGAATTAGATTTATTCATTGTGCTTTTAAATCTCCTGCATGCTACTAACTTTGGTCTGTTTGCCCTATAAATAATTGAAAACATTGTGCCATGTAATCCTCCATCAGGATGATGGATTTGTCAATAGTTCTGTATGTCTATAGCAATTTTTGCTTTGTATATTTTCATGCTGCTTTATGATCATATCTTCCTGGCAAATTGAACCATTTGTGGAGTGGCTTCTGTCCTTAATAATGCTTTTATAGTCTATCCTGTTTTATCTGAATTCAGTTTCCTTTTATTTAGTATTAGTAAGTAAGTGGCTTTCACTCACTTTACTTTCAACCTTTTTGTGTCCTTATGCTTCAGGAATCTAAGTAACAGAGCAGGAGTTCTGAAAAATCCAATTTGATAATGTCTGCTAACTGGCAAGCAAGTCAGATTTGTTTCTATTCTCTTCTTATTTTCTACAAATTGTGTTTTGATGCTTTTTTCCTCCTTTCTTGTCATATGTGTGTGTATGTACACACACACACACACATATATGACATATATATATATTTTAAAAATGAGTTGGGTTGTGTTTGTTCCTATTACTTTTTTCCCCCTTCTTCTGGTTTAGAAGTTATATGGTACTTCTATTATTTATTGGCTCCCTCTGAAATTTTAACACCTCAACACTTAATATCTTCACTGTTTTCTGATAACACAAAGAATTTAGAACACTAACCCTAAATATTCCTCTCCAAAATCATGTACTGCTATTTTCCAGTATTTTAGTCATGTCTGGTGGTTCTTTGGGGGGGGGATTGACCCCACAAAATTAGAGATTATTAGTTTACTTGTGTTGTGTGTGTGTGTATTTACAATATTTTCAAATTCTTTGTTCATTAAATCTTTCTAAAAATCAGACCTTCCTTCTTCAGTTCCTTTGCATAAAATGTTATTAAGGTAGTGGTCCTCTTGGTCCCTGCCACACTTGGTACCATTTAGTTGAAGATGCCTTTGTTTTATCCTTGTTCTTGAAAGATTATTTTGCTGGGTGCACAAATCTAGGCTGAGGGGTCTTTTCTCCTCTTTTTACTCTTAGTGTTCTAGAGGTTCAAAGGTTCATTTATTTTTATTAATCTTGCTTGGTACTCACTGTTCTTCCTGGCACCTGTGGTTTTTGTTGTCCTGATCACTTCTGGAAAAATTTCAGATCTTCTTTCTCCACCTGCTGCTTCTCTGATAAGCTGCCTTTTCTCTCCTTCCTGGAGACATTAGACTTTCCCCCTACAGCTGCTCTGTCTCTCCACTGCCTTTCCTAAGTTTTCAGTCCCCTCTCTTTCTTTCCTGAACTTTGGGTAATTTCTTTACATCTATTTTCCAGTTCACTAATTCCCTTTTCAACCGTGTCTAACCTGCTCTGTGATCCAGCCACTAAGTTTTTGTATCAATAATTATATTTTTTATTTCTTAAGGTTCTATTTGACTCTCTTTCCAAATCTGCTTAGTCGTTTTTTATAGGCTCTTGTTTGGTGCTCATCTTTTTTTTTTTCATTCTAGGCTTTAGTTTATGGAACATCTCATACACACTTTTCTTTTTTTCTGTGATAGGAATTCCAATATTTGATGCTCTTGGGATGTAAGTTTTTTCTCTCTTCTAACTCTTAGTCTGTAGTGAGCTGTTTACTTGTGTATTTGGTGATCTTTAATTGGGAAGTCATGTTTGTTTGGTCTTAACCCATGAAAACTCTTGGAAAAAGTGATCATGCTTTTCTCAAAAGAACATTCATATTTGCATCTCCCAGGAGCCAAGGGGTGGAACTAATTGGGGACTGCTGTAACCTCTGGTTTGCCCCCTGGTTCTCACCACAAGCAATGCTGACTTTGACATTCGCCCTCAGAACGGGTTCCATTGGTCCCACTTCAGCTCTGTTTGGGGGCAAGGGATCTTGGGGGCTTCCCTACTGTCTGAAAAATTATACATTACCTCAAATCTACCTGTGCACAGTGAGAGTGTCTTCAGAAGAGGCAGAGAGCCACACTGCAGAAACAGGAGGCTGACTTACATTTTTTAATGATTGCACTTGCTGCTCCATGGAGAATGGATTACAGGGGGCAGAGCAGATGCTGGGAGAATGGTGAGGGGCAACTGTCAGGTTTTCAGGCGAGAGATGATAGTGGCTTGCCCGAGAGTGGTGGCGGTGAGAATAAACCGAGGGGTGGAAATCCAAGTTACTGGAGTATCTGCTTATTAACTTGTGTCCCTCATTTATTTGCAGGCACAAAAATGTGCAATTAGCCACAAATGTTCATTAATTTTTAATTTCTCTTCTACTATTCATATGCGAGATAGCAGAAAGTGAAAATTTTGATCATACCCAGTGTGGCCAAATTCTCTCTATACCATTGGTGGAGGCTAAGTTGAAATAGCATTTTTGGAGGACCATTTGGTTCAATCTAGTAGAATATTGAATGTACAATTTCTTTGTTAGGAATTTCTCCAAAGGACACATGCAAAATGTACACCAGCTATGTTAAAACATTAAAACGATGTCCAACATACTGTCTTATGTAATAATAGCAACAGACAAACCAACCAAAAACCACACCACGATCTAAATGACCATCTGCAAAGGGCTGGCTAGCTAAATCGAGGTTCATCTATGTAAAGGCATACTCTTACCTTTCCACAAAGGGGTATGTCTACGGTGGAAAGATAGCCCTGATAATTTAAGTGTAAAAAGCAAAATGCAGAACGATGTGTATAGAAAGATTGCATTCATAAAAAATTTTTAATAGCCAAATAAAAAACATATACATTTATATGCAGAGATCGGCACGAAACTATTTTCTGGGAGAATGCACAAGAAACTTAAAATGATTCACATTGGAGAAAGCAACCAGGGCTTCGGGGTAGAAAGCAACTTTCGCTTTTCATTTTATACCTTTTTATACATTTTGAAAATTCCACTGCAAGCCACGTATTGCTTTTGTTTGAAGAGTTTAGCCCATTTTTATTGGACTCTTCTTGATTAGGGAACCTGCTTCTCTTGGTTATTACATCTCCTGCTCGTGGCACTTCATTATTTTCTCCAGTTCCTCCCCTGAAAACGGTGAATATGCCTGAGTCCCTCCGGTCCTAAAATGCCCACCTTCCTCAAAGATTTCTAAAATCTATTACGAAGTTAAAAACATCAATTTCAAATAATATGCATACAACAGTCCCATTTTTGTAAATAATAATGGAACTAATGCATGTATCTGTGTATAAAAGAAAATAAAGTGCAGAAAGATTTATGCATTCATTCAGCAGAAACGAATTATGTGCCTGCCATGGGCCGGGCATTGTTACAGAAACAGAAGTTCAAAAGGTACCACAGTCCCCACGCTCTGCCTCTCCCTGCCGCCCAGCCTCCAGGGTCTGAAGGGGCCTGTGTGCCAGCAGGTTAATGGCAATACACTGTGGCTGAGGCAAATGTGGGTGAGCTTTTCCATCACCTTCATGCCCTTCTGTATCTTCTGATTCATTTTTTTCTTGCCCTGTGTATGTCATAAAAGATCTTATATAAAAATAATAATTAAGTCATAAAACACAATCTCTCTATCCCTCTGGTTTTGTGTCTCTCTCCTGCAAACGCCTACAGTCATCAGTGTGATATCAGAGATACTCTACTACTAAAAAGTGTTGCGTTATGTACCCGGAAATCAAATGTTAAGCGTGCGTCTTGTGTTTTAGCTGTGACCCTACTTTTAAAGAACCTGCGCCCAGCACTTGTGCCCCTCTCTGGGTGGCCCTCCTTGGGCCCCATCTGGCCCTTCCCTTGGGTCCACCACCCCTGGCTGACTTCCACCCTCGCCCTGTGTGAGCATCGTGGACAGGTGGGTGGCCCCAGGGAGACCCCAGGGGAAGGCTGCCTCCTCCTGGATGTCGCGGCCCCTCCTCAAACAGCACAGCCCAGCAACAGAGCTCCCTAGGCCTCAGTCTGGAGAGTGGCCCCCCCGTCCGTCCCCTCCAGGCTCCAGGCTGCAAACCCACACACCCACAACACCTCTCCCCTGCCCTCGCCCCACATCTCAGCAGCGCTGGCCCCTCCATGCTGCCTGTCCCGGCCTGGCCTCAGGGCCTGGGATTTGAGGTGGTCACTCACGGGCTAGAGCCCTTCCTTCACCACCTCGCACCCTTCACACACACACAGACACACACACACACACACACACACACAAGATCTCCTCAACCCGAGTCAGGAGACCTTTGAGCCTTGGCCCCCGCCTATCAGCCTATGCCTCCATGACAATTTGGCCACATCTGACCGCTACTGTCCATAATTGGGTCACCGTTTCTCTCTAAAGCAAGTAACTCATTTTCACTTATTTCAGAAAAAACAACCTAACCCTGTATGCGTTAGCCTCGTGCTAACAGAATCCCTGGCCGCATGTGTCAGTTATCGAACCGAATCAAAATGGGGACATGTCACTAGTCAGATGCAAGCTGTCCAGCACGCTCCCCCCGAATCCCGGCCAGCGTCTCCCCAGATGGGCACAGAGTCCTTGGAAAGCACTGTCTTTCAGAACGCCCACCTGACCTCAGCCCCCCGCATGGCTCCCTCTGTTTGAGGAACACTCCAGAATCTCCGAAGTGGCTCACAGGGCCCCCCGCAGGGCTCCCAGAGCTGCCTGCCTCCCCCTCGCCCCCCCGACAGCCCTCGCCCTGTGCCCGCACGTCACAGGGACTAATTACGTCTCCCTCAGCCTGTCTGCTGCTTCACACCTCCCTGCCACCTTCGCAGCCTCAGCCCGAGTGCCCATTACGGCTCTCGTCCACCTGTCAAGCAGCTCCTCGCCCTGCAAGGCTCTCAGGGAGCATGTGGGCAGTGAGGCCCCTCCTCGAGGCCCCTCCTTGTATCTCCCATCAGCAAAGGGGATCAGCATCGGGCAGAACATCTCCAAGGTTCTATTGATCGCCACGCTCGGAATGGCAGACCCTGAGCCGCCGTAGAAGCATCTTTGCTACGGTGAGAGGCCAGGCACACAGTAGGTGTTCAATAAATGGGGAGGAGGACCAGGGGCTGCAGGGAGTTTGAAGGAAGCCGGGAGGGACAGGTAACAGACCTGGTTTGGAGTTTGGGACTTTCCACCCACTGACCTGGGTAACATTCTCAGACTCTCCTTCCCCGTACCTCTGTTTCCCCATCTGGAAGATGGGGCGATCACAGTTCCCAGCCCCAAAGGCTCGTTGGCACAACCGATCGGAGAAGTAAATGCAGGCTTTGCAGACGTTAGAGCTTTACAGAAATGTGGGATCATTCCCGGGACGGTCGCAGGACATGGATGACGAATCGGTGGTGACCGTCCCCCGTGCACCGACTGCGTCCCCGCTGTGAGCTGTGTGTGTCTCCCCAGTGGCCTGAGACTGCCCTGGCCCAGGGTCGCAGGGGAAAGCAAGAATTACAAGCCTGTTTATTTAACATTTAGGAACCAACGCATTTTCCTGGACCTCATCTGCAACACTTAAGCCAATATTTGCGTCTTTGGGATTCTATTTGTATGGTAATTTAAAAATAGGGTTTGGACTTACAGCAGGCTTTTCTCCTGAAACTCTGAAAGCACATTAATTTTCTAGACGGTAAAATAATGCCATAATTAAATATTACCATTTCTCTTAAAATAAAATCTGGTAACTCCTAACAAAATGGGTTTTTCGAAACATGATGTAGGTTTTCCCACAAAATTGCTCTCTAGGGAAATTCGTTATTTTCAACGTATGGAAGAGACCACGAACTTAATCTCAACACAATGTAAGAAAAATTGATTTGTGAAATTACAATAATTTTCCTGCATTTAAAATCTCCGTGCTTCCTGTCGCCGCTGACCCAAAGGACCCCCTCCCCCACCTGCATCTTTAGGGAAAGGCCCGAGGAGGCAGGATGTTTTGTTTCATTGTTTATGAAGCTTCCTAGATGCTCTTTCTTGTGGTTCCCATTGGAGTTTCTGTTCTGTGCTGCAAACTTCTTTGAAAGGAGGCAAGGCTAAGTGACCCCATTACCCATGTCCTTCAGTCTCCAAATATGTTCTTTGGGAGCAGACATGATGCCCCATGGGAGAAAGCATGGGGCCCAGCGCTGGCCTTCCATGGGCTCGCTCTTCACCAATGTCAGGTTGGATGAGGGAGCCTTGGTGGCCCGGGACTAGAGGCCGGTGCTGGAGGAGGTGGTTCTCCGACGCACCCAGGGCGCCCAACCACCCCAACCAAAGCTCAAGAGGGCCCCCTTGTGGAGACTCCCACAAACAGCCCAGTAAGTGGTGTACTTCCCCCCCAACGCCGGGTTGCTCCCTGGGACCCCCCACATCTCCCGGGAGTTCTCAGGCCCAAAGACGCTCAATAGAAACCACCAAACTCCATCCTTCTCTCTTCAAGACCTAACATTTCCGTGGGACAAGAATGTTCTTGGCCCCTCCAGGGAAGAACTGGTGGAGAAGCAGCTCCCAAGGCCCCATGAAGAGTCGAGCTCCTCAACGTTCGGCCCGAAGATCCCTTTTCCTTTACTTTTTACCAGAGTCTTCACCGCGATGACACACGTGTCTTCCTTCTTATTGAATATGTCAAAACCTAGTGATTATCTTACCAAATTCCTGTTCTGTAGAACAATGGAAGCTTCAGTCTTCTGCCAAGAGGGCGAACAAGGGAGACTTTCGAGAGACACATTCTGTTGAGCAAATCCTGACTTGTAACTTACACCCTCATGGCAGACACCAGGGCGTCTGGCCCGGGCACACTCAGAAGGCCTGGGGAAGCCCACGCGCTTTCTTTCCAAGCCCCTACACCCGTCGCCCCCTCCTCAAAGCCCAGGACGGAACGCTGCTATCAGTGGACAGCGCTGACTGGATTCGGCATGAATTATGAACATCAGAGGGCCAGCATGCACATCTGGGAACACAAGCACTAGAACTGAGCTGACGAGGCCTTGTCTCCAAGTCACCAGAACATCTGGGTGAAAAAGCAAAACCTTCCATCAATCACCCTAATGCCTTGGCTATTTGCTAACAGCTGGGCTTTGGCTGGGCTTTCCCAGTCTTCATCTGGGTGGAAGTCCCAGCCAGAACGAGCAGTAATTAGCATTATCATGGGGCCGAGGGAGAGTTTTGAGGTGAACCGGTTTTGTTCTGGAACATTCCTAAACAAACAAACAAAAAAACGCTGGCTGATGAGCCAGGCCTGGTGGGCGAGACTCGTCTCCCAAACCCCCGCATTCCTTTCCCAGCCCAGGAGCTGTACGGTTCCTTCTCCCTCTGCAGAAAATGCTCAGCGCAGGCTGGAGTGGGGGGTGGGGCGGCTGTGTGAGCGGCCGCTCCCCATATGAAATGTTTCCAATTTTGGAAACCAACATAAAGCAATCCCCTCTTCCAGGCAGCACCGAGGGAGACCCACCTTTATCCACCCACCCCGCCCATGGTCGCGTCTGACCTGGGACTTTTCACGGAGAACTGGGTAGATGGGGGCAAACCACGCTCGACCCGTCACCAGCCTTTCAATAACTGACATCTGACTCTCATGCCCTCTTCCTTCCCGCCAGCTGGGAATCTGCTTCTCCGGGCACCTAATCCCTCCAGAAGGCCCAGGGGGCAACTTTCCACTCTCCCAGCTCTGCCAGCAAAGGAGGGCCTGCTTCGGGGTCCAGGATGCTGCGGGGCGTGGACGGTGGAGCGGACTTCGTCTTGTGCACACCATCTCTGCATTTCCTAAGAACGCAAGCCCATCTCTTCCCCCGCCCCAGCACTTGGCCTTGAACACGAAGGCCTCGGATTAGATGGATGATGAGTTTCAGTTACGGCCAAATGAGGGACATAGAAGGGATCCGAAAGCAGCCATCCACACCAAAAAGGAAGTTTAGACTCCTTGGGATTCTGAGTTTGTCTTCATATTTCTGCGATTGCCTGGTACTGTCGTAGCATGACGATCTGTAGTCTTCTCGGGGGAGTTTAAATGGAAACTCTGCGTGCCTTTTGTGCAATGACTTCATTGGAAAGCACAACACAGCGACGGCCACCATTTCAACAGCCGGTTTCTGAAGCTTGTTGGCCAAGCTGCCGGCGCGCACCGTTACACGCCAGCACATCTCAGTCTGTAAAGGGCAGTCACCTCTAATCAAGAGAGGTTGTTTTCTGGGGGGGGGATTTTCATTTAAAATGTGCATAAGCTTCCAAGTCCAAACATTCTAGGTGAATTACCTCAAGCTGAGGATTTTGAAATAAACCAGAGGATTTCAGACTTTTTTTTTTAAGCAAGAGAACACTTTATTTTTTTCCCCCAAAGCAGATCTTTTAATCAGCATCCCACTATATAAACGAGGGGCTACTTGGGCTAAAGCTGGGGGTGGGGCTAGAGCTCCACTCACTAGGTTTCCCCTCTGCTCCCCCCTCAGATGCCAGTGGTCTTCAGAAACCAGCTTGAAAAACTCCAATACCACAAAATGGGGGGACACACACTCCATGCCTGAGCCAGAGCTAGGCTGCCCAAGACGGCAGCCACCAGCCGCATGTGGCCCCAAGCCCCTGAAACGCAGTCAGTCTAAATTGAGTTGTGTCAAGACTGTCAATACATAACTCATTTCCAAGTCTTTTATGAAGAAAAAGCATTTATCTTAGTTGTTTTCATACTTACTACATGTTAAAACACAGTATTTGGGGCTGAACAAAATATCATTAAAATTAATCTCACCTGTTACCTTTTAGCTGTTTTAACGTGGCTACTAGAAAATGTAAAATCCCATACACGGCTCGCATTTGTGACTTCCATTCTGTTTCTACTGAACAGTGCCAGGAGCTAGATGGAGCCTTCGCTGGGGTGTGCAACCACAGCAGGGTCCTGGTTTAGCTGGGGTGGGCTCCAAGGTTCAACAAAGGCTTTTGAGCAAAGTACCTGGCATCAGGTCCTGGTGCTGGATCCAGCCTGTCCTCAAAGCTCTCAGCAGAATTCAATGCCCACACTTATATCTCCACCTACTTCTCTTTCTTCTCTATTTTCTTGGTTCATCCAAGATCCCCAGCCTGCTGGGAACTCCCTTACTAACCATCCTTCCACCCTTAGCCAGGCTGTTAGTTATCCCAACAACTATAAGCCTTCTCCTTCTCTAATAGCCTGACTAATAAGCCTTTCTCTAATAAGCCTGACTCTAATAGCCACACACATAATGGAAATTACCAGTGATTTTTAAGAGAAGAAACCCAAAGGGTGGGAGAAGTGTCAACAAGGAGCTCACGGGCATCAGTCTTCTGGTACACAAGTCATTCATTCATTCATTCATTCAACTAAAGGTGCAATTATACCTAATGTTTATTGAGCACCTACGATGTACAGATGTTATTCTAAGTGCTTTCATGCCATGACAAAAAATATGAATTGAGCATCCATCAGGCACTATGCTAGGTGCTGAAGAATCAGCAGAAAGCAAGAGAGATAAAGACCTGTCCTCATGAACAGGCAGATTAGTGGGAAGACAATGAGAGAAAGGAAGGAAGAAAAGAGGAAAGGGAAAGAAAGAAAGGGAAAGAGAAGAAAAAAAAAAAAAAAGAAAGAGAGGGAGAGAGGGAAGGAAGGAAGGAAAGAAAAAATTGAGGAACCTAGAGGGACACCCCAGCAGCAGCGAGCACACCTAGCACCCAGATCTTGGTTTCTAAACACCATCCTCCAAAAAAAGAAAAAGAACCAGGACTGCTTGAAGAAATGGTTGATTCCAGAGCAATGAGCCTAGAAGGTCTTTCAGTACCAGAAAATAAGGAAGTGCTCACAAAAAATGACAAAGTCATGTAGGAAGTTACATAAGAGCTAAGTTGAATGATCGCCTAAAACCAAGTCAGGGACAATTCAGCAACAAAGTGAATAGATGATAGCAAAGGGTCATAACCTATAAAACATATATATCTGGGTTCATACTAATGCAAATAACAATTAAACAAAGAGATGTGTAGGAGAAAAGAAAGTGCTTCCTTACAGCACAATTCCAATCAGTACATTCAGAAAAGATGACGGAATTCGGGAACGCCCATTTGGAAAACACTGCAGGAATAACTGTTGTAGGCAAGAATCATCAATGGTCATCAACAGATGCTAAAATTAGTGGGGGGAACGTATAATGAGAAACAAACCATTTACATTATCTAAGTCTATCCCCATAAGATAATTGTTAATTATAAAGAGAAATGTAGTAATTTAACAGTGTGGAGAAACGTGGCAGACACCTCCTAAAGCAACTGACCAAAGTGAACATCACCAGTATTGGGATAAAGTGAGACCGTGTGCTTCCTGAGATGTTGTCCTGAGAGTCACACATCACCTCCATAACATTCTTACCAAAACTGCAAAAGCTGAATTGAATCATAAAGAAACATCAGACAAGCCCAAGTTGGAAAACACACTACAAAATACAAGGCCAGAGGTCTTCAAAAGGTGTCAAGGTTGTGAAAGACAAAGACCAAGGAAGTTCTTGGTTAAAGGAGACTAGAGACGTGAAAAATAAATGTGCTGTGTGATCCTGAACTGGATCCTACACCAAAAAAGGAGAAACTCATGGGGGAGTTGGTGAAACCTGCCTAGGGCTTGTAGGTTACTTAGTAACACCTTACCAATGTCAGTGTCCGAGTTTTGATCAAGTACCATGTCTGTGGGTGATAGTGACATTTGGAGAACTGGAGGAAGTTTGCTAGAACTTTCTATTACTTTTGCAACATTTTCGTAAGTCTGAAATGATTTCAAATGGAAAAGTCAAAAAATAAAAGTACATAAAAGACAGAAAGCAAAAAAAAATAATTGTCAGCTGCAGTGAGTGCCGCACAGAACAAAAAGGGAGCAGAAAATAGCAGAAGGGAGTGTCCGATGTCAACCTGCTGGGAACTGCCATGTATCCTCAGACCTCCGCACAGAGGGAGAACACAGCACTAAGCAGAAGAACAGTGCTCTGCCCAAGGAACAGCATGAACAACAGCCCTGAGGCAGGAAAGTTTCATCCCTGTCCTTCCCTAGGAACACTCCATAAAGAACTATGATGGGATGTGTCGGATGATGCTGGAAAGACAGGAAAGAAGTCCATGTGTCGACGGAGACAGAACCCAGAGCGATGCACCTCCAAGCCAAGGAATGGCTGGAGCCATCAGAAGCCAGAAGATACCAGAACAATCCTCCCCTACGGCCTCAGGAGAGCATGGCCCTGCCCACACCTTGATTTCAGACCTCCAGTCTGCCGGCTTTGACAGAATGAAGTCGTGTTGTTTAGGTCACCCCACTTGGGTCTTTTGAAAGAGCTGCTCTAGGACACACAGCCACTGCCCTTCTGCATGGCTGGTGTGCAGTGATGAGTGAACCTCACGCCCGTCCCCCCTCGTTCTGTGTGCCCCTTGCGCTATAGACGAGTCACTTATGCATTTACTCATTAGGGATTATTCACGTAAAGCACTCTTTAATATTTTCAAATCAAGCACAGACCAAGCCCCTTTTAAAATTCAGTCTTGTCCTCAGCAATGTGGACCGTGCAGCCCAAGTTTGCTATGGGAACTGTGGCTGCTTTTTAACACCCTCTGAAATCGGTGCAAAACCAGCCGGCTGAGTGCTCGCCGCCGCCCCCAAATCACCGGGCTCACCTCCTGGGACCCCGGCACAAGCCAATTAGGATAGGAGATATGACTGCTTTTCTGTTGCTTTTTTGTCCCCAAAAGAATGACCTCCAAAGACCTAATGTTTTGCTGCCTAGGCACCCCGTGTCTCTCTCTACCTCCTCCCCTTGTCTCTCGGCCCCATATTTGTCGTGATCTTTAAAAAAAACACTCATCGTGGAGCGGGGTGTGAACCTCTCTAAGCCTTCATTTTCATCTCTAAAATGAGGATCACCACATCCACCGAACAGACGTGCTCGAAAGGCTAGATATGAGAAGGGCACCTATTTGTAATGCCATTTCTAGGAAAAACCCAGAATAGGCCCATCCACGGGGATAGAAAGCAGATTAGTGGTTGCTGGGGTTTGAGAGGAGAGAATGGAGAGTGACCACTGATGCGTACAGAGCCTCCTTTTGGGGTGATAAGAACATTCTGGAGCCAGACAGTGGTAAGAGCTGCACGGCCTGGGGAATGGCCTACATGCTACTGAATTTTAACCTGTAGGCTTTACAAGGGTTAAAACAACGAGTTGTACGTTGGGTTTATTTCGCCAAAATTTATTTTTTAATTGGATAAGAAGCGTCTGCCTGGGGTAAGTGACACCAGCCAAGTTATCTCCACTCTCTGAACCTGTTTCCTCATCTGCAGAATGGGGGCATGGACAGAACCTATGCCCTGGGTAGTAGTGAGACCACGCCTGCTGGTCCACAGACATGATGGGCACATGGAAGGCACAGACAGGCCGCTCCCTCTGGGATTGCTACAAGGACTCAGCAGCCACTGATCTGGAGATGGTCTCCGCTGGGTGTCTGCGCTCAGCCGAGAAAATCAAGCATCCTTCCCCCTTAAGATCCCAGGCAGGCTCCCTACGGTGCGGGCCTGTGTGGGCTGTCTCTGGCATCCTGACTCACGGTAACACGTAAAGGTTGGAGCAGATCATATTTTAAACCCCAGAAGCTCGCTCTGAGCAGTTGGGCGCTCTGGATGTAATTCTGCAGGTAATTTGAACGAGGCTATCTAATTTCAAATGTCCCTGCTCTTACGAGTGCAAAAGCAGCATAATTTTTAATTAGTGGGTAAACAGTAAATAATGGATGGCGGTAAGTGGACACTGCTGTTAATTAAAAATCCATGGTTGATAAAAATCAATTTGGCCCGTGCTTTGAACTCAGTCTAACAGGTCCCTGTGAAAAGTTGTGCAATTGGCCTGCGGTACCATCTGCTTTCAGATGTTCCTTTAGCAGAGACTGTTTGGGGCGGGGGAGGGGGGCCAGCTGGGGGGGGTTAAGAAAAGGGGAGGGAAAGAAAAAAATTAAAAAGCTACTTCAAAAGCTACAACAGAACAACTTGCCCGGGTTCATTTGTAATTAATTTAATTTTTGCAACCTTTAAATTGAAGCTCTGCAAACGGCCACGAGGCCAAGGCCGGCTCCGCTCCGGTCCTTCCACAAAGGCCTCCAGTTGGGTTTTGCATTTTGTGTGTCTGTTGTGGATACAGCGAGATTTCGCGTCGTCTCCTGACTTCATTAAATCCCAGTTTCTCACTGAAAAACAAAACAGACTGAAACACCCTCCGCAGGAACATGCCATCTGAGAATTCAAAGCAAAAAAGCAGTATCTAGGGCTTTCTCGGTGCTTCAGGGAGTACAGGGGAGAAGGCCTGTTTTGCTTTCAACAGAAAACATTTCCTCAAGAAACAGAGCTTTGTGGAAACAATGTCAATATAATTTTCAGGGCCCGTTTGCTCTTTTTTCCTGAGATACAATCTCGATCTTCCGACCAGGCAAGTAACGCTGACCCTTTTGGTCCTTTTCTTCCCTGTGCTTCTCCGAATCAACATTCCCCAAATCGAAACATTCGGATAGGTCTCCTTGACACTGATGGTGTTCGCGTGAACCCGCAGAACTGAATCCAGGGGACCCCGTGTCTCCCGAGGAGGGGGCTTGCAGGAGCACGAGAAGGTTGGAGAAGCTGACTCGGAGGCGGCCCTGGCTCGGGTTCCCTGACAGGGCCATGCTGGCCATCTGGCCTGATTTCAGTGCCTGCCCACATGCCACAAGGTCCTGCTTCTGGTCCTCAAGAAATGAGATGTGCCCAAGATACTGCGGAACTATCCGCAAGCTTCTTTCTCAAGACTCCCCTCGCCACGTGCTCCCCGTGAGCTCCCCGCAGAGTGGCCCTGTGTCGTCTGGGGCCAGACCAGCCCCGGCTGACTGGCTGGTGGTTTTCGTTTCTCCTATTTGGCTGGTTAAAACCAGGGAGGACAAAGCAGGAATACAGCAAGGACCCTGAGCTGCACCAGCACGTCTGCTTGCTCATTCATTCATTCATTCATTCAGCAAATTCATCCCCCACAAGTCTTGAAAAAAGCCCCTTCCCCCTGGCTGTGATGGAAGACGGCCAACGGTGGAACCATCAGGCCGATCTGACCATCTGAGCTTTGTCCTTTGTCACATCTGAGCAGCATCTGGGGTCCCCCAGGCTGTCTCTCTGTCCCAGAAAGGAAGCGAACGCTCACGGCCGTCTCCAAGTGTCGTCGCGAAGATCAGGAGGCCGCAAAACCCCGTGGGATGGATACACGGTTTACAGGACCAGTGGCTGCCGTGCCTGCTGTGGCAGGTCCCACCTGCGCTTTCTCTGTGTCTGTGGGTCTCTGGGGACCCCCTGAGTCTCCACAGGAGCCTCCAGGCCTCCAGGAGGGGAGGGATCTACTCTGTCTCATTTTTTGGAGAAGCTGTCCGGGGCCACCCGCCCCATCAGACAGCTGCCGAGGGACAGTGTGGGGACCTCAGGCCTCCCCAGGCCTTCTCTGGTGGCGCCGGGAAGCTGCGGTGTGCGGTGGAGAAGGGGGCAGAGTGTACCTTTCACGTGCTTCTCCATGCAGCCCACAAGCTTCCTGGGTGTCCCCCGGGGCCCCTCTGGGCCTGTGTCACCAAGCCGGCCCCCAAGCACTTGGCCCACAGGTTCGGCGGGAGGAAGTGTCTTTGGCAGGCCTGCGGCGGGGGCGGCCAGCAGGTCAAGGCCGCCCCTCAGCACAGCCTGTTGCTGTAATATTTGGACCTCGCTGGCCGCCAGGCTTCCCACACATCCCGCCATCTGGGCTCTGTCAAGCCCAGCCCTCTGAGTGGAGATGACGGTTTCTGGGGAAATCGCTGCTCTTTAGCAGCTGAAGGCCCTGGTGCTCTCGCCTTGGGGCAACACGTAGAAGAGACCGGGCGTACTCCCAAGGCCGTGCCTGGCTTGTCTCCATGAGATGAGCACATGGGGGTCACTCAGGAGGGTGTGAGGCCCCGGCTGCTCACGGCCGTCCTCCCTGAGCCTCCGAGTCCTCCCTGTCCCCCGCCCCCCGCCAGCTGCACGCATCAGCCCTGCTACCCACCACACGCTTCCCGGGCACCTGCCTGGGGCCCGTGCTGCGCAGGCGGGCAACACACGGGCCTGGCACCAAGGAGGGACCGTTCCACGAGCGGCCTCCAGAGGCTGGCGGCAGTTCTGGTCTGTTCCGCAGGGCAGAGGTCAAGGAGAACCTAGGCTCTTTGGGGCGGTGGGGGGCGGGGAGGAGTCCCACTGCCCCAGCACCTTGGGCTGAGTCTAGAGGCCCCTTGTCCCGGAGTGTGGAGTCCTTCAGTCACCACATGCCAGTGCCTGGCTGCACAGCAGCTCAGGAGCCTGGGGTCATGCCCCTCCATGGTGGAGACACAGGTGACAATTCCAGGCGCTGACCCAGGCACCCAGACTCAGGTGTGGCTGAGGCGGAGCTGGATGCCCAGGGCAGGGCCACGGTGCAGGGGGAGGCAGACCCCAGCTGGCCTCTGACTCCGCTGTGGCCCAGGATGGCTGGGGAGGGCAGGCAGAGTTTCTGGAGCATGTCAGGACCCCTAACTCCTCTCTGTCTGCTTTGCAGCCCGCACCACAGAGGCGACTGGGACCGCCAGGGGTGGCCGTCTACACTGGGAACCCCGCTGCCAACAGCCCGCGCCCAGCAGAGCCCCCGTCACTGTGCTGCTGCCCCCACGCCTCGACGGGCCCTGGGTCTCTACCGGGTAAGACCCTGAGGTCACCCTGATCACAGGCCCCTGGGCAGGGAAACTGCACACACTCTGGGCCTCAGTGTCCACACAACCCGATTCAACTGGTCGTCCAAGATGCCTGCTACCTGCCAAACGTGTGGCCCTGCTGACCCCCCTCCACAGCACGAGCCCGGTGGGCGGAATGTGGAATGTGTCCTAGTCGCACGCGGCCATGGATGAAATCCATGTGTGCGACATACTGAGCACCCAGGCTACAGGACTTACTGAGTGCCCACTAGGGACGGGGGAGCCACTGTGGGAACAGGCAGCAGACATGCGGACCCAAAAGTAAGTGTGGTGAGCCTGAGATGGTGCTAAGCTCTGCCACAAAGGACATGGAGCCACGGATGTGAGAGCCAGCAACCCGGGGGGGCTTCTCGGAGGTGGCAATGTTCCACTGAGAGCTGAAAGAAGAATCAGCTATCCAGAGGCCCAGGGGAGGAGCCAGGCAGAGGGAGAAGCTGGCGCAAAGGTCCTGAGGCAGGACGAGGCAGAGGAGAGGGTGGAGAGGGTCCAGGCATCCCGCTTGTCTGTCGAATTTTCTTCCTAACCGGACAGGCTTGCCTGACATTTCAGAGGCCCTGTTAGCTGTTCCGGCCAATGGGATTTGTGCTCTAACCCTCAACCATGGGGCACAGACGCTACAACAGCTGTCTAAGTCCTCCCTCCTGGGAGACGGCGAAGGGTGGCCGTGGCCTCCTCCACACCTAGTACACCCTTTCCTCCCCCGCCACCCCCTGCGGGCCCGTCCTCTTCTGCAGTCAGGGACTGGCCTCTCCACGTCCTCCATGTACCTCCTGGGGTCAGGCAGAAACTCAACTGCCAAACATCTGTTAGCACTCTGTTGGTGAGGGAGGGGACGTGAGCGCTCCTAAGCCACTTTGGATGCATTCCCAGGCTCTGTCCCCATCCTGACTCCCCAGTCCAGGTGAGATCCAGGCGCCACTGGTGTGGGTCACCCCAAGACAGAACTGGGCTGTGGGGAAGGTCAGAACTGGGTCCAGGCTCCTTTTGCCCTGAGATAACAGCGTTCCAGGACAGTTCTTCTAGAAACTTCTAGAACTGTCTTCCTAGAAAGTTCCTCCTCATGTTCTCCAGACAGGCTTTGCTGCTTCCTGGAGGCAATGCAGGGAATGATCTAGAGTGCGGGGCCCACTGAGGTTGTTCACTGTGACCTGCTGCGTCCCGTTAGGCAAATCTCTTGCCCCCGGCCCTGTCCGAGACGCAGGTGAGGACAGGACTACGGCACCCCGCTCATGTGTGTGAGTCACCTCTCTCCGTGTTCAACAACCTCCTGTCCTGGCAATTCTTTACCATTTTTCTTTACACCGGCTTGCTTTCGCTTACCGAAATATATTCATTTATTTTTCCAGCTTTACTGAGGCATAATTGGTAAACAGTAAACTGTACGCCTTTACAGCGTACTGCAATTATTTTTAAAGGAAGCGTAGTATCATCCCGGAGAGGGAGGGCAGAACCACCTGCCATAAATAGGAGGCAACTGTAAAAAAGAAAGTCAATGAAAACAAAACAACATAATTAGATTCTCACTAGATTCGTTGCCTGCCTTGGGCCCCGAGTCCGCTTTCTCGGGGAGAGAAGGGAGGTGGGAGTTACAGACACGTTAGCTCCAACAGAGACTTTCTCCTTAACATAATCAGAAAGATTGGAAGAAAAGAAAAAGGAACTGTTTTCGTGCTGGGTAAGAACATGTTTCTTTCGCTCCATCCGTCTTGCTATGAAAACTACTATGAGAGTTCTCAGCAGCGTGTGAAGGGGGCCCTGCCCGCTGTTTCCCCCTAGAACTCACCCAGCCGCCCCCCTGTCTGCACCCTCAACGCAGTCTCAGAGGCTCCCCTGCCCCCAAACCCGGCTGTGGCCGTGGATCTAGGAGTCATTCAGCTTCCCTTTGTGCCCAACCCCACGTGCTTGCTTTACCACCAGCAGAAGTGATCCTGGGGGCCAGGTCTGGCCCACCACCTGTTTTGTAAATAAAGTTTTATTGGCACACAGCTATGCCCCACCTCACCCCACTTACTTATTGACCCTGGCTGCTTTAGTGCTAGAGACCGGCTCACGCACCCAAACAGAAATACTTATTACCTGACCCTTTACAGAAAAAGCTTGGTGATCCCTGGTTTAGATCGACAAACCTGTCACAGGCACGAATGGAACTTGGTCAGGGAAGTCAACCGAAGGGGAGACCGGAAGTGACTGCGCATTAGCCACGATTCCCTCCATGAGGCCCTGGGGAGGGTCTGCTCTGAGCCAGGGGTCAAGGATCTACTCGACCAAGAACAAGGAGGCCACTGCCTGCTGGGGCTCATGGCATGGGGCCCCCCAAATGATGCAAAAGAGCCCGTTTCCTAAGCACCTCCTGGGCACCACCACCATTCTTCATGTTTCCTGGAGACCCTGACTGCGGGTCTGACGCCTCCGTGTCACAGAGGAAGGAGCTGTGCATTATCCCCAGCCGCTGAGGGACAGGAATGGGATTTGAACCTGGGCCCTCTGGCTGCAGAGTCTGCGTACTTCTTGGGCCACAAGAGGCCCAAGTATCCACAGGTATGAGGACCCATGCCGTGAGGGAGGCTGACAGCCAAAGGAGGCAGTGAGGATTGGAGGAAGCAGAGGAGGCTTTTGTGGAGGCCACAAGGCAAGTGAAAGGCCCTCGGCCCCAAAGGGGGTGGCTGAGACCAATTAGGGAAACCGAGGCTTGTCAGGGCCCAGCTCTGGACTGAGGTCTGAAATAGAGGCTGTGGGAGCAGAGTCCAACCTGGAGGGAGAGGGGCTCACCGTGTAGGCTCTCCCTGCTCTGCCCAACCCCCGTCTCTCTCTCTCTCTCTCTCTCTGACAGCTGTGAGGTGCGCCCGGGACCTGAGTTCCTCACCCGCTCCTACACCTTCTACCCTAACCGCCTCTTCCGAGCCTACCAGTTCTACTACAGAGACCCTTTCTGCCGGGAGCCTGCCCACTCCCTGCTCATCAAGGGCAAAGTCCGCCTGCGTCGGGCCTCCTGGGTCACGAGAGGGGCCACTGAGGCCGACTACCACCTGCACAAGGTGGGCATCGTCTTTCACAGCCGCCATGGCCTGCTCGATGTCACCGGGAGTCTCAACCAGACCCGGGTGGGCCAGGACTGTGCCCAGCGGCTGCCCCCAGCCCGGGCCTGGCTGCCCGGGGCCCTGTACGAGCTGCTGAGCGCCCGGGCCAAGCAGGACTGCACAGAAGCCCTGGGCTTCACCATGCACGAGCTCAGCCTGGTCCGCATGCTGCGGCACCTGCAGCCGCAGCCTCGGGCTGGGCCCCGGCTGGTGGAGGAGCTCTACCTGGGGGACATCCACACCGACCGAGGGGAGAGGTGGCACTACCGGCCGACAGGCTACCAGCGCCCGCTGCAGAGTGCCCTGGTGAGTCTGGGGCCCTGGGAGGGCGAGCTCCGGGCCCCAACCCAGTGGGCCCTCTACGGTCTGGTCCCTGCCTCAGACCCTCTCCGTACCCCCTTGCTGGCCTGCTGGCCTCAGGGCATTTGCACATGCTGTTCCCTTTGCTTGAGACAGGTCTGTACAGGGCTGGCTTTTTCCAAAGGAACCACTGCTCAGCTTGTCTGTGCCTGGTCCTCCTGACATCCTTCTTGTGGTCCCCACAGGGTCCTCTTCTGCTCGTGCTGGGCACTTGGGCAAGTGTGTCTCAGTTCTCAGATCAGCTGTTCCCACCGATCCCCACTCTGCACATTTTCCAGCACTCAGCTTCCCGGGGCTGCATGGTTTGTTTACTTGTTAACTGCCACTTTCTCTAGCAGTAGACTCTGCATGGGTGGGGCCCTGTCCTCTCCTGGGTCCCTGCACACGGCCCAGGGTCTGGCACACAGTGGGGGCCAATAAAGCTTAGTGAATGAATGCAGGAGAGGTCAGTCCCTTCTCCAAGGCTCTGCTGGACGGCCACAGAACCCAGAGAAGGTGACCCCAAGAGCCCCACGTGCACCTCTTTGGTGTCTGGAGCCAGAGATGCTGAGTGTACCCATTCACACTAATGCCGGGTAAAGCAGCACTCCTCAGCCCCTGTTCTCAAGATGCCATTACCTGGGCATCTTCTGAGAATGCAGGGTCAGGTCCTGGGGGGGGGGGGGGGTCTGGGGTGGGGCCTGGGACTCTGCATTTCCAACAGGCTCCCAGATGGCCCACGGACTGCCCTCTGGGCAGAAGGCTGCCCTGTGAAGGGAGATGTACTTCCCCCAACCCAGCTCCAGTGTGAATTTCACTTGAGGTCCTTAACCTAGATTTTAAATTAAGTGATCACAGCACACTGCCCCCATTTGGGGGAGACCTGGTAGCCCTTCTCTGCCTGATGAGCACACAGGCAGAAAGAATCCGCTCTTCTTGTGTGTGAGATGTACTCTGGGCACGTGGCATAGAGCCTGGCCCTCAAGGCATGGAGGCTCAGGACTTCTCCAGTGCAGCTGGTTGACGACTTGGGACCACCACACCACCCCCACCCCCAGGAAAATGTTTGCAGAAGCATCAAATAGCGAATTTAGACAGAAACCAATTCTATTAAAATAGCTACCCAAGTCTTACAGCATTAATTTGTGACACAGGAACCTTTATTCTCCCTAATTGAGTGTAAACATGTTCCCAGTATCTGCAACATTGTTACTAGGAGACAGGAAACAAAGCCAGAGGTTCCAGAAATTGCAGGGCTCCCTTGTCTACACCCACAATTACAAGTTAACTTTTATCAGTTGGGGTTTCTTGAAACTGAAGTCAAGGTAGGATGCCATGAGGAGAATGTCTCTACTACGTAACCCAGGAATATTTTTCAAAAGTGAGAATGAAGAGACTGGAGGCATGAGTTCAGGAGCCCCTATCAAGTGAGCCCTTGGGCAACCCTCAGGTCATTCAGCAAGTATTGAGTGCCTACTGTGTACTCAGTACTCAAGGAACTAAACCAGATGGGCAATTTCTCACCTCTGGGAGCAGCTACTTGTCAAAGGACCCCAAAGAAGCGTCCTAGGAATGAGCCCCACTGCCCTCTCCTCCCCCACCCCCTCCTCTGGGGAGCAGAGAAGAAGCACAGAAGTCCTCATAATCAGAAAATCAGCCTGAGTTCTTTCCATGACCTCAAAATTATGCTCTCTTTGGCAACCAGCATTCTAGGCTGGTCTGACGTTAATCCTACTTAGGAGAAGGTGCCGGCAGCGGGGTGATGACAGGCACCCCCCCCCCCATTAGGAGGGCAAACTGCTCAGAACATGGACAGGATGGCCCCCTGGGGCACAGCAGATGACAGTTGTCCTGTCTCCCCAGGCAGGGCTGTGGGGCTGGAGACCTCTGCGCTCCTGCTGCCTCACCAGCCAGCACGGCTGACACAGCCCAGCCCGTGATCGCGCCGCAGAGCCGGAATGTGAGCAGAGACGAGCCGTGCCAGATGTGCGCACCTTAAATCAAATACCTGCTCAGCAACTGCCCCCGCCCCACCCGGGGGAAAAAAAAAAGGAGAGAGAGAGACACAATTTCAAAGAAGAAAATGCTGCATATAAACCCCCAAGTAACGAATCAGTCGTTACCTTATGCTCTCCAGGGTCTGAGCCTTGTCCATGACCCAAACCAGATGGTACACATGAACATTTTTAGAAGTTAATTTAAAACCAATTTGATCCCCAAATTCATTGCCTGGATGTAGAATCCTAATCAATCAGCCAACACTCAACCAAAATCATCTAAGCCTGGTGTCACCTCTGGGGGTTAATTAGAAACTGTTATGTGCTGTTCGAGAAATAACTTTATGTAACAGGTTTGAACCAGTAAGAGTTTGGCTCCCTCGCAAGTGTGAATTCTGCTGGCTGGGGCCTTGCTTATTAACACATGCATCTCCGGACCCCTGCAGAATGACGCCAGAAGGGGCTGGTTTTCATCCCCTTTGAAACTGGAGGAGATGCCTGTTCTCGCATCTCTCACCTGAATGGCTCACTAGCTCTCAGTTTGTTTCTGTTATGCAGAAAGCCACTTGCCCTGCCCCAACGACCAACTAGGATTTCAAATGTCCTGCCTGCAGGAGAGGGCGAGGCGGGGAAGACAGCCCTGGTATTTTGATGTAAGGCTTTCTGCTCTGTCAATACACATCAGCGTGACAACAGTCGGAATGTGGGTTAAAATGCCTAAATTAGACTCCGATCAGCCGGACTTCCAATTACCAGCACTCCAGCTTACCACCCAGCCGGCTCATTTCTTCCCATCACACTTTTGGACCCATTTACTAGCATTTCCAAGTGCCTTCGAGGCCTCTGTCCTCGAGTCAAAATCCCCCAAACCAAAAATAATATAATCTTCCATATTATGGAGATCAAGGCAAGTTTAGGTTTATCACAGACACAAATAAGAGCTGAATATGTGACAAACTGAAAAAGAACACAAATAGTTTCTTAGTCCTCCGATAGTTCCTTTCTAGACAATAAGTCCTGAACGCCACTTGTCTGGCATAAAACTCACCCAACAGCAACCTGCAGAAATCTTCTTTTTTTTGCAAGGAAAAGAAAAAACGGAGCTGTTTCCCAGCTGGGCTCTCCAAATGCCCCTCTTCGTCCTTGTCCGTCCTGCCTGCGCCCCTGGCCTGAGGTTTCCTTCTCGAATGGCAAAAGCAGGGGACGCCTGCTAGTACCCGCATCAACCTTGCTTAGACAAGCCATTGTTCCCAGGGTGTTTACCTTTCAGAGTGATGCTCTGGACTGAACTCTGGGCAAGAGCTCCCTTTCAAAACACAAAATAAAACAAAACAAAAACAAACAAAACAAAAAAACCCCACCAAGGTGTCTCTATCTGGTTCCTTTTTGACCCTCCGTTGAGCTTTTTCCCTCCAAAATGCAGAGTGACCACGCCCACACACTTCGGTTTGGCATCTGTTCCCCGTTGACGTGCTTCACGGTGAGCCCAGCTCCATGACTCCGGAACGCACGGACAACTGTAAATGAGGCCACAGAGAAGGCAAAGCAATGCACAGCCTGGGACAACGGGGACCAAGGTCCAGCTGGCCACTGGAGGGCGGCTGGTTTCCCCCATTATAAATAACACTACAGTGAACACCTCTGCGCGCCATCTCTTTCCCACGACCTCCTCAGGGCAGACTCTAGCGGGGGCAGGCACACCTGCAGGGGTATTTAAATGGGACTTTGTCCCTGTTACCATGTGCACTCTCCAAGGCAGTGAGGGAACGATGCTCGCCTTCCCCGGGAGAGGTTCTTGGAGCTAGAAGAGCCTCTCCACCCAAGGTGGGGAAGGCACCTCTGTGAGAGCACGGAAGCTCTCAGTATGGAGGGGATGCGGAAGGGGCACCAGGAGGCACGTTCTAGCCTGTGTCCACCACTTCGGGCTGGAGACGCGGCAGGCTGCCAGGTCCACTGAAGCCCGGCATCTTCGGCCCGGACACGTAACACCTGCCTGAGGAGGGCTGAGCCCAACACCTGGCGCTTGGGCTCAGGGGAAGGGGGAGTCACAGTGAGCCAGGAGAAGGGAGATAAACTTGAACAGTCGAATCCCAGGACCAAGCCGGATAGGTGTGGAAAAGGTCCCTTCCAAACCCCAAGGCCTTTCTCCTTCATCCGTCCACCCATTCATCCCATCAGCATGGGGCTACTATGAGCTAGGCCCTGTGCCAGGCCCAGGGGCTGGAAGAAGTAGCCACAGGGACCCCCCGGCTTGGGGAGCCTACCATCCAGCGAGGCAGAGGGGCGGACAGGAAGGAGGCAGGAAGGGACAGGTCCGTGACCTGCAGAGCTCTCGCTAAGACCTCACTGAGCCGAGACCCAGACCAGAAGCAGCCCACCAGGCCCCATGTGGGGGGATTTCCAGGTAGAGGGCCAGCAGGTGCACAGGCCCAGAAGAGGGAGGACTTCCCTGAGATCCAACAAGAGCGAAGTGGCCACTGCGGTGGGAGGCGGGGAGTGACCCACAGGCGGGACCCCGCGATACCCCCACCCCCGGCCGCACCCCGACTGCTCCCGCAGCTCGGACGATCGCTGTCCTGTTTCTGTTTGTCTCCTGCCAGCACCACGCCCGCCCCTGCCCCGCGTGCAGCCTCATCGCGCGCTCGGACGAGCACCACCCGCCCGTGCTGCCCCCCCAGGCGGCCCTGCCCCTGCGCCTGGGGGGCCGGTGGGTCAGCCCCGGGTGCGAGGTGCGCCCCGCCGTGCTCTTCCTCACCAGGCTCTTCACGTTCCACGGGCACAACCGCTCCTGGGAAGGGTATTACCGCCACTTCTCAGACCCCGCCTGCCGCCAGCCCACCTTCACGGTCTACGCTGCGGGCCACTACACCAGGGGCAGGCCCTCCAGCAAGGTCCTCGGCGGCACCGAACTGGTGTTTCAGGTCACCCGGGCCCGAGTGACTCCCATGGACCAGGTCACCACGGCCATGCTCAACTTCTCTGAACCAAGCAGCTGCGGGGGCCCGGGGGCCTGGTCCCTGGGGACCGAGCGGGACGTCACAGCCACCAACGGGTGTCTTCCGCTGGGCATCAGGCTCCCCCACGTGGAGTACGAGCTTTTCAAGATGGAGCTAGACCCCCTCGGGCAAAGCCTGCTCTTCATCGGACAAAGGCCCACGGACGGGTCAAGTCCCGACACCCCAGAGAAGCGCCCCACGTCCTACCAAGCGCCCCTGGTGCTCTGCGACGGGGTGGCCGAGGCGGTGTCCGGACCCCTGCAGCACAGACCTCTGCCGAAGCCCTTCCGTGGTGGGGGGCCATGTCCTCCAGCGGCCCCTCTCCCAGTCCTGCCCCTGGCTCTAGGGCTGGCCTTCCTCAAGGGGCTCTGAAATCGGTCTCTGAGCTCTAGACCGCTGCTTGGGACACTAGGTGCTCCGTGGCCTCCCTCCAGGCACAGACTCCTCTTGCGTCGGCGAGAAGGGCCCGCTCTAACCTCCGCTCGACTGCGGATCCTCCCCGCCTACTGCTGTCCACCAGCCTTGGGCCCCACAGTGCTCAGCCCCCGAGTCCCACGGCACCTGCAAGGTCTGCCCTCGAGAACTGGCCGTGCACCTGGGCGTGGGCGTGGCCATGGCCAGGGCTCTATGGCTCTAAATGCGAGCTCCTGGTTTTCCGGGGCGGTTGGAGGACAGCAGGCCCTTCTCCCACCCCGTCCTTGGCGTTTTGGGGACGGGAGTGAGGCCCTGCACGGGGAGGCCACCGCCGCTCTGCTGAGCCTGTGGATTCTTATTTTAAAGTTTATTAATTTGAATTTAGCAATACAAACTCAAACCAGGGCTATGAATTAAAGATGCTGCTTCGGGCTTTCGGTGCTTGGCGGCTTTCTGGAAGAGCGCCTGTCTCTTTGGGGCGACTCGGCTTTCCTGGGTTTGACTGTGCGTCGGTGAGTCAAGCCCGGAGCTGTCGACACCGCATGCAGCTGAATCCGGCCCTCCCGGGCCAGGATGCGAAGGAAGCCGCCCGTTGGGGCCCACAAGGGCGCCCGCCTCGCCCACACCCGGCTGGCTGCTGGGGGCAGGTCTGTGGAGGAGCACAGCACCTGCCGCCTTCAGAAAGTAATTAATACTAACGACAGCGGTGACACTAAGGTGCTCCGTAATCAGCCTTGTACAGGCGTCCTCTGTTTTCAGGATTCTTTGCATTCAACTGACGAGGAGGCAGAGACCTCTGAACGGGTCTTTGGAACCACCCTAAGGAGAGGTTGGGGTCACCAGGCTGCATGGCAACCTCTGGAGGGGGACACAGCCTGCTCGCCCCTGTGCTGAGGTGCCGACGTCCTCCTCTGCTAGGAGGGGGCTGTCATCCAGGTGGGGGACAGTCTGTGCCTCTGCAGGGACCCTGCCCGTGTTCCCGAGGCCTCATCTGCACGCTGCGAAATTGACTGGGATCCTCATGGGCTTGAGGGTTTGGGGGACTCTGTGCCTAGGACTCGCCCCTCCTTTCTCCCCCGATCCCTATCTCTGGCTCTTATCACTGATCTTGAACAACTGTCTGTGAGGTTAACGGGGCTTTCAGAGGGAAGCCCTGGTCCTCCGTTAGACTGTGTGGGGTTCCATCAGCCCACTGAAATGGCTCCAACTTATCTACCCGTTGTTCTTGAAAAGAAGAAAGACCCACCAAGTTAATATTCTCTGTAGGTCTCAGAGAGCTACGTGTGTTTCCGGAGTATTTACCGAAGTACAAGAAATAATTAGATTATTTACGGTCTCCGACTGCGCGGGCGGGGGTGCAGTTCCCGGTGGGGCTGAGGCTGGGGGTGGTGGTGTGGCCGTGGCTCGGCAAGTCTCGTGTCTGAGGCTCCAGGCGACCGTGACGCCATTTGTCATCAAATTTGAATCTTTTAATAAAATTAAACAGCCTGAAAAATGTTCTTGCCGGTTATTAAAGTCAACCAAGGGGATTACGGTTCTAAAGAAAGGAAGTGAAGTGTCTTCAAGGGAATGTGTGAAAGAGAATAAAACCAGTGGAGGTAAACCCCGGCTCTCTGTTACGCCCCTTCGGTTCAGGGGACTGCCCTCCCCTGTTGCAAATTCTCTGGAAACTTCCAATGCACTGGGAAGAAAATCCCTGCTCCTGGGTCAGTGCTGTCTGCAAGGTCCAGCAGTGCCTCCCCCACACACAGGCCACACCGGCCTCCCTTCTGGCTCTGGATTACAACAAACTATTTCCCTACCTCGGGGCCTTTGCATGTCACTGCTGCTTCTCATCCCCCAGATGCTCAGAAGCTTGACCTTTTCAAGTCTCAGACCAGATGCCACCTGCTTAGGGATGTCAGCCATCAGTACCCCCAAATGGCAGCCTCCCTTCCCCTTCTGTCCTTCTGTCTGTCCACCCATCCCATCATGAGGACCCTTCTTTCTAACGCTTACTGCTCACTGTCGGAGATGACCTCATCGGTTCTTGCTTATTCTCCGCCTCCTCTACCACACCCGTAGGCTCGGTGCAACAGGGAAGGACCAAGTCAGTCTCTGCCATCTTCTCCAGCAGAGCTTGCACATGCTCAGAACCACAATCGAGGAAACAAATGTTTACGGTCCCAGTTAATCCTCACACCAAGACCCACGACGAGGACACAGGCACATGGCTGGCATAACCCCTCCAGGCGCAGCAGGGCGGGTGGGTGGGCACCCCACAAGGTGAGGGGTGTATCTGCTCTTGGGGATGCTGAAGGCTCACAGAGGAGAATGGGCTTTGCCCAAGGTCGCCAGCAGCCGGGCCCCAGACCCCGAGGGCTGCACATCTGTCCTGGGGTGTCCTTCCAGGGTTCTAGTTCTCTTCATAGGGGTAGGACTCCTTGACTGCATTTGGGGAAAGGAAGTCAGAGCTGCTTCATGGGACAAAGCATGAGTCGTTTCAAATTCAAGTCTTCCTGACAGGACCGAGATGCCCTCCCTCCCCGGGCCTCTTGGTTCTGCAGCAGTGGACGCCGACAGAAAGAATCACGGCTAGAGAAAGGACAACAATCTCTTTCCCCTTGGGCTGAAACCAGAAGGCGTCATCTGAGGACCCAGGGGGCCGAGGGGTTTGGGGGAGAAGCCCGCAGACACCAGCCTTCTGGCCCCTTTCTTGGCTCCTTGGAGAACCCTCCACATAAAACCCAAGATAGCTTTAATCAACAGAGGGGAAAGTAAAACCCATACTTCTAGTTCAAAACAAAACAAAAACAAAATTAATGTTCTCCATTCCGTGTTCAGTCACGTTTAAAAGGGAAGGGAAAAAAAAACCCGTGCAGTTTATAATTTCATAGTGCAAGCTCCCAGGAGAGTAAATGAGGCTTGCTTTTTTTTTTTTTTTAATAAAAAGTTTAAATTGTATACAGCTCTCGGAGGCCCATTAACTAACAGATGCTGGTTATCAAAAGAAGCTATTTCTTTGCTTCTTCTAAGCGAATGTGTTTAATCTCCCCATGGTGCTCCCGGCCTGAGAAAGAGCAGCTTGCAGTGACGCGGGCTCTGCCGCACTCAGGCCGGTCTCATGGGGCCTTGGTGACTCAGGCGTTAGGGAGGCTGGAGAGGACCGGGGCGGTGGGGGGAGCGGCAGCTCCTGATGCAGAGGAGTGGGGAGGTGCATCAGGGCCATCAGTGGGGCCCCAGGAGGGCTTGGGGGGCTGTTTCCGCTCCGTGGGGTTGAGCTTGGCCTGAGCGCCTGGAAGCTGATCCCCCTCACACAAACCCCACTAGCCGGGTGTGAGGACCGAGGGCTAACCTGCCCCCCCCCCCGTCAGGGCCTTCTCTTAAACCCCCCGCTGCCTGGAAAGCTTCAGCACCTTAGTCTCACCAGTCACCATGGAGGACCCTGAGCTTCACTTCCTCATCATTGGCCTCTCGCCTCTAGGTGTCCCTTGACGGCTCGCCCTTGTCCATCTTGTCGCCCACCACGCCCCCAGCACGTGGACAGCGCCTGACACACAGCGGGAGCTCAGTAAACACGGGCTGGGGGAGTAAACCCTCTGAAGGCTGACTGGAGGCTATGAACTCAAGCAGCCAGAGGACAGCCACATACTCTGTCTAAATCTGGCTTGGAATTTTTGACACTGATTATCATCATCATTATTATTATAAGATTGGCAGAGCAGAGCCCAGAGCTATGAACTTGAGCAAATCTGTTTTCTCCTACCCAGGCTCTTCCTAGGAAGGGTACTGGGGCCAGCTGCTGTCCCAGAATAGGGGGCCACACAGCCTGACATCGGCAGGATCCTGACAGCCCCCCTCAGGTTTCACATGTATAAAGGTCATGGAGACAGGGAGACCCTCAGCCTTGTGCAGGCACCTAAGACTTTACGTCCTTAGCTACGGAGCACCCGGCTGCAGTTTCCTCACCAGGAAAATGAACTCGAACACCTGGAAGGTCCACGCCTGGCAGGAGATTCACGAAGCAGCAATGTCCTTTTATAAGAGGAATGGCTTGAAACAAAACTCTCTGGGAGGATGGGTCTTCTCCCAGCAATGCCGTGTTTACTTCCTAAGAGTTATTAATTAATAATCTGCTACTCTCACTCCTACACTTGGTATTTTTTCAATCCCACAAGAGAAAAATAATTAACAGAAAACTTATTTTTCTTGGTCATTAGCGCTGTTAACATCAACAGTCAGTTTATTAAGAATTCCACGTAGGTACTGAGTACCCGGCACAGGCCAGGGGGAGCACACACTTTCACATCTACTTCTTTCTGAAGCCCCCAGTAAATTCTGGGAAAGGAATAGAGGCACAAGGGCACACAGATACACAGGAAAGGAGAAGAGTCAAGAAGAGATGGTAGCAAACTTCCAGAGTCTGGAGGGCTCATGGGCAAGAAGCTGAGAGGTGACAGAGAGCAGGGAGAAAGGTGCTGCCTGGCCAGTTTCGGAGCAGGGGTCAGAAGCAAGTCCACTCATGCCCCCAAAGTCTTAGGAAGCAGTGGTCCAAGGAAGTCTGAGGGTAGGAGAGCACTGGGGCTGAAAACAGGACTATGCAAAAGTCTACAAAGGAGTTTTATCCCCAGATCCTCTTCCCAACCCCTGTATGAAACCAGAAGGTCAAACAGATGTCTGGACTTGGGAGACCATCCAGAGCAAGGTGTCACACTAAAAATAGAGATATCAAAGAAAATTCTACCCATTAAATGGCTGGGTTGCACAGCCTCCTTCTCCTTGAGACATAGCGGCCAGTCTTCTGTTGCCAGGCAGGAGACAGGAAGATTCCCAAGAAACGAGCCCATACTGAACTAACTGCAGATACTGACAGCTGGAAGTTCCCCCAAGGAGGCGCCTGAGTGGTCCCCAGGCCCTTCGCTTGCACAGAGACCCAAAACCCAGCAAATCCCACCTACACAAACATAGCTCTTCAGGGCCTCACTCATAAATACATTAAAGGACATAAAAGGGTTACCAGGCATTTAAGGAAAGCCTCCAAAATGCTAGAGACGAAAACCCAACCCAAAGAGACTAGTAAGAGCCCCATACTGGGTGTAGAGATTACTGAAAAATAAATAAATGAACTTAAAGAACACTCAAAGTAACCAGTAAGAAGCAGATAATGCAGAGGACAGAACAACAAAAAGACCTATACCACCCTGGGTGAAAACAATGCTAACCTTTTAAAGACCATCAACATTTTTCAGTCCCTCCTATTTACAGAAAAAGAACAAAAAAAAAAAAAGGAACTAGAACATCCTTAGTGAAAAGAATATAAACTATCTAGCAAAAGCAGGTTGTTAAAAAACAAATACTAGTATTTAGAAAGGAAAGAATTCTTGAAAATTATGAATATGATGACAGACAAAGCAAGAGAAAGTTGGAAATTAAAGCTGAATTTCTCTAGAAATTTTAAAAAAAAGGATCAGGAGTTAATGGCATTAACCTTCTTAAGGCCAACACTGGAAGCTGGCAATCAGCAAACATTTTTGGGATCCTGAACATGATTTTTATACCCAGTACAACTATCAGTTTAGTGAAAGGGCTGAATGGAACATGTTCAGATATGTAACCTTCTCAGAAAAGTTATCACCCACATGCTCCTTTCTCAGAAACCAGCCTGAGGATGTATTCCACCGCAACCAGGAGGTAAAACAAGAATGAAGACGCTAGAGATCCAGGAAACAGGAGATCCACCCAGAAGAGAACACAGGGAATTCCCCAGATGATGGTGAAGAAAGGGCCTTCCTGGGATAAAAGTCAGGCAGCAGCTCTGGAGGCCAGTCAGTCCACAGAGTAACAAGAGAACAGGGTGCTCTCTAGGAGGGACCTTCCTGAGAAAATACATAAGAATCATAGTATACCAAATGTGTAAATGCTCTTACACGTCTGTCAGAGTCTGGGGCTGAATTAATGAAAGATATGTAAGAAAGTAAGCAGTGGAGAGGTGCAGGATTAAGTATAAAAAGGAAATAAAATCACAGAACAGACAATACCTTGCTGTGAACAATATTTAAGTCTCCATCAAGCAAAAGGATACTGACATAGCCAAAAATCATGACATAACACTCTGAGGGGGAGGGGAAGGAGACTGTGTTTCAGACAAGGGTGGAGAGAAAGGTTGCTGGAGCCACTTCCTTACCTTCCTTAGAAGGAAATCAACAGATAAGATCTAGAAGTGAAAGAAAAGGTAATATAAGCACACAACTGAGAAATATAGATGTTAATACGAGAAGACAGAAAGTGCTAAAATGCTTCCTCCCAGAAATGGAAGCACAGGGCCAGGAGGGTCTGCTGGTTTTCACTATGAGCCTGTTAGAACTATCTGGCATTTTATACGACGCACATGAAATGCTTTGGTAGAAGGTAAAATGAAAAATGCTGCAAAACACATCACACATGAAAAGATGGCTCTGCATCACTCAACACCAGGAAAACGCAAGTCAAAACCACAACGAGATGCCACCTCACACCTGTCAGAACAGCTAAACTCAACAATACCCAAGAAAAAAGACGTGTTGGCGAGGACGTGGAGAAAAAGGAACCCTCATGCACGGTGGGTGGGAATGCACACTGGTGCAGCGACTGTGGAAAACAGCACGGAGGTGCCTCAGGAAGTTAAATAGAGCTTCCCTAGGACCCAGCAACTGCAATACTCGGTTTTTACCCAAAGAACACCAAAACACGAATCCAGAGGGACACGTGCACCCCGATGCCTACAGCAGCACTACTTACAATAGTCAAATTGTGAATGTAGCCCAAGCGTTCACCAACAGAGGAGCGGATAAAGAAAATGTGGTGTATGCATATGCGGGAACGTTACTCAGCCACAAAAAAGTGTGAAATCTTGCCACTTGCAGTGACAAAGATGGAGCTAGAGAATATTGTGCTCGACAACGTATTTCAGGGGAAGACGAATACCATATCATGTCACTCATATGTGGAACTTAAGAAACAATGAACAACAGGGGTAAAAAAGAGAGAGGAAAAACCAAGAAACAGATTCTTAACTACAGAGAACACAAAGGCGGTTCTCAAGGGGCAGGAGGCGGGGGGCATGGGGATGAAGACGCACACTTGTGATGAGTGCCGGGCGATGAATGGGAGTGCTGAGTCTCCGTATTAACAGCAGACGCTAACGTAACACTGCATGTTGGCTAGCTGGACTTTCAATAAAAAACTTTTTAAAAAATGCAAAACCAAATCCAACAACAAAACCTAGAACTTCCCTTCAAATTGCTTTCAATCCAGTATGGACAGACTATGGCAAGAGAGGCATCAAAATGCTTTGGGGGACAGGGCTGGTGGAGCAGGCATCCCAGGGTGGGGGAGAGGGAGCAGCTGAGTTTGTACAAATCAGACTCATCCTCAGAGTCTGAGACTGAAGGAAACAAGGGAGAAAATGCCCAAAGCACCAGCCGTGAGCTCTCAGCGAGTGGAGAGATACCCTTGGGTGGTTTTACCATTACGAACGGGAAACACTTCCTGTGCTTTGGAGCTGCACTGAGGTCGGGCACTGCGACTGCAAGGCTGGGGTCAAGATAGAACAATGGGTCTTGGCTTGACTTTCAAAAGCCTCCTGCCTGCCGTACACATTCTCGTAATGTTTTTGAAGTAGCATAAAGGTCCGTTCTTCGAAAAGTCTGTAGCACTTATGTGTTTCTCGACATTTTTACTCTTTTTTTTCTTTTAGTGGTCAAGCATTGCTAAGAAAACAAAGAGAAGTTCTACTTGGACAAGGGAAAGCCTCCACTCTCAGTGCAGATTCGGTGGCGGGGGGATCTGTTTCTGGCAGGGCACATCTCCCCCCAATCACAGGACCCTGGCAACTTCCCAGACAGTGTCTGTCTTCCTGATGCGCTAATAACGAGATGCTCACGACAGATAATGCCAGAACAGCTCCTGTGACTGCTGAGCAGAAAACACCTCTATTTCACAGCTTTAAGAATGACCACCATCTCTAGTCCCTCTTCCAGAACCCCCTGGGGTCTGGAACACTGAAATGTGCCTCACTTATGGCCTCTGTGATAAGGACCCCTGGGCAGCAAGACGACAGGCTCATTAGACTAACGCCATCAGGACGTCGCTAGCAGAGGTCAGGAACGAGAGCCTGATCAGTTGGCAATAAAGTGTTATCACCCCCGCCCCCCGCCCAATCCATTTCTATATCCTCTGCGGCAAGTGCTCTTCCCAGGACCAAAATACTGTACATTCCTATTTCCACATTCGTAAATGTACCCCTTTACAATTGCATTTCTGCTGTTTCAGCCCTGGCCCTTTCCGTGGTTAAGACTCCCCTTCCTTTGAACGTCCTTCATTCCTGATCATCACGTGTGTGGTCAAACCACCTTTACACGAACAAGCGGCTCAACCTCATGCAAAGAAATGGGGACTGAAGCCAAGAAACCGTGTGCCCTTTCCTGATGAGCAAAGAAAGGCAAAAATCTGACATGGCAACGTGCTAGCAGTGGGCGGGGGACGGGCAGACGGTGCTGGAACAGAAGCTGGCATGTCCTCCACGAAACCCGGTGGGGAAGTCACGGGATCAAATTTTAAATGCAGGCACCCCAAGGAACTGTGCCCCATTATTCCCGCTCGTGGGCAGGGGTCCCGCTGTAGCTGTGTTTGTAGCAGCCAAGACTAGCAACAGGAGACGTGCACCTCTGTGGAGGACTGGTTCAGTCAATTATGGGCACATCACAGAGAAAAACGACAGAGCCATCAAGAAAATGTGTGTGGACAGGAAATGATCTCCAACATGTGACAAAGTCAAAAAACAGTCATGACAGGGCAGTCTCCGTGTGCTGCCCTCTGTGTGTAAGGAAGGGGACACGGGCTGGTGTGTGCTCAGACACATGTGCGGAGAGGATCTCCGGAAAGAGGCAAACGGGAAATGGGACATTCAGGAGTTTCTGGAGAAGAGCAGTGGGTGTGTGGGCTGGTTGGTGGCAGGGGCAGGGGAGCCGGTGGATCTTCATGCTGTCTCTTGGACCGGTGTTAAGTCTTAACGTTTGCGTGTCGCTTCTTCAAAAGAAATGGAAATGTTGTCACTCACGCTTCACCCGGATAACACCATATGATGGAGAGCTGCCCACCACCGCTTAAAGCCAGAGGCTGCCCCACCTTGCAGACTTGCTAGCAACATCCACCAGCCAGGGCTCTGTCAGTCCATGACGAATCCTCCCCACCCACCCCCAACAGGCAGGAAGGACGAGAATACGTGCCTGGCTCCCACACTGGGCAAAAGTTTCCTCATCAGTAAAATGAGGAAGTTCCCTTCGGTCTGTTTCCGTCACACGAGATATCTAAGATTTTTCATTTTAAACCGATTTTATGTTCCTAAGACTCAGTGGCAGAGCAAGGCGATGGGCTCTGGTGTTTTCTCTAAAGCATATCCAAATGCTCTTAAGCCATCTCTTCGAAATAATTTTACACCGAAGCATCCTTTAAACATATTCAGAGCACAGAATTTATTGACCAGAATGCGGAGACAGCTAGTACAAAAGTTTACGCCTTCGCAGGGCGGGCTTCATCAGGCCGACACGGCAGAACATGTGAGAACACGCTCTGAACAGCTCTTTCGATCTGGACACTGCAGAAATACATCTCCTTCCCTCTGGGAAATGGAAAGTCAGCCATAAAACCATGAATTTATTACGTATCAGATAACCAGAATGGATGATGGTAGAGTCCTTTCCTGCACCAACTTTTTAAATGAATTCTCAGTCAAAACAGGAAATACAACTCAAAATACAGAAAAGAAAAATTATGGAAACAATAGCATTGTAAGACAGCTCTTAAAAGACGCGATCCCCCAAAATGTTAATGTACATTGAAGTCAGAATGAAAACACACACTATAAACTGCAGAGATTTTTTTTTTTTCCCCGACACAGGAAGAAAGCTGTAAAGCAGAGGGGACAGCGTGCGCCACTGAAATGACTTCTTTTCTCACAAAGGAGAGAGGTGGTAAAGGGGTCATTTAAATAGATCATTCTAAGTTTCTTAGAGAAGTTCCCAACGGCAGCAGTTTATAAATTCTTTAAAAAGTAAGCAGCAGACATGAGAACCCAATGTACTTTGCAGTCGGCTCTCTACACGTAAGCTTGGAGCACTTTACTGAGGGTGCTTACGAATGAAACGCACAAAAACAGATCACTCCTGTTGATTAATTCCTCAGCGTCTCCTCCAGTATCTAACATACCGAAGGTAAACCGATAAAATGTTTGCTAAACACAGGAACGTTGAAGGCAAGCGGTTCTTGCACTCATGGTCTCGGGATTACAGACAATAAATTCTGACCTCTGAATCCAACTACAAGAGTCAAGGGAAAAGCCTCGTTTTAAAAGAATGCCGCAGTGGAAGGTCACAGCTGAATGTAGTTGACTTCGTAAGTACAAAAGAAAGACGGTAATGCAGGTGTCCAGTTCACAGAAACAACCAGACCTCTTCGTATCACACGGAAAGCCACTGAGTTGACATGAGAAGCAAGCATGCTAGTTTATTAGTGTTTTAAGTCACAAAAAGCTATGCATCCTTGCGAGCACTAAGCCTTAAGGAAACTGATCTGACAGATCATCAGATCTGTCTACCCTATTTGGCATGGACTGAAGGGAAACAAGAAGTAGATGGGATCCACTGGGGCCGGCTGCGGCGCTGGGCAGGAGGGACATGGACACTCCGGGGCCCAGCGGGACGCAGTGGGCACACGGTGGTCCCGCACCCACGTCCGTTAGCCGAATGATTAAATAGACATCAACCCTGTGGTCTAATGAAGTAATTCTAATAGGGCGTTGTCACAGGATCAGTGTTTCCTGGTTTAAAAATGAACATTAGCATTTATCTAGCGGCAGAAAACTATTACCCCATGGTCCTGTTTTATGCAACTGGCATCTTTTAATCAAAGCAATCCATATTGTGGCAACATTCCAAAGTATCGCAACTGTGAATATCCACGGCAAGTCGGGTAACAGCTATGCTCTTGTTGCTAGCTTTTCCTCCTCTTCTACCGAGTCAATGCAGATATTTTCTAATGAATTAATTCCATTAGGAAAAAAATCTCAAGTAATTATCTTACCCAAGACAACCTCTCATCTACCTCTGCGGGTTTCACTTGCAACTATTATACACAACCATTCGTGTGTGTTCATGTCTTCTACATTTTCCAAAATACCCCTGTAATGAAAAGTAGTAAGACGAAAACTTCTCGGTGGCCTAGATGACGTCACTAACACCCCGCAGAGGGAGGTCTGGATCCCGCTGCAGGGGTCGGTGCGGGGGGGGGGGGGCTCTCGTGCACCCAAACTGACATTCTAGGGAGGTTGAGCCTGTGGACTGTGCGTGTGGCAGACGGGACTCAGCTACTGGAGTGAGAGGGTTGGAAGTCTTGCTGGAGGCCCATTTTTCACGGCCTCCCGAGCCCGCCTCTGGGCCCTGGGACTTGCTTCCTCCCAGGCTCTCCCAGAGAAAGGCAGCGCTAACTCGGGGAGAGGTCCGCACCCAGAAGCTTGGCTGTTCTGAAACCCCGCAGGCCACTGCTGTGACGCCAACCTCAATGGACTGCCCTCGCTTCACACTGAATTTACGAGCTATGCCAAGCCCCGCAGAGAGCAGCCTCGTGCCCCGCTCGCCGAGACGGACTGGGCATCTCCTTCCCCCCAATTCACCCCCCACGAGCATCAGGCAGAGCTCTTCAGGCAACGAGAAAATGGAAAGCAGACCTGTCCCTCCCTGTCTGAGCGTGTTTGGTTTCAAAAAGAAAAAAAAAGCATCTCAGTGTCCGGCTTCTGTCCACTGGATCTTCAGGGCAACTGCGTGAGGTAGGAAGACAGACACGTGAGGGCACAAGCGGTGGGAGCGCCCGAGCCCGCGAGCTCACTCAGCAGAGCCTCCGCACGGCCCGTCTGTGTGGGACCACGGGCCAGACCCCGCCGTGGCCATGCCGGCCTCCCCGTGGGCTCCCTGAGACCCAATTCGTTCCTAATGAGAGGCTCTGAGAAGTTGCTCAGTGTAGCCTCTTGGAGACTTCATTTCCTCCCTTTCGAAACAAAGCCCTCATCCTGCAGCCCCGCCCTCCCATCGCAGCTGTTTGAGCAAACGTTCTGGAACGTTCTGGAAGGGCTCTGCACAAGGCCGAGGCAGCACTGGAACAGCAGCTACTTTCCCCGAGAGGTTCCTATCAACGCAGTTCCACCGGAGGAAGGTTAAAAAAGGAAACGAGCCGTCCACAAAGCCAGTCGGGCCACGGACACCCCGAGGGGCCCCTCTCGACGTGTGGCACCTGTGGTGACCACAGGCCCTAGCAGATCTGTGCGTGGGAACCGGAGCCACCCCCCGTCTGTGCGTCAGGGGACTTTCTCAGGACAGGTCCCGTCCCGGCGACCTCCCACCAGTGCTCGCACCAAGGGCAGGGGAGCCCGCGCTTAACTGCAGGCGGACACCTCGCGGTGGTCACTTCGTAACTCCGGAGCTGGACCTCGTTCTGCTCCTCCTCTAGCCAGACGGATCGCGGACAGGGACAGGGGAGGCCGCCCTGGACCCCCGAGCCCGCGAGATGCCCTCAGGGAGCGGCCACCGCCAGCAGAGGGCGCAGCGGCCTCGTCACCTGAGGCAGGCTCCCAGGGCGGGGGGGACTGGCAGATCCACGCTCAAGGGGACAGGGACGCCTGGGCCCCATCTCACTCCCTGTTTTTGCCTTTCAAACCAAGAATTCCACAAACCGTAACCAGAAACTTGTGAATGGTCCAGTTTAGAGGAGGGACTGAAAATGACAAACGGTATTGTGTTTTGGCATGGATTTCTGAGTTTGCAAATATAAAGATTTGTGTGTGCAAAAAATAGAGGCACCATTTGAAAAATGTTAAGCTACTTACATATGATACATATGCTACACACACACACACACACACACACAGTTTGTTTTCAAATTAATTTGAAAGGCTATTTAGCTCTGAGCTATCACTGCATTCAGTTGTATCTGACCCAGCAGAGCCTGCAAGACGGCACTGATATCAGTGGATAGCAGTTCTGTTCCTGGGATTTGTTCGAAAGCGTTTAGGTTTTCACGGATCACTGGCGGTTCCTCATTTTTCCCACTTCTGTGTTATGTAGGTATAAGCCGTCTCTCTAGGCATAAACTGTCCACTGCTAAAAATCAATTTTGATTTTATCAGTATTTATTACTGCTGGTGCAGGCAATTTAGAAGACGAGAGAAGGAAAACATGCAAACTAGAAGGATAAAAAATAATAAAGCCGGGTCCTCATACCTACAAATAATACATCCTGCTGCCTTTAAGAAGTAGTTTGTATTTTAAGAAGTACTTTGTATTTTAATAAGAATTTGTACTTTAAGAAGCATTCTGTATTGTGCGGAGGGAGCTTAAATTATCAATTAAAAAATTCAATCCATAAAAATTTACAGGACCCTGTTATTGCTTACGCCTCCTTATGTATTTGTGGGCTCGGTGGCAGATTTCTGAAACAAAGGCACCGCTCTCCGAGCTGCTGTCAAGGGGTGCCCGAGCGGCAGGCAGGAGGCGGGAGGGCTCACTTAGTCAGCCCTGCTCAGGCTGGGCCAGTTTGTTCTGATTCTTTGACTCGTTTCCTCCTCGGCCAGGCCAGGCCATGGGAGGGACCGTGCATCTACCTCTCTGCCTGACTCTCATGCTTCCTTTCCTGTCATTCCAAGAAAGACACTCAAAAGGTGCATCCCTGCCCACGTTTGAGATTTTGAGTGTTTGTGGCTCTTCAAACGGTCCCTGACCCTTAGCCGTGCTGTGCCGCACGCTCCCTCTCCCGGCTCGCTCTTTACTGCCTGGATGATTTACATAATATCCAATCTTCCCGGCACTGCCTTCCTTCTCTCCCTGGGGAGCTCCCTTCTTCTGCTCAGTCAAAAAGCCCTGTAAACTAACCTGCGTTCGCTGAATCTCAACCTCTAAAGGAGCGAGAGATCTTACAGGATGATTAGTGAGAAAGAAGGCAACGGTGGGTTTTAAATTCTCATTTTCAGCTACAAACAAAAGGTCCACATCTTCTGAGAAGCTGAATGCCGTCTCCTGCATATACACAAAACACAAAGTACCTTGCCAGGTTCGAGAACAGAACAGATATCCGAGGCGCCGTCTTTAAGAACTCGGTCGCCCCAGTGCAAGCGCAGGCAAGCTCGGGCGTCCTGCGCCAAATGCCACCAGCTGTTCCTGCGCATCGGGTTTTATGGGAACACACAGCCACACCCCTTGAGAAAATGCCTGGGGAGTCCTGCTCCAGAGAAACGGGACCGTGCCGCACTCCGAGGAACAGTCCGAGACCTACCCAACCCTGGTCCTTTCGAGGCTGTGAGAGGCTGGAAGCTACCAGGACCGGTTCGCTGCAGCTCCCACACCTGGGAAGACCGCAGTCCACTCACAGAAAATCAATGCCAGAAGGCACCATCTTTCCACCCCGTTCCGTAAGTCCCTGGATCCACGAGGACAAGAGAATACCGGAGCCTAACTTCTACTGGGCCGCCCACCCCATGCACGCACTCAACGCCGTCCGAGCACCAGGTGTGTGGCTGCGAACTAGGTCCGCTCCACGTCCCGGAACCGCGAGCACTCGGGACCCAGGAACCGCACACGAAGACAGAAGCTACTTACTTGGACGCAGATGCCCAGCTCCCAGGCTCTAGGTCCCTGACCAGATCCTCAGGGCCAGAACCAAGGCCCTCCCGCCCCAGCCAAGCTCAGGAGGAATGAGTCAAGCGGACGACTTCTAAGAACTGTCTTCCTTTTGATGGCTCTGTCTTTTCAAACCCACCTGCTCCCCGCAGCCACGCTCAGCACACTTGTCCCTCGTCTCTTCTGCTCGGTTTCTTGACCCAGAGAAGAGAGTTCTTTCTACCCAGGGGCAAAGCAATGGAAGGGCAAGGGTGACCAGCTGCTTAAGATTTTCAGCAGTTTTATTTTTATGCTCTCCGTTGAAGCCAACCACACACACACACACACACACACACACACACACGATTATATATATTCCATCATTAAACATACAGATTGCTCACTGATAGGGCTCATTTTAGAACCAACCTTTCAGTGACAAAACAATAACAAAGATCATAAGAATAATAATCCCCCCCATAGCAAGTGTGACAAAATGACAAAAGAACTCTTAGTTCTGGGGCTTTATTTTTTTTTTTTCCTTTTTAAGATGCTACATAGTCAAACAGAATTGGATTGGTCTTTTATGGCATAAAATTAATTTACAGTCAAACTCTCAATCACTACTTGACGATTACCTGAAGAGACTCTCACCCCTCTCCCCGCCCCCACCCCACTGGTTCCCTGTCTGCGGCCGCCCCTGCCGCCCCACTCCTAGCGAGGGCCACACGGGAGAGGTCAGTACCAGACGAGGGGCACGTGTGCTGGAGGGAGCACAGGAAGCGGAGGGGCAATGAGGAACAACACAGAAGCCCGGCCAGTCTTCTCCACTCGAAGGGGAACAGAGCTGACTGCTGCCACTAAGAACCTCCCCTCTCGGACGGCTGTCCTCTATTCACACAGACAAACCTTCCTGGCAGCTCTTCTCCCACAGTCAGACAAACCACCCCTCCACATGTACGCAGGGCCCGGAGAACCTCCCGAGAGGAGCCCACAGCTCTCCAGCCGCAATGCCAGCAGCTCCCACCGGCACCAAGGGGCACAGGTGATGTGTAGCCCACAGCAGTAATTATAATCTTGTGGCAATAAGGAAACATGAGATGAGATACATGAAATAAGTTAAATATGCATTAAACATCTCTGAATAACAAGTGAATCTCGCTACATGAACCCACAGTAATTTAGCTTGGTCCCTTTAAGAGAACAAAGCATTGACTTTGATTTCCAAAGTGTTGGGCTAGTCGGTCAGCATCCGCCTCCCACTCCCGACGGGCATATCCAACGCTGCCACAGCACAACGCCATTGGCTTCTGACCCCGTTCATCAGTCCCAGGGAACCACGGCCAGGGGCAGAGCAGAGCAGGACATGGAGCAGCAGCCCAGCCCAGGGGTGAGTGAGCAGGGGCGGGGGTTGCTACGTGGAGGGGACGGCCCTCCCACCGCACTGGGCTCCCGCTCCCCAAGGGCCAGCACCAACAGGCAGGAAGAGTGTCTTGTTCTGAGAGAGGTAATCAACCCAGCCACAGGTACCAAGGCTACAAATGTTTAAAGTGACACTTACGACATGCCATTACGATTTAATCACGGTTTCCCTCGTCATTAATAAAGACCAGTCTTTCCCCCATCATTTACTATACATTTTTCACTTTCTAAAAGATTGTTACATTATAATTGTGTGTGTGTGTGTATGTGCACGCGTGCGCACGCGCAGGGAGGGGGTAATTTAAAGGCAAGACCTGTGAGATGTCATCACACATTAACTTCTTTTTACACATGGTTATGATCAATTCAAAGCCCACGGTATGGCGGGCCATCAATCCAGTAAAGCCACCCTCCGCCGGCCGCCTCTACAAGGCGATCTTCCCTATGATGACGCCAACGATGAAGAACAACACCACGAGCGCCAGGAGCCGGGCACTGGGGCCCTCCTCCTTCCCAGCCGCAGCGAACGCAGGAACGGGGCTGTTGCTCTGCACGGTCTTCCGCATCCGAAGTCCATCTTCTTCCTACGGGAGCAAATGCACATTTCAAAGACAACCCAACAGACCAGGAGCAGCAGTCAAGCGTCCAGCTTCGCAGGGTGCGCTTGTAAGCAGACCTGAACCTCATGGTGTGGGCCGGCCTCCTCAGTTTTCAAAGGGAGAAGTGAATCCCACGGAGAAGGCACTGGCGTGAGGCCACTGAGAAAACATTACCAGAAGCCCCTCTTCCCTGCCACCCACCCACACGACACGGCCAGGCACCTTTTTACACCAGGCATCTGAACAGGCTCGCCCTGGCTCCCCATCGCTTTCCCCTTGAGAGGGTCAGCCAGGTCCTTGGCACCCTGGGACCACCCACACCGCCCTGGCCACGCCTCCCAGCCCCTCTCCTACATCACTCCAACCCTCTGTCTTCCTTTCCTCTACTGAGCAGGCCTCCCTAACCAAACCAAAGGTTTTCAAATGACAGGTACTTCCCAAAGCACAAACATAAAGATCACAAGAAGCTACAAAATGGGAGGCCCAGAAGCTTTCAAACGCAGAGCTCTGTATCGGTGAGTTACGTGCAGACTGCTGTGCAGAAGACATGGTAAGTGGAATATTAAAATGTGACCGAAGCTGATCTATGCATCTCGGACATTGCCTACTTAATGCACGGAATAGGGGCCTTTTCCTCCTTTACTGCTCCCAAGGCCAAGTCCACACTCCTCAACATGGCGCGCAGCAAGGCCTCCCTTCTCGGGCTCAGGGGCTAACTACCTCATCTACTCGTCCCCACACTTGTCAGTCCTGCAAACAACAGGCAGCCAGCCAGCCCGTTGAGCTGAGTCTCCATGGCACTTGTGGCCGTCTCTGTGGGGCCACTCATTACTTGGGTCATCAGTATTTGCGTCCCCAGTGACCCTAGTCAGCAAAGAGCTCCTCAGCGGCAGGGACAGCTCGTGTTCGCGCCCACAGCACCGGGAACATGGGAGGGCCTTGGGAAATGTGTTGGCCAAATGAAAGAATGAAACAACACGAAACAAGAAATCAGTGTTTGGCAGGATAAAGAATCTTCTATTGTCAAGACTAGTCTGATAATATTTTAAAGATATTCTGCTCATGGGGCATGGCCAATATCGCTGCATAGTGATAAACGACCGATGTTATTCGATTAACTTCCCCCAAAAAAAATGGGCAGAGCAAAATACAGCATTTATTTTATTGGGTTTATATAGAAGCTATTTCTACCTATTTATCACTTTAAACAGCACAGGACTCTGTTTCTGAAGAGAAATACACTCAAGGAGAAGCTTTAGGCATATCTTGGATTTTTAGCCAAAAAGTAAAGTGTCAGCTTCATAATTTACTCCATACTAAAAGAAGTTACTGAAGGAGGCAAATTAAGATTACTGCAAAGAAAGAAAATGATGCCATTCTCCAGGCACTGTTGATTTTCCTGTATTGACGGCACTGTCAGAATACAAGAAGAAGTCACCTGAATGGGATGGATTATTACGTGTGTCTGCTGCTTTGGTGGTTAAAGAGCAAAAGCCTAGGGCATGGGTGAGTGGCATGATCGAGAAGAAGGGACCAGACCAGCCTCAGAGTTAAGCGGCAACAGAAGTTCCTATGACTAGATGTTCGGAAACATTCTCTTCAAGACCTTGTCAGAAACAGACATACTTTTAAAGCTGAAAGGGGCCTTCAACATGTTTTGCGAGCAGAGGCCGGGAGATGCTGTGACCACCACAGACTCAAAGCCAGTCAAGTGTGGGCAGTCACCGGCACAACATCTCAGGCCGCCAAGGCCAAATGAAGTGCAGCCCGCTTGCCTTCACCGCCCAGTGCGACCTGACCTTCTAACACCAACGCCAGCTACCTCGTCAACAGCCACAAGCTGGAGACTCGCATTTCTCCTTCTATAATCTCCACCTGTCGACTGCACCGACTCCCCATCTCCAGTCTCATCATCATGTGTCCAGTCTGAGGAGACCCTACTGCCCAGACCCACCTAGAATCTTCAAAGACCAGAATTATGCCCGTGTTAAAGGAGTACAGGTCGGTGTTTACCTATTTCCTCTACTGAGGAAAGATTCTCACCCACCCGGGATGGAGCAGGGTTTGACACTGTGAATTCAAGGTAACCACTGCTCTTTTGTGTTTAATCTCAGAGTTTGTCTTCAGTTTATACTCATGGGAGGGCAAGAGGGGCTTTGTTTCCTTACAAGAGGACGAGAGCCTGCACACTGCGGAGGAGAACAGGACGGATGTGGACTCTGAGACACAAAGCCTGGGTTCAGGTCCCACGGCAAGTGTGACCTGCCAGTCACTTAACCTCCCTGTTCCTCAGTGTCTTCATCTGTAAGCTGGGGATGGTAAAAACCCTACCTCACAGAAGGGTTTAGAAGATTAAATGAATTATAACATGTCAAGTACCAGCGAACAAGAATTTGAATAGTTGAGAAACTTGGGGGACACGCATCAGAGCTCTTTCAGAACTTGATGAAAGCCACAGAAATTTCTCTCTAGGGAAAGAATATGTAAATACAAAACAATTCAAAAAACCAGGGATGGGTCAACTTCCCGACACAAGATCACAGCGGAATAGCCCTTGTTTTCGGTAGAGGAGCAGGAAATGAAACGCCACCGCGGGCGCCTGGCTGGCCCGGTCTGTACAGCATGTGACTCTTGCTGTTGGGCTTGTGAGTTCAAGCCCCGTGCTCGGCGTGGAGGTTACTTGAAAGAATAAAATCTTAAAGGAAAGAAAAGACGCCATTACCTTGAACTGCTTGTTCTCGTCCCGGAGCCTCTGCACCTCCCCCTGCAGCCTCTTACACTCCTCCAGCACCTTCTTCACTTCGCTGTCGTCCAAAGAAGAGCTCAGAGCTTTAGACACCGCTGGTGTTTCTGTCTTTGATGCAGTTGTGGGTAAAATTTTATTTATTTCTACATCATGCTGTTCAGAAATAAATGAAAGCCCAAGTGTCACCAACTATGTAATAAAGGACTTTTTTATGCAAAGTAAAGTAGTTCTCAGCAAACACCACACGTGGTAGCGTTTCATCCACACTGTAACATGTCACATTTATTTTAAAAATGGATCACTTTATCTAGTATCTTAATAATCTAGAGCGACTGGGCCCCAGAAGTTATGGATAAGAGCAAATAATGAAGTCCGGCTGAGACTAATACTTCAAAGGAAGAGAAAAAGGGCTGTGCATACCGCACTATCAAATTCCTGCCATGCAAAAATTAGCATATCATAATCGTGCAAGCTCAGGAGTTATTAGCCACAAATTACTGTCACCAGGAAGACCTCAACATCCCCAGGATGGGCCTGGACGGGGGAGGTGGGAAGCCAGGGAGGACATTACACAGAGGGCGATTTATTTCACCAAGTCAGAACTTGGAGCTGGGCTGAAGGTGAAACTAGCTCCTTGTCTGCAATATTTCAATTGAGGGGAGCCGCACATCCCCCCACTTCGCTTCCAAGACAGTTATGACCGTCTCTGGAGAGTGAGCGAGGAGGAGCCGGTACCCGGGAGGGCACGGGGGTGGTCAGGTGTGCTGGGGATCACTGGCCTGGGGGTTCCACGCCGCTCACAGAAAACGACCGGCTCTCCCTATCGTACTCTTGGGCTTGACCCTTCCTCTTCCAGATGAGAAGACGGGAGCCCCGCAAAGGGCGAGGCCCCCATCTACAGAGCTGGTACCGCAAAGAGCCAGGAACAGAGCACAGGTCTCACAGGTTCCCAAAATGATCTTCCCGGGACAAAATATGCAATGGGTAGAGACAAAATCGACAACAAAAAACTCCCATTACCCATTCAAAGAGGCGGGATCAGGACGGCGGTCAGTGGCCGAGCAGGAAGGAAACACTGAGTAGCAGAGGCCCACGCCAGCGGTGAGCCTGCAGACCGCTACGGACCAAGCTCACAGAATGTGAGCTTCTCGACTCCCCAACTCCTGCGACTAATGGCCGGGGTAGTGAGATTTTCTGTAGGGTGGTTTTTGAAACAATTTAAGCTCCTCTGACTAGGCTGAAGGAAGGTCCAAATCTGCATTTCAGACACAGTCTGCTCTCTCAACAGGGCATGAGCAAGGGCCACGAGAGGTCTGCCCCATGGCTTCACAGAGAAAAACGAGCGGATAGCTCGGGGGCAGCTAGTTCTTGCCATCGCCCCCTCCCGCAGCATGGGGGTGGGGGGGGCCTCCCAGCGGGAGGCGGTTCTGCCCCCACCAGTGCATCCCGGGCAACGTCTGGGGACAGTTTTGGTTGTCACGCAAGATGAGTGAAGACCGGTTATCCGGTGAGGAGAGGCCAGGGTTGCTGCTCAACATCCCACATGGCCCGAGACGGCCCCAGTGTTAACAGTGCTGAGGTTGAGAAACCCTAAATCTAAAAGCAGGTTTAACGAAAGAGGCAGGAGGGTTAAGGGGGTGGCGAGGTGGCGTTCAGGGAAAGAGCAGACAGGAGACCTAGGACAGTAGTCTGTGAAACCAGAGAACCCGAGAGCTTACCACCTGTCCGTCGAGCCCCATGATAAACGGCAAATCACTCCCTGCTGGGGACCTACCCACTCTTTACAGCAAACTATAACTTTGCCAAGTCAGAGAAGCTCTTTAGGATTTATGACATTTCACCAGCCAACAGGTTGCACTTCCCAAGAAAAAAAATTGTTTCAATTAGTTGTCTTTCCACCAGTCTCTCAGAGGCTGATTTCATGAAGGCCCCTTATTTGTTGACTTCAGCTTATTTTTTTCATCAGACATCAGAAGTAGGAAAATAATTTGCCAACTTAAATCTTGGTTTTGCAGGAGATGGTATGCAAATGAGTATCAGCTTGCAACATTCAATTATTGTTAACGATAAACATACTTACTGGTTTATCATTTTCTGCTGGCAATTCAAACACACATCTAAGTTTTGAATCCATAAGGTCTTCCGGTTTTGCCTCCTTCCACTAAAACAATTTAAATTTAATAATCAGGATATTATAAAGCTGCTGGAAGAATAATTTTCTTCCTATAACTGACAATTTCAAAAAAATATTCTTAATGAGAAAGCCCGGGTGTATATCAAATAAAGAACTTACGTCTGCTGAGATTTCAGTATTTTTAACAGGACAAGATTAAATACAGTAGCTTTCCTGAATATTTATTACACTTCACGAACCCCAGCCCTGCTGCTGATTCCTCCAAGCCAACCAGTGCTGCTCCTGTTGCTAGTCTGTGGGAAGCACATGGAACAGAGACAACCACCGCTGAAGGAAGAGGAATTTTCTAAATTATGTCTGAGCGGTCAGAGGTAACTCTGGCTCTCCTTAGGAAAATAAAACTTACTCTGCAGGGGGCACCCCTCTTAGAGTAAGTGTATACCACGGGGGAGTGGTTTGAGAACTTCACTGCCAACTACTAACGGGGCACATTCAGGAGCATGCCGCTGTCTGGGCTGACCCCCAATCCCTCCAGCCTGCTAGTGGGGAGTCCTTCCTGGCTAACTCCAGGCTCCAGGAGCACGTACTCTTGGCTTAATCCTCCTCTGGGCAGTGGAGGGCAGACCAGCACAGCAGGAAGGTTATAGTATGGAAAACAAGAATAAACTCTTCCACCCTTGCCCCAGGACCATGCAGGAGGCAGCTAGCGCAACACAGGTACCAAGAGCCAAAACCAGGAGACCGTGTGTGTGGCGAACAACAGGAACTGCCAAATAAGCCCCAGGAGACCCCTTCAGTGGACTAGCAGGCCACTCCAATGAGACTGAACAGTACATAGGGAAAATGCACAGAATCGTAAGGAAGGAAGCCACAGACTATATTTTAGTCTGTTCTATGGACACACACACACGAGCACACGTGTGCCTGTGTGCTTGTGTCGAAAGGGCAGTAAGCAAGGCTCATCACCAGACCAAAACCACCAGGTGCGACCGCTGGTGAGCAGGACATTCACGTGCTCTCCGAGTATCCCATCACTCCGGAGTGTCACAGATGACCTATTAACCACAAGGGGCAGTTGCGCCTTGATACCAGAAAGTTGGCAGTCACCATCTTAACCAAGTAATCCAACTTAGCATCGTCAATAGAGGGACAACCCAGTACTTAATGCCTTCTGATGAGATGCATACAATGACATTACTTATGGAATGTTCTTGCCAAAAACATTTAACCTCAATTTAATCATGAAGAAATAACCAGACAATCCCAGAACTGGCCTGGACTCAAATATTCAAAGTCATGAAAAACACAAGCCTTGAGGGTATTATACTTCAATAGAGTAACAACTATGGTCATTTTGAAGCAACTAGAAAATGCTACATATAGGTTTCTCTGTTAGATAGTATGACTGGATGAATGTCAACTTTCCCAGGTATGAGGACAGTGCTGGGACGATGTAAGACACTGTCCTTGTGCTGAAGGGAGTAGGAGTGAGTGCCATGAAGTCTGTGTCTTAAGAGTTAAGTGGTCGGGCAAAAACAATTTACGGCAGAAATGAAGCAAATGCGGCGAAGTGCTCAATGGCGAGTCTACGTGAAGGTCACAGACCTGATCACTGTGTAATTTTTTCTGCTTTCTGTGTATCAAAATACCAAAAAATAGTTTAAAATAAAAAAAAATAGCACGAGGCTCTAACGACAATGGTTAGGTCTAGTATAAACAAATTATAGGTCACTTTTAGTTTTATTTTTGCTTATTTGTGTATCTCCAAAATCTCTTCCAATGTACGTTTATATAAAAGATTTTAACTGTTACACAAACTATCATAAAAGGAGAGAAATTCATCTTTATTGGATACAGAGGCCTGGACCACAGCAGCACTCAGATCAGCGGCTCTGGACACTGTGCCAGGTGCTTGACACCCAGAGCACACTAATTCCCACAACAATGTGTGAACCAGGTTTTTAAACCCCTTTTACAGCTGACCCAACCCTACAGAGAGTTAATGAAAACTGCCCAAGGCCACAACATTAGTACAAGGCAGAGCTCAGTCCCACGCCCGAGACGCCAAGCCCGTGCTCTTGTTGCTAAGCCATGCAGCAAAAGCCAAGCAGAACACAATCTTGGATATTCCAAATTTTGTATTTGCCATACATTTCCTTGCTCACACAAATTAACATGAAGGGACACCCATGTTCTGGGAAACAAAAGAGAAAGTAGTAAATGCCTCAATAATCATTCTTATGAAAGGGGAAGGTCCCCTATGGTCACTCATCTCTCTCAAATCTCCAAGTATCCAGCTCGCCCTCATCTCCTGCCCCAAACTTGAACATCCACAAAGATGGTCATTTAATGCTTTTCTAACACTAACAGAAAAGGCTGAGTGGTGACATTGGGATGTGAAGGGAAGCAGTGCATAGAAAGCCCCTCGCATAAAACTTTTGAAAGAGAAAAACCATAGTGCCTCGCGAGCCACGGCTGACTCCCATGTGCAGGTGCTCCCCGGGGGGCCGGTCCCCTAGCTTGGACCGGCAAGCGGCAAAGCGATGTGGGGTGTTGAGGGAGCCCCGCCTTCTTTTTCCTATCTGTACGCTTGAGGGCTGGCCATGCTGTCCTCGCTGGGACTGTGCAAGGTAAGGTTTATCTGTACAGTGTGATTCCCGCAGACACCAGAATGCCAGCTGATTCATTCAAATGTTTAAAAAAAAAAAAAAAAGCTCACTTTAAGGAGAATTTCCATTACAATCTTTTCCCAGTAAAAACAATAATATAATATCATTTATTTTATAAAAACAAAGTTATCTTATTTTTACCAAAATCAAGAGACAGAGTTAAACATGTATTTAAGCAGGGCGGGGGGGGGGGGGGGGGGGGGGGGGGGGGGGGGGAAAGGGAAGGGGAAAAAAAAATCCTGCTTAGCAGAACCAAGTGAAAAGCAAACCCTCAAGCGCTGCAGGACATTGAGCATCCCACTCCCTCACATCCGGGCTCTTGGGGATGGGGGTGGGCGCAGGGAGACATGGTCAAGGCATTCCCTAGACTAAGAAACACCCTTTTCTATGGGAGATGGAAGGGGTTATAAAGGGAAGGAAGGAATCCTGAAACTATTCCAGACACAACCCATCAGAACAAGCAGCTGCTGAAGCGAACTGAGAGGTAGACGTCAGGAAACAGTAGTGTTCTGTTAAGTCACATACAATGTTAAAATCAAAGTTTGAGAAAAACCATAAAGGTAGTCAAAGTACAAACCTCCTTGCAAACACCATTCCCCTTTTAAAACAATTTTGACATATCTTGAAATGCATGCACCCAAAATTCTGTACCTAATCATTTTAATTACTAAAAGAAAGTAAGAAGCATTCAGTACTTACTACTGCTTCCATATCAGAAGTGTCAGTCGGAGCAAACATAGACTGAACCATAAACTTGTGTTTACTTTTCTCATTGGGGTCATAATCGAAAGGCTGTAACATCACTGAGAAAGAAAATATTTCATTAGGTGGGTCAGAGCTTGGTTACCAGCAGCCATTTATGTTAAAACTTGTATCTCGGTTGTACAGCAGTTTACCAGGATTCTCATCTGAGCCTTACAACGACCCGGGTGAGGCCAGCAGGGCAAGGTGCCCGGCATCTTCTCCGCTTTTCAGGTCTCAAACCTGAGATCCTGGGAAGTCGGGGGACTTGCCGCAAGTCAAACAGTAGGTAGTGGCAGAGCTGGGACGTGGGTTTGGAATTCGGGTCTTCTGATTCCTAGCCCCGGGGTCTTTCACCACCGCCCGCCTGACACAGAGGTCGGCCACAGGGCCTACAGACCAGGTAAACCAGGTGTAAACATCACATGCCTTTTTGCTCAAGACAACAGAGCGAAATGATTTCTTAAGTGAACTAGAATAATCCAAGACATGTGATGGTATCATTTTAGTTTTCTTTGTCCATTTCCCTTATCAAAGTATTCTTTACTGCTTCAAATACAATTTCGCCCATGCAATGTTGGGAAATTTTCACAACCAGCACACTCACAGCATAGGAAAAACACCACCAGCGTACACCCCACCTTTCCTCCCCAAGAACCGAGAGGAATGGCACCGAAAAGCTCCCGCAGACAAGTCACGCCCACTGCACTGAGGCGCCTCCCCGCTCCTACTGGCTTCCTTAGAAACCACCACCCTGGGGCACCTGGGTGGCTCAGTGGGTTAAGCCTCTGCCTTCGGCTCAGGTCATGGTCTCAGGGTCCTGGGATCGAGCCCCACATCAGGCTCTCTGCTCAGCAGGGAGCATGCATCCTCCTCACTCTCTCTCTGCCTCACTGCCTACTTGTGGTCTCTGTCTGTCAAATAAATAAATAAAATCTTAAAAAAAAAAAAAAAAGAAACGACCACCCTTGTTAAATGGCGGCTCCTTTAAGATGCGCGACCTGCTGCAAGGCGCAGGCAAAAGCACACATCCGGTTAAGCTCCCTGACACACACCTTCTTCTCACACAGGAAAAGGCTCCTATCACCCCGACCATGAAAAGCGTGAACACGGATTCAGCATCCCCGTGAGCCAGAAACCTGGCCACAGACGGCACGTCTGTTAGGACCACATCTAAACTTGAAGAGGTAGGTACTGCTGTGGAGGTTATTTTAACGCCGGTTTGTTTTCAGGCAAGCAATCCGGAGCACGGGACGGTTAACTAAGTTGCCCCAGCTCACACCACGAAAGGGGCTGCTCACCTGTGGGTGGCCCGCCATGAGGGACTTCCCTGTGCTCTACCAGTCCAAGTGCTGTCCTTCTCCAGCACCTTTCTTTTTTTTTTTTTTTTTTTTTAATCATTTTTTTTTTTTAAAGATTTTATTTATTTATTTGACAGAGAGAAATCACAAGTAGTCGGAGAGGCAGGCAGAGAGAGAGAGAGGAGGAAGCAGGCTCCCCGCCGAGCAGAGAGCCCGATGTGGGACTCGATCCCAGGACCCCGAGATCATGACCCGAGCCGAAGGCAGCGGCTTAACCCACTGAGCCACCCAGGCGCCCCTCTCCAGCACCTTTCGTGCAGGGCACCCAACCAGGGTTCTCTGGCCTCTGAGCCCCATCTCACGGCTTCCCCCAAAGCTTCACCATCAACTACCCGCTGCGGGAGATAAAGGGCACGTGTCCTAAACCTCAGTTTGTCCTGAACGCCAGTTCACAAATGAAGAACCTGAGGCGAAATGAAGTGACGTGACTTGCTCAAGCAGCAAAACTTCAAGAAAGAGCCAAGGGCAGCCCAGCACCCTTCCGCCACACACTGGTCACTCCAATAAGAGACAGAGGCACATTCTGTAAATTCACTTTCCCCATCACATCTTATAAAAGTATACATGACACGGCACAGAATGCGAGTGTCCCCTCGACCCTGGGGACAGAGAAAGTCTACCACAATCCCATACCACAGCGGACTTCGGGGTTTCGGTATACGCAGTCATCCGGGCAGTTCTGCCACCCACACCATCCATGTCATGTGCTCTCAGCTACGGCACTCTACGGGGAGACTCCTTCAGGACAAAAATCAGTATATCTACAAACATTCTTCAATTCGGGCTTTCTACGGGGCACTCGACCTGTCAGTCAGTTGCACATTCAACTCCTGATTCAGCTCAGATCACGATCTCAGGGTCATTAGATCAAGCCCTGCGTCAGGCTCCACACTCACAGCTAAGTGGGCTTCTCCCTCCCTCTGTCCGTCCTCCCATCGGGAGTGAGCTCTCTAAAACAAATAAATCTTTAAAAGAAAAAATTCAGGACTTATACACACAAGACATCAAGTCTAAATAGCAACAGAGATATTCTGAGTACCCCAAATCCTAAGTGAAACCATCAGCAGAGAGAACAAAAGGTCATTTAAAACCCAAGATCACTCCACCTGGAATTTCACTCTTCCAGGTAGAGAAGCACAGCTCCCTCCCAAAAAAGCAGTTCTTGCTGGTGGCTTTGGACCTGGAACACAACTATTGCCCTTTCTGGCACCACCAAGTTAGCAAGAGCTCTCCTGTGGACAGACCTGGGGCATTGTTACACACGTGGGCTCAACACTTAACCCTGGGAACAAATGAGCAGACGAGCAGGTCAGCCCCACAGACTCTTCTCCTGAAAGCTAAACTGCCATCGCGCTTTGTCCACCTCCAGGAATAATGCAACAGGGAAAATACACCTGATAAACTAGAGGGCCAATGCCTTCACATGTGCTGTGATCTTTCTTGGACAGGGACTGACAACCTTTTTTGAAGTTGGGTCACGGTGTTCCAACTACTGTCTGATGAATGTTCCTTTCTTTACAACTTTTCTGTGAGAGAATGAGAGAGCCAGCACGAGTGGATGGCAGGGAGTAAGAGGAGAAGCAGACCCCCGCCGAGCAGGGACACAGACACAGGGCCCCGTCCCAGGACCCCAGACCCGAGCCGAAGGCAGTCCCCAACCAACCATTAATCCTAGATTAATGTTAGTTTTAAAAATTAATGTGAATTAGGTTTTGAGAATTTCAGATTTCACTTGGCTGTGATAAAACCCTGCCCTGGTATTTGTTTAGTACAGGAAAAAAGAGAACTCTGCCTTAGACGACACTCAGACCCCCAGCAGCACACAAGCTCTAGAAGCACAACCGCCTCATCCTTGAGTTTATTTTTCCAGCCGTGAAAGGCCCCCTAGGGTCTGCCACCATGGAGAGCTCTTGGACTGAACCAGCATTATCTGTAAAAAGCACCCAGCGCACAGGAGAGGACAGTAATCAGAAGTCGTCGTTAATTTTCAGAGTGGGCTCTGTAACTCAAACTACATTGGGACACACACAGACAACCAACAGGTCCAGAGAACCAAAGCCCCCTCCACCTGCAAACAGCCTCAGAAAGATCTGCTCTTCCCCCTGCAAACCCCTGCAGTGCACGTAAGAAAAAAGAGCCAAGAGACTATCCTGTGGATACCAGGCATGCACTAAGGCAAAACTGACCCTTTCCACCTCTCCACCCCAGCCAAGTCTCCCAATCCGCAGTACCTTCACAGCGCCCCAGGAAGGAAAGGAACAGGACCTGACTAGTGCTGACTACGTACAGGCACCAGAGAAGGCACGCTTGCACTGCATCTCCCATCCAGTCTTCACAACAATCCACCAAAGCAGCCCAGTCTCACTCAGACCCCACGGCCAACATATTAGAAGACAGAGCTAGAGCCCCACACTGGCTTTGCTTCCAGAGTCAGATTCCACACCCAGGTTCTCAAGGTACTACCCACAGACCCCAAGGGTCCCCCCATGAGTTGATCCATAAAGTCAACAGCACGGACATGAGAACACCACGACATTCTGTCCCTCTGCTGGTGCCGAGCTCTACGGTGATGGCTGGTGCAGAGCCAAAGTAAAACTCTGTGCTGCGAGGCAGGGTCACCTCATCAGGCATCGCTACACACTTGCAGCTTTTTTTAAAAGACCATTTTCGCTTTTAATATCCTGGAGAAGAAACAAAAAGGATTCATTCTGCCAAACTTCAACCCTTGACAACACATCTTATCACTCTGTGTGAGGAAATGCAGACACACATGAAGTGCTCCACTGTCTTGGGAAAGGCGGCTCCCCCACGTTTAGACGGTGAGCTGAACTAGAAGGCTTCTCCTGGAACACCAGTTACTAGAAAGAACAATGGACAGACAAACAATGGTTATGCAGAGCTAAGCAGATGGCAGGTATCTGCTCAAAAAGGAATGAACCGGGGCGCCTGGGTGGCCCAGTAGGTTAAGCCGCTGCCTTCAGCTTAGGTCATGATCTCAGTGTCCTGGGATCGAGGCCCGAATCGGGCTCTCTGCTCAGCGGGGAGCCTGCTTCCCCCTCTGTCTCTGCCTGCCTCTCTGCCTACTTGTGATTTCTCTCTGTCAAATAAAATAAATAAAATCTTTTAAAAAAAAGGAATGAACCGCACCTGTATTTCAAGGGAAACAACTTAAAGTAGTTGTTGCCAGTGATAAAATCCAGGCTTTCTACCAAAAGGAGACCCTTGAAAAACATCTATCTGACCTCAAGAGCTCAGTTTCCCAAATACTTGAAGACTTTTCTGATGAGATCAGTGATGTTTCGGATATTGTGTCATAAAATGTGTCAACATTTGGCAGATCTACATAACTCCACTAACATATAGTATCGCAAAACCCATTCAGAGTGCAAGGGAGCCCAGTGCATTTTAGTGAAACAAAGTTCAAACAGTTCACCATCATGGTTTCAAGATTCCACATTGTACTAAACTTTAAGAAAAGCGCCACTTGTTAAGTTTTGGTGTGTTATCAAAGTATCATGTCCACAATTATCTGAAAAAGCTACTGAAAACTCTCCCCTTTCCCAACTACAATGGTGAGGCAAAATGGCTAAAATAACACCTTGTAACAGACTGAACAAGTGTAAAAGCAGAACAAGAGAATCCAACCTATCTTCTAAGCCAGACGATACAAGAGATTTGCAAAACATGTCACATAATGCCCATCTTCTCACTGAATTTTTGAAGTTATTTTTCATTAAAAATGTCACTTTTTAGCATGTAATTGACTTACTAATGTTATTAAGTGAACTAATACTCCTTAAATTTCCCAGTTTAACTTACAACATGATAAATATTGATATAACCCCCAAATGAAAAGGTTCTTTGGGTCTACAATTTCGAGTATAAAGGGGGTCTTGAGACCAAAAGCCTGAGCCCCTCCAGGAGAAAAATAAAGTGGCTAAATAATTCAAGTTAAGGCATCGGCTTTGTGTAGTGCCTCTTGGGAGAAAGCACAGTTTAAAAGAGAAAGCAACCGGGTACCTGGCTTGCTCAGTCGGTGGATAGTGCCTGCAACTCTTGATCTCCGGGTTGTAAGTTCGAGCCCCATGTTGGGTATAGAGATTACTTAAAAACATAATCTTTAAACGAACAGATAAATAAATAAAGGAGAAAGCAACTTCATACAAAGCCTGAGTCTGCATGGACGGCATGCATCCAGGCCTGGGGTAGAGACAAAAGCACACGCGCAGGCACGCACGCGTATCTGCTACAGGAAGGGGTCTAGGGTTCCCTGTGCTCCTCTACCCAACCACCCGGCAGCGGCCTGCTCCACCTCTGCAGAGGGCTGTGGGGGTCCACAGGCGCCGCTGGGTGTCGCAGGGGTCACCCACACAGCTGCAGGCCTAAGAGAGCTGCCTACCTCCCACGCTGCCACGGTGCAGATCTGGAAGGACAGCTGCAAGTTTATCACTTACACGTGGACCTTTGGGTTCGACAAGAATGCGGAGACACAAAGCAGCGGCTACTGACAGCTATCAGACCACCTTACAAGAACGCTGGACACAGCCAGAGGCCGGGGCTTGTGAAATATAAACAAGCATGAGGCTGGCGAGCTGAACACGTGAAACTGGGAGTGACCACCGTGGTCTGCCGGTGAACCTCCAGGAAGCTCCCGCAGGCTCTGGGGTGGCCTCGGCCCCTCCCCCACCGCAGCCACTCTCCCGGCAGCTGCAGCAGCGAGTGGCAAGGAAGGCTTTGCACCCATCAGCTCTCCTTCCGCGGGGGCTCCCCATCGGCAAGCAAGAGTGAGCGAATCAAGTGGCCACCCAGACCCCGAGAGCCTTCACGAACCCTCGCTGGGCCTCAGTATCCACATCCTCCTCTGCCCCCAACTCAGGTCGAAAAGTCTGTGTTTCTCAGCTACTATCATCCCCTGTCCAATTCGATCTGCTGTACCCGATTGGCTAGAACTTTACGAGGACATGACAGAAAAAATGTTGTTCATCGTTTGTTCTTGCGGCTCCACACATGCAAATTGTGACAGAAATTATGTACTTTTTTCCGTGACAGGCTATAAAAGAGCTTCCCATTAACTTAATTTATTTCACTTGAATATCAGAGACACTGATGATAAAACCCTCTTAAACAAACCATCTATCCTACTTTTAAAACATATCTGCTGATACTACATTAAAAAGCAGCCGGTTACCAGGAGACCGCTCACCATTCGCCAGCGTTAATGCCTCGTGAGTCAGTGTCTGCCGTGTCAGACGGCAAAAGTGGGGTCCTGTTAGGAAAGGGTCTTTGGGGGGTAATAAAACGGTAGGTCAGTAAGATCAGACTTTCTTCAAAAGAGAGGAAATGCAGAATATATGTTCCTAAACAGCCCCCCTCAGAGAAATGATGACCTCATTTCTGGGGAGCACAGTGGCTCCCCAGGAGAACCCAGGCAGGCCCCCGCCCTTCCACGTGCAGCAGTGTGAGCAGAGCAAAGGTGTGCAAGGCTAACAAGCAGCATAGCACGTGCGTTAGGATTTGTTTGGTCTCAGAATCTTACCTTCGGGATGTCCCTCTCCTCGATTTCCACGGCCGCAATCACAGCTCAGGCCCCACTGACACCTCGCTTCGTCCAACTAGCTCTTGCTCCCAGTGACTCTCCCGTCAGATCACCCCGCACAGCTCCGACGCAGACCCTGTCAGTCTGCTTTCCCCTGCGTGCCCTACTCACCTTCACCACATTCCTGACCAAAAGCCCCCTCAAAAAAAAAAAGCCCTTTTCCCAAGTAAAAGACGATCCGTTCAACTCTTCCCAGTCTCCTCAGCTTTCCTGGTATGGCCCCAGAACAGGTCCACACACGCTGGCCACACCCCCAGTCCCAGGGTGCTCTGGCATCACCGAGGTCTCTTCCCATCATGTTGGTCTGGTCGTGTTGGCACGTCTCTCCCGGTCCTCCTGCCCTACTCACATCTCAATATACCAACCTTTCAGAACTTCATCCCCTAATCCGACTTGGTAATGAGGGGCGTCTCAAAGTCCGGCGCGCATCGGGATCACCTGAAGTTCTTGTTAAAACACAGGTGATGGGATCCCACCTCCAGGGTTTCCGATTCAAACATCTGGGGTGGGGTGGGGCTGAGAACATGTATTTCTAACACAACACTGATGTTGCCAGCCCGGGGACCACTCCCGGAGAAGGCACATTCAGTGTATCCCCAAACGCTGCGGCCGCCACCAGGACGCTACCCCACACCCTCGTTCTTCTTTGGGCACTGGACTCTGCTGGTGGACACCTGCTGACACGGAAATGCCTAAGCTTCTCTCCACACGTCTGCCCTTCGACCCAATCCGACTGAGACTGAGACCAGAACTTCATGCTTTGATAGTTCACATTCTGGGTACTAGTTTTTAACTGCTTGGCAGATGGGTACCTTCTTCCCTCCCAACATTCGAAGAACTCTTGAAGCATGCTCCCTCTAAAAAACTCCTTGGGGTAGCACAAAGAGAGGAGGCCTTCTTTTACCCTTACCCATGTGGCTTCCCTTCTGTCCTCTCTCCCAGAGCCACTCTCTCCCACCCATAGGTTCAGGTAGGTTCACAACTGTCCCCTCCATATAATTTCTATATGTAATAATCAAAAGGCTCTTCTCTACCACACTGCATTCATGGCAGAGTAATGTAGTTCCTGCTCTAGTTTTTTAAGGTGACCAGAAACAAGACAGAACCTGATCAGCTTAAAAGACCAATGTCATTACCACACTGAGGTGAAGTAATTCTAGCCGAAAGCAAAGCAGCTCAGCACTGTGGGCTGTGTACCCTCATCATGAGTAAACTCAATACTTCTTTTAGGATTCTCAAAATGCTGAAAATACAACTGCTTCCTGGGACTCTGCCTACAGATACCTACGGATGAAACTACGAGTCTAGCAGGCAAATGACTGTATCTACTTATAAGTAAGTTAACACTGAATTATCTCTGTGTTCGCTATGGGATTTTCCAATTCAGTACGGCCCATTTTAGATGGTGAACTCCTCCTCGTCCGGCTGACTTCCTCATGCAGAGACCAGTGCAAACGTACCTCGGTGTCACTGGAAGATGAGATGTGCCAGATGCAAAGCACTGACCAAAGAACAGACCTCACTCACTCCTTTTTATAAATGTATTTAAAACATACATCTTTTTAAAAATTCCAACACACTTTCCTGTTTCCTATAATATTTTATAATGTAAATGGAATGACACGACACAGCCTTTTCCTGATTAACTCTTGGGATTATGAACACACATTACATTCTCTCTTAGAAAGACCTACAAGCCATGGCTCTTGGGACCGATGAACCGAAATACCGAGAACAGGCTGCCCTGAGGCTTACATAATTCCAGGTCCCTCGGTTACTTCTGAACATTCTCCCCACTCACCCTTCGTGGCGTTCCTATCCAGTCCCTCACTGTGGCTATCTCTCAAGCCCTTTCACTTCATCCTGACCTGTGATGGGCAGAACACCAGGACAAGGCTAACAGTGAGGCAAAAGTAAGAGAAGCGGTGCCTGGCTGACTCAGTCGGGGGAGCATGTGACTCTTGATCTCAGAGTTTTAAGTTTAAGCCCCACACTGGGTGTAAAGATTCCCAAAAAAAATAAAATATTTTTAAAAAAGGGCCCCTGGGTGGTTCAGACAGTTAAGCATCTGCCTTCAGCTCAGGTCATGATCCCTAAATCCTGGGATCGAGTCCCACTCTGGGCTCCCTGCTCAGCGGGGAACCAGTTTCTCCTTCTACCCCTCCCCCAAGTGTGCTCATGTGCTCTTTCTCAAAAATAAATAAACTCTTTAAAAAAATTTTTTTTCAATTTCAAAAATAAAGCAAGAGTAAACAAGAGAGTCAAGATGAGGAGCTCAAGTGTTTACATATGCAAGAAACTGGGGCACCTGGGTGGCTCACTCGGTTACGTCTCTGCCTATAGCTCAGGTCTCAGGGTCCTGGGATCGAGCCCCACGTCAGGTTCTCTGCTCAACTGGGAGTCTGCTTCTCCCTCCCCCTCTCTCTGTGTCTTCTCTCTCTCTTTTTCCCTCTCTCAAACAATATAAATATGCAAGATGCTATAATGAGAGAAAAGAACATAACTCTTGGCTGCTCGAAATTGAGCTTAATTTCTGCAGAAAGCTGAAGTTACCATTCACTAAGTGAGATGTTCAGTGTACCTGATAAGTCCTCTTGATCATGATCTTTGAAAATATAAAGAATAGGGGTGCCTGGGTGCCTTAGTTGGTTATGCATCTGCTTTTGGCTTGGGTCACAATCCCAGGACTCGAGCCTCAGGAGGGGCTTCCTGCTCAGTGGGGGAGTCTGCTTCTCCCTCTCACTCTACTACTCCCCATGCTTATGCTCTCTTATTTACTGAGAGTGAGAAGCTGACTCCCCACTGAGCAGGAAGCCGGACTTAGACTCGGGGCTCTATCCCAGGACCCTGGGATCATGACCTGAGCAGAAGGCAGCCACTTAACCAATTACCAACTGAGCCACCCCAGTGCCCCAAATAAATAAATAGTGTCATACTCCTAAAAAGTAAAACACGGGAGTCGTAAGAAACTTGAATATCACAGTAAACTTTTTAAAAAATCTTTAAAAAGCATAATTAGCCTGAATTTTAATTAATTTCCTTTTGTAAAAAAACAATTTCTCATTTATGTGGTAATAAAGACTAAAGATGTCTTTTAGGTATGAATGTAAGTTGTTCTTATATGAGAAGATTAAACTTGGTTCATGAAAACCATTTATAAAAAGGTTTCCCTTATCAGTGACTTCCAAAGCAAATGATCAAACAAAGAACAATGTTGCTGTTAAAATGCCCAAACCCCTCAAATTGAGCTCCTGCTATCAGCACTTGACAGGCGAATGCCTGGCTTCTTTCTCTACGGGCAGTGCACTTACACGCTGGTGCTAATCACCTAAAAGCTCAGCCCAAGGTTGACTGATCCAGGGCAGGCAAGCAGCTCCATTAAACTGAGTCAGCAAAATCTTAAAAGGATTAATTATCAATTGCAATACTACCCAATTACATTAATTGACCAATGTTTCCATCCAAGAAGAGCTGCTGATATGCATTCTCTGTCCTCAGGATTTTACTGGAAGAACTTTAGGCTTTAACGTGATTGAAAGGAGTGCTGGAAAGGGTTGTGCGTCAGAAGCGAACACTGCTCCTTAATTCTCTGAATTTTAATTTAAAATACTGATTCAGACACTAGCAGATTGGTGTGTGTTTGTCTTTCATCCATTTTCAATTCCCAGGGTTCACTTAGTAAAGTGTATCTGTACCTAAATATTGGTATCTTTAATGACTCTTTCCAATGCCCCCCCACACAGAGATTTTGCATTTCTAATTTGCCTGGTACAAAGGCAACCAATGTGCATAATTGAACTGCAAATGGAAGCACGCTTGCTACTTTAGTGAAATTAGAATTCAGTGAAGGTTATAAAAATATTAAACTTAATATCATATTACAGGAAGCATAAGTATTTTTGATGGGCCCATAATTTTACCACTTCACCTGCTGTATCTGCTGGCAAACATGGTTTGGAATATTAATGGAAAACTCCCTCATTATTAAACTGCAGTATTAAAAAAAAGAAAACAACCCTACAACCACTAACAGCTTACCACGAAGACATTTTCAGAAATTATCTACCTTAAAAATATTTTCCCACCAGACAGTTCAGAAAATAGATTTAATTTTGTAAAGGTAGAACAAATGGGGAGCCCCCCTCACTGCTTCAAACAATTCATTAATTCAGAAAGTTCTATTTCCCTTGCATTTAAAATCTCGGGGGAAATCCAATCTCCTCTTCTCCAATCTCCATTTAAGTGTAGCTATTTTGCCGAGGTCCAGAATGGAATAATTCAAAACCATCTCTAGTAGATGGGGTGTACCAAGGAGCAAAGGCCAAAACCATGGCATTCTGGGCCAATCAATGCAAAGAAAAAGCACTCCGCACCCCGTCACCTACTACAATGCCTCCTCCAGTAGGTAGACTGCAGAGGGAGCCGCTCAAAGAACGAGAGGGGACGAGACAGACGGGCGCCCCCATGAAGGACAAAGAAAAGGACGCCCGTCGTAGACCCAGGGGACTGGACCCCAAACCATCCCTTTGGGAAATCCACACATTTTCACCTACAGACACAAAAAGTTTAGGTTATGCCTGTTTCTAACCATTACTTTACCACCTAAGTTTTTAAAACAGAGCTGTTATTTTTTAAGGACTCAATAAGTAATTTGCCACCTTCTGGAGAAAATAACACGATAGGCCAGTGTCTGGACTTCTGAAGCACAACAAAAGCTCCCTTGAAAGCCAAGAAGAGTCTCGGAGGGTGTGTCAGAAAGGTATCTGACAGCTACAAAGCCTCCCTGAGTCCCCACCCGCACGACCCTGATTTGTGTGCCTTCCAAACCTCAGTGCCCCGGGCCAGCTATGTGGGCGGACCTCCTCCTCCTCCTCCTCCTCCTCCTCCTCCTCCTCCTCCCCTCCCTCCCTGCTCCCTTCTGTCAAAGGATGATTTATAACCTTCCCTAACAGCTAGCACATCCCAAGGGTGTTCAGAAATGGGAGAGAAATAATGTACTAGGCATGTCCTTTGCGAGTATGCCGTGACATTCTGTGTGGTAGACAGGGCAATGCTGGTAGTATTTTAAGTTGATTTGATGGCCACCTTTTTGTAAATTACATTTGAAAATTCACTAGTGGCTTTTCACCAGAAAAGAAATGCATATCCTAGAAAGAAAAAGGTATATATTTCTTCTTAAAATTAGAAAAAGTCAATTAATAATATGTATGGAATTAATTTTTTCTAAAAAGGCAATTCAATTCTGTACAATCTACATTCAACAAAAACTAGCCAGTTTTTGTCAAAGCTAGTGGGAAAATAACATAATCCCATCCTGTGCCATGCGTTCAGTTAACACGGCACTGGAGAGTACTCCGTGAGGCAGATACTACTTCTTCCATTTGACGGATGAGAAAACTAGAACCTAGAGACATGAATGAATCGGCCAAACAAAGATCACCCAGCAGGTTAAACAGCACAACTAAGCTCCCCATTCAGGCTCCAGACCCCACAGCTAGTGATCTCTGAGGAGAGCGGGCGACAGCAAACGTGGCCATGTACACACCTGGCCTTTGGACAATCGGCACTGCCTGTCTGCTGGTGTCTTTCGTGTCCTGAGGCTCCCTGAGGCTTCTCTCCCAGAAGAACCTAGAAACTCTACGTACTCACCACGATGTCATCATACCGCTGCGTTTGAAGAGGACCCTGAAAACCCCAGCGCTTTCCACCTCAAGATAGGAATGTCTAACCAATGATACAATGGTCCCTCTGCACAGAAAACTACAAAAATGCGTGGCAGCCTCCTTTGCCAGCTGGTGATGCCGGCCCGGAAATGCAAGTGGTGCACCTCGTGCAGTGAGGTAAGTACACACCAAACAGAAACAAGGGAGCCCTGTCTCATGTGCAAACATGCAGGAGTAAGGCCTGCAGACACATGGGCATTCTATTATTCAATTACTTTCCCCCAAGTACATAACATTTCGAGAACCACGCTACTTTGTATTTCACATGCATTGTAAATGAATGGGGGCCACCATAACCAATGGTGAGGCAGCTTCATATCACCAAAGAGCCACCGAGGCAGGAGCAGAACTGGCTTCAAGTACCAGCTCTGCCACTAATCACTCATGCGACTCGAGATGATGACACCCACTCTCTGTGCCCCCGTCCTTATCTGCAGAAGAAGCGCCGCAGCCACACAATCTTCGTGTTCCTTAAGTTGGGAATTATAAATCAAACCAAATGCCCAGGGTCGTTACCTCAAAAAAATTCCAAAAAAAATTTTTTTAATTAAAAGAAATTGAAATAGGGGCACTTGGGTAGCTCCGTCAGTGAAGCATCTGAGTCTTGGTTTCAGCTCACGTCATGATCTCGGGGTCATGAGATCAAGCCCCACATCAGGCTCCGTGCTCAACAGGAAGTCTACTTCAGATTCTCTTTCTCTCTCTCCCTCAAAGAAATGAATAAATAAAATCTTAAAAAACATTCCTATGATGGGGGGAGGGATGAATCTTTCTGAAAGAGACACGCATTTATATTTCATACTGGAAAGTATACCTATACTGTACAACTGCCTGTTGAGGCCATTTTATTCAGAAATGATGTTGCTGCCCTCTTATTTACCATGAAAATTGGTAATCCTCATCTACTGACAACCTTGCTCAAATCTGATATGGGCAAAGAAATCAAGAGGAAAACCAAAGTCAGTAAAAGAAGGGAATAAAGATTTCAGGTGCCCTTGATTACAATAGCCAAATGGAAACCATATGGATCCAAGAGGCACAGAAATGCCAACCCCTCAGACCCCTTCCCTGAGCCAGCACACTGCCTTTAGTCTGGGCTTCGGAGCCAGACCCAGCGACCCCCATCCAGGCGGGGTCACTTGCCGGCTCTGTAAGCCCACAGCCACTGGTCTCCTCCTCAGTGCGGGGCAGGTAACGATGCATCCTCACAGGCCAAACGACAGAAACTACTGGAGATAATGCGTGTGCTGGTTCAGCATAAAGGACACCCTCGATGGAATCTGGCTCTCATTCTCCTGACTTCCTGAATAACAACCCAATTCAAGAGTCCTGATCAGCTCTCGCAGCCTCTGAGAGAAGCACACGGGGGAGAGCTGGTGAGGGAGCACCATAATGAGAGAAACCAATGGATGTGGGGAGTAAGAATTTGCAGAAATGATCAGATAATGAAACACCTTATATCTTTCCAAAGAGATGAATCATTTTCTCTTACGTGTCAAATGAATAGCCAAATGCATCACAATCAAAATCTGTCATGGAAAAAGCCAGTCAGGTACCCATTTCAATGAGTAGTAGCTTCTAATGATGCAGAACCCTCTGTGACACACAGTCTCCTGATTTTTACAGGATAAACACACACTCCCCCACAGCTCCTCCACAAATACAAAAGGCATCTTGGATCCAGAAGTTCTAATGAGCTGAAAGTTTATTCCATTTCTAAAAAAAACATTGAAACTCAAACCCATCACTTACATCTCCTTAATTCTAAAATCCAATTCTCAATCTGGGCACTTCACCAGCATCTTTTCAAAAGCTGGACTTTGGAAAATAGATGCATTCTCAGACAGAAAGGGGAAAACCCATCAGACGCGCACAGAACTTTCACCCTTGGATATATTCCTGTCTCCTCTGTCCTCACCTCCCCGAGCTTTCCACCACCAGTAAAGCGCAGTTACCAATCATTGGGAATGACATGAGCCTAATGTCAGAAACCATTTAGCTTAAATAAGAAAATAACTCCATTTAGCGTTCTACCACAAAGTAAAATTAAGTTTGTTTAGCCCTTTTTTATTTATTGCCAAAGGGCAGATTTAATTTCAAGGGAGTGAAAACCAAACTCATTCTGAAGCAAAGTCTGAAGTTACCACTTTACTTTTGCTTTAACTATCGAGGCGCAGAAGGCTGTAAGCATTAAACCAAAGAGGCATTAATAATGGAAACCAACAGAGGAGTGGGACCCACGAAACTTTTCAATCAGAGGGTGGGGGACAAGGGAGGCGTCTACTGTCTTATTTTGTTATACCAAATGCAAATTTTAAGAAATCTTACTGGCTCTAGGGGGCACTTTTTAGCCCCCTCCTTGGCCTCCAGCTCCAGGACTTACCAGACACGTTGACGGAGGCCCCCGCATCGATGATCCCACTGTTGGGTCTCACGCAGTACCTACGTGGTGCTGTGGTCTTCACTTTAAAACACACGTTTCGGTCTGTTGGGTTGCCGAGCTTTAGGTTGGTGGTGACGACATCGGTGAAGGGACCTGTGGAACGAGGCAGAGACTGACTGGACACCTTGTGAGGAAAGTTTAGAAGACTGACTGATTTACGTTCTGGGGTGGGGAGGGATACAGTATGGGGTTCGGGGGAGGTTGCTCCCTATCCCGGATGGGAGAAAGGCATTGACGTGAACGCACGAACAGCAGCATAATAGGTCACCATGCTCTCCCCACAGCACCGGGCTACCTAGGTCGGCGCTCGAATGCCCAGTCTTTCCTTGCAACCTCACAACTTCATGGTTACTGTCATTTTACCAATAAGAAAATGGAGGCTTGGGCAACCCTTTCAGGTCCCCTCCCTCTTCAGGAGCTTTAAACTAATCTCTCAATAACTATCTCTCAATAAACTATCTCTCAATAAACTATCTCTCAATAAACTATCGCTCAATAAACTATCGCTCAATAATTTCAAAAAAAGAAGAAGGAGGAGGAGGAGGAGGAAAGAAAGGGAGAAAAAAAAATTTAAAAGAAAACAGAGCCTCAAGAATATGTGTTTCTTGTCTAAGTACTCATGCTAGTTAGTGGTGGGTAGTTAGGAACTGAACCAGGCAGCCTGAATCTAAGACCAGTTCTTAACCTACATTTAATACTGATTTCCACAATAAGATAAACTCTACCAGGGAGAATCTGAAGGATTAAACTTAGGTCCCAAAATTATCAAGGGTAGAGGGTGCCAAGAGTAGCAGATGTAATAAAGACTTTGAGGTCTTAATGGTCTATAAACACAGAATCCACCCCCACCCCCCGCCAAGGAACACACAATATGGTATTGCTGCCATGGCGTTAACCAGAGCAAGTTCAGAGTCCTGCTAGGCAGCCCACACCTGAAACGTCACATTCGGTTTTATAACTATGCAGGCGACTGGAAAGACTGAAACAAAGCTCAGTGCCCTGAGGGTATTTTTTATTATTATTATTTATTCATTTTCTACTTTATTAGATTTTTTAATTAAAAAAGTAAAACACGCTTCTTAAGACAAGCCAAACAATAAGAGATGTATAAAGAGGAAGTTAATAAGCTTTCCCTTGTCCCCTGAGGTCTAACGGGGGAGATCTTCTCACATCATCTATGCTTTTACAAACAGCACACGCACGCACACACACACACACACACACGAGGAGGGAGACAACAAATGGGATCACACTATTCAGGTTACTCTGAAACCTGCTTTTTTTCCACTTACCACTCTACTGTGGATACCTGACCACTAGATTTATTAAGGAGTCAGTGGGAGGGCTGACTATAAGACCTTCTAGGTCCTTTTCAACCTCTTTTCAAACTGACATCTTTTCAGCATGTAAATCAGTGGTATCTCTGTGTTTCCTCCACACAAGCGCTTTACTACTATCTCTACATTTACAAAGAAATAAGTGGCGGGGTGGGAAGGTCTGTGCTGCTATGTTCACAAACCAAGAAATACCTAATGTTGGTTCATCTGTTCCCTAAGGAAACCCAACAAAGACATTCAAATCTGCGCCTTGAAAGTTTTTCAACGAAACTCTAAGCTTCTTAAGGTAAAGATGATACCTTACCAGTTTTTGTATCTCCAGAATACATTGACGATGACAGACAGACAGACAAGCAGGAAGGAAACTACCTGGTGGATAAGCACTAGCAAAATTAAAATCTCACGCTACTTTCTCACCTTCAGAAGTGCTCAGAGTATAAAAAAAATCAATCTGATGTGGGTTTTACTTAAATATAAATTAAGAAATCAATAAAGATGCAAAGGAAGAAAGGAAAAAGGACTCAGTTCCAAAATCAAATAAACTACGACCAGTTCTGCCACAAAGCTGAGTCTGAATTCGTGAATTTGTTCCAATGTGATTGATGTGCATATTAGGGGGACAATCTGAGCATAAAACAAATTTCACATTTGCTTATGCATGATTTCATCTGCAAGAAATGCTAGGTGAACATGGAAAAGTGCATGCAGCTGAACCAAGCTGCCTAGAAATACACAAATTACACCCTCTACACACACCTCAACCCCCATGAGCTACCGCAGCTCCCTACGGGCGGGCAGCCACACGCCCCCACACCCAGCGTCACCACCCGCCCTCGTCCCCCACCGGACAGTGACCCACGAACGACACCTCCACAGGCGAACTTCACGTCTTCTTCAAGGTGAAGTGCCATGTTTACTGAAATACAACACTGTGTTTCCCACCCATTTAATATGTGTAAAACCACAATCAGGTTCCTGTCTGTGCATGCAGAGGACCAACAAAGTTTATCGACAAAGTTTATGAACGTTGTGCGCTTATAAGTTCACCTCCCTCTTGCAAGCCCTACAGTGTTCATCACGCTATTTTATGTGGCCTGGTGATTTTTAGGAAAGCATATGTTGTTGCATTATAGCACAATCAACGGTACCACTGAGTCATCTATCGTATGAAGTTACTTACACTAGAATTTCTTCTCATTCCACAGGCAATGGCACCTTCAAGAATAACATGCCTAAAGAGAGTGTTTCCATTTGGTTATCCTTCTGGTAAGTCCTGCCTCTGGCCCTCTGGGATCCGGCATTTTGTAGGTGCAGTTGTAGCCAGATGTGGGTAAAAGCATCTTGGACAGTGCATCTCACCTACTGACGCCCATCACAAACGACCCTCTCACTACACTCGAAGTCATCTCCTTACTGAGAACCAAAAGCTTACCCAAGAGGGCAGGTACTCTGTGGCCTAAGAAGAGTTTCAGCTAAGATGAGGGTGAGCCACATGCTGACAACACTCCATCCTTGTATCAAGTTTTTGGCATCAAGGGAGAAACAGTATCCTTCATGCTAAAATGGTGTTTGAGAGATTATGAAGGCAGCAGCTCCCTGTGACTCTACCCTTTTCCACTCTCCACAAAGCACACCGTCTGACTTACCCCCCAGGAAGACTCTTCACTTGCTGAAGAGTGGAGATCACTTCAGCAGTGATAAAAGGAAAAAAAGAACAGCTAAACACAACTCTGATTTTCTGGGGTCAAAGACAGCAAACACGCACACCCACACACACACACACGCATGCACAAAGGCACACACACCACACATGTACACATTCTCTGGCCTTTACAGAACAACTACCAATCACAAGAACTCCACCTACGCACAACTCCAGCTCAAATAACTCTACACTGCTGGGACAAAAGAGAAGAAAACAGACAAACCATGTGTTTACACAAAGAGACACCTGAAAAGGGGTGGGCTTTCCCATGTAAGCCCTGGGAGCGGGGCCTGGGAGAGCAGGTACTTACCATTTGATGGAGATTTATAAAACTATTAGGCCTTAACGTTTTCCAGATATAAACTTAAAGTTATTAGTTTCAACAAAATTCTGTCTCAAGAACATGGAAGCATCTTCAGATCGGAATGCCAAGAATTCGTAATAGTCCACAACCACATCCAAAAAAATACAGATTTTCCTAAGGTGGTCTGAAGTATACTGAGCAGAAAATCAGGTTGTTGGCAAGATTTCACTGTGATGAGGTTGAAAATATTTACTTGTTTCCAACTCAGTTGGTAGTGCTCTTCCTCCTCGCCTCACCTCAAGAAGTTGGGGGTGGGGGTGCACCAAAATTAGGTGTTCTGTTTACCCCTTACACTGACCTGTTCTTCTAGGTATTCCCCCAAAATAAGCCAAATTTAACTGTAAATACTAAGTGGACTTTGGAAATCCCCCCCAATTAATTTATTACACAGTAATTTTAATAATGTTTGACATTTTGAATCACCAAAAAAAAAAGTAGTCTAAATTATTAAAAGACAAACAATATTTGTAGTAATAAGCAGGATAAATAAATAACCCAGATTTCTCCCTCAACACTCAATCCTGGCCTTTAAGTGTTTGGGATTTCTTGCACTTACACAGTTTTACATGGAAAAATCTAGAGGAAACTTACTGAAAACACATGCAAGTGAACTACAATGTTAAAACAGCGAAGTCTCATGAGTTAAAATCTAGACATTTTGTAAAAACAGGCCAGCCCTCTTCTCCCCACCCTGGGCAATGTACTCTAAGAATTTTATTGAAAATAAATTATATTCGATTTGAGTAATTATAGGAAATAAACCATGTTAGTGATCTCCTTTTCCCCTGTATTAATGAATTAGAATATACAAAAACCTCAATAAAAATGATGTAAGAGCTTATGGGCATCATTCTGATTTTTACTAGTCACTTTCATTTCATAAAACTGCCATTTCCATTAAAGCATTATGTAAAAAATGGGATTTTACTATACCAACATGCATATTTATCACCAATGAATTTAAACATTGCTTATAAAGTACAGAGTCAATTTTATAAATGAAATCTCCTTCAAAAGTTAGACTTTTTCCCTCCAAGAAATGAAAAAATGATTTGGAACCTCTAGAACCACAGCACATACTTTTAATCATTTTTCTTTCCAATTTTCTCTTCCTTATTTCAGATAATTTTTTTAAAAAACTAGGAACTAAGGATCTCAACTATGAAATGAAGGCCAAAAAAATGCAGCAATATGAACTTGGGAGAAATTGGGAATAGTCCTTAACATTTTAATTTTTTTTTTTTTAAAGATTTTATTTATTTATTTGACAGAGAGAAATCACAAGTAGGCAGAGAGGCAGGCAGAGAGAGAGAGAGAGAGGAGGAAGCAGGCTCTCCGCCGAGCAGAGAGCCCGATGCGGGACTCGATCCCGGGACCCCGAGATCATGACCTGAGCCGAAGGCAGCGGCTTAACCCACTGAGCCACCCAGGTGCCCAACATTTTAATTTTTTGCCTTAACAATTTGAGTAATATTCTTTATGCCCTATACTACACTACTCATCTTGAAAATTCTTGAGTTTGTAGCTGCTCACAAATAGCAACGACTAACTTGGGTATGGTCTTCCTGACATGCTCTAAATGGAATTTAGATAAAGCTAGTAAGCACAGTAAAAACTATTTTCTCCACCATGGCGTGACTTGCTGTCATTCTGAAGTGTGTATTTTCAGACAGTAAGATCTGGAACTCACCTGTCTTAAAAGCAAAGAATACAGAGACTACAAAGCCAGCAGAAGTGAAAGGAGGAACAGTTAATTGATTCAGTCTTGCAAACATGGAGCCTTGGAATCATAAAGTGCTGGTTTAAAGGCCAAGGAGAGAAGGTCACAATCCAGCAAACTTCTCAACGGGAAGAGGTCAGGTTCCAAGTACTGCAAATGTCATCAAAAATGGCTGGATAAACTTACCAGGCAGGAAACACAAGAGCGCTTTGTAGGAAAAAGTATTCCATTAAATCCTTAAGCATTTCACCAATCTATGCACAGTGCAAGTATTGTACCTCTTTTCTGTGACCATTCATTAGTTCACTCAGAGACCCAGAGAGAAAAAGACCAACAACAGTCTTCCTTTCAGGAAATGCAAATAGGACTTTTACAAAAGAGGAAGTTAAGAGCTCAGGTCCCAGTGACTGTACAAGGTAAGAGGGAAAACTGCCAAGTGAGCTCAAAATTCCATCTTAGCCTTGCTCATCAGTGTGGCCTCAAGCACATCTTATCACCTCATGGCAGAAAGCAGGACAGAAGTTTTTACGGGGTAAATACATCATTTCATTTTTACTCAGCAATTCAGCTTAACTAGAATGAATAGAAACACACAGACACTCATACAGAACAAGAAACTGTAAGACTCCCAGAAGATAACATGGAAGAAAGCTAGATGGCCTTGGGTTTGGTGGTGACTTTTCAGAGACAACACCAAAGGCACCATCCATGAAAGCAGTAACCCCAAGCTGGACTTCATTAAAATGAACATCTGCTTTGCAATGGGCACTGTCCAGAGAACAAGCAGACAAGCAGGCCACAGACCGGGAGGAAATATTTGCGGAAGATGTATCTGATAAAGGACTGTGATCCAAATATACAAAGAACTCTTAAAACTCGGTAAGAAAAGGAACAACACAAAAACATGCAGAAGATCTGAAGAGATACCTCACCAAAGAAGATATATAGATGGAAAATAAGATAAACGGGAAAAAAATACAAATGAAAAGATGTTCAACATACGTCAATTAGGAAACTGCACATTAAAGTAATAATGAAACAGTGAGATATCAACACACACCAAGAGGGCCAAAATCTGCAGCAGTGACACCCTCAAACACTGGCCAGGGTGTGGGGCAGCAGGAGTTCTCCTTCCTTCCTGCTGGGAATACAAAATGGCACAGCCACTATGGAACAGTCTGTCTGCTTCTTAAAAAAACAAAACTACACATACTCCTGCCACACAATCCAGCAACTGAACGCCTTGGTATTCACTAAAACGAGCCAAAAACTCATGTGCACACAAAAGCCTGCACATCATCAGCGTTCACAGCAGCTTATTCATCCTTGTCAAACTTGGAAGAAACGAAGATGTCCTTCAGTAAGTGAATGGATAAATTTGTCCATCTAGACAATGGAATACTATTCTGTGCTAAAATGAGCTATCATACCATAATTCAGATATGGAGGAGTCTTAAATGCATATTACTAAGTGAAAGAAGCCAATCTGAAAAGGCTATATCCCATATGATTTCAATTATATAACATTCCAGAATAGGCAAAACTATGGAAACTGAAAAAGACCAGTGGTTGCCCAGACTTGAGGGGAGAAAAAGGACTGAAGGGGTGGAGTACGGGGGACTGTCGCGGCAGTGAAACTCTTCTGTCGGATACTACAATGGCAGGCACATATCTCTGTATCTATTTGTCAAAACCCACAGGACGGACAACACCAAGACTGACCTAAGGCAGACTATGGACTTCGGGGGATAATGATGTTATTTATACAGGCTTATCAGTTTTAAGAGATGCACCTCTCTGCTGCTGAATGCTGACAGTGGGGAAGGCCGGGCCCCTATGGAGGCTGGGGTATATGGGATCTCTACCTTCTGCTTAATTTTGCTGTGAACTTGAAACTGCTTTAAAAGACAGAGCTTTTTTTTTTTTTTCCCCCAAAAATAGGAGAAAAAAAATATTTGGACTTTGTATTAGTAAGTTCCGGTAGCACCCCCAACATTTCTGATACTAAACATTAATTCTGAAGTATTTATGTATTTTATACATGTAAACATAATATACATATACACACACACATACATATACATGAAGAAAGATGCTTTGCTTTGCAAAGAAATTGCTTTTTTTCCTTTATCTGGAGTTCATGAAATTCTGGTGTTAGAAATAAATACACATCCTTCGTTTGTAATATGTTCTTCACATGGTTACAATACTCTGAAACTCAAAACTATATGTGTTACCAAATAACTTATATACCAAATTGATACATAATCTATCACGTCTCAGCTTTCCAGATAGAAACGTCAAGTTAGTAGCTCCACAATAGCTTTTCTCCCTCTGCATAAAAAGAGCTGCATTCCTTTATATTTTTGCAAACACAATTTAGGTACAGCATCTCTCCTTTCTTCAACACTTCCAAAAAATAACTTAACCATATTTCACTTCAATTCTGAAAAGAGTACCTTCTGGGAAAGTAATAATCTGTCTCTAGCACCCTAGGACTAATGATGACAATAAAATCACGCTGGAGGTATCAATACAACAGATCCTGTGCGTGGGAAAAGTATATAGGAAAGGGAGAAGCGGACACCATGAGTCAAGTCTGTTGGATATCTCACAGATGTCTTTACAATTTATCCCTGGGCAGGCTATTTCCATTACAGTATCCTCCTGCTTTTCCTAACCATCTGCAATGCACCAATCCTCACATTTTTTCCCCTTGTTTATGTAAGTGTTCCCCTTCCAAAACTGAAACTCCACGAAAACAGACATTTCTGTCCCTCTTGTTCACTACTAATCATGAGCGTCTAGAATTCTTCCAGACACAAAGCAAAATACTCAGTGAATTTTCTGAATGAATGAATGAATGGCCATACCGTGATCCTAGCTATTTCAAGCAAAGGTTTTACTCTTCATGCACATCTCCCCTGTATGCACAACCAGGGCGCCAGGGGAATGGAGGCCTGAGACTGCTGCCGCCCCCCTCCCCAGCACTCTCACCCTTTCTACCTTCAGCACAGGACTTCAGTCACCTGACACCTCATAGGTTCCTCTCCTGCTGCCCCCCCTAGAGTAAACCCGCATGTGAGAGGAAGCTGTGCCTGTCCTGTTCATCACTGGAGGCCCTGAGCCCACAACACTCAACCCTAAGCAGTAAAGGGGCTCAGTAAGTGTGTACAGCGTCAATGAATGCCAGACTTCCTTAGAGGCAACTCAACTCTGATTCTGGCACATTTCCTGTAAACAGATGCTTACTCCATTACTGGGATCTGAAGTCATGATAAACTCATGCTGTTCATATACAGGCTGAAGGTATTAAAAATGTTCACTTGAGTCAATAATATTTTCATCATTACTATTCTATGATAATTTTGTTTAAAGTCGTCCCCCTCTAAAAAAATGAAAAAAACATCACAGTAACAGACAGTCAAAGAGGGTGAGCTCTTAAATAACAATGAATTCAAGAGTAAGGACACTGGGAGAAGTTGTTGTGGTTTTTTTTTTAAATCTATTTTCTTGATTGAATTGTTAGCTCACACATTAGATCAATGCTTTAGAAACAAAAATAAACCTTTGCAACCAATGTGTTTTTAATGGCAGACATTGGATTCCAATATTTCAACAGAAAGCCTAACTGCGTACCTCTATTTTGAAATAACAGCACATAAAGAACCCTACGTAGACACATCCTGTTCCTGAAGAAATCTTAGAATGCAAAGTGCTCTCAATTAATAAAATAATCTTTAAATTAATAAAGTAAATAAAATACCCACAGGAGACAGACACGTCATACCCATTACTGGAGCAGGAGAATCAACACCAGGAACACTCACTGGTGATCCCAAAGGCGCACCAGAAGCCAGCGCCACCGACACAGACTCTACCAAGCTTTCAGGCTGTTTATTCAACTCTTGAGTCTTCTAGCTCCTTTGGAGCAGAAAGAAATAAAAGTCAGTCAGCCACCAACTCCATGGGTGAGAAAGCTAGACCACAAAGCACTCTACTGTACTCTGAGAATTCAATAGACAGCAGTACTGTGCACGGCCTAAGGTCAAACGCAGGAAAGCTACCCGAAAAAGACAGCTTTGAACTGAAAGCTCTTTGTAACTTGTGTTAACAGATAAGCACTTATTATTTGGACTACACAAAGAAATTATTGTTCAAAACAAATATGCCATATTCTTACGAAGGAATACTATACAATTGAAAAGAATTAGCCAGACCTTTATTTCTACAGGAGATGGGTCTCAAACGCATGTTACGGGACACGTAGGCTCTAACAGCGCACGAAGTCTAACAACAGTGGAAGCGGTTCCCCCCCGAAACCCTCTGGGGAGTGAAGGAAAGAGGAGGGTGAATGGGCAGACATGCCTTCACATTCTTAGTGCAATGTACTTATTAAAGAAAGATTTAAAACAAGTTTAACAAAATTATTAACATCCAGTAATTCTGTATTTGGGTATTTATTATATTATCTGTATTTTTCTGCACTTAAGTGTTTTCCCACATAAAGAAAGCTACCTGTAGCTGATGTCAGACCCAGGCAATGTCTGAGGTCATTTTCTTAACCAGAATGCCCTGTATATATATTAAAATACCGGAATCCTGAATTGTGGAGTTGTTAAAGCCAGTACAGCTACATCAACAGCCTTTCTTGTGTAATTTATAAAAACCAAGGCTATCATTCAAAAACATGTTTAAAGTAACAGTGGTCTCATTAATTTAAGACAAAAACCCAAAACTAAAATTTTTGACAAAGTCTATTTTAGAACTGTGAAGACTAGAAGTCTTTACCCCTCTAGAGAGAAACACTATGGCTACTTTTCTTTAATGCAATACGTTTTTTTCTAAATAGAAAAATAGCTACGAGTACTACGGAGGGGCTAAAACTGCATAACCCTATCTATACTCAGCACTAGACAGAGTCAACAGCTGAAGATTATTTTAAGGTAATAGTACACCTGACTAGTATGAATTTCATCTTTCAGTTCTAAAAGCATCTTGTACCATTTAGTAACCTGAATTTTTTCAATGCACAATCTTTTTTTTCTTTTAAGATATTACTTATTTATTTGACATGCAGAGAAAGATCACAAGTAGGCAGAAAGGCAGGCAGAGAGAGAGGGGAAGCAAGCTCCCCCCTGAGCAGAGAGCCCAACGCAGGACTCGATCCCAGGACCCTGAGATCATGACCCGAGCCGAAAGCAGAGGCTTTAACCCACTGTGCCACCCAGGTGCCCTTCAATGCACAATCCAAATAAAATCCCACCTAGACAGGAAAGTGGCAAAACAGGGCTCATTTTTTTTCCACACAAAGCAAGATGAGTCAAGACAGACATTATGCCCAAGTGAGGGGTACGAGCAGTTAACACAGCAAGGGGTCCCGGTTCCTCATGGTTGTAGCTGCGGCTTTAACTTGACTGAGTTACAAACTAGCAGCTCAAGTTAAGGACATAAGGTCGGTAGAAGTAAAAACTGCCCCCAAATGTTCAATCTTTAGTGAGGATGAAGGCACATGAAAAGCTTCCACATCAAAATCTACACATCCCAATTCACAGCAGACACACGGAGTGAAGCAGAACGCATTTCGCATTCTGCTCCTCTATGGTTCCCCTACATTTTCAGGTTGTGAACAGCAAGGAAGAGCAGAATGTGGTTTATCGGTCAGTATGTAATCTGCTCTGGTTTCCTTTTCAATAGAGAACCTAAGTGGCTATATCAGTGAAAAGAGAGTCTCAACCAGGTCAGCAGCTTAAACAAATTCAACCAGGGACCAAGGAGAAAGGCTGTGAGAGATGAAAAATATCTTCCATTTCCCTCTTTTTCTGCCTTTAGAAATCATACTCATTCTCCAAAGTTCTGCTCAAACGCCTTTTTTGGAAAGGCTTACCTAATCTCTCAATTAAAAAAAAGTATTCCCTCTAATACTGTATCCTAACAGGCTAATGGTAACCAAATATATATCCGTGCCTGGTCCTTCCTCTTCCATAATCATGGCTTGCAGGTGTATTAAACATCTGAAGCCCCAGCAACACTCTTAGATCCCACTCCCCTTCCCCAAACCCACAATTCCCATCTCAGGAAAAGGAACCACCACTCACTAAGGTGCTTGGGCCAAAAGCAGTTATCCTAGACTCCTCTCTTCCTTCCCCACTCCACACCTACCTTCAGAAGAGATCTGGAATCAGAGCACTTCTCACCACATTCTCTCCACCGCCGCAGTCTCTCGCACACTCTGGGCCTAGACTTGCAGTAGCCTTACAGCGTGCACACATACCATTACCCACGCATCTCACACCTCTCAGAGCCTACTCTCCCTAAACCCACACCGTGGTCTTTTAAAAAGGGACTCCTGCTCTGAATCTTCCATGGCTTCTTATCGCACAACAAAATCCCAAGTCTGTCCTGTGGCTGGCCCACCAGGAAAATTCCTTCTGAGTCCATCTCCTGAACTACTCCATCACTCCTCCACAGGCTCAACGATCTTGTTGGTCCCTGAACACACCAACTCTATGCCACCTTGAGGCCTGGCACCTGTCCCTCCCTGCCTGGGATGCTCTTCCCCCAAATGTGTGTATGGCTTGCACACTCATTCGATACAGGTCTCAGTTCAAAGATCACCTTCTCAGGGACAACGGCCTTCTCTAATCACCCTCTTTAATACAGAACCGCCAAACCCCTCTACGCTGTGCCCAATACCTACCCTCCCCTTCCACTGTCCCGTTGGCCAGCACCATGTTATATATATTTCCTGGTTTTTTATTATCCATGTTATATATATTTCCTGGTTTTTTATTTCGTGCCATCTTCTCCCCCAGGAGATGAGCTCAGTAAGGCAAAGGTTTTTTCAGTTTTTCACCTTGGTCTCTCAAGTATCCAGAAGAGTACTGGAGCACACTGCCGGCATTCCATAAGTAACTGATGAATGAACTGTCCAGGTGCTGTGCTAAGCCCTCCAGCTACAGAGATGACTCCAGGACCCATCCAGAATTAAGAAATAAGAATCTGGGATTGAGGCTCTAAGATGATATATTTTGGGAAGAAAAAGAAGAGAGAGAGAGAGAGAAATTACCAAAGATAGTGACATTCGCCAACATTTAATCGTGCCAGGTCTGGGACGCCTGGCTCGCTCAGTCAGTGCAGCATATGACTCTTGATCTCAGAGGCATGAGTTTGAGCCTCATGTTGTGGGTAGAGACTACACAAATGAAAGTGAAAAACAAAATCTTTTTAAAAATTGTGCCAGATCTTCTATTCTAAGCACTTCACATGTGTTAACTCATTTAACGCTAACATGTCCCATAGTGAAGACTGTGAGGCACAGAGAAGTTTCAGACTTTATCCAAGGTCACGTGACTTTCAGGTCACGGGTCCAGGATTCACATCCAACCAGTCTGACCCCGAGCTCAGCTCTGAACTGGCGGGCTACACACTACCTCTTCATTGTACTGAATGCTGCATTAAAATGAATACAGAATGCTTTGTGTCAAACAGGAGGGCAGGGAGGGTGGGGGCCTGAACACTGAAGGAAGTCCTGGAGTCTGAAAAGATGAAGGAGCGCCTTTTGAGCTGCAGGGAAGCCCCGTTGAGAGCTTCATGTGGTGTGTGTGGTGTGATCAAAGTGGGGCCTTCACAGGGGACATCACAGGGGCACAGAGGGATACTAGGGAAGTGAATGAAGCTGAAAAATGCACAGAAGCATGAGGAAATGAAAGGAAAAATATTAAAAATAGTTCTAGGAAGATAGGTGTGAGATTAAAAAAAACAAAAACAGGTCTCTCTTTTCCGACGTGGGTTCTGAAAACAGCCATTGCCTCCACAGCACTGACCACATGTAGTAAAAACCAGAAACAAGACATATTTGCACATGCCTTTCTTACTCTAAACAGCTTATAAATACTACAGTCGTTTAAGATGGAAAACGAAAGTTGACACTGTTTAAAAAAGAAAAAGTGTGGCCCAATTTTGAAAGGCTTTGATCCTGGCCTAGGAATTCTGAACGCTAACCTGTAAGATCTAGGAAGCCAATGGATGCTTTAAAATAAAGAAATGACATGATCAAACTTCTGTTTTAGAAAAACAGCTCTGAATATTGTACACAGGAGATCCTGAAAGGCGGGGGAAGAAGGCAGGAGCAGAAACGGGCAGGGAGACGGGCAGTGACCGTGACAGGGCCTACCTGCAGGACAGGGCAGTGGGGATAAAAGCAGCCCAGGGGTGCAGAGGGTACCGAGGTGCAGAAGGGGGAGTGAGAGATGAGTCTGGGACTTCCGGACAACCGAGCACAGAGCAAGGGCCATTCCCAAGATAGAAAAGGCACATTCCGTGGGAACTGAGGATGAATCCTGGAGCAGTATGGACAATGCGGAGTCTGAGGTGCTTTCATGACAACCAGACAGGCAGGGATCAAAAGACCTGCTCAGAGATACAGACTTGGAAATTCTCTCTGCAGAAGTGACAGCTGAAGGCACTGTGAGTGAGAAACCGTGAAGAGAATGGCACTTCAATGGGGAAGACGGAGGACAGAGCCTAGGCAATGTCAACACCCAATAAAATAAATGATAAAGAGGTGGGCAGTTCACCAGGGGAGTCAACAGTAAGTGTCGCAGACAGAAACCCGCTGAACTACGAATGGTGTCCGCGGAGGGTGAGGCCTGAGAACTCCAAGGACAGTGAAGATGTAAACCAGTAACTGAGACTCACTGTTTCCAGAAACGTAGTTGTGATGGAAGACTGGGCATTCCCTTCAGTGGGGGAAGGTCTAGGGGCATGCGGTTTCTTTTCAGGAAGGGGAAACCAGTCTATCTGTAGGCACAGGGCGGGAGTGAAGCAGAAGAGAAATCTGAGACCCCACCGCAGGCTGACTAGTGGAGCGAGATACCGTATGTGATGGGAAAGGAATGGGTCAAGAACGCAGGGTGAGAAGCCGGTCTGGCTCCGAAACAGGAGGCACGGATGGGTGAGAAGAGAAGTCTGCAGCAGAGAGCCAAGTGCCCGCACGGGGTAGAAAACCCTTACGTATTTCCAAGTGGAAGGCGCTGTGTCCACACGGATCAGCTGTTCCCGCTGTCCTGTGGGTCTCCGTTCCTCTCCACACAGAGTCCCCGCCTCTCTTTTCCACTTCCCTCCTCACTCAGTCTTCTTCCACCCAGACACTATGAATGACCGGAGACTCTGCCATGTGCCATGCACAGTGCAAGGCACGGGAATCTGGGGACAAAAGACATGGTCCAAAAAAGGCAAAGGTCTTCTTGATTAATGAGGAAGGGAGTCAAGAAAGCAACCACGGGCGCCTGGGTGGCTCAGTGTGTTAAGCCTCAGCCTTCGGCTCAGGTCATGATCTCAGGGTCCTGGGACCGAGTCCCACATCGGGCTCTCTGCTCAGCGGGGAGCCTGCTTCCTCCTCTCTCTCTCTCTCTGCCTGCCTCTCTGCCTATTTGTGGTCTCTGTCTGTCGAATAAATAAATAAAAATTTAAAAAATCTTATTAAAAAAAAAAGAAACCAACCACACCTTACTAAGAAAGGTGAGGCGGTATGGACCCAGACACATGAGAGTGGAGAGAGCAACAGGACATCGACCTCAAGAACTGAATGAAGCGGGGTTGAGCCCTGAAGGGAAGTGGGAGGAGCAGCAGACAGGAGGAGGAACACACTTGTTCTATGTGGCGGACACCTCTACGCAGCACTAGGACTAGGAAGGAAGAAAGGCTGGAACACAGGCGAAGCAAAGACGATGCTGGTGATCAAAGGCAACAGGCACAAGTGATTTTCCAGGTCTTGTTTAAAAATTCAAACTTCAGGGGCACCTGGCCAGCTCAGTCAGTGGAGTACACAACTCTTGACCACACACAGGATTGTAGGTCCCAGCCCCACGTTGGGTGTAGAGTTTACTTAAAAATAAAATCTTAAAAAAAAATTTTGTTAGGGGCGCCTGGGTGGCTCCATTGGTTGAGCATCTGGATGGTTTCAGCTCAGCTCATGATCACAGGGTTGTGGGATCGAGCCCGGGATCGAGCATTGGGCTCTGTGCTCAGCGGGGAGTCTGCTTCTCTCTCTCCATCGGCCCTTCCCCCCACTTCTTCTCTCCCCTCCTCTCTCTCTAAAATAAATAAATAAATCTTTAAAAAAATTTAAACTTCTTTCTTTTGACAATGGAGAGACATTTAACGATTTTAAGCAAGCAAGAGCTGAGCTCAGATTTGCATATTTGAAACTCGTTGTTATGGAGAGAAGAGAGAGGACTCACACAGCAAGGCCAGTCAAGAGGCTATTACAGTCATCCAGGGGGAAATGAGGCAGCCACAGAGGGGACAGGGAAGAAGGGGCAGATTTGAGTCACGGGCTCTCTGAGTCACTGAACTGGTCCACTGTGTGGCCGTGGGCCCTGCTCACAGAGACGCTGCGGAAGAGACGGGAAGGGGAAAAGCGAAGGGAGCGGGGAGGGTGCTACGGGGCCTGCTGCACTTGAGGGCCCCACAGCCCTGTGTATGGGCTCAGGCCAGGCCTGGGGTCATCTGTAAATGCCAGCAGAAGAGACCCCCAACGGGGAAAAGTGAAGACAGAGGGAGGGAACCTGAGAAAGAAAAGTGAGGAGAGGCAGAGAAGGAAACCCTGTAGCCCTCTGCACTACCAAAGGACTCCCTGAGGGGTGGGCGAAAGGGGCCAGCAAGGCAGAGAGAGCCCCCACGGACGAGGGATGGGAAGGAAAAGCATCAGAGGCGGGGTAGCACCAGTCAGCGCCACAGGGTGCCCGGAAGCCAGGGACCCGGAGACAGACGACAGGCGTGGGCGCTCCGTGGTAAGGAGGGTCGTAGGCACCAACAGCAGGAGCCAGGGGTGGGTCAGAAGAGGTAGGAAGAGTGCGATCTCCAGAAGCCTGTCCGGACCCGAGGGAACGAGAAGGGAGTGTGGAGAGAGGGCAGTCAGGACTCCGGAAGCAGTCCAAGGTCAGAGGCTTACTGATGACCGCTGACTGGCCGGGCTCTGCGCTCAGGACCAGCGAGCGGGATATGTACAGAAAAAAAAGAAATGATCTTGCTTTTGAAGGGAAAAGGCAGCACAGGCAGTCATTTAACACCTAGTGACAATATAAAATAAGACGACTCAAATGAACGTTGGAAGTTTTCTCAGGACTTCTCTAAATTACCTCTCATGTTCTTTCCACCTCTGCTGTTCTGAGTGAGATTAGAGGTCAGCTAGACACCCACGGTAACTGTGATCCTTCTGTCCCCAAATCACAGGAGGAAGTTCTGAATGAAGACACCTGCAGATTCTCTAAGGAGTGATTCATGGCTTTCCTTCATCCAATTAGTAAAGCAGCGTCTGACTTTAAAAAGGTCAAAAAGCACGGATCTAGATCTCCGAGCAGCCCAGCAGGATACATTTATATGCCGACAAATCAATTCAACCAGCAGAATGAGAATTCAAATAAGCCTCCACAAGGACAAACCTCTGGTTTTTTTCAGCAGATCACTCTTTTTATTCTTACGTATGCTTTTATTTCAAACGGTCATACCAAACACTAAAAGATGACCATGTCCACGGTTGTATCCTTTCTTTGGAGTTAGCAGAAGAAAAGGATAAGAAAAGAATACATTCATTACTAAGTGAAAGATATTCGTCTGAAAAGGCTACAGTCTGGCCAATTCCAACTCTATGGCGTTCTGAAGAAAAAAAACTACGGGGACAGTAAAAAGATCTGTAGTTGCCAGGGATTGTAGAGGAGAGAGGGGTGACTAGGTGGAGAACAGGATTTTGAGGGCAGCAAAAATACTCTGTATGATATGATGATGGTGGACACTTGTCACCATGCATGTGTCCAAACCCAAAGGCAGCTGACACTGAGAGCGAACCCTACTGACCACGGCGTGCTGTGGGTGACAATGATGGGTCATCAGTCATAACAGATGTACCATTCTGCTAGGGGACACTGACACCCGGGGAGGCTATGCACGTGGGAACAAAGGGTATAGCCAAAACCTCTACCTTACTGTTTATTTTACTGTGAGTCTAAAACTGCTCCCCAAAACTGGGGGCGGGTGGTCCTTAAAAAGTACCTGGAAAAAAAGAAGACACATTCTGTTAGTCACTACTGGGAAAAACTAAAGAAACAGAACCTAAAGGAGTTTGCATTCTAGAAGAAAAAATAAAACATTTAAAAAATGAAGCACCCAAGAGTAAGGCATAAACAAAATATGCAAATGATACACAATTTGAGGAGAGCAGAAAAAACTAGATAAGACTATCCCCAAGAATACTCAGGAAAGGTCAATGGAATGAGCTTTTAAACAGAAAAAGAGGGTTTGTTAATTAAATATTCAGGTGCCTGACAGTACAAAGCACTGGTGGATTCTATGGGAAATACAAGCCCCAGTTTCTGCCTTCAAGGAGCTTTCCAACTCTTTTCTTCAGCTAAAATAAACTTTAATCGCACATTCTCAAGGCTAGAGCTGAAAGGAACACCAAGAGATGTTCAGTTCAAGCATCCTCCCCCAACAGAAGATGAAATCAAAGCCAGTGATCCCAGCTGAGTGTCTCCAAGTGACAGCAAGGGCAGGCACAAAGTCTCCCTTTGTAATAACGGGCACACATGCTTTGCAGGCTGAAAGACTTCAGTACAAATTACACCTTTCGCCAAGTCTGGGGCCTACGTTCTCTCAATTCTAAGCCAGAGATGGTGGGGCGCCTAGCTGGGGCAGTCAGTTAAGTGTATGACTCTTGGTTTCAGCTCAGGACATGATTTCAGAGTCGTGGGATTGAGACCTTCTGGTTCTGTGCTAGCATGGAGCTGTTTGAGATTCTCTTTCTCTCCCTCAAATAAGCCTCTGACCTTCCTCCCTCCCCCCGCAATGAATAAATAAATCTTTAAAAAAATAATAAAAAATAAACCGGAGACGGTGATAATAGGATTTCTGAGATAGGTACCATTCCTTTCCTTACCTTCTCTCTACTGCTGAATGGTGAAACAAAAGGCTACACTTGTCCCCTAGTCAAGTGACATCATCTGGGGTCTCCAGGCACTAAGAAAATAAAGGACTTCTAGTAGGCAAAAGGGAAGGTACAGCGACATTAGCACATAATTTTCAACACCAATAAATTAATGACACAATCAGAAGTCATCAAGTTAGAACAGAAGTTCTTAAGGGAAAAAAGAAGTGGTAGAGTCAGGAAAGTCAGTCGCTCTCAAGTTACAGAACAGCCCTGTACTCTGTGGCAGCCCTATCAGAGATGCCACGGAAGTCATTACTGGATTACAATTACGGTCCAGTATCATTCCTTTCTTTTCCCCTCATTTCTCTTTCACTTATTCTGGATTCCCACTGTCCTATTTCCAGTCCTTCTTTCATCTTCCTAACAACATAATAAATCAGAAAATCTAGGGCCTTCATAGTCAGCCATGCCCCCACACATGGTTTAAGGGAAGAAATGGTGCCAACATGGTGATAACGGACATGCGCTTTGTAGTCAGACAGACCTTGGTTCCAAACCCAGCTCCACCTCTAAGGCAGGTTTATGAACCTGAATCTAACTGTCTACTCCCTAGGCCTGTCGTTAGAATTAAATAAATGAGCAAGTTTAGAAAAATGCCTAGCACACAGCATAAGCCCACTGAGTCATAACATCTCACATCTCCTTTCCATGAGATTGAAATCCCAAAGAACACAGCTTTTTCTAGGCCCCCAACTGGGGACAACACATAAGTGTCCCGTCCCCACTGTCTCCTTCCCCTCTACCACCTAGTAGCTGGGTGCTTTCACAGCCAGGACTCCGCCCCAGTCCCTAACCCAATGCCTGGCCCAGAGGAAACTTTCGGTAGGCGGTAACAGAACCAACCCGGAATCAGTCATGTTTATTCCACTGGACAAGAAGGGGTTGTCTGTCCATTAAGAAAACCTCAAAGGATGAGTTGTGGAAAAGGAAGAAGGAACCCAAAATATTCACAATTGGATGACCTTCTGTTATGCACACAATCACCATGTCTATGACTGTCTCTAAACCCCCTCCAGTCGGATTCGTAAGTTTTGCAGGTTACCCCTGGGGGAACAGGGTCGTCCAGACTACCTCATACAGAATAAAAGAGCACTTTTTGTTACACACCTTGGGTTAGTCTCTTCCAGCACTTGAGAAATCCCTCGTAATATATTAACTTATGCTGTTTGCTTCCTGCTGAAGAAAGGGGCCTATCAGAAAAACTCTGGACTAAGGGTTTTGCAGCCCTACCTGTAAAGTTTAAGGTGGCATCTATAAAGGTCATTTATGTTAGATACTCCTACCTTCATAAACACCCTTTGAACTTCTCTAATTCCCCCCTCACAAACCTGCAAACCTGTGACATCCCTATCACACGTACATTTCACACCACCATCCAAAGACTCAATAACAGACTGCAAATTACTTGAAAGCTAATGTTTTCTAAATATACAGAATCATGAAACACCATCAAAATCTGATATAAAAAGTGAACATTCACAAGGTAAACCAAAGAATGCTTCCAAAGCATTCGTCATCAATATGAACTTTTTTAAGAATATGGTACAAAATCCCTCATTTAAAAAAAAATCCACAAAGAGGAACGCTTGGGTGGCTTGGTCAGTCAAGCGTCTACCTTCAGCTCAGGTCATTATCTCAGGGTCCGGGGATCATGCCCTACATCAGGCATGATCAGGGGGGAGTCTGCTTCTCCCTCTCCCTTTGCCCCTCCCCACAGCACATGCATGCACGCGTTCTCTCTCAAATAAATAAATAAAATCTTTTAAATTAATTAATTAATGACAGCATCTAATACTTATGAATTTTCTGCCTTCGTCCTCCAAGAATGAACCCCTTTGTAAGTTTACACTGAAGAAATGACAGCGATATACCGGAAAGAAATGGGCTTTGGTGCTAGACACCAGGGTTAAACCCACGCACCCCCATGTGCCACTATAACCTCACTCAGGGGCCAGTTGTCTAACGACTGAGTAACTGACCTTACCAGATTATGCCATAGGTTAATAAACAAGGTAAAGAACAAAAAGCATCTACAACAGTCCCTACACTTTGTGGACTACCGTCTGGGTAAACATCTATCTTCTAGAAATGTTCATTCTTCCCTACCTCTTCTTTCCAAATGAACCTCAACACACTACCACAGTTGCTGCTCTGAGCTCCAGATCCAACCCAGGGGGAGTCTACCACTTGGCCCCTTACAACTAAACCCTCCGCTCCCACTCCCTAGGTTCAGCTTTCTATTCCACTCCATTCTCTGCGCGCCCTCCAGCCTGTAGAGACAACCTGAGCAGCTCAGCTCTAAAGGTCCCAAGCCACACCACAAGCAATTCAAATCTAGGCAAATGGTCCAGGGGTCCACTCCACTGCCTTAAAGTACAATCCAAAAGACACAAACAACAGTCTCTCTCTCCTCCAAATTATTTATTTCCCTAACCACCCTTCGCAGATAGGCTAATGTTGTAGGAGCTTGCCGAACTGCCCATGCATACTAATTCAAACACACAATGAGTTATGGGTAGGAATGTGTACCCACGGGCCATACTTGAGGTACCCAGATGGCCATGTACACAAACACACAAGCCAGAGGTCTAACTGCAGACATTATCTAACACTAATGAAAAGAAATACTAAGCCACCAGTCAAAACCCGACGACAACCCTCCGAAAGGATAAAGGAAAATTCTAAGCAGGAGTTTCCAGAGCTTTACACTTTTGTGCAATTAATGCTAAAATGTTATTAAAAGAAAGCACTTCAAGACTGTTTCCCATGGGACTATGGCATTTTCTCAATGATTTTTCTTTTCCATGTAAGGAAGAAAATGCTAAAGCACTTTAAGGCATTGTACCTAGACATCAACGGCTTCTGTTAACACATTTAACATTTTGAAAAAGAGATAGTCTAGATATACTTTTTTGCCACACTGATTTTTTTTAAACTAATCTTAAAATGTCTGTCAAGTTCAGTAACTTTGTTTCCATAAACAAAGCTCTTTAAACAACTCTTTGTTTTTGTAAAGCCAGCAGCCCAGGTCTCAGGTAAAAACTTCAAAGGCAGCACAGATCCACTGAGCAAGGGCCAAAGCAATCCTAGATGTGCTAAGCTGATGACAGCCTGAAAGGGGCCGAAAATGACAGAAAACGAGGAAGCCAGTCTGGAAACCATAATGTGACTTTGTTTTTAACACAATCCCTGCTGCAAAATAACTGCGCAGAAGGCTTTTATTTTATTTTATTAAAGACACTCTACGGCAGCCTTGTCTGGACTAATGGAACTCAGCGCTCCTTGTGTTCATCTTTCTTGTCATCTTGCTGAAAGCTGTGCTCGTTTGTTCCAAATCATGGTCATCCTTCAGACGGCAAATTTTTCAAATACAAACAGGGGATGGATGAACCAATCTCGGAAGTAATCCCTTATGTAAAAATTCAAGTTTCAGGTCTTAAAATTTGAGTCTAAGGGTAGTACTTAAGTTGATAACCAGAAGAGTTTACTCCCTTGACTCCTCCCTAATTTTCAACTACCAAGTGGTGATACTGCAGGGTCAAAGTTCTCAGTATTTTCTCCTCAGCACTGGAAAAAAGAACGCTATATAATTTTAATAAATAAAGGACAGTGTTAATAATATTTAAGAATTCACCCCTTTGATGAGCATCCATTCAGACTTATTTTAATAAAGCCACACACGGATGCAAAGCTACTACCAGGCAATCATGAAGAGAACTATGGTACATGTCACAATCATACTTGTCAAGGAACATCTGTTCCAGATGTTTCTGGAACAGCCCATGGCCACATCCACCCATTTCTCCCCCTAAGGAGTTAACTGTGAAGAAGAGAAGTAAGCGAGTGAATAAAAGAAACTTTTATTCACTTTTATTATTTATTTATTTATTTATTTAATTTATAAAAGAAACTTTTATTAACTTTTGATTCATTTTCCCCAGGAACATAAACTCAGAAGTAAACAGGACAATCTAAGAAGATTTAAGTTTGATTAAAGCTTAGTAAATTTAATGCCACTTGCTTTTGATGAGCAAGCTGGTTAATAATTAAATAAATGAAGATAATCTATTCAGGATGGATTTAAACCACTACCATAAAGAATCTTAAGCACACTGCTGACATTTTGTTGTGCTGTAAAACACAGTCTGTTCTATGTGCTCATGAAATGTTAAGGAAATCAGTGCTATACTAAAGCTAAAGAATTAATGCTGTACTTAGCATCTGAAAGATAATTACTGCACAGAACGGACTCTATCTGTAGGGTTTTATATTTTTTAGCTTCCTAGACAATATTAAATTACACATTAACTTAAGGGAGTGAACTAATGATTCCAAGCATGCTTTCCTCACACACAAGAGAGTGTCACTAACCTGACCTCCGTCTTCAGCACCCGAGTTCCTATTTTCTCCCCAAACTGGTCATCAACCACACCAATCCATTGGTGCTATCCCTACTGACCAACAGTAAGACGTCCTGAAGGTCACTGGGTTCGTCTCAAAATAAAGCAAAGGTCCACGGTGGGTTTAAACCTCAACGAATCAGCTCATGAGGATGCTGACACGCCACTCTCACCTGACGAGCAGTCACGTGACTGCCTCATGGGCAGAAAGGAGGTGCTAGAACGTGAAGAAGGATTGGGTCTCAGACAACGACCAAAAAAAACACAAGACATACTATTTACCACAGACGGACTCTAATAGGAGCGGACAGAGAGGAGAAAGAACAGAACAGACACAAAATGCGCTGAAAGTGACTCACTCAGAACGCGGTCTTTGAGCTGGGCAACAAGTAGAACCTCAAGGTCAGAAGATGCAAGGGAAAGCAAGGGCTAGGCCTTGGAAGACGTGAGAGCAACAGGAAGAGTAACGCCGGCAAACAAACTTTTCAAAGGTTTCCAAAGACCTTTAACTCTTTCAGAAGCACCCCGCCCCCTGAAGAGCTAGTACTATTTCACCAGGCCACATGTCACGGTGTCATGCTTCTTTTCTGATACTTAACACAATACAGCCTGGCACCTTCTAGCAGTCCGAACAAAGTCACATAAGTCTGCGTTCGCTTTTTCTCCGTGACATCCTTGACTTCAACACAAGCACACCATATGCCCAAGATGAAAAAGAATCCAACATATAGAACCCCATATCATCTTTAGCTGCATTTGGAAGATGCTTCTTTTTTTTCCCTTTAAAACACAATTAAGTTTTTTCCTTTAGATGGTAAGTTGCATTATTTTAGACGTTTTAATTATTGTCTTCTTACCAAGTTAGCTCGCAGGTTTGATTCATCTAAGTGAACTACCTGAAGTCAGAGTCGTCACCATGAGTAACTTGGAAGAGATCAGTTAAACGTGGCAGCTCTCATCCTAAAATGAATGAACTCTACACAGCAAGCCAGAGTACTGAGCCTCTATTCTGCTTTGTCTTAGCGCTCAGTTTGAAACAAATAAACCATCTCATAAAGCAGTTTACATATGCCTGCAGAGGCCTCTTCTCAAGTCAGGAGCCAACAGCTTTCAACAGTTTGACACCATGACTTCTCTTGGACCACTTCCCTAGCAAAAATATCCAGTGACTTTGGCCATCATTATTTTGGCCAACCCAGTGACAGCAAGATCACAATTCTCTGCTTTACCCCTCAGGTAAAGGAGCTGAATGATGAAACCAGCTGTCTAAATACAACCACCAATTTCTGTCTAATACTGTGCATTTACAAAGCTGCTGAACAGCCACACACTATCACTCCTACAAAACTTCCTACAGGGGGCAAGGCAGATGCAAGTTCCATCGCCATGGACTGAAGAATGATCCGACCTTGAGGAATGAAGCTGTCAGCCCTAAGTCAAACATGAAAGAACTGGTACCAAAACTTTAGTTTTCTCAAGTCAGTACCTCTTCCCATAAAATAATATTAGAGGAGTATATGTACTGGCGGGTGGGTATCAATGAAGGAAAGACTAGCTAAGGAAAAGAAACAATTTGAACTTGGATATTGGTTGTATCTGTGCCCAGAAGGCCTGGGATCATACTCCTATCTGCTAGCTGGCCTCACCTCCTACCTTGCCTTGCAACCCCAACAAAGGCTCTTTGCTGCTGTCGTTCAGAACCACTAGTGGCATCAGTCATCTCAGTCTTCTTGCCTCTAGCCGTGGGATTTCCTCTGCCTGACATACTCCCCACCATTTCTTCTTTTAGTCCGTTTCCTTTGACTTTTAAACTCAGCTCAAATGACACCTTTTTAGGAACTGACCTTACTGCTCTCCAAGCACTGTGATTACCCTCTATCACTGCTGCACTGTCCTGGAGGATTCTGTCACGTGCCTCCTTCCTGACACTTAAGTTCTGGGGTGGAGGGTTGAGGGAGAATGTAATCCGTCTTCCCTAGTATCGGACACGTGGAACAGGCACTCAGTAAATGTTTGTGAACTAAATGAATGAAAGCTGCCAGTACTCAGGAGTGGCTCAACCATGCTTCTGGGGTAGAGAACTTTGGGTAATTCAAGTGGAAACCGTCGCCCTCCACCCTCACTTTCGCTACCTGGATTCCTTTCCCAGGCTGGCTGCTCTACGAGAAGGCCATGAGAGCATCACCCAAGCCAAAGTACGGTCATAGAACTACAATCTGGTTAGGTCTGTGGGGGTTTTTTGTTTGTTTTCACTGGAAAACCTTTAGTTCTTTATACCATTTGGAGGCATTTCACATTGTTACTTCAGGAGGCAAAGTGACAGCCACAGTTCTGGATTATGTCCCAGGGGTCAGACAGCTTAAGTGTTGAAGAGTGTGAGCCCTAAAATCTGAGTTCCAATGTGCCACGTTGCCAACTGGGTAACTTTGGGTAAGTCACCCTATACTACTCCTGCCAATACATATAAACTCTGGCCAGCACTCATCCCACAGACATCTACCGAGCACCTGCCGAGGGCCAAGTGCCCCCGGTCCCTGCAGACCCGGCCATCCCACGCTAAGAATACTCTCATCACATCAGCTGGTGTACTTCCTTCACTGAACTTACCACTACCTGAAATATTCTCGTTTGCGGATCTGCCCGCCGCCCAGCCTCCCCCAGGAGAAGGTAAGCTCTATGATGCCAGGGGACTTGTCTCTTAGTCGTTCCTTGTCTCTCCAGTGCCAAGCACATACCTACTACACGGTTACTCAACATGTTTTTAAAGGACTGGGAAAGTCTGACGTGGTCCCCACTGCCCCTTGACGCTGGCACTTCAGTGGGGAAGACAGGGGAGAAAACCATAAAAAGTATAAAACTGCACTTCCCGGAGGGCCCTGGCTTGCCACCAGCACAGGTGGCACACTGGGCCTGCCCTGACTCTGGGTCCAGGCTGCTCTGGCAGGGGGAAGGACCTCCGCCCCGGCGGCCCCCCGCATGCCCCGGCCGCACGAAAGTGGGCCACGGGCAGCAGGAGGCCAGCAGAAGGCAAGCAAAGCCCTGTCCCAGCACAGCTGCGGGAGCGCTTCCATTCGCTTGCGCAGCAGATGTTCACTGGGCTCCTGAAGCGCGCTGGGCGCCCGGCAGACCAGCGGCCAGGTCCTGTCCTCATGGAGCTTCCCTTCTCCTGCAGGAACGCAGTAAACAAGTGCGTAAAACGGTCCTTTGAGCGGCGTGAGCGCCCCGCCGCCGCGGAACGCAGGTGTGACGGGGGACGACTGCAGGTGTCCGCCGCCCGCCCCCCGGAGGCGGCGGCCCCGGGGCGGCCCCGCGGAGGGCGGCGTGAGCTCGGCCCGAGGACCCACCCCACCCCACCCCCCCGCTGGACGGTGACCGCTCCCAGGGCCTCGAGGGCCCGGCGCGCGCGCGCGCGGGGAGCCTGGGGGCGAGGCGCGGGCCCGGGACGCCCGGCGACCCGACGGGCTCGGAGCGCGGGGCGGGCGCGCCGTCGGGCGGGGCGGGGCGGGGACCGCGGGCCGGGCGGGCACCCACGTCACCGCCGCGCCGCCGGTGCCTGCGAGCGCGGGCGGGGGCGCGGGGCGATCGGGCCGGGCCCGCGGCCGAACATGGCGGGCCTCCGGCTTACCTCGGAATTTGAGCTCGTGCTGCGGCTCGAGGCTCAGGACCTGCTCCACCTTCGCCATGTTCCTCAGCGGCGGGGCACCTCTGCCGGGGGACCCCCTGAGAGGTCACCTGAGGCAGGAGGCGTTAATGCTGCGCCCCCTTTAAATCTAGAAAGGGGGGGCCGGCCGGGACGCGGGCGGGGGTCGTCTACGGGGTGCGCGCGCGGGGGGGGGGACGGCCTACGCGGTGCAGGCGCAGGGGCGGAGGGCGAGGGCGAGGCCGCGGTGCCCGGCGAGCGCACGGCACGCACGCACGCACGCAGCGACGCACGCACGCACGCACGCAGCGGGCTGACCGGCTCGGCCCTGCGCGCGCTCGGGCGGCGGGAAGCTGCGCGCGCGGAGCTCCCTCCCGGAGCTCTGCGCAGGCGCGGCGCGGGCCGAAGGGCGGGGCTACCGGGTGGCAGGGGGCGGGGCGTCGTGCAGGTCTGGAGGCGGGGCCGTCTGGGATGCTCAAAAGCGAGGACAGGCGTCGCGAAGGTTATTTACTCATGGCCATGCGGGCCAGCCGTTGTTAAAGTGCTTTAGTCAATAATAATAAAAAGAAGAAAATTCCACTTTGCCCTTGCTTACGTACTGCCAGGCACTGGCAGAGACTGTGAGACAAAGTTTTATCATAAGCATGTTTATAAGTGAATGATGTGTGCTAGGCAACGTGACGTGTTCAAACAATAAATACACAGGAAGCTACCAATTATTTCTTGCTGCTTTTGTGCCACTCTGCTGAACACTTTCAGTAATAGCACCATGGAATGTAATGAAAGCTACTCTCTATCAAATGTTTACTATGTAGCAAGCACTATGCTGCATCCTTTACTCATCCACGCAACAAACATTTACAAATACAATGATCAGAGAAATGGACCTGGTTCCGATCCTCTCCCTAGAGCCTGCTGGGGAGCCAGCCTCTGAAAAAATAACCACACAAATAAACTGTAATTAAAAATTGCTGGGAACCCAAATCTGCTTGGCCTCCGGAGTGAACATTACCTCATTATTGCTGCTTAAATAGTATGTCATTATGTAATGTTTGTAAAGTATGTATTATTAAGGGGAGTCTGGGTGGCTCAGTGGTGAAGTGACCAACTCTTGATTTCAGCGCAGATGGTATCTCAGAGCCATGACACAAAGCCCCCGCTCACACACAGTCTGACTCCCTTGCGCCTCCCCCCACCTAGTGTGTGTTCGTGTGTTTTCGTGCTCTCGCTTGCTCTCTCTCTCTTTCCTTCAAATAAATAAATAAATCTTTTAAAAAATACATGTGCTCTAATCATCTCCTACATCTACAGAGAGAAAACAAACAGCAGGTAGTTAATGTTGACTCTACGGTGGTTGGCATCTGGGTATTCTATGTCCTATTCTTTCTACTTTTCGGTATACTTGAATTTTTTCATAATGAATAAGTTTTCTTAAAGATAATCTTTGTCTTTTAGCTAGAGCATTTGGTACATTTACACTTATTATATTTACTAATATGTCTGCATTTATTTCTACCACCTTATTTTGTGCTATTTGCCATGTCTTTTTTTTTTCTTTTTCCTCGCCTTTCTTCCTTAGGGCTGATTTTTTCCCCCCTCATTCTCTTCTCTTCCTCTTAGACACTATCTCTGTTGTTTTCATGATTACCATAGAAACTGCGATGTACTTATGAAAATCCGATTTTTAAAATGTCTTTACCATGCTTCTTTAAAATACAAGGACTTTGGGACTCTTTACCTCTAAACACCCATCCCCCAAATTATATGCCTTAATTATGGTGTATTTCAGGTTTAATCTTTTCATCTCATGAGTCATTATTATATTGTTTTATATAATTGATGTTAGTTTAAACGCAACCACATAGTTACCAATTTCTTTGTCCATCTTTTCTCCTTGCATCTCAGAACAACTAGGATCACATTCCATGTGCCTGAAGAATGTGTACATTCTTTAAATTCTATTTCATTGAGGGTTTGCTGGGCCAAACTCTCTCAGTTTTTGTTAATGTGAAAATCACTTTATTTTGCCCTTGGCTAGTTTACTAAAGCCGACAGGTCTCTCTCAACACCCCAAAGATACCATTCACTCACTCATTTCCAGCTACCATTGTTACTGGAGATTCAGACACGATCTCCCCATCATACCTTCAAGGATAATCTGTTTTCCCACCTATTCTGGGGTTCTGCAGTTTTACCATGATGTGTGCTTTTACTTATTGCCTTCGCCCATTCAGGCTGCTGTAACAAAACGCCATGGAATGGATAGCTTAAGTAACAGCATTTATTTCTCACGGTTCGGGAGACCAGGAAGTCCAAGACCAAAGCACTGGCAGACTCCATGTCTGGTGAGACCCTACATCCTGGTTCACAGCCTGCCATTCTCCTGTGCTCTGGGGTTTCTCTCCAAGGGCTTTAGTCCTCTTCATGAGGGCTTCACCCTCATGACTAAAGTTTCTCCTACGCGCCCCACCTCCCAACACCTTCCACTGGGGGAATGAGGTTTCCATATAGGAATGAGCAGGGGAATATAAACCTTCAGTCTATAGTCTACATAGCACTTAGCCTGCTTGAATTGTCAGGGTGTTCTGCATTTGTTGTTCGGTATATTTCATCCTTCTGGAAAATTCTCAGACCACATTAAACATTGCATTTTATTGTTGTAAGATACGCAGAATATATACTTGACTAGCTTACCTAGTAACAGAGGTAACCTTACCCAGTGTGGTATGGAATACATTCACACTATCGGGCAACCCTCCCCACCATCCATCTCCAGAAGTCTTCCTCTTGCAAATCTGGAACTCCACACCCAGTAAACAATATCTCCCCATTCCACCTTCCTGCAACCCCTAGTAACCAGGGGTTACTCTACCTTCTGACTTTGTGAATTTGAGTATTCTAGAAACCTCACAGAAGTGGAATCATACCGTATTTATTTGTCCTTTTGTATCTGCCGAATTTCACTTAACATAACGTCCTCCAGGTTCATCCATACTGGAGTATGTGTGACAACATCTTTTTTAAATATTGCCCCAGCCTCATTCTTTCTCTTTTCTTCTGGAAGTCTGACTAGTAGTTTATTGAACCCATGTTATTCAAACTCTAGGTTGTTTCCCAAGAGTGACTTATAAAATCAATTTAGTAGGTTGTTACCAGCACTGAGAAAGAAAATAAATAGCAGACATCAGACCGTGTTGTATTATTTCATAAAACTTTTCTTTCAGTTGTATTTATTAACATACTTATACATATATCTGCGTAGCGAGTCACAAATAAAGTGCATTTATTACCATGGGCTGTGGTAAAGAGAGAGAGAAAGAGAAACAGAGAGAAGTCTGTAAAACATATCATTCTCCGTATCTCTTTACTTCTCTGTCATAGCTGGATCTCTCATTTTTATATCCCGTATCACGGATATTTCTTCAGACCTCCTCTCCAGTCACTCATTTTCCTTTAGGCTCCTGATAAACCTGTTCCAGGAATTTTTCATTTCAGTTTTTGTTTTTTTGTTTTTGCTTTTGTTTTTATAAGTCTATTAGTCCTATTTTGTTTTGTTCTGGTTTTGTTTTGTTTTGATTTGTTAGCATGTCTCAGTGGTCACGTTGGCCATTTCTAACGCTGGCTTTAGCTTCCGTCCCTCCGCCAGGAAATGGTGCCATTTGAGGTGTGAGGGCTGGTCTCCACGGTGGTCACCTGGGGCACTCGGCAATGACAGTGGCCAGGTCTGCTGGAGGAGGGAAGTCCGTGTTCTCAGGCCCACGCCGAGAATCACATCTGATACCATGGCCACTTCATAAATAAACCCAGTGAGTGAGCAGTGGCATAGCTGGGGAAAAGGACTGTCATCGGCAAACTGTGTCACCTGGTCCACTTGAGCACTGAGAGTCGCTGCTCCCAAGGACGCACTGGAGTGGGCGTTCACATGGGACGCAGGTATTATCTCACTGAGAAGCATCCACGTCCCTCCCATACCTCCTTCTCCCCCAGCCCAGTTCCGCCATGTGTGTCCCTGGCCCCCAGCTGCTGGTGAGGGTACATTTGTGCTCTCAGGTCACAGCTCAGCCAGACAAAGTAGACATCCAAATGTACCGCTTGAGATTTTGGAAAATCTATGAAGTGCATTGGAAAATCTATGAAGGTCATAATTCTGCAACCTGCCTAATTAAATTTGGGGCATGATTTCCAGCAAGGGTGAAAACCAAAGCTGCTAGAAATCAAAGACGGTGAGTTAAGAAGCTACATGTTTAAAGAGCTTGTCCCTTTCTTTCTGTAGTAGTCCAGTGAATTCGGACACAGCCTCCCCACCCCCACCCCATGCCACAGTCCTCTGTCCTCACAACTAAGAAGGCATAGCAGCCACTCAGCTCTTCAAGGCCTTCTGTGGGCACCGTGTCACCATCCAATGCGGATGATAACGTAACGAGTAGTGATGCCCCCATGTATTACTTGGAGACCCCTTGGAAACTTTGCTGTGCTAAACTAGCCCTCTGGAAAAAAGATGAACTCTGATTTGTACTTGTTTCAGATTTCTGTGGTATAAACACTCCCACCATGACTGATTTTAAGCTGCTTATGTATGGGATGTCACTGGACATAGTTGAGAAGTGATGTGCACCATTGGCTCTTGCCAGCTGGAAGGAGCCCAGTTCAGCCCAGCCCTGCTGAGATCCCATCCAGCTGGCACTGTCACGAGGAAGGAGGATGTGGCCACATCAGTCCTAGGGTACCTTCTTCAAGGGTCTGTGTCCTGGGACCACTCTCAGTACCAAGTGATGTCAGTCAAGTTCCAGCCAAGAAAGCAGAAATTACAAGTTGCTTTTATTTTTTCTTTTAAGATTTTATCTATTTATTGGGGGGGGGGGGGCGGGGAGAGAGAACAAGCAGGGGGAGGGGCAGAAGGAGAGGGAGAAGCAGACTCACCAATGAGCAGGGAGCCAACTTGGGGCTCGATCCCAGGATCCCAGGATCATGACCTGAGCCAAAGGCAGACACTTCACCAACTGAGACACCACGGGCCCCATGACAGTTATTTTGACAAAGATAATTTAGCACAAGGAAATGGTTAATCAGGTAATGGAAAGTCGTAAAAGCCAGAGAAGAGACTGGGGTATCCCAAGGCTGCTGAAGGGAATGGGGAGAAATTGTTTACTGGGTGCTGAGTTCCGGGTTTGCAAGAGGAGGACTTTGGAGATGGATGGTGGGGAGGGTTGCCCGATAGTGTGAATGTATTCCATACCACACATTGTACAGTTGCCTCTATTACTAGGTAAGCTAGTCAAGTATATGTTCTGTGTATCTTACAACAATAAAATGCAATGTTTAATGTGGTCTGAGAATTTTCCAGAAGGATGAAATATACCGAACAACAAATGCAGAACACCCTGACAATTCAAGCAGGATAAGTGCTATGTAGACCATACACTGAAGGTTTATATCCAACCCCCATTTCTATATGGAAACCTCATTCCCCCAGTGGATGGTGGAGGTGGGGCGCGTAGAAGGAACTTTGGTTGTGAGGGTGAAGCCCTCATGAAGAGGACTAGTGCCCTTAAAGAGAAGCCTCAGAGCACAGGAGAATGGCAGGCTGTGAACCAGGAAGTAGGGTCTCGAGGGGACGCCTGGGTGGCTCAGTCGGTTGAACCTCTGACTCATGGTTTCGGCTCAGGTCATGATCCGGGGGTCCTGGGATTGAGCCCTGTGTCAAGCTCCAGGCTCAGCATGGAGTCTGCTTGAGATTCTCTCTCTCTCTGTCTCCCTCTGCCCCTCCTACTCCTGCTGTCTCTCTCTCTTTCTCTCTCTCAAATAAAGAAATAAAATCTTTAAAAAAAAAGAAAAGGGAAGTAGGGTCTCACCAGACATGGAGTCTGCCAGCGCTTTGGTCTTGGACTTTCCACCTACAGCAGGTGGAGCAGTGGACAGCACTGGATCATTGGACCCCAGGACCTCGGAGGAGAGCCTTCATGGAGGTAGGAGTGACTGGCCTGTGCTGGAGGCCTCTGAGAGGACACAGTGTGTCTATTCCTGAGATTACCATATGAAAGCCAAGGGCTGGCAGAACTAGGCTGCCAATGGGAAGAGCAATCCTTTCCACCCCTTGTGCCTGTCTCTGGGTCTTCTTCAGAATCCCCCATCATCATCATCCTGCAGCGATGCATTTGGCCTTGGCTACAAAGGATCTCATGGTCTAGTGAGGGGAGCTGGGGGAGAAACACCACATCAGAATAACGACAATCTGTGATAAATACTAAACTGCAGGAGAAGGAAGTTATGAAGAGACAGTGAACTTTACTACTCTGGGGGCTGGGAGGGAACTGTCAGTGCTCAGAGAGTATTTAGAGAATTGTCTTGGAAAGACTGTAAGAAAGAACTTGCCATACAGGAAAGGAAAAAAAAAATGGAGGAATAGCACATGCAAAGGCCCTGGGGTATGTGGCCTGCCAGCACCTGCTAGGGAAAGGCAGGGAGTAGTAATGGTTCCCCAATATATCTAGTTCCTGTCCTGTGTCAGGCGGTATATCAGCTTAAGTATTCATTTCCTATGGTGCTGTAAAAAATTACCCCAAAGTTGTGGCTTAAAACAACTCAGATTTGTTATCTTACAGTTCTGGACGTCACAGGTCCAAAATTGGGTCTGAAGAGGCTAAAATCCACATGTGGTTCATCTGGAGGCTCCATGCCTTGCTCAGCTTCTGGAGGTTGGCCGCCTTCCTTGACTTGAGGCCACCCTTCATCTTGAAAGCCAGCAGTGCCTTCTTCTCTCTTGGACCTGTGCTTCCTTGGTACTGAGTATGTCACTGTGGGTAGATACTATGCTAAGTGCTTTGCCTATGTTAACTTAGTCAACCCAGCATCGGGAGGGGTCATTTATCCCCACTGTACAGATGAGGAGACCAAGACACTGAGAAGCATAGCCCACAAGGGCCCAGGGAGGCGGGATCTTCTGTAATGTTCGAGAGTTGAGATTTTATCCTTGGATATCCTTGCCTATCCCAAGGTTTTTATACGGAGGAGTAACTGACCTATTACATTGTTTCATTGTATTATTTGTAAAATATTTTTCTTTTTGATTTTGTTTATTTTTTCAATTTGTGCTTTAAAAAATATAGTTTTAAAATACACCTCACCCCCCCCGTTTTTGGCAGTAATTTTAGCTTTCCAGAGAAGTTGCAATGGGCGTACAGAGCGATCTGCCTAACCCTCCGCCAGTATCACCAGTGTTATATTTTAACATCATTTTACATGACGATGGTAGCAACATTGTTGTTGCTGGAACATTGCTATCAACTAAACTCCAGACGATTTTAGGAGGTCACCAGTTTTTCCGCTAAGGTCCTCCTGCTCCGACCCCCCCACAAATCCCACATCGCATTCAGCAGCTTATTCTTCACAGAGCTCCTCCAGAAGCCAGCCGGACAATGGCCTGATGTGAAACCAGCATGCGCAGCCACGGTGGACCGAGTGCCACATGCTGGGCACTGGGCACTGTGCACAGAGCGCCATGCGTCTCAGACATTCTCACAATGCAGTCATGTTGTTTTCCCTGGTTTGCAGATGAGGATGCCAAGGCGCGGAGGTTTAGCCTTGTGCACAGGAGAAGTGAGAGGCTGGAGAAGAGGGCTTCAATGAAGGGGAGCAGGGTGGTGGGAGAGAGGCACACTTCTCACAACCAGGGGCCCTGATGCAGGAGTGAGGTCAAGCTCAGGATTCCCAGTGGTCTCTGCCACAGGCCCTTTGCACTCGCTGTCCTTTCCGGCACTGGACTTCCCATGGCAGCCTGGATATTGTCATGATCATCACACAACTTCTTGCATACACCTGCATATTGGGCATCTTGCCAGGTGCTGGAGATGTGGGGAGCCCTCTCTCAGATGGTTAGGCACAAGAGACAGACGTACTCAAGTGAAAATGAACCTTGGGAAGGGAGTCGTCTGAAGAAAAACAGGCAGGCAGGGCGATGGAGTGGGAAAAGGTAACAGAGGGTGGGTGTGGATTGTCCTGGGTGCTGGTCCCAAGGGTATCCCCCACAGGGCTCTCCGAACCCAGCTCCTATGGCAGCCACACTTTCCCCTCCTTCTGTGGTCTGTCTCCCACGAGGAGGATGCATTTCTGATTTGACGTCCTACCTCCAGCGCTTGGCAGGGCCGTGGAGCCCCGCAATCAACAGAGGAACTGGTGAGGAAATGAATGGAATGAATGAATGACGATCTGCGGCCACAAGGCATTGACGCGTCAGGGCCGGCTTGTGCACAGGATTTGTTGAAACCCGTGCAGACCTGGAAGCTCAGCACTGGCCTCGGTGGAGGCTGGGGAGGTCCCCGAGTCAGAGCCGCCCCACATCTCTGCAGATGGGGGAGGGGATTGCAGTCGGGGGGGCCTGACCCTCCCCCCAGGACCGTGCCCCTCCAGTCTCAGGTTCGAGTACTTGGGAGCCGCAGCCTGCTCAGTTGAGGGTCTCCATGAACGAGCTGGATGCTGAGAGGTTTGGGGGCAGAGGAAGATCATTGCGTTCCCCCTTCTCTCCGCCCCCCCCCCCCCCCCCCCCGCAAGAAGCAAGCTCTCCTGTTGCCCAGAACTCCCTTGGTTCTTCACTTCTTCCTGTGAGCAACTGAAGGTGGGTTCTTGGTCCCCGTCTCGGCTTCTGCACGTAAAAGGTGCTCAATAAATGTTTGATGAATGAACGAAATAATGTAATTAAGAATTTGAGGGGGGATGGGGAAGAGAGTCTTTTTTAATCCTTAGGACTTATCCCCGAGCACCCAGAAGGCCACATTTGCATACAAATAATTGATATTCTAATTACAAATCATTTGTATTGATTTATTAAGCAGATCCCCAAAGGATCTCTAGAAGATAATTAGATTCCATGCTCCTCACGGGTGAGGAAGGCATATTTACCTCATTGTTCCCCCAGGGCAGTGGGAGGCAGAAGAGCTACGTGATAAATGTTTGATGAGGCAGGGAGTCGGCGTGGTCTTATTGTGGGAAGGGTTTATAGGGTCCCCACAGATTATTTCCAGTGTGTTGGGGGTTGGGGGAACAGGAAACGCATCCATGTGTGTCTGTGTGTTCGTGTGTATGTAAAATTTGCATAGCTCTCTTTTTTCCTCAAGCCCTGGTGATTGCCCACCGCGTGGCCTTCGTTCTCGGAGGGGCGCAGGGGCTAGGCGCTGGGACCCTCCTGCTCTGTCCAGACGGGAGACAAAGCAAAGCAAGATGGAGTCTCCAGTGGCCCCTCCAGACAGTGACCAGCGCAGGGAGTGTTACACTTCTTCCCATCATCTCTGTTTGCCTCTCCCGAGTCACCCCAAATAAATGACAATAGCATGTAAAAAAAATCTGTAGATACAGGTATAGACATTTATCTTTCTTCACCTACCTATAGGCAACAGGAAGGCCTTAGAAAATGTTGCTGCTTTCATTGATCTGAGTAAGAATGCAGCTTTGTTCTGTGACTGCAGTGCCAAGCGCCCCTCCCCGCCACCTCCTGCGGACCCAGGGCCCTCCCAGACCGGCAATTGTATGACAGCCTGGCTGGCAGTGTCAGAGAAGGAAGGATCCCCTGAATGCCTGGCCCCCAGCACAGAAGTGGAACAGTCATTCTGGGGCAGGGGGCTCGGGGCTGAGGAACAGAGGGAAGGGGGGATGGAGGGGGAGGGGGAGAGGGAGAAGGAGGGGGGGAGAGACACAGAGAGCAAAATGGAGGGAGCAGAGGAAGGGGGGGATGGAGAGAGAGGGAGGGGGGAGGGTCAGAGAGAGAGGGATAGAGTGGGGAGGGGTGGGAGGCGGCGGGAAGAGGAGAGAGGAAAAGGGGGGGAGAGAGAGGGATGGGGTGGGGGGAGAGGAATGGAGAGGGAGGGAGGGAGGGAGGGGAGGAGGAGGAAGAGGCAGAGGAGAGGGGGGGAGAGAGAGAAGATGGAGGTGGGGAGGAGAGAGGAAGGTAGGAGGAGAGAGGGAGGAGGGGGAGGTGTTTCGAGCCTGGCTCCACTCGCCTGTGCTCCTCTCCCAGGGATGCTTAGGGGTATGGATTCTCAAGTGACAGTTACAACTTTGCATTTCCATGTGAAGGAAAGACAAAACCAGGCATGTGTCAAGCAGTGCATGGGATCCCAAGGAATCCAGATCTTTGCAAAGGCCCGACATTTCCCTCTGGGAAAGACCTGCTGCTCCTTGGTGCCCAGAGCCCTGGTGCCTCCTCCCAACCAGCCCCAGCAGCTCTGTGGTTTACCAGAAGCTACTAAGCTGTGGGCAATGTCCTCCAGCCAAAGTCCCCATGGACACACCTGCCATTCAAGGAGAGGGGAGATGAGCAGTCCTGTAGCTGCAGGAGCTGATTGGGGGGTTGGAGGAAGTGGGGCTTGGCCCTGGGTTTGGGTGCAGGACAGCTGTTTCTACAATCAGGTGGGTGCTGGGCCTGGCCGACCGGAGATGGCCGACAGTTTTTCCCGGCACAGTCGCAGCCAGAACCATCGCTGCGAGAGGGGCCGTTTGACTCACTTAGGTTTAGACAATGGTCTTGCTCCTGTTGGGGCTCAGAAAGATCATGGACGGGGCGCCTGGGTGGCTCAGTGGATTAAAGCCTCTGCCTTCGGCTCAGGTCATGATCCCAGGGTCCTGGGATCAAGCCCCGCATCGGGCTCCCTGCTCAGGGGGGAGCCTGTTTCTCCGTCTCCGTCTGTTGCCCTGCTTACTTGTGCTCTCTCTCTGGGGCAAGTAAATAAATTTAGAAAAAAAACCTTAAAAAAAAAAAAAAAAAGGAAAGCTCACGGATGGGTCTCGTTTCTTGTCTCGAGCCATGGTGGTCACAAGCAGCCTGGTGGGATGTGCTGCAAGACTGCGCCGGGCAGGAGAGCACGCCAGCCCGGGCGCCAGGACCTGGGTTCTCCTTCTGGCCGCCTGTGTCTGCCCCCCTTGTGTAAGGCAAGGAATAGGGACAGTTTCTGCCTCCTAGGTTTGGGGGGGATTCCGTGAGCAAATACAGGTGAGGTTCTTAACGCCATGTGGCTAGCACATGGTCAGCCCTTTACAAGATACTTGCTATTAACACGGGGCGCATTTCAAAGAGCTCCCTGGGTCTCCGGTGGGACACCTGTGGGGCTTGCGGGGTGTGTGAGCTCGTGAGCGGCTGTGTTCCTGGGGACGGAGGACATGGCTGGGCAGGTTTTGTGTCCCTTGGTACTTAGGGAGGAAATTAGCTCATCACATATGAAAATCCCTGTGTCGCCCGCACCCGCCGCCTCACATCCCTGAAACAAGGCCTTATGAACTCACTGTTGGGGTCCCTGCCTGGCTCAGTGGGTGGAGCACAAGACTCTCGATTTCAGGGTGAGTTTCAGCACCACGTTGGGCATGGAGATTATTTAAAACACTCCCCCAAACTCGTTCTTCATCACTGATTTGTGGGACACTGTCCCCTCTCCCCGAATCTTTCAGTGTTACTAGACAACGGTAACCAATTCTTAACTTTAGCCATTAGAAAAGGGACCGCGTAGTAAAGACCTCCTGTTAGGACCCCTATGGGAAAGGTGTCGCCAAAGAACCCTCTCAGCCCACGAATTCTCTACTGGGGTCCTCAGGGATTTGGGCTGTGATAATGCACAGTGTGTGACAGCCGGCCCGAGTTCCCATTGATTTATCCCTCCGAGCTGAGAGGTAGGGCTTTCCCGTGGCCAGAGTCTTAACATTTCATCTGGATAGTAAATGATGCTGGGTCAGCCCCTGGAGGCGGCTCCCTGGGGAGGGGGTGACAAGTGTCAGCTGTGGTGCCCATGACGCTATTTCCAGATGCCCACTCATCAGCTGCCAGGGCCCTCTCCCTTGCCGTTGCTCCAGGCCCCCGGCCTCGCCTTCCTCCTGCTCAGCCCTCTGGGATCGGCGCTGTTCTCTTGCAGCTGGGGCCACAAGCCATCTTGTGTCTTTCTCTCCTTTTACTTTGCAATTGAAGTCACTTGTATTTTCTTCACTTTGCGTTCGTGTATGTACGCATGGGCGTGTGTGTGTGTGTGTGTATGTGTGTGTGTGTTTAACTCCAGCATTATGAAAAGTAAAGACACATTTTTCTGTGTTTTAGGAGGTATTAGAGGAACAATAAAGAAGTCCCTGATGAATTTGTGGTTAAAAAAAAAAAAAAAAAAGCAGGCACTGAATGTCTGTGGTTTGGTAACAGACAGTCGGATGCTAGGACTAGTCATGCAATTTATACGTCCATTATTGGTGCGATCAGTAATACTGGCTTATGCGGCTTGACTGTTTGCCATTGTTAGCTATTTGCAGTCTCCCCGAGAAGATGCATCGTTACTGTTTTGCAAATAAAATCACACTCCCGACTCCCAGAGGAGGCAGCCAAAGCTTCAGCACAGGGCCTGAGTCAGCAAAATACTCAGTGTCTTCTGGCTGGCCTTGGAGCCCTCTTTGAAACGGGAGCCCTGAGTCATTCATCACAGAGTCCATTTTCCAAGTAAATGCCATTTTATCCTACCTCTTGAAATGCTCTATCAAGCTCTCTGGATCATGTAAATCTGTACATCATTTTAATCTAGATCAGGCCAAAGAGCTTTTCCAGGCTGGGGAGATTCTTCTTCTTCCGTTCAAGGTGGCTGTGTTGGGGAGGAGGGGGCAGTAATCTGATCTACTCAATGATCATCTCCTTATACGGATGCTAAGAGGCTTCAAAACTTCAGCACCCGCAAGGCTGTTAACAGGCCGTTTATTAAAGCTGCCACTTGGCCACCCATGTTCCTATCTCTCATTACATTCAGAAGATTTGTTTTGGGAGAAGTAATTTAAGAGCAGGGCAAGAAAGCCCACAGGGATCCTACTTCTTTAACATAAGGCTATCACGTTGGAAATAGGAAGTAGAGAAATGAATTCAAGCAAAACAGGCTTGGTGGGATATTTTATGATTTGGAGGGCCAGACGGTAATAACTGACCGAGTCAGACCGCAGGTCTGACTCCGCTGATAAAGAACCTCAGGTCCCTGCTGTAGTATCTGCTCAAACTATGATGTGTTCTCATTTATATGCAAAGAAGACACTTGACCCTGTCGCCAGAGCCACGGATTGAAATGGGAACGTTGATGATGGTATACCACTGCGTGGCTTCTAGTGCCCCCGGACTGCACATTAACCTCCCATTTATGTTCACAGCCCTACAATTTTCTTCTTAAAAATTCCCTGTCTCTAATGGAACGGAGACCTAATAGTCTCATTATGTTTTCAATCTATTTTATTTTAACAGAGGCCTGAAGGTAACATTCGCGGCTGAGTACTAATGAGAATTCTGGTCCTCTTGTCTGGTTTCCTACTCCTTTCACAGTGGTATTTGGGATTATGTCAACTGTAAAAAGGTGATCTTTGCAGGCTTACTTTGTTTCCCGGAAGTTGCTGAAAGAATGCACTGAAGACAAAAAATTGAAGTGGCCAGAGGTCAGGTTAAAATCATGATTAACAAGGTGATTCATTCTGACGAGGTTTTAGCTCAAATCTGTTTTCCTTTCCAGCAGTGGTCCCTTGCAGAGGTTATAAAGGGAAGCGATCATCTGACTCCCCTGGAGGGGTAAATTCTAGAAAGCTGAGATGCCTGACTTCCCAACCAACACTGATGTTTTCAGTAGAGAATCATGTTTGTGCCTAGTATTAATATGTCAAACAACTGAAAATATCAAAAAGCTTTGTGTTTTAATCTATAATTCACCACCTTAGAAGCAACCTAGTTTTTAACTTTTGATGGAAAAAAAAAAAAGTCTGCAATAAACATTAAGGTTGCTTAGAAACCCCCATCCAGGATTTGGTTCTTCTATGCTCCAAGGCAGGAGGCCAGTTGCTTGTGGAAAAATAAAGCAAATTTGTTTTGTGTATGCATTTGAAACATCGCTGTTTGTTTCGGGGGCGTGCTAATTGGTTTCTTCCTGTTTGGCATAGAGTCATTCTCTTTTTCTTGGCATCTACGAATGAGATTGGCTTTCCCAACAGTACTATTTGTCAAGCTATAGACTAATATTCTTCTTCTTAACGTATGTTTATTTATATCCCCTCTAAGAGGATTTAGGGCAGCTTGAAAAGATTTATATCACATATCAAAATTTAAAAATGTGTGAAGTTCTACATACTTGCTCCGAATGTGGCTCTAAGTTTTTTACTGACCACACTGAAGGGGAGGGGTGTGTGTGTGTGTGTGTGTTGAAGTTCTTATTTAAATCCCAGTTTGTTAGCCCACGGCCTTAGTATCAGGTGTCTAGAGATTCAGCCCTTCCGTCGCTCACCCAGGCTCGTCACAAGTGCTTGCCTTCATCCCCACCTCATTTCCCCCATCCCCTCTGCGAACCGTCAGTGTGTTCTCTATAGTTAAGAGTCTGTTTCGGGGCGCCTGGGTGGCTCAGTGGGTTAAGCCTCTGCCTTCGGCTCAGGTCGTGATCTCAGGGTCCTGGGATCGGACCCTGCCATCGGGCTCCCTGCTCAGCAGGGAACCTGCTTCCCGCCTACCTCTCTGCCTCCTTGTGAGCTGTCAAATAAATGGATAAAAATAAAATAAAAAAGTTAAAAAAAGTCTGTTTCTTGGTTTTCCTTTTTTTCCCCTTTGCTCATTTGCTTCAGTTCCACAGAGGCGTGGAATCCTATGGTGTGCTGGTCTCTTATTTCACCAGGCCTTATACTCTCTAGCTCCATCCGTGTTGTTACAAATGGCAACATTTCATTCTTTTCATGGCTGAGTCATGTTCCTCTGTGTATTTATACCACATCTTCGCATCTATTCATCAACTGTTGGAGCCCAACTGATGATGGGCTGTTCCCATCATCTTGCTGTTGTGGGTAATGCTGCAAGGAACATCGGGTGTGCATGTATCCTTTCAAATTAGTATGTTTGTATTTTGGGTAAACACGGAGTAGTGCCTCTGCCCGTAGGGCAGCTCTACTTTTAACTTTCTGGGGACCCTCCATACTGTGTTCCTGAGATGCTGTACCAGTCTGCATTCCCACCAACAGTGTACGAGGGTTCGAAGGGGAGGTGTGTTCTAAAAAGGAGAACTAAGACGAATGTTACTTCTGTCTATCTATTCAGCCAGTTCCCATTAAGGATCTGAGAGGGGATTAGGGTGCGGGAATTCCTGAATTTTTGTTTATTTTCAATTTTGGTGTTGTCGTTATAAATATACTCTCCACCCAACACTGGGCTTGAACTCACGACCCTGAGAACAAGAGCAGCAGGCTCTACCGACTGAGCCAGCCCGGTTCCCGTTCGTTTTTAATAAGAAAAAACCCATTCATATGCACAGTAAAATAATGTAAAAAAGCATGAAAGTATATATAAACCAGAAAGCGACTGAAAGGTAGCATTTGTCATACGAGCCTTTCTCCTCGGAGATAATGACTGCTAACAGCTTGGAGCTGTTATTTATTTATTTAAAATCTTTTTTTTTTTTTTTTAAAGATTTTTATTTATTTGACAGACAGATCACAAGTAGGCAGAGAGGCAGGCAGAGAGAGGAGGAGGAGGCAGGCTCCCTGCTGAGCAGAGAGCCCGATGTGAGGCTCGATCCCAGGACCCTGGGATCATGACCTGAGCCGAAGGCAGAGGCTTTAGCCACTGAGCCACCCAGGCGCCCCTGTTATTTTTTTAATTTTAGATATTTTTCCGGATTTTAGAAGCATGCACACATTGCAAAGGTACATGCGTGTGCGTAAGTTTTATGTAAATAGTCAGATTCCACACACATACTCGTTATCTTTTTTTCCCCCATTCAATTATATATTGGGCAACTCTCCACTAATTTGTATGTGAAAGTTTGCTTCTTTTATGTTCTTTCTCCAGAAGTTCTAAACAAGGCTGCAGTGCTATTCTTGTTGATTTAGTAATTCTTGTATGGGACGTGTGTGTATGTGTGTGTGTATGTGTGTGTGTGTGTGTGTGTTTGTGTGGTGGGGGTGATGTTTTTGAGGGTTGTTCTTTTGGCTTTGTGGGTACTGTTAATAGACTAAAGACAGTAATCCGTTCTTTTATATATATAGCGATCATTTTCCCCAGTTTTTGGTTCACCCTTCAACTTTAGACAGGGCCTTTCCTGCTCTGTCTTATCACCGAGCCAGGCGGAGGAGCTGAGAGGGACCGTGGACGTGTGGATCTCCACACGCGGCATCCTCCTCCATCGTCCCCCACGTGCATCTCCTACTGCGGGGGGACGTGTTGTCTCGCATACTGGGCGGTAGGTGTTAAAAAGTATACTCCCTTTTAGTAGCAATTTAAAAAGCCCTACAAAGCATATAGTGAAGAGGGAAATCCAAATGCCGCGGCCAGACCCTGCTACCCACCTGCCAGGATGGCTGAGATGCTGGGCACCTGGAATTTTCTCACACAGTCAGTGGTGTGCTACTTTAGAAAACCATATCCACTAAAGGAAAAATAAACAGAGCCACAAATACATTTCTCTCCCATGACCCAATCGTTCCCCACGTGTATGTCTAGTTGAAACCTGCACAGGGCACCAGAGACATGTGAGCAGGTCTGTGGCAGTACAGTACGGTCGTAACAGCAAAAATCCAGTGCCTACAAGGGCAGGCTGGATAAATCAACGGTACCCTCTCCACACGGCAGAATCCTGTACGGATGGGAACGAACGTGAGTCCTGTACGCCATGCTGAATGCAAGAAGCCAGACTCAACCACAGGGTGTGAATGTGAGGTTCAGACCCGGGCGAAACTGAGCTGTGATGTTAGAAAACAGGATAGGACTGGAAGGAGGCGCCAGGTGGGCCTCTGGGCCATGGATGATGTCTTTTTGCCACCTGAGGAGTGGCTATAAGGGTGTCTCCTTTTGAAAATTTATGAGGTGTACACCGTTATTTATGGCATTCTCCATAAATGTTATACCTTAGGACAAAAAAAAAAAAAAAAAGCAAAAAACACCACGTTAATGACAAATAGTTTTAAAAACCTAATCAGATAAAGATGGTCAGGGAGATGGCCTGTGAAAGCAATTATAGGTGAGGGACGCCTGGGTGGCTCCCTCAGGTAAACAATCAACTCTTGATTTTGGCTTAGTCATGATCTCACAGTTGAGATTGAGCCCTGCATCCGGCTCCATGGTGAGTGTGGAGTCTGCTTGGGATTCTCTAACCCGAACCCACCGCTTGCTCTCTCTCTTGAAAAAAAAAAAAAAAAGAAAGAAAAAGAAATTAGACACGAGTGCTTCCTGTCTGTGAATGTTGTGCTGAATGCCGGGTGCATCAGTGTTTTTCCCACGTGTTACCTCCCTGTTTTGTAGAGGAAGGGAATGGAACTCAGAGAGGTCAAGAGCTTTCTCTAGAGCCACACAGCCTAGAAAGGGGCTAGCTGGGACTCCAACCCGGGTCTGTCCGTCTCTAGTCCTCTCTGCCCTCTCTGGCACCCGAATACGGCAGCTCTCTCGAGACGTCACCGCGTACAGACCAGGTGCTACTCTGTAAGGCAGGTGTCGAAGAGCCAATGGGCATGGGGAGCTGTGCTTCTGCGGGTGATGGGAGGCGCTGGGGGAGTCCAGGGTTCGAGTCAGCGCTGGAGTGGAAATGCCAGCACCTTGGACGAGACCCCACCGATGATGGGTGAGGGCGGGATGCAGTCCTGCACTTAGCAGGTGCTCACTGCAGGCTCCACGGGCCTCCGTCCAGCCCCTCCTGCACCTTAACTAAGAAGGACTCGGAGATGGAGAGGCAGGAAGCCGTGAGGCCGGAGCAGAGACACAAACACCTCGCTGCTCACCAGACACCATGGCTATCGACGTTTGGGCATTTCCGTTTTCAGAAATAGTTTTACAGTTACTTCAGAGTATTTGGTTGAGAAAAGCACGGGACAAACCCTACCACAAAGAGAAACCAAACTGCTTGAAAGGCAAATACATGTATTTGTAAACATAGCATTTTATTAACAAAATGTTTACACCCTTCTTACAATACAACAAATTTTGTAGTGATTCAGCACATGAATGCTCCAAAGAAGTTCATCAGAGAATATTCAAGCTAAAACGAGTTTAAAAGTATGCCAAATCTCCCACCGTCTGCAAATGACCCACTACCAGCCGAAGTATAAAAAGCAAAGTCTGGTAACAAAAATCAAAAGATCTCGTTTTCTTTTGTCAGCATCTACAGACAGTAGACATCGTACAGTTTACATGTAGACTTAGGTCCAGCCCAAGGTAAAGACTGCAAAAGGAAAGTCCTTGACATGCGCACGCACCTGGCCAGCCCCACGACAGCAACCTTCGCAGGGGGTCCGGCGACGCGTCCCGTGCAGCGAAGCAACGGCCGTCAGTTGGGCTGTCTACAGTGCTACAGAGCAGCCTAAACGGTAAGCAACTTAACGGGCCCCCTTCCCCATAACAGATGCTATTATAAAAAGGCACAAGTATCTTACTCCTTGTATCGGGTCTGAAAAGGCATGACATTCTTAGAAGAAGTGAGAGTTGCTGGTAAGACAGCTTTGCTTGCATTTACTTAATTTTTAAAGGTCTAGGCTCATCTCCGCAGCTGTTTCTCTTTAAGACTTCAGGTTTGTATCTTTATGTCCTTTTACCAGGTGCTCTGTTACAGACTAAGCAGTGTTCTGACACTTAGAGCACCTCATCACCGACTCGAAAGCCCATTTTGTCACTCAGTCCTGTTGCCACTGGCGGCCAGTGCAGCCCGCTCCCTCTCTGGAAAGACGGGAGCTCCTCACCCAAATCCAGCCTTTGCGTCTGCCCATGGCGCTCGGCACTGGCCGGTCCTGGGGGACCGGAGCCCACTGCCGCCACCATGGAAGGAGCCCGGAAAGGCATGTCACATGCACTGAGGAGGTGGCTAGTGCCGTGCGTCTTTAAGGGAGAGCCTGCCGCAAAATGAGAGAAGTAAGGCAAGGAGTGTGCTTCGATCACAGAGAAGGCAAAACATCAATTCTTAAGAAGGTCAGAGGCATGTTTGACAATGATGTGAATGACTCAGAAGGTGAAATGATGCAAAGACTGAGCTGGATGAGAGTAAAAAAAGAAAAATCTTTTCCAGGCCAATACAGCTCTGTCTACACAAGACAACAAATGGTTTAAAAATAGAGCCACCAATCAGTTGCTCTGACGAGCCAGCTGCCGATAATTCCCTCCACCCGCACTGAACCGACCAGTCTCCCTGACATCACGTGCATGACCCCTATTAAGAAAAAGTTCCATAAACTGTAATAACCTCACACGCGAAGTCAGCAGAGGTACACAAACTTCAGCCTTGCTTTCAACATTTTCCAGGGTGGGTACAACTCACTACTCAAGCACAAATTTGATGAAAAAATTGGCAAAGGAAAAACGATGTGAGAACGAGGCCCCAAGGTGCAGTCCCGCTCCATTCTCTACACCCTGACTTAAGAGGTCTCGGGAGTTTCCTGGGCAATTTCAGTTCTGCGTAAAGACTATTGGCCTTCCGTGCGATATGCTGTACCGAAGATGATCTCTTTCCCAGTACTGCATTTAACAATCTGCTTCCAGAAACGGTGAAACGTTCCTGAATCTAGAAGTGGCATCAAAACCAGCATGTTTTGTTTCTGTTGCGTGACTTAGAAGAACATTAAGAAACTGCAGTTTAAAAATACCAATTAAAGAAGGGTTTTTCAAAAAATCATTACTGTCTTAGGGTTTCCCATTTATTAGCTGAATTCTGGGCACTTGAATTCCTGTTCATGAAAAGCTATCCAGAATTTGGTCTGCTTCATTTACGAAGCGCTTTGATGAGGTATTGGGCACCACACAGATTTGAAAATGAGCTTGTAATAAATTAAATAGTTTTTCCCTTAAATTTGTTAAGACTCCATGGTTTTAATTCCAGTATCTACGGATGACACGTCCTCGGCTTACTATCTAAAATGTTCAATGTGATAAGAGGAGAAGATGGAAGGCTTAAAATTTTTATTTTTATTAAACTTCTGAGTCCTTTTGTTTTGAAGCCAAAAATATTCTAGCATCTATAATTGATTATACTCTAAAAGGCGAGAACACAGATATTAGTTATTTCTGATGGTGCAGACCATCAAATTAAAGTTGATCTATGCTACTGGAAGTCCTTCTAGATTTGGAAAGTAAATCATTTTGCTATATATTCAGAGCATCCTGAAGGACAAACCAAGAAATATGGGGATTCTTGGTTTTATTTATTCACTTTCTTCGTTATGTCTAATGAAACTTCATCACGCCAGGTCTCTCTTATCATTCTTAGATTGAAAAAGTGGAGGCTCCTGAAAAATGTAATACCCTTCTAATATTTTTTAGATTTTCATTTGCACATAGAACAGGACAAATGCCCCAGAGTTCCATTAATGTTTCTTGCAAATCAGATAATCAAATTGCCTGGATTTCTATTACTGGAAGTCAAGACAAGTAACTCTGCTGTCAAGAGAAATTGGCAGAGGTCGTTTTTTCCACGCGTAGGCTAGAAATCCCCTGGACCTCCCTTTTCTAAAACTATGCAGATAAGGTGTATCTCCTGGACACATCTGTTACTTGGACTGTTTTTTTTTTTTTTTTTAATGACCGTGCTGTAGAGTTAAGGTAAGTCTCCTAAACATCACCTTGAATCGTTGAACTTTTCATGCGCCAAGCTAACTGAAGGCAGGTAGATAGTGATAGCTTGCCTTAATCCTTACAAGTACATTCCACTTCTCCCTTTTTTAAAATACTTTAACCGCCATGAGGCAGACTCTCTCTGCAAGTCAAACAGTAAACCGGAGTCAGGCCGCCAGTCCCTTTACAACAAATTTAAACAAGGAAGATTTTTCCACGGGTTCACACCGTCTAGCTTATCGTGGTCTTCAGCTTTCATTATAGGGTCAGGAAGAACGTGTACAGACTGCGGAGTTTAGAGAAGAGAGCCAGCTTGAGCGTGGGGGCTGTCCTCCTCCCCTCAATGCCCCGGTGTTCTGACGCTGGTACCCAGTAAGTGTCAGACTTGAGGGGCTAAAGGATTCCCTCATTACTTTTACAGACAGGTTCCTGCAAAGACATCTGAATGTGTAGGGGCTTGGCTGTCATATGTGATACACTTTGCACCTCCATCTTATACAACCATGGGACCATGACTCATGTTCTCAGTGTGTTCTGAAAAAAACGAGTAGAAAAAAAATGCTTGTATCCATTTATATAACCTCTTTTGCAAGTCACCCACAGGATAGAAAGGACGCATCTAACGGTGAACAAGCGCCTTTTTAAGCCCCAGGGCCGACATGCCCATCAGTGCACCGTGATCGGAGTCGAACCTGTCCATTGTGACACACGGCCGAGGAGGTACAGAGACTCTGGTTTGACATCTCCAGGAAAGCCATGGAGCCATTCTCCAAAGGACATTTTCATGACTCTAGCTCCCAGAGTTTAATTTAGAAGGTCTCCTAGACCTGTTTTCCTTCTTGAGGGAAAATAAAACAAAACAAAAAATACAAGACTTAAAGGTGGCCTTCCTTCCTTTTTTATATACTTAAAAAAAAAATGAAAAATGATTGCCTTGAGAAGGGCAACAGCCCACTCCAGGGAGGAGGTCAGGCCTCAAATACAAAAGGCTTCAACCTTCAGATACTGGAGGCATCCGCTTCAACCAAAATCACAAATAGGCAATAGCAAGTGTGTTATTTTAAAGGAACCAACCCTTTCAACTGCTCTGCGAAGTACTTAGCCTGCCTGTGGCTGAAAAGCAGGTGATGGAGGTTTCATTTGGAACCAGAAGGGCTTGCGATAGGTACTTCTCCCTAATCACTTCTTAAAGAGAGTTTAAAATGAAGGACACTTAATCATACTCTTACTTTATGTTCTTTTAATCACCAAATGATGGTTAATTAGTTATCACAGAATCGGAGAAACACTTGTGTGAAGGGAGAGTTCTGGAGACGGATGGTTCCTAGGACTGGGCACCTGCTAAGAGCTCACTTCAATTTCTCTGAGAGGAATCAATACACACTCGCAGCTAATTAATGATTTTTCTCTTTTCAGTCCTCAAAGTTTTTTCAAAATGGCCCTTTGTCAGAAGGGAACCAAAAAGATTTTTTAGATGGGCTATGTCCCAATTCCTCTGAAATCTAGCTTTTTCCCATAAGGAGTAACTTGAGAACGTATGAAATGTGTATTAGACCACTGCTTGGTCAGGTTATTAATCCAAAGCATGTTCAAAATAAAACACTGGCTCTGCCTTTAACCTCCAGCTCTGCGTCACACAAGCGGACCGAACAAATGCAAGCGCTCCCCTGTTTTCATGGGGTACGGGTTACATGGGGCCGAGCCAACGGGCTGCTGCCGCCCGCAGGGAGAAGCGCTGCGTGAGCAGAGGGTCTCGTGGATTCCTGAGACAGTCTGATGAGAAGCAGGGCACACGAGAAGAGGCCCCAGAACGCAGGAAGGCAGCACCGGTGCACAAGCCACCCACCTTGTCACTCGTTCTGGGACTACAATGCTAGGCCAGAACCCAACAGAAGTCCTCTCTACAAATGGGGCGGAGCGTGAGAAGCCGTGAAGAAAGAATAGCCAAGGAGGGCCCGAAGAGCCAGCCCCGTTCTCGGCTGAATGCAGGGACCGTGGGGACACGGTGAGAGGCAGGCTGACGCCTCCCCAGTAAGACGTGGCACGGAAGCGCACGGCCTTCCCCGGGTGCCCAGATCACAGGGAATCATCGACAGTGGCTGACAGGTTTGGTGGGAAAACTGCGAAGGTCACAGATGTGCGTCGTCTTTTGGTGAAGTAAGACAGAAAGGGCCACCCGTGCACCGCCTGCTCGGTGATGAGCCAAGCTCCCTTTGTTTTTATTTTGTTTGTTGTCGTGGAGATGGAGGCCCAGCAATGGGAATGTGAGAGACACACCAGGGCCGAGGCCAGATGCCCTGACCTATCTGCATGTATGGGAAAGGAGATGCAGCCCCTTCAGGTGTCGAGAGCCCACCCTTAGAACCGCGTGTTTTCTCTCACCGCTTGCTCATGTCATGGTGGGAAGGGGAGCAAGACGCGGAGGGCACAGAGTCTGCCTGTATTTTCAACAAGATGCTAGAATTTTCTCTAACTACATTCCTTCCATACGAATTCAGTAAGAGAATAAATAATTTCAAATGCTCAAGATATACACCAGGGAAAAGGGAATCGCTTTTTACTTAATCTGAGTTATAATTTTCCCATTAAAATCTACCCATCTCAAGTGGGGGGCATAGGGAAATAACCATTGTTTTTCAAAGTTCCAACTCTTCAGTCTGCGAGAGCTCTGAAAACACAATTGAGTTGGAAATTCAAGCTGTTTCATTTCCTATTCAATCTTGTAAATTTCCTTCCCTTACAACACTCCGGTTGGAAGGGCGCCAAATTAGACCAGGAGCAAATTGTCACCAACTTCACTTCAGCGCTTTATTTTTAGATTATATTAAAAACCTCATTAGGCTCCCTGAGGGAAAGAGTGTTAACCACTAACAGAGGCAGGGGAATAAAGGAGACGGAGAGATCAGCTGAATCGGTAACAAGGAGAGCTCGTGGAAACACTCGTCCGGGGTCGCTGTAAATGCTACAAGAAACTTACTGCCAAGACCAGGTGAAATGACTTGAACTTGGAGCGTCATCTTTTACCCGCAGGCTAGGAAGGGCTAGTCAGGCTTGTCAAAGTGGCATATGTCTTTATTATGATTTCCAGATGGGATGCGGGAGCGTGTGCAAGGCGAGGCAGAGACCTCTTTAAAGACTGTAAGCCAAGTGCTCTGTGCTCTCGCCCGACAGAAACGTGCAGCAGAGCCCCCCGCGGACAGGCTGAGAGGTGGGTGGGCATACCAAGACACTGGCTGCAAGATTAAATGGAGTGTTGGGTGAAACATAGAATTTATTCATGTATTTACATAATTTATAATTTTTAAGCCATGGTCTCATAAATATAGACTACAACTTTACATATGCTAAGCAACAGATAACTGTTTTCTCCACCAAAATATCTGGGTTAAATAAAAAATTGACAGCATTTACACCACTTTCTTTACTCTCTGTCTTCTTCCTCTTTTTTAAACCACTGCTAGTCAGCTCAAACGTATGCAGCCCGATTTCTCCCAGGCAGCTTTGCCACCACCACCACCTTCATCACGAGAGCTTATTTAAAAAGGGGCCAGTAATGTGTTTTTTTGACACATACAGGACGAGGTCGGAATGCAAACCTCTGGTGAGCTATGCCTCCGCTGTTACCATTGTTAATTTACTCTATGTATCAGGGGCTAAAGTATTCAATGACAAGAGCTTTAGAGATGGTGGGGACAGAGTCGTTTCCTTCAGTCCTATAAATAATCCAGTTCAGCTCCCAATAATGATCGCCAGCCCTCCACTTACAATCACCAACCACATTTTAAATGATATGATTCCCTCTAACAGTGGTAACGGGAAACCAAGGAAATTACCATCTCTGCAAGGTCTTTTTTTCCTCAAGAACCACGAAAGTGCTAATTTTCCCTTTACAAATGTTACATAAAATCTTGATTACAAAACTACTCAACAATTTAACCCTACCGTCCATACAATTACATGTTCCTCTTCAGCAAGGTCAAAAGCCCATGATGTGGTCCCGGTGCACACCAGACTCGTGACAGGCCGGAGGTCTGCACACTGAAACATTAGTGCCATGGCCTCCAGAGAGGAAGCGGAACTGGCCAATTTCTCCGAGTCCTGTTTGCATGAAGAAGACCCAAACCGGAGAGGCAGAACCTGCCGGCAGGGAACCCAGGCCTCCTGTTAACTTTCGGGACCACCTACTTCATCAGCAAGTCTGGGAGGCTGAGGCCCGGTCAGCAGCAGCTCCGCTGGGGCTCGGACGGCTGTCTCCGGAGCTTGAAGCCCTTGCCGCCAGATGGCGGGTTGGCGTCGGCAGAAGGAATTCTTCGACCTGGACAGAGAGGGGAGGAGGGTGGGAAAGAGCTTTAACTTTCCAAATCTGTTCACTCTCTGATGCGACAACTGGGCAGATGCGCTTTGAAAGGTTGCACGAAAATAAAGAGCTGAACGAATTTTCAATCTGTAGAAAAGTTGCGAAGATAACCAGAGAGCTGCGGTGCGGCATGTCGGCATCTTGTGCTTGTATGGGACGTCCGTGGACATGAGGAACTCTGCCCTGGCACATCACTGAGGTCCCGACTTTGCTCAGGCAAGGTCAGTTCTTCTACTAATGTCCCCCTTCTGGTCAAGGCTCTGAACTAGGATATCACATTGCATGCAGTAAAAATTTTTTAAATAAAAAGAAATTACAGGGACGCCTGGGTGGCTCAGTGGGTGAAAGCCTCTGCCTTTGGCTCAGGTCAGATCCCAGGGTCCAGGAATCGAGCCCCGCATCGGGCTCTCTGCTTGGCGGGGAGCCTGCTTCCCCCTCTCTCTCTGCCTGCTGCTGTGCCTACTTGTGATCTCTCTCTGTCAAATAAATAAATAAAATCTTAAAAAAAATAAAAAGAAATTACATATCAAGAAGACATTCTGAGTAGGGAGTACATGCACTTTTGTCAACAAAATTCCACTGGAACATGCTTGTCCCCTGGCCTTAGGGCAGAGCCACCACCCAGAGACAGGTGTGCACAGACGCGTACAGGACACACACACACCTGTAGCCGGCCCCTCCCTAAGCCCCTAGAGGCACACACACGTGCACGGCCGTCCACCTTGCTGCTTCCACTGAACACACTCTGGGGCTTCTCCCACTGCAGCGCTATTCCTAAAGCCCTGTGCTGCTGTGCCACACGGATGTCCCGTCATTTACTGAACCATTCACGTTGACGGATGTTCAGTCGGCTTCCAACACCGCGCTGGTATTAACGACAATGCAAAAAGTATCTCTGGGAGCCGAGCGTAAGATAAACAGGAGTGGAAGAACTGGATCAGGCTCTTCTACTCCTGGGTGTGTATCTGGCACATACACCATATTCCCAGTGTGTTCTAGCACAAGTGCAAGAAGGACATGCAATTTAGAGTTTGACAGATGCTGCCAAACTGCTCTCTGAAGAGGCTGTGCCACTTTATTCTCCTACCAACAATGCATGAGAATGAACAGGTTTCACTTTACTGCTCCGTGAAGCATAATGTCAATTTCGGGAGAAACCTCAAATCACCATCCACCTACCCAGCCCATAAAGCAAGGGCTGTGTCCAAGCACAAAGGCCTTCCAGATGCCCTCTCACTTCCTAGATCTCTCCAATACCTCCCACACTAAATTCGGCCAGAGGCCAGAAGCACGTTACTTATTTGCCTACAGAGCTAGACCCTAAGAATTAGAGTTAGACCCCAAGCTCTTCGAGGGAAAAGGTCCTCTGTTTCTGGTAGCTGTCTAGCACAGTACCAGGCACTAAGGTATTTTGAAAGCAAGGAATGAATGGACACATGTGTCCTGTGGCACTACCAAGGCTGAGATGGAATCTGCCAGTTCTTTGGTCCTTGGCCACCAAGCCTGGGGCCTCTAACATGTTGGGGCAGCCTGTAAATCCAGGAGGGTAGTGCACAGCATGTGTCTACATATGATCCCCCAGAATGTCCTACAGCTACTTTTCAAATACCTGTAGATACCGTGAATAAACTGCGAATTTATTTAGAAGGAGCCTGTGTGGCTCAGTCAGTGAAGTGTCTGCCTTGGGCTCAGGTCATGATCCCAGGACCCTGGACTGAGCCCCACATTGGGCTCCTTGGTCAGCAGGGAGCCTGCTTCTCCCTCTCCCTGCTACTCCACCTACTTGTGCTCTCTCTGCGTCAAGTAAAAATAAAAATTCTTAAAAAAAAAAAACAAACACAAAAGCTTTCCTGAAACTTCTTGTTACTTATTTCTAATAAACAGATCATGGAAATCCAGCTGGTATCACAGGGCCACTGCTGCAGTAATCTTGGAAGAAAGCAGAGGACAGCTCGATGACCTGCAGAACAGACCGTGACCTCTTAACCGAGAGCCCGAAAGTGCCAATTGTGAGGGAAAGGAGGACGCGCCGGATCACATCGAGACTAAGAGCTGCAGCTCTGAGAGACAGCCGGCTCACAGATGCAGCCCCAGATGCAGCCCGAGTTGCACAGCGGATCGTTCCCACACACACAATCATCGATGGACTCGTATCCAAAAGAAACTATACACACAATTAAGAAAAAGGCAGGCAGCCTAAAAGGAAAATAGGCAAAAGTTCACAAAAGAGGATATGTAGGAATTTTCATATAAAAATAAATACCCAGAAAGAGGCTCAACTTTATTAACCGTCGATCATAAATGCAGTTTACGATCACACAGCAGACACGGAGTGACTGGGGTTCCATCTGCCGTTGGTGTGTGAGTGTCTGCTGGTGTACCCACTTTGTTTTTGTGGGTAAGATTTTATGTATTGGTTTATTTGACAGAAAGAGAGACAGCGAGAGAGGGAACACAAGCAGGGGGAGTGGGAGAGGGAAAATCAGGCTTCCTGCTGAGCAGGGAGACCGATGTGGGGTCTTGATCCCAGGTCCCTGGAATTATGACCTGAGCCAAAGCAGATGCTTAAGAACTGAGCCCCCCAGGTGCCCCTGATGAAACCACTTTGAAGACCTCCTACTGAACACCTGTGCACCCAGTGACTCAGTGACTCTTCTTTGGGGTATAAATAGACCAGACAAACATGTGACTGCAGAGCATGCACACCGGGTCTGATGTGAGCACTCAGAGGTACTGGGCGCCACAGCTCTGGACTACAAGCAGCTACGCACGGAGCTATGAACAGGACATACCTACAGTGGAGATTCTGGCCCACTTCTCACGCACACACCACGGTAATGAGGATGAGTCATGTGGCGATATGGACAGAGCTAATACATGCACTGTAGAGCTAAAGAAGCCAGACAGCAGAGGACAGACAGTATGTTTAAAAAAAAAAAACCAAAACCATAAAGTATAAAAACAGGCAAAGCAAATCTGAAGAGCTAGCCGTCAGGACCGTGCTTCCCTTGGGGGCAGGGGGACAGGGAGGAACTGGAACGGCATTGGGAGGCTTCTGAGGTACGTCTGGGTCTGGATCTAAGCGCCAACTGCAGGAGTTGGCTCTGTGGAAATTCCTTGTGTTTTATCGTTCTAAGCACCCTTCTGCATGTATATTACCCTTCAATAAAAAGTTAGCACGGCAGGCACTGTGCTAATGCAATTTTACAACCCCCCGTAAACAATAAACTCAATTTACTTCTCTCTAAATTTTTCTAATCTTTGTGAACATATATATATTTTTATATTTTTCGCAGTTAAAATGAGTATGTACACGCTAGTTTTTATATAAGAATTTTCATTGTTGGCATAACTCGCCACCTTCCTGTTTCTAATACTGCTGGAGTAAAGGTCACTTAGGAAGCAGCAGTAAGTTTGGCACACTCACAACACCATGCGCTTAAGATATTTTAGCTCGAACTGAAAAATTCCGGTTCGGCCTCATGCTGCCTTTCAAGACTGCACCTGGGTGGCTGTTCTTTACAGTTGAGGAAGACAACAGACATCATGACTTCAAATGCTGAAGGGAAGGGCCTGGACGAGAAGCTGTGGGCCAGCAGGCAGTGGCCCCTTATGGTGCCAGAGGGGCTTGGTGGGCCTGCAAAGGGCTTTGAAAATATCTGAATGGCCAAGTCTAAATAGTGGGACGTTACATAAAATCCAGATCTCTGAACAAATTAAAATCATCCAAAGAGATAAAAGTAACCTCAGTTATTAATTAGACAACTAGGAGCCTCCATTCCACAGTGACCCCACCTGCTGCAGCAGGACCCACCTGTGCCAGCTTTTGGGATCACCAGGGCCTTCTGCTGCTCCCATGTCCCAGTGCTGGTGGCCTGTCCCGGCCTGGCCCTGGGAGGTGCTGGATTTTGCACTCCCTCCTCTACATGATGGCCAAGTGAGCTTCCATCCTCGGTCACCTCTGACCTCACCCAGGAAGTTCACCATGCCCTGTTGGCTTCCTTCCGTTCTCCACCTGGAAGTCTGCTATGTCAGGTCAGCGTGAACTCCAGATCTCTGCAGAGCCTGCTCTATCCGATCTCAGCTCCCACGCTGCCTGCTCCGAGAGGCCTTCCCTGACCACCTACAGACACTCCTTCACTTCATCCCATATTATGTTTTTTGTGTCGCTGTGCATCATTCGAAGGGATCTTACTGGCTTCCGTGCTCACTGCCTGGCTCCTGCAGCAGAACATAAGCTTCGGGAGATGGGGCTGCGCCTGTCTAGTTCACCACGGTCTCCCTGGAGCCTGGAACCATTCTCAATAAATATTTTGATGAATTTGAATGAAATGAATAAACACAGATATAATCTGAACACAGATACAATCCCAAAGGGATGCGGCAGCCTCCTTGCAACTAGCGGCATCATGGTGCCACTTCTGGAAAGGGAAGGGGGAAGGGTGGCCAGGGAGGCATCATGGTGCCACTTCTGGAAAGGGAAGGGGGAAGGGTGGCCAGGGAGGCATCATGGTGCCACTTCTGGAAAGGGAAGGGGGAAGGGTGGCCAGGGAGGCATCATGGTGCCACTTCTGGAAAGGGAAGGGGGAAGGGTGGCCAGGGAGGCATCATGGTGCCACTTCTGGAAAGGGAAGGGGGAAGGGTGGCCAGGGAGGCCCTACCTTCTCCTTGCCTGGTGTTCATTTTTGAGGGATTCCTTACAGTGAAGTCACATTTGCATTTCATTTCCCTTTATTGTCTTGTTCATTTTTGATGACTGACTGCGACACATTTAAAGAGACACCGAGGGAGAGGTGGGCGGCTCCCAGGACCTCGAGGCCCCGCGCGCTGTTTGCTCGGTAACAACACTCTTCAGGGCTGCCGTCCAGGCAGCAGCTCCCCAGCAATTACGACATAATCTGAGACCCAACCGCCGCTCCTCCCTTCTCCCACGTCTCCCACTCATTCCGCGGACACATGGCAGAGACCAGACCGCTCGATGTGCCGCGGGAGTTCTCCCAGCTCTGTAATTCTGCATGCAGGCGCTTGGCAAAGAGAAAACCCAGAGGGCACAGAGATACTCACTAATTTCTATAAAGAGTTCATTTATGTTTATCGCATTTTTCGCGCTGGTCTCCACAAAAATCGCATGGATGGAGTCGGCATAGTCCTTAGCATCTCTCTCCATGACTTCTCTGGAAAGCAACAACCACAAGTCAGAAATTGTACCCATCAAGAGCTTTACGTTATCCCCACCTACCCAGTAATTAACCGAACTCATGACGACAAAGGATGTCATGAACAGCTAGTGACCAAGCCCTGAGAGCCACACCACTTCTGTGGCTTCTCAGCACAAACCGAACTCAGCACTACTAGCAACGCATCCGTGTGATGGAACGACTGCAGGATGGCAAGGCTTTCTTTCCCCACCGAAGTCAAGTCATTGCTCTGGGAATCATGGAAGTGGCCCAGAGAAATGGCCCGTGAATGTGTTTCCCTTAAAGAATGTATGTTTTCCCCACTCAAGCCCCTGATGTCCTGGGAACTGGGGGGCTACACTCATCTCTTATAATGTCAAGTATGATGTAACCACAGTTCACATAAACCACATACCTGTGCCCCTCCCATCTAATCAGCCCCAAGTGTCTGAACTCTTAATTTTTGTTTGAAACTTTAGGACTCCAACTAAACAAAAAGGAATTTTTCAATGTTAGAGATAAAGTAAAAGCAAGATTCTCATACTGGACATTGCTCAGGAAGAAAGGGAACACATTGTCAGCACTGTCATCTCCCGGTCTGGTAACGCACCTGACATCGATAAGATCACACTTATTCCCAGCAATAGCAACGACGATATTGGGCGGGCCGTGCTGCCGAAGCTCCTTCACCCAGTTCTTCAGTGTTGAGAATGTCTCCTGGAACACAGAACAGGAATAGCAACCGGAGGCCGAAGCAGCCGAGAGGGAGCTTTCAAAACAGTCTAAGGCAAACGGAAAGGCTTACTTCTTTTGTGATGTCGTAAACAATGATGGCCGCAGCCGAGCCCCGATAGTACATTGGTGCTAAGGCACGAAACTGCAGAGAAGGGGGAAAAAGAAACAACAAAATTGGGAAAGCGGGTTAAAGATGTTTCTCACTAGACTTTTAAGCCCAGCGGCCCTGCGTGAAAGGTAATCTTTTTCTTAAGCCCGAGCAGATGACACGGCGCCTACGGCACAACGCAGCGGCAATTACCAAGGGAAAGAAACTCTTCCCGCTACGCCGTCTCTCAGAAGATGGTTTACAATACAGTTTTATAGGAATTAAATATGGGGCTATAAACAACTGTTTCAGCTAAAAAGGCTTTTTAATTGAACTCAGTGTTCTAATTCCCGAATTCATTTGTTCAATAGTCCTTTAAACTTTGGCTTCCCAAACTATCAAGGAGATAAAAATAATGCTGTAAATAGTTCTCCAGAGAAGTGGCTGCATTTGGGTGCCGTAAAGATAAGCCTGTAATCTAAATGCTGATTGTACTACCGAAATGAGGACACATTTACATTCACCACTTGGATGAGTTTGTAACTCGCTTGTTTGATATCCGCACACGTGGCAACTCCCCAATGTGGGTACAGCTCTCATTTCATTTCCATGAATTTCACTGTGCATGTGGCCCCTTCCTACAAACCCCCCCCCCCTACCTGATGACAGGGAGGGAAGGGACTGGAAGGGAGGCACAGGGATAATGCGGGCTCAGTCAACAGGCCACACCTCCTGATGAGCGCAAGATGGACAGTGGGAAATGGGCGGCTCTTTACCCGGTCAGTGCCGATCCTGGGCATCCTGCTTGGTGGCTGCAATGCCAGCTTGCAGAGAAGCAGTTTACCTATACCAGATCTTTGTCTTAGACCCTGACTTTGAAACCCGACCCCTGTGGCTGATGAGATAGCCCTGCACTCTCATCCTGCTTCTCTGTTCCGGAGGCTGACCCCCGAATACAGGCAGGAACTGTGGTCAGAGGGAGGCGTCTGGGGCACCGTGCAAGTTGCACACAGAGTGATAGATTCTGCAACTTCTTATCCAATGAGCTTAACCTTTGGCTTCTCAACTTTTAAGTTAAATGAAGTTTTGAAAGAGTGAAATTATGACTGTAAACTCCAGGAGGGAAGAGAGCACGTCTGCTTAGCATATACCATTTTAGCTCTGGAGCCTGATGCCTGGTGCACTGTAGGTAGCAGGAGCTGGTGAGTATGGAGTTTAAGTATGAGGTGACGTGAAACTAACATGCCAGACCAGGTGTCCACCCGTGCGAAGTTTTCCTACTCTCTGTGAGAAAACTGCCACTGGGATGAAAGCCAGATAACTTCCAATAAAATATATTATGTTGGAGAGAGAGTAACAAAACTAAGGACTGTAAGCAAAAAAGCACTGAGGCATAGGAAATGTTATTAGCTGGAGAAGACTCTGGGCTGCCCTCCACGGGAGGGTGAGCGGGAGCCGCAGAGAGCACAACGGGGACGCTACCGGCTTCCCTTTCACTTCCTTCAAACTCCGTCCATTCATTTTACGTAGAGTGGACACACGATTTATGTTAGCTTCGAGTGTACCACATGGTGACTGGACAGGTCTACGTGCTATGCTGTGGTCCCTATGGGGATCTATAGAGCTACCAATCCCCCCCCATTCGTCACCATCACGGACTCCATTCCTCGAGCTGCACCTGCCACCCTCGTGACTTGTTCACTCTGCACCTGGGAGCCCGCACCTCCCACTCTCTTTTACCCATTCTTGCCCACCTACCCACCCCCTTCCTCCCGGCAACCACTACTTTGTTCTCTGTAGCTATGGGTCTGTTTCTGCCCCCCCCTTTCTTGATTGCAGATATGAGTGAAATCATACAGTATTTCTTTCTCTGACTTCTGTCACTCAGCATTATATCTTCTAGCTCCATCTATGCTGCTGTGGATAGCAAGATCTCATTTTTTTTTTTAAATGGCTGAGAAATACTCCATTTTGTACACACACACAGCATACCTCTTTATCCATTCATCGTTTGATGGACATGTGGGCAGCTTCCATATTCTTGGCTATTGTAAATAATGCTGAATTAGTGTTTCCCATTTTCTCTGGGCAAATACCCAGCAGCGGAATTAATCACTGGATCATGCAGTAGTTCTATTTTTCATTTCTTGAGGAACTTCCATGCTGTTTTCCACAGTGGCTGCACCATTTCACATCCCCACCAACTGTGCAAGAGGATTCCTTTTTCTCTGTATCCTCGCCAACACTTGCTGTTTCTTGTCTTTTTTCTTTTTTTTAAAGTAGGCTCCACACCCAGCGTGGAGCCCAGTGTGGGTCTTGAACTCATGACCCTGAGGGTCAAACCCTGAGCTGGGAGTGAGAGTAGGACGCCTAACCGAATGAGCCGCCCATGCGCCCCTCTTTGTCTTTTTGATACTTGCCATTCTGACAGGTGGGAGGTGATATTTCCTCGTGGTTTTGATTTGTGTTTTCCTAGTGACTGGTGATGTTCAGCATCTTTCCATATATCTGTTAACCATCTGTATGTCTTTTTTGGAAAAATGTCTCTTCAGTTCCTCTGCCTATTTAAAAATCAGATTATTTCTTGTTGTTGCTTTTTGGGTGCAGAGTTATAAGTTCTTTGTTTATTTTGGGTATTAAGCCCTTATCAGATATATAATTTTTGGTTTTCATTTTTGATGTTATTACACTGACAACATCCTTTACAAGGTTGCTGGGTTTTTGGTTTTCTTTAGCATTTAAATTTTCAGGGTAAAATTCATGTAAAAAAATGCAAAGATCTTAAGTTAGATAAAAGATCTTGGGGTGCCTGGGTGGCTCAGTCGGTTAAGTTAGATAAAAGATCTTAAGTTTTGATAAAATGACTATGTACATCCATGTAAACACCATCTTAAGTTTTGATAAAATGACTATGTACATCCATGTAAACACCATCCTACCAATACATAAAATATTTCTATCAGTACAGACTATCAAACACGCCTGTGTTATCATGCTTATCAAGTTAGATAAAAGATCTTAAGTTTTGATAAAATGACTAATGTGTATGTATATCCATGTAAACACCATCCTACCAATACATAAGATATTTCTATCAGTACAGACTATCAAACATGCCTGTGTTATCATGCTTTCTTTATTCCTGATAATCACGCTTGTCTTCAAGTCTACCTTACTGATACTGATTTGTTGATACTGATGTAACTGCAATAATTTCCATTTGCTTATGATCTGCATAGGATATCCTTTCCCATTCCCTTATTTTTAGGCTATGTTTTAATAGTGAAGGTAATCCTCTTAGATGAGGAGGTACATTAAATGTAAAGGAAATGAATATTCTGCTTTTAAAAGGCAGAAGTTGTCAGACTGGATAAAAAACCAGGCTCCACTATGTGCTAGTTATAAGGTTTACCATTTCACTGTTTATTTTATATTTGTTCCATCTATTTAGTTTATTTTTATATTTTTAGAAGATTTTATTTATTTGAGATAGAACAAGAATGAGAGAGAGAGAGAGAAGCAGCAAGGGGAGACAAACACGGGGGGGCAGCAGGCAGAGGGATTAGCAGGCGCCCCGCCGAGCAGGGAGCCCCATGAGGGACTTGATCCCAGGACCCCGGGATCATGACCTGAGCCAAAGGCAGATATCTGCTTAACCGACTGAGCCATTTAGGAAAAAAAAAAAAAAAAATCTATTTTTCCTTTCCTCCTCCTCTTTTGCATCAACTGTTTTTTAGTATCCAACTTTAATATATTAATTTGCTCACTAGCTTTTTAGCTATACCTTCTGGTATTTTTAAGTGGTTGCTCTTATAACTATAATATACATTTTTCTCACTGTCTACTTAGAATTTAAAATGTACCACATCACATAAAATATCACAATGCTGTAAGAGCCTAATTTCCCCCCCACCATCCTCTGTGCTGCTGTCAAATATTTAAAATCTGCATATATTGTAAGCCATATAATCCAATGTTATAATTTTTACATTAACAGCCAGTAAGTAAGTTAAGAAGAAAAAAAGTTAGGGGCGCCTGGGTGGCTCAGTGGGTTAAAGACTCTGCCTTCCAATCAGGTCAAAATTCCAGGGTTCTGGGATCAAGCCCAGCATCAGGCTCTCTGCTCAGCAGGGTGCCTGTTTCCCGCCCCCTCTCTGCCTGCCTCTCTGCCTACTCGTGATCTCTGTCAAATAAATAAATAAATAAATAAATGAAATCTTTAAAAAAAAAAAAAAAGAAGAAGAAAAAAAGATAGAGTTTCCTATTTATCACTTCTAGCAGTTCTTATTCTTCCTGTGGATTTGAGTGACTGCCTGGTGGTGCTTCCCTTAGGCTTGAAAAACTTCCTGGGGCTGCTGCTGCGCCCTCTCAGCTTTTGTTCCTCCAAAAAGGTCATTCCTTGGACTTGGTATTTGAAAGCCAATTCTGGCAGATTGACATCTTTATGCTTTCAAGCACTTTCACGAGGCTTGTGTCCCACTGTTTCGGGGCCTGCGCCATCTCTGCGAGAGGCTGGAGACCACGTGCCCTGCTGTTGCCTGTGCAGGGTGTCTGCTCTCTCTGTTGCTTTCAGTTTTCCTCTTTGGCTCTGGATTCCAGCGATCTGTGTGCTTTCCTTTGTACTTAAGAGATTGGTTAGAACTTCTCGGATTTGTAAAGCGATCGGTTTTACCATATTTGGGAAATTTTCTGAAGTATCTTTTTTTTTTTTTTAAAGATTTTATTTATTTATTTGACAGAGAGAGATCACAAGTAGGCAGAGAGGCAGGCAGAGAGAGAGAGGAGGAAGCAGGCTCCCCGCTGAGCAGAGGGCCTGATGTGGGGCTCGATCCCAGGACCTTGAGATCATGACCTGAGCCTAAGGCAGCGGCTTAACCCACTGAGCCACCCAGGCACCCCTGAAGTATCTTTTTGTTTCCCCTCTCTCTTCACAACTTTCGGGCCTCTACTCACACGCATCAGGTTGAGGGATGTGTCCCCTTGGTGCTGAGACCCTTCACGATCCCCACTCTCCATTCCCCCAGCTGGCTGGTCTGTTCTGCCAGCCACACAAGGGGCTTCCCGTTGTGGGCCCCGGGGTCTTCAGCTTTAGCATTTCAATTTGTTCCACCGTTAGTTTCCCTTCTGTGTGAGGGTCCCCATGTGTAGTGAAGTTGGTAAGACTACTTCTCTTTGAAGTCTGTGAGTGTATTTAAACTATCTGGCTTCTATGATCTTCTCTGAAGTGTTCAAACCTGGACAATCACCCTGAGGTTGGCTTTATGCATGGTGAGGGTCGGCCTGCTTGGGTCTGCTTGTCCTTCTGGGGCATGGTCTCTCCCGGTAAAGCCTGGCCCTCCCGAAGTTTCAGGGGAAGCCCCAAGCTGTCTCTCCGCTCGGTGTTGCTGCTGCTCTAGCGGTTTTTCTTCAGTTGGGGTCCTCGATGTCTCCCCTATACACCTGCAGTGGGGAGTCAAGCGAAGGCCAGAGGGCATTTATAAGCAGATTTTGGAGTTTCCTTCCCTGCTGGATCCATCTCTCCTGGGACTTCCCCACAGCAACTCTAGCAGCATCGAACTCTGCCCTCAAATACCATAAGCTAAAAACCAGGGCTTTCTGAGTCCTAGCTGTGCTATGTGGCAGAGACTAGAGCACACCCTCTGGGGACAAAGCTACACGAACCCGAGCCTCCCCCACTCTACTACATCTGGCGCTGCCTTTGGAGAGTTGTTTTTGATGTTCTGTCCAGAGTTTGTGTATAAGTGTTCTCTCCGGAAGGGTTGGTCCCTTACAAGCCACCCTGCCCTTACGGACACTGAAACTCTTTCCATGATCTTTTGGCGTAAAGAAAAAAAAGTGGCAGCTTAAAACACAGACTCAAAGGATGTGAGCACATCTCTGCTCCAACGGATCAAGGTTGGCAAAACCCTTTCTGGGAAGGGCCACGTAGTAAGTATTTTAGACTTTGTGGGTCATGTGATCTCTGTCACAACTATTCAACTCTACTGCGGAAGAGTCAACGTTTCTCCAGACAGTGCGTAAACAAACGAGTGTGGCTGTGTTCTAACAAAACTTTATAAAAGCAGGAGCAGGCCGCATTTGGCCAACAGTACGAAGCGTCAATCCCAGCTCAGAAGATACTCAGCTACCACATGTTTTCCTGATTTCATTGAAAAAAATTTTTAAAATGATTTTATGTAATTATTTTTGCTAGAGAGAGAGACAGAGAGCGAGCGAGCGAGCGAGCGAGCGTGTGCAAATGAGTGGCAGGCACAGGGAGAGGGAGCAGCAGACCCCCACTGTGTGGGGAGCCTGATGCAGGGCTCAGTCCCAGGACCCTGGGATCATGACCTGAGCCGAAGGCAGACGCCTAATCAACTGAGCCACCCAGGCGCCCCATTTTCCTGATTTTCAACAGGAGCACAATTCCTTGTTCACTCCACAATAACTGAGTTTGTGCCTCCTGGTGCTCTGACCTCTGCAGGTGATCATCAGGAAAGAACACGTGAAGATTCATGTGCCTCTGAGGGCTGGATGCAGTTATCTAGTTGATTGGAGTTGTTAAGCTTTCTTGGGCAAGTATCTGAAATGTTCTTGCTCCATTTATGGTTTATCTATGGTATCTGTGGTGCTCATCTGTGCTTGGTGATGGGTCTTGTCTCCATGCGACTATGGGAGTCCTTGTTGGTGAAGGATGATTGGGGAATGAATGAATTTATTTAGGATAGCAAATAGGGACAGAAAGATCCAACAAAGGCACTCTCTTGAGAAAATAAATTGAAATTATCCGAACAAGTTGCATTTCATCTGATGCTAGGAAAAAATATTAGGTTTATTACTGCAACCTGGAGGTACTTTTCTGAATGAACACTGAATCAAAGTTGATTGAGGACCTGACTGTGATTCTTCTGATGAAACTATACGCTAGCACAATACGATGTCTATCTTTCATTTCATGCTTGACTCTCCTATCTGATCACAAAAAGGGAATTTTTACAAAAATATCCGAGGACTCCATCAGTTTTTCCTAGGCTGCTTAACTCTTTGGCCCACAAATCATTATCTTCTGAAATACTCGTATCATCATCCTGATCAGTATTTTCCCCTTCGTTTAACAAGACTGCTACCACAGGTGCGCTTTGCATGACACTTGTGAAGTTCTCCAAAATCACTTTCATTGACTTAATGAAATCAATCTGCAAATCAATCGCAACTGGACCATCAGAAAGACAATCCACCTGCCAAAACCACAGGCAGCAACCCACGTGAGAGTCCGACGGGGAGGATGTTTGAACCGTCATCTCTTCAGAAAGGATTCTCATTTTATGATGCTTCTTGCTTCCACGATGAGTCTTACTACTGTAGGGAACAATACATACGCACATACCAGAAATTTATAATTGGAGGCATGCAATACTCACGTGGCAAGAGTAGAGGATCTGTCCTTCTTTATCTGGGCAAAAGTAGGGCTGGCAATCAACGGACAGAAATCCACGGACATCAATACTGTGTGCCAAGGGCTGAGAGCACAGGCATGAATACAGTCCCTGCCCACAAGGAGCTCACAGTCTATCAGAAGACAGACAAGTAAGGATAGGGGAGACAATCCCATGCGTGGGGGCAGTCAAAGACTGCGTAGGACACAAGGAAATCCTCTCAAGTGTTCCTTCACTGACCGGCTTGCCCGGGATCTGAGCATCAGTGCTCTGGCCAGGCAGTGGGAATACGGCAGTGGCAAGAGCTGGAGGCAGTGTCTCGGTCAATCAAGTTCAGCCGACAGATCATCTGATTACAGCTTGTAATGAGGGTCCTGAGGAAAATGAATGGGAGGCAGTGATGGAGAATGCACTGGGGCCCCGCTTAGGGCTGAGGGGGGTGGTGGTTCGGGAAAACTCTGAGGGTGTGTCACTGAGACTGCGACTAAAAGCCTGGGAAGGGGCCAGCTGGCCACGCTCTGTGCAGAGGGAGGAGAGTTCCAGGAGAAGAAACAACGTACGCGAGCGCTCGAGTGGCAAAGACCTTGGGGTCTCGGAGGCACTGAATGGAGGCCGGCGGGCGGGAACTCGGCGGGCGGGAGGGAGGACGAGCCGGGAGGGCAAACGGAGGCGAGAAGGCAGAGCAGGCCGTGCGGGGCTCTGCAGGCCGCCGTCCGGGCCCCGGCCATTCTGAGCGCAGAAGTCACTGCAGGGTAGCAAGCAGGAACACGAGAGCATCTGATTCCTGTTTTCAGAAGATCCTTCCAGGTCCTGCGAGGAGAAGTGATGCAGGTGGAAGGCTGGGAAGGGGGAAGGCGGGGACCAGTTCAAGGGCCACGGGACCTTCTGGGGAGTCCCGGGCGGCAGAGCGCAGAGGGCCGGCCGTGGAGGCGGAGAGAGGCGACCGGGATGACGCGCGAGAAGACACCGCTGGGAGGCGCGCCGAGAGAACAGGGTGCGCGGCAGACGAGGAGGGCGGACTCAGAGGTGACCTCCAGACGCAGATCTGAGCAGCGGGGGCAAATGGCAAAGCTGTGACTTGTCAGAACACAGCAGGGAGGGTTAGGAAAGGGCCCCCGGAGGTACCTCCGAGGCGCGTTTTGAAGGCTGTGTATATGTTTTCTCAGCTGACGTGGGAGGGAGAATATTCTGAACAGAAGAACAGGGCATGGCTGGGAGCGTGAGGCCCTCCAGCAGGTTGGAGGACTACAAGCAGTCTGGTCCAAAAGGATAAACTGGCGGGAACTGAAAATGGGTCCAGCCGAATCCGGTCTTCAAGGCCTTGCCCAGCAGCGTCAACTGGCAGTCGGCTGTGTCTGGGATGAGGCTCCCGGCGTGTCCGACCATGTGTGGTTAGCTGTCAGACGTTCCGCTTCACTACAGCCCTGTGATCTGGCCAGCCTGCACGCGCACTCCTGCCTTGTAACCCCTGGCTGGAGTGGCTGCTCCCCAGCAGGGGCTCCTCTCCCGACACTCTCTGCAGCTCAGGCTTCCCCTGGGCAGCCCTCCCGACCCCTGCCTGTCTGCCTGCAGTTTCCCCAGGCCAGCCTGGCAGGTAGAGGTGAGGCAGGTTTGCATCTTAGAGCAACTACCCCTGGTGCAGAGTCAATGAGAAGTGGGGAAACAAGAGGCAGGCGAACCAGCTAATGCCAAAACTTACAAGAAGCCTGCTATTCCGGCAGCAGTAAGGGAGAGGCGTGGAGCCTTGTGTCATTCTTTATGTTCTCGAGCACAGAGATGCTCTGTAGCACCATGTACACTGCGGAAGGCTCTGACGCCGAGGGTCATGGAGCCGCTGTTATAGCATGGTTCTTTATGAGGAGGGTTTTGCTGTATCACTGAATATATAGGAGGGGGTAACTGAAACTTGGGATTCAAGGAAAGGTGCATGTATTACTGGTACGAAGAGCCACAGGCATTCTTGGCTAATGGGCCAGACAGCAAGACTGTGTCTATAGATATATTCACGGAGACTATGGGAAGCAATGCTTGTGACGGATGGAAGAGGGCTGGTTAGCAAAGGGTCTAGCTGTCCTAAACCCTCCGTTCTAGAGGCACAACACCAACAGAGTAGGAGTGCGGCCGGGAAATCAAGCAGGTGTGTCTCAGGTGAGTGAGCAGGTGCGGGGCATGGCATCCGGGTATTCAAACAAACAAACAAAAACCCAGAAGAAACCAAACAGAGCAAACTTAAGACGTTCAATCTGTACAAATGTATGGTGTCTACATCTAGGACAACAGTAATGGCTTGTTTTGTCTTCCCCCATTTGTCTGTGATGATTCTTGTCAGATTTTATACCACACACAGTATCTATGCCGTCTTAGATAAGACCGTGATGACAGACTATTTCTCCTGATTACTTCTGGTATACTTTTAAGAGCTTACGGATAGCACTGTGCATCCATCAGATGTTCTGTTCTGATAGTACTGTTTGAAAACAAAATTAAACAGCAGCTGAATAATGGGGCGGCTGCCAGACGCACCTCAACAGGGAAAGCAGACGTCGGGCCCAGAGGGAAAACGAGGCAGCAGAAGTGTCTGTTCCCGGCCCTGCCTCCCCAGCCCTGGTCTGACGTGGACCGGCCTCAGCAGGTCCCACCTGCACAGGGAGGTCATGGCCCAGACTCCACCTCTGGTCCGGGCCCTTCCAGAAGCAGATAACCATCTGGGACAATTTTATCATCAGGCATTTATTAAGTACCTATCGCTCAGCTCTGTGCTAGCTCATTCATTTCACTTAAATCTCAAACTTTATATGCTGTAAAGTTCCCTCTTTAGCTTTTAAAAGGCAGCTATAAATGAGATGTGCTTAACTCTCCCTTTCTACCACTAATTCTTTTATATCTCTGCTAGAGGATGGAGCCCCAAATTACACACAATGCTCTGAGTGGGATTTTATCAGGCCTGTTAGTCAGCATTTACTTTAAGACACTAAAAAGTCTAAAATGCCCTCAGTGCTCATTATCACTTTTTCCATCAGTGGACTTTGTGGCTCTAATTGAAAAGAAAAAGGCTGGCCGACGCAAATGGAAATAAATGTGTCTCTGGTGCACGGCAGAGAACTGAGTAACGGGAGATGACAAGGACATGGAGGGTTGGGTCGGAGCTTTAATGTGGGCCTCAGAAAAACACATAGTAAATTAAAGGGCGACTTACTCGTTCTTGTCCAGCTGTATCCCAGATTAGGAATTTATGTAGCTCATTTTGGTACTGGACAGTCTTGGTCATAAAAGATGCCCTACAAAGAGAGACCTAAATGATCAGAACAGAGTTATTGAAAGCACGATGCCGCAGCCCCAGTCGGACACGGCGCTCAGACTCAATGCCCAAACTCCCGCTCCGCCTTCGCCCCTCACTGGTCCTCTTGGCAGTGTTTAGGGGATGCTCAGAGGCTGGCTGCATATTCTGGGTCAAAATAAAGCTTTAGGCACATCCGCCCAGAAGAGGTCTTTGGTTTGTGATCGCCTAAGCTCCATTATCAAAAGAACCAAGAGATAATTTGGCAATCCAGACATCAGCCTCCCTTATAAAAAACGCAGAAGAGGTTATTTAAAGAGACGGTATCATGGGAAAACTTCTGGAAAAACCTGTGTGTCCGGGAAATGAGTGCACTAGTAAAACACACTGGGCCATTGGGGTTTGTCCACCCACAGTCCCAAACCACATGAATAGGAGGTAATGTAACACCAGAGTTCATAAAATTAAGAAGCCAAACCAGGAGCGGGAAGGTGGCCGGAGCGGCGATGCCCGCAGTGACCACTTCTGAGTCTCGAACCAGAACAGCTTCTCGGCTAACCTGCCAGGCCACATCAGCCCTTTGGGCCTGGAAGGATGGTATGCAGGTTACCCTGCTTACTCAGAAGGGCTGCTCTGCCCGCGGGTCTTTGAAGGTTCCTATCATTTGGAGGTCTTCTACTTTTTGGAGAACGTGTGAGGAGCCACAGGGGCCCAGAGCATGTGCCTGGAATGAAAGGACTCCTGGACACAGGTTCAAAGTCTCAGGGCTGGCTCGGCTCCAGTGCCGTCTTCCACCTCCGCCTTACAGAGCTCCCTCTTGGGAAGTTCTCTGTCCTCCGGGCGCCTTGCAGAACCCGGAGGTGATTATGCCTTCTTCTGTACTCCCTAACGAGCCTTCGGGGGCCAAGGGCCGAGTTGTACTCTTGGAATCATACCCTAATCATCATAATCAGGACATGAACGCGATGGCTAGGCATTTTCAAATCTGCTGGATGTCTGAAGTATTTTTTGAGAGTCAACTAATTGTGCAAGTTCTTCAAGAAAGTGCAAACTGAAATCCATAGGATGACTTTCTGAAGAATCATTGAGCTTAGACAAGTATCAGAATCCTTAGCTGTAAAAACTTTAACTCTGATACAATGAATCCCCAGCAATATTTATATCAATTTATGGGTTAGCTAGCAGTCTCCGAAATGGTGACTATGATGAGGAAGGGAAAAAAGACTAGGAAGCAAGATCACATTTATTGGAGAGGTGCCATTTACTGGATATTTATTTACAGGAGATTTACCCCTTGGTATCCTTAGTAAAGTGCTTTCTGCATAGAAGGTGCTCGGTAAGTGGTTACTGTATCAAGAACTTCGGCGACCCACCAGGATTAAATCAGGATGTGCAACATGATTTCTCACTTAGGAAAGATCTAAGCATTCAAAAAGCCTTGTTTATTGTGAGGATTAAATGATATGATATATGCGGAAGTGCTCTGTAAATTGTAAAGCACTAAACCTATACAAGGTATTATTATTAGTATTTAAAGGCAGCTCCAGGAAATGTTTTAGTTTAGACTTTGCAATTAGTCATAAAAGCTTACAACTCAACTCTCCATCAATTATGGCTGTGGTGTTACATTTAGGAGTGACAACAGGCGTCCAATAGAGGCCTGTTAACACAGCCAATGCATCCAACACAACCATTTTGGCTGCTCAAAGAGCAAGAGAAGAAACAGGCTTCAAGCAGACAAAAAGCTGAGAAAGATAAATGCAACAATTAAAAGGAAATGTTTCGGGGCGCCTGGGTGGCTCAGTGGGTTAAGCCACTGCCTTCGGCTCAGGTCATGATCTGAAGAGTCCTGGGATGGAGTCCCGCATCGGGCTCTCTGCTCAGCAGGGAGCCTGCTTCCCTCTCTCTCTCTCTACCTGCCTCTCCATCTACTTGTGATTTCTGTCAAATAAATAAAAAAAATTTGTTAAAAAAAAAAAAAAAAAGGAAATGTTTTATTTCAGGATCAGAATTCACTGAAGTTCAAGCTACCTGCCAACCATTTCTCCTTTAATGAACACATGGATTCATTACTCAGGAGAAAGACACACAAAATGGCAGCTATAATGCAATGAAAGTATTTTAAAGATTAAAGCCAACCTTCTGTCTGACTGGAGACCAAGCTTCTAGCCTCCCTGGCATCGTCACTCTCAACACACCTCCATCTTGTCTACACTGAGTTCTGGTGAGCCCAAAGCTCTCTACTTGGGTCTTCTTGGGTCCAGAGCTGTTGGCTTCTTGTCTTTTATCCCAGCATCACTTGTCCACACTGCCAGTTCCTTAAGAATCTTGTCTGTCCTTCTGTCTTACCCACCCAGAAGGGACCCACGCACCTCTGTACCTGCTTCTCTTCTGGGGGTGGGGCAGCTGTCTAGCTGGAGGAAAGCCACAAAGCTGCGTGGACCAGTAGGAAGACTGTCCTTTTTTAAGCTAGGCCACCTCTTCGGGCTCTCGCTCCACACAGCAATTACTCCTCATTCTTCCTATGACTTCTTGCCAGCCCCTTCCTACTTCCTACTACCCTCCTTCTCAGGGCAGCAGCCTTCTCATGGACAACAGAGATCATAAGCTCTCAGTCCCCCAACGTGTTTCCCAGTCAACCCTTCCAACTTGAGAATCAACACCCTGCTGTTCACACTGGCTGTGATTTCTGCTCTTCTGACTTTAGCGGAGTCAGAGAGGTCCTTTCCATCGTGCTGCCCGATCATGATCAGCATGTCCTGTCTGGGCCACCACAGTCAGCCAGGGTCTTCTGCTCCCAGTCTCAAATCTCTCCACCTGTGCCTCCTTCTGTCTTTACACTGACTGCTCCTTTGCCTGGAATCCCCCCCCCCCCCGCTCACCTGTGGCTACATGCTCCTCATTCTTCTGGTCTGAGTTCAAAATGTCAATGATGGCAGAAGCCCGTGCAGTGCCCCCAAACCAGGCAGCTCCCCGCTCTGACTCCACTCTGCAAGTCACACACTGTCCTGTTTTGGCTTCAGGATGCCTACTATCGTACTGGTACTCGATGTCTGACTGGCTTATTTGCGTGTCTTAATTTACCTGTCTAAGCCAGGGAAAATGTAAGCTCCATGTAGGCAGGGATCTTGCTGTCCTTCCTCTGTAACTGGGGTATCTTCCTCATCTACCTTTTTCCATGCTACCCTAGATTCCTGACAAAACATTTTACCATGCTCCCATTGACTACTCCACTTTTCCAGTACTTCAACAGTGCTCGGCATCTTGGCCAAGCACTGCATAAAGTGCTCGGGCATCCGAAACGCGGGCAGAGTTGAAATCACAGGAGACCCTCGCTCTCCACCTGCAGTCAGGTGAGCAGCCTCTTGGATGTGAGGGATGTGGTTCAACAAGTGGGGTGGGGGGCCTTCCTGTCCACTCCTGTCCAGGTACCAGCTCTAAGCTCTCTCCTAGTCAAAGGGCACAAGGCAACACTGGGCAGCCACTTCGAACCACCATGTCCCTCCATCACTCGCATCTCTGGAATTCTGTTCAGGAAGCACCTGTGGCACTTTATGGGCTCTCCTGGCTCATGTGCTGAGTCAGGAGCTCCTTCCCACCTGAGGCCCCAGCTACAGTGGCCATGGGAGATGACTGTACCTGCCTCACCTCCCCTGAGCCCTACGAATGCCTCTTTATTGCAACGGGATTCTCTGTTGACTTTTGAGAGCTTGAAATCTTGGCCTATCACACCTCTAAGAACTAATTCCTCCTTTTCAGTGTTTGCTTTGGTTAGTCTACATAGTGGTAACACCTGGCTTTGGGGCCCGACATAGGAGGGGGTGTGGCCCAGGGGACTGCTATGGGGGCGTGCGGCAGGTCTCCTGCAGGACTCACTGGGATGCATCCCTTCCCTAGATTCACATTTTTGTCTGTAAGGCCAGCACTTTTGACTTCAGCTGAACTATACAGACTCCGGATACTCTGTCACCATCTTATACTTAACTGTGGTGAAGGCAGGGCTTTCCCACACCCCCCAACAGTGGTCGTAAACTCCACATTCTCAAATCAGAACATTATGTCTGCTCTCCTCAGAACACAGGCTGGTCTGCCACTACTTTGTCCTTTGTTACTTGCATCCAGTTTTGTAGAACTGTCTGGTTCTTTATTTTATATTTGATCTACACTTGAACCTCAACCCCTGAGATAAATTCATAAATTGGACCCTAATCTTTGAGCAGGACTACTACAATTTGTCCCTCCCATCATCACTTGAGCTCCAGGATCGCTCCTTTAGCAGTCAAGTTAAATGATGCGGAGGGTATGATAACTTCAATATCTTGCTTTTTGAAAAACAGGCAATGGCTTCCTGCCATCCAAATGATACATTTTTATTTTCCAGCCTGCCATTTACTTGTCTGATAACCTTATTTTTCACTACTAAACCATCTCTCTTCACTCTGCTAGGCAGATCTTATTACCTCTTTAATCTAAAATCCCCACTAGCATTATTTCCTAAAGCTAGAATGCCTTTCATATACTTCTCCATTTTTCAGGACATTCTAAAAATATGACTTCCATGCACACCAAGTAGCCATGATCCTCGGTCAGACTACGTGTTCCCAATGAAAATACTTGCCACAAGGTGTTTTAAAAGTGTCTTTTCTTTAACTGTAGCAGACTTGGTGAGCTCTCTCGGAACACAGGTGTGCCCTGCCACAATATTCTAGCACCTCACTTGACTGCACATCTTTTCCTTGGAACGGAACAGGGGATGCTATCATCCCTACGATGCTACGTGGTGCCTTTTAAGGATGAACAACTCAACATATTTTAAAATTAACTTTTAGCCAACTCTAAATCTCATGCAAACAATGCTTGTATCTCTAGGTGATATAGAGAGACAGAAATGCCACTGGATGCACCAAGATTGAGACATAAGAAGTTTGTGAGTATGTGAAATCTGGTCATTCCTCTAGAGGACATACCCAGGGGTCTTCAGAAGAGTTTAGGACAGTGCCAGGAACTTGACAGGTGCTCAGGAAGAATTAAGTGGATTTCAGGGCACACGTGGCTTCCATTAGAGTGGTTCAAAGAGCCACAAGTCTCTGAGTCTCCATAAATTCCATAAATTCCACATAAGCCATGTGGGCTCCACAGTCTCATCTATCTTTAACCCTTCCTTCAACCATGAGCATCTATCTCTTAAGGTAACCAGGTCTGAGGGTTCACGATCACGCCGCAGAGCGCTTCCTTCTCAGCAGTCACTGCACAGCAGCTGGTTTGTTCCACAGGTTCATGGTCACCCTAGGCAGATCCCTTAGGACCTTCTATGCTTTTGCCATTTTAACAACTTTTGAAAAAAATATTTAAAATCAAGGAAAACATTACTTTAAATGTAAAAATAACTAAACTTAACAGGCTAGCTCCCCCTTTCCTAAGTTTGTCAAGAATAACTTAGAGTAATATAAAAGCTTTCAGGTCGTAAGTAAAACCTACAACGATGAAGCCAGCTAGCTGCCCTGACAAAGTGTTCATTATTGTCAGTTTTTCTCATACTTTTACATGTATGACCCTTTCAGTCCTTACCGTGAGTCTCTTGGGTTGGGTTTGACTATTCATAGCCATTTTGCAGACAAGTCACGGTGGACACAGAGCCAGTGAGTGGCGCAGCTAGAACCCTTGGAGCGGCAGCACTGTGGGGCCATCTCCTCCGGGGCGGGGAACTCCCTTCTACTGCAGGGCAGGAATGGGGCTCACAAGCAACAGGAGTCTAACTCCGTCTGTGCCCCTGGACGCCTCACAGTAGGGGAACTGGTTGGTGAACAGACAATTAAAAAGCAGATACTCAGTGAGCTCCTGAAGGGTGGAAAGAACTGTGGGAGCACCGAGGGAAAGCCAAGTCCAAGTACCTAGGAAAGTGGTGACGCCAGGTGTGGGAGGCTGAATAATGTTCCTGCTCCAAAGAATGTCCACACCCCAACCCGAGAAGCTGTGATTATGTTACCTTCTAGGGCAAAGAGGACTTTGCAGATGTGTTTAGGTGAAGAATCTTGAGATGCGGTGGGGAAGATCCCGGATGACCCAGGTGGGCCCCGTGAAATCACAAGGGTCCTTCTAACAGGTGGAGAAGTTGGAGCCAGGGAAGAGGGTTGACATGAAGATGGAAGTTAAGACCAAAACAATGTGTCCTGAAGACAGATGAAGCCAAGGCAGCCGCTAGAAATGGAAAAAGGCAAGGGAACAGATTCTCTCCTCAGAGGTTCTGGAAGGAAGCAATTCTGCCAACACCTCAACCCTGAGCAAGCGAACTGGACTTCAGACTTCTGACTTCCAGAACAATAAACGATAAGCCTGTGTTCTTGTAAACCACTAAGTTTGCTGCAACTCGTTAGAGCAGCAACAAGACACTTAATACAGTAGGGAGGGCTTCGGGAAAGGAACCCAGAAGGAGGGAGTCTGCCTGGCTGATAGGAACAGGACCCAAGGGAGGAGGGGGTCACAGTCTGTAAAGAGAAACAGCAGGAACCGAAGCACAGAACTGTGAATGTACAAGGAGATTCCCGTGGCTCTCCACGGTTAGACTGGGCAGGCCAGGGCGGGGAGTGCAGTTCAGTAGCCACAGAAAAGGCTCTGGGCAGGGTGGTGACAGGCAGCGGGCGAAGGTCAGCAAGCCACTGCACTCAACACGGATGCACGACTGCTCTATGTGAGGCCCCGTTTCTTGCACGTTAGCAGCTCCCCAGGCCAGGGCTCCACCATCATTACCATTTCTGCCCTATATGAGTTCCATCTGTCTGTCTTACTGTAAAAATAAAAAGGCTCTCGAATTTCTTAACTTTGCCTTGTCTAGACAACAATATACGTGAAATTAAAACCCCACCAGTTTCATGGACTACTTTTATTTTGCCTAACAGACAATAAAATACTCGATATAAATTTAAAACGTTCATCTGTGCAGCATCTCAAGTCATTCACAGATGGTCTTTTGGGAAAGGCAGCTACAAGTCAAGGGGAGCCACTGAAGGGAAAGAGATGGTGTTATCTCCTCTGTTGTAGAGGTGAATTCTAGAAGCAGGCAACAGACCTTTGGGGTGCCTCTGTCAGCTACCAGCCCCTTAACAAGCGATGGAGGAGTCAGCCGGCTCGGTTTTTAAGGAGCTTGCACAGTGGAAGCGGATGTGGCTTTGTAGGCAAACCCCGGGAAACAGCACGAGTGAGAGCGCGGCCGGACGGAGGGAAATGGGCAGACAAGGCAAACGAGGAAGGGAAGCAAATAGGGAAGGGAGATGGTCCCAGAGGAAGGGGGGGGGGCTCCACTCGGAGGCTGCCGCGCAAAAGCCACAGGGCTTTGACTGACAGGAGGGAGAGGGACAAGGGGAGGAGTCTGAAGCCGGCTTCTGTCAGCTCAGGCCACTGTATGTGCGATGAGCTATTTCAATCATTTCCAAATTGGATCTGTACTCATTCATTTTTTGAATAGGTAATATAGACTCTTATGCCTCATTACCCAAGATGTACAGAACAGGAGCACTCCAGAATGTCCCTTCCGCCCAGATCTTCAATTCCTCTCCCTGGAAACTAACCTCACCAGCTCCTCAGGTCTCATTTCAGAAATGCTCTAGGTTTACATGAGTGCAGGTACATACAGTGTCCCCTGGCCCCTTCTTTTATTTTTGACAGAGATAGTGGCATACAGTTCCTATCTCTGATTCTTTTCACTCTACCCTATACGTAGGAAATCATCCAACGAAATACACAAGGTTTTCTCAAGCTGGCTCCTTCCCTTTATTGTATCATACCGAGAGAGTGCACCATAAATAACACAGCCAGAGCCCTACTCACCAGCAGTGCTGTGGTGACTGGCCTTGTACAATTATTAACCTTGGGGTTTGCTACATATATGAGCTTATCTGAAGAATAAAGTCCATGACAGGGAATGAACCGCAGGGCCAGGGTGCGGGATGAGCATAGGGAGCAAGAGGGCAGGCTGTTCAGCCAGACCATCCAGACCACCCTGCTTTTGCGAAGAACTGTGCTTCACTGGGCAAGTCAACAGACCTCGCTCTGCCTCAGTTCTCTCATTTGGAAGCTGGGAATAACTTCAGTACCTATAACACAGGGCCTCAGAAATATTCAAAAAAATAACATATTTTACTAAAGTATAATTATCTTACAATAAAGTGCAGTGTATAGATTTTCAGTTCAATGAGTTTTGACAGTTCACAATCTCTTCTAACTATTGTCCTATGGCCCCAAACCAGACACAGAACGCTTCCATAACCCCAGAAAGTTCCCTCATGCCCATTTCCACTTCACACTTGTACCCATCCCAGGCAAACAATTTATAACTTCTCCTTCCCAGCTTAGTTTGGATTGTCCTTGGACTTCAACCCTCTATTGTGTCCTGGCTTTTATCATTTAACAATGCTTTTGAAATCAATCTATATTATTTGGTAGTTATTTCTTCTGTATGGTATTCCATTGTACACATATTTTACTCTGTCCATTCTCATGCTGAGGATTGTTTCCAGTTCTGGCTATTATAAATAAGACATATTGCATGAGTCTTTCCATAAGGATGGATTTTAATGTTTCTTGGATAAACACCTAAGAGGGCACACTAAGTCACAAGGCAGATGCATGTATAACTTATCTGAAAACAGAGAAGAGCCCTTCTAAGTAGCCACAGCACTTATGTTCCCATCAGAAACACATCCAATTCCAGTTGCACCACAGCCCCACTGACATTTTGGTTGTTATTCTTGAACTTCAGCCGTGCGTTAAGGACAAGGCCTGGATGTCCACTCTTACCACTACTATTCAACATTGTACTGGAGGGTCTAGCTGATACAAAAAGGAAACAAGGCACAAAAACGGTAAAAACTGCAAAACCGGGGCACCTGGGTAGCTCAGTGGGTTAAAGCTTCTGCCTTTGGCTCGAGTCGGATCCCAGGGTCCTGGGATCGAGCCCTGCATCGGGCTCTCTGCTCAGCGGAGATCCTGTTTCCCTTCCTCTCTCTGCCTACTTATGAACTCTGTTTATCAAATGAATAAATAGAGTATCTTTAAAAAAAAAACTGCAAAACGTTACAGGTCATACATGATAGCATATGCAGAAACGTACTATGCTCTATGGAGTCCATAAAACATGTAACTACTAGAAGTAATGACATGTGACGTCATCATTTATACAGCCGGTGTTACGTCTCCTGTCTTGGCATTTGTTTCTCTGCTCCTCCTTTTCTCCCTCCTTTGAATAAATCACTTTTTTTCTTTTATTCTATTTTTTTCTTTTGCATTGAATTTTTAGCTGTACTTCTTTTTGTGTGACCTTTATTAATGGCTTCTCTAGAGATTATAATATGAATCTATAAATGGTCTATTTCCACATAATATGCTATTTCATGAGCAACTTGTGATGTAGGACAATCTAATTCTGTGTATCTCCCTTCCACCCTCCATACTCTTGTTGCCTTATATTTAACATCTTCATATGCTATAAGCACAATATTTATTATTTTTACTTTAAAGGACAGTAGTCTTTTTAGAATTTCTTTTAGCATGTCTTATGCTATGGATCTGGCAGATTCTCTCAACTTTTGTCTGAGAATGTCTTTATTTCACCTTTATTATTGAAGAAAAAAATGTTTTAAAAAGATTTCATTTATTTATCAGAAAGAACATGTTTATTTATTTATCAGAAAGAACAAGCAGGGGGAGGGGCCTCCCCGTTGAGCAAGCAGCCGGATGGGAGACTCGATCCCAGGACCAAGGGATCATGACCCGAGCTGAAGGCAGATGCTTAACTGAGTAGACCACCCAGACATCTCTACTTAAGACAATTTTTGCCAGGTACAGAATGTTTGCTTGGCAGGCCTCCCCCCTCCCCCCAAACTGAGGATGCTGTATCACTCACAATCTCTGGCCTCCAGTGTTTCTGCAGACAAGTCAGTGATAATTCTTATCACTATTCTCCCACATACCGTGGTGGTTTTTTTTTTTTTTTAATACTTTAATACCCTCTCCCCACCCAGTTGCTTTTAAGATCTGCTCTTTGGTTTTGAGCAGTTTGACTATCGCATATCTGGGCTATGGCTTGTTTCATATTTATCCCGGTTACAGTTTAGAGATTTTTGGATTTATAGATTGATCACTTTAATCAATTTTGGAAAGTTATTGCCCTTTATCTTTTGAATCATTTCCTTTGGCCCATTCTTTTTCTTTCTTTCTGGGATGCCAATGAGGTGTATGTGAATGGGGTATAAGAAATGTATATTTGGTCTCTGTCACCAGGTTCTGACAGAGAGATCCTAAATCTCTTGGAATTTCTAGAGTGCAAGGAATGTCTTTCATTCGAACAAGGTGACTCCTGGTGGACTCTCAGACAGCCCTGGGACAGGGGAAGGAGGTGCTGGGTGCTAGAAAGACCAACCCTCTATTGACTAGAGGGTTGGAATGTTCAGCCCTCTCCTTCGGGGCACAGGGAGTGGGGAGGGGCTGGAGATGGAGCTCATCACCAATGGCCAGTGATTCCATCCGTCACACCTAGTAATCAGACCTCCATAAAAATCCCTTAACCATGGGGTTTGAAGAGCAGCTGGGTTGGTGGCACAGCCCGGGTCCATGGGACAAGAAGTTCCCAGGCTAGGGGCCCTTCCAGCTCTATTTACCTCTTCATCTGGCTGTTCATTTGTGTCCTTTACAACAAAGCAGTAAAGGTAAGGAAAGTGTGTTCTTGCACTCTAGGAGCTGTTCTGCCGAATTACCCAAACTGAAGGTGGGGGCACCTGTGGGAACTCCACTTTAAGGCCACATCAGACATGAGTGCGGGTTCTCAGTGCTCTCGGCTGGTATCTGATGTCCCATCAGTCCCCTGGGACGGAGCCCTTCAGCCTGAGGAGGCTGACGTGACTCCAGGGAGCTCCCGTCAGAACAGAACGGAAGTGAAGAGTACCCAGGATTGTCTGGAGAGCTGGAGAATTGGATGTTGGTGTGGAGATAAAAACATGTATTTGGGTGAAGAGGTGTGACAAGTAAAAAGCGTTCGCAATGAGACTGACAGCGAGCTACAGATCTCCAATTCTTCCGTCGCTGTTAACTCTTCTTCCCTTCGTATTTCGGTCTGGGTATTTTCTACTGACCTGACTTGATGTGCACATTTTAGGAGAGGAGCTCAGACTGGACATAGAAAAGATCAGTAAACTGATCAAGATTCCGAGGAATTCTCTTGGCATTCCAGTTCCCCACCTGGGTCCCTGTGTCTTGGCCACTGTTGCCCTGTGAAGGCAGAGACCCCCTTGAACAGGTTTCTCTGAGCTCTTCTGCCCCACCTCAAGTCTCCCCAGTGGACAGTTCAAGTGCTCCCGCCCACAGCAGACTGTCCCTGTCTCTGTCTCTGTTGGGATTGAGAACCGCCAAGGATTGCTTCTCTCTTAGGAGTGGTTTGTCACCTTCTCAAGTTTATTTCACACTGGTTTCTCTGTGAGCTCAGATACCTAACGGGGTTTTATTATTATTATATTTTAGTGTTTAAATTTATTTAAGTAATCTCTACACCCAACATGGGGCTTGAACTCATGACCCCAAGATCGAGAGTCACATGCTCTCCCAACTGAGTCAGCCACGCACCCTCTAATGGGCTTTTTTAAAATCTTACCTGGCTTGTTTTGGTGTTTTGGACGAGAATCTTATCTCTCTTTATAACTGAATGGAAAAGCATACAGGGTTGTTTAGTGGCTGAGTTACTCTGTTTAAAGTCTGTAACATATAAACATGATTATCACTACCACCCGCACCCAGCGGTGGACTTATTGACAAAGTCGGATGCGGTCTTTGGGGCTGAAAGGGTGGAAAGACGAGTTCAGTGGCAGAAAGTGGAGTCCCAGGTGTCTTTGCAGTGACACAGCAGTCATCCGAGGGCCACCATCTGGAGAAAGGTGGCCCTCAGGGCTGTGAGTATGAATGAAATCATGCAGGAAGACACGGGGCTGTGGAAGAAATCCTCACTGCTTCAACATTTTAGGGGTGGACCCTGAGGCCGAAAAGCAGAACAAGAAGGACTGCCCCAGGAGGTGGGAAGGAGAAGAATCAGAACTGTATCCCAGGTAACCAGAGGCTTTACAGCAAAAGAGGATATCAAGATAATGCCAGATACTTCTAGAGAGGACAAATACAATAAAAAGCAACTTGTGGATTATATTGGCTATTCACAAGTTGATGTGAAACTCCGCAGTGGTGGTTTCAGTGGAATGATGCGGCGGAGGCTATTAAGAGGCTCTGAAGTGCATGTGGGATGGTGAACAGAGCTGGTGAGGACCACCGTTACAGCGGTCTCATAATTAAAGAACAACTTTACATTGCGTGCGTACTACGGGCTGGGCATGGAGGTTATTGCTTGGTGGTATTTTCAGATGAGGTTCCTGCAGCGGTGGGAACAGACAATAAATAGGTAAATAGACACATGATTATGGATTTTAATACCTACTGCGGAGACATCAAACTATTGTGTGCTGATAGTGACTGAAGCGGTCATTTGAGATAGGGTAGTAGGAAAAACCTCTCAGATAGATCTTAACAGGTGAGAAGATCCGACCATGTGAATACTGGGAAAGAAGAAAACATTTCAAAAAGAGGAAACAGGAAGTGCAAAGGTCCCGAGGTAGGGGAGATCAGGTGTTTGGCAAGGGCCGTGGCTGCAGTGTAGTAAGAGAGGAAAAAGTGATAAAAATCACAGCGAAGTTTCTGGTTATTATTCTTAGGTCAACAGGAAGCCATTAAAGATTAAAAAAAAAATAACCTGATCCAATTGATATTCTCAAAATCAGACTATTTGGAGAGTAGTGGAAGGATGTAAGCTGGTTTTGAGAACGGGAACACACAAGACTTGCATAGGGACTGAAAGAGAAGTGGGCAGATGAGGGAGGACTCGGGGATGCCTCCTGAGGTGAGGGAAGGTGACAGGTACTGTTACCTAAAGGCCAACAAATGAACACAGACGCGATGTCGGAACGCTTTTCAGTTGAAAGTCATGTGTCTAGGATGAATGGAAGGAACCAGAGTAGATCAAGACTTTAGACAGAGAGTCAAAGAAAGGCTCAATTCAGATAGCCAGGTTCCACCAAGTACAGGAGTCGCTGCACGCTAGAGCGAAGGAACACCCTGGGGCGAACGGTGTGATATCTTTCCTGCCATCCCCTCAGAAACATACCCAGAGGGCCAATCCATGTGAGGCCTGAGAAACAAAGCCGTACAGAACTCATGCTAGGGAAGGGCCCCGGCAAACACCCGTCAAATCAGCAGGACGGAGGTCAGAGCACAGTTCCAGGTGGCAAGCTGGCAAAACAGACAAAGTTATGTGGTTCAGAGAAAGCTTCCGTAAGGAGAGAGCAACACGACGCACGTCTTACATGACGAGCCGGAAGTCAGCAGGTGTACTCTGCAGTAAGCAGTAAGCTCAGGCAGCCAGAAATGAAAAAAGAGAAGCCAATGGACAAGGGCAGAGGCTGTGAGAGAGTAAGCCATCATCCGGGCCCAGAGCCTCGGGCTGGGGGTGAAGGCCACAGAAGGCCACAGCAGGGACTGCGGGCGTGGAGGCAGACCAAAACTAAAAACGACCATTTGGATTTGTCCCACGAGTGATAAGCAGAGCGGTAGTGGGGATTGGATTCGGGTCTCCAGAGGAAACCATGCAGAGCAGGAGCTGGTAAACTCTTCCTGCAAAAGGGGCACGCAGCAGATGTCTTCAGTTCTGCACGCCGTGGTCTGTTGTCAGTTTTGCTGCTGTAGCAGGAAAGCAGCCAGAAACAGTATCGAAAGGACGAAAGGACGGGGTGTGACTGGATTTGGCTCCTGGGTCGGAAGTCTGCTGACTTGGATCTAGAGCCTCAAATTATTCCTAAAACTTTAATCAAACAATAGCTGGAATGCAATTTAAAAGACGTTAAGCAGGGGTGCCTGGGTGTCTCAGTCCGTTAAGCCTCTGCCTTTGGCTTGTGTCATGATCTCAGGGTCCTGGGATCAAGCCTCGCACTAGGGTTCCTGCTCTGCAGGGAGCCTGCTTCTCCCTCTGCCTCTGCCTCCCTCTCTTTCTGTTTCTCACAAATAAACAGATAAAAGTACAATAAAATGCTATGCACACAAGGGGATAAGTCAGGGTGATCAATAACGAAGACAAAAGACAGACAATGAAGGGAAACACAGGTCATCTGGAGAATGGATTGGCTATCAGACATCTTTATTTTTAACTTTTGTCATGAAAATTTTCACTCACAAAAGCAAAATCCATTACCCTTTCCACTGTGTTTTTGTCATTAAAAATGGACTTGGGGGTTGGGAAGGGGATTTAAAAAAAAGGGACTTGAAAATAACTACTGCCTAATACATTTAAGAAAACAAAAACCCAGTGGGACCTGGCTGGTACAGTGGTAGAGCACAAGACTCTTGATCTCGGGGTGGTGAGTCTGAGCCCTACACTGGGTGTAGAGATGACTTAAAATAATTACATTAAATTAAAAACAGAAACCAAAACCCAGATTAACAACTGCAGCAGAGAAAAGGAAACTAAAACAAAACTTAATGAACACACTAGAACTCTGGGAAAATAATAACAGAAATTAAGAACGTAATGGTTCTTTAAGTAGGTTTAAAATCAGGCTAAAATTAGATGAAGAAAATGATTAATGAACTGGATTAGGGGCTAGGAAAAATACCTAGACTGAAGCATGAGCCGAAAAATGATGGGAAATACAGAGGAGCAGGAGAGACACAGAGATGAACTCCTTGCGCACCACAGTCACAGCAGGCTGGGAGCACCAGGGGAAAATGGAACAAAAGGAATATTGAAGAGATAATGGCGGAGAATGTTCCAACTTGAAAGACATCAAACCACAGGTTCCAGAAATACTATGAACCCAAGCATGGCAACTTCACCTGGAACATCAAAGGAAGACTGCTGAAACCCAAAGACGAAAGGAAACTTTGAAGGCACTCGTAGGAGGAAAATGACTCATTCGCATCAAGAGAGGAACAGAACTGACCCATGTCAATGAAAGCAGAGGGGCTCTAAGAACATGGGTGCAGATTTTCCAAGGTCTGAAAGACAGTAACTGAAAACCAAGAATTCTGTATTTGGTGAAAACCAACCTCACACATGATTACGACCTGCTAGAATTTAAAAAAACAACCATCAGGGAGGGTGTGCAGTGCGGGAGCCTCTTGTGCTGGCGGGAGGGGGGAGCAGGTGCAAACGCTTAGGTTAGGACAGTGATCTCTTTAACAGTTAAACATGCTTTCATTTATTTAGTTCTCAAAAAGATTTTATTTGAGGTAGAGAGAGCAAGTGAATGAGAGAGAGAGAGAGAGAGAGAGCATGCGTGCACACAGGAGGGTGTGAGCTGGGGGAGGAGCAGATGGAGAGGGAGAGGGAGAGGCAGACTCCCCGCTGAGCAGGGAGCTCAATGCTGGCCTTGACCCAGGACTCCTGGATCATGACCTGAGCTGAAGGCACATGCTTTACCGACTGAGCCACTCAGGCACCCCTAAACATGCCTCTAAACCTATCGTGGTAGCCAGCATCAAAGACAGTCCCAAGGGTCCTCACTCCTGGCACCGATGTCCTTGTGCAGTCCACTCCCACAATGAACAGGGCTGATCTGGGTAACCAAGAGGACACGATGGAAATGACAGGTGAGGTCATAAAGACACAGTGGCTTCTATCTTGGGCTCTTGCGGACTCCTCATTCTGAGGATGACAGCTCTCGTGTTGCGGGGACACTCAAACAGTCCTGTGGAGAGCTCTGGATGGCAAGAGCCAGTCACCCCACTAAGCTGCTCCTGAATTCCTGACGCCTGAAAACCGTGAGACGGTAATACCCGTTCATTGTGTTTTTAAACTGATAACCTAAGGGGTAATCTGTGACACCAAAATAGATAACAAATATGCCTGTTAACCAGAAATTCTACCTCAGGCATGTGCTCAACAGTAACACAGCAATACACCCACGGAAAGAACCGCGTGGGACAATTCAGAGCGTCTTTATTCGGCAGAGCTCAGAACTGGACTCCATGTAAAGTCCACCAACGGGAGACCGACCAGATAAGCAAACTGCAGTGTAGTCTCAGAGCAGAATGCTAGTCAACAGTAAGAAGGAACAAACTCCTGATAAAAGCAAAAACAGGGATAAATCTCATTAACTGTTTTGAGCAAGAGAAGGCAGCACGCAGGAGTACATATAAGGAGACTCGTTCGTGAGAAGTCTGAACACACGCGGCACTCTGGGGAGGGGAAGTCAGAACGCAGGCTGGGCCGGTGAGGCAGCTGAAGGAACCGAGGGGTTCTGGGTCTTGCTGCACATAAAAAAGCACAAGGTAAACATTCACAGAGCTACACATCTGATCTCATGTGAATAAAAGCTCAATAATAAGATAAAACTCAGACATTTTCAGATAGACAACGCTGTGCCAGAAGCGTGTACTAAAGGAAATACAAAATGGTGTTGTTCTTCAGAACCAAGTAAATGATCCCCGATAGAAGGGGAGAATTGCAGGCAGGAACGTAAGGCATTGCAGAGAGTAAACATATGCAGGAAATCAACGGGAAAGTTCACTGTGTAACAATAATGAATGTCCTGTGAGATCTAGAATTAAAATACACTGTAGGAGCATAAAAGGCGGGAAGCAGAGAATTAGATTTGAGAACCTTGCATTGTTGGAATGCGGTAAAAGTAATTTATATTAGACTCAAGTAAGTCGAGGATGCATAAGGTAATTTCTAGAGTAAAGCTTAAAGAATAACAAAAGAATCTATAATTACCAAGATAACAACAGGGAGAAACACAGCATTACAAACAAAATTCAATCTAAAAGAACACAGGGTAAATAAAAAAACAAAGTGTAAAACTGTAGGTTTAGACATAAAGACATCAGCAACTATCAGAAAAGTAAAATAAATACTCTGATTAAAAGTTTAGTTGGGGAGCTGTGAGTCCAGCTGCTGTGGCGGTCGCCTGTGCCAGAGTCACCCTGGTAACCTGGTCCAGAGGAAAGCTGGTATTTCTGGCTGAGGGACGACAGGCAAGGCTGCCAGTGTGGCTGGAAAGCCTGGGGAAGCCTGGGCAGGAAGGAGCCACAGGGGAGGTAGCCTTCAGTCATCTGCACACCCACCTCGAAACCACAGCTGACACCTAAACTTCACACACACAGAGAGACACCAAGGACAGGAACAACTGGAAGGCTGGAAGAAAAAGCTGGGCGCAGATTTCAGCTGCTGCCAAGTTCAGGCAAGAGTGGGAAGTCTGAATCCTACCAACTTAAAAGGGGTCCAGGGAACACACTGAATGAAAATCCAGAGATAAGACCTTAGACGTAAAGACAATGTCCTGGGAATAAGCATGTGCCACAAGGCTAATGGTGACACTCTGAGAGAACCATCTTAACCAAGTGTGAAAACAAGCTTCCTAATTTAACTTTCTGCTAAACAAAACTCAGCACTCCTCAGCCGAAGAGGAGAGAGTCTAAAATCTCTGCAACCTGTCTTCTGCAGTGTCCAGTACACAGGAGGAAATGCTACACAGGCAAAGAAATGGGACCCAAGGTCAAGAGAAAAAGAGTAAAGAGCAACAGACCCTGAGCGGATCCAGATGTTGGCATCAGCAGACACATAGTTTAAAGAAGCTACTACAAATATAATCACGACTTAAAGGAAAAGAGTCATATTGAGTGAACAGATGGGAAATCAAAGCATGTAAAATATAAAAAAGGAATCATATGAAATTCTAGAAGTAAGGACAGTATCTGAGTGGAAAAAAATATACTAGATACTTAAGAGACAGAAGAAAGAAGCAACTGAACTTACAGACAGATGAGAGGGGGGAAGGATGGAAGTGCCCTCTGCCCAGAAACCCCCGGATCCAGCCGTCTGCTAGGCAGTACCTAACAACTTGCTATCTGTGCACTGGAATCCCACTGGCGGAGTGCAAGAACGGGGGAGATGAAACACAGGTCCCAGATAATCAGATTTTTGATCCAAGGAAACTCTAATCCATTGAACCTAGAGTATATTATGCACCTCCTATTAGAGTAAACTGAAAACAAAAAATTACAGATTTTTTTTAAAGGATTTTATTGATTTATTTTAGAGAGAGAGAGAGAAAGACAGAGAGCGAGAGAAGGAGGGAGGAAGGAAGAGGGAGCACGTGCAGGTGGAGGGAGAAGGAGGGGCAAGAATCTCAGGCAGACTCCCTGCTGGGCACAGAGCCTGACGGGCGCTCGACCACATGACCCTAAGATCAGGACTCCAGCGGGAACCGAGAGCCAGACGCTCAACTGACTGCACCATCCAGGTGCCTCAAAAGAGAGCAGATCTTAAAAGCAGCCAAATAAAAAGACGCATCATATTTTGGGTAGAAAAACTTGTACATGAAATCCCCAGGACTTACAGCTGGGAGTCTGTACCTTCTGACCACCTTCACCCGTCTTGACAAGGCAACGAGCAGCACGGTATCACAGTCACTAACACTCTCCTGCATACTGGAAGGTTGCTCAGCAAGCAACTCAAAAGTTCGCATCTCAAGAAAAAAAGCTTTTGTAGCTATGTGTGGTAATAGGTGTTAACTAAACCTACTGCGGTGATCATTTCATGATATGCACAAATATTGAATCATTATGGTATATGGTAACAACGATCAGCCCAGAAATCTGTTCTCTAGCAAAAACAGTCTTCAGATGTGAGAATGCAGTACAGACATGACACTCTCTGACAAACAAAAACTGCGGGAATCTGTCACCAGTAGCTCGGAACACATGAAATACTACAAAAGTTCTTTAGGCCAAAGAGAAACGAATGACGTCCCGTGAAAACTCACTTCTACGGGAGGCAACGAAGAGCCGTGGGAACAGTACTATATGTGTGAAAGAAAAAGAAATCATTTTTGCTCTTCCTCCTTGTTTTCCTGTGGTGAATCACTCCTCAATCTCAAAGTTGCTACTCAGTGGGCCACTCAGCTGGAGAGGCAGAATGGCCCAGAGGGAGGTATCGAAGGCTGGCCAAAGTGAGGCTCCCATGTCTAGGGAGAGTAAGGTGGCCTGGGCTCTCAGAGCCTGCGGAAGGTGAAGATGGCAGCAACAACACAATGTTACCATGTTTTACATCAAATAGCTAGTTGTCCTGTAATAACATCAGGGAAAAAAGCCAGTTGTTTTATAATGCTTTCTTGTAATGCAGTATAATAACCACCATTAAAAAAAAATTTTTTTAAACAGCCTCCAATTTAGAGAAAACTTCTAAGCACAGAATTAATTTATCCTGAACCATGGGACAATAAGCTGCCTCATTACCTCTGAAGGTTAGTGGACATTTCCTAACAGCCAGAATATGCTCCTACATGAGCAGAACAAGACCATAAAAATCATGAAATTAACACCGACACGTTACTACCATTTATTTCTCAGAACCCATCTAAGTTTCGCCAGTTGTTCCAGTGATAGCCTTTTTGGTAAAACATTCAGTTCAAAATCACATGCTGTATTTAGTTGTCATGACTCTTCAGTCTCTGTTAATCTGGATCAGTTTCTTAGTCTTTCCTCGACTTTTTCGACTTTTGAAGACCGCCAGCCTGCTGTGTTGCAGAATGGTATTCTCAGTTTCAGTTTCTCTATGTTGACTCATGAACGGATCCACCAAGTACGGCTGCGCTTGTGAAGTTCACTTAGCGCGTCTGTAGGGGCTCAAGATCTGCAAACTTCCTTCTTATGATGTGCCTCCCCTTCAGGAGTGCTGCTGTACTCTGTACGGTGCCTGTCTGGGATGGGTGTCTAAGTTACTCAACAAAAGCCATGGTGGCTGCTCCCAAATAGACCACAGAAGACACTGCAGACATCCCCCTGCTCTCGCTCTCGGACCACCTGCCCTGCAAGTTGGCTGCTTTGTGAGGACCGAGACGCTCATGTGGTAAAGGATGGAGGAACTGAGGCCTCCAGCCAGCAGCCTTGTGAACGAACCATCCTGGAAGCAGATCCTTTAGCCCCAGCCAAGCCTTCACTTGACAGCGGCCCCAACTGACATCCTGACTCCCAACACCATGAGAGCCAGAGGGAGAACCATCACCAGCTAAGCCACTCAGGTTCCTGGTCACAGAAAGACTAGATAATGTTTGTTGCTACCAGAGGCTAAGCACTGGGATGATTTCTTACTTAATAATATATAACTAATACAATTATCCATCATATTAATAGAAAAAAAAGGAGAAAACCAGGTTATCATCTAAATATGCAGAATGGGGCACCTGGGTGCTATAGTTGGTTGAGTGTCTGACTCGTGGTTTTGGCTCAGATCATAATCTCAGGGTCATGAGATCAAGCACTGTGTTGGGCTCTGTGCTCACCTTGGAGTCTGCTTGAGCTTTTCGCTCCCTCTGGCCCTGAAACCACCCCCCACCCATGCTCTTTCTCTAAAATAAATAAAATCTTAAAAAAAAAAAAAGTAGAAAAATATTAAGGTAAAACTCAATACTTTTTTTTTTTTTAAGATTTTACTTATTTGAGAGAGAGACACACACAGCAAGAGAGGGAATACAGCAGGGTGAGTGGGAGAGGGAAAAGCAGGCTCCCCGCTGAGCAAGGAGACCCATGCACGGCTTGATCGATCCCAGGACTCTGGGTTATGACTTGAGCCGAAGGCAGATACTTAACGACTGAGCCACCCAGGCATCCTTCAAGACCCATTCTTAATAAAAACATTCAGCAAACTATAAATAGAAGGAAACTTCCTCATCTTAATAAATGACAACCTACAACTAATACCAAACTTAACAGTATGATGTTGAATGACTTTCCAATAAGATTGTGAAAAGGTAAGGGTGTTGGTCACTACTTTATTCAATATGGTACTGGAAATCCTTGCCTGTGCAGCAAGGTATGGAGAAAAACTAAAAGGAAAGGATGCACACTGTCTTTACTTTCAGACAACATAATGATGTATGTAGAAAATCCCAAGGAATCTACAAGACAACTCCTAGAATAAATGAATTTAAATAGGATTACAGTGTATAAGGTCGATACACAAGAATCAGCAGTACTTCCATAGACAGGTACCACACAGTTGTAAACAAAATGAAAAAATACAATTCCATTAACACTAGTTGAAAAAGGATTAATATTAAACAATTTTGACAAAAATACTTTTTAAGACTCCCCCACCTAAACCCATGAAACAATGAAGAGAGCTGTTAATGGAAGCAGAAACCATTCTAGTGCACAGCCCAGAAGACTCAAAATTACAATCTTTTTCAATGTTATAATTTTTGACTAAGGTGCCAAGGCTTTTTCAATGCAGAAAACAAAGTATTTTCAACAAATGATGTTGGGACAACTGCATAATCACACGGGAACATACTGCACCTTACCTCTGTCTCACAATACAGACAAATTAATTTGAGACAGATTGAAGAACTAAATGTAAAGCTAAAACTGTGAAGAAAACATAGAAGAATGTCGCGAGACTTTGCGACAGGGAGAGCTTTCTCAGAGAGGACCAAAAAAGCATGAATCAGAAAAGACAAAATTGACAGCATGTACTTCAATAAAATTAAAACTTCTTTTCGTCAGAAGACATCATTAAGGAAGTGAAAAGGCAAACCACAGAATGGAAGAAAATATACGGGGTAAATATATCTGACAAAAGAGCTGTATTTGTTGTATGGAGGGGCGGTACCATAAAGAATCCCCACAAATCGTTTAAAAAATAAGACAAAGTCCAGATGAAAATGGACAAAAGACTTGAAGAGGGACTTCATGAAAGAAATGAGTGTAAAAAAGAATACTCAAAGGTTCTTAACATTCTCAGTCATCTGGGAAATACAGACTAAAAGCACAATGAGATACCAGTTTGTACACAGTAGGAAAAGTAAAGTTAAATGACAGACAAATACTGGTGAGAATGTGGAGCAACTGGAATTCTACACATCACAGCAGGAGGGTAAGATAATACAACCACTCTGGAGAGCTGTCTGGAAACTTATGTAATTATATGTCCACTCATCCTACAAATTAGAAATTCTAAACCTAGTTATTTACCCAGAAGGAAATGAAGACCTATGTCCATACAAAGACTTATAAAAGAAAGTTCACAGTATCTATATTCACAACAGACAAAACCTGAAAATAACCTGGATGTCCAGAACCAGAAGAGATAAAGTGCGATCTACTCACACAAGAGAACATTATTCACCAATTAAAAAACTGGGCGGGGCGGGGGAGGGAGGACTATAGTACATGCAACAACATGGCTGAAACTCCAAAACTTTCACTAGAAGAAACTAGAGAGCATTTATGTCATTCATGTGTAATTCAAGAACAGGCCAAGTAAGCTACAGGGAATGCGATCACCACGGTGGTTGCTGATGGGGAGTGGGACTCATCGGAAGAACTTTCTGAGGTGATGGAAATTTCTGGATTTTAATTAGGGTGTTGGGTTATATGTAGCATATTTCAACAGAATCAAATCACAAGCTGCTTATAAGAGCCCCACTTTGAATATAAAAGAATATAAAGATACAGAAGGGTTGAAAAACAAAAGGATGAGAAAATACACCATGCAAATACCAACCGAAGGAAATAAGGTGTTACACTGATAACAGACAAATCAGATTTCAAGGCAAAATGTACCCTAGAACTTAAAAGAGTACATTTCAGGATGCTAGAAAGTTTGCATCATTGTAAGATCTAAAATTCTAAATTTGTAGGCACTTCATGGAGCTGCGGCATTGATAAAATGAAGCCGAAGGCAAAGGGTAAACAAATACATAGCCACGGAGGGGATTCTAGCCCGCTGCTCTCAGTAACTGATGGGTTCAGGCAGATGAAAGCAACTAACAAGGAACACAAAGAATGAACAACGTGATCAATGAACTTGACCGAACTCCATTCGTAGAACAGATGCAGAGCATACAAAAACTTTTCAAACACATACTGAATATTTACCAAAATTGACATATGCTGTGCCACACAGTAAACTGTACCACGTTTTAAAGGATTTAAATCATGCAAAATATGCTCTGTCACCTCAATATAATTGTGTCAGCAATCAGTAACACAGAGTTAACTGGGACCCTCCTTGTACTTGAAAAGTGAGAAACACACATCTGAATGACAGCTGAGTCAAGGATGTTAGCTTTTTTTTTTTTTTTTAAAGATTTTATTTATTTATTTGACAGTCAGAGTTCACAAGCAGGCAGAGAGGCAGGCAGAGAGAGAGAGGAGGAAGCAGGCTCCCCGCTGAGCAGAGAGCCCGATGCGGGGCTCGATCCCAGGACCATGGGATCATGACCTGAGCCGAAGGCAGCGGCTTAACCCACTGAGCCACCCAGGCACCCCAAGGATGTTATCTTAATAGGAAGTGGAAAATATTCTGAAATGAATGATAATGAAATTATGACATATAAAAATTTGTTGGAATCAGCAAGAGCGATGGTTAAGGTTTTAAAAATATAAGGAATACAAGTGAAGATAGTAGAGACTGGAAATCAATGATATGATCATCTACCTTAAGAAAGAACAGCATATTGAACAGGACAGAAACAATCAAGATAAGAGCAGAAATTTATGAATTGGAAAGTAGACATACTGTAGAGCTGATTAGAGGCAAAGCTAATGTCAGAAATGCAAAAGGGGTATCAATTTAGAATCTTTTCTTTACACCAATTGGAAAATGTATATGAAAGAGTCAAAAACCTTAAAAAAACAACAGCAACCCCACAAAAGCCCACAATCTATCAAAACCAATATAAGAATAGAAAATCTGTAAATGAATAATCTTACAACTATGAAAAAAAGGCAAAATGGACTCCTAAGCTCCATCCCACAAGGACAATGCAAAGCTCAGACAGCATCACTGATGAATTTTACTAATCACTTAAGAAATAAGAGTAATTTTATACAAACTCTTGCACCAAAGAGTTTCCCAACTCATTTACAAGGGAAGCAAAACCTGACACCAAACTTGCATATACATTACAAAAGGGATTATTATATGACAATCTTACTTATAAACAGACACAAAAATCCTAGAAACCAGCAAACTAAAAACAGTGATTACTAAAAGAATACGTCACAATCGAAGTGGGTTTATTCCATGAAAATTCAACAGTGTAATATACCATATTAATAGCATAAAAGAGAGTAATTGCATGACTGAGTAGATGTAGAAAAATCTTTTGATAAATCCTACCCTTATTCATGTAAGAAAAAAAAAAAATCCCAGCAAATGATGAAAAGAAGGACACCCTGTAATGTGATAAGGGATATGTTCCAAAAACCTACAGTAAACATTTAATTTAATGGTATGACAGTGAAAGCTTTCCCACTAAGATTAGAGTAAGATAAGAACACCCAGCGCCACGTTTCTATTCAATACTGTACAGGAGCTCCTACTCGATTCAATAAGAAAAGAAAGAGTTTAGGATGAGAAATAAATACATTTCAAAACAATACCATGCAGTATTTTAATAGCATAAAATTGCTTTGAAACATCAAACCCCTTAGTATAAATCGAAGGAAAAATGTGTAAATCCACTATACAGAGAAGTGGAAAAAAAATACTGAGAGAAAATAAAGAAGCTTGTTTAATAAATGGAAGCATAATCAAAGGTCATATATTAGAAAATTCAATATCATAAAGATGACATTTCTTTCCAAACCAATCTATAAATTCAGTGGAATGCCAATCAAAATCAGTAGAAACTGGTGTGTTGGTATATGTGAAAATGGACAAGATGATTTTTAAAGTTTATATGGAAATGTAAGCCAAGACATTCTTAATAGCACAGAAGACACATCAGTGGGCATTAAGACTTATTACAAAGATACAGAAGTAAAGAAACTGTGATACTGGCACAAGGACCCAGAAAAAAAGACCAATAGTCTCTTTAAAGGATCAATGGCTAAGGCCAAAAAAAAAAAGTGTATTATGAATCTTATAAGATGCAGGAGTAAAACATGACATTAATAGCACAAAGGACGAGAGGGAAAATGAAACTATGCTCTCATAAGGTTCTTATACCATATGTGAAATTGTGTATTATTTGAAAGTAGACTGAAAAAGAAGTATACTGTAAATCCTAGTGCAACCACTACAATAATAAAACAAAGAAATGGAGCTAACAAGCCAACGGTGAAGATGAAATGGAATCATTAACATGGGCCAAATACGAAAATATAGCAAGATGGTAGATTTAAACCAAACCATGTTGATGCTTGCAATAAATAAAAATGGTTTGAATCAGTATTATGTAACATAGCTTTCTGCAAGGAGGACTGAACGACAGCTGGTGTGACTGAGGAACCGAGTTTTTAATTTTAACTTAAATTCGAATAGCCACATGTGGCTTTGGCAACTGTGCTGGACAGTAAAGGTCTCCACACTCCAATTTAAAAGCAGGGACTGTCAGATTAAATGTAAAAGCAGGACCCATAATGCTGTCTACAAGAAACCTCCTTCAAATACATAGATACAAATAGGTTAAATGGAAATGGATGGGAAAAGATAAGCAAACACTAATCAACAGAGAGCTGAAGAGCCTGTATTAATATGAGACAAAGTAGAATTTCAGAATCAGGGCTGTTACCAGGGAAAAAGCATTTCATGATGGTGAGGGGGTCAGGTTATCAAGAAAAATAACAATGCTACATGTAGAAACAATAATAAGAGCTTCAAAATACATGAACAAAAATTGATTAAACTACAAAAGAGAAATAGACAAATTCTCAATTAGGGTGATTTCAAACATTCCTGTCACTGCAAATGAGAGGGAAAAAATCAGTAAAGGTACAGAAGACACAAACGGTGCTATTAACCAAACTGAGTAATTTAACATTTATAGAACACGTTCTTTTCTCATATATGTGGGACATTCATGAAGACCATATTCGAGGCCATGAAACAAATGCCAAATGTAAAAGATCTGAAATAACAGTGAGTATATTTTCTGACCAGAACAGATTTAAAGTAGAAATCAATAATCAAAAAATTTCTGGAAAATCCCTGAATAACTGGAGGTTAGAGAATACTTTCCAACAACCAACAGGTCAAACAAGTCACAAGGGAAATAAATACTCTGAACTTAATGAAAATGAAAATATGGTGTATTAAAATCTTGTGGGGGGCGCCTGGGTGGCTCAGTGGGTTAAGCCGCTGCCTTCGGCTCGGGTCATGATCTCAGGGTCCTGGGATCGAGTCCCGCATTGGGCTCTCTGCTCGGTAGGGAGACTCCTTCCCTCTCTCTCTCTCTCTGCCTGCCTCTCCATCTACTTGTGATTTCTCTGTCAAATAAATAAATAAAATCTTAAAAAAAAAAAAAAAATCTTGTGGGATTTACTTAAACCAGTACTTAACAGGGAAATTTATAGTTCTAAATGCTCACATAAGGAAAAAAAAGGCCCTAAAAATCACTATTCTAAACCTCTGGGTTAATAAGTTTAAAAGAAAGAACAAATTATGCCAAAACACCTAAATGAAGGCAGAAGAAAACAAAGATAA